>NW_024038375.1:585000-2005000 GCF_016077235.1 Cyprinodon tularosa | reverse complement strand
GCGAACATGCGCTGGACGCCGCACTGTCGGAGCTTCTCGGATGGGAGCGGAGATCAGATCATCAGGAGAGGAGTAACTCTACGGCGCAGAGAGCGAGGGAGAAACTGAAGGGGTTTCAGAGAGATGACGCAGAGGAGAACAGCTGAGGCTCTCTTGTAAATTTACTACATTCTGGTGAGGTAGCTTTTTCCTTGTCGGACTTCGCCTGTTAACTAATTAATCATTTGACCTCATTTTTTGATCAGGGGGAGAGATAGCAATCGTAGCTTTATTAAGTTGGACTTATAGGATGGTGTTATTTCTTTTGTTAAAATTGATTACCATCTCTAGTATTGGGCCCTCTCTAGAGGAGAGACTATACCCTCGACCCTCCAACTGGGTCCACCTGGAAGAGTTAGATCTCTTCCACTCTTGGGAGTCACTGTTCTGTTGTGTTTATTTATGTTATTTCATTGTGTTTGTGAAAGTACATACTTTTCTGGGGGAGACCAATGTTTCATTAGAAGTATTTATATGCCAAAGCCAGGTAATTTAAAGATCACATCCTTGAATGTAAATGGCCTAAGAAATCCAATTAAGAGAAGCAAGGTGTTGGGAAAATTAAAAAAGGATAAATCAGAGGTTGTAATGCTTCAGGAGACGCATATGTCTAATAAAGAACATAATAAGCTAAGGAGGTTTGGATATTCAAACTCTTTTTACAGCTCCTGTAAAAATAGCAGAAAAAGGGGAGTGGCTATTCTAATGTCAAACACGCTGAATTTTGACCTAATTAAGGAAGAAGGAGATAAGGAAGGCAGATACATTTTAGTTAAGGGAAGACTTGATAACATATTAATCACATTTGCTTGTGTTTATGTACCTCCGGAATGTGAAAAAAATTTTATTATACAGCTCTTTGAAAAAATTGTCGGATTCAGTGAGGGTATAATAGTCTATGCAGGAGACTGGAATACAGTCTTGGACTACTCCTTAGACACAACAAGCAAAAAACAGCATAAACTGCCTATGTCAAAATGCCTCAATGTTTTACTGAGAGAATATAACCTGTTTGATGTCTGGAGGAATCTCCACCCTTCAGAGAAAGACTTTACCCATTTTTCAGCTACACATCAGATTCATTCTAGAATAGATTATTTCCTGATGAGTGCGGGGGATAGACATAGGGTGATAGAATGTACAATAGGAACCTCTGATGTCTCTGACCATAATGCGGTTTATTTAACTATACACTTAGATAGTGCTCGTAAAAACACACTGTGGAGAATGAATATTGGGATTTTGAATAACAAAACAACTATGGATGAAATTAAAGGGGAAATTAGAAATTGTATTAAAGATAATATAAATAGTGAGGTTGACCCAACAATATTATGGGACACAGTTAAAGCCACTATGAGAGGGAACTTGATTTCACGGATGGCATACATAACTAAGGCAAAGAGATTAAAATATGAAAAACTACAGGAAGAACTGAAAAAGTTAGAAAAACAACAACAAACAGCTAATAATATGAGGCTAACAGAACAATTGAAGGATGTCAGAAAACAAATAGATGCAACACTGTCAGATGAATTAGAAAGGAAACTTAGATATGCTAAACAAACCACTTATGAATCAGGTCCGAAAGCAACAAAGATTCTAGCAAGACGCCTGAAAATACAACAAACTAAAAATTGTATATCGAAGATTAGGGACCCACTGAGTAAAGATTTGACTTTTAAACCTGAAGAAATAGAAAACTGCTTCAAAAAATACTATATGACACTATACTCTAATCCAGACCCTGTAGATGAAGTGATGATCAAAAAATATTTATTATCCTTGGATCTTCCCTCCATTGGACAAGTCCAAAATGAGTCTTTGACCACTCCGATTACAAAGGAAGAACTGGATAAAGCCATTAGTAATTTGAAAAATAATAAGTGCCCAGGGAGCGATGGCTTTCCAAATGAGTGGTACAGGGTCTTCAAGGAGGACCTTACGCCCACTCTACTTGAATCTCTGAATTGGAATCTCAAATACGCCAAAGTACCCCCGTCATGGAAAGAAGCAGTGATATCAGTGATACCAAAAGAAGACAAAGATAAAACACTATGCGAATCTTATCGCCCCATATCCATACTAAATGTAGATTACAAGATATTCACATCAATAATCTCTAAAAGGTTGGAGCATATCCTCCCTGAGCTAATAAATGAAGACCAAACTGGATTCATAAAGGGCAGGCAAACCCAAGATAATATCAGACGCACACTGCATGTCATAGATCAAATACACAAAAAAAAGCTCAGTGCAGTGTTGCTTAGCCTTGATGCAGAGAAGGCGTTTGATAGAGTTAGCTGGCCTTTTCTTTATAAAGTGCTGGAGACATTTGGCTTCAATGATCAAATTATTAGCTGTATTAAAGCTCTTTATGGGGATCCTACAGCCAGGTTGCGGATTAATGGCTCATTGTCTGGTAGCTTTAACCTTAAAAGAGGTACAAGACAAGGCTGTTGTCTTAGTCCTTCCCTCTTTGCATTATTCATTGAGCCATTGGCTCAGGATATTAGACAAAATGATCATTTGGAGGGGATCAACATAGCAACAGAGGAACATAGAATAAGCCTGTTTGCTGACGATATTATCACTTACTTAAAGAACCCAAACATAATAATCCCTAAACTTTTTTCCATTATGGAAAATTTTGGTGAGATGTCAGGATATAAACTCAATATTAAAAAGACACAGGTACTATGTCTGAATTATACACCTAGCAGTAATATGAGGAGTAATTATAAACTTAAATGGGACACAAAATCAATAAAATACTTAGGTGTGAATATCACCCAACATCTAAAAGACCTATATGAGTCAAACTATGGTATTCTAAGTGATCAAATTCAGAAAGATGTAACACGTTGGTCAATGTTGGCCTTAGATTTTAGCACAAGAATAGAGGTGATAAAAATGAATTTGCTGCCTAGATTATTATATGTCTTCCTCTCCCTCCCCATAAGGATCCCAGAAACCCAATTTTCTACATGGAATAAGGTCTTATCTAGATTTATCTGGGCGGGTATTAAACCTAGGGTAAGACTCAGAACACTCCAGTTAGAAAAGGAAAAAGGAGGACTTGCTTTACCTGACCTTAAAAAATACTACTGGGCGGCCCAACTGAGATACGTTGTTTATTGGTGTTCTCCAACATATAGCGCAAAGTGGAAGCAAATCGAATTCAATCTTGGTAAAATACCACCTCCTGCAAAATTGGGGTGTAAAATTTTAATAGATAGTAAAGAGGAGGGAACTATTCTGGGCGAAACTTTGAAAACATGGTATGAGGTCGTTAAGAAAAACAAAATTGAAGGTGATAGTAAATTATTAATATGGCCATCTCAAATGCCCAGTTTTGGCCCCAGTGGGTCAGATGATACATTTATCAGGTGGATGGAGAGGGGAATTACGGCAATATGTACACTCACTGAAGGGAAAATATTTAAATCATTTGAAAAAGTTAAAGAAGAATTCAATCTTGAAAACAGAGACCTATATCGCTACCTACAATTGCGTCACTTTTACGACAAAGAGGTTAACAGGGACCTATCAGAAGGAATTAGTGAGGTGATTATAATCTTGACACGTGCATATGGTGGAACTCCCTCAAAAATTGTATCAAAGTTGTATAATAGTCTCCAAAAATGCGATGGCAGAAATTCATTCTATGTTAAAGAAAAGTGGGAACAAGAATTCAACATTACATTAACTGGGAGTGACTGGTCCTCCATGTGTAAAACACAACAATCTTCAACCAACTCAAGAAGATGGCGAGAATTTGGATGGAAAAATCTAATTCGTTTTTTTATCACCCCATATATAAAATCAAAACAACTTAGGCAACAACAGAAATGCTGGAGAGGGTGTGGACATGTAGATCCCAATCACTCCCATATCTTTTGGTCATGCATTGAACTGCAGCTATTCTGGAACAGTGTCATTCAGACAGTAGAGGAAATTTTATGCTTATCTATACCCCGAAATCCGAGCTTTGTATACCTAGGACTTATGCCATATGAAGTCATTGGAAAAAAAGACATTTACCTCTGCAAAATATTACTGATTGCTGCCAAAAAGGCATTGACAAGGAATTGGTTGAAACGTGACCCACCTGGGCATGGACAATGGCTGAATATTGTAGATGAACTATACACCATGGAAAATTTGACTTTTCGTCTGAGCCTTAAAGAAGGTGACTTTGAGAAAAAATGGCAGAAGTGGTCAATGTTCAAGGCCAAAACCAAACCATAAGAGGGAAAAAAAAAAAAAAAAAAAACTTTGGTAAATATGGCAACGGATGCTCCCCCCAGCTTGTTTTTTGTTTTTTTCTTCTTGTTTTTTCTTTTGTTTTTGTATTATGAAAAAGACTAAATAAAGAGTTGAAGAATGAAAAAAAAAAAAAAAAAAAGTGTAAAAGTAGAAACCACTTTTTTCATGCCGTTGCCTACATTTTAAATGGATGTCTGCCAATAGGACTAGATCTACGTTGTGTTCATTTTCAATCATCTCATCATCCATGCTACTATGCTAACGCCACCGCCACCAAGCTGCAATGATTTGCCGCCAATGAATACCGCCGAATCTGTCGATTCATCTTGTAGTGGTGCGTCAAATGCAACGTAGATTCCCATCCAATTAGATTGAATTTGGTATTGATGACGTGAAAAATAATAACGGTAACTCCATTGAAATGATTCAAAACTAAAGTAACGAGCCAATTTTTTAAAATGTAAGGAGTAGAAAGTACAGATATTTGTGTAAAAATGTAAGGAGTAGAAGTAAAAAGTCGCCATAAAAATAAGTAGTAAAGTAAAGTATAAATATCAGAAAAATGTACTTGAGTACAGTAACGAAGTATTTGTACTTCGTTACTTCCCATCTCTGGCAGCAGGTAACATCAAATATGCAGCACAGTGGCTGCAAGTTCTTTTTCTCTGCTACAGACAGAAAAGATCTCTTAAAAAAAGGTTTAAATAAGCAATGGTACAATTTTATTATATTTTAATCCATGTAGAACAAAGAGTCATGATAAATATGTTGCACAATTTACACCCATCTATATTTTCTTCACCACCCTTATAAACAAAAAAACAACTAAACTTTAATAACATGAAATTAAGTTTCCATTTCAGTTCAAATAAGCTACTTGAGGAGTGAAGTCAGAAATATGTTTGTCAGACAGACAGTAACAAATGATTTTTGGGTAAAAGTTTTGAGCCACTTCTGGTTCAGCCTGTTGGTCAGAGATGTCTGATGACTTTATACGTACTGAGCAGAGCTAAGTACGTATAAAGTCTGGTCCGTTGTTCCTAAACTAAAGCATTAACACAGAAAGGTTACTATGAATGCTTCAATTAAAATCTGTCATGTAGTGCTTCCAGCAGATTTACCAGCCCATCCAGGCAGGTGAGAGGCACATGGAGAAATACCTGCAGCTCTGAGGAAAACCATTATCAGAGTCATTTATAAAATGTGACCAATGTAGGGGAAAGCTTTGAGGAACCTTAATATAAAAAAACTCGCCTTTGTCAAATTTGTCCCTTTCTTGATCAGGATTCACTTTAATACTAAATGTCTTAAAGGCCAAGGTTTAGGTCAGAAAGCACTTTGTTTGAGGCTTGAACAACCTATAAAACCACAAAGTTACCAGCTGATCTCAGAGGGAAATCCAACCGTCAGCGCATGTATCGGAATGCTGCATAAAGAGTTTGATCTGGTTCAAACTGTTTATTTAAGAAGGTAAACTAGGTTTTGCAGCAGTTGAGCCTCACTCCAGCAGTTCCTCCCAGGAAATAGGTTTGGAGAAGACCTCGCGCTCCAGCCAAAGGTCATAGTTCATTTGAAAGTCCTCTGGAAGGTCCACTCTCTGCCCCAGGACGCTCTGCAGGCAGTTGTCCACAGGAAGGAAGTCTGGATTACTGTGGCTCTTGTCGTAGCGACGACTGTTGAAGCGCTCAATGCTGGCCCGAAGAGCGCACTCCTCAGCCTGGAAGTCCCAGGGACGGGCGTCCAGATCTGTTCAAACAAAGGTGTCAAACAACTTAGGTCTAATAATGCTCAACGCAACACTAAGAATTTTTTTATTTATCTTAAAGCTGACAGCAAAATTTAATCTACACATTGTTTTTTTTTATACTGAAGGAGATGGAGTATTGACACAGAAACCCATTAAACTCACCATTTCCATAAGCCCAGTCATCGTTGAGACGATGTCGCACCTTCTGGTAGATGGCAGACATGGTCTTCATGTTGCTCTTCCTCCACTGACGCCCCAAGTATTTGGTCTGCACTTTGAGCAGTTTGAGGACATAGAGCTGCATCATGGCCTGCTTGACCTTTAACGCCCTCTTCAGGATGGGAGCAGACTTAAACACCACTAACATCTGTTGAAGAAGAGCTTATGAGAAGGATGTAGCTTGAAAGTATTGCCTGAATGAGCTCTGCGCGATGTTGCCATCTCACCATTGTTCTGGAGTGTTTCCATTTGGTCAATTTGTTCAGGATTCTGAGCAGGTTAATACACGAGAACAGGTTCCTCCAGCAAAACTGGGTGTTGTCTCCTGCTTCCTGAGACAAAAATCGATCAAAGTTAAGCTAAATGCTCTGAAATTAACAGTCAAAGCTGCAGCTGGAGTCAGAAAACTCACCAAACTCTCAGCCGTTAACTCGGGCATCTCATGGACAACACAGTAAGGAAAGTCAAGCACTGAAATGCTGATAAGAAAGCAAGGAAATCAACTCTAGCAATGTTCTGAGAGGCTTCCGGTCCAAAGGAATGATGTTTACTTCAAAATAAGGGAAAGTTAATGGTACCCATTTTTAGCTGTGATGTAAGACATGATGTTCTGATTGAAAAACTTCAGGACGAGAGGGATGCAGTTGGCAAACACCAGGTGCTGAGCCATGAACTCAAACTGTTTACAAAAAATGAAACAAATACAAGCTTTTATCCCTTCAGATAAAGACATAATTATAATTATAGATCTAATTATCAGACATTTTCACAAAAACCAGAGGTTTTCTCACCTGGTAGATGTGGTTCAGCTTAAAGTGTTTTAGAAGCAGCAGCAGGATGGCAGAGATGGCTTTAACAATTATTTCTTTGTGGCGATTCACATCAACGCCAAGTTTCATGCTTTGCAGAACCGTCGTCCTGCACAAAGACAGGTGGAAGATTAGAAAAAGAAAATCAAGTCAATCCCTCAATCTAAAACATAAACTAACTGCATGTTGTATCAATGAGACGAGCATCAATCAACCAAACTGCAACAGATGTTCAGTGTTGTAGCTTTTTTGTTAATACAAAGAATATATCCTTATATTATCCAGTCATTGGAGATTAATTTAACTACCCAAGTGTTGCAAAAACCCGCTGATATCTAGGTTTCTATCAGTCAGGTCTGATGATTTCAGTGTTCAGTTTACTTACGGCATCTCCTCCGGCAGAACATCTGCCAGGATGTTAATGGAGTCGGTTTTAGCTTTAGATGTCGGGGCGGCAGCGAGCAGGATCTTCAGCAGTGCAATCTAACAGTCAGAGAGGCAATGTCAGTCTGCAAGCTTTAAAGTGAGTTATCCTTTTGAAACTATTATACATCATAACATCAACTGGGGAAAACAAGCTAGAACTGAAACCTTTTGATTTTTTAGACTATATCTAATGTTTGTAATAGAACCAAGTGAAATTAGCTTATTTAAGTTGCTCAAAGGAAAGAGAAAAGATGTTTTCTATATTTTGCTGCCATAATTTAAATAAATGTTAAAATAAATACATAATTCAAAGATCATGAGATCCCTTAAGTGGTAAAAAAAAATAAAAATTCCAATTCTTTTCCATTTTATACCTAAAAATAGCACAAATTAGCTTCATCTTAAGATCATTTTGATCAAAATCAGTTCCAACCGGTGACCAAAAGGAAAGCTGAAATATGATTATTTTTGTTCAGTTAAAGTACAGTACTTAGGGAAAAAACTATTGTAATGTCTAAATTGTTCCATATCATATCTATATTATTCCAAAATTAAAAAGGAAGACAAGCAGATGCAAAAAGGAATGAATATAAATAGCATCTTCCATGTTGCAATCTATCAAGAGGCAACATAATTCTGGTACTTTTTCTCTGTAAACATGTTGGATCTTCTTCAGGTTAGCGTTAAGCAGAGCTCTGGGCTAATGCTATTAGAGCTAAGAAACCTGCATTATTTCCTATGGAGTTTTCAATCACCGCTGCTGAAACCTTCTGAATAACCTTTAACGGTACCTTTGACAGACTTTGATGTTAAATTTCCCACAAAACCAAACAGAGCCAGCAGCTGAAGCTGCAGGAAGCATTTACCATGTACTGGGGCAAAATGGGCAGAATTCCCTGATAGAGCAGCTCTGTGGCACACAACTCCACCTCCTCTTCACCCTAAATACAAAAAAACACAGAAGGAGAAGCATTCTACTAACCCATTTCAAGACAATTTATGATAGATTTAATTCCCACCTACCACCGACAGAGGGGTTTTCTGATATTCCTCCTCCTTTGCCATCTGGATCTCTGCTACAGAAATATACTTATGCTGGAAGAATAAGATGAAAATGAAGTGATCACAAACAGCATAAAAAACACTAATAGTTTTGCTCTCTTCATCACGTTGCAGTACCTGCTTTAGCGTCTTGATGCTCTCATGAATTGGCCTCGGTAAACCGACCACTGTATCCGTATCACTGCAGGATGGGAACAAAAAGACAGCTTTATAATGCACGCATGTCACATTTTTGGTTATTTTAACTTGCATTAAGGAACTCACCTTCCCAGAGTGTAACCGATAAATTTGCTTCTGCTGGATTCAAGAAAGTTTTCAATATCTTTTTCCCTATTGGATGAAAAAGATAAAAAACACAAAAAAAAAAGCTCTATAAAATCCAAGCTCTGTATAGCAGCTGTAAACAAATAAAAACAATAAATGACGTATTGTTTTCCCTCAAACTATCTTGGTTTACTGTGCCATACCTGACTTTGGGAGCCCAGGGTAACCCCTTAGGGAATGACACCCTCTCTGAAGGTGGATGAGGAATGGGTGGAGGCATCACCTCGTCCCGTTCCAGAGGGAACGTTTCTGGCTCCAAAGAGTTGTCATTGTCGTCGTTATCTTCTTCGTCCTCGCGTGAGTCGTCAGCCTTATAGGGATCCTTCTCGTTAAAAGCATCCAGGTTGTCCTGTTTAATCAGGGCCTGAGGAAAAACCAAGCAGATAATCACACCCTGACTAAACTGCAGCGAGACACAATGAGGAGACTATAATATCATAGCAACTGTAGGGGAGTGACAGATGAACCTATGTTGTTTAATTGGAAGGTTGATGGAAGCAGAAAAATGGAAAGATAAATGGATCAATATTAAACATGCACTCAATATTAAGTCTGCCATAATAAATGTTGAGGTAAAAAACAAAAAACATTAATAACATCCAGGAAGTTGTAGATAATATACGCAGAATGTAAGCAGAGGCTCAGATATTAATCATAAAGTGAATTTAAAATAAAAAAACTTTTCGATTTGACTGATTTGCCTTTTATTCATTAGTCTAGATACACGAAATATAAATAATAATCTCTTTTGCAGCTTCAGTGTGTGCAGTTCTGGTGGTGATAAAGATTGCTTTGATGCAAAAACTGTAATATTTCACATGTAATGTATTCCAACACATCTGGTTATTGGATAACGTTTCAATTTATGCTGGAGAAATCTATTGAAAAACTACTGCATGGAGTTTAAATCGTTTAGCTAGTAAACAAAACTAATTTTAAAAAGGATTTGCTAATCATTTGCTTTCTTTGATTTCAACTAGAACTCAGATATAGACCGTGAACTGAAGACTGAAATCAGTTTTTGGAACCTTGTGTTCTCGACGAGCCCGTTTCTGCTGCTGTTCTATGAGATCAGACGCTGACGCCGGAGGAGAAGCTGCCCTCATGCTGCGGATGACCCGGATGCTGTCCTCTGGGAGAGGGGGGAGACCCAGCTCCTGACGTTTGCGGATTTTTATGCTCTGAAGCTGCTCAAACCCTCCCAGTGTGAACTGAAGCAGATGGGAAAAGATTTTAAAACACAATGCCAGACCGAAAAGAATACAAGAGAGGCAGTGTGAATTGACCCCCCTCACCAGTATGCTCTTCCAAAGCAGAAGCAACACCTTCTTCATGGGAAAATGTGGAGCATGGCCGCTGCAGAACTTGGTGACCATTCCAAAGAGCATGACAGAAATCGGCTCATTGTTGAAAATAGGCGAACCTGGATTTTCATATTAACAAATTACAAATAGGTTTCATATAAAATTCTCAACATGACCTTAAAATGACTGCATCTTTCTTTTTTTTTGTAGAAGTTTACCCAGTTCAGCTCGGAAGGTTTCCTTTATGATTTTCCATTCAGGTTTGTCAGCTGGGTCGTCCTGCTGGATCGTCTCCACCATCAGATACATAATATTGAGCAGCACTCTGAGATCTGTGCTGTCAGCAAGCGAGATGGCCGGCTTTCTCACCGCACTACTGCAGGCAGCACTGTTACTGAACAACAGAAAATGGTTCTCAGCTCAACATTGCTCCATTCAAAGCTTTGTAAATACATTTTTAACATCCAAATCCCACATTTTGCCTGACTCAAGTATCCATTGCTCATTCTCCCTTCCCAGTCTGTTTTAAAATGTAAGTACAAAACTTCCCTTTGGATTTGATATCACTACAGAGATCAAATATTAGATGAATGAATCCTTTCTGCTCCTATCAGATCATGTAGAAGGTGTAGCAGGTCCATTCAGACTGATATACAGAGAGACGGAGGATAGAAAAATCATAAGTTAGCTTAAGAAATGTTAGCCATACTCAATCTCCATGTTGAGAAGTTCCACAAGAGCAGAGAAGGTTCCAACATCCAGCAGGAGAAAGATGTTATATCTCATCCAGTACTGGACCTCAGCCTCACAGCTGCAATCTGCAAAGGTCCCTGAGAAAAAAAAAGAAATATACTCCAGTGAAACAAACAAGAAAAAAAGAAAATGAAATGAAACACAGTGAGCATGACTTGTACTGACCCTGAGCCATGTAGAGAATGGCTCTGGCAACTTTCAGCCTCTTCTCACGAGCAATGAATTCCAGACCATCCAAAAGACGCATTGCGTGAGCTCTTTGCTGAGCTGCATCAAGGTCTGTCCACTTCTTATCCGACACTGAGGTCCAGAATATGATGTTATAAAAAATATCTTAAATCTTCCAATGGTAGGTTATGAAAAAAACTACATACCATGAGCTCTGAACTCCTCTTCAAAGCACTTTCTGTTGAGAGCAAACTCAGGTCCTTCAGTGTAACTGTAAAGCTCTGAAATATTTGCAAATAATTATCAAAATAAGAAGCACTATGTATGTATATTAAACTATGATTTGAGTTCTATAAAATAAAAAGAGGCAGTTAGAAATCAAGAGCATACATACCTGACAGCTCTGCAGCCCACTTATCTGTATCAGAATACTCAAACTCAAGATCTGGAGACTCAGACAGACCCTGTGAACAATAGGGCTGTGGTCAGAAATGATCAGATCAAGCTTTGTTTTTCGATATTCAACCAAACCACAAAAATACAAGAGAGAAGACCAAGACCTAAGACAGACTTAAAAAAGATCTACACCTCATAATCATTAAAAACATCTTTAGAGGTGTGACAGCAAAAAGCACATATTCCTAAAAGCCATTCAGCAAGAGACAGAAAGGTGATATAGTGCAGCTGGAGTACCACACCATGAGTGTGTTAATATAAGCTTAACAATTATATCTAAAATATCACAGAAAAACCAAAAGTATATTACAGCAATGCTATACAGGAGCAACCAACAGATTCCAATGTTTATCATTTTCAAAAAGCTGCTCAGTGGACCCAGTGGGTGGCACTGCTGCCTTGCAGCAAGAAGGTCTGGGGTTCGAATTCCGGCCAGGGGTCTTTCTGCATGGAGTTTGCATGTTCTCCCTGAGCATGCGTGGGTTCTCTCCGGGTACTACGGCTTCCTCCCACATTCCAAAAACCTGACTATTAGGTTTATTCTCCTTAGGTGGGATAAGCGTGACGAAATTTAAAATTAAATCAGTGTTGTTTTTACAGTTAGGCATCACTGTCTCATAAACTGACCGGGGTTATATGGGTTCTATAGGTTGTTAATGGCTCATTTGGAAGGAAAAACACCGAAAACTTGCCGGAAAATAGGTCTTAACGACGATTTTCCCATTAGTCACACGACATTTAAATTAACTAATGACAGGCTTCTGCAGACCTTCTGGTTCCTTTTATCGCCTGCTCTGACATATTAGGATGTGTTTTATTAAAATAACATATTTATCTATACAGAGAGAGTTGCATCGCTCTGTTTGATGCAATAAAGGAGAGAAAGGCAGCTCTGGCCTTTGATGGGCTAATTTAAGCTAGCTAACAACAGCCAAATAAGTATTCAGAAGTATATCCGAAATACTAATTGGCAATGGCTTAACAAAAGTACACTGCTTAAACGACACAGAGCTACTCTTTATTTCAATAAAGTCCATCGGTTCTAATATTACAATATTCACCCTAAAACTATGAGTTAATCCACAACGAGCGAGCTAGCCGTTTTTACAGAGGCAAAAGGAGAAAAGGCCTTCGTTCGTTGCTCTCTGATAAACCATGACAATAAACATGTCTCCCTTCGTACCTCGGAGTCTTTTCTTGGGGTTCGAGGAAATTCGCCCCTGCCTCCTTTATTTGGTAGCATCGCTTTCTGTTTATTGTTTACAGGAAGCCCACCACCATTCCCACCGACCTCCATAATTCATTTACAGCCGCAGTGTAGTCTCGCGAGATTAAAATCAACTCACGAGAACTAGTTTGTGACGTTTGCGTGTCTTGGAAAAATGTACTAACATTTCTATCGAGGTGGTTTTCAACAAAATGAAAGAATGAATGCGAAGAGTTTTCTTATCAATTTATTAATTATTAAGGCTAAATTTCATCTTCATAAATGCAAATTTTTGAGAAAAAAACCTGACTTTTCAGTTTTTCTGATTGAATTTAAACATATATTTACAATTCGACCTTCTACAAATAAAAAAGCAAAAACAACTTTATTGGCTTGCAATCAAATTGGAATTTTAGATAATTTATTGTGTTGACTCACTGTGGCATCTGGTATTTTTGTCACCTTTGGTACTGTTTTTCTTTAAACAAGAGTATTTTGTCATTTCTTATTATACTTTTATCGTTTTCTGTTAATGCTCCCCCTAGCAAAGGTTTTTGTTGTTTTGCGATATGTCCACAATGCAGTTTTGTATTGTTGTGTATTGTAAATAATAAAGTTTATATATAAAAAAAAAAAAAACATTTCTATCGAGGTCACAATGTGTGACGTCTTGTCTCCCACTGTCAAAAACTCATAAATAACAAATTAGAATATAAATATATACACAAAACAAACATATTAAAAATACAATTGCATAAATAAATGGGATTTGAAGCTTCCCAGTTCTGGGTCAACTTCTGGCCTGGTGTTTTTCTGCAGTAGGTGTCTAAATTTCAAAAAGATAACTTTAGAAAAGCTAAAAAAATAAATCCTTTTTAAGTTTAGTAAACCAACTTATCCAATATCGATTTCTATCGCTATCCTAGTGTTACCATCTTGACAGATTTTACAACAGTACGACTTTGATAAAGTATATTATAGTTCTTTAAATTAATAAAGCATTAAGTTGGAAGTGCCTTGTCAAATTTTAACTTTACAATAACAAAAAATGTGCACTAGGGGACACTTAGTAAAGCCTTCTTTACAATGTGTGTGGGGAAATAATCCAAGCAGGCAGTTTTCAACAGTCAAACATTTATTAAAAGAAATGGAGGACAGAATTCAGATTTTCCAAACAGATCTTGTCAAGCGCTTAACCTAAACTCTGATAATATTTAAAATATAGGGTAAATCATTTAGGGATCTAGCATTAAAATTAAACAACATTCTACCGTTACATCACATTGGGACTCCACAATGACAGTAGCTGGGTTTCACATTCATTTGTGTCAAAACACATTAATTGTGATTATAATTAAGCAAAAATAGATATATATACTATATACTGTAGATATATAATAGATTTATTTGCTTAAAAGAATAAAACTGAGGAAAAACATACAATAAAAAAAAAAAACATTCAACATGTTGATAGTGTGTAAAATAATGTTCTGCTATTATAGATTTATGAGAAAGCCCAAAAAACTATTAAACTCCTTAAGACAAAATAATGAGGGTTTGGGTGCATAGCTGGCTCTACCTCAGGTCAGAGCTTTAACATGTGTTGAATTAGTTACCAAGCACTGTAAATATAAACCACAATGGTTACAGACCTGGCTTTCTCCAATTAATCTGGGTGTCCCTGGCTTTGATGCCATTAAAACTGTCAGTGCAAACATGTAGGAACTGTTAGCTCAAAAAACAATGGGGAAAAACTGTTTTCTTATAAGCTATTAAAGACATTACATTACAGTAGTTTTATCTTATTTTAGAAAATTTCCAAAACATGAAACTACATATTAAACATAACAGCCTCCAAACTCTGCAGCTTTAAAGTTCAAGAAATTACGGCATCTGATTATAGAGGGGGAAAGGTTATTATTGGGTTTTCACAAGCTACACAAAATACTGCTTTGAACTGGCTAAAAATGATAAGAGGATATTTGCTGACAAAAAGGCTTAAGCAAGCTTTGGTTTGAAATTGGCTGTAAATAAGCTTTTTTTAACTTTCATGCATATAAAAATTAATAAAAAAAAGTCATCTGGTGCATAAAATAAGAACTTTCTAATTACAAGTCTAATGAAAAATATAAACGCTTCAAATCTGTTGTGAACTCATAATTGAACAAAAAGACTTGTACTTTTATCAGGTCAGTGGAACATAAAAGTATTAAAACCACTAGAAATAGTTTTTTTTTGTAATATTATAAAAGGGAATTTTAAAAGGATTCAGAGATTAACCATTATAGTGAAAATCAGATTAAATTTATCTTGTAAGAAGAATATATAAAAATGATGCTAATGCCCTCAGGTGGTGAAAACATTATCATTTAAACATTAAAAAAGAAAACCCTATCTGTTCTGGTACACAGGAACCAAAGTTACTTTTTGCCCAGATCTTCAGGTTAGCTGTGTTAGTAGCAATATTACTAAAGATCAGAATACCTCTTCTCCTTTCAATGGAATGTCTGTTATGAATACATGTTTTATAGTATCATAGAAACATTAAAGCAGCACTGAGCTATATTTGGCCATCAGGTGGTAGAAGTACTCAAAACAACCTGTGTAAATAAAGGATTGATTTCAGTCGCTATGGCTCACCCTGTAAGCGAACCATTCTCGTTATCATAATAAAGCCTCTTACTAGGCAACTTAAAAAAAAAATAAGTCCAGCAACAGGACATTTAACTCACACTTGGTCCACTTTCAGCAAAAAAAAAAAAAAAAAAAAAAATCAACGCCACTCATCATAAAGATAGCCCACATCCAAACATGGTTTCACAGCCATTCTGCATCAACATTACAACAAAAATCCAGCATCCAGCTAAGAGAATAACTGGGAGCTGTTAATTGGTGCATTCTATGAATGCTTCTTTCCTAATTACATCTCATACAGTAATCATATACAAATGACAACATATTTATCTTAATTCTATTTTTCCCTCTTCATTAATACAAACCCTTTACTCTGGCTGTCATTTGGCACTGTTTACCGAAAAAGCTATCAGACATGATTCAGCAGGTAAGGAAACACATTCAATAAATTTTCTTTTAGACATCTGAGTGCTGTTATTATTACATTAACCTTTTATAGCCGATTAAGTGCCACGTGCGTCAGCTAAAGGAAGCAGCAGGTAAAATCTTTCTAAATATAGCTTGTGCATCCTGTGAATAGTGTAAAATACATTATACTTATATGATTATACAATAATATATTTTGCCAGATGGACGGTTAATCAAAAACATACAGATCCATATAGAGGTGTTCTATGTGCCGGCAGCCTAATACCTGTAGGAGCAAAAAGGAAAAAGAAGTTTAAATAAATACATTTGGTGAGGTTTGGCTTTTTCCTTCATCAAACATTTTAAAAAGCAATAAGAGAGAAGTTCATTTGAGAGGAAAATATATAATGTATTGATATCAAGTTATTTATGACCTTATTTTGAATGTCAAATTACTAAAGTTTTAATGCTAGCTTCAAGAAGAGGCATTTGCTACATCCTAGTTTTCCAAAGAGTTGCTTCCTAAAATGTATGCTTATTAGAGGAAGTGTTGTAAGTTGCATGTTTTTTTTTATTTGAAATGTGTATAGTAAATACGCACCTGTAATAGTTTGGCTTAAAGGGTCCGTTTTTATTTAAACCCAGGTACTTTGCCTGCTCATCAGTGAGCTCTGTCAGATGGGCATCAAAAGTGGCCAGGTGCAGACTGGCAACGTACTCATCTGAAAAAGCAATGAAAAAAAATTAGACAGACTGTAAACATTCAGAAGACTTTAAAGTCAACATATCTCTAATAAGAGTTCCACAAATAGTTTTTGACTACAGGCCAGTAAATGTGCATATATATGTATATTATAAGAACCGCAGCGTTTGTTGGACCTTATTTTTCTTGACGTTTTTCTTGAAATTGAAGCAGTGCAGCCAAGATAAATACTACAAAATTAAGAGAATTGATTTTTTTTTAAATAAATGTATACATTTGAAAATAAGAAAAAGAAAGGTTTAGGTTGTGAATGTAGGTTAGTGTTTCGGATTGATTGTAGGCCTGCAGAGAAGGCTTTGAAGGCTCTGAACGTCCACTACTCCTTGGGACAGATACAGCTGTGTTTTCTGCATCAATGGAATTCTACAGTTTCCCATGGGCTTTGCAGTGACTTCCTTAAAGTGATAAAGTGCATCTGCTGCAACTATTAGTTTTATGACAAGAGAACCTCTACCACACACCCAACAACTGAGAAAGCATAAACGTCAAGAAAAATAAGGTCCAAGAAACAATGTTGTGGCTCTTATTACATGTATGCACATTTACTAATTTATATATATATATATATATATATATATATATATATATATATATATATATATATATATATATATATATATATATATAAACCATTTGGTTTATATATATATATATATATATATATATATATATATATATATAAATTGATGGGGGGGTCCCACTGAAGGCTAAGGCACCAGAAGCCCCGCCCGCCACTGGTCCGTAAACTAGCATAAAAACAGTGCCTTGTGTGTGTGTGTTAGTGTCCAAACACACAAATAGTTAAAAGCGTAAAATATATATATTTGTTTGCAACACTTATCCTCCAGTCTCCCTACTAGGGTGTTTATATTCTAGTAAATTCACATGGTACAGTATCGACTCCTAAAAAAACTACCCTGATTCCTTTAAAAGGTCCTTGCTGTGCATATATGCCTCAACAACAATTTACCTTATATCAAAAACAAATCAATTAAACCTGAGTCTAACTCATTTGTTTGTTAGACAGCTGTAGTGGAAGGTTAATATGTTCCCATCCTAGTGCTGTTAAGTAGTTCCCCCGACAAGCTTTGAAAGGGTAAAACAACATTGTTTAATCCTTAAATCCCTACCCATTTTTTTGGGAAGCAAGTAAACATCTTGCTTGTACCGTCCCTCTGGAGCATTATATAACTCTATGAGCGCCAAGGCCTGGAAAACAGAAAAGGCTATTACTAACACATGATAAAGTCCAAAATAAAAAGACACCAATTCTTGAGTTTAATAAAAACAAGTAAAGCAGCAGATTATATAAAAGTAGACATAACTTAGTGACCCACTAACTCTGTCATTTTCAGGTCAGGTCAAGAAATAATCTGCTATGATTGCAGAAAATGGAAAAGCATGTTGGCAATCATACCAAATTGGAGCAGAAACATAAATACAGCGCAGCTTTACAGCCATTTCACCTGAGTGGTTGCTGTGATGGAAAGGACAAAGGTAGGAACGGTTGAACAACTAAGGTTCAGGAGGCGTCCCTGTCAAACACAAAAACATGTTATTGAAAGGAGAAGGAAGGGTCATTTATCACCTACATCATTTAGAAGAGATTAATTTGAAAGAAAAACTAAAGGAGCAAGACAGACCTTTATCTGAGGCCAGATTTATAAAACATCCTAGTCAAATAAACACCCACAAACATTCTTAACAAAAAAAGAAAATAATGTAATTTATAAGGACATTATTCCTAAACCTGCATCGAATTCATTACGATTTGTAGCTATAAGGTGTAAG
This sequence comes from Cyprinodon tularosa, assembly GCF_016077235.1. NCBI lineage: Eukaryota > Metazoa > Chordata > Actinopteri > Cyprinodontiformes > Cyprinodontidae > Cyprinodon > Cyprinodon tularosa. The sequence continues at coordinate 1,986,621 of NW_024038375.1, read as the reverse complement.
ATAGATGTAGTTACCTCAGCCAGGAGGATGACCCGTTTCCCATCAGGCCAAATGACATGATCCACCTGAGAGCGGACTCGTTCCCAAGTCAGCTCGGGAGTCCTTAGACTGGCCTAGAAGAATTAAAAACACAGGTCACAGTCATCTTTTGCACAATCCTGCAAAGATCTCTAGAAGTCACTTAAATAGATTTTAAAATCTGATTGTTTTACCACATCTATCTCAGTGTTAGAGTGGCCCATGTTGCACACAATACAGCCATTTTTCATTCGATCAAGCTGGTCCCTGGTAACCACATTTTTATTCCCTGTCCAAAGATTAGAAGAGAGACATTTTTAATGCAGCCATCATCTACTAAAGAGCAGCACAGTTCAACATGGAGCAGTGCAGAAAACCAGGACCTGAAAGGTCTCTTAATAGATTAAAAAGCACAGATTATATAACCCTGTATCTGTTCATTCTCAGTATGGCTTTACGCTGGGTTACCAGTGCATGTGATAATGACATCAACCAGGCGAATGACCTCATTCAGCTTCACGACCCTGAATCCATCCATGCTAGTGGAAAAAGCAAGAGAGCATATTTAGTAGATGCTATTAAAATGTTATAAACCAGTTAAAGGAAATGTAAAACTAAATAAATTGAATAAAAAATGTAAGAAAAAAAATGCAGATGCATTAAAAAATGTTATAAACCAGTTTAAGGAAACGTGAAACTAAATAAATCGAATTAAAAATGTAAGAAAAAAAATGCAGATGTAAAAAATGTGCATAAAACAGACTTTATATAAAAACTGTCTAAATGCTGCTGGAAGGAAAGTTCTATTTTATTTCTCCTGAAGGCATCAGATGATCCCTTTTGTTGATGCACTGGTTGAGCATCTTATGACATGTTAACATAAGACCCCCAGTGATGTTGTCATGTAACCACCTTGTCACATGTAGGTTTGCAGAGTGGAGATAGTAAGAGTCCTTTGGTTTATTTTCCTTGACAGTGGTAACCTTGCAACTTTGACTAAAGCTGCCATGTAATTTTACCCCCCAGAGATGCACAAACTACTCGAATGAAGAAAGTAGCTACTATACTATATGTTTGGGATCCATGTACAGTTGGAACACCTGACAGTGTCCAAGTTTCCCCAGTCTACCTTCAAAGAGGTGGAGTTCAGACAGTCTTCCCTTTTCATTGAGCAATGCATTATTTTCAACTACACTGTACTTCGACAATAAATGTTGTCTAAGTCTCTCAGCATTAGCTACCACCACCATCTTTAACATATGTTTATGAGTATAAAGATTCATCTATTTAACTATTGCTTAATAAAACAAACTAAGATTGTATCAGAACATTTTCTCCATAAAGAATCTGGCTTTGCGGTGAACCTTCTTTCTTGACCACCACCCTCTGAATCTATCTGAAACTAGGTGTAGATGGTTTCCATGATGCCCCAGTATTGTCCAGTTATTGTTGTGCTTAACCACGGGCAGTTCTTGAATATTATACCCAATTTTCTTTTATCTGAAAAGGAGAGTTTGGGTCAGAGAGAAGAAATTGACAACATCTGATGTTCCAACAAGCCAATGATCCCAAACATCCATCATAACTCCTCAAGGCTCTGGCCTAAATCCTTTTCAAATGTATGCTGTAGAACCAGGTCTGTGCCTGAAAAAGCAAACATTCTGCTTTAGTTCCAACTATGTTAAAAGCATAAAAGGTGAAAGAGACATCAGGGATTATTTAATAAGCTTGCGGATCCCTGCAACAAATGGGTGGTTTATGTGAAACTTATCATCGGACATTTAAATTGAGCACCTGTTTAAAATTTGATTTAAATACATAAAATATCTCAAAATAAATTAGACGATTGCATTGAACAAGTTTATAAATGTCTGATCAAACCAGTGAAATATATTTTTTCTCTTTTTAATGCTCATTCAATATCTCATTAATAATGATGCAGTCTGCCAATGTATCCGCAGTATGTCACCACATTTAGCATAGTGATCATTTAAATTCATCATCTCCTCACCAGGCCTGCAGGGCGCAGATGGGATCAATCTCTGTAACATAGACAACGGCTCCCAAAGCTTTCAGGGCTGCAGAACAACCTTTTCCAACCTGCATTAAAACCGAATCAGGCAAACATTAACAATTTAGTCATCAATACATTAAAACATAACTGATAAAACTCTTTTTATTCATTTTTTGTTTTACAGCATTAAATCAGACTTTCTCTTGATATTGCTAAATGTTTCTCACCTCGCCATACCCACATACCACCACCTGTTTGCCTCCAAACATCACATCTGTGGTCCTCTTCAGGCTAAAGCGATTAGAGACGTAAAATGTATATATTGCAACAGAAATATATTATTTTACATAATCCATAGCTATTAATTATATCAAAATCAATCTAAAATTATTTTTAAAAGGCATATTCCCTATTTGGCAAAAAATAAACATTTTTATTTTATCTGATGAGTGTTATTTTCGGGACAAAATTCGCTTTTGCACAAAGACAGAAACAGTGATGAGTGAGTGGTTTAATCCAGCTCTACAACATGCTGACCATGTTAAAACACAGACTACTGTACGATGAGACATAAAACAGCAGCTTAGTCCAGAAAACACAGTAAATGTATCCATCAACCAAATCTTCCTGTTTTTTTCCAGCAGTAAAATACCAAAGCAGAGTTTACTCACCCATCTAAGATAGACTCCCTGCAACAGTACAGGTTGTCAAACTTCTGCTTTGTCACAGAGTCGTTAACATTCATGGCTGGAACACACAGCTTCCCTGCTTTAGAAAGCTGATATAACCTAGATGTGAAGATGGGAAAACATGTTTCCTTAAATGTAAATGAGTTCAAAAAATTCACATCTGCTTAAACCCAGATTACCTGTGAACCCCAGTAACGCTCTCCTCCACAATGCCTCTGATCTTTTTGAAGACATTTGGATATTTCTTGTACACCCAGTGTGTCAGGTCGCCACCATCATCAAGGATCTAATGGAGATTTAAAAGCAGATTTATTTCCACATCCATAGACCCAAGCATTTTAGATTTTTTCCCATGTAGAATTTAAGAAAAAGTTTGAAATATTTACAAACTGCTCTTTCTTCCCTGTTTCAGGGCAACTTTAGGCAACCACTTCTAATAGTGCTCTATATATTATTACCAGACCTGCGATACATAAGGGGATAAGAATTGTTTTTTTTAAACAAACCATGTTGGGCTGCCAGCCCTCAGTGTTGACACAGCGGTCAATACACCACCAGAAGTCATCCTCAGATTCTCCCTTCCAAGCAAACACGGCGACCCCTAAAATACCAGAGATGAAGACGTATTAGCCTCAAAAACAAACAACCTGGTGCTCAAATTTCATCATCAACTTGGTTCAGATCAACGATTTAAGCTGAAGCCAATCTTGGATTAAAGTTTTGTTCAGTACAGCTGGTCACATGGAAAACAGCCCTTTCAGATGCAATATTCCTCACGTTAAGAGGAACCTTTTTAAATGAAGCCAACGACTGCTCCCAGACACACTGATTTGAAGAACACATCCCACTCTTTCATTAAAATGACCACAATTACAGGGCTAGGCGTTGTTTTAACTTTACAAGGATTTCAGTTCAGAACGATTATTAAATCTTTTAACAAAAAGGGTCATAAATGTTTAAATGGTTCATATGACCTCTCTCACCAGAGGTTGTCAGACTGAAAGTCTGAACACTGAGAAAGTTACATTTATAAACATTTTACTTTTTATTAGCCATAATATAAATTAAGGGAGGGTTATTTTTATCCTGTAAATAAATATTAAATCTAATACTTTAACATATATTTTTAAACATTTTCTTTTGACAGAGTTAAACGTTCATATGGATCTTTATTGTCGAATACCTCATTAAAAATACATCTTGCTGAAGGTACTTATGCTAAAGAAGACGCATTTTATTATTCTATCTAGCTAATTCTGACTCTGTGGTGTGATCCTTGGCGGATGAAGGAACCCGGAGGAAAAAGCAGTGCAACAGGTAGTACCAAAGAAGACATTAACAGAAATAATTTTTCCCCAAAGGTTCACTGCTTCTCAGTTCTACTGAACTAGACGTTGAATAAAGTAATGTACTACTTCTGTTGACAGGTTATAGATTGTACTCTGTTGTCCAGTTAGTGAAGCTCCTCTTAAAAATCTGCTCTCTAATGTGAATAAACAATGAATAAAGTTATAGTTGAAATATTCATGAATCTGCTAGATGTATATTAGTGTGATTTATTTTAAATCAACAAAGTTCTTGATAAATTGTGCATAAAAATGAAAGCTCTTTCCAGATAGCTTATGCATCTTATCAGCTAGCCAGTGTTGGCACAGAAGCCTGAAAGTTAGCAATAACAACAGGAACAACCTGAGTTTGTGTTAGACAATGTCAGGACATGGTCTGAAATAGGGGTGGGTATTGCCAAAGAAGTCACGATTCGATTCGAATCACGATTCACAGGCCACGATGCGATTCTATCACGATGCATCACGATACTTGAATTATTGCGATGCATTGCCATATTTTCTCCTCCATGTTTTGTTTTTGAATGACTCGGCACAGTATCCCGCGGCCGGAAATGCTTGTGACACAAGGCAGCGTGCGTCAACACATTTGCAGCAACATCTACTGGACTGGAAGTGGTATTGCACTTGTTTTTGGCTGATGTTCGCCAACCATTCATGCAATTTTATTTATTCATTTTTTTAAATTAATAATCGATTCTTGGCATCAAGAATCGATTCAGTAGATCACGAAAATTAGAATCACGATGCATCATCATCACGATTATTTTGCACACCCCTAGTCTGAAAGCAGTTGGCATTTCCATTTTTTTCTCAACAGTTTAATAAACAGCCCAGCTGGATGTTGATGATGCACTTCAATAATTTACAAAGACCAGCACCTAAATGTGCAGAAGTCCCAAAGAGCATTGAACCCACTTACTCTGGCAGAACTCCAAATGTTTTCTCCTGACATTAAGTGAATATTTTGACAGTTACATAGCAACCAAGGGTAAAAAAAAAGGCCCATGCAGAGACACCCTCTCACTAAATGGGAATACTTATGTGGTCCAATTACCTCTGTAGGGCTCAATGTTCAAGAGTATGCCTTTTCCAAACAGTAACCTTGGTTTTTAAAGATCTGAAGTGTCTCCATTACAAAGCAAGCCTCTGCTAGAAGAAAGCTAATAGGAGGTAAATAAAACTCTGTTTTAAGCAATCAAGCAGAAATAAAATATAAAAAGGGTCAAAATGCATTTTACACAACGCCATAAAAAAATTAGGTTAATAATTAATATTTATAAGATTATGTGTTAGGCAACTCAACAAGGCTTTAAAGGGAGCTGTTTTTCCACCATCTCTGCTGCTTACCTTTCTCTGCAAGAGCAGTTGCAACTTCATTCTGCGTTGAATATATATTACAAGCAGTCCAACGGCACTGAGCCCCAAGAGCCACCAGAGTCTCAATCAGCACCTGATAAAAGCCAGAATAGCAGGCAGGCAATGAGAACATGAGACACTGTTTTCATTTAATATATATTATGTATCCAAGCCTCAGTACAGACTGCAGCCACTCCTGAGCTATTAAACTTTAATATCAGAGAAGAAGAGATCTTACTGCAGTCTGAGCAGTTATGTGAGTGCAGCCCACGACTTTGGCACCCGCTAAAGGTTTTTCACTCTGTGCTCTCTTCCTGAGTGAGATGAGCGCCGACATATCTGAACAACATAACAAATAGTGAGTGGGAGAAACAGGAGCACAGATGATGCACAAAAACTGACAGCACTCCGTCTCTCTCTAAATCACAAAATCACTCAGAGAAACGGCTAATTCTACATCGACTCTGACAAAATGCTCACCACAGATTTAGTGGGTCACCCCATATGGGGTTGAACACCCTTTAACTTTCAGAATGTCTTTCATTCTTGGGAGCACCTTTACAACACAAATAAAAATTCTCAGTGATATTTTACTTAGTAGTGATATAGCATGGGCTAATTTGCCTGCAGAACATTCCTGCTGTAGGTCTTCCACATCCCTCTGGTGGATGGAGATTTGGTGACTCTACACCATGTCCAAGAAACCAGTTTAATTAAAAGGATTTGAGCTTTGTTACATAGTGTATTACCCTGCTGAAAAGAGTGGTCAGAGGATTGGATCATTGCAGTCCTTAATGGATGGGAATGGTCAACAATACTCTGGAAAGTGTATGCTCCACGGATACCAAGAGGCCCAGAGAGTGTCAAGAAAATATCTTCCACAACATTAAACCACCACCATTAGCAGACTCCACTGTTGACACAAGGCTCTATGCTTTCATGTTTACACCAAATTATCATCTTTCCATCTAAATTTAGCAGCTGAAATTGAGACTGAGTAATTCAGAACATCCATCTTGTACCATCAACATTACCAATTTCTTGGTCACCTATTTGCTTTTGTTTTTATTCTGATCTATTTTTAATGTATAAAGTACTTTTTACCAGGTCTGACTGTATTCACCAAATGTTGGCCTGCTCTTCTGTTAAAAAAGCCGCTTTCCAAATGAAAATAACATGTTAAGCCGAGTTTTCCAATTGTTAGTGGTATACCCACTAACAATCGCACTTAGCTCCCTTCCCACTGGCAAAAAAAAGTTGTTTCTAACCCTTCGTTGACAAGCTAGCCTCTGTACCACCGCAGTGTCTCGTGACACCACCACACTGGGCTAGCGTTGATGATGTCACTAGTGTGACAGAAATCAGGAAAGTAAACAATGGAGAGAAACATGTAAGGAAGCCAGAGCCTAGATAGTGTGCTTTATTGTTTCACTCTATTATCTGTCCGAATCCCACCAGTGCTGCACCATGTTTATTGAATGTAAACAGGGTTGCTTCAACTTGTTATATCAGAAGCGACTGGCACAGTGTGTTGAAGTCTGTACGTTTTGTTCAATGGTATCATGTTAATTTGCGTGTGAAACTGGCTCTGATGTTTCATTAACAAGTTGATCAGAGCCGAGGCGATTTTAAGGCAGGTCCCTTGTCGGGTTTTTTGACCCGAGCAGACAGACGTCAGTGAGCTGTTTCCACTGCCACTAAAAGCCAGTTGTTCCCAGGCTTAAACAGGTTTTTTGGCCACTATGAAAGGAGTACAAGTAATAAACAGGGGTCTCTTATAAAGTGGATAGTGTGTGTATGGCTAAATAAAAGCACTCTTTCACCTAACTCTTCAATCCTTTTTTTTTTCCTTATGACATTTATCAACTAAATACTTTCAGTTTAAAAACTTGTTTATTAAATTGTCAAAAAGCGGTGGGTTTGTTCTCTATTTATCTAAATAATCCTGACCAAAAAGTACAGGGAAATATGTACCACCACCATGGTTTCAAAAAGAAAAAACATCAAAACAGATTTTCTGTCTGACTTTTTGATGAGTCGGCTAATAGTGAACCAGTCAGTCTACTCTGAGGGTGTCATGCATTACCTTGCTCTGCTATCTCAATCTCACGTCTGCCAAATTCAGCCTGCTTGATGTTTTTCACGCAGAAGTCACTGCTGCCCTTGGAATTGATTTGTGTTTTGTCCCGAGGCGAGGTCTCGTCATCTGAGCTATCAGTGTAGGATGCAGCTGGAATAAAAGATTATGTAAATAACAATGGCCATTAAAACCTGATAGTGTAAACACATTTGAAATGTTCAGAAAGGCAACTCTCACCAGAGCTGTAGCTGTCGGTGGAGGACTGAGAGATGGAGCGGGACAGTGAGCGACGGCCTGTTTTCGTGGGGAACCGGCTGAACTCCTGCTTTTCTTCAACAAACTGAATTTGCTAAGAAAAACAAAAAAGACAAACATATTCATTAGTTTAAAGTTGCATCATATGACAAAAACATAAAATCAAAGAAAAACACAGACAAAAGCAAAAGGGTTTTTTGAGGGCACAGAATCCAGTAGTTTTACCAAAGTTATATTGCTATCTACTTCTTGCCACATCATTACTGTGTTATAGTTAGTAACTTCTCTGTTCTACAGCATAAACTAGATGCCTAAAGTGCCTTTGCAAATTTCATTTAGATATCTCAAACCGATTTATGTTTGGACACTAATGATTTAAACTCCTGGATTGTGACAAATAGCAGACCAAAAAAAGAAGGGCTGCACAGATTTATCAGCCAAAAATTACTGATCTTTAGCAGAGCCAGGAAAGTTGCTCACAGATTACATTGGTGCTATGTTAGAAACAATGGCTGCATCATGGCACAAAGGCACCATAAACAACATAACTTATCAAAATATAAAAAAAGAGCTGATTAAATTAGAACAAAATGTACAGACGGTTTAAATAACATAATACGATCCCAAGAGGGAGCTAAATAACTAATACTTTCCTGGAGAAAAAACTTGTCAGGCGGAAAACCATTTGGAGAAAAGGTTCACCTTCCAGCAAGAAAACATTAAGCAGGGAGCTTAAATGCAGCAGTTTAGTTTAAAGCATATTCAGATCTTAGAATGGCCAAGCCAATATGTAATCCTGAAAAGTCTCATGGCGAGACTAGAAAACTGATTTTTAGAGATGCTATGCATGCAATATGACCGAGCTTTAGTTTTTTCTTCTTTAATAAGAAGGGATGAAAATGTCTTAAGTCTTAAGGTGTGCAACAATCATAAAGAGACTTGCAAATGATTAAAAGTTATATGCCACATTTCTCAAAAAAAAAGTTACATTTTTAAAAATGTACTTTTCATAGAATATTATTAAAGAATACATACTAAGACAATGATATTTGTGGATATTTATTGTTGGTGGAAAACTTGAATAGGAACAAATACTTTTACAACGACTTGCAAATAAATAATAAGTATTTATGATTATTCAAAAAATCTGTAAATTTGTGCTCCCCATAGTTATTGACAAGGTTAAAGGCTGATAATTAAACCCATCAACAATAAGACTGAAAAACAAGACAAAAAGCAAAAACAAAGTTAGGCTATTTCCTTTTTAAATCATAGTGACAAAAATAACCACATACTCACCCAGATAAAAATTATGATATCTTAAGAATCCAAGGTCATACATGACTGAGTACTTAAAGTTATATACTCCAAAAGCCAAACCAGTGTAATCTAGCTGCATGTCTTAAGTTATAACTAAGAGAAGCTGCAAACACTTCCCTCTGATCTACTCTTTGTTTTGTCTTCTACAGCACTAGAGAAGGGAGAAATCATCATCCTGAAAATGGGATAAAGCTAATCTGTATCTCATGACTGATGAAAACTGAGTCGTTTGTTCTTGGAAACAGTTGCAAAGTTCTGCTCCTATCAAATCTGATGATTGGGCAAACTGTGACCTACATTATTTTTTAAAGGAACACTTCCTTTTAAAAAAGACAAACACTCTCAACAAACTAATGCTAAAGCAATTCAGTCTTTGCCTCAGTATAAATGAACTCCTTAAAAGAAAAGTGGATGTGAGACTATGAAATATAAACAAGACAGCAAGACGTAGAAGTAAAACATTTCAGACCTTTGATTTAACCAAGTATTTTCCCTTGAGATACACCAGATTTATGTTAGCATATCTTCAAAAATCTGCTGCTTCTTTAACAGCTCAGTCTGATTTTTGTAAAGCCTCTTTTAGGTTAAGACTCTTCCTTGTTCCTTAAAAGTGTCGGGTAACATCTGACTTTAGGGAAGTCTAACAAAGAACAAGCAGGCCAATTGTTACAGTAGCCAAGAAATAAAGGCTAGTTTTGGTAGTTTATTTAGTAAAAATATTAAAACAGCAAGGAGACATAAACCAAGAATTATTCCTTGTGATCTACCATCTAAACTTCTGGATGTAAGTGGAAAATATTTTGCCTTAAATCTTCAAGTTCTTAAATGAATTGTTAGTGGTGTGTTGCAAAATTAATTATGACATCATGGCGTGAAGTGGTATGCAACTGATAATGTTAAAAACTGTGACAATCATTTGTTTTCAGACCACTATACTGTGGCCAAAATCCAGTGGAACAGACTGCAAGGAGAGATGCAGACAGAGGAGCATTGTGTCTCTCAGATGGAGCAATGTATTTAAACGTCTGCTATGAGTAATGGATTCCAATAATCTGTCCAGAAGATCATTAGAGGTCATCAAAAGCCATGTAGGAGACACAAGCATCATGAGATAAATAGGTAGTCTGGTGAGTCCAGACAGAAAACTGCTCTTGTTCTTCTCTGAACAGAATTAAAAACACCTGCAGGTCAACCTGAACACACCATCCCCATGAAGAAACATGGGGGTGGTAGTATAATAATGCAGGAATGCTTGGAGACATCACAGTTTGTTGAAGATTTATTTTTTTAAACACTTAAAATTAGATATTCTAAACTAATCTGTCTGTTTGTTTACATAAGACCAAAAAAAAAAAAAACAGTCTCTAGATCTTGAAAGCTGGCCTTCCTCCATCGGCCTTATGCAATACTTTGGATTTCTCCACATTTGATACAAATATGAAACAGCTCAAGAAGCATGTACGTTTATTACTAGACATATATAAAAAAAAATCCAGATGTATATGTATCTTCCTTTTTCCTACTAAGGGTCTGGATGATACGTACATTTAGCCTTCAATTAGGAGAAAGTGAATATTAATGTAATGCAACAGCCAATAAGCAGTCATAAACAGTTAGATAACAGCTGATAGTCTCCGTAGAAGCTGTCCGCTACGGTAGCGAAAGAAGCCTTACCTTTTTCACTGGTTTGTGAGAGGGTACAGCGCTGAAGACAGACGCCAGCTCTCCCATGTTAATGTCACTGTTCTTACTGACGGTCATGGCTGAATATTTCTCCGCGACATTTTCGCTCTCCTTCACTTCTTTGCTCGCCTGCTTCACCTCGGGCTTCGCCTCCCCGGCTGTCTCTGACATGTTGGCGGCGGCAGGGAAATCCTACCTAGTTAGAATTCAACAACTATTGAAGTAACGACGCGAGCTGCCTTTAAATGTCCCAGGCTACCAGCCGGTCAATGTTCAAAAGAGGAAGCAAATGGATGTTTTTGGTTTACGAGCTTTTGTGGGGAAAAATAAGTTCACTATATCAAAAGCTGAAAAGCTGCTTTTGACTTTGGTTTAGAGTAAATATCTGAGTGTAGAGTCAGTTGGTTGCGCAGGCAGTGTTCGAGCTGCTTCGCTTCCTTTCCGACTCAACTGTCACCTGGCTGAGAAACTTTGTGGGCGGTCCATAACAGACAGCGGGGGGCGTGTCATGCGTAATGATGCGTTCAGAGTAGCTGGGGAAATGGAAATATACAATGAAATCGGTCCGTTTAAGTGTTTTGCTATGCTTTGTTTTTATTTGACCGTACATTTCACTTCACAAATATGTTTCATACGCCCTTCACCTTAAATTAATTTGTAATAAACATAGAGACTTACATTTTCCTTTTTTATGTGTAATTTATATGGTTCTGCTTTTCCCATAATCGAGATCAAGCTAAGAACTCCGCACAAAAAGTTTTACATTTTACCGAAGGAGATTAGGGCCACTGAAAAAAATAAAAGAAAGTTAACAGATTTTTTAATTTTATTTCAGTTTAATATGGGAAAAAAGTCAGAATTTTCCAGATTAAAGTCAAAATTCTGAGAAAAAAGTCAGAATTCTGACAATTTCATTAATGGAAGAGTAGAAGGTCATTAAAACAAGAGAGCTATTCTCCTAACATGTTTGTTACCTGTCAGAATTCAGTCCGAATTCTGAGTTTAAATTTAGAATTCTGAGAAAAAAGTTAGAATTCTGACTTTTTTTCTCATAATATACCAAAATACAAAGGAAAAATCATTTAATTATTTTAAATGTTCTTAATGAACCTAATCCTGTTCCGTAACATTTCAATCTCCTTTTGATAATTAGCATACCACCATAAGGCATAGTAGCACTGAAGAAAAGAAAACACACTAAAAATGAAGGAAATGGTACATTGTTCAGTATATTAAGTAAGCCACAAAGCCAAGGTTGCAGACCCCTGATCTAACAGATAAAAAATGTGATCCTGTCTTGATATAACTGGAGCTTAAGGCTTGGTTTATGCTTGACATGTCCGTGAAGTCTGTGCAGCCATATTATGTCATTTTAGGCTTCCACTCTCCTCCGTGCAGAATCGGGGCGGACAAAATATCCACATGGAGCAACTTTAAAATTTGGAACTATCCAGAGGAAAACATGGTGAGCAAACATCAGCTCCTGCTGGCGAGGAGCTGCTATGTAATGTAATGTAAACATCCTGTGATTTAGCTCACAAGTATCACCACTATCAACAGATTGTGGAAAAACTCCAGAAAAGAAATTACTGTCAGCTTGCTCTTTGTGTTGAACATGCCTGATTTAGTATCACACTGCAAAACTGATCCAGATAAGTAAAATAAAAAAGCAGTTATGAATGATGATCTGACTAAGAGAATAGAACTTTTCAACCCTATGGTATGATAATTAGATATAATTCATGTAAAGTAATTTCATGGATTATTTTTTTTATTGTAAATATACATCATCTTGTTTCATTGTCTTTCCTGCCTGCTCAAATAAAGGGAAAATACCCTTAACTCGAGAAAAAAAAAAGATTTACTTATATTTTAATTTTTGCAGAGAATGTTTTCAGGGGTAAGGGCCTGTTCTGTAGGCAGCACCAGCCCCAATAGGCCCCGTCGGGAACCACCATGCATAGTAATACATATAAACAATAAAAAAATATTAATGACTTGTATTCTATTGACAGTTTGTTTGCTTTATACAATTAGAGACAGGTTAGAACAAATCATTTATAGCATTAAAGAGCATGGAAATGTCACATATAAGAGAGAGAGAGCAAGATATGTAGAGAAACTCATGCATTTCTACTGTTTTTTTTTTGTATAAGCTGAGATAACAGTCTGAGAGTCACACAGACAGTTGGAAGTCAGACTTGAATTCTGACTTCCAGTCTGAATGTAGGTGTGGGCATCAATGGTGAAGAGGGTACTTTCAACATTTGCTTTAAAAACTCCACATAGCTCTGGAAGGGCCTTTATTAGCAAGTAAATGTCCTGTTAAAAAATAAAGGAGTTCTTTTGTTCTTTGTTTTTTGAAGACTCTACTTTCAAGATTTTTTAGAGAATTTACAAAAATCAAAGTAAAAGGCATTTGTGATAACTGCAACAAAAAGCACAGCAATTCAAACTTTTTAACTAATCCTGCATTACACTCTCTAACACAAAGTTTCTATAGATTTTTCCTACATTCATCACTGACCTTTAGGACTTCCACATATTGTGTCATTAAACCAGTTTTAAACGGTCACTGTAATCAATTGTATGTCACCAACATAATATTTCTGTTTTCTCACTTTTGTAGGTGATTTTTATTTTTATTTTTGTCTTATACATGTTCTTTTTTTTATATGTGACTTTTCTCTACTTATAGTTGTGTTTCTTAATTTTTACTAGCCTGCCAGTCAAGGCCTATCAAGGAAATTGAGGCAAAATGTCACACAATTACACTATTGTTTACAAAAAAGTGATGATGGTAATATTGATAATATTACTATTAATAGAATAGAAAAGAGAATAGAAAATCCCTTTATTGTCCCTCAATGGGGAAATTCTGGTGTTACACAGCAGATGAAGATTATAGAAAAGGTGTGGACCTTATAAGTGTGTATAAAATTAACATAATACTGAAGAGTTAAAAAATAAACAAATGAAATACTATACCTTAAAATGTTTTAACAATATAAAAATTGTGCACCTGGAGAATAAATAACCAATATACAGTTGTGGATATTTTTACTGTAATGGATATTTGAAAATAGCAGCAACATCAGAGATGTGCAAAAGGACAGCAGCATGTTATTTAACTGACTAAGATAGAAACTGTGCAAATATCAGCATGAATCTATCAACTTATTGTTGGGAACAGTGGTGGTTATAAAATCTTACAACTGGGAGGAAGGATCTGTGAAAACACTCCCTGGTGCAATTAGGGTGCTGTAATCAGTTTCTAGTACAGTTAATAATAACAATAATAGAATGAAATGATAACTTTAGACAGTACCTAAAGATTATCTGAATCCAAACAGAATATGAATACTGAAAGAAAAAGTTAAAACTATAAAGAACACCATGCAAAACTACAAATGATTTGGCAACTGATTTGAATACAGAAAAACAAAAAGCTAAGAGAAAGTAAACACAACAAGACCATGTACTTTGGAACTGATGACACTTTTTCTGTTGTTTTACTTTTCGTTTTTCTTCTGTAGCATTCGGTCTTGCAGCAGTTGAAAGCAAAATTTGTGTTTTAAAGTCTTTTAAATGAGATGCTCATAGTTGTCCATATTGTTCTTAATTTTATGAAGAATTATTTTGTGAAGCCCTCTGACCACCATCAGTAGGCAATGCGGATGAAATGTCCTTCCTGAGCGGAATTACAGTGTCCAGTTGCAGGACAAACTCCTGAATCTGACACCACTGTTGACCCACATGTTACTTGTGAAATCTATAATCATCTCCTTTGTTCTGTGAACATTTAGGAACAGAGGAGTGTTTGCAGTCATCCCAATATCTCTGTGGATAACAGGACTCAGTATATCAAGGCAAGGCAAATTTATTTGTATAGCACAATTCAGTACAAAGACAATGCAAAGTGCTTATGATTAAAATACAGGAAGATAAAACAGAATCAAAGCAAGTAGGAAAAAATAAAAAATAAATAAAATAAAAAATGCAGAAACAAAACAGTTGGATTAAAGAAAATATGTTTTAGTTGAACTGTTTAACTAGAACAGTCGAAGGCAATCATAAACAATTGTGTTTTTAGTCTTGATTTAAAGGAACTCAGGCTTTCCGCACTTTTACAGTTTTCTGGAAGTTTTTTTCCAGATAAGTGGAGCATAGGAACTAAATGCTGCTTCTCCATGTTTAGTTCTGGTTCTAGGTATGCAGAGCAGGCTGGAGCCAGAAGACCTGAGTGGTCTGGAGGGTTGATACACTGATAGCAAATCTGTGATGTATTTAGGTGCTAAGCCATTCAGAGATTTATAGACTAACAGAAGAATCTATTCTCTGAGATACAGGGAGCCAGTGTAAGGACTTTAGAACTGGGGTGATGTGCTCTACTTTCTTAGTCTTAGTGAGGACACGGGCAGCAGCATTCTGGATCAGCTGCAGCTGTCTGATCCACTTTTTAGGCAGACCAGTGAAAACACCGTTGAAGTAATCAACTAAAAATTATCACACATCAGATCAGTTTCAATTGTGGAGCTGTTGATTGCAAACAAGTAAATAAAATATAAAGTAAAATAGTCTTTATTTCAGTTATTGTATGTTTCACTTTTGTCAGTCATCATTACCTTTGACTGACAGGAGTACTTATGGTAAGACAAGAACTTCCTAGACCAATTCCTGAGATCTATAGAGTGATTCCATCTGTTTTTTGCAATGAAAACCCAAATCTAAAGGAAACCTTTTTATTGACAAAAAAAGAAGAAGGAAAAAAAATGAAGGAAATAACAACAAAAAGCAAAAAGTATGCAAGTATTTTTTTTTCTCCTCCAATAAACTGTGTTTGCATTAGTGGATGCTATTTCCTGTATGAGGGAGAGAAATATACTATAGTCCCACTACTTAGCATTTAAAAATCCCTAAATATCCTTTGCAGACAGCAAAATGAGTTCATTCAGTTCTATGACATAGATATTCTAGTTTACAAATACCCCCCACAGAGGAACATTTTAACATTTGATAGCCGGACGCATTTGAGCAACAGTCTGTTGATTCAACCGATCAAATTCAAGAGCGAACATTGTGAAACAGCGCCACATAACCGTTCGTCTGTACCTTGTGGCCAAACGTGGTATTGCATTTTGTAAATCCCTCTAATGTATCGAAGAAAACCTAGAACTGTATGTTTAAAATTTAATTGTTGACATTAGTATTTCGAAAATGAAACTATATAATTGGCT
Source organism: Cyprinodon tularosa (assembly GCF_016077235.1). Classification (NCBI taxonomy): domain Eukaryota; kingdom Metazoa; phylum Chordata; class Actinopteri; order Cyprinodontiformes; family Cyprinodontidae; genus Cyprinodon; species Cyprinodon tularosa. Next base: position 1,970,620 of record NW_024038375.1, on the reverse strand, counting down.
TTAGATATTTTCTTTGAGAATGTATAGATGAAAGAAGGAAATGTAACGCCATAAGCCCGCCCTTCCGGGATACTACATCCTGGCGGCTAATCTTCACGCAGGCGTACTCTGCACCCGAACGCCATTTTCCATCGACGACAGAGAGGAGCACGTCTGCTGTAGAGTTGCCATAGTTTAAACTGCGAGCTGCGTTAAATAAGGTAAGGTTTCAGTTTAATTGTATTTCTGAATAATGAAAAGTAACATCCTATGTATCACATCGGTTATATTGTGCCTCGTAGGTTAGCTGTGTGTATTTTTATTGTTCGGTTTTTGGGGCTGATAGCGCTGCATCTACGAGTAGGCCTCAGAAAAACGCCATTTTAGCTAATGTTCCCAACACATTCATCATTCAGTCTGCATCGTGTTTTTCACTCTTACCTGCGACGTTTTTGTCGAGTTTGTGAGTTAATTTAACTAAATGTTATTTAAGGATTAATCCGTGTGGGATTTAGGTACATTATTAGTTACCCAGCTGAAGATAACATTAACCGTAATCCAGGTAGAAAACTGGGTCATGCTCTCAGGGGTTTAAAACGTTTTACAAAATAGTGATAGTGGGATTTTTTATTTTTTTGCAGATGTAGTACTTGTATTTTAAATTTTAAAACGAGGGACATTGCGATTAGTAGTGTATTAAAACTGTATTTGGTAACTAAAAATGTTATTATGTAGTAGGCTTTCTATTCGATAATCCAGGTGGGATTATGGTGAAGATCGTCCTGTATTACCAGCGCATCGTGTTTAAGTGCTTTTCTTGTAGTAGAGAACAGAAACGTGTTGGATCCAAAGATGATCCAAGACAGGAAGAAGAGGATTTATCAAATGCATTGGCTGACTGCTTGATGATAGCATTTGGTAAAATAAAAAAAATGACCCATGTTTAATTTGGTGATATATTTTGGTATAAAATCAGGACTGCAACTAATGATTATTTTGCAAATTGATTAATCTGTTGATCATTTTTTTCTATGAATTGTCAGATAACAAAATGCTCCTTTTAAAGACCATTTTTACTAAATTAAACCAGGTGAAACTAAAACTTTTCCACTTGAGTTCTGAATACACATATTGACAAACGAAAGTTTTTTTTTCTATTCTAAATGCGAATTGTTTATGGCCTTTGGTATAATTACTGCCCTAATTGAGTTGCTCTGTCAGCTAAAGGCATGTTTTAGAGTCTTGATTAATCGATTCCTGAAAGAGTTGATGACCATTTCAATAATTGATTAATCACTTTTAGTCCGATTGTTTCAGTCCTATATAATATATGTCACAGCACGTGAAGGCTAAAAATGAGAGCAGCATTGACCATAGCAAATCTTTTCGCTGCTCTCCGCCATGTTGAAAGGCAGAGTTTTATCTAATCGAGGCAACCCTGGTATTATAAATGTTTTGCATTACTAAACACATGGGTGATGTTTATGTCAAGTTTTGGTTTTATGTTTTTTTTGGTACCAACAATAATTGTGATTACCACTGAAATGTAGCATTATCACAGAGTTTTGTAGGTTTTTTTTTTTTTGTCAATTGGCCATATAACAATTATGTTTTTGTGCTGTGAATTTTAGTCACTAGTGTTTTTTATAACACATTTTCTTTGATTTCAGATCCAGTCATGCATCGGGATTGTCCTCTTGACTGTAAGGTTTACGTCGGAAATCTGGGTAATAATGGAAACAAGACAGAGTTAGAGAGGGCTTTTGGCTACTACGGCCCCCTGCGGAGTGTCTGGGTGGCCAGGAACCCCCCAGGTTTTGCTTTTGTTGAATTTGAAGACCCCAGAGATGCGACTGATGCTGTGCGTGAGCTTGATGGAAGGTAGGTCACAGTGTGTGTACTAAGGGGTGCTATTATAGAGTATATACATACCATAACCCACCACTGATTGCTTTGTAGGACGCTTTGCGGTTGCCGGGTTCGAGTAGAGCTGTCCAATGGTGAGAAGCGCAGCCGTAGTCGTGGTGCTCCACCCTCATGGGGCAGACGCGTTCGAGATCGAGATGACTACAGACGTCGAAGCCCACCGCCTAGGCGGAGGTAACCTATAAATCGATTGATTATTATTTTTCTTTCATGTTCCTCTTTCTCTGCCATTTACTTTTTGATTTCTCTTATTTACAGTATTTTTCTTGATAGGTGGTTTTCCATTCTAGACTTTTGTAGCTTTTTTTTCTCCTTTGCTGATCTTACAATGATGGCTGTTGCTCTTTCTAACATTTTTATTTATATTAGTCATTTGAATCGAATTGCTAAAATATCAAACAAATTAATTAGAATATTAGCAGAACCTTCCATCTTTTTCTACTACAAAAATCCTCATTAATAAGGCATGCAAGGCATTCAGTTCTGCTTCAGGCGTTGATGCCTTTTGTTGTGTACATTCATACCTTTTGCTTCTTAAGTGTGGCAAAATAGGTATTTGAAACAGGTTTAAGTACTTTTTCTGCAGAAAGAACAAGGTATAACCTGTTTTTAGGTGGGGGGGTGAAAGTGGCAAATGTGTTATTTTTTTTTCTTTTTATTTGAGGATGTTTTTTACTTTTCATCTATATTAATAAGAATGAAACCCGTTGCAGAGCCACCACCATGCCTCTTCTCACCACCCTCTGAGTCAGTCAACTAGTCCTCTTTCAGCATCATGTGACTGCTGACCATCGTGCCCAATCAGCTTGGCTGGTGCTGTCACATGACCCAGGCATGGCCAGTCGTCAGGTTGCACCAGCCCATTGGTTCCTCAGCATGCCGTTCTCAGCCTCCTCCTCCTTCAACCTTTAACCAAACGGCAGCGGCCTACCTCACATTCCCGACCAATCGGCGTATTATGTTTCCAAAAGTCTACACTCCACCAGCAGCAGCCTGCAGCTTACCAATTAAAGCAGGAATAAAGCCACAACCAGCCCCCATCTGCCTGCCAACTTATCACCTTGCAGCATCTGGCCAGTCTCATTCAGCCAATTCTGCCTACCTACCCGGTCGACAGTCTGCCTCCCTTTCGTCATTTCTAGCTTGTTGAAATCCAAAAATACTAGTAAGTTTTCCTGCTTCATTCAGTACACTGCAGATTACAGTTTTAACAGTGAAGACACAGCTGGTTGAAGAGGTTATTCTTTTTTCTTTCCTTTTATTTCTCATTCATAGCTTTATGTTGTCCACAACTATTGAAGTCCTTTACTTTTTCCAAGAGGGTGTGGTACGATATCAAATTTCTGGAAATTCATGTTTTCAGAGGTTTGATATACCTTCACTTGTTTTTAGGGATATAAGGAAAGATTTTTTTTTTAGTCACAGAATTAAACACCCACTCCCTAATGATTACCCTATCTGTTGGTTCATTGGGGTGTTAGCTGGTTGTTTCTGATGGATATGGCTTTGTCAGCCTTAATTTGTCATGGCGCCACTTTTAAGTGCAGTGGACCAGTTTCATACAGATGGTAGCCCCCCTGTAGGTTTCAGTTTCCCCCACATAGGCTGTTTCATGGGTTTTTTTTTTAAGCGGTATCTCCACTTTTATCAACATATACGTGCATTTTTTTTTATTCATAAGCACACATTACAAACTGGAGTAGAATTGTCATTCAGACTTAAAATACTTTATACTGTAGGATTGGGGGTGTCTGCCATCTTTATGTGCTTGGTTTGTTGCCAGTGACCTTAATTGCTTCCCCTTTAATTTACTGAAATAGAGAAGAAAAAAAGAGCAGTAATGAGGCAATAGGAGTATAATAACTTACAGGTCGGCAGGTACACAGTCTGTTTGTTCTTGTTTTTAACTCTTGTATGTTTCTTGCACAGATCCCCACGCAGGCGAAGCTTCAGCCGCAGCCGAAGCAGGTTTGTAACGCTTGTATTTTGTCAGGTTGCATTTGCGTATAGGCCAGAGACATCCTTTCACTCAGTATTTCGTTTCTAACTATAAACAAAACGGCACCGTTATATACATCTGCCATTTCCAAAGCAGTGAGACCAGGCCCATGAAGGAGGGCTGAGCATTTAATGAGTAGAGATCAAGTATCCTGACTAAACGTACTCGTTTCTGTGATGGTCAGGATTTTTTTGTTTTGTTTCAGAAAAGTTAATAAGAGCTTGTAAATTTACTTTGATTCAAATCAGCCTAGATATGAGCATTAGCACAGCTATATAGGAAACCATGAGGTGCAGGTTATCGCCAGCTAGTGTTGAAAGTTTTTGTGACATTTGGAGATTATTTAAGCATATTTACCACAACACTTAATGCTGTTGCTGCTGCAAAATAATGAGATGACATGCCAAATGTATCGGTGGGATTTGACAGAGAATTAAAGTAATACTAATTTGCCATAGCCTTTATATGCTATATATATATATGACATTATTTATTGACATTGAAATGAAGTGCAGGACAAAAGATTTGTCCTCATGTGATAGGAGTGACATGTACTTTGAGATAGACTGACCGTGGAGGAAGAGGTAGCACCTTCAAAAAAACTATGAAATGCTTTTGATTACATGGAGCAACATCTACAGCCTCCTTCAGAAAGAACTCAATATATCTAACGCTCTCCTCGAGTCAGTTCTCAGCTCAAATCTACCACAGACTCAGGATAAGTTCAACAAAGCCAGCTACCAGCCAGAGTTGGATCAGAGTAAAGCAGTAGTAATAGTGCCTTTCCCCAACTGTCCCGTTTTATTTTTCAGGTCTTTGTCAAGAGACAGGAGGAGAGAGAGGTCCGCCTCCCGGGAAAGGAACCATAAGCCTTCCAGGTCCTTCTCTCGTTCGAGAAGGTAGGTGTCAATATCTTAATCTCCTTTTTTATTGTTCAGAAAGTAACATGTTTTTTTTTGACTGTTTTAAGAGTGAGTAGCCAGTGTTATATCTGATTCTTGGTGCTTAGCAAAATATCTATATCCCTTAAGCCTTTTCACATATTGTCACTTTAGATTAACAACTCGGTGTAAGTTGTGCAATTAAATGAAGCAAAGTTATGCAGAATTGCATGGTTACCCTTTTAGGAAAAAACTTGAAATCTTTTGCATGTAGTTTCCTTAACTCTGGTAGCCCTTGGTAAATTCAGCATTTATCGTATTGTCCTGGTTACCAGAAGCCAATAGTGCCTCTCGGGGTAATCTGAATAAGAACCCATTGGCTGTACCCTGAACCATTTGAGCCTTTGCCTTTTGCATGTTGCTTTACTTTCTTGTGTTGCGGTTTAATTTTGCCACAGGCCATTTATGAAACTCCAAACATGTGGAAGAGACAAAAGGTGCACTTTTGGCCTCTATGAAAAAAGTGGTCGGTTGGAAAATGAACAGCACTCACAAGTGTGGCCACACTACTCAGTGACACATGGTGGTGGCAGCATTATGCAGTGGGAAGGCAGCATTAATGAGGACTTAGATGGAGCTTAATACAGGAGGGTGTTCCACCTAATATGGGGGCAGTCGTGTTTGTTTTGCTTAAGCCTTCCGTGTCTGGTTGATGTCATACACGTCTATGCATGTCATTGGTCTGAACATTTCTGTATCGAGGCACACGCATCTGCCTCCTGGCCACATCTATTTTTCAGTATTATAGAAATTCATAAAACTCGTAACAATTTACTTTACTGTGAAGTTGAAGACACACCTACAAGTCATGCAGCAATAGTGACAGGGGTGATTTACAAAACTACCTAGTTGACATTTTCTAAAATCCCAATAAAAATAAATCAAGTCTTAAAGTTTGGCTTTGAAATTTTGAATGGATAAAGGGTTATAGATGTATACACACTATAGGAAATGTTTTAATGGCTTTGAGAGTTTTTTTGTTTTGGCCCAATCTTTTGTTTACATCACTTTGATATTTCTCCTTTTTCCACAGCCGCTCCAGGTCTACTGAGAGAAGATAGAGGAAAACCATGTAAGGTTTAAAGGGAGCAGCAGACCGACGTTTGTTCAGCTCTGCTATTTCATATGATGGACTCCAGCATCGACGTGTGATCGTTTTTTTGTTTATTTTTTTTTTAAAGCCTTTTAGTGTCCTCCCTTTCTTTTGTCGGGACCTTCTTCAAACACATGGAGTGGGTGTGTGCAGGGACAGTGCCTCATCTGTTCCACCAACTCAAACCGTTTGTGATGGTCATTACACAGGTGTCCCGCGCTGCATTCCAGATTTAATCTCTTTAAGCTTTAGTTTATGTCCATTAATTTGGGTCAGCATTTTTGTCATTTTCACTGTGCTAAAGGAAAAAAAAAGATTGGGGAAAGGTGAATTATTTCCCTCTTATGATTGTGTTTTCGGTTTGCTACTTTCCTGCATTGATAATGGTTGGTTATCCCTGTTAAAGAAGCAAAATTGTTGCATTTATTTGAAACTGTAGTAAACGGAAGTCAGTTTGCATGTTAGGTTTTACATAGTTGATCTTTTGTTATGTGTATTGGTCCTGCAATTAAAGAACCCCATTGGTTAAAAATTGTTTTATTCTGGATTTAGTGAATACACATGCAAACATACATTTACTCTTACAGTATCCCACATCCCTATTAATAGGAACTGTTTTCTATGAAATTCAAATGTGAACTTTGCTTTCTGATATAGATTCAGTCAAGTTTGACAGATGGTACGCTTAAGGTATAATTTCACAGTAATTGCTACTACTGAAAGTCTTTAGCAACTTCCCAATGTGATATCTTCATTAAGCACTTTTCCGGAGTGAACTACCTACTGCCATCTACACACTGCAGCATGTATGTCTTTTCATGGGTTAGGATTACATAGACTTAATTGTGGCCTGTAGATGCTGGTTCACATTCAGTTATCCACATCATGGAGTCTACAAAACCAGCTTAAATCATAGCCAGGCCTTCCCTCAGTTCTGTCCATGAGTTTTAGCATGGACACGGGAATCTGGTGAAAGGTGGGTCACTGATTTCCATTCAATCTACACTACAACTACACATTGATCTGGTGCACATTCCTAGGGGGCGTTGAAATATTTTTAGAAAATCCGAGTGAAGTGTTGTTCAAATATTTAAACCTTTTTTGTGTGTCCCACATGGATCACTAATTACCTAAGTGAATTTTCAGTGGTGCATGTTTTATTCAAACATGTCTGACCAAAGCTTCCACTTGCTTTCATATCAGTCCAAAAGCATTCTACTATAAACCTGATTTTTCAAGTACGATGCATTTGTGAAAGAACTTGAATTTCAACCTGGTTGGTTTAAAACTTGCTAAACAGCCTTTTTCTCCTATCTGCAATGTCTATGTGATAAACTACTTTAGAACAACGGTCACAGGACCTCAGAGCTGCTTTAAAGACTTTCTCTTTAAGCTCGTACATATAACCATACAGAGATTTTGTCGCAAATCTCTCACCTTTGTTTTATATCCTATCTTGGCTAACACCATGTTTATTCCCTCCAAAAAAAATCTGATCTATGCTTTAAATGCTGTTAAGGATTTATTTGAAGACATTATCCAAGGAATAACTTTTCATTAACAATATGTCAATACTCGTAAGCGTATTGAAACTTTCAGAAGAAATTAGTGTGCCAGAAAAGTAGCTAGTACTGCCACAAGAGGGCGCCTTCAGAGCATCATACAGTATGTACCAAACCTGTTTTACATGTGAAGAGGCACAAAAGTCCACATTCCTGGTAGTCCATGGTGAAGTTTGCAGAGTCAGTGGTCAGACAGTGGCTCTGCTGTGATCATGAACTGTTAGTTGCTTGAATAGCGGCCTGCAGTTCATCAGTGCTGTCGAATCAAGTGACCGTCATCCTCTTTAAAGTACTTAGAAACAGGTTACATTAATATAGCAATACATTTATCTTCCTGCTGAGGGTCACATTGACAAAGGCCTCAAAGCCAAAGGTTTCAATTAGCCTATGACTAAGAAACCTGAAACCAGGTCTTTCTCTATGCATCTTGTATAAAAGTTCTGAAAACAGCATGGCTTCTGTATTTCTTATCTCTAGTTTATTTATCTCTATCCCTGCTATCTATCACTACCTCTGCTGCCACACGCTGGTTTAGATGGGAACCACTTGTTCAGGAGCTGCTAACTCACATCCACATGGGAACAATAAATCAGCTTGCAGGGGTGGCCAGTGAGTTTCTAATGGTAGCCGTGGCCCCCCATCCAGCTATACACCTGCTTTGCATGAGCATATATTTTGACTTATATGTCCCAACACATGCTGGCATTCTTTGTTCTCTCAGCAGCAATACTGCAGTCCCTAACTGACACTTCCACACCATGCTTGATTGTAGTCAAGTGCAAGACTGATCTAATACCAAATGCAGCGCATTATCTCCTTATAAAATGATGGCAGAGAAAATGGCCAATTGGGCACAATTTGGACATTTTCTAGGAGTGTACTGTGCCCTAACCCACTGTTGTGGCTTGAGGTATTATTAGAGAACAGCTCTACACTGACAACCTGCATTGTCTGAAAGGTTCATTTTCAGTGTTGTATTCAGAAAAAAATATATATGTTTATTAAAATTTGAAGGCGATATTCACTTTTGTGAGTATACCAGTAGAATGGTTCACCTAACATGGAATGGGGAAACTTTGCACTGGACCCTTAAGAAAGGTGGAGTTTGTGCCTCTCTGCTCTTCCTCCAGAATATTGATTTCAAAATAATTTACTTTCAACCGTCTGAAGGACTTTTGATCGACTGAAAACAGGTCTAGTCGTTCCTCTAAGATCAAAGCTTCTGGTTTTCCTCTAGTTCAGAGGTGGCTAAACATAAGGCTGGTGAGAGCTGTGGATCTTGTCTTAAATCCACTCCGTGCATTGGCTTTTAAAACACAATATTTTTATTTAACCTTTATTTAACCAGGGAAAAAATCCCATTGTGATTAAAAACCTCTTTTTCAAGGGAGTCCTGGCCAAGAGGCAGCAAAGTTACATAAGAAACACACATATATATATATATATATATTAAAATAAATGACGGGTACATCAAAAAAACATATCAAGTAAAACAATTATGCATAGGTGCAACAATTTTGCTGACTATAATGAGACGATTCAATAGGTTTGCATAAAACACATTTTTACTATTTTATTTAAATGAACAGCATAAATGACCTCTTGATTTAATAACCTGCATCTGCCCATAGAGCCTTCAAATGGGAGAGGAAGGCTTTAAAACAAAACAACCAATAGATGAAGATAATATGGTAAATGTGTCCTGTTGGTCTCATAATAGACTGGAAGGAATCCTGGAATCCTGTGTTCCTATGCATTAATTCCCCTCCTGTTCAGTTCAAGGTTTATGGTATGGAGTATTATGTAATAAAGTTGAGTTCAAGTTTAACCCTTTCCCTGCTCAGATAGATAAGCTCTGTAAATAGGGACGTTTTTGTGCTTCTGATAGTTGCTGTAAAACAAGCGGTGAGATGAATAGTTGTTAAAGAGTGAAACTAATTAGAGTGCAGCTGAGTATTTTATTCCAATAGCTGCTGTCTCTTGCTCTGATTTAGCTTGTCTCTGCTAACACATGGCAGTCCTGCTCACGTGCACCGGCAGAGCTGAGTGTTCTCAAATCTGCGCGCGCTTTGACCGCCCGTTACTTAAGCTTCCCACGTGACATCACTGGAGAGATTACTCACCCCGTATCCATAAAGACGGGTCATGCAGTTGAGATCCACAGAGGAACTCTCTAGCAATGGATTTTGGCGCCCACGGAGCAGAGGACACCGTGGGTTGCTCAGCTTTTTCTGCCTACTGCCCGTACTGTTAAACCATATGGGAGGAGACATTAATAAAATGGAATTAGGCCTAATTTATGTAGGCAGATTTTATTTATTTAAAGAAATTATGGCTTAATTATTCATTTAGTTTTAATATTCATCATCATTATTATTATTATTGTTATTATTATTATTATTGTTATTATTATATGGCAACATGCTTTTTTAGTTTCCACATTCGGGGCCAGGGTAATATTATCTAATATATATATATATATATATATATATATATATATATATATATATATATATATATATATATATATATATATACAGTATATATATGGGAGGAGACATTAATAAAATGGAATTAGGCCTAAATTATGTACGCAGATTATTTTATTTAAATAAATTATGGCTTAATTATTCATTTAGTTTTAATAAATATTTATTATTATTATTGTTATTATTGTTATCTGGCAACATGCTTTTTTAGTTTCCACATTTGGGGCCGGGGTAATATCTCAGTCTGGATTTACACGCGCACACACACACACACACACACACACACACACACACACACACACACACACACACACACACACACACACACACACACACACACACCCATGTTGTGTCACACTATCCTTGTGGGGACTTTCCATTGACTTCCATTCATTTCCCACTAATTTATATGGCCTAACCATGACCCTTGCCCTAACCCTAACCATTACCGACACATACCTAGCCCTAAACCTGACCTAAACTCAATTCACACCTTAGTCCTAAACCTAACCCCCACCCCATGAAGAGAAACTTTCCTTATGGGGACCAGTTGTTGGTCCCCACAAGTACCTATGAGTCTCCAAAATGTAGCATATTCCTGGGAAATTGTCCCCACAAGGTATTAAAGACATGGCCACACACACACACACAAAAACAACCCACTGATATTTGATTCCAAGTTTGAAGACGTTTTGCTCCAGAAACATCTTCAAACTTGGAAACAAAGTCCAGTGGATATATATATATACCGTATTTATTTATTTTTTTCACTTTTTTGGAATTAATGGCTAAACCATTTCTTTAACCCAGGTTATTACACATAAACAGTCGGTTGCATACACTTCTTGTAAGGCCTTACACAATGTCTGTGTCATATTTTGAAGTGAATCATTCGGGGGTTTTTGATAAATGGAGTCAGTGGCTGTCATAAATCAGCTGATCTTATTTGAATTTATTGCAGATCCTAAAGAGCTTGAAAGAAAGGATTAAATATTGCTTTTGCTTGCAAGTGCATATGAAAAAATGACATTTATTATTTATATATATATATTTTATGATTTTAATATGAAGAATGAATCCAGCTAAGGTTCTTTTTTTATTGTTAAGGGTTACAGTGTTGTTGGATGCAGAAGTTAATCTTGTGTTGTCTTGGTTTCGGTCTAAATTTTACTTATAAACCTATCATTTATTTTTTCCCTTCACTAATTTTTACCCCTATTGTATACCCTCCCGATTTATAAATTTGCAACAATTTCTAACTGTATAGATTAATTATTTTATAGTTTTTATGCATCATATTGTATGTTTTTAATTTCACACAGTAGGCCAAATGTGGGGATATAAGTATATTCACATCTAACTCAAAGAATCAGATATGAAACAAATACATCTGCAAGGTACGAAATGACCAGAGTATTTATCGTCATATTGATATTCAAGGGGGGGTTATTTAGGTATTGCAAAAACAAAAGGAAAAAAAATTTCCCGGTTAAGTGTGTTCTATTTTAAAGAGAACCTGCAACAAGCTGACAAGTTGAGAATTTGGAAGGACGGCTAGGGAGCTGGAGGAGTATTGCTTGGTAATGAAAAGAGAGCGCTGATAGCCTCCCCCAGGCTACCACAGACAAGTCATTAGACAATAAGGCAGGATATTTTTGAAACCTAAAGGTGATTCAATTGTTCCTTTGCAATGTGGTTTCATCATAAGTTTCAAAGCTGTCAAGTCAGTAAGGAAAAGATTTAAAAAATTAAAGGTGGAAAAAATGGCTAAAATAGTCCAACTGGCAGAAGCAGAGTTGCATTATTTACAGCAAGATAAACAAAACAAAGGTTTTAATCCACCAGGATGTGTTTTCCTTCACAAATATGATCAACAGACGTTACGTGTTTGTTAAAAGTTTTGAACAAACATCCAAAAGCAAGGCACTACTGAATGTAACAGAAACAGAGACATGGTGACTTTATGCATGTCTGTCAGATGTACACAGGAATTCAAACTCTTTGAATAAACTCTGTAGAAATGAGCAGCTATTAATATTATTATCAATTTTCATAAAATTCTAAATTTGTTGTTTTTTCATGCTGCATGCAAATTCGGTCACCCTGAATGAAATCCCAAACTTCATTTTATTTAGATTTGTTTCTGAACACAGACCTATCTCTTTAGTTCAACTGTAAACTATCAATGTTATCTCACTGAAAGAGAACAGTAAGAATAGTGAAAGGTTTTATTGTCAAACACTTTGGGTAAATTATTAACAAAGTGTTCATGCAAAGCTTCTGCAGGGTTTTGTACTTGCCAAACAATATTATTTTACAATGGATGCAACATGAAAGCATTTATAGCACATTTTAATTGGAGCTTGCATACTGCATTTTATAGCCGCACTTCAGCTGAAAGATAAAATGAATACAATAAATAGCTGTTGGGTGTTTGGGATTATATCTGAACGATTTGAAGTCTCCATCATACTTTTGTTGGGTACCAATAAACCAAAGGCTGTCTGTTTCCTCAAAATCTGAATTGACAGGATCAGTGTTTGTTTTCGATATGATGGAAGCTGGGCTGAGTTGTAACGTGACGTTGCTGGAAAGCACGGGGGAGTTAGGAGCGTGACTCACTGCTGAAAAAAGCAGACCAGGCCTTAACAATGTAACTGGGAGTAGAAACGATTTGTTTACAAATGGAGATATGTTTGTAATTTCTCAGGTTTAGGCTCTTATCTTATGACCTACCACTGAGGTGACACAATTATTACAAGCCCTGTGCCAGAGGTTAAGTTGGACCTGTAAATTTATGTTTTAAATGTTAGTCTGACATCTGATGTATTGTTATTGAGACATATGCATGCAGTGTATTATATTTACATCATGCTTTACCTTGGAAAACATTTTTAACAAGTGTGTACATTATGCAGGTTTAAAAGGAGCTCTGCATCAACATTAGGATCATTTCTGTCGCAGCTTCTGACTTCTGGGAAGTCCATCTATGCCACCCCTCTAAATCTACCCCTGTCTCAAAGTTTCCTGTAAACTCAGAGAGAAATGTTACCAAATGGTCTATTTTATAAGAATCATACTAGAAGTCCACTTAACATTTGATCGCTCTGCAGATTCTGGTCCTTCCATTCATGATGTCTTTGCAAAGTCAACCTCTCGTGAGAAAGAAATTCACAGCAAAGACGAGCACAACATGCAGTTTTGTTGCAGCACAACAAAACTGCATCTTCTTCCACAAATGTTCAAAGGTAATGTTAGCATGGTCATTGGTCCTCAACCCAGCAGCTGTTAGAAAGCTTAAGCTGGATAATACTAATGAACGGAAAGTATTATTATGAAGAAGAAGGAGTGAAGAACCACACCTACTGGAACTGACAGACTGAACACAAAGTCAGAAAAGTAGCCAGCATGCCCATGGTGACTATGGAGGAGCTGGAGCCATCCATAGCTCAGGTAGGGGAATCTGTTTGCAGTACAGCCATTAGGCTTACACTTCTAAAATCTGGGGTTGGAGAAAAAACACAGCCTTTCATTGACAGAAACCCATAAGAATATCTGATTGCTTTTTGATGCAAGCAGGGGAAAAAAGAAGGTGGTGTGGTTTAGATTTAGCATTTTGGTTTGCAAACAATGTCCCTGAAAACCACCGTTAATCCTCCTAAATACGTGAACCTCGCTGTGACTCGCAATGGTGGCAGAATCAAGGCACCAGTGCAGCTGGATGCAAACCACAACTAAGCTAAATACAGTGGCTGCATCAGGGTGTGTAAAAAACAAAAAAAATTGATAAATAATTTTTCATTGAATTTAATATTCTTGAACATCTGGCTGTTGTGATGTTTTTCTCACAAAACACAACCAATGTCTACATAATTCAACTGTATTTAAAAAAAAATTGTATGCATAAAATATATCAATAGGACATCTTCAGTCGATGCACTCATTATGAAACGTTAAGAAAATAATTACTTGATAAAAAAATATCATGTGGTGACACTAACCAGCCCCATGTATTGTTTTCTAAAGGTCATTAAAATTATATGAGATGTTTTAGTATGTATTTTCTGGCATTTTCATTTGCTCTTCTATAATTTCAAAGTATTTCTGTTTCCATCATAATATTCAATATTTCTCAACTTCAGTTTAGCTTGAAAATATCATGTGAGCCCGCAGTCATCTGGTACAACCATGGAAAAAAGCTTTAATGATGGATATATACAGTATGTCCTAAGTTGGACATATTTGTGCTTTTATATTCAGATGATGATAAGATACTTTAATTTAGCCCTGGTTGAATTTCTTTTTTTTATTCTTTTTTATATTTTATTATTTTATTTTTACTTTCCACACACTGCAAGAAAAAAATCATTTGGGATATGTAATTCAACCAATTAATTATAGGTCATTCTAAATGTATTATTAATTCACTTATTATAACCTTACTTCACCAGATGTTGCTGGTGAATTCATACTGAATTCCCTGTATTTTGTTTTCTTAGACCTTTGGAAAGAAATAATAGTGACTTAATTGTAGAAGTTTATATATTACTATATACTTTATACACATTTTTTCCCATGTTTTCACACCATCAGTGTGTGAGTTTGTGCATAAATGGATGAAGGACTGAATGCTATGTCAAGTCTCCTGACTTAAAAAAGGCCTATATAAGTACCTGCCATTTATTATTATTTATTGATTTGATTTAATAGCCACAATACATATTCACTGGTTCAATGCTTAGCCCTCCTTTAGCAACTGCAATAAAAAATCTCTGGATCCATCACCTTCTAAATATGTGGCCATACCTATGATATATAGTGTCAATGGAAACATGCAAATGTCTGAAGTTTTAGGATCACAAAAAACTGGGACTCTATTTTTATGGTTATTTATATATATATATATATATATATATATATATATATATATATATATATATATATATATATATATATATATATATATATATATATATATATATATATATATATATATACATATGTTTTAATCCTCTATTTAACAAATAAAATTAAAGCACAACCTTAAAACAAAAAAAAGTTTTCTATTAAAAACTTAAAGAGTTTTGAGCACTTTCCATCTGCTTTTGTTTAGTTAATAAATACCTATGAGGAAACAAAAAAAAAGAAATAACACTGAAGGGTCCTGTGTGTGTGTGTATGTGGTGTGTGTGTCTCCAGGTTACTGAATGCTCAATCACAGACAGGGTGGAGGAGGCAGTGCTGCACACAGACGTCCTGAGCTGGAATTTCCTCCCACTACAGAAGCCAAACCTTCACGTGTAACTCGTGTTTTTACGCTATGGAGTCCACGTGTGTAGACACAGCTGATCCCCTCCCCTTCTGTGGGATGGACAGGGGAGGGCCTCCACTCCACGGCAGTTCATAAAAGTTTAGTGTGTGAAGGCTGGTGGGAGACAGAAGAGAAGCTCAGAAAAGACTGTACTCTATAACTGTAGTGTCTGGTTTTTGTAGGGTGTGGATTGGATAACAAGAGCCGGAGGCTTCATTTGACATCATCACTGTTGTGAAACTGAAGATTGCAAGGAGGTGACACACAGACAAACTGCTGTGAGACTCTATACCAGTAAGGAAGGGCTGGACTGGACTTCATTTAGCTCAACATGTAAGTAAAAAAAATTTTATATCAGACTGGAGCGAACAAAAATCAGAAGGTTTCTACCAATAGAGAATATAAATATTTATACATATCTATTCTGCTTTTTACCTTATGAAGTTTGAATGACCTATACCTCAATGGATTTCCTTTTTCTCTAATGTGAGATGGTGATATGAACCCAGTTTTCTAAGTTTGATCTCTTTCTATAAGTCCTAAAGGTCACCTGGACCTGTTGTTGGGTTATTTTTAGACTCATGTGTCAGTGTTGTGTGGGTCCTCCTGCACACAAAAAGTGACAGCCCAGAAGTGACTACTGGGCATGAGCGCTAGCCTCACGTGGAGCAGAGCTGGAGTGAGAAAAAGGGCAGGATGATTCCTCTCCTGCTTCCCGCCACAGCTTGAATCACTCCACCCTGAGGTTTAACGCCACCTCCCAGTCTGACGTTGTGTGCTGGGATAGGGTGGGGACTGGGTCAAAGCTGGAACACACTGATGTTCATTCATTCATTCTCCTCCAAAGTCCTATTTTACTTCAATAAATATAGAAGTGGAACCCCTTCCCCAAAAACAGAGGAACTTCTGTTGAAATGTTAGTTATAATTTTTGCCTCTATGTTTTTTTTTGTTATTATTTCTAATTATTGGCTCTTGACCTTCACATTGATGCCCCTTGTTACATAATAGTGGGTGGTGAAAGAAGAGAGTCAGTCTTACAGTTACAACAATTAGTCATTGGTACCCACCTTGCATAAACTTGGTTGGTGAAATCCTCCGATGTTCTGGAAGCAGACACATCTGAAAGGTTTTTGAATCCCATTCAGTAACCTCAAGGTAAACTATACTGGGATAGTTTAGGATTCCTAGACTCTCTTAAATAGCTATTATTGAGTTATATCTACCCTCCAGAAGGAAAAAAAAAGAGTCCAAACCCTAACTTAGACTATAATAATGCTTGTCTCAAAAACATAGCATTTTGTGTGTAAAACTTGAGAACAGAGCATGTTAAGCGTTTTCAGA
This sequence comes from Cyprinodon tularosa, assembly GCF_016077235.1. Lineage (NCBI taxonomy): Eukaryota > Metazoa > Chordata > Actinopteri > Cyprinodontiformes > Cyprinodontidae > Cyprinodon > Cyprinodon tularosa. The sequence goes on along the minus strand of NW_024038375.1, from coordinate 1,953,977 downwards.
GAGAGTTATCACCTGTTGGATTAGTACCGCAGTAAGAAACATCTGGAACCATTTTATAGGCTCCTGTGTCATAATGTGTTTCACACAGGAAGGTTTTTGGTGATGCATTGCCTCCTGCCTCTGTCTCCCATCTAAATAAACATAATTTTCTGGATAAAATATGCCTAAAAAGAATATGACGACATCTTAAAGGCTTAATGTTTGCATGTGTTTGGAGTTGCTTTAAGACATTAAAAGTCTGCTTTAGTCTTGGCCTCCTCTCTGAGCAGGTCGTATTTTCAGCCTCCAGGTTTTTTTGGATTTTATGCAGGAATGATCTACCTTTATAACCTTTAACACTTGAACATCCTTATTCTCTCTTCAGGGACTCTTTAACTGTCCAAGACTATTTGTGTTGAGAGTTTCTATTGTAAAACATTCATCAGAGTTTGGACATAGTGTCATTCTATTATGGTGCATAATATAGACCTAAACGGAAAACATATGAGTGATCAAAAATCTACAGATATTACTTTCTCTTTATTTGTTAAAAAACTAAATGATAGGTGGTAGAACTGATGGAAATGGGTGAAGATCTGGATAAAAGTCTCTGATGTGATGTCCACTTTGTCAGATTTAATCATTTGAAGAAAGTTTTTATTTTACATCCAAATCAGGCTTAAGCTGTGTTTTTAAATCTTATTGATTCTTTATGGTTAAAGCGAAAAAAAATTAGGAAGCCAAATCATTATAGGTAGTTGCCTTTTTAAATAAAGAGGTTGCAGCTCTCAGGATAGGTTACACTGCCACCTAGTGGTTGGTTCCACATATCAGAGGTAGAGGATTTGTTATTACATGTCCACCAGATTATGTCCAGGCATGTACCAGTGATACAGGGAGGAGGGCTCAGTGACTCACTGGCTGCTTCCTGCCTTATAAAAAGCAGCTCTGCAGACAGACTGTTTCTTCACTCAGGAGGTGTGAAACAAGGCAGGAGGATGGTGAGTCTGGGCTCTAATTTTACATTGATTAGTATTGATGAGTTATTTTTCTCCTCCTTCTGATCTAAGACTAGTTTGGAGATTGAACTTGACTTTGAATTGTTCAAAAGGTTTGCATCATTAAAGGACAAAGTGATGCAGGAGGAGCTCATTTTTAAAGAGGTTTTTTAAAGAAATTATCCAAGTAGCTGAAACAGTGTATTAAAGAGGCCCTTAAAACTGACCTCTCTTGTGTTTTTTCTGTTATCAGTGCAGAACCATGGCCACTCACATGTCAATGCTGAGCCCTCTGAGGGGGAATAGACGCACCCGCCGGAACCTGTTTGGCCCTGTGGACCGAGACCAGCTGCAGATGGAGTACAAGGCGGCACTGGGTAAAGACCTGGACGAGGTATCAAGACGATGGGGCTTTGACTTCAGGTCTGACAAGCCTCTAGAGAGCAGCGACTTTGAGTGGGAGGGCATCCCAGAAGCCAGGGTCCCACTGCTCTACAGGTCCTGTGTTCTGGCTGGTGGACAGGCAGAGGGCCTGAGGATGGGAGGGGCTCCTTTGGTCAGAGGGACCAAAGAAGCGAGGATGCAGAAGGAGAACATCCCTCAGACGCCAGAGAAATGTGCAACAGAGCTGGAGGGCCTGGAAAGAACCCCGGAAAAGACAGACAAAGCTGGGCTGAAGAGGAAACAGACAAATATCACAGGTTTGTCTTTATCTGACTGAGCACAGAATTGGAAGACTTGGTTAGTGTGAGATAAATATCATCTTCTTTATCCCAACAGACTTCTATCAAGCCAAGAGAAGAGTTGTGTGGATGCCGAGGAAATCTGGGCAGTGATACTCTCTAAGAAGCAATATGGACAGCACCCGACTCAGGAATCATATGTTCCACAAAGACTCAAACAATCAATCATCTAAGCTGACTTTAACCATGAATCATCTGACGAAAAACCCAGGGTGGAGCTCAGCCGCTTGTCATTGCTACCGGTTAATTTGGGTACTGTAAAGGAGGGGATTGGTTTGTTTTTCCCCCAGTGGTAAGATGGGGACATTTGAGCAGAAAAAGATTAACAATAATCCCTGGAATCAGTGGATTTAAACTCATTTGGATCAAGGGCTCGCCAAAGTGCTGACTGACATTTGCTGCAGTCATCCATCCCACAGCTCTTACAAAACTCTCAGCTGCTCTGTAACGCTCTACCTCTCCCAGGAAAGAGGGACGGCTGGATGAAACCATTTCAGATGTCATTGAGGTTATTAGTCTCACAGGAGGAAGCTGTAGACCGGCTGGAATCTGCAGGAAAACTTGGGAGTTCTTTGTTCAAATGCACCATCTTATTTTACAGTGTTTGTTATATTTTAATAACTGTCTTTTACTTTGTATGAAAATACTTGAGCTCTGATATATTGAACATGCTGATGTTTTGCTTAGATTTTAATTGACAGCAGTGCCAACCTTTTCTTTATTAACTTTTTTTTGTTTTTCACCCAATGGGTTTAAAATGTATAATTTTTTTAAATCAGCCCAGACTTAAAGAAGGACGAAATCACTGGCATATATATTTATAGAATACATGTGTTTTTATAAATGAATGTTTTTTTTTTCTTATAGTGTTTGATTTAGCCTTGTGAAGTAGCATTAAGTTAAAAAAAAACTGCAGTATTGCACATAAATCTGAATGTGTTTAAAAAGCCACAGCCGGTGGCATGCCATGCGGTCTTGGTAGTTTTTTTCTTTTTTTTTATCCATAAAGGACAATCATTAGAAGGTGTTCCTGGATAAAGATGTATTATTTGCCAAGCTAAAGCCATGCATTTATTGTTGCTTTTTTGGTTTTTAAGAACATCAGCTAAAGCATGTACTTCTTTTATAGCAAATCCTGTCGCTATGGATAATCTGAACGAGTTGCAGACAAGGGCCTGTAATTCTAATCTTTGGCATACTGACAGCTTTGAAATGTCCATCGTCACAAATCCAGGGCAAAAGAACTTCCCCAAACAATGAATGCACTTCTGTTCCTAGCTGCTTAAGCACAGTTCTTATAAATACTTTGTTTCTTTTCAAAGCTACAAAACTGTGTATCCTTTATTTATTGAGAGATAATGTTGCAAGTAACAATTTAGAAATTGTTCAATTATGACATTTCTTAACCCTAATAAACTTTTGAATGGCCAATTCTTTCCTTTTAGTCTGATTCTTTTCCTGTTCATTTACAGCACCTTGATGTAAACCTTCCTACATGTACATGCATGACAACTACTAACCTCGAGGTGTTTTATAAGGACTGTATCAGATCAACAGTCGAAGTAGAAGGAAACAATAAATGGTTCCTAAATGAAAATCATCTGAGAAGTGTAGCTTGCAGGTTAGGGATACAATTGAGGAGCTTAATAGAAGAGGGAGAGGAGGAAAACTATATGAGATTAATATATGCCAGAAGCCATTTAGGCCCAGAAAACACTGCAAAAAAGATATTCTGGTTAGAATCATCTAAACATGATGGTGATGTGTGGCTATGAAGCAGTTTTAGATTTTGAGGTTAATTAAATACAAAAGTAGTCTGGCCTAAAAAAATGACTGAGCTTAAGCTGTTTTTGTAAGCAAAAATAAATATATAAATATGCAAAACTAATGGAGATGTATTCCAAAACTCCCAGAACTGCATTGAACAAAGTAATTAAAATTTTATTATCAGTGAAATTTATAAACTTTCATTTTCTCTCCTCTTGAAATGCATCACCAAAATCCTGATTAATTGCAGCCAGCTGGTCACAGGTTTGAACCCCAGCTCCATCCATCTCTGAAGTGGTGTTCACCACTTTGTGGCACAATAGTTGAAAAAAAACATACCGGTATGCTAAAGTGCCCACCTCTGGAGCCAAAATGTGTGCTAAAGTGTCCTCTTGGGAGCCAAAATATTTGCTAAAGTGCCCACCTCGTGAGCCAAAATGTGTGCTAAAGTGTTCTCATGGGAGCCAAAATGTGTGCAAAAGTGTTCTCTTGGGAGCCAAAACATGTGCTAAAGTGCCCACCTCGGGAGCCAAAAGATGCTTAAGTGTTCTCTCTGGAGCCAACATGTGTGCTACAGTGTCCTCTTGGGAGCCAAAATGTGTGCTAACGTGTTCTCTCTGGAGCCAAAATGTGTGCTAAAGTGTTCTCTTGGGAGCCAAAACATGTGCTAAAGTGTCCTCTTGAGGGCCAAAATGTGTGCTAAAGTGTTCTCTCTGGAGCCAACATGTGTGCTAAAGTGTCCTCTTGGGAGCCAAAATGTGTGCTAAAGCGTTCTGTTGGGAGCCAAAACATGTGCTAAAGTGTCCTCTTGAGGGCCAAAATGTGTGCTAAAGTGTCCTCTTGGGAGCCAAAATATTTGCTAAAGTGCCCATCTTTTGAGCCAAAATGGGTGCTAAAGTGCCCTCTTGGGACCCAAAACATGTGCTAAAGTGTCCTCTCTGGAGCCAAAATGTGTGCAAAAGTGTTCTCTTGGGAGCCAAAACATGTGCTAAAGTATCCTCTTGAGGGCCAAAATGTGTGCTAAAGTGCCCATCTCTGGAGCCAAAACATTTGCTAAAGTGTCCTCTTGGGAGTCAAAATGTATGCTAAAGTGTTTTCTTGGGAACCAAAATATTTGCTAAAGTGCCCATCTCCCGAGCCAAAATGGGTGCTAAAGTGCTCTCTTGGGACCCAAAAAATGTGCTAAAGTGTCCTCTGCAGAGATTAAGACATGTTATATGTGTCCTTTTTTTCTTCTTCCGCCTCTGCCACGGGCTTCAGTCAGTGTGCCCCAGGGCAGTTGTGGCTACAATGCAGGGGCGCAGATAGGTTTTTGAAACTGTGGGGGACAGTTACTATAGGGTTTGGTCATCGTGACGTAAGCACTTCGCGTCGCCGCCATGTTGAATGCGTCTTTTACCGCAGCTCAGACTACTGCCTATGACTACCGCGTACTGTACTCCCTCTCAGCCGTGTTTTAATTTTATTAATTTCACCTTAACTTGATTTCAACCATGGTAAACCGTTGCTGTATTGTGGGCTGTAACAGCTCAACACATGATCGCCATGGAAACATAGAAAATGGGTTAACTTTCCACCGCTTTCCTGACTGGAGGCGTAACCATGGAGACCAAGCGTCAGAGATAAAGAGTCGTCGGCTAGCTTGGATCGCGGCTGTAAGACGAGCGAACATAACTTTCCACAGTATTCCAATGTCATTGAGAGTGTGTTCCCTGCATTTTCATTCTGGTAAGTTAAAGATGCACAGTTTTATTTTATAGCCTACATTGTTTCTTTCCTTCAAAGTTGGGATCTTTTACGGGAAAATAATAAAAACGGCAGCGGTAAAAATGCTCAAATATGCGAGAAACCCGGAGGGTTGGCAGTTAACGTTACTAACTACACCTTTGAAACACATAGCAGCTAGTTAAAAGTACATTACATGCGTGAGTGGTTGTTAGCATTAGCGGTTAGCAGTTGCTAAACTAGCAGGTTCCAGAGCCCCTCTGATCACAGCTTACCTTCGTACGGATTACTGTGTTCCCACTGTTTGCTGGCTTTATGATCTGCAGCTCCTGAACCCATCCATTCATGAACTGCACATGAGACTCCAGGGACTTGTAGCTTGGGAACTGTTTTGAAGTATAGGCGCTCACTCATTGGTGCTCCACTCATTGTTTGGAACTTTATATGGATCCAAATGATTAACAATGCTGATTTTGTCACCATACCGGTCCCTGGCTTCTCTATTTAATGTGTCCCGGTAAATTCCAGATCCTTTTAGGGATTTTAACATATTTTTTCTCTCTACTTCTGTCTCTTCTTTCAACAACAACGTTGTGTCAGAGCTATGCTTACGTTTGCGTAGCAGTCAGTATGGCTGAGACGTCCCACAATGCAACGTGGATCCCGAGCCCTATTACTGGCTATTACTCAGCTATGACAACCCATCAATCTTAATTGCCCATCATTGCAAGAAAATAACATGTATTGGTACCAAGTACTCACCAAACATGCCACATGACGTGTGAAAAAAAAAATGTTTTATTTAAACATGGACTGACTTTAAGTGCAGGCTGTAAACACACAGAAACACGAACAGCAAAGCCTACATATATACAAAAACAAATTTGTAAATAAGTACTTTACATGGCTTTTCAATAAATGGCCTCAAATGAAGAAAGTTGTGTGTCTACTTTGTCAAGGACTCTGTAGAACTCCACTTTGTGGTACTCCACAGCAGATTCTGGCCTGTGTGCAGGTGCTGGCCCAGAATATCTCTTTGGGGGCCTATGTGTTAGAGACAGCTTCTAGGCCATATCCACTGCTTCCTTAAAGACTGCCTCAAAGTGGGCTGGCTTTCTTTTGTCCCGTAATCTCTCTTGGACAACTGAAACTGCAGAGACCATGCCCTCCAATGTCTGGGTGCTTTTTTGGAGCGATGTATTCAGCACTTCCAGTTCGCTCATTACATCTAAGGCCAGTGAGCCCCAGTAGCCCCAATTTCAGTAAAATCTCAGGCTTTTAAATGTTGTAAAATCACCCATAAGTTTTAGGTGTTTTAGTCCTTTATAATTAAATTTATACATTCAAAAAACATAAGGAAGTTATTATCAACGTCTCACTCTACTTTACAGCTTTGTATTAACATTGCTTTAATGTGTGTTATTGTGTACAGCTGGGGATGTTAAGGGCCATGTTAATTATAGATTAAATAATTTACTGTTCTGCAGTTTAAGCAATTGTCATATTTGTAACATCACTAGTCTTTCCTGTGACATGCACCTTTTATTTATTTATATATACACACACACACATTATATATATATATATATATATATATATATATATATATATATATATATATATATATATATATATATATATATATATATATATATATATATATATATATATATATATATATATATATATGAGAGAGAGATTCTTTCCTCCGAGTTACAGTGACATAGACAAACTTGAAGATACATGACATCCTCAAATTTCTATTCTATTAAAATTTCTGTATCTGTATAATGGGTCTGTTCTATATGTTGTCTTCTCAATTCAGAAGGCCCCATGCCTGTCTTTGCCTAGGGCCCCAAATTTCCTAAATCCGCCAATGTGTAGTGGAATTTGTCTAGCTTTGAAGTTAGTTTTTCTCATGATTCAACCTGTAACAACCTAAACCATTTGGCTTGGCATAAATACGGATTCAAGTAGCCTACTGTAGCCTACACATTTCTGAAAGACCCCCAACAACTCCAGAAAAAGTCGGAACAGTCGATTTAATTATAAATAAATAAATGCCAATCGATTCCCCCTGCCTCCCGCCTTATGACATTGGCACCTCTCTTCACTCTATTCTCACTGACCGTCTCCACTCTTTTTTCCACGGCGACATCGAACAGACAACCAAAAAAATGCAAGGTGATATGATACCGCAATGAACAGTTTACTTACAGTTGGTGCTTTTCGAAAAAAGGATGCAATTGTTTTCTGTTTTTTCGGTTTGGCTGGCCTCATGTTGATGTCCGGACTCCGGAATTGGGAACTGTCCCGCCACTACTGTCTGTCTGAGTAACCATGGAAACCAGGCTCGAGACGTAAATGCCAGAGACAGGATAACTGTTAGATTAGAATCTCTACGACGCAGGCAGCCTGCAGTTAAACAAAACGATTGCCCGTCTATGATCTGACTGTTTTATGTTGTTGTTGCAAAGCAGTAAATTAGAAAAAGCTTTTTGATTTTCTGTGAGTTTCGCCATATGTTTTTTTTTTTTTTTTTTTTATAAAAGTGGGGGGGACGGATTGAGGGTCATTCGAATCTGTGTACGTCAGAACACCCCTGACGTACACGCTATCTGCGCCCTTGCTACAATGTAGCTGCCACCATCATTGGGTGAATGACTGAATGTAGTGTAAAGCCTTCTGGATATATAAATATATATATATATATATATATATATATATATATATTTTTTTTTAACAAAAGTACTATAATGTCATGCAGCGTTGAGTTTCATGTAGAAATTTTGAATTCAAAGTGCTGATGAAGGTTCTCAGTCATCCTTTGAATTCAAAGGTTTTTAGGATGAACTTAGGAAACTCATTGCGGTAAAAAGTGACCTTCAACAAAATATAAAACTAAATGTTAGAATCTTTGATGTGTCCCATGCCACCTGTCTAAAAATATCCACACCTAGATTTAGCAGAGCAGAAAGATAGGAGCCTCCCATTGGAAAAACAGTGCAACAGTTTCTGTATGTTTCCACCAATCCTCTCTGACTGATGCAGTAAGCATCATTCCTTCAACTTAAAAGTCAGATTGTTGTTTGAGGCAAAGCTCAGGGCTTCCAGCCCATAAATTAACCTTGTGACCTCTCATATCACTGGCTGAATGATACTAAATGGCTAATGTGTTTATTTGAAGCTCATAATCACAATATAAACAGTCCTAGTGAACAAAGTGCATTTGTTTTTACCAAACTACAACTACTGGGTGGTAATCGCCGGGGAACATTTGAGAAGAGCAGTTTTGAAGTCTTGTTTTTTTTTTATGGATTTATGTCTGGACTTTGACTAGGCCTTTTTAATTCATTGTATTTGTTTAGATCGACCCTGCTGAAATAATGCAATTGCTTGTGCACCTCTGAGATGGCCGAGTTCAAGGTGATACAACATGTAGCTTTTAAATAAAACCAAACATAAGCAAATGGGGTGTCAACAAATCGGTTATGGTTCTCCCCTTGTGGACTTCTGTTTGAGTTGCTTTTTAAGTTTTCTGTTTCACTTTTGATTTATGTTATTCTGTGTTATCTTGTTTATTGGTTTCTTTTCCATTTTTGTGTTATACTTATGCAATTTTGAATCTCTTGAGTTACTCTTTGTTGCCCCCTTGTTTTTCCTTTCCCCTTGGCTCCCTTCTAGTTAGGTCTATTTACACCTGCTCCATATCAGCTCATTAGTCCATTCTTTGATCTGTTCCCCATATATACATCACCTCTGCAGTTCCTCATTGCTGATTTCTTGTTTTGTTGCTCCGTCGTCTAGTTGCTCCCCATGTGTGTTTTCCATCATGCTTCCTGGAATTTTTGGTTTTCAGTATTTTGTGTTTTTGCTCCAGTTCCGTGTGGGATTATCAATTAAATCAGCAAAACTCATCTCTGCCTCCTCATCTCAGCATTTGGGTTCCCAAAGACCTTCACCAAACCCTGACAGAATCAGAGTATTGTCCTCCATGTGATCTTACCTCTACTCTGATTGTCGTCAACACTAAATGGGCTTATTTTTAGCTTTAAACTCCTCCTTATTGATTGCATAGTTTAGTTGGTGATTATTTCACTCGAGTTGTGAATTTCTGCAGGTCCAACAGAGTGATCTTGGCCCTCCTGGCTGCTTCCCTAAAAAAATACTCTCCTTAGGGAATCAGTCCTATTTGGAAAGATTCAAGCTGATCTTTACTATTTTTTTTTTTTTTTAGATTTTAACACTCTAAGGCCTTCAAACAGATCAGATTACACACAGACTGCCTCTGAATATTGATTAGGTGATTTGACATGACAATTGGAGGCAGTGAGTTTTATTTAGTGATTATTAAAGCAAATGTTCTTCTTTTTTTAATCATAACAAATGTCAGAAAAACATTCAAAATGTTCTTTGAATCATATTACTGTATGCTCAACTTTGTGTTGCTCTCTCAGATGAAACCCCTGTAAAGCACACAGATGTGTTTGTCACCAAAGAAAATGTGAAGTGTAAGCTGTTGTTTGTTTTTAGCAACCTTTACCTTATTTTTGCCAACAGAGAGGCACGCTGACACCCCACACCACAACCATCAACATGAAGTTGGGCATCCCTCCCAAAGGCTCCTGTCGTGACACCTTCAGTCTTTAGTGAAGAAGAGGGGGAGTCACTGCGGAACTGCTGGCTACTTTGGCACCACATACAGTAGGTTTTATGTGTCTCTGATGATGGTTTAAAGGGGCTCTAGTTCTCTCTGTGCTCCATCCCAACCCCTCTCTTGCCTCCACCGCACAGGAGCACCTGCACGCCTGCGCTGAGCCCTCCCCTCCCCCCCCCTTCCCCTCCCAGACCAGATTCCTCTCCATCCATCTGTCCCCAAGCTCCTTCATCCATTACAGGGCAGCTCGGCTACAGCGTTTGCATGTGGAGAGCAAAGCAGAGGGAGGCGGAGGCAAACTTCTGAGGGAGAGGCAGAGAGAGAGAGAGAGAGAGAGAGAGAGAGGGAGGAAAATAGATCAGAGCACTGAGAGAGGGAGAGGGAGGCAGCAGAAATCGATGGCTGCAACAATGGAGCTTTAGGATCCAGAGAAGGTGCTGGTCCGCCTGCAAGCGGCTGGGGAAGAGGGTGCAGATACTCTATTTGAGGAGGGGGGTGGGGGGAGGAAGAGAAGGAGGAGGATGGGCCTGGAAGACAGCCTTGCAATGGCTCTGCAAAAATTGGATTAAAGCAGTATGGTAACGTTTCTGATTTAATTTATCGCTGTGCCGCTTGTGTGTCACCCTCCCTCGTGTTTTCAAGGCTTAGGCATGCCCGTCCCTCATGTTTTCCATGCTTCCATCCCAGCCCTCATCATCAACAGCCCACCACCAGGATCCCTCATCCATCACTTTTGATGTATTTTAGATGTTCCAGACACGTCGCGGTCTCCCCCCCCCCTCCTCCATGCTGTCTGTTTACACCCAAACCCAAAGCTGGACAGCACCCCCGCCTCCACCATCATCACCACCTCCTACTATACGAGCAATCGCATGGCTGCTGCAGAAACATCTCACTTACTCAGAAAAGATCAGGACATGATTAATCACCAGGGAGTCCAGTCATTTGTTATTTTCCTCCATGGTGCTGGGAGATTGCAACCTAGATTCAAGGAAAAGAAACCTGCATGCTTTGCAGGGCTCTACTGAAATAAACCAAAGCTGTGCAAATATCCAAACAGCAGGTTAGGATTTTTTTGTATCATGTCTGTTTGAGCTCATGTTGACTGTATTTGATTACAGTGTTGGGACATGAGAGTTGTTAACAATAGCTAACACACGCACACATCTGCCAGGCTACAGATCACCTCTTTAGACTAGTCTGAGATGGGAAACCCCTCATGGATGCATGATTGGTTGATTATGTGTTTGGTTTATGTCCTGGTCATCCTTTTAAATATGAAAATGATGATCTAGATTTTATACAGTGCTATGAAAAAGTGAAAAAGTTTTTTACCCCCCTTACAACGTTCTGTCGCTTTCAGAACAATGTAAGAGGAATAAATAAGAGGAAATATGAATAAAAAATCTTAAAATAAAAAAAATAAATACAAAAATATAATAAATAAGAGGAGGAAATACAAAAAATAATTTTCTTTTTAAAAAGATGGCTTCATTTATTAAGGGGGAAAAAACATGCTATATCCACCCCAATGTGGACGTCAGCATAGTAAGTCATCTTTCCTCAGCAATTCCTGCTGGGGAGCAGAATGTTTTCTTCCATCAATTATGACAAGTTGTCCAAGTTGTGAAGAAGCAAAGAACCACAGACCATCACCTTGTATGATGGTCTGTGGTTGTATGACTTGTATGATGTTTCCCCCCCCCATTAATGCTGTGTTAGTTTTAGATCAGATGTATCTGAACTGCTAAACTGAATATTTTCCAAAATAAAACTTCATTTTTTTTTTTTTTTTCACAATCCTGATCAGGAATTTTGTGGAGGATTTTTATGTTTGTTTGTTAAACAATAGCTTATATATCTCCAACTTTGATCATCAGGTTTCATATTTAAAAATATGGGAAATTTTACAACATCCACTGCGAGCCGCCCGACTATCCCAGCCAAGCCCCATTACCCATTGGATTTTAAGATTTATGCACAAAAAAATGTAAAATAAACACTTGCTATCCAGTTGCAAACTAAAATAAGGTGATTAAAGTTTGACTTGCCTTGCTAGAGGCAGTTCTGTTTGGAAAGGCAGATCCTGTTTTTTTTTTTATATATAATTATATTAAACAATAGTACAGGACATTTTCTGGAGACTGTTAATACATGAGGACGTTGGAAAAGAGGGATAAAATATGATTTTTTACAGACCAAAACCGGAGACCTGACAGCTGTGCCTTAACTAAATCAGGTCTCCAACTTTCGATGTTGCTCTGGGTGCTTTCATGGCCTCTTGAATGAGTTGTTGTAGCTTTCTAGAGTTATTTCGGGTAGGTTGGCCTCCACTGGGATGGTAAATCATGTTTTCTCAATATGCGGAAAAAGGTTCCCACTGTGGCTTCCGGAAACTACCCATGCATACATTTTCCGTCATGCTTATTCCAGCTGGGGTTGCGAGGGGTGCTAATGCATATCTCCAGCTGTCAATGGAGTCGGGGTACACCCTGGACAGGTCGCCAGTCTATTGCAGGGAAACATAGAGACAAACAGGACAAACAACCGCGCACACACACACCTCATTCTCAAGGAGACTTTAGAGAAGCCAGTTAACCTAACAGTCATGTTTTTGGACAGCGGGAGAAGTGGGAGTACCCAGAGAGAACCCACGCATGCACAGGGAGAACATGCAAACAGAAAGACCACTGGCTCAGAATCCAACCCAGAACCTTTTTGCTGCAAGGCAGCAGGCCAGCACCACTGTGCAGCTTTGCTACCTAATAGTAATTAGCAAAGTTTTTCTAAGCTCTTGTGTTTCGTTAAGTGATATGATTTTACATGAGCCGTTGCTTTTTAAGTTCTTTAAGCCCGCTTCATGTTGTCAGATAGGTTTAATTAAAGTTGTTTCTTGATTGTAGGATCGGCAATAATGAAGCCTGAGTGTAAACCATCACTTTAACGCAACTCTTTTTTGGTTATCTTATGACACTTGGTTTAATGATCCAAAAAGTTTACATTGGACAAAATAATAATAAAAAAAACTACAGTAATAAAGAAATCTTTGATGTAGCAGCACAGTACAACCTTCCATATATCTGAAACTTTTAAATGCATATTTTTATTCTACCATCCCTGGCCGTGGTTTATTTTACTAACAGACATTTGGAATAACTTAATCTGCTAGCGGAGGTTCAGGGTGTATGCTGGGAGGAAAGCAGCACAGTTATGTTTCATCTAATTAATGAATAATAGCCACTCTCTGTACTCTCTGAACTCTCCACCAAATCAATTATAGCTCCTTGCAGCAGAGGTCGGAAATAAACTAATTTTAGGTACTCAGGGATTTTACCCTGGTCTAAAAATTAATCTTTTTTGATGAGAATAGTCACCTTAACCTAAAATAATGCTTTGCCCTGTTGATACCTTAAGATTATCTGTTGATTATACAGTGAGATGTCTTTTTTATTTATTTAGATATTTCTAGTTTATCATTAGAAAAAAAAATGTTTATTATTCTTTTTTATCCAGTAGATAAATTTGCCATTATATAATTACTAAAATTAAAGTAAATATGACACATTTTTATACTCGGTTTTAGGTATACCAAAGAAAGAAATACATATCTCAGTAGAAAGGCTCCCTTAAAATTTAAATCTCTTTTCAAGCAAATCATAATAAAATGTAATATATTTGATATGTCAGATTTAATTTAGAAGAACTCTGCTCATATTTCATGCAAAAAAGCTTTTGGCTGTCAGTGATTCTCAGGTCATCTTGGTTAAAAATAACTCATTTTGGGGCTTTCCATACATAACTACTGATGACAAGCCCTTCAGATTTTTATTCTTATATAAAATCCCCCTTTAAATGTCTAAAAGCACCTGTAAACTGAACACCAAAATTAAATCAGAACCTGTTCTTGAACCCATTTGCAGCTCATAAATCCTGGTCTCTCTAGAAAGGTAACACTTTGAATATTCAAAAAGAGCAGTCAAACATAAAGTAACTTAGTTTGTACTTAGAACGTATTAACCCTATATTAATATTTTTCACTTAGCATTCATGGAAATGTACATGGATGGCTAAATATATTGATTAATGAAATAATGCTATAGATTCTTACCTAAAAGTTTAAATGTGACAACAGCAACCCAAACAATATGTATTCAGCAGAGCGTTTCCTGTGGTTATGTCAAGTGTTTCTCCATCAGTATTATTTGTTGTTACCTCTGTTACGGTTGGGTCTAAGGAGACCATAGATGGACAGAATTTGATAAAAGAGGTGTCAGTCAAAAGAGATGTTGGCAGCCATTTTGGCTCAGTACTGTAAGATTTTTTTTATATCAAAAATAATTCACTTAAGCATTTAAGGTTTCAGGAATAGAGATTTTCGGGTGAATTTATGAAAAAAAAAATTATTTTTTTTCTGAGACTTCCGTTATTTACTACTTTAGGTTAGTAGCTGTCTGAAAGATGAAGTCTGGGAAACTTCTACAAGATCTGCAATTTCACTATGACTGCATCACAATTTGCTCACCTCTGATGTCCTGCATGGTTCATACATTTTTCTTGAGAAGAGCAGATATTTTGTCTTAGATTCTGCGGAACAGCCTTTCGGTTCTTTAAAACACTCCTGATTTAAAAAATATAGCTACAGTTCTGCAAGAAAGCACCTACCTCCCTTACAATTGTTTCAATTCAGCCTTGTATAAAGGGTAGTGATTCGTCAACAGGCTCTATAATCACGATTTAGGTCCAGACTTTGACTAGGCAACTTCCAACCTTCTATTGTTTTCTTTTTGGGTTCACTCCGGCTTCCTCCCACAGTCCAAAAACATGACTGTTAGGTCATGGCTTCTTTAAATTCTCTTTAGGTGTGAGTGAATGGTTGTGTGTCTCTGTTTTGCCTTAAATTTTGTGCTTATGAAAAACAAGTACGCTTTACTTAACTTGTTTAAATAAATCTAACAACTTGGATGTAATTAAGTAAATATTACTTAATGTCTTCACAACTGGTGTGTCTTATAGAAAGTAAAATTCATTTGATCCTGGGAAGTGAGTTACTTGATATCACAGCATTAAATTTTAATTAAATCATTTGCGTGCAAATACTTACAATATATTTTTTAAGTAGATCTTATGAGTTGGTTTTTTCAGTCTAGGTATATTCTGACTGGCTTTTTTTTTTTTGCTTTAAAAATTGAATCTGATTCTTCTTGTATTGAACAGATTAACTCTATAGTTTACTCAAATTTGTTTGAAATATATTTGTTTGAAAAAGAAGCAAAATCCCTGCTACATCTTCAGTAAACTCATATGTAATTTCTAAGACTGATTGCAAATGGGTGTAATGCTCACGGTCTATAACTGTTTCGGGAGCCGTAGGCATGAAGTTCATCTGAGATGTTGACAAAAGAGGGCAGCTTAAATAATGGCTACTTGATTCACAGGAAGTGAAGTGAAACATGAAATAATCAAGATTTTCTTTAAACATACTGATCAACCACATGCTGTGTTTTTGTGTTTCCATTTTGAAGAGTTAAAAGGCAAATTGACCGTTCTGTAAAGGCATCATTTTACCCCCATGAAACAGCAGGGATAAAACTAGAGAAGTACTGTAAAGCATCTGAAAAACATGATTTGGTTCCATTAGTTAAAGGGATTCCTTGGAGAGCAAATTAATATAGCACTTCCTCTTTCTGTGGTACTTTACCTCTGTAAATAATTTAAACTGAACATTTTTAGGTTGAGATTATGCAACTGCAGTAAAATATATAGATATATTTTATATATATATATTTTTGAATAATTTTTTTCCCTCATGCGCTGATCTTTTGCTCAAACATCAATAATTTCTTTCCAGAATACCAAAGAAATCCTTAGAAGTTCATCTTCAAACATCCTTTTGATGATATTTGAGCATATTTCTCCAAAACAAAATACTTACTGACTTCTTGAAAAATGTTTTCTCTTCTCCTTTTATGTTTTTTTAGTTTGTCCAGACCTCACTCTGACCGCCATCATTCTAGCTAATTGTCGTTGCTTAATCCAATTTGAAACAGTCCCACTTTATGTTTTCTAATCATCATTTATTTTATTTCTCAGGAAGCTTGCCGGCTGTTTAGATGAGCCAGTTTCAGCTGATAAATGCAATTTGTACAACAACGTGAAGATAAAGCAAATGATACTAATCCATAGGCCTGATGCGATCTGAAGACCTTAAATCATCTGTGGTCTCTCCAAAATTATTGCTTCTAAAGAAGCTCATCTCAGTTTTTAATTAATTTCCAGACACAAACTCAATGTTTTTTGCATTTTTATACAATTTAGTAATGCAGATGGGTCAGGTGTTTGGGGTGTCATCATGATCAAATGAACTGTTGTCCAGTAGATTTCAGTTACCACCACCTCCATCCCTCTAATCACTTCCTCACTCTCTGCTTCTTTCCCCTCAGCTGGACAAGAGTGAGGTGACAACCTTAGGCCTGCCCTCCAACACCAGCCATGGAGGCTCTGACAGCAACATCAGCACGGACGGATCAGGAGTGGTTGCGGCCGGGGCAGTAGGGGGGGCGGAGGGTTCGAGTGCCGGCGAGCCCCAGCGGACCCGTGTGGCTTTAGAGCACCTGCAGCAGAAGATCCTGAAAGTCACCGAGCAGATCCGCGTGGAGCAGGAGGCGAGGGACGATAATGTGGCTGAGTATCTGAAGTTGGCCCACAACGCAGACAAACAGCAGGCCTCCAGGATCAAGCAGGTGTTTGAGAAGAAGAACCAAAAGTCAGCACAGACCATCGCACATCTGCACAAGAAGCTAGAGCATTATCATAAGAAGCTAAAGGAGATAGAGCAGGTAAGTATGGCTGATCAACCTGTGATGCTGTTTGCTCTGAATCCTAAATCTCTGTGCACTGAGAGAAATAAGACCACACCCTGCTGAAGCTAGTGTGCTTTTTCTATCATATCAAACATGTGGTGGTATTTCCATTTTTACAATATTTGAAGATTCACCTTATATAAATAAAACATCAGTGTTGGGCAAGCTACTTGTCCAGTGTAGTGAGCTAAGCTATCAGTTACTCAACAATAAATTAAGCTTCACTACACAACAGCTACCAAGCTAAGTTAGTGTAACCTAGTTACACTATTGTTACTAGGTTACACTAGTGTAACTAGGTTACTAACTTATAGCAAGCTAAGTTACACTAATGTTACACTAGTGTAACCTAGTTACACTAGTGTAACATTAGTGTAACTTATAGCAAGCTAAGTTACACTAATGTGTTAACAGTAGCTTAACTACATCAGAAGCTACTTAACGTTGTACCAAGCTAATGTCAATTCAAAATGAGTCTGACACACTAGTTAAAACATTTATTAAAGATCAGCCAATGACATATCACAGTGTAAACATTGCTTTATGATCAGCATATTAAAATAAAAACTGAAGTAATTACTAGTAGACAAACTAGTAAACAATTTGCTGTTATTAGAACCAAATTAAAGGTACTGTGTAGTGTTCTACACATCGAGACATGGCTATGAGTTTACATTCAATGGACATCTCTAGGGAAAACAAAACCCTACAAAAGGCATCTGATTTCTTTAGTGTCTCCCTTAGAGAAAACTTCTTCAGACCTCAATTAAACAGTTGATTCAAGTAACACAACCCAGTCTCATGGGAAAATGTACCCCCACTACGTTGGTCCACACTGCAAAACGTAGTGGAGGTACATTAATGGCCATTTCCATTTTTTTGTGGTACTGTTACGTTTCTTCTACCTATACGCTTTCTATTGTTTTACGTCCTAGTCACGTGACTTTCAAGATTCCAGCTGGGAGAAGAAAAAAAAAATATATATATGGCCGACATTCGCTCATTTTTTTGTGGAAAGATTAATAACTTGAGTTTGTTTTTGCATTAAAATGAGTTTTGATTACATTTCTAGTGAGAAATGTATAGTTTGTTGCCAGAATATTTATTCAGGGAATGTACATATTCACTTGCTTGTTCGTTTCTTGCAAAGATTTTTCAAGATAATGTGAAACTGTAACGTTTTGGTATAAACATGGCTGAGATTTCTCTAACTTTTAGTGGGAAAATCAATAATTTCAATCAGTTTCTGCATTTAAATGGGTTTTGATTACATTTATAGTGAGAAGTGTAGGGTTTATTTACATAATATTTACTTAGTGAACATACATAATCACCCGCTTGCTAGTTTTTCCTACGGTTTTTCGGATCTCGTCAGGATTATGTGAAATTGCAACGTTTTGGCTGCTCCCCTATCGCCTAGCATTTAGCTGCCGCCCCGATTCAACATTGAATTCTTTGTGATTTAACTCCATCTGACGGATCAAACCCTCGCCACTGTGTGCGTTGCGTCTGAGGTTGATTTTCAGATCAATGCATTACGTCGTGGCATACGGGAGAAACTAATTAAACTAGTTTAAAAAAAAGGATCATGGGTTAAGATCGGATGTGTTTTATTTGGAAATCTACCGGATCCTTTGTGCAATTAACTTCCTGTTTGGTGCGATCTCATTGATGGATTTTGACCAGATTTTGACCAAAGAGGAACTCAAAAAAAAAAAAAAAAACAATTTAAATACACAACCAGCATATCTGGAATCAGTGACAGAGAGCGACTGGGACCAGAAGTTTATTAATTTCTCCCCATTGATTTCCATTCAAAATGTTTTCGCTCCCACCGGGCTCTAGGGAAGGGGCGTGCATACCGCCACCTACTGTTCATGAGTGTGTAGCAACATTGTTTTACATCTATTAAATTCTATTTTTTATTTTTGTATTCTGAAGATAAATAAATAATGCTTTCCTTAATCTATAAATATCTTTTATATTTCCTTTATTTCCCAATAATCCTTTAAGACTCCATTCTTGGCCTGTCCATTCAACTCTTTTCAATTTCTTCCTTTCAGGTCCAGATGTTTTAAAGTTCATCAATACATGTTCTACATTTTCTATCTCTCCACATCCTTCACATTTATCATTATTTTTCCTCCCTATTAAGTATAAATTGTCATTTAAATAAGTATGACCTACTCTTAATCTGATCATTATTACTTCTTCCCTTCGGTTTCTCTCATTAATATTTCTATTTAATACTGACTTTTGTACTTTTTATAACCTTCTTCCTTTTTATCTTCATTCCACCTTTTTTTGTTGTTGCCATTTTTCAATTTCTTTCCTCTTATTAAGGATTTTCCTTCCCCTAACATTTTGAATGGAAATCAATGGGGAGAAATTAATAAACTTCTGGTCCCAGTCGCTCTCTGTCACTGATTCCAGATATGCAGGTTGTGTATTCAAATTGTTCTTTTTTTTTTTAGTTCCTCTTTGGTCGAAATCTGGTCAAAATCCATCAATGAGATCGCACCAAACAGGAAGTTAAATGCACAAAGGATCCGGTAGATTTCCAAATAAAACACATCCGATCTTAACCCATGATCCTTTTTTTTAAACTAGTTTAATTAGTCTCTCCCGTATGCCACGACGTAATGCATTGATCTGAAAATCAACCTCAGACGCAACGCCGCAGTGGCGAGGGTTTGATCCGTCAGATGGAGTTAAATCACAAAGAATTCAATGTTGAATCGGGGCGGCAGCTAAATGCTAGGCGATGGGTAGCAGCCAAAACGTTGCAATTTCACATAATCCTGACGAGATCCGAAAAACGCAGCAAAAACTAGCAAGCGGGTGATTATGTATGCTCTCTGTCATTGATTCCAGATATGCTGGTTGTGTATTTAAATTGTTTTGGGTTTTTTTTAGTTCCTCTTTGGTCAAAATCTGGTCAAAATCCATCAATGAGATCGCACCAAACAGGAAGTTAAATGCACAAAGGATCCGGTAGATTTCCAAATAAAACACATCCGATCTTAACCCATGATCCTTTTTTTAAACTAGTTTAATTAGTTTCTCCCGTATGCCACGACGTAATGCATTGATCTGAAAATCAACCTCAGACGCAACGCACGCAGTGGCGAGGGTTTGATCCGTCAGATGGAGTTAAATCACAAAGAATTCAATGTTGAATCGGGGCGGCAGCTAAATGCTAGGCGATGGGTAGCAGCCAAAACGTTGCAATTTCACATAATCCTGACGAGATCCGAAAAACGTAGCAAAAACTAGCAAGCGGGTGATTATGTATGTTCACTAAGTAAATATTATGTAAATAAACCCTACACTTCTCGCTATAAATGTAATCAAAACCCATTTAAATGCAGAAACTGATTGAAATTATTGATTTTCCCACTAAAAGTTAGAGAAATCTCAGCCATGTTTATACCAAAACGTTTCAGTTTCACATTATCTTGAAAAATCTTTGCAAGAAACGAACAAGCAAGTGAATATGTACATTCCCTGAGTAAATATTCTGGCAACAAACTATACATTTCTCACTAGAAATGTAATCAAAACTCATTTTAATGCAAAAACAAACTCAAGTTATTAATCTTTCCACAAAAAAATGAGCGAATGTCGGCCATATATATTTTTTTTTCCTTCTCCCAGCTGGAATCTTGAAAGTCACGTGACTAGGACGTAAAACAATAGAAAGCGTTTAGGTAGAAGAAACGTAACAGTACCACAAAAAAATGGCCATTAATGTACCTCCACTACGTTTTGCAGTGTGGACCAACGTAGTGGGGTACATTTTCCCATGAGACTGGGTTGAGTAACAAATGAAACTGTTTATAAAAGAAGGTGAAAAAATAAAGAAGCTAATTAAGTGATACATATATTTATGTCTCACCATATAATTGAATTTCTACATTCTTGATCAAAGCAATAACGTCCCTACAGGAAAGTTACTTGATAAATAAAGCAGCGACGCTACGGTCAAGCTACTGGAAAATGTAGTTAAACTAATAGCTTCGCTGCATGTAGCGGCGCTACTGCCCAGTACTGTGAAACATTAAAAATTCTGTTTAAATGTAGCAAAAATGCTCACTGGGAGGAATAATTTAAGACACCCCCCATTTCTTCCCTCCTACATTGAATAAAATCGTATGAACAATGAGAACATCAGTGAATGTTTCTCCTGTTGAAAACTTTAGTTTGGTGCCCTCCTGACTGAGTGAGGATGTTATTGAACACATTCATAAGAGCTCTTTTGAAAACTAGAAAGCTCTTGAGTTTGCAAAGGGTTTAAAGAGCTCTTAATGAAAATGAGTCCACGGAGAAGGAGATAAAATTAAACTGATAACGTGTGAAGATCTGACTGTCTGAGAAGGTTTACTCTGAGAGCAGAGGTTCTCGAAATCATCATTGTCCCACAATGTTACCCACAGTAGGCTTTCGCTACTATTGATATCAAAATACAGGCTTGAGAAAAACAAAAAGTGGTGGAGAGTTAAGAAGAGGAGAAGCCTTGGCCTTGTCAAAGTTCAGATTTGATCTGATGTAGATGCATAAACATCTTCCAGCTCAAAGTGAGGAGTGGGACAAGCTGTCCTGATACTGGTTCTAGGGAGACTGGTAGAGGGCTACAAGACGGTATTTGATCTGCAGCGGGCTAAACTAGCTTTTAGTGGTTAGGCTTTTAGGTTTCAGTTTTTCCTCTGCTAAAAAACCCCATTTTGTAGTAAAAAGCTATTTTTGTTTAGCTGTGATCCAATCTCTTCCGTTTCTGCAGAGAAATATAAGATTGGATCAATATGAAATCAAAATAAAACCTATTGTTGAAGCCGTCCTGTTTTTTTAACAACTGACTATTCTCCATACTCCCTTATATCGCTGCATGGTCTTTTATCTTGCCTAACTCCATACAGGGGCTTCTCTCCTCCTCTGTCTTTCTTCAACTTAATGACCTCTGTCCTTTAGAGCAGGCATCCCCAACCTCGTTCCTCGAGGCCCGCTGTCCTGCAGGTTTTAGAGGTTTCCCTGCTTTAGCACAGCTGATTTTAATGATTGCAGTAGACCAAAAGCCTGTTAATTAGCTTTCAATAAAATCAGCTGTGCTGGAGCAAGGAAACCTCTAAAACCTGCAGGATAGCGGGCCTCGAGGAACGAGGTTGGGGATGCCTGCTTTAGAGATCCTCCACTTTGCTGCTTACTTCTCTCTCTTCCCTCCTTGCAGAATGGACCAGCCCGGCAGCCCAAGGATGTCCTCCGGGACATGCAGCAGGGGTTAAAGGACGTGAGGGCCAATGTTCGTGCTGGGATAAGCGGGTTTGGTGGTGGGGTGGTCGAGGGGGTCAAAGGTGGCGTCTCGGCCCTCACTCATACGGCCGTGGTCTCCAAGCCCAGAGAGTTTGCCAGCCTGATCAGAAACAAGTTTGGCAGTGCAGATAATATCGCTCACCTGAAGGACTCGCTTGAGAACGGAGTCGGGGGCAACTCTGAGGACGCCCCCACACCCCGAGCCCTGAGCGGAAGCGCGACTTTGGTGTCCAGTCCAAAGTACGGCAGTGACGACGAGTGCTCCAGTGCAACATCTGGCTCTGGAGCAGGCAGTAACTCTGGTGGGGCCGGAGCAGGAGGAGGAGGAGGAGGGGTGTTAGGGCCAACGATGGGGAGTCCCCGACTGGACGGGCACCACCACCACCACCATCACATGCACAGTTCATGGGACTCCCTACTGGAGGGGCTGCAGGACATCAAGGCCAGCCAGACGCACATGGAGAACGCCATCGAGGACATGAAGGGTCAGCTGCAGAGTGACTACTCCTACATGTCGCAGTGCCTGCAGGAGGAGAGATATAGGTAGAAGTAAACACACCCACCTCCATCTTTGCTCTGCAGGAAGGTCCTCACAAAGCTTTCAGAAATAAGATCACAGAGTCAGGAACAAATCTAATCAAAACTCTGTTCTTAGCCTCAGTAAATGTTTACGTGCAGAGGGAGCAGCACCCTGGTTAGGGGATTAACACTACTTTTGTTGTTCAGTGAGTTATTGCTGTGGGGATTTGGGGATCAACATCAGTGTTCAGTGTAATAAAGCAAAATGTCAGAGGGTCATTCAGTGACAAAAAAAAAGATATTATTTGGATACCATTTACAGATACACACAGAAAACCTGGGAGCACCTAGATCTGAGAACACTTATGAAACATCTTAATGAAAATAGGTAATATATTTAATGTAATATTTCTTAAAGCGGCCCTGTGGTGTGTTGTGTTGTATGTTCAGGTATGAAAGACTTGAAGAGCAGCTGAATGATCTAACAGAGCTGCACCAGAATGAAATGACCAACCTTAAACAGGAGCTGGCCAGTATGGAGGAGAAGGTGGCCTACCAGTCCTATGAGAGAGCCAGAGACATTCAGGTAAGCAGCATTTATTAGTAACCAGCTTATTGAATAACATAGTTACATAAATACATTTTTCAGCACTCAGATACCTTCTCTATTACGTATTTGATTAGATATTTTGTATTTATGTGTGCATTTATTTACTTACCTATATTCATTTATGTACATACTTAATTATTGAATAATAAAGGTACTTCTTTAATAACAAAATTGACTTCAGTATTAAAATACAATCGTAAATTTTTCTTCGTAAGTTGTTTTTTCTTACTAATAAACCTAATTGTTATTTTGCTTTCTTACTTAGATTACACTTCTGTTATTTAGTTGTTTCATTATGTATTCACCTATTTAATTAAGTCCTTGTTGACATTTTTGACAATTTCAGATTTTTTCTTACAAATCTGTATATATATATATATATATATATATATATATATATATATATATATATATATATATATATATATATATATATATATATATATATATATATATTTTTTTTTTTTTATTTAATTATTTCTTTACACACAGGCTTTCTTAATTAAAAGATTTTCCCTCGTTGTCTTACTTTTACAATTGCTTAAAATGACTTACATGTTTTTACATCCATCTATTTATTTAATCTACTCACTTATTTTTAACTTACATTCTTGTGTATTTTCTAGCATGATTAAACACGTCTATTTACAGACTTACTGTTCTATGTATTTGCTTTCTTAGATGTTTATTCAAGGTATCCACTTTAAATAATACCTTATAAATCATTAAGTGTTTAATGTGCTTTACTTACAATCTTACTGGAGTACTTCTTAGATCTGAATGATTAATCACTCAGGTTTTTATTGTCAGCAAATATGTTCAGGATGCATTATGTTTAGAGGCTGGTCTGCTGTAGGAGGAGGACGTCCTGCATCAGATTCACATATTTCATGCTATTGAGTAGTGGTGTTCAAAGTCAGTCCAACCGAACCGGTGTTCTGCAGCATCTAAAACTACGATGACCCTGACATTGGACACCAACGCTAAAGAATATATGAATCTTTTTCATCTTTATTAAAATGAATCTAATTGCATGAGATTAATGCACATCAGAGCAAGAAGAATAAAAAAGAAGAAGGATGAATTACAAAGAAAAATATTAATTAATTAATATTTAAAAAAAACATAAACCCCAGCATGTTGTGTCTGTATTCTTGGCCTGTGTTGGTGCAGGAAGCCGTGGAGTCGTGCTTGACCCGCATCACCAAGCTGGAGCTGCAGCAGCAGCAGCAGCAGGTGGTTCAGCGGGAGGGGGTGGAGAACGCCAACGCTCGAGCTCTCCTGGGGAAGCTCATCAACGTCATCCTGGCGCTCATGGCCGTGCTCCTGGTCTTTGTTTCCACTCTGGCCAACTTCATCACCCCACTGATGAAGACCAGGGCGCGTGTGGCCGCCACCGTGCTGCTGACCTTGCTGCTGTTTGTCCTGTGGAAGCAGTGGGACTATGTGGAACCATGGCTGTTGCCTAGCTAAAACTTAGACTTTAAGAAGCGATAGAACAAGGAGACACAAAAAAAAAAGCTTGATCAAAAATAGGCAGATGGACTTATCTTTAAAGTTGGGAAGTTACCACAGTCCATTTCATCCAACTCTTTAGGAGTGGATGATAAACCATAAAACCCATTGCTATCACCAAAAAGAAAAAGAAAAAAGTTTCCTGCAAGAAATCAGTTTTTCTTTTCACTATTTAAGACACACAAAGGATCAACTTGACTGTAAATCTTCATGTTGAAGCTGCAGCATATTAGAGACGTTTTTCTCCATGAATGTTACGTGCTTTCATGCATGTTCTCAGATGCATCCAGCTGGCATGAGTTAGCACCCCATTAATGACCAATAAATGTGTTTTCTGCCATTTCCTTCAGGAACTAAAGTGCAGTTATGTTGTTTCTTCACTCAGTCATTCTTTTGGTTTTTATCACACCCTGTTCAGGTGTTAAAGCTGTGCTTTTAGATGTTTTTTTGATTTGGAGGGTGGGATAGGCGAATCATAATAATATGTTAAAACTTACAACACTGAATGAAATAATTGATTCTGTTCACAATTACTAACATTGTAGACCTACAGCTATCCACCGTGTCAAATTACCTGGCATGTCAAAGTTTGTATCCAGTTTGCAAAAACAATTGTTGCTGTTTTATTAAAACAATGTGACAAATAAATAATTTCCTATATGAAGCCATGCATGAAATGTTTTTGTAGTAAAACCAGAAAAGTTATGTACCAGAAAAAGGATTAGGTTTATTGGGATGAATGGTTCCACAGAGGGTAGCTCTTTTGCTTTGCAGCAGAAGGTTCCAGGTTTGATTCCCGGCCATGGGTCTTTCTGCATGTTCCCCCTGTGCATGCCTGGGTACTCTCCAGCTTCCCCCCACAGTCCAAAAACATGACTGTTGGGTTAATTGGTTTCTCTAAATTGTCCTTGGGTGTGACTGTGTGTGTGCATGGTTGTTTGTCTCTGCAACAGATTACCTGTCCAGGATGTATCCCACCTCCTGCCAATAGACTGCCAGAGATAGTCACCATAAGATGGATGAATGGTTTATGTCTGGCAACAGGAAACTACCATGTATGATACGACAATATTTGAGTTTTTGAGTCCAACAGCAGGGGATCCTTAATGGCTGATTCTCCTATCAAAGAATTTGTGTCCCAGGCAAAGATTAGAAATACTGAGATAACTTCTATTGTCATTTTGTATACAAAGAGTGTATACAAAACAAATTTTTTTTTGTACAGCTTTGATGACATTTCTATTCCTTAAAGTGCAGCAGTGATGAAATATAAACAGTGTGGGAGGAAAAAATCATGCAGCAAAAAAAAAGAAACGCATTGATAAGGAAGTTCAGAGCATTAATATATATGGTGCAATTATGCAGTATTTTGGTTTGGTGTTATCAGTGTTGATGCAGAGTCAGTGACATGATTAAGAGTTTTCACAACAGTTCAGCTGTCTGATGGCGGTGGGGAAGAAGCCGTTTAGCAATCAAAATACAAAAACACATTTGTCATTTTTTACTCATGCTGCTCTTTCTAGACACTATAAGGTAAAAAAAAAAAGATATTTATACAATATTTATACATATGTTTAAATAACAACCACTATCTGTAATTGTTTGTACATGTTATAAAGTAGAGCAAATAAAAATATTTCTAAAAAAATGTTAGATTTTATGAAAAATATGACCAAATCTGAGTGTAGTTGAAAAAACCCACCTCATACAAAAAGTGATGTTTGGAGGCTGAACATCTAAAATAGTGAGAAAGAATAATCTTGCTTTATTATGTTGATTGAACTCTGTCAGCAGCTGCTGCAACATGAACAGCAATAACAGTCTAATCAGAATCTCTTCTTGCTTATTGATGATCAGTTCTTCTAATGCTTGGGAAATGTTGATCAAATGATTAACTAAGACGGTAGCAATAAGATCTAGGGATGTACCAATAGGAAAATCTGGGCAGATATTTATATTAATATTGCTGCAGTATTTGAAACTAGATGGAACTAGATATCGGTTGTTAATAATCATACAGCTGTGACGCCCTCTTAAGGTTATTGCCAAGACATTTTAATCAGGTGAAAGTACAGACTTCAAATTGAACATTGCACCAACTGAATTCTCTATTTTCAGCTGTTCTCTTGCAGATTTACTGCAGTCTTTGAGATAATAGTCCTGCTGGTGACACTGTTTTGGAGCCATCACATAGAAGGTCTCACCTTTGATTCTAGGATTATTTGATACACAGGTCCACTGCTGATTAAAAGACTGTAAGGTGCTCTGGGTCTGAAGCTGCAAAACAGGCCCATCCCTGTCCGCCATGCTGGACTTCTGGTACACTATGTTTGAGCTCATGTGTCCTGTAGCTGAAACCTTAAAGTAGATCCTCATGGAGGTTTTGTGGTTTAGTTCTGTCAAAATAGTGTTTTTTTTTTTTTTGTAGACAGAAGCTTCTTTTTTTGGTAAAATAACCAATTTTGTTAACGTTTACTCAATATATTTTAACATTTGAGAGACACAAGGCCCTTAGGTTTCTCCAGTTATTCATACACATTTTTAATCTTATAGTATAAGCACCTATAGACAAACAGATCTACATTATCTGCTGCATCATCCATGCCAAATATAGTGAAATATTTATAACCTGAATGAATATTAAAAAAAAATTAACTCATTAGGGTTTTCCAAGCCAATAACATTTTCCAGATTTATTTTTTTTAAAATAAAAAGTATCCCCAAGGGCTGTTTTATCTAACTGATCAGCTAAAACCAAAGTAACAGGAGAAACATTCAGATGTGTTTGTTGTCTTTTTAATAATTACCGTCAGGCAAAACCCTTACGAACATTACATTTATGACAGGTATTCTTACAGTACAAGACAGAACTCAAGGAGATCAGAGCCAGTGGCATGGCCACATCTGACCGCTATAAAGTAAGACATTCATCGTCATTTAGATTGTTCCAACTTTCACAGAGTTCACAAATGTATTCTGCATTTGACTCGTATCAAACACAACAGTTTTCTTGATTACCTAGCAAATTCTAAAGACCTCAATAGAAACAGTACAGTAGAAAAAAACAAAAACAAAACATAAGCAGAGGAATTCCTGATTTTACTGTTAAGATGAACGATGTACAATATATTGCTTTCAGGTGCTCAACTTTAAAATGGGTACCTCTCCTAAAGACACATTCTTTAAAATTCACCATCCTCTGCTATTTTCTGGTGATTTTCATCTGCCAGCAGGTTAGACGGAGGTGCAGCAGTCAAATCGTTAAACCGCAGGAGGAGCTGCTTTTTAGGAGAATTTATCGAGCCAAACATACAGTAGGACCAGCAGCCCCTCCAGAGAATTGCAGCTTCCCTTCATTCACCATCTTTCCTTGTTAACCATTTATTTTTAAGGAGTTAAAACAAAATACTAAAAACAATTCATGATCTCAGAGTATTGAGCCTAAGACACAGCATTGAGTCACAGATGGAGGAGAGGAAAAATGAAAACCTAATGACATATGGTGAGTATTAAAAGCTTCCATATTTGATGTTACACAATTATTAAAAAAGGTAAAACAGGAGGCAGCACAGTTTGGACTCTAGTCTGATAATGAGGCTCTGTTTGGAGTATTTAGTGCTCGAGATCAAACGTGTTCTATAAAATATGAAAACGTGTTGAAGAAACAAAGAAAAGAAAAAAACACGCCAAAATCCATGTTGCCAGTGAATGTAGAAAAGTGGAGTATCTGGATGCTTCCAGACAGAAGCCTGATTGTTGTTTAAAAACATGGACACACGTGTTGGTGTTCAGCAGGACAGACCTGCTAACACAGTCTTCAGGCCATTATCTAAAAAGTTCCTCCTGCAGGTGGAAAAAAAAAAACCTGCAGCCACATTTATAAAAAGGTTTTCCTCCTATCAGACACAATCCACCTTCTAAACATCAGTCAATAATAGATGTGGCAAGCTTCCATCTTTATCATCTCCAACTACAGATGCATCTGAGTTCATTAGAATATCTCAGTCAAGTTTTTTCAGTGATTCAATACAAAATACAGAGCCATGGCTTTCAGCTCATTAACCAAAAATAGTCTCTCAGAAATTAAAAATATTACTTAAGACCAATAACCCAATTAAATATATATTTTTATGGCTAACATAATGTGGTCAAGTTGAATTGATAGCTATTCAGTAGACAGAAGAAAGAATGTTTCACCTTAAAGGTAAAACACCAAAAAAGTTCAAATCATTGGAAATTTGAGTGGAAGGAAAAAGTTCCAGAAGCAGCAGTTTTTAAAGCAAAGCAGATTCATGAATTTAAAATGATTTACAACTGAACTGGACTGTATTCAAAGCCAGAGCTTCGAGATCACAACTGGCTTATAGCTAATGCTTTCAATGTGTTGAATCTAAAAGAACTAAATCTGAATTAAGATCCACTGTGATCGGCTTCTGTCCCCCTTTACCAAAACTCCTTACGAGATGCTGAGTGCATTCTAATCATCGAGGAGGACGGAAAGTTTTCTGGTGTATTTTTAGAGTGATGATGGAGCAGGAGATGAAGAGACAGAATGGAGCTACGGCTGCATCAATACATCTGCTCCCAGAATCCACCAGTCAGTATTATAACTTTTTTTTTCTGAGAAACTGGATTTTAGTGTTTAACTACCGTATTTTCACGACTATAAGGCGCAGTTAAACGTCTTTTTTTTCCCTCAAAATGTGCGGTGCGCCCTATGGTGCGGTGCGCCCTATGTGTGTTGTAACTGCGACTTTTGAGACCACCTCATTGAGGAGATGATGAAAGAGTGGCTGAATGTAAGGAGACCAGGTGTTTTTTTTTTCCACCCCTCACCATCGCTGTTAATATGTAACTCCATGCGTGCCCATCTCACAGCTGATGTGAAAAACATGGGGAAACAAATTAACGCTGTGCTCGCTGTTCAACCGCTCAACATCGGTGTGAACCGGACCCAGCAGGTGCAGCAGAAGCAGCGAGTTTACATGCAAAGTCAATGGTTGACGCGCGTATAGGTGCAGCAAAAGGTCCTGCAGCGCGTTTTGGTGCAGCACGTCGGGAGCGTTTAAGCATCTGAAGCGCCGCCAACGCGCTGCTGCAGCTCAGATGGAAAAATTGAAGTTTTGCTGCTGGACGCGCCGCATCAACCAATCAGAGAAGCAGATCTGGGAGCTGACAGCGAGACAGACACAGCGCTCTGATGACATATGATATTAAATGAAAAGGGCTGGGTGGATGCGTGGCTGAGGCAGGTGTATCTGAGAAGACTAGGTGGTTTTTTCCACGCATCACCATCGCTGCGTGCCCATCTCACAGCCGATGTGAAAAAAAGGTGAATCAAATGAACGCTGTGCTCGCCGTTATCCCGGGGGTCTGACAAAGGAACTTCCACCGCTCGACATCGGTTTGAAGCGGCCGTTCAAAGTAAGGCTGCAAGCGGCGTGGGAGCGATGGATGACAGACGGAGACCAGACGGAGACCAGACGGAGACCACAGTTTCAGGATAATGGGAAGGCAGCACCGGGCAAGTTACGCCACCGTTTGTGGATGGATTGTTGATGCTTGGACTAACGTGTCTGCTGGCTCTGTTGTTCAAGCTTTTGCAAAAGCCGGCATTATTTCTGAGGAGCCGCGCTGCACGGAAAGTGACTCTGACAGCGAAGAAGGGGAAACTGGCATGTCTGATTTAGCGCAGCTGTTTAATTCAGAAACAGAGGATGATTACTTTGATGGGTTTGATTAATACTTTGTAATAAATACATGAATAAAGCACAATCATACTCAGTTTTGCTCCCGCTCTATTTTTCTACCTGAAAGCTTAATTCAACAGCTGCCTCTGGGCGCGTCTCCTCCTCTTCAGCGCGGTGGCTGGCAGGTGTTTTTTCATCTAAATAATCTAAATCTTGCAGCTATATTTGTTGTGATCAGTGGGAATAAAGTAGTTTTAATATATTTTTAAGTGAGAAAGTCCACCTGAAAACTTAATAATTGCAGTCAGTTCATCCAGATTATCTATTTCTGTCGGAGGCGCTCAGACCCCCACATACCAGCGTTGCACCGACAGTAAATCCCTTCAACAGCAGCCTCACCGCGGCTGCTGGCAGGTGTTTTTCATCTAAATAATTTTAACTGCAGGCACCAGGATACCGGCAATAAAAGCGAACATATTCCGTCGGCAGGTTTCAGGATTTTAAGTTAATTTAGGAGTGATCACAGCGCTGTGTCATCTGCGATGTTGGTCTGTCTCACGGCCAGCTGCCAGGTTTGATTAATACTTTGTAATAAATACATGAATAAAGCACAATCATACTCAGTTTTGCCCCAGCTGTATTTTTAAATACGCAGTAGAGGTATTTAAAGGTAGTAGAGGACATGTACCTGTATATAAAAAACGCGCCCTATAGTCCGGTGCGCCTTATGTGTGTGTTAAATACAGAAATGGGACACATAACTGAGAGTGCGCCTTTTAGTCCGGTGCGCCTTATGGTCGTGAAAATACGGTAATACCCGTGGGCTTAAGGGGTTAAACAAGGCATAATAATTGAATAAACTGAAATACCTGGATTATATGAACTGTATTTGAAAAGAATCCACATTAAACAAACAACCTTTGAAATGAATTACTGAAATAAATCAACTTTTTCTTGTATTCTAATTTGTAGAGATGCCCCTCTATGATTGATTTCCCATTTGCCTTCGCTACCATCTTGTTTGGCAAACCCTTTGAAAGTGACATCAGGGAAAGCATGAGACAACATCTTGTGAAGGGCAGCCCTCAGCACCAGTCACAGCGAGAGAGGGGCCTAGGCAGACCTCTGGGTATAGAACAGAATATAGGCCTGAGTGTTGCACACTTCCTCCACGCTGCAAACCTTCATCTCAGAGTCATTACAGTGGACCCAGAAACCTGAGGAACATCAGACAAACAGTTAAGCACAATAGTGAACCTGACAGCAGCGTCACGTGGAGACGTGTTTGCTCCCTCACCTCCTTCTGTGTTGTAGCAGTATGCGGTGTAGTGTCCTGAGCCAAAGCCTTTACCATGATGCATGACCACAGCCGACAGATCGTAGGTGTAGCCTCCTCTGTGGACAGAGTGACCTGAGTCTGTGCAGCAGTACGGTTTGATGTTCAGAACCTGGTCAAAGGCCACATGGACGCCGATTTTCTCCCTGTGGTTCCGGCCTGACCATCTGCAAGAATTGGCATTAAGAAACAATAGTAAACTCCTGTCCTTCAGTACGTTCAATTCTGCAGGAAAAGAAAAAGAAAACAAAGCAGGGAAACGTGCCTGAAGCGTTTGAGGTGCAGCCGTAGAACCTGAGGTAAGCGGTAGATCAGAAGCTGCTTTCGTGCTTCTGACAGAACTAAAGGTTTGTGGGAGGATTTTCTTCTTCTTTCTGAAACCAACAAGTGACAAAAAGTTAAACAAAATTATTGTAAATAAAATACATAAATAATACTTCTAATATATAAATTAAATAAATAAATGATTACTAATGAGATTATCATTTACTATAATGAATAAAAACTAAACTTAATTGAATTGTACCTACTGCCTCCATTTTATTGGCAGCCTTTTACATATTTATTATTTATAGATTAGTGCAGCTACAGTCTGATGTTTTTATCAGAGGAATTCAAACACACATCAATATGTTGGTGCTGTTTTTTTTATCTATATTTTCTGGTGAGCATCTCTAGTTAGCAGGCATCTAAAAAACATTTTTTAATGAAAAGTTAGATTTTTTTGGAACTTGTAGAGCAATTTGGAACTCAAGAAAAATGTTTTCAGGTATTAAAAACTAAGCTGAGCAACTAGGGACCCACAAAAGTATTCACATCCCTTTTTCACATTACAGCCAATAATAAATAACAATACTCCCATGCTACACCTCGGGTGGCAGAAATGCTGTCCCCAACCTAGCCACACCTGGTTAGCTTAGCAGTCACACGCTAATTTTTGTGTAGCCTCACAGCCAATCTCCAAAAAAAGAATTAAATAATGGAGACTGTTAAATCCTCGGCGAAAGTGGAGGGGAGCCCCAAGGAATGAACCTGCCCGTGTGGTAATAAAATTTCAAGCTGGGACAGCAATCCCTCGTGTGTGGTATGTCTCGGTCTGAAACACACCCAGCCAGCCCTCGAGTCTGTGGAGAAGTGCTCACACTGTAGCTTGTCCTCCCTGAAGGTGCTTCGTCACCGTCTGGCTCGTCAATCAAAGATGTCCGGTAGCGACCCGGCAATGTCCTCTACGGCATCGACACAAGAACCAGCCAACCATGCTGTATCTTTATCCACCGAGACAGAAGTCGGACCAAGCTGGGGAGAAATCCTTGATTCTGTGGACCCACTACCACATTAAAAGCCCAAGCTAGGTCTCGTTTCGAACCAGCTCGATTTGCTGATTGAGGGGGACAAGGTGCTCTCTGACGGAGTTGGAGTCTATTTGGATTGCAAAACCTGCTCCCTCGGGCTCAGAACAATCTGGTCATGACGGGTCCCCGTCTGAGCTGGATTTTGGCTTGCATGACGTGTGCAAATGCTAGAGATCCAGTGGTCAGAGGTCCAGGCTGAAGCTATCCACTTGCATTTTAACGGGAAAAAACCGCCTAAGACCCGCAAGACATCCAGACAACTCCTACCAATCTTCCTGGAGCTGCTGGAAGAATTGGCCGTCTACTGGCGCAGCAAGCCATTTAAGGCAAAACACCTAGTGGCTGGGAGTTCAGTCCTGGATTGCAATGGGATGGAAAATTGCAGCCTCCGCCAAATACCACCTGTCGAGCTGGCTGTTGCAACACACCTGCACCCGAAGACTTCCATGTCAGAGGGAGGTCCCGCCCTTCCATCGAGAGTGGACCGTTTTCAGTCAAGCCTGACTGATAAGTCCTACAGAGCAGCTGCGCTTAGTACGCGCTCTAAATGGCTCCTCTATGCTCATGGCCTATTAAGAAGAGCTGGAAGAGCAAATGACCGCCGCACCCGATGCTTTGCTCTGGGAGGAGGTGTGCATCATTACTGATCATTGCCTGCATCTCCATAAGGCGATCCAGGCGATGGGCAGATCTATGGGACTAATGGTTTTACAGGATAGAGCCAGGTAGTTGAATCTCACCACACGGCTAAGGAGAAGGAAGACGTCCTTGACAAACCCGTATTACCTCAAGGGCAGTTCAGGGAAACGGTAACCTCCATGCAAAAGAGTTGGGAGGAGAAGAAGAGGGACAATGAAGCTCTAGAGCTGTGCCTTCCCAGACGTATGTTTCCCCAAAGCCAAACCTTTGCCCAGGCAGCAGCCCACTGCCCCCCTACTTTCAGGATCCCAAAACTGCTGAAGAGCCAGGCAGCAGTTCCTCCCACTGACCAACCAACCAACTAGAAAACCGTTTACTTTTCTATTCTTTTTAGCTGTATGCAAAATGTCTCATTAGGCTTTGAGGTATAGTGTTTTTGTAATGGATGACCTAGTTAACTAATTTTCACATCAACATGACTAAATATATTTTTTCCCCGCAGTAATTTCAGTTGTAAAATGGAAATGCGGCTTCAAAAGTTTCTACTAACTGTTGCAGTGGTTGCAGGCGTAGATGTTGCCTTCCAGAGCCTCCATCTCTGTAAACTTGGACAGCATCTCTATGAGGGTGCAGCTGCGCTGGTGAGCAGTCGCTCCAGAGCCTTTGTTCCTATGGTGATACCGCTCTGGAAACTCTAGAGATAAATCCCAGAATGGCTCCACCGTGTTGGACTTGTGCTTACAGGACAAACACGTCACCTAAAGACAGTAGAGGAGCAGAAAAAAAACAAAACACCATGCCAATAAATTTGCATGTATTTAGACAAACATGTTTGAATATTTTCCATTACTTATCTAGAAACTTAAACTACCAATTTCTTAAACTACCAATTTATTTGAAACTTATTACAGATTTAATGTATTCAATCAAATGACAGGAAAAATACCTAAACATACTAAATACAGGAGATGAACAACAATTATATCCAAAGCAATTATTGACTCTAAATTCAAATGTTTGTGTATGTGCGTATATGTAAAGATATCGTTTAACAAGCACCATAGGTTGTAATGTTTTTTTCTTCTCATCCCAAACTTACACTACATGGTGTTGTATCAAGACCAGTGTATATCAAAACAGAGGCAATAGTAGGACTTTTAGGGGCAAAGACCAAGTCGAGACCGACCAACGTCCCACATCTCATTCCACAGTAAAATATGATCAAATGTTGAAATCGGTCGAAAAATCGACAGAATAATAATTAGTTGCAACCCTAGCTGTCTGTGGAAGCAAAACAAAGCTGTACCCGCAGCGTAAGGTGCGTTTCTCAGGTGAGGTTCACAGTGAAAGAGCGGATATCTGACTCACAGGCCACAGGAAGAATCACAGCCTCCATGTTTTCCCTCTATATACCCGTAGCATTCCGGGTGTTTTATAGCTACTTCCCCTTAATAAAGTTTAAGAAGTTTCCAGCACAGACAGCAAATGAGGAATAGAGTTGCAAAAGGGTGGGCGGATAAATGATAAGGGCTGCCTTACTGCAATATTAAGCAGATAAATAGATTCAATGACATTTGCACACTTTGGACCTGACATAAAACCCAGAGCCCTAAAAGCATTTAATCTTAGACAAGACTATCAAAAAGTGGTTTTGTTCAGCACTGCACTCTGCTCCAATGCGCTGTTTTGGCTATATACATCCCAGTAATTGATCTAATGTGTGTAAATACTAGCATAACCAAATCAATACACTCATAAATCATCAATTTACCAATCTCTTTGAGGAAGACTAGCTGTCTTTAGTGAATCATTTTCAACGTTTGGATGGTGTCCTGCAAAAATGGAGCAGAGTTAAAATTTGCTGGTGTACCGAACCTCGCCACTGCAATGGGGAACTAGTGTAATCCCCTCACTGAATGCATCGGCTGCATGTTTTTGTTACAGAGTTCACAGCCAGCAGAGCCTGGTGCAGTGCAAATTGCGGTCGCCTTTATCTACTAATTTTATAAATATCTGTTCAATGGGTGCTTGCATTACTAAAGACGCAAAACCAACAAAAATCTTTTATGAGCTTTTTTTATGAAAACCATAGAAGATGAAAGAAGCCCTTTAAATGGAAGTTATGATAAGGCATGTCTGAAGTTTTTATGGAATACAAGTGTGCAGGTGGCTTTGTGGGCAAAGAGGGAAAAGGCAAACCCACATCTTCTGCAATATTGCTAACCGCCTGTGCACACTGCTAAAACTCAATAAGCTAAACATGCTTGTTTTCTTGTGAAGATGTATAAGTTTAGATCTGTGGTAATAGTTTTCTTTTTTCCTGTTGCTGTGACTGTTAAAGAGACATTACAACCTTTGGATCCTTATTAATTTATCTAATGCACAAAATCAAACAGACTGAAAACTGGAGCAGAGATCTGTATTTTTTTTTTTTCTTTATGGAAATTGCACAGCTTCACTGAGAGAGAGGAGCTGTAGCAATAAAGCAATACGATCTGCTTCTAGTTTTAATTAGAGATGCAGCAATAAACCAGACAGAAATCAGCCATTTCTCTTGATCAGCTCAGATCTGCGATCTGGAAATCAGAAACCGAAAGATAGGAAAGGACATTTTATTTCCCTTCACCATCTGTTAAATGTAAACTAATACCTGCATCAAGAAACACTCAACTGATTAAAAAATCCCCAACATCTGAATCAACAGTTGGACATCAAACAAAGACTGGAACCAGTGTTGGCCGGAAATGATCCAATATGTGCATCTCTAACAGGTGCAACTAACATCTGATGAGCTGGACTTGCTATGATACATGGACAGTCTCACCTGACTCAGCAGCTGTCCATGAAAGATGGTGTTCAGAACCTTCAGCACCTGCTTGGACAGCTTCCTCTTAGTGATAGGGATAACTATCCGCCGCTTGGACCCCTCTGTGTCGAGTTCCTGCTGCACCTTGTCCAGAAGCTCACACAGGAACTCCTGGGCGTCTTGCTGGTCATATCCACGGAAGGCCGGGATGAGGTTCCACACGGAGTGCAGCATGGCGAAGGGAGATACGAGAGTCCACCGGCCAGACCACATGACCCTGAAAAGTGTATGTAGCTCGTGGCACAGAGACATTTGCTGGCGAGTGGAGCAGCGAAGCTTTTTGGGCTGGACCAGTTCTGCAGCCTGCGGGGAGGGAGGGACGCTCTCTCTTACAGGCAAATTCCAACAACCCGCCTTACCCATACGTCCAAGGGGGTGATCTGACAGTGGTGTGGTGCCGCTACTGACAACTGCTCCCGTCACCCCCTTCATTCCCTGGGAGTGGTTGGTCTTGGCCAGCAGCTCCTCAGTCTCACACAGGTCCAAAGTGAGAAAACACTCCCTGAATTTCTGCAGGTGACTTAGCACTTGCAATATTGAGTTCATGTAGCATGTGTTTCCCAAGTTGCGCAGACCGGTGACACCTGGAGCCCGTCTCCTCCGTGTAACCGCGTGCGTTGAGTAGTATCTCCGCAATCTAGCGGCTCTGCTTATCTCTGGAACACTGCGGGGCAGGGTGAGTAGAGAAGGCTTCTTAGGAGGTGGAGGTAGGCGTTCTGGGGGCTCGCGAAATTTGCGAGGGATGAGTGTCATGGTTGAACGTGGCGCCTGAGTAAGAAGCCTGGCACTCTTTCTGGGGGGAATGTTGCCAAGATCTTCCAGTAGCTTCCTTTTCACCTCCCTCTTCTGTCTCCTGACCTCCTCAAGTTTCTCTTGGCGCTGATTCTGAACCTCCTGGTGTTTGTTGATCCATTTCTGGAGCATCCTTCCCAGAAGCATTTTCCTCCTGTGGCGGAGGGCCAGCTGCATGGCAGGTTCCCTGCCTTCCCAGGCTCCGGTGGAAGAGCGCAGTGACCGCCTACCTGGGCTCCGAACCGTAGAGAGGGCACCTCTGAGGAGTTTCAGGTCTCCCTCTGCATTGTCGTTCAGAACATAGTCTCCACAAGCAAAGCAGAAGACATCCAGCTCACGCACCTCCATGGCCAGTGGGTGTTGTGACTCCTCAAAGTGTTTGAGAAAGTGCTCCTCTATGAAACGTCCACAGGCTACGTGGGAACACTTGAGGCAGGCCCACACTGAATCGGTGGTGCTGCACTCCACACAGTGCCATTTCTGTGGATTGAGAATTGAATGATCTTGGCCCAGGCGAAGGCGAACCACGTGCTTACAGCGATCCATCTGTCCGGATACACATGTGGCCTCAGTTAAAGGACACACGTCCTGCAGCAAAGCAGCAACTCATTCTGGGAGAATGGGGAAAAAAAGGAGCAGATTAAGACTTAATGAGAAAGGACTGTTTGAAAAGAAACATTTTATGGTCATCGTTGCTTAGACAAAGGAATACCGCTTTGACTTTTCAAGGACCCGTTTCCCCTCAATGCTTTGTAGAACAACCTGACAGCTGCCAATTGTTTAGGATATATTTCTACCTGCTCTGCATTTTCTCAGATCATTTTGCCCATTTGACTTTTTTTTAGAAAACAGCACAAGCTCCAGCAGATTAAATTAATCTGCGTGGAGCAATCTTTAAATCTTGTCACAGATTCAGATTTAGGTCATAATTTTTACTGTGCCAGTTTAACATGACTATGATTTGATTTCCACTCTGACTGCATGTTACAGGTTCCTGTTCTGCTTTGGGGTAACCATGTTCACTATAAGGCATGCATTCGACCTCAGACGGGTATTCTGGTGCGTTCCCTTTCTACTTGGCAGGATTTCCTGAGTCTGAGTAGGAAAATACAACTGGAAGGTGTGTGAAAGTTATCAATTTTGGCATTCAACACCACAGCTACCCTCATCAACGGTATATAAATGTTTATGCTTTGACTAGCAATTCATCATTTGTGTAAAATTACGTTTCTCGTATGCCTACTACTTTTTAGTGTTCATTAAATGCCAATCTTCAAGACTTTTAAGATGCATAAAAAACTGAATGGTGTTATAAGCATCGTTATAACAGTGGTCATATTCATATTAACAAACCGTTGTTCTAGTCAATGGATTAATTTCCACAGCCTCGTGAATTTGAAAGAATCCTCATCCAACCGAGTAATATAGTCAGTGAGGGGTAATAGTTGCTCTATTAATACAATCTCCCACCTTAGTTACAAATCTCTGCAGCTCCTCCATCATTAAACTGCATTTAACTTCACTTTTAACCACCTGGGGGGTTCCTTGACTCTGTTTTATTATCATATACCCAGTTCAGTGCTCACACCAACTTCTGAGGCCTAATCAGAATAGCTGGATTCTTGTTGAGATTCAACTAAACTAGATACATAGGCACTTTTACATTTCTATTTGTGAACATTTTTGAAAGCTATCCATCAGCCACCTACTACACAAAGGAGAGAAGAGGGGCTAATGGAAGCTGAAATTACAAAAATTGGCCATCTGGAAGAAACGCATCAATAACAAACTAGAAAACGTTACATATTATGAATAATTCACATTTTAAACATTTTGTAACAGTCATGAAGCCTGTGGTTGCAGAAGTATGATCAGGCCTTTAGATGTAGCACTCTGTGATTGCATGACCTCCTGGATGCGTTTCCAATGATCTTTTGGAGTAATTTTGGTGGCAGCCCATCCTTTTCCAGAAAGATTGACCTCTTCCTTATTTGTTGATAATGGCCACTATATATATATATATATATATATATATATATATATATATATATATATATGTGTGTGTGTGTATGTGTGTGTCATTTTAAGTTCAACATATACAATTGTTTTTTTTTACATAAATACTTGTTAACTCAGTTAAACGCTTGGCATTAAAATTTCAGGCAATCTGAACATTAGTTGTGACAAAGTAACCAAAATGACCAAAAATGTTTTCATAATCAACATATTTGCAGTATCTCTTTTCAATGAATGCTCCTTTCAAAATGCTACTAAAAAAAAAACAGCGTTCATGCGAATTTGTGTGATTTATCATTCTTATTTCATGTAGGAAAATACTTTGCATAAGGATTAGTGCGATTATCATAATTGTTTCCACCATTCTTCACTTTAGGGAAAGAAATACAGAAAGGTTAATCCTTTGTGATGTGCTCCTCTAGCCGTGTAACTAAA
The DNA here is from genome assembly GCF_016077235.1 of Cyprinodon tularosa. NCBI lineage: Eukaryota > Metazoa > Chordata > Actinopteri > Cyprinodontiformes > Cyprinodontidae > Cyprinodon > Cyprinodon tularosa. The sequence goes on along the minus strand of NW_024038375.1, from coordinate 1,914,171 downwards.
ATATTGCTTAAAAACTAAAACATATATATTACTGAGGGGAACCCATGAACCCTCTTGCACTGGAAAACTCTTCCTAGATATACACACAAACCGTGTTCTGTTGTCCTGCTGCCGCCTGCATGGACCATTACAATCGCATTAACGCAGATTTTTAACATTTCAGCACATTCGCTTAGTCTATGTGTGTCTTTATCTGCTATCCGACTGGAAGCGGAGTGTTTTTCACCAAGCCATGCTAGCCTGTAGCCAACCATCCCCATGTTGAGCCAGAACAAAGAACAGTCGGAGAGCCGAACTTTGTTGCTGTTAGCCCAGCCAGCAGTAAGTTAGCTAACCCCCGCTAGCCGCTAGCTACAGCGGCTCTGCTCTGTGCTTAGCCGCTGCTGCTAAACCCCCTTTGCTGTGTTTTATCTGCTCCCCACTTTGTTATTTAAACCGATTATCTTCTTGTTGCTAAAGAAGAAGTGGCGTCGCCGAGGCTGCTAGCGTGTTTCAGCGAAGACAATTGAAGTTAACCCTGATGGTTGTTGTTGTTCGCTAACATTAACTAAGGGCTTAGCTCCCGAGCGAACCGTTTAAAAACTCCCCGGTGACATTCTCCGCATAGTGCCGTCTGCGGGGACACGCCGCAGCAAGGGCGCCAGCCATCGGTTGCACTCAATTTTAATAAAATTGCATAATCTGATATTTCGAAAGAAAAGTATGGTTACCATCGCCAGCATCCCTCCATCCATCCATCCGGTACACTGAGAAAGCTGCAGCGGCTTGTTGTCCTAACAGATTCAACAACCCAACTCTCGCAACCATCCCAGACCACGCTGCTCTGATTGGTCAGGGAATCAGGGCCAACCGGGCTCTGATTGGTCAGGGAATCAGGGGCAGCCGAGCTCTGATTGGCTGAGCAGCTGAACAACAGGCAGCAGGATGGACCATGCTACCGTCCACCCACCGACAAGCCACATGGAACAATAACCCTGAGCCGCTATGGAGGCTGCAGGACCGGGCGGCTGTCTGACCCGCTCCCGGCCTTTCAGATACCTGATAAAACGTCTAACTTGTGCAAGACGTTGGAAGAGATTTCTCTTCTAATCCCAGCCCTCTATCAATGCTAGTGATTCTTGTTGACAAAAAGTGTCATAAATGCAAAGCTGCTACCTTGCAGCACCAATGTTTCCCTGTTCTCACAAACTACTTTAGACAATGGGTAACTGGCAATTATCCAAATAAGACTTAATACATTGCAATATTTTATTAATAACAACTTCTATGACCTTCTTGAACCATTATTTTCAAGTAACAATGACAATTTTAGAATAAAATGGTTTCCACTATAAGGAAGCAGGTGTGAATTTGAACTGCAAACAGAAAATAGATGTAAAAAAAAGCAGTTATACAAAACAGCATACATTTGTCATAATCAACAATATTAGTGCTGCATTAGATAAAAAAACACAAAAGCAAATACAGTTATATATGTATATATATTATACATAAGTATATTCAGCCTTTTGCAAAAGCATTCAGACTTCCTGAACCGTTTTTACTCATTGTCACAATATTTTTTTATGTATTATATTGAAAATTGATGCATTAGACTAACATACTTACAGGAGTTACTGTAAAGTAAAAAAAAAAAAAAAAGGTTTGTTTTTTATAAGTCCAATTGATTTAATGAAAGCTATATTCTGTAAAAAACCTATTGCACCCAATCTCTTTTAGTAGTAAAGAGGCATTATTTTCTGCACTAATACAGCTGTTCCCTGAAGGTCTGGTAGGTTGCGTAGGCAGGGGTTAAGTTGTTAAAAAAAAAAAAATCACTTTTAACATCTCAGAGTGCTCTTCGTTATCTGAAAACAGGTTGTGTAAAGCACCTAAAGAATGGCTGTCCATCTAAACTGAGGAGAGAAGAACAGAGAAGGGGCCCCTGTGTATATCTGAAAGGGGTGCAGATATCTACACCACATCAGAATTAATATACTATCCTATATTACATACAATGGTGGCATGCTGTTCAGAGTTAATGTGAAAACAGATCTGCATTTCAATACTTGAAATGTTCTATCTAAAAATTGCTTTTCACTTGCTTAAGCATATCTTTGACTTGAGCAATTTGGTTTAAATAATTTTAGTCTATTTATGTGCTAAGTCAATACAAAGGTACACCTAAAGACGTGCACTCCAAATAGCTTACACAATAACTTTACAAAGTAGAAATTTATGGTGATAATATTTCAATAAGATACATTTTTTTGACAGCAACATGACAGGATGTAAGCAAAATCTAGTAGCATGAATAACTTTGCAAAGCAATGCAAAATGTTTGAAAATTAACTAAAATAACCTCTCGTTTATCCCTCCATGGAAATGTATGAACACCCGCCCCTTTTTGTAATGAAGTGCAAAATATTCTTTACCAGCTTTAAACTTTGGTGTGAAAAATGGAAATAGTTTTAGATTTCCTTGTGTCAGTACATTTGTAATCTTTTAGCCAATAGCATTCCTCCTTTCTGATTAGTTTTACAGTCTATGAAATTGTTTATGAGGATGGGTTATTGTGGAAAGATCATCTGGACCAGTTTTTTCCCAGAAAAGACTGTTGAAAATGTGACCAATCAATAAGGTTTCGAACCGTTTCATCAGATCAGCAATTTCTCTGCTTGGTTAACCAGCAAATATTAGTAGTGTTGTTTGTTTAAAAGAAAAAATGTATATTCAATACAAAGAATCCTGCCTGTGTCACATTGTTATACACAGGGGCCTCCTTTCAGGACATTATTATGAAACCTGAACAGCAAGATTTTATTATTTTACAAAATACAGAATATAAACATTTTATAGATGAGCTTACAGTCTAATCGATAGAAAAAAAGAACAAAAATAAGTAAAAAAAATTGACTTTTTTTATTTATCAAAAAAGAAATTCATCAAGTTAAGGAAATGAATGCGCAGTTGAATCTACAGAAAAATGAATGATGGGTTTGCATCACCTCTACAATATTAAGCTGATCCATAGGACCAGAATAAAGGCATCAATAAAAAAAAAAAAAAAGTTAAAGTATCAACGGACATTGCTTCCCGTGATCTGTAATTTACGAAGTTTGTTGAACAACTCCAGGTACTGAGTCATTGTGTCAACGCAGTCTGCCGGAGCAAAAAGACCCTCAGGTTTGGCAGCAAAGACAGTTGGAAGTTCTGGAACGTTGTTGCCAAGAAAAGACTGCATGAACTCCCTCATGAGGTTCCAACAGTCCCCTGGGACAACACAGGGGCAGTATTCAACCTGTGAGAAGCAAACTCTCAGTTAAAATAAAGGGAAAAAAACGGATAACCTTGTCGTGTCACTTCCTGCTAATATCCCATTCTGACCATACCTCCACAGATATCCCTCTGGCGCTGGAGCTCATTATGACGGTGCCGACTTTAATCAAGAAGTCACAGTAGCGATATCTTGAACCCCGACACTCCACCTTGTGTCCCTTGGCATTCTGAAAATGACTCTTCAGCTTCACCATGAGGACGTCAAAGTTGGTGTCCGCTGTCAGGCAGGGTCCTCCTTCAAACAGGGCCATGCAGCTCAGGGGAACCTCAGAGTTGTGCATCACGTATAAGAGCTTAGAGGGCTGACCTGTTACAAATAAGGCAAGGGTTTCACAAAGTTAACCTGCAAAATCACTCGACACTATTTAGTATTATAATCAGAAATAGAGCTTCAATCTTTATAAAACGTTACAACTTTAATCTGATTAAACACATATTCTGTGGTTCAGGTTCAATAGCAGCACTCTACCAATTACTAATATATTTTAGTAATCACTGAATTGAACCAGTCTAACAACATACAGTAGGCAAAAAATATAAAATACAGATTTCAAAGACACAAAGATGACTGCCATTTTAAACAATAGCTTCCATTACAAATGTGTGCAAAACTATGGTGATATTCTCCTTATTTTGAAATTATTCTTTTTTTTCGCAATTGTTTTTTTCCTTGTAATAAGAAATTCACTTATAATTGCACATGAACACATTTCTTCCAGTGATAAGACTTGAAACAAACGGCAGCTTCAGGTGTAAACACAGAAGATGAATCCATATTTCAGCCATGGTTCTAAGGGCGTCATCATCCTCCAACTATTCCAGCCTTCTTCTTTGTCTTTTTACAGCGCAGTAAGGTCAAGTACTCGATCACATGACTTGTGTGATGCAAAAAAATTGTTTCCCTTGCAGCTTTGCAAATATAAGAATTTCAATATGACTGGAAAAACACCTTATCGATCTGTAAAAAACTTTCTTTTTTTTTTTTCAAAAAAATTTCCATTTAACAAATTTATTGTTGTAATTACAATTAGCTCAACTTGATGACTCTAAACTTCTCATTGTTTGCTCTACAACATTTCAGGTAAATGAAGGCAAACCAGATACGTTTTAAGGCAGTACCTAAAACACATTGTTTTGGTGAGTTACATTATGGAAACATTGGGGACAATTTCCAGACGCCTGAAAAACAGCTTGAATAGTCTAGGAGCATACCATTTAGGGCTCCAACAAGGAATTATATTGCTCATTGATTAATCTGTCAACATTTTTTTTAATTACTCTATTACTAGAAAGCAAATGCTGATTGACAGAATACTTTTTTTGTTAAACAGAATTTGAACTTAGTCAACCAAAACTTTTGCCAATTATGGACGGGGCATTTTTTAAGGCAAAGAGTATGTCCACCATGCAACTAAAACAGTTTTTATTTTTGTATGCTTTTGGCTAACTCATAGCCCTGAGAGGGTTACCACAGTTAACATATATTTGATTTCTAAATGAGTTGCACTCTGGTGCACTTCTCAGAATAAACTATGTGGCATAACCAAGGTAGAAAATAATACAGAAATGTTGCATCTGAGCAGCTCAGTGATCCAGTTGGTAGCACTACTGCCTTACAGCAAGAAGGTTTTGGGTTCAATTCCCGGCCCAGAGTCTTTCTGCAGGGAGTTTGCATGTTCTCCTTGAGCATTTGTGTGCTCTCTCCGGGTACCCCGGCTTCCTCCCACGGTCCAAAAACATGACTGTTAGGTTATCGCCTTCTCTAAATTCTCATGAAGGAAAATGGATGGATGTTGCAGCATCTCAAGACAGGCAGACCGGAAGTGTATGTTTTAGTGAAAATGTGTCCCCGAAATGGAAACTGACCCTAAGCATAAAAAGGAAATGCATGATGCTGAACATTACCTCCTGCGTTGCCTGTAGACTGGTATGTCTCACAGTCCACACAAAAGCTGCCATGCTTCACGGCCCCCAGCTGCTCGAGTTTCTTGTGCAGGAGGTCCACTGTCTGCTGCACACTCTTCCCCTCCACCACAGGAACCTGGCACACACTGCAGGACAGAGAGAGTGAGCAGCGAGGAGCCAGGCGAGTTCTACTGCTCTGGTTTTATTCACAATGAATCACCAAAGAAAAGCGCCGCGACCGAGAAACAGACATTCTAATACTTGAGAGACAATATACACATTTAAAAGTAATATATATATATATATATGTATGTATAAACCACGGCTAAAAGGTAAATTGGGAGCTTACCATGTTACCCCCATCGATAACTTCCGTTCTCCTCTTTTGGATTTAAGTATATCCGGGTCACAAAAAAATAAAATGTAGAGATATTAACTTTTATAATGATAATGATAAAATAAATGCAAAAAAAATAATTTTACTTTTTTCTGGGAACTTATTTTGCATATTATCGTTTCCAATTAATTTTAATCGATGTATTATTTCGCTAAACTTAAGGTCGAGAATGACGTCACTTCCGTTGAGCTCGGCGTCTGCACGTGTCGCGCTACAAGGTGTTTACACTATTTGCCAAGCTGTGTTTATAGATTAGGTCGCTAATGCTAACATAAGACAAGTTCTATTATTGTTCCAGTCTGAGTTTTATTTTTTACAGTCATGCCCAAAGTAAAGAAATCCAAAGGAGGAGGAGAAAAGAGCGGCGGAGGAGCGGCAGTGGCGCTGGCAGACCAGATCCTGCAAGCGGACACGATCCGAGCCCGAGGCCGGGTGAAGGGGCGAGACGTCCGGACAGAAAATGAGGATGAGTACGTGGATGAGCGCCTGTCCAGGAAGATCTTACAGCAGGCCCGGATCCAACAGGAGGAGCTTCAGACTGAATATGGACTGGCCCCGGAGAAGAAGAAGAAGGAGCCGCTCACTGTTCTGGGTTAGAGGGCCTTTTTACACTACATGCAGTGCTGCCTTATTTAAACACAGAATGTGCACATGGTTGTTATTTTATTTATTTTTTTGTCAAAACATCTCTATAATCATTGTCCTCATCGATTTAGTATTTAGGTTTTAATTTATTAAATATATTAAATATAATGTGTAGTGGGAATAATACCACAGATTTCCTCAATCCTCCAGCTAAACATCATGGCAGCTCCATGCTGCTGTTTTTTTGTTTTGTTTGCTATTGCAGGGAAGCTGGTCAGAGTTAATGTGGGTATAGAGCTGAACACTAAAATAAAATGAGGCGTTTCTGCCCTATGTTATACATTTACTTTTTGAATACAAATATAGAACATTTTTTTACATTTTAAAATTTAAAGTGTTTTTTTTTTTAAGTAAAGAACAAAAATCATTCAGTTTGGTATATAGACAATTTCCTGATTCACATATTTCATGAAACACCTGAACTGACCGTTTGTTTGTTTTTCCTTCTTCTTCTTTTATGGCTTAATGGGAGAAGTTGGCTTTAGGCTGCTCTGCAAGGCTTTAGACCTTGGTTTGATTAACGACAATTTTAAAGCACATATCAAAGTGCTCATTTTGAGGCTGAATCAATATTTATTTTTGGTTATGTTCATGTTGGAGAATCCTGCTTCACAGCAGTAGGTTGAGCCAAACATACACAAAATTTACGTGGTCATCTTTGAGCACACCATTTAACTTTTCTGTCACCAGTTTACCGCAGTTCTTACAGCAGTCCACACACTTTCTTTCACTTCTTCTCGTCGTTTTCTCCTTCTTTGTCATCGCCTGGGTTACCAAAGGATTGCCTGCTGTGTCTAAAAGTAGCAGCAGCCCTGATTGACAAAGTACATTGACTAATTTTTATCACATGCAGCCTGATTTCAGAAGCTCTGGAGGGTTTTACCGTACAAACAGGAGAAGCAGCAGCAGTGAAATCAGACAACATGCAGTAATTTATAAATGTTTTAAATCAGGGTGGGTCTGGATCCGGACTGCTGTCCGCTACTACATGGCAATATCTTGATTCTGATTCAACCTCCAGCCGGACAACGACCATACACATTCACCAATGAGCTGTACTGTAGTATTCGGCTACATGGTTGTGATTGGGCATGACATTTAGAACCTAAATCCAGCTCAAAATCTGTGGCAATACTTGAAAATGGTGTTCACAAATTGAAACTTTTCATCTGCAACATTGTTGTTTTATAATGTGTGACATCATGATTGAATGAAAAACTTATTTCGGTTTAAAAGAGTAAATTTAACACATTATGTATACATATATATATAAATGTATTATTAAGTGCTAATAATATGATTTAACAAATCAAATACTTTCTTATCCTAATGTTTAGATTGGTTTCTTGCAATTATGAAAACAATCTTAAAAAAATGTGAGGCTGGGAAGTGAGGAATATTCAAAGGATAATATTGAGTGACTACCTAATGTCTTGTTGTTACTCTGTAATCCCCTTAAAGGCCCCGCATCTCAGGATGCAGACTCAGATGAGGAGTGGCCAGCGCTGGGAGAAGCAGGTGCCAGTGGTGCCGATGCAGAGTGTGATGCTGAAGTTGTTGTGGACCCCGATGATGAGAAAGCAATTGAGATGTTCATGAATAAGAACCCTCCAGTCAGGTAAGGACTAACCAGATTTTTTTAACCCACCTCTCTGTATTAGGATAGCTAACTGCTAGGTTACATTTTTCCTCCAGCAGTGAGATGGTTTTAATAATTTTCTTATTTTTTATTTTTCCTGATCCTTGCAGGAGGACCTTGGCGGACATCATCATGGAGAAGATCACAGAGAAACAGACTGAGGTGGGGACAGTGATGTCTGAGGTTTCAGGGCACCCGATGCCCCAGCTGGACCCAAGAATAATAGAGGTGTACAAAGGTGTAAGTAAGGTAAGTTGTCTGAAATGTGGACGAATGGTTGAAAACGAAGCTGCTTTTCTCTGGAGTCCCCAGGTCAGAGGTGTCCAAAGTGTGACCCCTGATTGAATTTCTAAAAATGGTATAAACTTGGGTTGCAAGGCCAGGTGGTTGGTATAGATTTTCATTTTTTTTAATCAGGGCAAAGTTAGTACAGACAAATTTAAACCTTTTTACAATAGAAAATTTATATTACAAAGCTATATTAGCTTATTTGTTGAACTAAAGCCATTTTCCTGTTGAGGGGATAAAGGAACTGCAGCCAAGTTGATTTATTGCTAAAAAGTGTCAGTATTAATGGGAAATGATTTTAAATAAAATCATGCTGTTGGTATAAATATCTAGATAGACTTAAGTATCTGTGTCTGCAGTCAAACCAAAGTAGAGAGTTATCAGCACTGTTCTATAAAGTCATTGTTTATCTCTAGCTTTATTGTCTTTATAATATTCATCAACCTTATCATGTTTGTCATTCAGTTCAACCAAACCCTCGTTATTCTCAGTTAGTTTGCTTTTAAAAGCCTGTTTCTAAGTGTGAGTTTAATGTAAACCCAGGAACAACTTAATAAACTCTCATCTTCTCTGCCAGGTTTTGTCAAAGTACCGCAGCGGCAAACTGCCAAAAGCTTTTAAAATCATCCCTGCGCTCTCAAACTGGGAGCAGGTTCTGTATTTGACTGAACCCGAGACCTGGACAGCAGCTGCCATGTACCAAGCTACAAGGTGATCTTATAGTCTATATTCTTTTTTTTTTTTTTTTTTTCATTTTCATGTTTGTATCTGAAAAACTCATTGGATGGTTTAACAAGGCAATACATATATGTATTCTTTTCTGTTGCAGAATCTTTTCCTCTAATCTAAAAGAACGAATGGCCCAGAGATTTTACAACTTAGTGCTGCTGCCTAGAGTTCGAGACGACATTGCAGAGTACAAGCGACTCAACTTTCACCTGTACAGCGCCTTAAAGAAGGCCCTATTCAAACCAGGAGCATGGTTTAAAGGTGGGTCACTAATGTAACTTTTCTACTGATTGATCGAATGATTCGTTCAGGTAGTTATTCCATTGTAACAAAATCTGCAGGTCTGGAGACAAAGCCGATCACCTGATATTTTAAGTCTTTTAAAATAGCTTTACTGAATCAGAATTCTTCCTAAATTGCACACCCATGATAAACACTCATGAGCAGTTTTATTAAAACACACGCTTGTAAACTAACCTACTCTCCATCCACCTCTTGAACGTTCAGTGAGTTTAGATTCAGGTCAATGAGGCCCCCAGTATATTACAAGCATGAGAGCGTGCTAACTCTCTGAGCTTACGCCTTGCGCTTTTGCACCTGCAGATTCTCTCCTACTCACCTGTGGACGTGTTTCTCTGCACACTGGTTAAATTTGGTCACTTTGAGGGTGTAACCAGCCTAAGAAATGAAAACTGTCTCAGATAGGTTACTCTTCCTTAAATTGTGCCTCTTTAGTAGGCTTGTCACATTACTAAAACACGATATCGTTATTAAATGGGAATAAAAATAGCCGATTAATTAAAGGAATGTAGAACATATTTATCAACTATAAGAAACTGACCTTTTTTGATTCAACATGGAACTTGTTTTCTTAATAGAATCGCTGGTTGTATTAGTCAGAAAAGTGTACCAAAAAATAACTATTACCCTATTTGATGATATCTTATGGTTGAGGCAGGTGTTATTCTTTTAATGTGTAAATAATCTAGAAATTTTAAATTAACGATAGCAAAGATGTGCTGACAACACTTGTATTTGGTATAGACACCATTCCAAATTAGCATAGTATCTGGATACAGCTGTTGGCTGTTTTACAACCTTACCAATGAGACAGTAGTTCTGTTTGGTCCCTGCTGACCACCAGAGGGTGGGGCTTGTAGTTGCACATGTAGCTTTTGTTTTCTTCCCAGTTGCTGTTAGTAACGTTAGCAAAGCATCTTCAGGTTATTTCTTTTCAAGAAGCTGTCATCAACTGATTATGTTATAAAATCAACACTGGACACAAAAGAAAAAAAAATGCTGTTCAACTACAAGATAGTGTTCATCTAACCTCACTTTCCTCAAAATCAACAGTGAAGCTAATGTTGCGAAAAGACGATTAGAAGAAATTTATTGATACAATTACTTTGTGTTTGGCGCTCAGACCTCGGCAGGAAACATAGCACCTAATTTTGATAGATATGCATGAACAGGAGCAAAGAGTAGGGCTGTTTCCCCCCCCAGGCCTGAAACTGGTGATGGAGTGGAGATAGATGAAGTTGGTCAGTCTGTAGACTGCTTTTTAGCGAGACAGTCTGCTGAGCTTTATGGGGAGATCCAGTGGATTGCATGGGCTGATACTAGAGCTTCACTCAGGGACCTGGTTGATGAAAGTCCAGTTGGATAACGCAGGTTGAGAGAATCTGTCCATGATGAGCAAGCATGGAGCGACAGTGGAGAGGAAACACTCCCAGCCTCTGGCAGGCTCACCATGGCGGTCTTCTGCCGGACCGGTTGAGATGAGACTGGGCTGGAGGGTTGATACGTTGTCATCTGAATTTAGTCACAGCTCATCCACCGCCTGCACACAGGAGAAGACCAGTACGATCAGAGGCCTTTTAAGATGAACTTTGGATGCCGATTGGCTTTCATGGAGGTGTGGTTCAAAGCTGATTGGTTGTGTCGCAGGTGGATGTAGGCGAGCAAAAGGTTTCTTCAGTTGAACTTCTGCCTAGGCTCCATTTTTATAGCTTATTGCTACTGCTGTCAGACCACATTCATGGCTGTGTTTAAGTTATTTAATGATACATTCACTAAACCAAATTGTAACTCTTAAAGAGAACAGCAATTAGCCTTTACGGTGCTTTGCTAACTGTCACTATCAGATCTGTACCAAAAGCATGATCCGTACCATCAGCTCATATGTGCATGTACAACCAATTATTATCCAGGTTGCCATAGATTATGTAATAACTGTATTTAAAATAATTATTTCTATCCTTAAATTGTAAAAAATGCTAAACTACATGGTATAAAAATTATTAAGGAGTTCTCTGACAGAATTGGGGCCGTTTAATGTTCTCTCTGTTAAAATGTTTGTCTGAAGTCATAAGTCTGGCAAAATATGATTGCTCTTATTTTAATCTGGATTTTAGTTGTTTTTATTTAACTACAATTATCTAAAAATTCAACAACAACAAAAAAGCGGCAGCAGGCAGGGTAGGATCCTATTTCAGAGAGATCCAGTTGACAGATGAGTGATACAACAAAATGGATGTAAATGCACCTATTCTCTCAGTAAAGTCCTTATCTACCTTTTACATATTGTAGTTTAGTATATTTTCTATAATTAGGGACAGAAAGGATATTTTCGGTCTTTTTTTCTATAGTGCATTTGATGGCGACCCTGATCTACTTTGGTTGCATGGTATGGATGAGGTAGCAACAGTTACTAACCACAACTAGAAGGATAACCTTCACAAGAGGTGGATTAAGACATCAGGTGTTGTGCTCCTTCTTTTGTCAGAGACATAAAAGCTGGCATTGCAAAGGATGTATAACAGCAACTATCAGTAAACTACTAAAGCCTGAGTGTCTCAGCATGGAGAGCACTAACAGTGATGTAGAAAGAATTGTCTTCTATGTACAACAGGACAGCAAACGGATGAGCTGAAGCTCCTGCACAGTTTATTTTCAGTGTCCATCAGTGCCTTTATTTGCTTCTTCCAATCTTTGCATGCAGCTTCCAGAAACTGTAAACATAAGGTCTTCATTTAATGTCCACTGCAGACCTTGCAAATATCCAGCTTTTTATGGGTTTTGTTGTTGTTGTTTTTGTTTCTTTGCAGGACAAAATGTGGGCAAATCAAATGAATGAAAGGATTTGTCAGCTTGTCGCAGAGCAGAAATATCAGGCTCCCTGGGATCTGACACATTTCTAATTTTAGTGCTAGATTTCTACATTTCATTCTGAGGGACGCTGACAGAGGATTAGCAACTGTCTGTTGAGTTAACCAAACCACTGCTGGTTTTTGCATGCCACGGTCACAGTCCACTTAAACTGGGTCACATCAGTCTCCTTATGTCTGTGGGTGACCGTTGAGAGCGTTATCAACCTTTAATCCCATCAGTTATTGTGTCAACAGGTCGTACTAGTTTGAAGGAAGTATTATCTCCTAAATAATAGAAGGAGAGAAAAAAATCTTTAGATAAAAAGGTTATGAGTCATCACTAGAGGGCAGAATTTCTCTGAAATTAGTTCTAATGTCTTCCTGATGCTTTATAACTCAGAGATGTTTCCATTCACTCTCTAATTGTTAGTAAGAAAATAAAATATTAGCCCTCATTAGAATAAATTATTTTGCATGTATCCATAAGATACAAGAGATTAGTGCTTTGGTATGAAGATAGCTTTATTTTTATTTCCCTTATGGTTACAGAAGTTAACTCAATTCATAACTAAAACCCTGTAAAACAACGGCTACAATTGCCTTCAATTATGCAGCTTTTTACTTGATTTTTCTACATCAGCTGCTTTTCAAGATGATAATGGACGTATACTAATGATGCATATGACATGGATAACAGTTTATCAGTCAAGTCGTTAAAGTTGAAACAAAGAGGCTTAGTGGAGAAAAATGATTACACTTTATCACACAAAGATCTAAACCTGTCGTTAGCAGCTCTCTGTTCCTGCGCCTCTCATTCAGATGATTGCATTACTTCCTCATCATGGCTTTGATTGCTACAGAAGCCTCCTAATAACCTAATAAATCAAAGTCAATTGTGTAAAAGCAGAGAGAATTACTTAAAAAGACAAAAGAGTCTGCAGCTTTCATGTTTAAAGGTGGTGGTATATATCTTAAGTCTGTTGGCTGAAACTGTGCTTGCACGTGTTCCTTTCACCTTTTTTCATCACACGTTCTTATTTGCATAGAATGGGGCGTAGCTGCAGGCTCCTCTGGGCCGCTCTGACCCCACCAACAAAAAAATGCAAAGCAGTATACAATGAAGGCTCTCATCACATGTCGAAATGACAGTGGCAATGGTGGTTACTAAAGCAATGTGAAGATTATGGAATACAGGTTTTACTGTGTTTGGCATTTATTCCTCAAGTATTGGTATGTAAAAAAGGGGGGGGGGAAAGGAGGCTTAATGTGAAAAATGTCATAATCACAGCAGGAGCTGAATACATTCAAACCATTAAACCAAATTATTTAGCTATATAATACTAATTCATATTTAAGAAGCCCAGCATAGTGAGAATGTAGATGAACCCTGTGTTCCCGCCTTAACACTGGTGTCGGCTCCATTCAGGACTCCAAAATAATCCCCCTAGACAATCTAAACCGCAGCTAAGAAGCCCTGCATCTTCATCTGCCAGCAGGACAGTATGATCTCTAAAAACATGCTGCCTCTTTGAGGATGTCCTCCAGCAATGCCAAATCTGCTATTGCTCCAAAATTACACGTAGCAATGCACTGCTGTGTGTGATTGTCTATGCCTTGTCCATCTTAAAACTAGTCATTCCCCCGATGGGTGACCTGCATATACTGTAATTGCCATTATAGCTGCAATTATTTTTGGGATGTTTCTTTGCATATAGATAATTCACTCCAGGATTTTTATTGTTTTCTTGCTCGTCCAGAGTCCATTGTAGCAGGACCTTACTGTTTTGTGGGGAAAGTGCTTACTTCTCCTTGTATGCATTGGTCTGCTTGCTGGCTGCATCTTTCTCTTCCATTCTGTGTGGCAGTAAATCCACTTCCATGAAAAAAACACACTGACCTTTGCAGTGTGTTTTAGGTTGTTGTCTCACTGGGAGACCAATCCACTATCGGTATTCAGTGTTCTGGCTGAAGGGCGAAGGTTAATGTCTTTTTTTGGCTTTTCAATGAAGAGGCATCCTGTGGCCCCCATTCCTACCCCCTGTACTTTTCCACATGGGTATTTATTTTCTGCTGGGGTTTTAATTGATAAACACAAACCAAGTAGTGGGAAAGATTAACTATAAATAACAGGTACACGTTTCTCCAATATTTTATAAGAATAAAAAGTCTTGGAAGGTTGATTCGTTTTCAGCATTTTTTTATTCTGATATAATTAAGTTGTGGACTTTGTCAACGTCATTAAAGCACAGCAATCAGCTGTTATATATCTGGGTTGTTGTTTTGTATTTGTTTTGCTGCAAGGTGAATCTCCAACCCATTCTCAAGGCTTCTGCAGCCCCTGCAGGATTCCTTTCAGGAATGCCTTGTGTTTGGCGCCATCCATCCCCGAGCTCTGCACAGCCAAATTCCGTCATTTATCTTCCACAACCCTCAGCACGGCATTGACAACATTTCTATAAAGCATAGCTAGAAACATTTAAAACCATGCAGCCAACTTCAAATGGAAAAACATTTCGACAGTTCCGGTAGCTGATGGTTCATAATTATAAACTTCTAGACACGTTTTTGGATTTAGCCTTTAAATATCGCTACGATCAAGAGATTGTGAAAAACTCAAAAATTACTGTTACTTTTGGGGAACACGAAGATGCTTCAAGAAAGTCTAAAACAACTGTTTTCCATTTCCTCATGTCATAAACTGGTGTACACCAGCGATTCCCAACCTGGGGTTTCTGTACCCCTAGTGGTCTGTGAGTGCATTGCAAGGGGTACATGAAAATATTATATTTCTTAGGGAGTGAAATAAAATAGGGCAGGGACCTGTTTTGCTTTGTGAGGACCAATTAAAAAAAAAATAAAACGTGCTTTTCTTTCAGCCAAAAAGTTATTAACTTCTAGGCAACATATTTGTGTTTTTTTTTTCTTTTTTTTTTATGGAAAGCATAAAATTATAAAAATTAAATGCTCAAATTAAAAGATTAAGTAAAATAGTCTTTATTTCAGATATTGTACGTTCCACTTTTGTACAATCATCAATACTTTTGGTTAAGAGGGGAACTCATGTTACAAAAATTTTTATTATTTATTAATAATTTATTTTAATTCCTTCATAGCCTCTGGCAAAGTTCTACCAAGACTTCTTGTGGCTTGTTGTTTTATCACACACCCATAAGGATCATCTTTTTGAAATACACCACTAATAGTTGTCCTGTCCACAGATTTCCCCACTTGAGCATCAGATCTCTGCAGCTGCTCCAAAGTTTACCAATGGCCGATGTCTGATTAATGCACTTCAGCTAGTTCCTACATCTTGGCAGGTTATCAGTTTGCCATAGAACCTCTAATTAAACGTCTTTCTGCGATTATATAGAACCTTTTACATAATGGAACCTGCCCGAAAACAATTGCTGTGTTCCCTGTTCTTTCACTGATGTTCTCTAACAAACCCATGTGAACCTTGATAGAAAAGCTGAAATGATAAGTTGTTTTTAAGTTCTAGATAGAATAATTAACCTTTACTTTCTGTTTTTATTGGAACACAGGTATACTGATTCCGTTATGTGAATCTGGGACCTGTACCCTGAGGGAAGCCATCATTATTGGAAGCATACTAACCAAATGCTCCATCCCTGTGCTGCACTCCAGGTAGGCCGGCTCGCTTACACCCACAGTTCACTGTCACAGTGTTATGTCAGAGCCGGGGTTATGTAGTCCAGGGTCATATAACTGGTCCAATCATTCTTGTCTTTCAGCGCGGCAATGCTTAAGTTGGCAGAGATGGAGTACAACGGTGCCAACAGCATTTTCCTACGTCTCTTGCTGGACAAGAAGTACGCCCTGCCTTTCCGTGTCCTGGATGCCTTGGTGGCTCACTTCCTGTCCTTCCGTAGTGACAAACGTGTTCTTCCTGTGCTGTGGCATCAGAGCCTCCTCACCCTGGCCCAGCGTTACAAGGCCGACCTTGCCACTGAGCAGAAGGAAGCACTGCTGGAGCTGCTGAAGATCCAGACACACCCGTACATTTCAGCAGAGGTTCGCAGAGAGTTGCAGAACTCAGAGTCAAGAGATGTTGAAGTTGGACTCCCTGCTGTAGTTGAGATGGACTGAATCAGTCTGCATCACTGCTTTCTCATTTCTCTTTGGCTACTGTCATGTCAGAAAGACCTTTGTGGAAACCGGGAGTTGTAATTGTGATCTGGCTCCATCTTGCTGACACACAGACTTGCTCATTAGTGGTGATGTAAGAGTTTATTTCATAACATGAGTGAGCTTTGGAATAAAGAGACTATTTTTTGTGTGAATTTGATTTAGAGTGCTTTAGTTATCATTGATCTTTATTTACTGTCATTGCTTTTCAACCAGCCACACAAAATCAAATCCTGTCTTTAAGTCATGACTTCACTCATTGTTTAACCCTTTATAGGGCACTCATTGAAAAACTTTGAAATGTTAAATTTCCATCTCAGGGTGTCATTGTGGTATATATCAATAATAATAATCTGTAATTACATTATTAAAAAAATTTCATTTTCATGCTGAAAATCACAGGAAACGAAGTGATCATATATGGTAACTTGCCCCGTTCTGGTAAAAAAAAATCTAAAAAGAACACAAGATAGAATTTGTTGAAAAAACATGAAATAGTTTAATAAACATTTGTTTACACCATTTAATAACATTATGAAACCACTTTAACAAGATAATACTTCATAGAAAACATCTAAAATCATGACAGAATATTTTAAATATAGAGTATAATGTAACATTTCATAACAATACAATATAATAATAGGAAAATAGAACAATGGATGGATGTTGCAGTGCCTTACTGCTTTCTCATCATAAATAGAACTTTATCATTTTGCAGTATTTTAGAACCTTCAGTGTCTTAGTGCTTTTTCAACATAAATAAAACTTTAAAATTTTACAGTATTTTAGAACATTCAGTGGCTTAGTGCCTTTTCAACATAAATAAAACTTTATTATTTCACAGTATTTTAGAACATTCAGTGGCTTAGTGCCTTTTCAACATAGATAAAACTTTATTATTTCACAGTATTTTAGAACATTCAGTGTCTTAGTGCCTTCTCAACATAAATAGAACTTTGATTATTTCACAGCATTTTAGAACATAAATTTATGTTGAGAAGGCAGTAAGGCACTGAATGTTCCAAAATACTGTGAAATAAAGTTCTTTCACAGTATTTTAGAACGTTCAGTGCCTTACTGCCTTCTAAATATCTATTGACTATCTTTATTTAGGGTTGTGGTACTCAGCAAAGCAGTTGCGTGTTGCATTTAGGCAGAGATGGACCTTGCAAACCCCGCAGAAAACATTGGACCTTGCAATGTTGTCTTTCCTGCTGCAGTACTTGCATGTTTGGCGATGAGTGTAGACAGGAACGTGGAACACGGAGTGGTCGAAACGCACAGCCTCAGTGGGGTTGGAGCAGCGATGTCCTCGGACTGGCTTGGGAACATCAAAGGCAGCTCTCAGACTGTCAGAGCTTCTTCCTAAGCGAACTACAGACAGCCTTTGGTTAGAGGCATGCTTGAACACCTCGATCCGGAAGCTTTTCAGAGACTGGCTGTCCAGTTTCAGTTCCTTGCAGTCCCGCCTGTACATCAGCCAGGCATTTGAGATGGCCAGATCAATAGTGTATGCAAACAGACGCATATACCACCTCTTGGACTTCATGGGGGTGCGGTACAGGTGCACCAACATGTCGCTCTTGTCAATCCCCCCCATGTTGGAATTGTAGCTTTTGATGACTGCAGGACAGCTCACAGGTTCCTTCTTTTTGGATTCACTGGAGAACCTAAAACACGATTTTGTTTTATTGATCACCATTAGTGAAATTTGGTGTTGTAACAGCTCCATAAAAAGTGTAAAAATATAAATGAATGGAGGAAAATAAATGGCTAAGTAAAAAAAAAAATATAAAGGCAGCACTGACATCTACAGGAACAACACAATCAGACAAAACTAAAATAAACAATACCTGTAGACAGATGACAGAGGTTCCACTCCCATGTCTGTCGAAAGCAGAGTGACAACTTTATTGTCCTTCCACCTGAGGACCAGGATCCCATCATCACTGACAACGGAGTGACAGGTCCCACGAGGGACACCTTTTTTCTCCATCTCTGTGATGGACTTTAGGGGAGGATGTCCAATTCTGTTGTCCCTTGCAGTTCCTGTGTATCTGAACACATAAATATGGAATGGATGAATAATGGATCCAATGTAAGTGGGTTACATATCCAGCAGTAAAGTGCAACAAAAATGTAATCATTCATTCACTCACTCACAGAAAGTAATTGTTACCTGCAGTTCTGAGTTTTGAGGTACCGGACTAGCTCCAAGCTGGTGAAAAAGTTGTCAGCGAAGATGGCTGTTGTGGTGGAGGATGACATGGTACTGGCCAGGACAGAGACAATCTGGCTGGTGGCGCCCAAGGCTCTTTGTTCAGGTGTCAGGGGGACACCATGGGCCTCCAGCGTAGTCTTGCCCTGGTATAGGACCATGTCATGGATAAATCCATCCTCAGAGGCCCTGGCAAACAACTTAAACCCCCACTTGTCAGGCTTGTTTTTAATATACTGCCTCAAGTTCCCAGCTGTCTTCCCTTTGAAGGCAACCATCACCTCATCCACTGACTGCTTCGGGGTCTGCTCCTCACTTCTGAAGGCACTGCAGAGGAAGGTGAACAATGGCCGGACCTTGAAGAAGCGGTCAGTGGTGCCAGGGATAAGGGTGTTGTCATTGAAGTGGATCATCCTTCTGAGCAGCCTGAACCTCTTTGATGACATGGTGTTGGCAATCTGAGGAACCCTGGTGTCCATGGCCCAGTAGTAATCTATAGATGGCAGTTCTACCATGCCCATGTAGATGAGAATTCCTACAAATTTCATCATCTCATCCTCATTGGTGGTGAAGGTGGTGTTAATGTCCTTTTGACTGGCGTACAGGTTGGTGTGATAAGTTATGTGGCTAATGAATTGTGGGGTAAAGTATCTTAAAAAGTACACAAAAGGTTTCCCAATAAAGTTGGGAGCAGAGTGCTGGTACTCAGGCAGAGGTGAATTTCTTAATTTGGTTTTCCTCCAGGTGGTGGGTCTGGGTTTGGGTTTAGTGGGACCCTTAGCTTGCGGTATAACCTGCTCATCTTGATCTTCATTTTCATCCTCATCTTCCCCATCCTGAAGCACCTCCACTGCAGGCTGCACATGTCTCCTCTTGGCAGGAGGACTCATCTCACTTGTGGTGGGAGTGTCCAGGTTGTGGCTGACTGGAATGTAATCAGGATCGACCTCCACATCATCTTCCTCATCCTCTTCGTCATCGCTGATGGCAGGGTTGGCTGGAACAATCACAACCGCCTTCCTCTTTCCATAAAACATGTTTGTTGAAATCTGCAACAGAAAAATATTATAATTATTGTATATTTTTATTACTGCTACTGTCATTATGTGGATAATAATATGCCATATACTTGAAAAGCACTAAAACTAGTCATAATATCACTTATTCAATATAAACAATTAATAATATAAATAATAATACTATTAAGACATAAAATAACAGTTAAGTGATACAAAATATAATACAAAAACATCCAAAATCACTTATTTTCACCATTTTTAGCTATATAATCTTTAGAAGTGAGATATATATGTGAATAAATCATTATAAAAGCTTCTAAAAGCATCAGATAAGATTCTAATGTTTTATTTGTTGGTTATAATGCGTGTTTGGTAAACAGAAACTCAAAAATGTGGCTCAGAAACAAAGAACATATGAGTTAAAGTAGGCGAAACTGATGCAGGTCTGTTTTTACTTGTTTTGGGCATATGCACATATATGTGCTCCCTGTTTTTCATGCTATGATTTCGCCAATTTCCAAAAGTCTCACGAAAAAAACATGTCTGTCATCATTTAGTACAACTTCTCAACCGTGTAATGTGAAAGTTTAATAAACTTACCATGGTTAGTTTTGGAGAGCCGAGTGAAAACGCTAGAGAAATCAAGCCGCGAAGTGGTGATTTCCTGCTCCCGGGAAAACACTGACGTTTCGCGCGTCACAGACACGCGCTGATTGGTCGAACGGCGCAATGGCGCGAACCGTAACAAGCTTAGTCCCTGCTGATTGGCTGGGCCAAATCACGTGACTCGACAAGTATGCGCGAGGCCGCAGTGACGTCATTTAGAAGGTCTCCGGAAGTGCTCAAATATGGTAACTTGCCCGATAAAGGGTTAAAGTCTTGGAAAAGTTGAACAAAACTTTCTGAAAGAAAACCTTTACAAACTACTGAGTGGTGTGAAAAAGAGCCTCTCACTGTTTAATAGTGGCTGTCTTAAGGGAAAAAAAATCTATAAATACTTTTACCACCCATTTATTGTTTTTTTTTATTCTTTAATGCTCTTTTTTTAACCCCAATCTTTAATCAGTTTTGTCATTACGAAATACAATAATAATTCAGTTACTAGAATCCATATATCAGCTGTTTTTTTTCATATTCCCTTGTTATCCAACCGCTTATTATCCACTTTCCAACTTTATTGGATTTTCTCCGGTTTGCTGTGGCGTTTGAAAGAAAAAAGGATCGACCCATTAAAGATTTCTTCTAGTTTTATTAGTCTAACGTGAAACATAAAAAAAAGTTATCCCATTTGTGGATAATGGCTTTTACTGCAGTATGCCGAAAACCCAAATGATAGTTTAATCATACTTACAGGGAAGGATCAATTACTTGGTCTTTCAGCAATTCTTGAATTTTCTTAGATTGGGTTTAAGATTGTCTGACCTGCTCCATGTTGCCAGACAGGTTCTTCTTTCATTTAGGGTATTTAATATTCAGTAAATTGCAGTAAATTGTGAAATAGGCAATGGTATTAAAAATTTAAACTGACATGTGTCACATTTTTATGTGTGTATTATCTCATATAACAGATTTTTTAAAGAAGGGTTTTTATACATTTTTCCCAATTTTTTATTGTGAATGTAATGTAACATGCTCCCTTATGTATTTATTGTCTTATAATGGAATTTCTATAGCAGTGTTTTTATATGTGAATGTAGTGTGACACATAGTTTTCACTATGTAGCAGCCAGAGTATGTACCCAAATCAAATTTCCTTTGGGACAATAGATTTAATCAAATATTCAATCCATGTACTAAAAAAGTAATTAATACATGATTTGACAACAGAGGGCAAATGCTTAAGAGCAGGGGTTCTGAAAGAGGGGGTTGTTAAAAGGGTTTTCACATTTTTGAGTATATAGAGGGCCAAATCTATCATGAAATGAATGTCATAAAATAAGTTGATGCAACATTTATGTATTTGTCTAATAAAAACATGAAACCTACAATTAAATTGGGAAATTGGCCATAGAATTATTAAAATACATGTAAAATTAAGTAAATAAAAAAATTTATTTGAAAAGAAATACAGCTTGGCCTACGGCAATCTGCACTGTTCCAACAGGAAAATTAACGAGCAAAACATCCATATTTTTTAATAAAGTCATAGTCATTGCTTACCTACTTTTATCAGTAATCCTTCTGCATAAAACTGGTATTTACAAGTAATAATATCTACATAGATTGATTATTTAATAAGTTTTTATTAAAACATTTATGATTTCACTGAAAACTCCTAAGTGACTTGCAGAGAAATTTTCTCTTTACCCCATATAACAAAATCTGTTTCTGAAGAGCATGAATTCTGTACCTATCATATTTAATGTTAGTATATTGGTGTGCATAATATACCAGTGTTTTTGTGGTAAAGTAATTGTTAATATATGAAAAATGTTTTGAATATTCCACTTGAGGGTATTACTGCTGCCATCACCTGTATTAGAGGGGAAATAAATGGTAGGGGTGGCCATGGCCACCACCTCTGGGCCCCCATCTAGCTCCGCCCCTGGTGAGCAAGGGTAATTTAATGACGTTCGTGTTTTAAAAACTATTTCTTTAAATTAATGCTAGATAACTTCCCGTAGTATTCATATTTTAATGACGTATGTTTCAGTATTACTATAAAAATAGAAATGTCGGTAAAACATCAGGGGTTAAAAACATTTTGCGGCACCAGCAGCTACCATCACCATGGTAACAACACGCATGGTTAAGCAGCTAATGCTAGCTAGAAGAGGCGTTTTTAGCTAATTTTCCGGCTTCAGAACTGGCAAGGAAAGATGGAAAGCTTCAAATACGACTCAGGGGTTGAACCTGCTGACTCAGGCCAGGTTGTGGTCCCCAGAGCAGGGACAGACCCCTCAGTCATCGGGGACCTCAGAGTCCTGGAGAACCTGCGGTCCCTGGAGGAGGGCAGCAGCATGTCCACCTCCTCCCTTTGGGAGGTCCAGAGGGACATCCAACCGCATATGAGGAAGATACTTACAGTCTGGATATTCAGGGCATGTCAAATGTGTCTTATTTCCAACAATAGCAAAATTAAGTCGTTTTTTTTTATTATTATTATTACAAAGTTATAAAATAAATAATTTTTTTAATAGGTGTGTGAGGAGCAGCTGTGTGAGGAGGAAGTGTTTCCCCAGGCGGTGTTCCACCTGGACTCCTACCTGAGCCGCTACACTATTGAGAGGTCCAAGCTGCAGCTTTTAGGGGCCGTCTGCATGTTTCTGGCCTCCAAAATGAGAGAAACAGTCCCTCTGACAGCTGAAAAACTTTCTTTCTACACAGAAAACTCAGTTTCAGCCTCAGAAATCCTGGTAAATCTTCTAGCACTTGCATATTTGATGTGAAGCGTCTAAAAAATACATGTAGGAACAATACTATACACTATATGAAATTACATGAACATGTGTACTTGAAGCTGAATTTTTCTTTTAAGCAATTTCTACAAAAGTCAAATTACTATCTGAAGAATTATTTTAAAAGACATTATGGGAACCAGAAGACCCCCCCCCAAAAGGCATTGATATGGAAGTTCAGAGCAGCGCTAAAACAAATAAATATGGTGCAAAAATGAAGTAGAAAAACATTTAATTTGAGTTCTATTAGTTGGATGTTATCAGTTTGATGCAGAGTCTCGATTTCTGACTTTATTTAGAGTTTTTTCAACAGTTCACCAGTGTGTTAGCAGTGTGGAAAAAGTTATTACAGAACCTGCTGGACCTGCAGCAGATGCTGCGAAGCCTCTTCCCAGAGGACAGCATGGAGAACAGCTTCTGATTTAACAAGGACAGCTTCATTAAATACATTAAAACATTAAATAAATCATCATATTATGAACAAATAATGAAGAAAATAACCTAAAAAGATCATACAGCATTAATCAATTACAATGTTATAAGTTTAAACCATCACTAAAGTCAATTTTTGTATGATTTCGAAAATGCATAATTGGAACTTCTTTTCAGCATATGTCGATGCACTAGAAAAACAATCTAGTTTCTTAAATTAAGTGTATTTACCCTCAATTGGAGTAGGTAAATGAGATAGTTTGCTAATAGAATGAGTATTTTTACTTTTAAAATAAGATAATAAGATACTATTCACTTAAAATAAGACAAAGAAATTGTCTTTTCTTATTTTAAGTGTAAATTGTCTTGTTTCATTGGCAAAATGTCTCTTTTTCCTCCTCAATTCAAGAACAAATGCACTTATTTTAAGAAAAAAAAATTACTTATCTAGATTTTGATTTTTTTCCAGTGTGATTGAATCGTATTCAGGCACGCATGACTAAGGAGCTTTGCATTTTAACTCTGCTCTGGAAGGATAACGTCCTTCCTGAGTGTCAACATGGGGTCAAGGGTATTAATATCTAATGGCCTTGTGTGTGAAGGTCCCGCTGTGAGATTATAATGGTGGATTGCTTTAAAGGAATGTGTATGTTGCAGCAGTGGGAGGTAGCGGTGGTGTCCAGGTTAGACTGGTGTCTAGCCTCTGTGATCCCCTCTGACTTCCTGGAGCCAATTCTTCATGTTGTTCCTTTTGTCCGGGCCCCTCACCTCCAGCTCATCCGCCGGCATGTTCACTCCTACATCGCTCTGGCGCTAACGGGTAAGTTACATAATTCAGTTACCTACACATGAGATGGTTGGCTAAAATAAAGAGGAACAAAAGTTGATTTACTTGGTAAACACATTTCACTGCAATAAAAGGGATCTCTGTTATGGTTCTAGTGAGTGAATAACTAACATAATCAAGCATTTTCCACGTTTTAAATTGTTACACACTGTCTTTGGAGCAGAGAACAGTTGGCAGCAATGGCTACTTTGGTCACAGTGTGTCAGCACTTTGTTTTTGGAAGCAGGGAGCTGAGTTTGTGTAATCCTACATTGTTCTGCTCTGAAAGACCTGGGTCCGACTATTCAGCTGGCTCAGTTCCCACGAATCTCTGTGATGCTGCCAGAGGCAGCAGGTCACAAGGATACCTTTGGTTAGTTTCCGTTTAAACAGACTATAGCATTACAGCACATACAAGTAAAAGAATTCCCAGATCTCAACAGTTTACTTCACTGAAAAATGTGCGATACAAAGACAGAATGGATGTGTCTAAGGATTTCTCCTGCCTGCAGCAGTTAAGATATTAGGTGGACAGGTTTTGAGAAAGGACTTCCTCTCTCTGTTTGTCTTTCAGGGTGTGTCTCAGTGTTGCTTTGCGGATCTCAGAAATCTTTGCAATGATTAAAACCAGTAACCCCCTCCCACTCTCTTTTTGTTCTTTAGACTGCAGGTTTTTGGCCTTCTTACCTTCTACTCTTACATGTGCCTGCGTCAGCACTGCTATGCACAGGCTAAAGATGGTGGACAGACACGACTCATCTGATTCAGTTGCTAAACTGTTGGCCAACCTGTTGGCTACTGATCTGGTAAGGGTAATATTTAACCAGAATTTGCTACTATTACTTTGACTTTGCCCTGTCAACAATGATCAGAATGTTTTTGAGCATTTTCCCCCCAAAACTTCCTCATCAGCCAAAAAAAAAAGACATTTATATATATTTTTTTGGTCAGACTTAAATGTTTTAAGCATAAAAAAAATGATAAAATCTAATACAAAAAGTTCTTATTAATCCCTTGAAGTGGTTTTTAAATGATTTATTTTCATTATTTCACTTTCAGTTTAAAAAAAACCTTGTTCAGGCTAAATTGGGCCTATGTAAAAGAATAATTATCCCCTTCTTTAATCATGGATTAACAGTAATTAATCATATTTGATTTGATGCCACTGGTTCCATTAACTTAAGAACTGTTAAATAAAGAATAATTTTTAATAGCTCTCATCTAACCTGTTAGGTGTTAAAAAAACACACAAAATTAAACAGTAATCAGAGGAACCATAATGAATTAGTTATTAAAAGGGTTGCACAGCTCTAAAGTCACAACAAGCTGTTGTCCATATGTATAATAAAACCATAGAACAGTGGTGAACTTTCCCAGGAATGCTCAACATAAGATTACAACAGGAGTGTCGTCACACTTCACCCAGGAGGTCAGAAAAGAGCTTAGAAGAACATTTAAAGTTTTCAGGAGTTATTTGATTCAGTTAAGGTCAGAGTTAATAATCAGAGAGGCTGGGCAAAAAAATGCGCTCATGAAAGAGTTTCAAGGTCAAGATAACTGGGGATGGAAAAGAACATAAAAGGCCATTTGTAAATAAAATGTGATGATCCTCAAACTTGTAGTAAAATATTGTTTATTCTTCTATGTAAAGGTTTGCATCTAGTGTGAATGTGAATGCATATTTATTCTTTTTTAATAGAGCACCATTCTTAAACTCCGAATGGGTATAATGTGATAGTCTGAGTCTAATTTGATGTTTCACTAGCCGAGTAAACCGAAGATCCTGATTTAACTGAATTTTGCATTGTAAGAGAAAATCCTAAGGCTGAACTTTGGGCTTTGTGGAAGGGAAGTGAAGAAAAAAAAAGCAACAAAAAAACCCCATGGTGTCGGATTGGTCTAGACAAAGTCTGGATTTGAGATGCAGATAAATTACCTTTAAGTTGTCATTAGTACTTTAAAATCCTTTAAAATTAGATTGCTGAAATAAACTTTTTGATATCCTCATTGATCTCAATGCTCCCATATTTTTTTTTTTAGATATAGCTCATTTCTATGTGTTAATGTATACCGCTATCCAAAATGTGTCAACGATGTTTTGTAATCTGACCCTGAACAGAATACCATCCTCTGCTGCTGCGAGCTGCTAGGAAGCGTGTTGGAGTTCAACCTGCCCTGCTGTTTCCAGGATAAGATTCAGCAGGACAGAAACATACAGTTCAGGGATCAGCTACAGCCCTGCAGACATCCAGGATGTCCTGACAATGCTTAAACCATCCCAGGAAACCAAGCTTAAGCCTTCCTCCCTGCCTATTCAGGAGACCAGATTCGGGAAGCAACGAAATTGAAAGGCATCAATTTCCCAAATTCTTTTTTTTTTTTTTTTTGTTCTCAAAATGTTGATTTATATTGCATTAAAAATAGCTCTGAAATTTCTGACTGTGCTTGCAGAGTAGTCTTTACTCTTGTGATACTTGACTCCACTTCAGGCTTGACAGCAATGTTTACCTTTCTACTGCAATGTGTTTGAGTTTCTTTGTACCTCGTCTGCAGCTCCGATAAGTTTAACTTGACATTTCTGCATGATTTCAACATCCATAATGACTCCAAAACAAACTTAAACAAAAAAACAAATCTAAATCCTATGTGGGTCACAAAAAACAGTCAGCAACTGAGTTCTTTGATTTTTTATTTTATTCTTTTGTCCAAGTATGTGGATCAAGCAAACTGATATGCCAGAGACTTTAGCAAACAGACACCATAACAACACAGAAAAAGCCTGCAAACTTCAACCTTTTCTGAAGAAAAAGATGACAAAATGACCACGTTTACATTAAGTTAATCACTGAAAGCATATTTGTAGAGATGTGGAAATGATTTCCAGGTGGAAAGGGATTCCTAGTGCAAACATGCAGACGGTCTGTTCCTGATGAGCCAAAATAACAATTCCTTTATTTAAAATTACAGATTTTTTCTTAATAGCAGCATGTATATGCAGCTTTAACATTAAAGCGGCCATTAAATTGTTCTGCTAGGCCTAAATTATTACCAATAGAAAGAGGCAATTTGTGTGTCATCATGCATACATTTTTAATCAAAGAAAAACAAAAATACAGACATATCTCCTGCCCTTTTTAAATAAATAAAAAAAACAAAAATGATACCCCAAATTAGGCTGATATGAAAGTAGCATTGAAAAAACTTCAGCCCTAATTAAACATTTCATGTGCATATGTGGTTATTCATTTCAAGTATGAGTTAATGAAGATCAGAATACAGAATACTCCAAAAAGCCAACTCTCAATGCCTCACCTTTACTGCAGATATGCCGGGACATACAAACACAGGTTTATATTCCCAGCAATAAGGACTCAAAGAGCCTCACCCTCACTAAGCCTGCATCATGCACGCAAATAGTCAAAGGCAATCAGTGCAAGCCTGGAGGCAAAGCAGGTTGCACCAGTTAAACCACATCATTTTTTTCCCAAAGTCATTATCCAAACAAATAATTTAATGGAAAAACAAAAACACCAAGACTAGGTATCACTTGCAAGCAAACATAATCTTGGCACTTGTTTTTTTTTATCCAACAACTTACTCTTACTCTTTGGTCTACAAGATGTCATCTTGCACACAGAAAAATCTCAAGTTTAAAACAGCAGACAAGTAATCGTAACATTGAACCTGATTTTTCTACTTATTGATCATTAACTGAATCTTAAACAGGTAAAAAACAGTGTTGACTCACGATAATGGCATTAAAATCAAAGTCGATGTGATAAAGTAGCCCCTCATCAAACACTGGCTATATTAGGACAAATATGAAAGATCGTCTTTAAATCGACGGCTGTGGAAATATCGTCTCCAAACCACAGTTTTGGTTAAAATGGGATAAAGTCATCGGGCACTACAGGTATATACAATAGGACTCTCAAATTTTCATCTTTAGATATTTTCTTCCCCCTAAAATAATGTTTAACTGATCTGCAGGTCTGTTTAGTTGAAATAATATTAAAACCAGTGTAATTTTCTAAGTTAAACCTTTTTTATCAAACATCTAAAATAAAACCTGATCTTTGTAAGCATATCTTCCCTTTTTGGCACGGTGTAGTTCAAGTTTTCCAGAAAGTAAACGTGAGCCCGTATTTCCACCAGTCCAGCCGTGTCCTCATTAGGCTATGTTTGTCCATTTTTAGACTGACCCTTAGCTTGCTCCAGATCCCCGTATAACCATGGCCTGTTTGTAAGTTTCGGTCACATTATCGCAGTCACTGATGGAGAAGGCACTGTCGGCCACTCCGGACCCATAACAGTCCCACGGTCTCAGTGCGCCATCAGCCAGGATCCGGTCTTCAGCTATGTCCAACAGATTGTCTGCAGAGATGCTGCCTCTCATGCTAGTTTTGGCTGGTTTGTCCGTTTGTATCGGGGGTCTCACGTGGTCTGGCAGGTCGAGTTGATCAAAGGACTCAGAGGACAGAATACTATCTTCACTGATGGCCCCACTTGGTCTGGACATGGGGGCCCCTCTCGGTAGAGAAGCTGCCAGCTGATCCAAAGAGCCAAACTCTTGAAGCCCACCTGAAGAAAACTTTCCATTTCGCTTGAGGATTCCCTTCCTACAGGGTGGATCCGAAGGACATTCTTTAGTCTGTGGCACCCAGCCAGAGTCGCTGTGTTCCGGTGAAGAAGAATAATACCCCGACTCTTGCTCTACGGGTTTCTTTAGAATGCCTTTACGAGGCATCGCTGCAACAGAAGGGATCTGAGAAATGTTTAGTGAATTCAGTGAACCCACCGTTGGACACTCATTTATAGTCTTCTGTTTTATGCTATTATGTCTCTTGAGAATACCCTTACAGGGCCGAGAATCAGTGCTCGCTTCATTAAATGTTTGGGAGACATTGTTCTCCTTATGAGACCTTCGCAGAGAGCGCTGTCGAACCACATCGCCTCCGCCGACCTGCGACCGTAGCAAACAACGCATCTTGGAGCCATTCTCCAATAAAGGTCTGGATGTACGGCGCAGCCAGCTCGCAACAGTAGCCAGCCCTGTTAGATTGGGTGTAGATGGGGATACCGGCGGAGAGGTTTGCTCTGTCAGACTGTCCTTCCTCTCACAGAGCAGTGGCTGCTGGTAGCCCCAGTTTAGCCACCAGTGTCCAGCAACTTCCTCAACTGTAGCCCTGCGCTCAGGATTCACCATGAGCATCCAACGAATGAGTCCACAAGCATCTGTAAGAACAAAAGAAGGAAGAAGTCATCAGTCAAAACCTACAATTGGACATAAATATAACAAGCAAAAACCAGGTTTCAGATGTACCAGAAGGTTTGTTTGGTTTGCGGTAGTTTCCTGTGCTAATCTGCTGGACCAGGATTTTGTGGTTGAGTCCATCAAATGGCATCGTGCCATGAACCATTGTGTACAACAGCACACCCAAGGACCAGGTGTCCACCTCAGGCCCACGGTATGGCCGCCCATTGACGATCTCTGGGGAAGCATACAGAGGGCTGCCGCAAAAGGTTTGAAGATATTCATCCCCGTGGTAGAGGTTGGACAACCCGAAGTCAGCAATCTGAGAGAAGATGAAATCAAAAGGTCACTGCAGATTTCCAGTTACCCTCCATGATCATTTCAGCTTTCCACTATTAGAGATGACTTCTTGTTCAAGATTAATTCAAACAGTATTCAACCCTTGTTCAACATTTTTGCAAATAAAAACATCAGTCTATGATAAAACCATTTCAACATTAAATGTGACCTACATCCTGTACCACAAGACGGAAAATCAAATCAGACTGGGGAAAAACTTATATAAAAACAAAAGCAGTTCACAAGTGTGCCCATAATTAAACTTAATCTTTTTTAAGCATCTTGAGTAAAAGATGCAAGTCTTTTCAGCAGGAACACAGCAGCATCCCACATATATAGTTGTCATCCGTTTTTTTAAATGTCAGGTAAAGCATTACATTGATAATTGGATGCTGAAGATTTGGGAACGAAACTAGCTGACACTTGGAACAGTTCATACCATATGATAGAAGAAAAAAAAACGACAAAGGGTCCCTTTTCCTGCAACCTTACATGTAAAACCACATGCACAAATGATTCTAAACATTTGTATGAACAAAAGTATGGACATTTATACAACCAGCTATTCCTTCTTTAATACAGCTTAGTAATTTAGCAGGTGTAAACACAGTTAGTATATTTGCCAAGTGTAAATGCAGTTTTAAGAGCCACTCTAAGAATAAAAACAAAGTCTTAATCACGTAAGAGATTCCAAAAATACTTTTAAAATATAAAAATTGAAGCTAAAAGAGAGAAATTCTGCTAAAATTTCCAAAGTCTGATAAGTTCTTGTGTGTAAATAATAATAAAACGTAAACGCAGCATGCATACCTTCACATTGCCATTTCCATCTAGTAAAATATTCTCCAGTTTCAGGTCTCTGTGTACTATTCCATTCTAGGAGGAAATAAAAAGAAAAAAAAAATTACAAACCAGACACATTTTAGTATAATATTTCCTTTTTTTCAACACAGCTCATCGGTTAACATTAAAATTGATGCCCTACATAAAGGTCGCTTTTTTTTTGGCTTTCTTGTTTTGGCTTTCTTGTTTTGGCTGTTTGGACCTGTTCACTTCCTGTTTGGATTAACTGAGTGTGCAACTGAGTGTGCAGCTGTTCAGAGGATCTCCATCTGAAGTTAAGTTATTTTATCTCTGTATCTAAGTAACTCTAACTGACTACTTTAAAACATAGCACCTTCTGCTGCACTTTTCTACTGAGCACTTGTCAGTTTCACACGGTTTTATTTCTGATAGCAAGAAGTAGCTAGCCTAGGCTAGCGCTAGCTTAGCATTGCTATGGCTTCTCTCTCTCCCTCCCTTGACTCTTTTCCAACTCTTCCTTCTTCCTCTCCTCTCTCCTGCTCTCTGTGTCAGATGTTCAGTTATTCCTCTGCCTCCTTTAGTGATAATGGGATGTGTAATAAGTGTAGTATTTTTGTAGCTTTGGAGGCGAGGGTGTCAGAGTTAGAATCCAGGCTTCAGGCTGTTGAAGTAGGCCCCCCACGTAGCTGTCCTCCAAAAGTGCCTGAGCAGCCAGGCGATTGGGTAACTGTACGCAGAAAGCGTAGTCGTGGATCTCTGCCCACTGGTCACCACCAACCCGTTCACGTTTCTAACCGGTTTTCCCCACTCAGTGACACACCCACTGAGAAGCCCACTCTGGTGATTGGCAGCTCCATAGTCAGAAACGTGGCATTAGAGACACCAGGGACCATAGTCAAATGTTTGCCGGGGGCCAGAACGGGCGACATCAAATCCTACCTGAAACTACTGGCTAAGGATAAGGTTAAATACAGTAAGATTGTTATTCACGCTGGTGGTAATGACACCCGGTTACGCCGATCGGAGGTCACTAAAATTAGTGTTGCTTCGGTGTGTAAGTTTGCCAAAAAAATGTCGGACTCCGTAATTTTCTCTGGTCCCCTCCCTGATCTGACCAGTGATGACATGTTTAGCCGCATGTCGTCATTCAACCGCTGGTTGTCTAGGTGGTGCCCTGAAAACAACGTGGGCTACATTAATAATTGGCAATCCTTTTGGGGAAAGCCTGGTCTGATTCGGAGAGACGGCATCCATCCCACTTTGGATGGTGCAGCTCTTCTTTCTAGGAATCTGGCCACATTTATTAGTCCTCCAAAACCCTGACCACCCAGGGTGCAGACCAGGAAGCAGAGTTGTAGTTTAACACACATCTCTGCAGCTTCTCTACTGTTACCCACTCTTTACTCCATCCAGACAGTGTCTTGCCCACGACCAAAATCTAATAAATTAGCAAAGATTCCCAAAGGAGTAAATCATGATAATCTAATTAAAATCAAAATAACTCCAATTGGGGAAAAAGTTAAAACAATTAAATGCGGTCTGTTTAACATAAGATCGCTTTCCTCTAAAAGTCTACTAGTTAATGACTTGATTTGTGATAATCACATTGACTTGTTTTGCCTTACAGAAACCTGGCTGCAGCAAGAGGATTATGTGAGCATAAATGAGGCAACTCCTTCAAGCTATTTAAATTTTCACATCCCCAGAAGTTCTGGGCGAGGAGGAGGAGTAGCAACAATCTTCCAGTCTGACTTACTGATTACTCCCAAAACAATTAATACCTACAACTCTTTTGAACATTTAACCCTTAATTTCCCTGATCCAAATTTCAAGGCAAGAAAACCTCTTCTTTTTGTAACTTTGTATCGTCCACCAGGTCCTTACTCTGAATTTTTAGATGAGTTTTCAGAGTTCCTTTCTGATTTGGTATTAAATACTGACAGGGTCATCATAGTGGGAGATTTTAACATCCATGCTGACATTGAAGGCGATAGCTTAAGAGCAGCCTTTAATGCTATCTTAGACACTATTGGCTTTGTTCAAAATGTGAATAGTCCCACGCATTCTCATCTTCATACTTTGGATCTTGTGCTGACATACGGCATAGAATGTGAAGAAATAACAGTATTTCCTCACAACCCTGTCCTCTCTGACCACTTTCTAATAACCTTCAGGATTACTTTAACAGAGTTCTCCTCCCCCAAAAGAAGGTTCAATTTTAGTAGATCTTTATCAGATAGTGCAGTTATAAATTTTAAAGAATCTGCTTCACTTTCTCTCTGCTCTGTGTCACTGAGCAGTGCTGCAGAGTGCAAAAGCTTAGCTTATTCCCCTTCACAGGTTGATGATTTTGTTGATGGGGTTGCTAGTTCTCTGCGTATTGCCTTAGACAACGCAGCTCCTTTGAAAATGAAAACCGTTAAAAATAGAAAGCTTGCTCCTTGGTTTAATGCAGAGCTGCGTACTTTGAAGCAAAATGCTAGGAAACTGGAGAGAAAATATCGCTCCACAGGCCTGCGAGAGTCCTTCCTAGTCTGGAAAAATGGTTTACTGCTGTATAAGAGGACCCTTTGTAAAGCAAGAGCAGCATACTTCTCCTCATTAATAGAGGAGAATAAGAATAATCCTAGATTTCTTTTTAATACAGTTGCCAAACTCACCCAGAGCCATAGCTCTGTTGAACCGTCCATTCCACCTGCTCTTAGCAGCAATGATTTTATGGGATTCTTTATAAATAAGATTGATCTTATTAAAAATAAGATCATAAGCACTCCTCTATCCGCGATTGTACCTGAGGTAGTCATGGAATCTGAGCCGGGTTTAGACTGCTTTGATCCAGTTGAACTCTCTGAATTAGCAAAATTATTGTCTTCATCTAAGCCTTCAACTTGTATGTTAGATCCAGTTCCAACCAGGTTATTTAAGGAGGTATTCCCTTTGATCTCCTCCTCCATTTTAGATGTGATTAATCTATCTCTGTTACAGGGATATGTACCTAAAGCTTTTAAGATTGCTGTAATTAAACCTCTGCTTAAGAAACCGTCTCTTGACCCAGATGACTTGGTCAATTATAGACCTATATCCAATCTTCCTTTCTTATCCAAAATTCTTGAGAAAGTAGTTGCCAAACAAGTTTGCGATCACTTCCACCATAATGAACTTTTTGAAGAGTTTCAGTCTGGCTTTAGAGCTCATCATAGCACTGAAACAGCTCTGGTGAAAGTCACTAATGATATTCTCATGGCCTCAGATAATGGACTTGTATCTGTGCTCGTCCTGTTGGATCTTAGTGCTGCATTTGATACAGTTGACCATAATATTCTTTTAGAAAGACTTGAATATTTTGTTGGAATTAAAGGAACAGCACTAGACTGGTTTAAATCTTATCTATCTGATCGAATTCAGTTTGTTCATGTTAATGATAGATCTTCAACACGCTCAAAGGTTACCTGTGGAGTACCACAGGGATCAGTGCTAGGACCAATTCTCTTTACTTTATACATGCTCCCAATTGGTAGAATTATTAGACAGCATGGGATTAATTTCCACTGTTATGCTGATGATACCCAGCTATATCTGTCTATAAATCCAGATGAAGCTAACCCATTACATAGATTACAGGCATGTCTTGAAGACATAAAAACCTGGATGACTCTTAACTTTCTGCTTCTGAATGCAGACAAAACAGAAGTTATAGTCTTTGGACCAGAGTCTCTGAAAAAGAAACTGATTAGCCAGTCACTTCATTTGGATGGGATTAAACTGATTTCAGATAATAAAGTAAAAAATCTTGGTGTTATTTTTGATCAGGACCTGTCATTTAAATCCCATATCAAAGAGGTTTCTAGAATTTCCTTCTTTCATCTGAGGAACATTGCAAAAATTAGAAATATCCTGTCCAGGGGTGATGCTGAGAAACTAGTCCATGCATTTGTTACTTCAAGGCTGGACTATTGTAATTCTTTACTATCAGGAAGTCCACAAACTGTAGTTAAAAGCCTTCAGCTGATCCAAAATGCTGCAGCCAGAGTTCTAATGAAAATAAAAAAGAGAGATCATATCTCTCCTATCCTGGCTTCTCTTCATTGGCTTCCTGTTAAATCAAGAATAGAATTTAAAATCCTTCTTCTCACATATAAAGCCTTAAATGGCCAAGCTCCATCTTATATCAGAGATCTGATTGTTCCTTATGTTCCTAACAGAGCACTTCGCTCTCAATCTGCAGGTTTACTAGTGGTTCCTAGAATTTCTAAAAGTAGAATGGGAGGCAGATCTTTTAGTTATCAGGCTCCTCTCCTGTGGAACCAACTACCAGTTTTAGTCCGTGAGGCAGACACCCTGTCTACTTTTAAGGCTAGGCTTAAAACTTTCATTTTTGATAAAGCTTATAGTTAGGGTGGCTCAGGTTATCCTGAGCTATCTCTATAGTTATGCTGCTATAGGCTTAGACTTTTGGAGGACATAGGGACCCCCATTTCATCATTCTGCTTCATTCTCTCTCTGTTCTCCTATTCTGCAGAATCTGTTAGTTCAATCTCTAACCTTCTGCTCTCTCTGCTTTTCCTCAGAGTAGCTTTGCCTCGTCTGTTCCTGTTTGGTTGTGACGTCATCCTGGAAAAAAAAACATCAGCTGTGCTGCTTCTATCAACACCCTTGTTAATAGATGTTGGAGATCGGCCTGTTTTCCAGTGTGGTCCTGTTTCTCTGACCGTGACTGAGTGGATGTGCTCTCTTCGTCCTCTGGCATGGGAGCTGCCTTGGAGCTCGTCTGCCTGGCTGTGTGTTTCCTGGACGGGGCCGCCTTTTACAGCTGCTTTTTGTATCTCTGCTTCTGTCTCCTTGAACCCCAGTCGGCCTCAGCAGATGGCCGCTCACACTGAGCCTGGTTCTGCTGGAGGTTTCTTCATGTTAAAAGGGAGTTTTTCCTCTCCACTGTCGCTACAAGCATGCTTAGTGTGGGGGATTGTATTTGAGTCAATGAGTCAATGCAATCAACTGGTTTTCCTTAGATAGAAAACTTTGTATCAATTTGACTGTATGATCTGGTTGAACTGTAAAGTGCCTTGAGATGACATGTGTTGTGAATTTGGCGCTATATAAATAAACTGAATTGAATTGAATTGTCAAGGATGTCAGCCATGTTTTTTTGTCTTCAACTCAGCAGGGGGGAATACCTTTCAATTCAAATTAAATTACCTTTGGAGGAAAAAAAATACTTTGCTTTGTTATGTTTTTTTTTAACAAACTACCAGATTATGCCCTTGAGTTTACTTCTAAAAAGGAACAAAAGAAAAAAATAATCTTCAATGCTAACATTTTAAGTAATAAAACATAGGTGTAGATGATCTTTCACTTTATGTAAGCATAAAAGATTAAATATTTAACAAGAGACGAGAAGCCCATAAAAGTAAAATGAAGCATATGGCTAACAGAGTCTGCAGCGGAGAAAGTGACACAGTAAATTCCTCCTGGCACATATTCATGATGCAGTTTGAAGTACAGACTGCTATAAAAAATAGAAAGCCCTAAAGTTTCTGTTTCTGTTCATTTACGCCCTCATTAAACCGTTAAACCATGTGTGTGCGTTTGTGTCAGGAGAGTTGGCCTTTAGCCCCAATGCTGGCTCTGCTCATTTCCCTGACATTGTTCTCACAGTCTCCCTGTTCCGAGCTGCACCATGATAGTGAATAATGCCCATTATGTAATCTTAGAGGTGGTACTGGCCTGGAAGGCCTATAACACTAAAAATCTAATTTCATCCTTGATACACCTATTGAAATCATGCTGTTGAAGATTCTCAGTCATCCAGGTCATAGTCATTCTGTAAAAGTAAAAAAAAAAAAAAAAAACTTGTGAAATCATGTTTTAATGCAGGAAATCAGTCCTACCTGATGGCAGTAGTGCACAGCAGACACTATTTGCCTGAAGAAGTGCCTGGCTTCAGGCTCGGAGAGGTTCTTCTTGTCGCAGATGTAGTCGTACAGATCCCCCTGGCTAGCATACTCCATCACTATCACAATTTTGTCCTTGTTCTCAAAAACTAAAAGGAAAAAAACAAAAGAAAACCTTTGCTTAACCAAAACTGTAAGATACTGAGGTACAGAGTTTTAAACGGAGGACAAAGAAACGCTGATGGCGACAACTCATCAGAGGTGACTAAGACAGAGGACAAGAGTCAACACATGGTCTCAGAGCTGCTGGGGTAATTCTGCATTGAGTCCTTAGCACAGAGACCTTGATGACTAAACTCTGAATCCACTTTTAATCTTCTTTCCCCAGATAGGTTTTATTTTTGATAGCACATAGTTACCGTAAAGCCTCCTAAAAAGTGGAATTAAATCTGTACCTTCATAAATAGTTATGATGTGGGGATGACACAGTGAGGACATGATCTCAATTTCTCGGCGAATATGAACCAGGTCTTGCTCATCCTTGATCTTTTCCTTTCTGATTGATTTCACGGCCACCTAAAAAAAAAAAAAAAGAGAAGTTAAATACTTGGATTAGGTTATTATTATTATTTTTTTTAACTACACAGAAAACGAGGCTATAAAAAGTCACAAATATAAAATGGCAAAAAGTTTGCTGTCACATTTGTACTATGGTTTCCTTTTAATGAGAGGCCAGAGAATTTATCAGAGTGATTGCAAAGCATGGTACAGAGTTGCCCCTCCCCAACCCATTGCTATACATCACTAGTCAAGCTACAGCGCTGTTCTTGTATTTGGAGAAAAATACCAATTTATCCAATTGAAAATAGGTCCAGCTGTGGTAAACACTATAGTACGTGTTTTGGTTGCTCTATTAGATCTTGTTATGCATTTATGTTTTCCTTCTTTGAGTAATTTCCAAGATATGGAGAAAATTTAGTATTTTCTTATGAATACCAGTTTGTAGCTTATAACAATCAGACTAATTAGCTAGAAGCCATCATCAAATCTCTGCTACAATAAGATTTTTTTTTTAAGACCAATCCTGTGTCAATTCTTACCCAGCAGGAAGATGTTTCATAACCTATTTCTGCTGTAAGAAAATGTTTATGAGTTAGTTTGGTTGAATCAAGAATCATAATCTGACATATATTATAGTACACTTGCCTCAACAAGGTGTTGAAGCATAATAAATAGGAAATAGGTTTAAAACAATGTTTTTAGATCTTATTTTTAGACTTAAAATGCATTCAAATTGAGATTTGAGCACTTTAGATTAGATCTATCTGCAAAGGTTATGAAAATATTTGATTTGAAAAAGATATTTATATGTCATGCTTTAGGAAAATTGGTATGAAATTTTTTTTTCTTTTGTTAGAAATAAAAAGTACAGAATTTCAAGTTATGTGAAATAGGGTATAAATTAGTGGGAGAATAAATTGACCTGGAGCCACGATAGCCACACTTCAATAGAAGATCTACAAACAGGCCATCATTTAATAACAATGAAATTCTTGAACAGCAGCAGAGCGCAGTGGACCAAAAACTGTAGCGCCATTTCTAAAGGGGCAGAGAGAACAAAAGGTCAGATATTTAAGAAAAAAACAAAACTGTCGACTATAATTTTCTATGTGGCCCATATTATGGGTACCATTGGGTCTGTTTTTCTTTTTTTAGAGAGTCAGTTTTACTTTTTGTGTGTCAAGGTTGTGTATTTGCAGCTCAAATGCCTGGGATTCCTCTATGTGCGTCATCAGTCCAACCAAACCTTTAAGGGTTTCATGAGGCGGCAGATGGCCCAGCCGGGGGGTGTCCTCTTTTTTTTTTCTCTGCTTATCTCTAAACCCTCAAGGCTGCAGACTCAGGAGAATGAGTAAAGCAGCAACTTGATAAATCACTTTCGACAAACGGCAGTCTCTTTCCATGAGTCACACTGTCTGGCGTTTTCTCCGGGGTCAGCACCACATTCACACCAAACTCCTGATTCCGGGAACTGACCGTTTCCTGCGTTTGTTAGCATAGCTTTAGGAGGGTGTAAAATCCAACCCATGACAACCTCACACCCCTGTGGAGGTTTTCAGACTGTGAGCCGCCTTTGTTAGACGCAAACCTGCTTCACACAATACACAACCACTGGGTGAATTGATCACATTTCACACCATCTTTCTCTACAAATACACACCAAGTCATAAACTTCACCTCACTCAGCATCAAGCAGCTAGCTGTGATCCAGAGGAAAAAAATAAAGCTTTGTTTAGCGGTAAAATGCATATAAAGAATTAAAATATAACGTAAAATTTTTTTTTTAAATCTTTTAAAAAGGAATTATACTGAAACATTTTACATCTAAAAAGTACTTGGACACATTTGATAAACTAAAATCAAAAACTTCTTTTTTGCAAATCGTATCGCTATAACATCAGAATTTAAAGAAAATACCATTTCTTATGGTGTTTAAAAACGACAAGCTCACAAAATGATAAACTGAAATCTATTAAATCTGATCAATAAAAAAAAAATGAAGAGAAGAAAGGTTTTTCCTTTAAAAAACAATTTTAAATAAGAGTAATGTTCTGAGAAGTAGCCATCTTTTGTTTTTGATGCCACAAATTTTAGGGTTTAGGCTCCAATTAATAAGCAGCCAAAATCTATTTAAAATAAACTGAATGTCGATTGCTTTATTTTTATATTACCTACAAAAATACACAAAAATAAAACTCTTAATACCAAAACAACACTGACAGCCAACAACTCATAGCTACAAGGAAGCTCTACCAACTGATGAAAAACAAAAAAGAAGTTTAAATCATCATTAATTAACAAAATTGAATGGGTTTGATGAATCATATTAAAAGGAAGCAAAAGTCTTTACATTATCAGTTTTATGGGTTTAAATACTGTTTTAAACCATCCTTATAAATTAATGGTAGCACACTAACATGCAGCTAATGTAGAAGAAAAAAGGCAATGTTCAGTCACACATCTAGGCTGACATTAATCAAAAAATTTACACTGTAGTTTAGTTCACAAAATATAGTTTTAGCATTGCCAGAAAAACTCTAATTATGCTCATTTTAAGCTGCTAAATATCAAAAGTCAAGTCATTGATTGTAAACTTGTCTGCTCACATAAAAACAGTATCTTAAATATTAGGAGGTAAATTTATTTTCTATTCAATGAAAACTTGCAATGGATTTCTGGAGATGATAATCTTGAATATGAACACAACATACATGACAAACCATTTATTAATTTCCTTAAACTACATATTCTGGGATTTTTATGCCAAGAATCACATTGAAGCTTCTTACTTTACTTTAAATAACATCCACATGCCCCACAGCAAACCAAACCTTCAATAATCTTAACTTCTCTGTGGACAATTCCCATGGATGTAATAAAAATTCCTTTCAGTCTTTTATCATTTCTGACCTGAAATCTAGTTGGGATGATATCCTTTCACCTGTTTTCTTTTCACAGATTGTCAACATGGGTCAAAAGCTTTGTATACAATTGAGATTACGGCAAGTAGTTTCAAGCAATTCCACTCAGCTTAACAAATCTGTTACTTTTTTTTTTTTAAATCAATAAATGAAACCAATTCTTCCAGAACTCATAAAGTTTAGCATGCTTGTTATAATCCATTCTAGGACAGACTTGCTGGTATGTAATGCAAGGCACTTCACATATGCTGACCCCCAATCTAAACTAGATTATGTAATCAAATGTATTCGCTCAGACAACAGGAGCAGCACTGATAAAATAAGAGTGATGAGGACATCCATTGTGTTGCCACTTCCAGAGTCAAACCATCGTTATTAGACACAAGTCATAGTGAAAATGCAGGTTAACATAAAACAGGTAAATAATTGTCTTTTTAATTTTTTTATTTATCTTTTGGCTGGTATTATCTCAGACTCTTGTTTATTCAAGAAATGGCCTGAGGGAGATTAAGTCAGGAGGCTGACTGCAGGGATGAATCTGAGACAACTACTCATTTCTTAGGAGAATTGTTTTGCTCAGACGGAAACAGGGGAAAAGATGAAGCGACAAGACTGAACTTGAATCACTTAATGTTTGCTTCAAGAGCTCACGGGAAATTCCTGATCTTTGCTTCCGTAGTATGAAACAAACAGTTCTGCCTCTTCCCAGACACTTAAAAAGAAAACAATCAGATAAACTGATGCACTACAAATGCTGAAAATAGACAGTTATTTTTAGGACATACTTCACTGAAGATAAATATCGAATCTTTGTCTTTAGAATGTTAAAGCTTTCACTAATGCAGTCATTTGGGCTCTGAATCATTTTACTGGTTGACATTTCATGAAAAAAATATATGAGGATGAATAACACATTTGTAGTCATGGCAATATGGTTGGTTAATTTAAAATTGAACACAAAACATTTGTTAAAAAGCTTTGAACAGACATTGGTAGGTATGAGATTTTAGTGGTTTGATAAGCTCAAGTTAAAATACCTACAGGATGAACAGAAAAATAAAAACCTATAACATGATCTTAATTTGTTATTAGTCACCCACACAGAAGATAATATTCCAACTTCTGTAAAAATGTCAATAGTACTACAATAAATACAAAATATAAACATCAGATAAACATGGT
This sequence comes from Cyprinodon tularosa, assembly GCF_016077235.1. NCBI lineage: Eukaryota > Metazoa > Chordata > Actinopteri > Cyprinodontiformes > Cyprinodontidae > Cyprinodon > Cyprinodon tularosa. Next base: position 1,873,107 of record NW_024038375.1, on the reverse strand, counting down.
TTTATAGCATAATAATTATTTTGAAAAGTATATTTCTATAGGGGGGCTTCAATCTGGTTTATTCACATTTGTCTTTGCTGAAGGAAAAGTTTAGCTGCCTTCTTTCATAAACGAAGCAAAGCATGCTGGGAGAGGAGCAGTACAGTTTTTATACATGCTTCATACAGCTTTGTTAAAAGGTTAGTTATACATCTCTTAATGCATATCAACGTTATTGGAAACCAGAAAGCTGATGTTTGCGATTACTTAAAAAATGTAAATAGATATACTCTTTTGTAGTCAGTCAGATTTGCAAAAAAATTACATTTTATATGTTTTTGTATTCCTTTATTCCATTAATATGAGCATAAATCAGTTTTAAATACGCCGTTTGAAATCAGACATCAACTTTGGTTCACTTTCCATTTCCTGTTCAATGCTTTCTTTCTTCTGGTCATAGGCAATCAAAGTTCATCTGATAAGGGAGTGTTGAAATTCCCCCCCACCTTCCTGCATCAGGAACTTTTCTAAACTTTCCTGTCACAGATTCCTGAGGGGGAAGAGCCACCTCTTTCGGCCCAACACAATGCCTTTTAGGTATGACTCATGTGTGCGCGTCAAATCAAAGTGATTATGTTAAACCGGCTGTTAGTTATTTGAAAGCACTGAGAAAACAATACATTTGCACAGCTGCCAAATGCGGTCACTGATTGGTCGACTGAAAAAACAAACAAACTGGGCGATTCAGTGCTTGAATTGCTCAGGGGCGGAGCTAGATGGGGGGCCAGGGGTGGCCATGGCCACTCTTAGCCAATCATTAGCCAACCCGACCATGTGGGGTGGCAGCAGTAATACTCTCAAGTCTAATATTAATTTAATTTTTTATATATTACTTGCTATTTTTTATATATTCATAATTTCTTGACAACAAAAACACTGGTTAATTATACACATGAATATACTAACATCAAAGATGATAAGTACAAAATTCATGCTCTCTTCAGAACTAGATTTTGTGTTATATGGGGTAAAGAGAAAATTATGAAAATTATGACTCTGCAAGTCATCTAGGAGTCCTCAGTGAAATCATAGATAAATAACAATTTCAATAAAAACGTATTAAATAATCAATGTAGATATTATTACTTATAAATATCAGTTTTATGCAGAATGATTATCGATAAAAGTAGGTAAGTAATGACAATGGAAAAGATGTTTGCCCCAGAACTTAAATCTGAAAGTATTTTATTTACTATTCCTTTTATCTAGATGGATGTTTAAATATATGCGTCTATTTGTTAGCAAAGGCTGTAGTACAAGGTCAGTTTTCCAGAAAGTGAAACCAGAGCTACCTGATACCAGGCTGTAAACAGGTGACCACCCAGCAGCAGGCTGCAAACCATTAAATATTGACTGTAAATAAGAATGTCCTCTCACCAGTCTCCCAGACCTTTCCTTGGCTTTCTTCACCTTTCCGTAGGTCCCTTTGCCCAGCGTCTCCAGGAACTCGTACCTGTGCTTCAGGTTGTGTTTGTGGTGGTGTCTTTTCACGGCCTGCCTCTTCGTTCTCCCAAAAGGAGCGTTTCCCCCCGCAGGTGGAGGGCAGACAGCGTGAGGGGCATCCATGCTGAGGGTCTGTGTTACCTTCTCTCACACGCAGGTGTTCCTCTGAACCATGCCACACACTCTGGGATTCTCTACCGTCCCCTTCGAGAAGCTGGTTGCTCTGATCGAGTGAAGGAAAGCAGATAGAAACCATGGAGCAGGGGGTGTGGGGAGGACGGCTTTTCGGTGCTCTCTGAGCAGGTATATCTCCGGAGAGAGAAGCACCGCCCGCACACACACACACACGTCAGCCGGGGAGGTGGTGTTAGAGGAAGCGCCGCGGAGTGTTGGGTTTCTTTATCTTTTATTAAAACAAAGCGACCTAGATATTTGTTTTTCTCATCTATATTTATTTGTTTCCTTTGGATTTAATCATTGCGTGTTTGTTTATATATTGTCCGATTTCTGTCATGACTTTCTTTTTGTTGTTGCTCACAGTCGCGGTATACAGGTAGTTAAAACAAGCGGCACCAACATTATGACAAAGCACTGCATCAACCAATAACCACGGGGAGATAATTAGGGAAAGGAATTTGTTTTTAATATTTTCTAATGTATGATGTTTACAAAGTTCTTTATTTTTTATCACGTGAAACTCTACAGATTGTATCTTACTGTAATATTGTAAAATCTGCAAATAATCCTTATAGGTTAACATATCTTTATATGCTTTTTAAAAATACATCAATATAGGAAAATGCATATCTATCTATCTATCTATCTATCTATCTATCTATCTATCTATCTATCTATCTATCTATTTTATTTTTATTTATTTTTATTCCTAATGCACCTCTTCCTCCTTGTTTGCACCTTATTTAAGTACTATGCCAATATGTGACCAGTGAATTTCTCCGCTGTGAGATCAATAAAGCTCATCTAATCTATCTATCTATCTATCTATCTATCTATCTATCTATCTATCTATCTATCTATCTATCTATCTATCTATCTATCTATCTATCTATCTATCTATCTCTATAAGTGTTTTAACACTTTTTATACTCTTGAATTAAACCGGTATGCCTATATAACGTGGAGTCCTCTTTTTTTTCCTTTCTGTTTTTGTTTCATTAAATAAAGGAAAACATTATTTATTCAATTAAACACCTTCTTCGGCATAGTAGTCTATAACTGTCCCTGGTATACCATACAGCGGAGGTCTTCAACAGGGGGTCTGCAACTCCTAAGGGGTCCACGGGCAAAGGTTTTGAGTGATTAGACCTTTTTTGTAATACCCCCCCCTACAATTTTTTCCACTAATTGAAATGCCTTTAAATACACATTAACATAAATTCAACACACTGTAGGAAACAGATAAATGGAGGCAGAAGATGTCTTTCAGTCATCATTGCACACATTCGGCGACACACAGGAGCTCTTTGAAGCTGGGCACCATTTCATTCACAACACCTGTCCCATCAATGAGGAATCAGAAATACTTTAATAATCCCAGGGAGAAATTACTTTCATTACATTACTCCATCTGTAACAGAGTGACTAGAACCAGTTTGATAAAACACAATTTCATACAATATATATAATTAGGGGGTCCCCGCTCCATCTCACCATCAGTTTGGGGGTCTTTAGCCTGAGAAAAGTCGATGACCCCTGCCATACAGCATATGGTTTCAGTATTAGTGGAGTGTTTTTGTGGACAAAGCTTGACAATGCCCTCTGGAATAGGCTACACATAGGGCTAATGTATTTTTTCTTTGTCCCTGCAGGTATGAGGTTATGGTAGGCCTACACTAACCCAGTGGCATCTCCCTCAAACAGCAGCATGTTGTCTGGCATCCCTCCAAAGTAGTTGTATCTGCCACTGGATAGCGGCACCCCCCCAGATGCAGTAGATAGGTGCCGCTGCCACAACTTGTGCTTGCCCCTGCTGGAGATTCCATACCATGTGCATTGCAAGGGGTACATGACAATATTTGATTTCTTAGGTAGTGAAATAAAATAGGGCTGTGATCTGTTTTGCTTTGCGAGGATCCAACAAAAAAATAAAAAAACTTCTTTTCAACCTAAAAGTACGTTTTTTTTTAGGTCACATTCAGCTTTGACACACATCAAAACCAAGCAGAGGAACAGACTGGATGTAGAGAACAGCCTGGGATCAGATGTTTTTCTACACCTGAGCTATCGAAGCTCATCAAAGCAGCTCAGTTGTCTTGATGAAAAACTAATTAAGTCAGTCTGAGTATGATTTTTGTTCTGTATATGTTCAAAATTCATCAAGTTTAAATGTGATTATAAGGGAGTTCTCAGGGGAGCTCCATTTTTGTAAATACAGGTTTATAGTATAATTTTATTTCGATTCCTTACTAACTTCCAGGTAACTTAATTATGTTGTTTTTTAGATGTAAAGAATAAAATTGGAAAAATCAAATGCTCAAATTAAAAGATTAAGTAAAATAGTCTTTATTTCAGTTGTTTTACATTCCCCATTTGGACAATCATCTATACTTTTGACTTAGAGGGGTACTCGTGGTAAGAAAAAAGGCCCAAATGAGAATATAAGTCAAAAAAGGTTTGGAGAAACTGATCTAGGAGATTTTTGAAACTGCTCCTGCAGCTGTGGGCCACGAGAGGTCAGCATTGTGCCCTCTCTTTCAGAAAGTAGGTTAAGTGTTTTGGATCACTCCATTGAAATCAAACTGATTTTAACATGTACAGTCAAAATGTATTGTTCTTTATTTTCAATACTGTCTGCTTACATTAGATGTTTGGTGAACACATATACATATATTATATATATGTAACATGTTGCTACAGGTGATGGATGTTTGCGGATGTTGTGATCAGCTTCATCAGATTTAATTCTCAAAAAGTAGCTGCTCATCCTCACATTGTATGAGGATTAACCACCCGCAGGCAGACTGTTTGTTTTTGCTTTTTTTTGGCAGAGAGATGTGCCAGACGTTTATTCACTCGTGCATGTAAAAGAACACTGTGCACAAGATGAACAATGAAAATAAAGGGAATCCTCTCCTCAGTCTCACAGTTGTGACTAAAATCCAGAGCAATATAAAACACATGACCTAGAAAAAAATACCAGATCATCAGCACTTAAAAAAAAAAAGAAAGAAAAGGACAAAAAGTATAAAAATTTTAATTAAATGTTGTGACTATAAATGTGACCATTTTTATATGAATAATGTATTAAGAGTTATGATTTATTACTTATTGTTTGGTTTTATTTTTTTATTGCAATTTGATTTGGGAATTAAAGGTCTGAATCAGTATAAAATGAGGTGTCATAGTCACGATTCACAATCCTAGCTACATATGTGACCAATAATTTCAGGAAAATTGGGAAAGTTTGATAGATAGATAGATAGATTTACTTTATTTATCCCAAGCTGGGAAATTGTAGTGTAGCAGCAGCTTTACACATACTGACAGTCACAACACAATAAGATAAAGAAAAAGTAACAAATCACATAACATCCACACGTATTTACATTATAAAAGTACAGTGAACAGTCCTAAGGTGCAGTGAACAGATTATAAATAATGTATTAAAAACATGAAGTGCAGTACAGTACAGTGCTGGTTACTATATGCTGAAACAAGAGTTTATTTTTTTATTGTACAATGTGATGGCATATGGCAGGAAAGATTTCCTGTATCTGTCCCTTCGACAGCGGAGCTGGAGCAGCCTGTGAGAAAAGGTGCTCCGCTCCGTTTGTATAAATTGGTTGTTTTTTTTTAAGACCTCAGCATTTAGCAGGGGTCTATTGGAGATAATTTTCATGTTGTGACCTATTCCAAGTTTTAACTACAGAAAAAACGATTTAGCCAAAAATGAAAATTGCGATTATTTTTTCAGTGAATATTGGGGTGGCAATTATATTTAAATTTTCGTTGGTACACTGCAAAAAATAGAAATCTTAATTGAGGAGGTAAGTGAGACACTTTGCAAATGGAACAAGAACATTTACACTTAAAATAAGAAAAAAAGACAATTGTATTGACTTATTTCATGCGCATTTGATCTAATTATCTTATTTTAAGTGTTCAAAAAATTCGATTGGCAAAAAATCCTATTTACCTACTCAAATTACGGGTAAATACACTTAATTAAAGAAGTTTTTTTTTTATTTCTAGCTCGATTTTGCAGTGTACGAACCCTGAGCTCATTGATGTTTCATTTTGGGGTTTTAGATTTGTCATTTGCATTGAAAGCTTGTTTGTCCAGAGTCCATTGTTGCAGGACTTTACTGTAACCTTTGTGTGATATAGTTCTGTCATTCATGGCCTACTAGCTTTCTCCTTCATTCTGTGTACGACAAATCCACTTTAAATGTATTAAAGAACTGTAGTGAGAAAGTTTTTGTCTTACTCTTGCTAAAAGTAATGTTACCAAAATTGCAATTTGCAATTTGAAAATTGCGTTTTGTTAAATTGGGATTATATCACAACTGCAATTAATTACCCAGCCCTAGTTTCAACCACCAAACCAAAACCGTTCCTCTAAGATGATGATAAAAAAGTGGTTAGGATTGCATAGACAATTAGTAACCACCGAGGCTCAACTGTACCTTGAACTACAAGTTGTTATCATAACTAGGTCTTGACCAAAACTGAGATTTGTACAGAAATTTGCAGCTGCTTGTATGGTTGTGGCCAGATATAGAAATGTTTTTTAGTCAGCGAAAACATGGGTTTATAATGGCTGAAATTAGAAAATTTTCTTGTACTTGATGCTGATAAATGCATTTATTGAGTTTTTTTTTATGAAAATCCCACCAACATTTTCAAACTGCCACCACATTTCCCTGATTTGACAGTGTGTTTAGAGTAATAAAACTTGTGATGTAATCTTTCTTCAGAGACAAATTCAACACACCATTAAAATTTTTTATTAATTATTTTATTGTGTTGATGGAAGACATACAACTGCTTATTAATGAATCAATTTGTACATTTTCAGATCTTAGGCAGATAAGTCAGTAGATGTGAATGGGCTCTTATAATAATCTGTCTTTTATTTACTCATTTCATTTTCTTGCTTACATATTTTTGGTTATGTGATTATATATTTGAATAATATATTTCTGTTGATGTTTCTCCCTTTCTTGCTTCAGTATAATACTGCCACCATCTCAGAGAACTATGCACCATCTCACTTGCAATGAAATTCAGATTTCTTAAATATAGCCAGATTATTTGTTTTTCTTTCAGATTTCTTCTGAAATAGTATTTCCCTACATCATGCTGTCCCAGTATGGAGAAACACTAAGTGCAATACTTTTAAAAGTACTTGTCATTGTCTTTGTTATAGGCCGGTTGAAAAGGAGTGGTGTGTTTTCTGCCTTCGAATAAACGATAATAGACAACTTCTGTCATAACAATTCTAAAATTCAACAAAAATACAAGTAAATTCTATCCAGCAGAATTTATAGATTGATTTGAGCCGTTGTTGAATTCATAGTTATTGGCTGATCTTTCCTTTATCTGACTTTTTCTGAAGCTGCATTCTGTAGGCCTATTCGAAGTATAATGAAGCACCTGTTTCACGTGACCTGATGTTCAAAGTGTGTTTTATTTCAGGCAAATGGAAAAATCTATTTCAACTTGAAAATTGAGTCTTCCAACTATCTTGAAACTCGAAATTCCGACCCGAATAAAACTTGAACGCACACTACAGCTCAGCAGTTTTTGACAGACTGCCTACATTTCCCATGTAGCACCGCGTCCTGTCATATTTGGCCCCGCCCCTTGTTATCCCTAACTTCGCTCTGCTTTCAGTTCAGTTTAGCTGTGATTTGATTGCCCGCAGGGCTATGCGGTTTGGTGCGGACTCGCCTCGCCCTGCTACATTACAGCTTTTCCCGCTTCTCTTTCTTACAAACTGAAGCTGCCATTCTCACTGTCGCTGCACTCCAGGCTGGAAGATGTCTGCTGGCTTCTGCTCTCTACAGCCACATTAGGAAGGAATCCCCCACACACACCCCACGGACGCGGAGCCTCCTCGGGAAGAAGCTCAGCGCTGTGGTCCCTCTCTTTGGCTCTTCATGCTTCCCGGAGTTTGGCCTTTAAACACTGCAGCGAATTGGAGCGTGTCTATGGAGTTTAGGAGCATGTTTTTCGTGCCAGGCCAAGGTGTTAACGGGCAGGAGATGCCCTCTGGCTAGCAGCAGTAACTTATCTCGAGCGCAGCTAGGTTGCAAACAGATAACTTAGCATATAAGTAGGCGAAGCTATATATAAATACCAAAAACACTGTTTTTACCGATATACATTTTAAACTAATGAAACAGAAGCTGTCTCGGCGGATATTTTTTTTTTCCTCAATCTATTTTGCACTCGGCGTCAAGCTAGCTAGCATCTTTCGCAATTTAAACGCTAAATGCTCACTTACACTCTAAAATGAGAGGCTAAAGGTTCTGTTTACTATCGATACACTCCTCTTTAAGATATTTTAGACCGACTACCATTCATTAACTGCGTCTTTTGTCAAATGAATCAACACATCTTGGGCAAATGAGAGGATAAACCTGTCAGCTAACTAGTTGGTGACAAAAAAAAGGACATTTTATTTTACTTATTGGTGCTGATTGTAAATAAAAACAGTTGGTATTTGGCCCTTGCTTAAACGATTAAATCACGCCAAGAGGACAACAACATCTTTTGGCCATGGAGGGAAATGTACAGCAACAGAAAATAGCTCCTTTGGTCCGGGAACTGCAGAAAATATTTAGCAGCTACAACAAGCACTCCATACAGCTGAGGAAAAACTTGAAGGAGACCAATGCATTCTTCAGAGAAATAAGGCAAAACTACAGTAATGCGTGTGCAGCAACTATAAGCTCAGATTCAGCTTCTCTGGAGGCAGGTAAGCTTGAACACATACATCAACACTCAATACGATCACTAGTGAAACCACAGCTGGAAAGCATATTATTGAAACCAGAACCGCTTATTGGTACAGAATGACTACTCAGATCTGCTTTTTGATAACAAACAAATACAAACATTGATTGTTTTGATGATGCTGAAAAATCCCAGTTAAGAATTAAAAAGGTTTTGCCTGTAGTAGGGTTGTCACGATACTAAACTTTTCAACTCGATACCGATACTAAGGAAAATATTCGATACTCGATACCATTTTCGATACCACAAGGATAAAATTTCAACAGAAATATTTTGATTAATAATTAAAATACAATAAATAAATAAATACAATAAACAATAAGAACAACATTTTGAGGTTGTTTGCTGTGCACAGTATTTAGCAAGCTTGATAAAAAACTTACAAAATTAAAATTAAGTTTCCCTTACTTGGCTATGCTTGGCACACATAACAATGACACTAGCCAAACCGGTTAAGAAACAAATAATTCTCAGCAGCTGCAACTGTTACAAAAAAAGTCTGAAACTGAAAAGTGCACAGAATTATTCAATCACAGTGTTCAGAAAGTGCATTTTCCTCTATTCTGCACTTTAGATGAATGACTGTTTAGGTGCGACTGGTACTCGATACTTTTGAAAATGAGTATTGTATCCGGATACAACATTTCAGTATCGATACTTTTTTGAGTATCGATACTTTTGACAACCCTAGCCTGTAGAGATGAATAGCTGGAAGCTGGAGGGCTGTTACCAATTTTAGTGATTGTTTTAAATTTGACATGATTTCTTCTTTTATCTAGGCTGTAGTTTTAATGCTAGTAGTAAAAGAGGAATCTAATTCAGAGGAATCAAAAAATCCACATAAGCCTGAAGCCATATCCTGGTGAAATATTTTTTGCAAGTCCATCGCAGCAGCTATACTTTTATATTCTTCTTAATTTATCTATAGTTTTCTTTTTTTTTTTGTTCCTGCTTGTGTTCATCAAAAAAAACAACAACGTTGGTTTACTTTATCCATTCCCAAATCAGCTCAAATCTGTTGTTGGGCTCACTTTCCTGTCTGAACGCTCACATGGATCCAAGTTTGGAACCACCAAAGCTCAAGCTTGCCTTTAACTAGTTAGTACACATGTAAGAGTTGTTTGGGGTTGGTTCAACCCTTTCACCAGGATTAAATTAACAAATGTTAAACTGAGCAGTTGCCTTGATCAAAATAAGACCACAAGGCTGCCCTCCGTGAAAGGAGCTTAATTCATCTTTTTATCTACTGATTAGATTAAACACTGAAATTAAGTTTTGGTCTTTTGATATGTTGAATTATATGAAGGGAAATCTTCCAGCTTCAATTTGGATTTATGTAGCTGAGATAAGGTCAAGACAACGGAGAGACATCCCATCTAGAAAGCACTGTTCTAACCAGAAGGTCATCTTGGAGGTACTGACGACCTTTTTGGTACAGTTCAGATTGTTGCTACTCTTTCCATCTCTATGTATTTCCTAATATTATGCTGGTATTAGATCATGCATGATATGATTAAATCTTTTAAATTTAAAATGGTAACAACAAATAATAAAAACAGCTGCTAAATTTGCTCTTAGACTTTAAACAAGCATGGTCTCTGCACATATGACAGTTTAACAGAGTTAATTTTAGTTGTATTTTATCACATTGATCTTCCTAACTGTAGGCAGTTTCTTAAGCCAGCTGACCAGCAACGTGCAGCAACAGATGTGGGAGGGCAAAACAGAATTACTCTCTGCTCTACAAGAGCTGGATTATAAGGAACCGGAAGTTTTAAAGTATTTAAAGTTGTTTTTAGATTTCAGAAAGGAAAGCTGCTGAAACCCTTCTGTCTGCCTTCACTAAATTTTTGTAAATATTCCTGTGATCAACAAAACTTTCCACGACTGAGCTCTCCAAGCGTCAGTATCTCCTGAAGCCTGTCGGCCCCACCTAACAGGTGGGAGTGCCAAGACTTTTTCTTCTGTCTGATGAGGTTCCGCCTTGTGTAGCACTTTTAATGTAACATGGCAAAAGTGAACTTCTTCAGAATAAAATGAAACATTTGCACAGATAAGAAACTGTGTTTTAATAAGCTTTTATTGAACTGAGTTTGCAAGCCGTCTTTTTAACGCATCACTATCCTAATTCTTGGTCTAATGTAACAGTACAAACTGAAAGTATATACACTATATTGCCAAAAGTATTTGCTCACCTGCCTTGACTCACATATGAGCTTAAGTGACATCCCGTTCCTAATCCATAGGGTTCAATATGACGTCGGTCCACCCTTTGCAGCTAGAACAGCTTCAACTCTTCTGGGAAGGCTGTCCACAAGGTTTAGGAGTGTGTTTATGGGAATTTTTGACCATTCTTCCAGAAGCGCATTTGTGAGGTCGCACACTGATGTTGGACGAGAAGGCCTGGCTCTCAGTCTCCGCTCTAATTCATCCCAAAGGTGTTCTATCGGGTTGAGGTCAGGACTCTGTGCAGGCCAGTCAAGTTCATCCACACCAGACTCTGTCATCCATGTCTTTATGGACCTTGCTTTGTGCACTGGTGCACAGTCATGTTGGAAGAGGAAGGGGCCAGCTCCAAACTGTTCCCACAAAGTTGGGAGCATGGAATTGTCCAAAATGTCTTGGTATGCTGAAGCATTCAGAGTTCCTTTCACTGGAACTAAGGGGCCAAGCCCAGCTCCTGAAAAACAACCCCACACCATAATCCCCCCTCCACCAAACTTTACACTTGGCACAATGCAGTCAGACAAGTACCGTTCTCCTGGCAACCGCCAAACCCAGACCCGTCCATCAGATTGCCAGATGGAGAAGCGCGATTCGTCACTCCAGAGAACGCGTCTCCACTGCTCTAGAGTCCAGTGGCGGCGTGCTTTACATCACCGCATCCGACGCTTTGCATTGCACTTGGTGATGTATGGCTTGGATGCAGCTGCTCGCCCATGGAAACCCATTCCATGAAGCTCTCTGCGCACTGTTCTTGAGCTACATGAAGTTTGGAGGTCTGTAGTGATTGACTCTGCAGAAAGTTGGCGACCTCTTCGCACTATGCGCGTCAGCATCCGCTGACCCCGCTCCGTCAGTTTACGTGGCCTACCACTTCGTGGCTGAGTTGCTGTCGTTCCCAAACACTTCCATTTTCTTATAATACAGCTGACAGTTGACTGTGGAATATTTAGGAGCGAGGAAATTTCACGACTGGATTTGTTGCACAGGTGGCATCCTATCACAGTTCCACGCTGGAATTCACTGAGCTCCTGAGAGCGACCCATTCTTTCACAAATGTTTGTAAAAACAGTCTGCATGCCTAGGTGCTTGAATTTATACACCTGTGGCCATGGAAGTGATTGGAACACCTGATTCCAATAATTTGGATGGGTGAGCAAATACTTTTGGCAATATAGTGTATTTTAGATCAGAATCAGTGTTTTATTCTGGGTCAATGTGGTACTATGAATTAAACTGTACCAATCCACTGGTTGCAAAAGATATATTTATAAACTGTAGGGTGTCTGTAGCAGTTATTTTAATGTTTTTAAAGATGCAGATATCCAAGGTGTTCCCAATAATTGGCATCACAGGTGTCTACAATCTTGGAATAAGTCAGTGGGCCTTATAGGCCCGTGTCACTGTGCTGTTTGGTGACATGGTGTGTACCACACTCAACATGGAGCAGAGGAAGAGAAGTAAAGAGTTGTTTTAGGAGATTGGAAAGAAAATTCTAGACCAGCATGATAAAGGCTATAAGCCCTCATCTGAGCAGCGTGTTGCTCCTGTGACTATAGTTCCAAATAATAATTAGAAATTTAAGATCCATGAGACTGTAGCCAACATCACTAGAGGTAGCTACAGGAGGTAAATTTATGACAAATCAAAGAAATGGATGATATGAATGATAACAAAAGAGCCTATAAAAAAAACTTTTGAAGAGATTAAAGGTGAACTTTGAGCTCAAGGAGCATCAGTGTCAGATCGCACCATCCATCATTGTTTGAGCTAATGTGGACTTAATGAGAGATGACTAAAGAGGACACTATTGTTGAAAACAAATCATAAAAAATCCAGGCTATAATCTACCAAACTACATGTTGATAAGCCACAGAGCTTCTGGGAGAATGTCCTATGGAGAGATGAGGAAATTTTAACTTTTTTCCAAGGCACATCAGCTCTATGTTCACGAACGGAAATTGTAGCATATAAAGAAAAGAACATCGTCCCTGCTCTGAAACACGGAGGAGGCTCTGTTATGTCCTGGTGCTGCGTTGCTTGAGCTGGTACAGGGTGTTTAGGATATCTGCAGGGTTCAATGTAATCTTAGGATGATTAAGGGATTCTAGAGACAAATGTGCTGCTCAGTGTCAGAATGTTTGGTATCAGTCACAGGTCAATGGGATAATCATCCAAAACACACAGAGAAAAACAATCAGGAATGGATAAGAGGAAAACATTGGAATATTTTCTATGAACCCTGATCTAAATCTTATTGAGTATCTTTGGAAGGAGCTCAACAAGCTGATGGAAAAGCCCCCCTTCAAACCTGAGACCACTGGAGCAGTTTGCTTAACAGGGTTGCACCAAAATACCTGCTGAAAGGTGCTGATTGACTCAAATGGTTGAGCGAAGAAAAAAAAAAACTGAATGTACCATCATGTGTTGCCCAGGCCTGTTTAATGAGCTTACTTTTAAAAATCTTTCTGTTAATGGTTCTGTAAAATTAATGTTCATTTTAATAGAATTTTTATTTATCACTTTTGAAAGATTCAAGTTATTTATGTGGCCATTGTGGCCTTTTTTTATATAAACAAGTGGTGCCACTGATGATGCATAACAGTGTTGAATGAATAGTAAACAAGTAGCTGCTTTTAAAATGCATCAGCCAACTGCACGCAGTTAGTCACTTTCATGAGTTTAGGGGAAAAACTTCACATAAATGTTAATTAACAAGGCAACAACCATATTATCTTGTGATTTATTTAAATGTGTCTGCAAAATCAATGTACTGTAGCTTAAACAGCATGGACACATAGGAAGGTTGATTGACTCTTAATGCAGATTTACTTGAGCTGCACAGATTTATTGTAGTTTCCTCCCACACTGAGCAGGTTGTGGTCGTGTCCAAGCAGAACATAATGGAAAAAAGCTGTAAATGTTTGGGGTAATCATCTGGAAGAGGGTCATGATGCTATAACAAAAGCACAGAAATAGTTACTTTTCTGACCATGTTGATGGTGGATATTCTGGTTCAGATCTGTCAGGAAATGTTTTCATCCATCTTGAGAAAATGTGTTTGCCGTACAGAAAGCGTTTTCATGTTTTTTAGGTTTTTTTCCCCCTAGTTGCTCTATCTAATTTCTTTTTTCAATAGAGAAGTATTAAATTTAGTTCAAAGCAAATTCAGTTTAAGTTGTAAATTCAAAACAGTTACCATATAATGTAGGTTTTTGTTGTCTTTTATTTGTTATATAACTGTTGGAGACATTGACTCAGAACCCTTTATCCCTTTGGGTCCAGGAAGAAAGCTTTATTGGTTCTACTGTGCATGTGCTCCTCATCTTTGGGTTGTATCAGGAGTTATTAGACAGGGGATTATTATCAGTTGGTAAATATTCAGAGGCCTTTAGTGGTAAATGATAATCTGCAGCTCAATCTGTGGAGGACTCGCCTTTAATTATAAACAGCTTAGAGCAATTTATGATTGTTTTTTTTTATCCAGACAACTGCAACTTTAAACCCGACATTATAAGCACATCATAGCATCATGTTTTTTTAATTGAAATTTTTTTTTAAATTTGCAGGCCAGCTGAGCTGCATCGCTTTCCCAAGTCATGAGGAAGAGTTCCTGCGCAGCACCGTGGGAGCCGCTCCGTACATCCTGGTTTTAGGCCAGGACTGTGGCGCCCGCTACCGGCTGCTCAACTGCCTTCTTGGGGAAAGGCTGCTGCCTCAAGGTACAGAGGCCGTAGAGGGCTGCGCGGGCGACCAAGGCATTGTCTGCAAGAGGAGGAAGCTGTGCTTCACTCATGGGAGGCAGACGCGGCTCAGCTTAGCACTGCCCGGCCAGTATGAGCTGGTGCATCAGCTTGCTGCTAACAGAGGCCGCTGGGATACAGTGCCCAGGGAGGACCTGGAGATCCATGAGGAGTGTGAGGACCCAGCCCACAGGCTGGCAGAGCTGGAAATCACCCTGCATCATCCTCTGCTTCAGGTAGGCTGGAACCATTTAACAGTGTGTTGCTTCAGCACTTACAAATGCAACTCTAATGAGCCTCACCTGTGCTTGATCACGGTTGTTGAGGTTAAACACCCCCACAACCTCTACAGCAGGTGTGCTCAAGAGCTACTCTCCTGCAACTTTTTGATGCACCCCTTTTTAAATACACATAAATACAATGATTGGCTTGCTATCATGCCTCTGCTCACCTAAATTAGGGGATTATGCCTTTAGATTCAAATCTGTTAGAGAAAAGATATATCTTATAGGTATAGTAGAGAATGTTCTTTTCCTGGGTGGATCACCAAAATAAGTGGTCCTCCTAATTGTCAATCGTTGTGGTGATATGTTTACGTAAGGCGTCCTACGTGCACGTCCCCATTTTAACTTAGTGGTCGGGGGGAGTTACAGGATGGTAGCTCTAGAAGACTGGACTTGAGCACTGCTGCTCTAGACCATTAGCCTAAGGTTAGCTAACGTTAAGATTAGGACTGAAAAAATTTATCGGATTAATCGTGATTATTCTATTATTGAAATAATCGTCAACAGTTTGTCAGCTGTCTAAATATGATTCCAGCACTTATTACTAGTGGTGTGGGAAAAATTTATTTGCCTTTTTTATTCATTTTTGGCTGCCCAATATAATATAGATATTTCATTTTCTATTATCGACTCCAGAAAAACCTCAATTTCTGTAGTTGATGCATGGACTGACTAAAACTCCAAATGACATGGAGACCAAAGTAAATAAATGATCAATATCTTCTGATACATACAGAACTTGTTTTTTTTTATCTCTACATATAATTTTGATAGATATAATTATAATATGTAGTGATATTGCAATATCGTGATATCGTATTGTGACTAGTGTTGCGCCAATGCCATTTTTTGGCCCCGATACGATACCTGGCTGTGCAGTATCGGCCGATACTGATACCATAATAATGTAAAATAATTGCCATCATTGCTTTGTCAAGCTGCTGCCTACCCTTGTGAAGCAGGAAAAAATCTAATACAAAGTGAATCCAGTAGAACTTTTTATTGCCTACCAGGAGTGGGTGACAATAGTTGAATAAACTTATGGCTCTCAAAATGGTATCGGTGCGCTATTTGTTGGTACTCGCCGATACCACCATTTTAGGGCAGTATCGGGGCCCCGACCGATACTGGTATCGTTATCGGTGCAACACTAATTGTGACCCAAGTATCGCGACACGTATTGTATCGCAACACTGGTGATTTTCTTAATGAAAAAATATCAGAAACTTATAAACTATCAGATCCTTGGTAGGGACGTATATCGTGTAGTTCTGCATGCCAGTGATATAACTGGAAAGTTGGGCTGGGCTGAAGTGGAATATCCATGTTTAGAGGCCTCAGTCTTTCCCACCCTCTGTTAACCAATATTTTGTCTGCTTACTTTTAAAAAAAGATCACTTTTGTCAAAAATACAAGGGAGATGGGTAGAGAACTTCTGCTATTGATGCTTGTTTCTGTTACACATTTACAGAAAGTGTTAAGCAATGATTCTGTTGAACAGTCCCGATGTGTAGAAATGATTGGCTTGATTAAACTCTTACCACTCATTGTAAGACTGCAACTAACGATTATTTTGGTAATCGATTAATCTGTTGATTTTTTTTTATTTATTTTTTTTTTTTAGTTTGATCGATTAATAATCAGATAGCCAAAGGTTCCTGAAAGAAGACTTTTTACAAAATCAAACCAGGTGAAACCAACCACTTGAGGAGTTCTGGACTGAGCATATTGACAGACAAAAAAGTTTTTTAAAAATCTAAAATGCAAAAGGTTTTACATATTTTTTTTTGACAATTTTGATATATTTACTGCTCTAAGTGGGTCACTCTGTCAGCTAAAGGCATGTTTTAGAGTCTACACTCCAATTAAACAATTAATCGATTACTAAATTAGTTGACAATTATTTCAATAATCAAATAATCATGATTAATCCAATTGTCTCTTACCACTCATTGGATCTAGTATTTCATGGTTATTTTTTAATTGATTATTTTTACCTTTATTCATTTACAGGTTGTATGAGATTTTTTAATATCACATTTGCAAGGGAGGCCTGTTACAGTATGACCAACAACATCAAAGAAGTTACACAGTAACAATGCAGATAGTTAAAATATTGCACTCAAATTAAACTGTCTAACATATTTGACCTAAATATTTTTTTTTAAGTAAGTTTGAATTGTTTTTGCAATTTTATACAGCAAGTTATTATATTGCTGTTGATAAAAACGCTTAGATATTGCATTGATTTATATTCATTTAAAAAGAAAAAATCAGAATTGTTTCCAGGTTCATAAATCAAACCTTGTTGTGAACTAAATATTCGTCAAGCAGGGAAATATCCCTAAGCATACAGCCAGAATTGCTGATTAGTTTGTATCCAAACATGTTCGGTATATTCTTATTTACAAATGGTTCTTATTTAGCAGGTACTTTTAAAATATCTTGAATTTATGAATGGTGATATTTCATTAGGAATGTCCTGATATGATAAAGATATCGGATATTTGTTCAGTATAAAGCCAAAAAAATAATTATTTAGCCCTGCGTCTAAAATCTCTGCTATTGCTGCTAAAATACCCCATTTCTGCCTAAAGTTTGTTACCCATTCGTTAAAAATCAATGGGTTAATATGTTCTCTGTTTAATATCAATACATCCAACCTTTTCTCTAACTTTCCACTCCACAAAATAAGTAGTAAAAGTACATATGATCCATGCTTATATCGTACCAGGTCAATATTGTTATCGCTCAGTTCTTAAAGCTGCAATATGGGTATTGTATCAGGATTTAAGAAGTTGTATCAGGACTAGGGTTGTCACGATACTAATCTATTCAACTCGATACCGATACTAAGTAAAATATTCGATACTCGATGTCATTTTCGATACCACAAGAATAAAAACAAAGACTCCAAAATTCAACAGAAATTTTTTCATTAATAAACAAAATACAATAAATAGATAAATAAATACAATAAACAATATTTTGAGGTTGTTTGCTGTGCACAATATTAAGCAAGCTTGATAAAAAACTTACAAAATTAAAATTAAGTGTTCCTTCCTTGGCTATGCTTTACACACATAACAATGACACTAGCCAAACCGGTTAAAAAACAAAAATAATTCTCAGCAGCTGCACCTGTTACAGAAAAAAGTCTGAAACTGCACAGAATTATTCAATCACACAGTGTTCAGAAAGTGCATTTTCCTCTAATGTGCGCATAAGATGAATGGCTGCTGTATCGATACTTTTGAAAATTAGTATTGTATCCGGATACAACTTTTCAGTATCGATACTTTTTTGAGTATCAATACTTTTGACAACCCTAATCAGGACACCCCTATGTTTTATGTTATAGTTAGTGTACCAATGCAATTTTTTGGCGCAGATACCAGTGCAGAATCGGGGCCCTGTCCGATACTGGTATCTGTATGGGTGCAACACTAGTTACAATTTTACTATATATGAATAAATGAATGCAAATCAAACTGAAAGGAAATGTGTTTGAATGGACTAGTCAATTTCTATACTTTAATTATTGATTTGTGGCTAGAACTAAAAATTGATGCAAATCTGACCCAGAAACTAATTTTATTTGTATTTTAGAAAAAAAAAACATGCAGATCTCTTTTTATTTCTTTGTTTTTCCACTTAAATAACTTGAATTATAAAGAATTTAATTATCAGGTCCTCATCTTATATAATTTATTTCTCTTGTCTTGGATTTTTATGGAGGTTTGAGTCCTCCAGATTAAAAAAACAAAAAAAACAAAGATAGATATATTTCATTCTTTGCATTTTCTCATCCCAGTCAGAGAAGTCTTGCTCATGTGGCTCAGCTCACAAACAGATTAGGATTTAGCAGATTATTTCCTGGGTTGTTCACTTTACCCCCCCTCGCTGCTGTTCAGGAATGCACTTTTTAACAGTAATCATTCCCACTGTTTGCTTTGAGATAGACCATTAGTTGTGTGAGGAGAAACGTTGCACGTGTTGCAATCAACGATTTGGTGCTCTATGACCGAAAAATTACAATATCCCTTGGAGTAAAAACAATTAGGAATGGTGGAAGGATTTCAGTCACCCCTGTCATGTGGGACACGTGGAAATTAGCCTCTTATCGCTTGGACCAAGATACTTTAGCAAGTATCACACAGCCCAAGAAAATGGGCTTAGCTCTCCATCAGAGCGGCCCACCCGTCCCAGCCCCCTTACGTAATGCCACTGGTCTGGTGTGATTCACATGACTGGGTCATATTAAAACATCTCAAGCTCTTTGCTGTGATACAGTAACCATGGAGAAATCTAAAAACTCGGGACACTTACCAACACTACTTCAGAATAAGATTCGGCTTTAGCATCAGCTTATATGGCATGCAACACACTAACTCCAAATAGATGCAACTTTTTTATTTTCTTTTACCAAAGTTTGACCATGGTTATGTATACATACATTAATTCGTTCTTCAGATTAGTAATTTGAGTTGTCCTGTTAGAAATGTGACCTCGTTTTTAATTGGCCTACAAATCCTTCACTTTTCAGTCACGGAGAACTACATGAAAAGAAAACATCTGTGAACAAAACAAAAGCAGTAATTTTACACCAATGTTCCCAGTTTCATGGATTGATTGCCTTTTGTTTTTAAGATCAAAGTGTGTTACACTTAAAGGGACCCTGCATGTTATTTCTGGTCTCACGATTCAAGTAATATTTTAAGGACAATTGTGATTTTTGCCCCATATATTTGTTCTTATTAACAAACATGGGTTTGTCACATGCTAAAGCAGCGTGCTGCAGAGCTTCATGTTCCTGCTAAATTGGTAAGAGGGAGCTGTGATTAAGCACTGGATAAATGAAGCCGCAGAAACTCGCTACTGGCTGTGGTATTCACACAGTTCTGCTACAATCACAGCACTGTGGCTTAAAGGTCCCACAGACCAGGACCAAGTTCCTAATTAGCTGTCCTTCATCCTGGAGTTTCGGCCCTGCTTCCAGCTTTGCATAAATGTAGATTTAATAAACATGAAGAGCGAGAACTCCCAATGTTTCTAAAACTGTTGAGCTTTTTTGTATGGTCCAGAGATCCACATAGATGGTCTACTTGCCCCTTTAAAACACCATGATTTCAGGATTACTATCTCAAGTTTTATTTAATTAACATATTTCAATTAATTAATTAAGGCTGCAAGTAAAGATTATTCCGCTAAATGATCAATCTGTTGACTATATTTTCCATTAATGATCAGATAGCAAAACGTTCCTTCAGACTAAAACTTTTCCACTAGAGAAGGGCTGGATATTTTCTTTTTTAGAGCAGGTTTTATGGTTCCAATACCTTCAAGCTATTTAGGGTCTGAAGGAGCAGACGCCATCACCCTACATCCACAATGTTTGATTGTGTATAGGGTGTTTTCTCAGAATCTGTCTTACTTTTATGTCAGGAGGTCTTAAGCTTAACTCTCTCTCTCATCAGTCCAGAGTATAAGTTTCATAACGTCTCAGGGATCATCTGGTGGATAAGCGATGGGGCATTTGTGTTCTTTTTGAGATGCAGGTTTTTTTTCCTTCAACCTCCCCATGGGTACCATTTTTTTTAACTGTCATTGTCCTTTGTAGAATGAGAAAAGAGCAAAAGTTCTCTACGAAGTTAACGCCTCCGCAGGTAATTTTGTATTTCACCCAGAGAGGCTGGAAATTGCCAGGATGCACATAGTTAGCAGGAAATCTCCACAACAAGAGAAGGTCTCTGCCGGCATAATCACAGCAAGTTATATTTACAATTTGTTGGTGTGTTCTCACTACTGCTGCTACAACTTACTACAAGTTGAAATGTAATTTACCTGTCCAGTGGAGGTTTTGCTACCAAAGCATCCATTTTTAGGCATAAGTGTAAGAATGCCATCCATCATTTATTTATTTTAGATTAATCTTGACACTTAATTTCTGAGAAAAATCCTCTTTCATACCTTCAAGAAATAAAAGCCCCCTATTGATGTTCGAGATTGACCTGTTTTTCCACTGTAGTCCTGTTTCTCTGACTGTGAATGGCTGGATGTGCTCTCTTCATCCTCTGAGATGGGAGCTGGCTTGGAGCTCGTCTGCCTGGCTGTGTGTTTCCTGGATGGAGCCGCCTTTTACAGCTGCATTTTGTATCTCTGCTTCTGTCTCCTTGAACCCCAGTAGGCCTCAGCAGATGGCCGCTCACACTGAGCCTGGTTCTGCTGGAGGTTTCTTCCTGTTAAAAGGTAGTTTCTCCTCTCCTCTATCGCCAAAAAGCATGCTTAGTGTGAGAGATTGCATTCGAGTCAATGAGTCGATGCAATCAACTGGTTTTCCTTAGATGGAAAACGTTGAATCAATCTAACTGTATGATCTGATGAACTGTAAAGTGCCTTAACATGACATGTGTTTTGAATTGGCATTACCGTATATAAATAAACTGAATTGAATTAAAAACAATATTTATTTCGTAGTAACTTTATTTTTTGCTATATGAAATTTTGTCAGTGTACTGAAAAAACCTAAAATATTTAAATGTGTGAAAAAAAGAAACATTATAAATCTGTAAACTATTGCACTGTATAAACAGTAGAATACCATTATTCTATGTTAGAAACTCATATTTTTAATGTTGGTTTGATATAATTTATTATCACTGTAACAGTGGTAGGATTTACAAATGGATCACAATTAGCATTTTTCAGGCAAAAGATTATTTAATGTCTGTCTCTAAAAGATTAAAGCCTCACTCTAACTTGAAAACAGCGGTAAAACTGTTAATGGAACCAGGGCTACACGCAGGCAATTCAAACCCTGTCCTGACTTTAACAGCCGTGAAGAAATGTTTGCAGGCCATCTTTGTCCCAGGGAGACTGCCCAGGCCGACTCGCCCCTTGTTTCTTGGAGACAGGACTGACTGTCTCCTTTGTTATGCGGTCGGTCATTTCTATCACCCTCCTCCATTTCATGCTCTTTCTTTTAGACCATCTGCAAGTCTATTTTCGTCAAGGTTATTTATCAGAGCATAAAAAGAAAATCTCCTTATTTATGAAACAAACATCACCACAAATATGTATTTGCTGCCATTTGTTCAGAAATAGAAAGGAACATGTGATACAAGCGGATGTTTTGGCTTACAGTAGTTTGAAAACGGAGGACTGATGAGAGGAAACTCAATGACCTAATTAACATTTTGAGTTAGCATCCAGCATTGACCACAATTCAGGCCTTCAGGATTTGAAGCTTAGCCCCTCAGAAGTCAATTGAACCTCTGGTCAAGATATGTAGCTGACCTTAGCATTTTTATTTTACTGTAGCAGCAAAATTTTATGATAAAGTTATTTTGCATACATTTTCTAAGCCCATATTGCAATTTTTTATTCTTTATTTGTCCTCTTAAAGAACCCAAAGCATGTAGATGCTTCACTCCAGGGTTTCCTTGTTTTCATTAACTTGACAGATTGCTTTACCTCCATTGTTGCACGACTTTACTGTTGCTGTTTTGTGCAAAAGTTCTTAGTTCCACTCCATGGATCTGCGTGGTAGCTACAACTCTCTGTGCCCTGTTGTGTGTTGCAGAATCAACTTTAAATGAATCACTGCCACCTAAATGGTGGGAGTGAAAAAGTTGCTAAATATAATGTCACTAAAACTGACTGCCTCTGGAATTTTAAAATTGTGTTTACTTAAATTGCGATTACAGCCCTACTGTTGATCGAATAGGAATAATCCTGCATTGAGAACTATTGGTAAACAATATTCATAAATGTCAGTAAGGCAGAGCTATTTAATGTAAATAATTATAGTCCTATTTCAAAAATAATTCATTCGAAACTCTTGCGGCGTGTGAGTGACTTTGTTTTATGCCTAAAATGTAAGTATATATGTCTCACATTTTCCTTTAGGACTTTGATTTCACTCAGCTTTATATCTTTTTATAACAAAGCCTCATTTTCTTAGATTTTTAGCCACAAACTATGAGGTTGGTTAGGGAGGGGTTTTGATTAATTGAAGAAAAATATAATGTTGACCTGAATGTTATGTTAAATATGCTAAATGTATCATAGCTGCACCATATTTTTAACCTTTTCTTTAGTAAAAAAAAGTCAATTTGGAATCACCAAGTTAATGACTAATTGACTTTTATTAATATAGCAACGTTCCAAGGATTAAAAACCTGGAACACAGTTTACAGTAAAAACAGACATGAAATAATAAAACAGACAATACAACAAAATACCCTGAAAATAGAGATAAAACTGTATTTACAACAGCTGAAAAATCCTACCCTTTATTAATTCATAGAAATTCATAAAATAACTGCTGGAGCCGGCATTTCCAAACATGTGGGAAAACATAGAACAAAAACGTTTTATATATTTTTATATATACATAATATACAGGAAAATATAGAGGAAAAGATTTATACAATATTTATAGAAGAGACAATCATATCACTGTGATTTCAAGTACATAATAAAAAAGGCAGTGGATTTGCAAAAACAATAATGATGAGTCCATTTCAGGGGGAACAAAGTTGTGAGGGCTTTGAGATTTGTGATTAATTGGGTATTTGGGGTAAATGAAGGATCAGTTTCCGCTATATGTTAACCATGGAGTTAGATTGTTTATTGTTGATATGATGCAGATTGTTTGTATTTCTGTATTTTAGTATCTAACACGAATAAAGAGGGTTTCATTTTATTGAATGTACTTCTATGAATGTGAAATTTTCCAAATAATATGAATAGATAAATTTGTATTGACAGTTCCTTGTTTGGGTGTTTAAAAAAGTGATAATGCTAAAGCCAGAGATGGCTATACTGTAGTTTCGAGATAAGTAGTGCTCTATTGCTTTTCATGAAGGATGTGGACATGTAGGTGAAGAGTTATTTGAGCTTCAATATTGCAGAAGGAACAATTTGGATTATTTCAAGATATTTAGCTATTTCATTATTTGTAGGATAAATGTTATAAAGAATTTTGAAATGAATTTTACAGATTTTATTGTTAATGGGGAAAGTAATGAAGAAGTGACCATGATTTGCTGCAGTCTTTTTTTATTAAAAAGGGAGTTCCAGTATATTTTGTCTCTCGGTTGGAGGCATTTGGATTGTTGAAATGTGTTGCGTATGTGTTTGTTATTGTGTTAAGTGGCAAGAAAATACAGTCTTTTGAGAAACAATTTGGTGGACACATTTGGAGTAAATTGTAATGATTTTAACAATTGTTAGAGTCCATTGGGGATGCACTCTATAATTGATTTGTATTCCTTGTGTCTTTTTGGAAACTGATATTTCATCAAAAAGTTGTCGTAGCTAATTATATTACCATGATTGTCAAATAATTCAGAGATGGTTGTGATACCTTTATTTATTCTTGCTGGCTCATAAAGGCTAATTTCTTATGGAGAAAATCTTCCCTTTCACTTCCCTCATTGAGTGCACTTCACTGTGGTGGGAACTCACTGGAGTGTTCTCAGAACCAAAGTCTTTCCACAAGCAGGAATAATGTGTTGTTTCTTTCATGTGTCGGTTGCAAGGCATACAGTAGCTCTCTGTTCTGGCTAAAAATGGATTTATATTGCATTTTATTCTCTCTTAAAGGGGTCAAAGAATGCAAAACCGAGTTTACATTGTCATAGATGAATAACGATAGATCAGTGAGAAGTCAAACCCCATCGACACCTCCTTTCTCTGCAAATCTCACAATTCTAAACTTCCACCATAAAACGGGTGAATCCAAACGAAGCCCTGAATTGACGTCAATTCGAGGATGTTGCCTTATTTGGTTCTGGCCTGTACTTTTGTCACGCCCTGAAATTGACATAGAGACCAGCCCACTGGTTCAATGGCCCAAGAACATGATTGAAGGTAGATGTAAGACACCAGTTTAGCTGTTTAGCCTACAGTTGGGTTTACTTCTACAAGTAAACCCGTGCCTGCCAGGGGGAAGCACGGGGTCGCCATTGTCCAGGCTACGGTTACCGGGTTGGGTTGGGACATTCCGTCCTGCGCTGGCTCCCTGCACCGGACCAGCCCCGGAGCTCATAGCTCGGTTCTGCTGCACTGTAGTTGACCAAAATCCAAGACGATTTTGAAATTCCCCCCCCAGACGTTTTTTTAGGTATGAAAAGTAGGACACCCTACCATACCAACAATCTTGACGTTTCATTGAGTGAGTGCTTGTTGCTATTATGGGTCTTTGCTCAGCAGGTTTGCTCGTTGTAAACCAACCAATCAGCACACAGCTCATCTAAATATTCATGAGCGTACCATAAAAGGAAGAAAACCGTTTCATTCTGGGCCTCCTAACCAGAGTTGCATTAGAGCTCATAGAACAGCAAATATGCTATTTTCAGCCTAACAAATGTTACACACCCTGTTCAGAGACCTTAACGACCAGCACCAAATACCCTATATAATCATTCTATGATCATTTTAAGGGCTCGCCTTATTACCAATGTTTATTCCCTTAATTTCACTATATATCGACTTCAAAAACTCAAAGACTTTTGCAGCTCTTCGTTGGAAACACTTGAAACTTCTCTTCTTGACCTGATTTAAATGCACTAACGACATTAGTGGTATACTGATTGGACAAAGAGAGAATGATAATACTCTTGTATTTATTTGTGAAACTTTCCAAATGTTTGAAGTTTTGAATGTGTTCCTTTAGGACTGTTTACCATGGTAATAACAAGACCTGTTGTACTTGTGACTTGGTGATGTCGTACAGATGTTTAGCATTCATAGAACTGTGACCCTTCTAGTGTCCGGCTTGAGAAATCCCCTGACCTTTATCTGCTTCATAAAGCCAAAGGGAAGGGCTGCAATTCAGTCAAAGAACATTTCTGAACATAATCCAATTTAAAAATAAAACATAACTCTCACACTTCTGCCTACCTACTCGGTTCAAATTTACAATCAGTAAGCAAACAATGCAGCCAGCATCATACAGTTCAGGTTTTACGAGTAGAGAAGAAAGCTGTAAGAGGGTTTAATCAGTGTTCTGCTTTCTGAAGCTCTGAGCTATTTTTTATGGACAGGCTTTTATTGTGAAGGTGTGCCACATCAACGCTTTAAATGGAGCATTAAACCCCCATGTTTTCTTAGCAATAGTTATACATTTTTATTTACAAGCTCCTTTTGTACCTTAAGGTCACTACAAATAAAAATGATAGGGTCAGGCAAATGTATGAATGATTTTACACGGCAGCCTTTAAATGGTGGGTTTGAAGCATGAGGTGGTGAATATACTCACTGATTAGGAAAAGTGACTATGGTTTGGTCTGCTGATGAAAAATAAAAGTCTAATCTTGATAAAATATGTAAAAATTTGTGTATTATGTTAGTTGAATGATTACAGTTTTTATTTTTATTTTTTTTACAGGAAACCAAGGTCATGGTGGTCCCATGTCCAAGTGTCCAGCCTATAGAAGAGGCCCTGGAAGACTGCACTCGCAATGTGATGCCCGTCATCCTCTACGCCATCAACCAGGACACTCTCAGTACAGACCAGGTGGCCGACCTCCGGAAGGTCAAAGAGATGCTCCCATTTCCCATTTGTTTTGTCCGTACCCCTGCCTCCACGCTAGCTGCCTCCCCAGAGTCCAGCCGCCGGGGGGAAAAGGAGAAGGAGAGGAGTGGCCTGCACAAGCAGCTGCTCTCGCTCGGCTTCTTGAGTAGCCAGACTGGACACTGTTCCTGTGGAGCCCCGACGCAGGTTTCCGCCCCAGGGGCAAAACCCCAAAGCATACTGGGCGAAACTTTTGATCGACTGCATCGGCTGCTGGTTCCGTTTGCTCGTCAAGTTCTCCAAAACCAGCAAGTAGAGGCTGCCAACCTGCTGAATGGGCTTCACTGTCGATGTCTCGACCTTTTCATCAACCAGGTCAGAAGATGAAGCACCCCATACCCGGTTTGCTGTAATCGCTATCTTCAATGAATGACCTGTTTGTTGTCCGTGTATTTTGACCCCTTTTAATCCTGTAACACAAACACTAAGACCTTTATCATCTTTGCATCACTCCCATGAAGGCCTTTGACATGCAGAGGGACCTGCAGATAACTCCCCGCAGGCTGGAGTACACTCGTGAGAAAGAGGGTGAACTCTTCAACTCCCTGATGGCCATCGCAAACAGAAAACAGGAGGAGATGAAGGAGATGATTGTCGAGACCCTGGGCAGCATGAAGGAGCAGTTACTAGATGATGCAGCCAACCTAGAGTTCAAAGGTTAGTGAGCTGGCACACGGTTAACTTCACGTTTTTAAAAGTTTTCTCTCACCTTTCTGGGTTCTCTTTTTTTTCTTTTTCTTTTTTTTATCTATAGAATTATTTTGCTGAGTGGTGACCTACTAAACAGCCAATATATTGATAGATTATGATTAAATCTTAATACACTTAAGTCACCATTGTAATCATTCAGTCTTCTCTCTGTACTGGCTTATCCTCAATAGGAAGCATCCTTAACACTCTCCAGATATCAGTCATGCTCTTTATCTTTCTTGCAGTTTCTTTAGTTTTATATAGGCAGAAACTTCAAGCATTTCAATTGGATGAAAGTTGGCCTTAGTTATGAGGAATATTTTGATGGGACAGGTCACAGTTTTTACACAAAAAAAAACCCGAAGCAGAGGAGAAACAAAGCTAGTAACATCTATCAGTCTGGGAAGGTTTAAAAACGAGTTGTCATGGAGAAAAAAAAACTACTGAAACAAAGCTGAGGGACGCCACTCACCTGTATGAGACCAGGTGAACTAAAAGCATTGAACAGCTCAGTGAAACAGAATGTTCTTAAAGGAATAGTACACCCAAAACATGATTAGCCTTCATTTTCTACTCACCCCCATGCTGAACAACACCCTGGAGTACTTTTTTGATATCTCAAATGCATCTGGAGATCTGGGAAGCTTCTTGCTGTCTGCTGACATTCAAATAATGGAGGTCTATAGTGCCCGAGGCAGAAAGGTCCATAAAAGTCCACAAAAAACGTGTCAATATTCCTCCATACTGCTCGTCCAATGTATTCCAAGTGTCCTGAGTGGGTAGCATCCAGAATTTACTCGAAACGAAGTCATTTAGAATGTTTTTAGAGCATAAACAGTAGTGTATAGGATTTCCTGAAAGCGCGCACCTGCGCGATCACGAGGCTACGGAAGCCGGCAGACCAAACCAGATGAAAGTGCGCATTCAGCGTCTGCTCTGCCAATAATGCAAGCGTAGAAGAAGAAATGTGCTGTTTACCTGTGCAAAGAAAGAAACAACGAAAGAAAAATGTCTGAGGACTTCAGTGTTGAGGAAGAGCATGAGTTCTTTGCCGAGCTGAATGCGCTGGTTTGGTCTGCCGGCTTCCGTAGGCTCGTGAACGCGCATGTGCGCGCCTTCAGGAAATCCTATACACTACTGTTTATGCTCTAAAAACATTCTAAATGACTTCGTTTCGAGTAAATTCTGGATGCTACCCACTCAGGACACTTGGAATACATTGGACGAGCAGTATGGAGAAATATTGACACGTTTTTTGTGGACTTTTATGGACCTTTCTGCCTCGGGCGCTGGGCACCTCCATTATTTGAATGTCAGCAGATAGCAAGAAGCCTCCCAGATCTCCAGATGCATTTGAGATATCAAAAAAGTACTCCAGAGTGTTGTTCAGCATGGGGGTGAGTAGAAAATGAAGGCTAATCATGTTTTGGGTGTACTATTCCTTTAATAACGGATCTAGTGGCTTCCTCCTGGTCATGTGTCCTTCCCCCCTGCAGTTGACTTTTTTTTAATCTCAGAGTGGAGAAATGTACTTGTTACATTGGCTCAATACTCAAAAAGAAGTAGAAGAAGGTGCCAAAAGGAGGAAAAGTTGAATGGGGTATATAGGTTGTAAGCCTAGCCTTAAAAAGAGTTTTTTTTTTTTTTACTGCTCTTTAATATAATGTGTTTTTATGTCAAGTGAACTGAAAACAGTTGCACTTTTTGGAAATAATAAAGGTGATAACTAATTCATTAATTTTACAATGTCATTTTTTCTTACAGGACCAGGTTAGTCGTTTTGAAATAACATAATTAATGTTTTATTTATTGCCTTTAGTAATAAAACTTGAAGAGTATTAATGTGTGATTAGACAGTAGGAACATGAGCCACATATTTATTCATCAGATCTGCTACTGAATAATTGATCTATCTTTCAACACAGAAGAGTTTGTGTTTCTCTGCTCTTTTACTCCAGATGTATTCACCTTTTATGGATCATCCACCTTTTCCTGTATTTTTTTAAAATAATAATAATAATTTGTTTGTGAGAATAGAAAAATAAGGAGCAAATTTTTCTCTGCAGAAAAGACATTTCTAGTTATGAGGCTTAAGGCCATTTGATCGAGTTAAGACTCTGTTTTGATCCAAAAAGGCTGAACTGGCTGGATTTTGCAATTTATCCTAAAAGTTTGGCTGAACTTTTAAGTACCTGAAAAAAAAAAACCTCATAGGCTGTTGCCAGCAATCCCTCTGGGAATGTTCATGGGCTTGAGTTGTGCTCTTTGTGAATACCCCTCTATGAAGTAAGCCCTTATTGGATCACCGCAATATTACATCCATTTACTCCTCTTATTATCAGAACGATAATGAACCATAGCTGCAATCCTAGTAAATATGAGGTTGATTGATGAGAAGTCAGCGATGGATGCATGTTGGAAACTTTCTCTGCATTTTTTTTCTTCCCAGCTTGTCTCAACAATGTGACTTTATTCCTTTGAGGTCTTCATCTTGCAGCTACAGCGGATATTCCTGTTTTATCGTCCATTTTCATTCTGACTGCCAAAGGGAGAATGTGGCCAATTTATAGCTAAAACAAAACATTGCCTGTTAAAACCACCTAGCTTGAAGCCACTACAAACACAAATATAAATGTCAGTCTAACTTTGTTTGGATCACGGTTTTTTGTACCTAAATCAAATCAGACTCTTAGAAATGAACCTATTCATAACTGTGTAACTGCAAAAAATGTAAACTGGTAAAGTTTGCACTGCAATTTAAAAGAAATAGTAGACATGACCAGCAGAGGTAGTTTTTGAAACACACGTTTTGGCTTTAAACTCTAATTAGGACTGAGACCAAAGCTATCATTTTAAACAAACACTTTTAGAGCAAGTGTGTTTTCACTCTTTAAGATGAATATTTTATGTGACTTCAGTTTTCCTGTGTTTCTTTGTGGATTTATTTTGTAATATATATATAAAGAAAAAAAAAACAGCACTCTGCAAAAATCACGTATCACTGCATTCCTCATGTTTGATATATTTTTTTCCCCTTTGGACTCCCTCTCCATCATTTTTGAGAGCAGTACCATTTTCACAGGGCACCATTGATCTCTGTCCTATAAATCAGACGTGTCTCTTAAGGCTAAAGGGATAAACCACTGTTGTGTCCGCTCAGCAAAGAAACTGTTTTAATGGGATTTTGACACACTTCATTACTTACAGTCTGATTCAAATCTATCCAAATGTTTCTTGTTAAATCTGTGAAAAATAAACTAAACAGAATAATAGATGGTATTTTAGACATACAGTAAATGATCAAACAAAAATTGTGTTAAAATACTTTGCTTGTTTGCTTATTCCTAAAACTATTCTATTCAGCTAGCATATTATTTTCCTTAATTTTCTATTCAGATAATGTCGGCACTTTGTGTGTTAAGAAATTATTATAGCTTGTTCATTTTTTTCGTAATATTACTTTGAATATTTAAATAGTTAGTTGATATCACTTAGGGTTGTCAAAAGTATTGATTCACAAAAAAGTATCGATACTGAAACGTTGTATCCGGATACAATACTCGTTTTTAAAAGTATCGATACAGTGCCACCACCAGTGGCACCTAAGCAGGCATTCATCTAAAGTGCAGAATAGAGGACAATGCACTATCAGAACACTGTGTGATTGAATAATTCTAAGCACTTTTCAGTTTCACACTTTTTTTTTTGTAAGAGGTGCAGCTGCTGAGAATTGTTTTTGTTTCTTAACCGGTTTGGCTAGCGTCATTGCTATGTGTTCAAAGCATAGCCAAGGAAGGAACACTTCATTTTAATTTGATACGTTTTTTATCAAGCTTGCTTAATATTATGCACAGCATACAACCTTTATTGTATTTATTTATTGTATTTTATTAATGAAAATATTTCTGTAGAATTTTGGAGTCTTTGTTTTTATCCTTGTGGTATCGAAATGGTATCGAGTATCGAATATTTTCCTTAGTATCGGTATCGAGTTGAAAAGTTTAGTATCGTGACAACTCTAATATCACTGCATGTCTGACCTTTACTGGATTTCTTCTGAATAAGCAAATTCATTGCACCGACGACATCTTTTTGAGATCAAACATAATTGAAGTTCTTAGTTTGACATTGAAAAATTATTGACCAATGGTCAAGAAAACTGTCAGTTTCATCTGCTGCAGATATTGATGCATGTCTGATCTATTGGCTTGTATTAAATCAAATTTGGTAAAATCCAGTTAAGCATATTTAATTTGAACTGATCTTATTGTGTCTGGATACCAATAACGGCAAAAACTTCTTTATCACTCTGCAATATTGGAGGCCCGTTTTGTTATTAGGAATGGGTATCAATTCAGATTTCAAGAATCAATTTAATTCCGATTTAGAATCAACACTTTTGAACCCATCTGAAATTGGATTGTTGGTACTGAGAACATTTCTTTTGCTGTTATCTTTATTTCACAACTGTTTAGTTATACAACAGACATAGGCTTCAGTTTTTTATTAATATTCAGCAGCAAATAATTAAAATTATGTAAAAAAATCATTTTTGGTTACTCAGTTCAATTTATATAGCTTTATATAGTTATATAACACATATCATCTAGAGGCAAGTTACAGAGACAAATTAACCAGATCACACAGTCAGATTGGTTAAAAAAAGTTTTCTAAGTTTGTAATTCAAGTAGATATTCTTTTCTATTGTGGTGTTGACTCTAGCAATCACTCGCCCTAAACATGCACGCAGTGACAGTGGAGAGGAAAACCTACCTTTTAGGAGGTAGAAACCTCTAGCAGAACCAGCCTCAGTGTGAGTTGCCTTCTGCTGAGGCCAACTGAGGCTTCAAGGAGAGAGATGCAGACATACAAAAGGAATATAGAAGCACTGATCCATAAATATTTTCTATGTTGGAAATGTAATGGTAAACTCCGTGGGTTTTTCTGTCCAGGAAAGACTGAAAAACAGGCCCAACTCAATCAACTGTATAGGTTAGGTGTTGATGACTGCACCTTAGCTGAAATTTCTCTCCAGGATGGTGTCAGCCAAAAAGAGAACTGATAAGATGAAGGTAATATGAAAAGCAGGGAGCATAAAGTAAGGGGTTAAACTAAAAAAAAATACTGCAGAATGGGAAAATAGAGTGGAGCAGAATGATAAACGTAGGCCCCAAATCCTCCAGCAGACTAAGCCTATAGCAGCAGAACTATAGGGATTGCTTTATCGGAAAGGAAAGTTTGAAGCCTAGCCTTAAAAGTAGATGGTTTTATTGCCTCAAGGAATAAAACTGGTTGTGTGTTCCAAAGGAGCTGGGTAACTAAATGTTCCACAGCCCTTTCTTCTGTTAAAAACTCTAGTAGCATCTAGTACATTCAGCAGATTGAGAGCAAAGGGCTCTGTTAGGAACATGGAGAACTTTTGGATCTTTGATATAAGATGGAGCTTTCTTATTTGGTGCTTAATATAAAAGAAGGATGATTTTAAATTCTACTCTGGATTTATCAGGAAGCCAGTGAAGAGAAGCTAGGATAGGAAAGATATGATCTCTCTTTTCAATTTTCATCAGAACTCTGGCTGCAGCATTTTGGATCAGCTGAAGGCTTTTAACAGTTTGTGGATTTCCTGATAGTAAAGAATCACAGTCGTCCAGCCTCGACGTAAAAAATGCATGGACTAGTTTCTCATCATCAACCCTGTATGAGTTATTTCTAATGTTTGCAATATTCTGGAGATGAAGGAATGAAATTCTAGAAACCTCTTTGATGTCGTATTTAAATGGCAGGTCCTGATTAAAAATAAAACCTTTTTTTTTTTTTTACTTTATTTTCTGAGATAAATGTAATCCCATCCAAATGAAGTGACTGAATAATCAGCTTCTTTTTCAAAGACTATCTTCTGTTTTGTCTGCATTCAGAAGCAGAAACTTAAGTCATCCAAGTTTTGTCTTCAAGACATGCCTATAATCTATGTAATGGATTAGTGTTATCTGGATTTATAGATATATAGATGTAGCTGAGTATCATCAGCATAACAGTGGAAATTAATCCCATGCTGTCTAATAACTCTACTGATTGGGAACATATATATAGTAAAGAGAATTGGTCCTAGCAATGATCCCTGTGGTACTCCACAGGTAACCCTGGAGGATGAGGAAGATTTGTCATTAATGTAAACATATTGAAATCTGTCTGATAAATAAGATTCAAACCAGCCTAGTCCAGATCTCTCAATTCCTACAAAATGTATCAAGCCTTTCCAAAATAATAATATGACCAACTGCGTCAAATGCAGCACTGAGATCTAACAGGACAAGTACAGATAAAAGTATATTATCTGAGGCCATGAGAATATCATTGACTTTCACCAGAGCCTGACTGAAGCTCTAAAAACAGTTCATTATGTTGTAAATTTCTACACATTTGATTGGTAGCTATTTTCTTAATAATTTTAGATAAGATTATATATAGGTATATATCCGATCAAGTTGTTAGGATTGAGAGAAGGTTTCTTGAATAAATATTCAATTACTACCTTAAAAGCCTGTGGAACGTATCCCTGTAAAAGGGGTAGATTAATCCCTTATACGAATTGATCTGTAGGGATTACTATGGGAATCAATTCAGAATTGAGTATTAAAATATACATTTTTTTTTCTTTAAACATAGCTCTATTCACTGCTGTTATTTAAAGATTTGTTGATAAAGAATAGATGATAAAACTCCAGAAGGCCAAATGTTATGAACTAAGATGTTCAAACTGTCAGAAAATCAATAAAATTAACAAGGGTTATAGGTAATCTGAGGAAAACACTACAAGTGTCCGCTGTTAAGGATATCTGTACTACAACAGCCTGCTGTTCAGAAGCATTTCCACCCTACAGATTATCAAAGGCATACATTAGAATGATTGGATTATGGAGAGACAAGCCAGTGCTTTAATTCAATAAATCTGCATTCCCTAAAAAATGTTGTTTATATGTGTAAATTCTACTATAGAATATGTGGACGCTTGATTAACATCAAAACAGTAGGATAACAATGCCTTCTATCTGTTATGTATGTTTGATCTGTTTTTATTCTTGAGTAAGATCGCCTGAACAAAACATCAGCTGCTGGGACTTCTCCACAAGTTCATTGTATTCAATCACCAATGAACAGCTCATGACATCTTTTATGTTTGTTTGTGGTAATAAGTGCAAATATGCAACGCATTATCTTACAGACTTTTCTTTCATCTACAGACATCATTGTAACTACCAATGGAGAGCCTGTTAAGGATATCTGTACTACAACAGCCTGCTGTTCAGAAGCATTTCCACCCTACAGATTATCAAAGGCATACATTAGAATGATTGGATTATGGAGAGACAAGCCAGTGCTTTAATTCAATAAATCTGCATTCCCTAAAAAATGTTGTTTATATGTGTAAATTCTACTATAGAATATGTGGACGCTTGATTAACATCAAAACAGTAGGATAACAATGCCTTCTATCTGTTATGTATGTTTGATCTGTTTTTATTCTTGAGTAAGATCGCCTGAACAAAACATCAGCTGCTGGGACTTCTCCACAAGTTCATTGTATTCAATCACCAATGAACAGCTCATGACATCTTTTATGTTTGTTTGTGGTAATAAGTGCAAATATGCAACGCATTATCTTACAGACTTTTCTTTCATCTACAGACATCATTGTAACTACCAATGGAGAGCCTGTTACGTCAAAGGAAATACAATCCTGCATCCACTTGATCCAGGAACTGATAGTGGTGCGTTTGAATCAGGCGGTGGCCAATAAGCTGATCAGCTCTGTGGACTATCTGAGGGAGAGCTTTGTGGGAACGCTGGAGCGGTGCCTCAACAGCCTAGAGAAGTCCAACTTCGACTCATCTGTGCATAATGTCACTTCTAATCATCTTAAACAGGTGGGTAGGAGTTTATAGAAAAATAGAAACTTATTTTCCGTCAGCAGTGAGAAGTGAGTGTATTATTTAGTCTGAGTGTACATTTTGTTCTTTTAGTTTAAAGTTGGAGGCAGATTTGGATACATTTGAAACGTAAAGAGGCCTATGGAGCTAGATGGGTCTCAATTTTCACAAATACACATAAATGAATTATAAATGCACAGGACAAGATCCACACATACACAGATCGTTTCACACAAGCACAAAAAAAATCCACACATGCACAGCATGATTCATGCAAGCACACAAAATCCACACATGCACAGAACAAGATTCACCAAAATATGTCTCCATAAACAATTATAAATGAAATGACAAAGTACCAGTAGTCTTTAAACTTCATTGCATTTGTGTGTGGAGACTGCCCTGACATGCCTCAATACACAAATGCATTTTTTAAGCAGGGATGGTTTACCACCAATCACAAAGCTCCCTTGTATAAGCCAATAAAAAGGTAGTGCTCCACATGGGATGAACCCCAGATCCTACATGCTCTGCTCCGCCCCGCTCACATACATTGTGCGGAGCACTTACACTCTCATTTCAATCAATGAGAGCTTTTCCACATTCACGCTACTCCTTCCAACGTCACCGTCCACGTATGTCTTCTCCGTCCTCCGATGTCAAAATAAGGAACCGAGCCATTTTTAGCTCCACTCCGGTATAGCCAGTTGCAGTCGCACCAAACAGGAAAAAGGATGGCGAGAAGATCCGGTTTGTCAAATTAAAACATGGTAACTGCAGATCGGTATATACAAATTAGAGCATAATTCTTATATATTCCCAAAAACTAAGAACGTTTATTTAAATTATGAGATGCTAATTATTGGTACTTCAACATTCCAGGAAGCAGATTTCTCATCTCCATCGAAAAATATTTATTTTATACCCAGAGGCTAAGAGTTAAATCAAATCTGGTCATAAAAGCTCCTAAGAGCTATTGACGGGGCTTCTTTAGCTGAAAACATCTTTCTGTACATTAACCAGGACTGGTTGCAATGGTGGGGAAGGAGTGGAAAACATTAGGGTGAATGCCAATATCGTTATAATAAAGCAATAACTTCACAGGCGGCCATATTTAGGACTTCCTCACCAAAATGCCACCATATCCTGATCTAATCGCTGGAGTCTATCCCAAACCCTGTCGAGCTTAGCAGAGATCACCAATGGCTGTGTTCTCCCTTCATTCAAAGCAGCACTCCTCAGTCACAGGTACACAAAAGTCTTCTTTGAATTGAGCCCAGCTGAGGCTCTACTGAACCACTGGCAGTTCTATGCAGAGGTCTACAACCTTTGCTGCACAGAGCAACATTACAAGTGAATGAATTTCACATCATAGCAGAGCTGGAGCCACCTGGTGAAGAAAGAAGATGTTTCTCAGATCAGTTAGTTATTCTAAAACAAACATTTCAATACATTATTAAATTAGAGAAATATTTGAAAGCGGCAATTACATCTACTTGACCCTTCACTCGGACAATACATGTTGTGTTATTTGATCTCAGCATCAACATAATGGTTCTGTTAAGGCTTTAGATCTTTTTGACAAAACTGCTGAAGAAATAGCATGAAGAAGACCAAAGAACAGCTGACTGGTGAGGGATTACGTTGGGAGATATTTAGCTACTATTTAGATGTGTTTCTTTAAAATGAGCCAAGAAAATTGTTAGGGTAGATTTCACTATAAAGACGGAAGGGGGTGTTTCTACAATGTTGATTCATGGGTGCTGGATAGAAATGGATGGCACACTGTTCAGTGTTTTTAAACATGGTTTGTGCTCTGCTTTATGTTGCTCTATCTCATAAAATCCCCTGAATTTACGATTAAAGTTTGTGGTTGAACAGTGACTGATTGTCTGACTTGCATCATTAGAGGTGGGTTTTTAATCCTTTTTATGTTTTCTTCCTCATCAGTTACTTAATGCTGCCTATCATGTGGAAGTCACCTTTCATTCGGGATCCTCCGTCACAAGGCTGGTCTGGGAGCAAATCAAACAGGTGAGGTCTCAAGACGCCTATGAAAAGGGTTTAGTAGTTTATGAATTTATGTTAATTTAAGTCTGTTTCCCCCCCTTTTTTCCAAGATAATCCACAGGATTACGTTTGTAAATCCCCCTGTTATCACACCAGAGTGGAAGCGAAAAGTGGCCCAGGATGCTATAGAAAGTCTCAGCGCTGCCAAACTGGCCCGCAGCATCTGCTCCCAGTTCAGAACCCGGTTGAACAGCTCTCATGAGGCCTTTGCAGCATCTTTACGACAGGTTGGAGCTTCTCTGTTCTTTGATTTCCTTTTCTTTGCTGCTAGTGTGTTCTTAAGATTTTCAGTCACACAAAAACTTCTAACCTCCAATGATCAGGTTCAAACTCTGCTCCCCAGGTGTATTTTCAAATAAATCATTCAGGTAGACTGGAAACTGTTTAAATGGATTTCCTGAACAGCTGTATTGCATTTAGAAATCTCTGAACTGTTATATTCAACAACAGCTTCCAGATTTATTTGAAGAAAAAACAAAAATGTCCCAAAGTCTGCAACTGAAGAAAAGAAATGTCAGCCAGGCTGGTTTGCATGACATTGTCTGTGTTACTCGGTTCTCAATGTTGGGAAGTAAAAATAGTAAATCTAAGAGAATTTTACAGACATGCGTGCCACCATTTAGGTCTTGTTCTTAGCTGTTTTTTAACTGGAGTTGGACTGTAATGCAAAAATATATGCCAAACGCAACTACACCTAAAATAATAAAGAATGGTATAAGTTAGGGCTGGCAAATTAATTGCATTTGCAATATAATCACAACTTAAAGAAATAGCATCTTCAAATTCGCAGAGCCACCTAATTTTATTCACACTATATTTAAGAAGAGTAAGGCCCCGTCCAAACGAAGTCAAACCCTGGTCTAAACTCACAAATTTTTCACGAAACCAGCCTCTCATCCATACGAAGCCGGCGTTTCGGGGTCTGTAAACAAATCTTTTTTTTTATTAAGCCTTCAGAGTGGGAAGATTTTGAAACGCCGTTTTCGTGTTTCCATCTTTAAGGTCTGACCGCATTTTTCGTTTTACACGCATGCGTCATAGCGTCGCCTCTAAACATGCATGCGCGACACAGTATCACAACAGCAATGGCACCGTACTGTGTTGAATGGTTGCTGCTCATGCTACTCACCCTGCTGTCGGGCTTACAACAGAATCTTCTTCTTCTGGAATATCTCCAGGAAGAACGGAGCAATATAGACGACATAGTTCAGCACCTCAATTTGACTGAACCACGAAAATGGACACGCAGGGCCATTTTCCGGTTTTCCGGTTTGGTTGTTGTATAAATATTAGTGCGCATGTCCAACATTTCTTCGCCTCTTTTTGCTTTGGCACCACAGCGCCACTTACAGGCCTGGCATACATTTTGCAGCGTTTTCATGCATTTGTGTGGTCGATCACATTTATTTTACGTCTCCGTCTTTACGACAAACGTTCTGGAAAATATTAGCGTTTCGTGTTCGTTTTGACTTCGTGTGGACAGGGCCTAAGACATAACATTTCTCCC
This sequence comes from Cyprinodon tularosa, assembly GCF_016077235.1. Classification (NCBI taxonomy): domain Eukaryota; kingdom Metazoa; phylum Chordata; class Actinopteri; order Cyprinodontiformes; family Cyprinodontidae; genus Cyprinodon; species Cyprinodon tularosa. The sequence continues at coordinate 1,834,618 of NW_024038375.1, read as the reverse complement.
TCCAGCCCTTTAAGTGGTGATTAAACGCTTGACATGGGTTAGTCACCACAGAGAAAAAGGTAGAGAGAGTAGCAGCTAACACCTACTGTAGATCCATGCATGCAAATAGAGGTAAATACTTTTTCACACAGTGGTTACAGAAAAGTCCTGTAACAATGAACTATAGGTAAGGAAGCTAAAAAAAAAAGTACGTGAAACATCTACAAGCTTGGGGTTAGAGCAAAGGAAAATTGAAGTAAAATGGCAGTATTGCTTAAAAATTGTTGCAATTTAGATTTTTGACAAAATCGTTCTGCCCTAATATAAATACGCCTAATAAATTATAAAGAGTCAAAACCTGTCTTTATATCTTTTTTTTTTGAGCTGTCAGGGTATACAGGTGCTGGTCATAAAATTAGAATATCATGAAAAAGTAGATTGATTTCAGTAATTCCATTTAAAAAGTGAAACTTGTATATTATATTCATACATTACATACAAACTCATATATTTCAGATGTTTATTTTGTTTAATTTTGATGATTACAAATGACAACAAATGAAAATCTCGAATTCATCATATCAGAAAATTAGAATATTACTGAAGACCAATAAAAACAAAGGATTTATAGAAATGTTGGCCAACTGAAAAGTATGAACATGAAAAGTATGAGCATGTACAGCACTCAGTATTTAGTTGGGCCTCCTTTGGCCTGTATTACTGCAGCAATGCGGCGTGGCATGGAGTCGATCAGTCTGTGGCACTGCTCAGGTGTTATGATAGCCCAGGTTGCTCTAATAGTGGCTTTTAGCTCTTCTGAATTGTTGGGTCTGGTGTATTGCATCTTCTTCTTCACAATACCCCATAGATTTTCTATGGGGTTAAGGTCAGGAGAGTTTGCTGGCCAATTAAGAACAGGGATACCATGGTCCTTCAACCAGGTACTGGTAGCTTTGGCACTGTGTGCAGGTGCCAAGTCCTGTTGGAAAATGAAATCTGCATCTCCAAAAAGTTGGTCAGCTGCAGGAAGCATGAAGTGCTCTAAAACTTCCTGGTATGTGGCTGCGTTGACCCTGGACCTCAGAAAACACAATGGACCAACACCAGCAGATGACATGGCACCCCAAACCATCACTGACTGTGGAAACTTTACACTGGACTTCAAGCAACGTGGATGAAGTGCCTCTCTTCTTTTCCTCCAGACTCTGGGACCTTGATTTCCAAAGGAAATGCAAAATTTACTTTCATCAGAGAACATGACTTTGGACCACTCACCAGCAGTCCAGTCCTGTTTCTCTTTAGACGCTTCTGACGCTGTCTGTGGTTCAAGAGTGGCTTGACACAAGGAATGCGACAGCAGAAACCCATGTCTTTCATACGTCTGTGTGTGGTGGTTCTTGAAGCACTCACTCCAGCTGCAGTCCACTCTTTGTGAATCTCCCCCACATTTTTGAAGGGGTTTTGTTTCACAATCCTCTCCAGGGTGCGGTTATCTCTCTTGCTTGTACACTTTTTTCGACCACATCTTTTCCTTCCCTTCGCCTCTCTATTAATGTGCTTGGACACTGAGCTCTGTGAACAGCCAGCCTCTTTAGCGATGACCTTTTGTGTCTTGCCCTCCTTGTGCAAGGTGTCGATGGTCGTCTTTTGGACAACTGTCAAGTCAGCAGTCTTCCCCATGATTGTGTAGCCTATAGAACTAGACTGAAAGACCATTTAAAGGCTTTTGCAGGTGGTTTGAGTTGATTAGCTGATTAGAGTGTGGCACCAGGGGCCATCAATTTTGAACCTTTTCACAATATTCTAATTTTCTGATATGATGAATTTGAGATTTTCATTTGTTGTCATTTGTAATCATCAAAATTAAACAAAATAAACATCTGAAATATATGAGTTTGTATGTAATGTATGAATATAATATACAAGTTTCACTTTTTAAATGGAATTACTGAAACCAATCTACTTTTTCATGATATTCTAATTTTATGACCAGCACCTGTATATTAGCAAAACTTTCCATTACAGGGGTATTTCATTTACTTGAACCTGGTGTGGTCAGAGTGAAAATTCTTTACAATGAGCAAATCCTAGAGGTCCTGAAGACTGGACTTTAAAAGCATTTATTGATGGCCCAGTGAGTTTATAGACTTTACTGTAAAAAGTGTAAAAAGTACTGTAATAATTGACCTAATTCATAGGAATTATAGCTAGATAACTTGGTCTAAATGCTCTTGCAGCCTTTAACACTCAGAATCAGAGGCCTCGTAGCATAGGGAGTGCACAAGTCTTTTTTTTTTTTTTTTTTTTAAGTGAATTAGTTTGTATTGGCCTTAGAAGCTCAGAAATGCAGGCACACATTTCTCACATCCACATTTATTAATATTTATGAAGCCCTCGCTGCCGCCCTTCATCTACATTCTCTCTAGTTGTTCACCCAAAGTACAGCAAAGCTGATTACAATCAGCGGAAACAGTCTTATTCATGCAGTGATTAAGGTTTTTGTTTTTTTTGAAATCGTATAGCAGCTATAATTTTCTACTAATTCTAGTTGGCTAATGGCTGAATATACAGCTACTCCACAGCCAAAACAAAGCACCTAAAAAATAATGTCAGCAGTCTGTCACATCACGGTTTGAACTGCCAGAACGACAAACAGCTTTCATGACCAACTCCCCCCTGCTGCTATCTCGGCACATTGCATTGCATTAGGGAAAGGGGTTAGAAGTACAAACAATACCTTGAAAGTATGTGATGAATGTAAAGTAGTGCAAACATTGCTGTATTTGCCTGCAGGTGTTGAATAAATAATATTCCTGAAAAAGATCTAACTGTTAAAAACCTTTCGTTTAAATCTAGCTCAGTTTTCCAAACAGTTTTTCTTCCTGCATGAAACTTGCCATGCTTAAAGTTTACTTCCAAGTATATTACTTTCCTCTACTTTTTCTTCCTTTCATTCTCTGGTACAGCTCGACACCTGATTAACTTCTTTTGGTCTTTTTTTGTACATGTTCCTATTTGGATGGATGGATGCATGGATGGATGGATGATCTGAAGTATTACTTTGCCATCTGTCCCTAATTCCAGATACACTGGGAGCTTGAGAAAAATATTACAAATGAACTGCTGACCAAAATGTTTACACACAACCTTACAGATGTTGATTTACCAACACACTCTGTAGGAAATATAATTTATCATCCAGTAACTGTGTGTTTTCAAGACCTCTGGAGTCAGGAGTCTGATGAATTACAACATCAGAGGTCGAGCAGGTGGCCACTGGTCCCTGAGAACAGCTTCTCTGAACAGCAGCTCACAGTCTGTAGAGATGTAGCAACTTCCTATATCCTATAAACTAGGCTTTGTTTTGTCCCGTTTCACCCATATGGCTCTGGGAATAGATATTTCAGATTTAGATGATAAAATAACAGCTTTGCTTTCACAAGCAGATCAATTTGACTGTTGCCATAGCGTTCGGTTTGATACATGTACATAAAACATTTTAGAAATTTTTTTTAGGGAGTAAAATCATTTATAATCGTATAAAAAAACTAGGCTTAGAGAAATGAAGACTATGTCTGATAAGCTGATGACTAATTTTTTGGGGTTTTTGATTGGTCAAATGCCAAATAGCTGCAATTCTTCTTTGTTAGTTTAAATTATGTAAACTTTCGTATCTTTATCTTTTCTCTGTAAATTTTTAAGTTAATGTGTCCAACCTTAATTAAGATTGAAAATATAATTTTGATTCCATAGTTAAACCATAAATGCTGCCTTTATTTAATCGTCAGAAATCCAATCTTTTTTATAAAGGCTGTTATTGAATAAATCCAGCCATATTAAATATTATCTATATATTATCCTTACCTAGAGAAATGCAGGTTAGGTGAGAAATTGTAAAAGAGGTACATTGAACAAAAGCTCAATTGCGAAAACATAGTCATTAACTACAGTTCAGATTATATGTAATAGAGTTCTATATAAATCGAAAGGTGTAAAAAAAAAAAAATAAAAAGATCACAAACCCTTCAAACAGTAACAGAATGGAGAAAAATGGTTAAAGAAATATACTCAGTTGAAAGGTTGACTATTTTTTAGAGGTGCTGCCCCCAAAGATGTGGAAAATACTGAAGAAAATAAAAATGTAAACACATTTTTCCCTCTTTATTAACATGGTTTGTATTTAGAGCTTTTTCTGAACTGCCTCGGTTATAATTATTTCCTTTTGTCTGTTGGCTTCTGTCTTGTGGGGATCATAAATATTAACAAGAACACCTCTCATTGATCATAAAATATACGTTGATAAGGACCCCAAGGACAGCAGGAAGACATTTACAAAGTTCAGAAGACATTTACATGGGAGGTTATGATGTGACCCACGATGTGTATATATATATATATATGCAGGGCTAAAAGTCAGCCGAAATGGTCCGTTACCACTTGCCGTATATATCTGAAACATCCGCCCAATATGCGCCTTGAGCTCTGATTAACTCTTCTCAGCCTGCTGTGTTCATCCACCAATCCATCTTTGTGATGCACTCCTCCCAGCTCAGCAGCTCGTTACTCCCTCAACATCATTCATGTCTGTCTGTTAATAAACTATATGTGGCTGAAAAAAATCCATCAGTCAAGTGCAAAAAAGGATCGACTGACTCTCAAGATGTTTTTTCTTCCAGCCCCTGAGAGATAATAAAAAGCATTCTTTATTTTCTACCAAAAATAATCCCTCAATTATATCCAGAATAAATATTTCATTATTTTGCTGTAAATTTTTTATATGAATAACCAGATGAACAGGCACAAAGGCTTGGATATTACTCTTCTATAGTTCCTTTAATTTAATCTATTTAAATGGGATTTTCTGCTTTTTTTCTCTTTTTTTTCTTTTGAATATTATTTTATTTTATGTGTTATTTTTAAGTTTTTTTTCAGGATTGTTATGGAATATAGGGCCGTTTTTGAGATTCACTGTGCAACTTTTCAGTCTAGAGACAGGAATGGATGGCGACAGACGGGGCATTTAGCTTTAAATATTTCAAAAACAAATTGTAAAAATTCTGGATGTATAAGAATTATTCTGAAGATAAAGAATATCTGAATTTTCATTTTGAATTCATCATTAAATATTATTCAGCCTTGAGTATTTATTTTAATATTCTTTTTTGTTAATAATCAAAATGGAGAAGCTAAGGACGCAAAATCTTAAATTGAAATGTGTAACTAAGCTCTTATATCTAAGTTATTTCGGTCTATATCCGAACCTGAGTTTTTTTTTTTTAGTTTTTTTTCCTGTCTTTGTTTGCAGCTTGAAGAAGGTCACACAGGCCGTCTAGAGCGCACTGAAGACTTGTGGCTGCGTGTGAGGAAGGACCACGCCCCTCGACTGGCCCGGCTGTCTTTGGAGAGCCGCTCCCTGAGGGATGTGCTGCTGCATGGTGAGTCAAACCCATAAACTCTCATTGTTTTGCGTCTTGTAAAGCGGGCTTCTCTTTGGATGAACCTCAACACGTGTGCTGATATACTGTGAGGCACATTTAAACAAAGCCAGGGGAATGTGTTTACCTGCATAGTCAGATGCAGTGTAGTTTCCCTTTTGTACAATGACTTCTAAATCAGACAATGTTTGACCCTCAGTCTGGTTTAATCAGATTTTTTTTACTCTTTGTAAGGAGACGTTTAGCTTCGCAAGCTGCAACATTTTTCTCAATTTGCCTAAACCCTGATGTACTCATACCACCATTTTTATTCTTTAACTCTGGGTTAAGCAACATGTGGGAATGTTGTAAACATTTAATTCCCAATCAGTTGAGCTCTGATCTGACTGATAGCAGATGTACTGTAGTCCTTTTGAAGCTAGATTATTTAACACCTCCTGATCATGATAATAAAAGACAGACAGTGTTGAAGAACTGAGGTGAAAATAGTAAATCTACTAAACATTTTCTGCATGACACAATGCCTGCTGATGGGTGATATCAGAATAAATAGTAGAGAGAAAAAAACCTAATTGCTAAGACAAGTATAGCTGTCTGGGCTGGTGCCAGGAATTGAAATTTGAACAATCACCATAAAACTTTATTAGCAACTAATTAAAAACATTTGTTTTGGTTATAAAGAACTCCCTCAGAAAATCTTTGTTTATAGGAAAGTGTTTTTTCTTCAAAAGGCATTCTATAGCATGAATATGACCAACAGTTCTGTACTCATTTGCTGCACATTAATGTATTGTTCCTGCTAATTAAGCAATTATGATTAAGATCTGTTGTATAAAAATCTCACAGTTACACATATAACATTTTTCTTATGCTTTCTTTGCTTCACATTGCTATTAAAAATGCTAATCGTCATTTTGTGGTGTTTCTATCAATAGTTTATAAAATCTGGCATTATTTATCCCCAATCAAACCCAAATAAGTCATGGCTATAACTCTTTTTTTTTTTTTTTTTTTCTTTTTTTTTTTTAAGACATACAGGTGCTGGTCATAAAATTAGAATATCATGAAAAAGTAGATTGATTTCAGTAATTCCATTTAAAAAGTGAAACTTGTATATTATATTCATACATTACATACAAACTCATATATTTCAGATGTTTATTTTGTTTAATTTTGATGATTACAAATGACAACAAATGAAAATCTCAAATTCATCATATCAGAAAATTAGAATATTACTGAAGACCAATAAAAACAAAGGATTTATAGAAATGTTGGCCAACTGAAAAGTATGAACATGAAAAGTATGAGCATGTACAGCACTCAGTATTTAGTTGGGCCTCCTTTGGCCTGTATTACTGCAGCAATGCGGCGTGGCATGGAGTCGATCAGTCTGGGGCACTGCTCAGGTGTTATGATAGCCCAGGTTGCTCTAATAGTGGCTTTTAGCTCTTCTGAATTGTTGGGTCTGGTGTATTGCATCTTCTTCTTCACAATACCCCATAGATTTTCTATGGGGTTAAGGTCAGGAGAGTTTGCTGGCCAATTAAGAACAGGGATACCATGGTCCTTCAACCAGGTACTGGTAGCTTTGGCACTGTGTGCAGGTGCCAAGTCCTGTTGGAAAATGAAATCTGCATCTCCAAAAAGTTGGTCAGCTGCAGGAAGCATGAAGTGCTCTAAAACTTCCTGGTATGTGGCTGCGTTGACCCTGGACCTCAGAAAACACAATGGACCAACACCAGCAGATGACATGGCACCCCAAACCATCACTGACTGTGGAAACTTTACACTGGACTTCAAGCAACGTGGATGAAGTGCCTCTCTTCTTTTCCTCCAGACTCTGGGACCTTGATTTCCAAAGGAAATGCAAAATTTACTTTCATCAGAGAACATGACTTTGGACCACTCACCAGCAGTCCAGTCCTGTTTCTCTTTAGCCCAGGCAAGACGCTTCTGACGCTGTCTGTGGTTCAAGAGTGGCTTGACACAAGGAATGCGACAGCAGAAACCCATGTCTTTCATACGTCTGTGTGTGGTGGTTCTTGAAGCACTCACTCCAGCTGCAGTCCACTCTTTGTGAATCTCCCCCACATTTTTGAATGGGTTTTGTTTCACAATCCTCTCCAGGGTGCGGTTATCTCTCTTGCTTGTTCACTTTTTTCGACCACATCTTTTCCTTCCCTTCGCCTCTCTATTAATGTGCTTGGACACTGAGCTCTGTGAACAGCCAGCCTCTTTAGCGATGACCTTTTGTGTCTTGCCCTCCTTGTGCAAGGTGTCGATGGTCGTCTTTTGGACAACTGTCAAGTCAGCAGTCTTCCCCATGATTGTGTAGCCTATAGAACTAGACTGAAAGACCATTTAAAGGCTTTTGCAGGTGGTTTGAGTTAATTAGCTGATTAGAGTGTGGCACCAGGGGCCATCAATTTTGAACCTTTTCACAATATTCTAATTTTCTGATATGATGAATTTGAGATTTTCATTTGTTGTCATTTGTAATCATCAAAATTAAACAAAATAAACATCTGAAATATATGAGTTTGTATGTAATGTATGAATATAATATACAAGTTTCACTTTTTAAATGGAATTACTGAAATCAATCTACTTTTTCATGATATTCTAATTTTATGACCAGCACCTGTAGAACCAGATTTCCTCACTGTAGACACTGAGTAAAAAAAAATGTTAAAATCATTGATCGCCAATTAGAAATGTTTTAAAAATTCTTGCACTTAAAACAAACTAGGATAATAAAGGGAATGAATTGAACAGCATGAACTGCTGGTGTTGCAAACAACTTGGACTGGTCAGCTCTATCCAAAACACCCAGCCATGTTTACTCACGATACATACTGTCCCATAACAGCCATTCAACCTTTGATTTATCCTTTGACCCTTCTTCAGAAAGTGTGGAGATTTTCAGCCATGCTTCTGATGTGCAGCAACTAGTTGAAGTCTGGGTGTTCTGCTGTTAATGTTTACTTTTAATACTGTTATTCTCCTTATATTGCAAATATGCCACTGTGGGGTGTGGATGGAATAAGTTTAACCACTGCCTCATTCATTCTCGCACATTCAGTGTCTATCATACTTTAATTTTTAAGTTTTGTTTTTTGTCGGTCCTTTTGTTTTCTCACAGGAAAGCCTAAGCTTGGGCATGAATTGGGCCGGGGCCAGTATGGAGTGGTTTACCTGTGTGACAGCTGGGGAGGACACTACCCATGTGCCCTGAAGTCTGTGGTTCCACCTGACGATAAACACTGGAACGACTTGGCTTTAGAGTTTCACTACACAAGGTGAGCTAGTAACCACTAGCAACAAACTCAACAGAAAGTAGAGGCCAGATATTTATTTACATGGTACAGAAAGAGGAGATTAAAACATTTCTTTCCCCCCTCAGTTTTTCACATTAAATTATAGTGAGGGTCTGCTGGTTTTGGTTGACTTAAAGAAAGATGTGTTCCTTTATTAACAGTGTATGTAAACATCTGGTTTCAGCCGTATGAGGAATGATCAGACCACTGAGAAATGTCAAATGACCAGTTTTCAGCAGTTGGTAGCGGTTTTATTCCAGCAGGCAGACCACGCCCTTTAATGGGAAGAGTGGTTCTGACAGTTAACGCTTCAGACACTTTGACCTGCTTTGTAAAGCAGGGGTGTCTCATCAAAGCATTAACAAATGCTAATGTCAGGAGTGCAGATCTTTATCTCAGGTGCTCTGAATGCAAAGCAAATGTTTGCTTTTGGATAAAGAAAAAAAAGAAGAATCTATTTGTTTCCCTGACGTATCTGTGTGGGTTTGTGTGTGTTGCCTCAGATCTCTGCCCAAGCATGAACGGCTGGTCGACCTGCACGGCTCTGTGATTGATTACACCTATGGTGACGGCTCCAGCATCGCCGTGCTGCTTATCATGGAGCGACTGCATCGAGATCTCTACACCGGGTTAAAGGTCACTTGATAACTTACTAGCTCTAGATTGAGAACAACAGTGCTCCTTGTTCTTCTCCCCTAACTACTTTGTTGTTGTTGTTTTTTTATATAATCTGTCAGGCTGGTTTGTCCCTGAGAGAGAGGCTGCAGATCGCTCTAGATGTGGTGGAGGGAATCCGCTTCCTGCACAGTCAGGGTCTCGTACACAGAGACATTAAATTAAAAAATGTTCTGGTAAGTTCAGAGCGACTAAAGATTCAACCAGTTATACCTGTTGTGGGCTTTTAATTTGTCTAATTATTGTTTGCAATATGCACATATTTTAGCTTTTGTGATTAATATTATTTTGTCTTTTAAGGTGTAATTTTTTTTTGCATGACTTAATAAAACTATCTTTTTTTTCTCTTTAAGTTGGACAAGCAAAATCGTGCAAAGATCACAGATCTGGGTTTTTGCAAACCAGAGGCCATGATGTCTGGCAGCATTGTTGGGACTCCCATCCATATGGCTCCAGAACTGTTTACAGGTACTCCCACTGAGCAGCCACTGTCTCACAAAACTATTGCCATTCCTTTAACCTTTCTATGTTTTGTCACATTACAGCCAAAAACTTTCTTTCATTCCATTATCAAGTAGTTCATAGTTATGAAGTGGAGGGAAAGCTGTACATGCTCTGATGGCCCTCTCTGTCCAATCAAATCCAATCCACTTGATTCATATCGCACATTTAACAAGAAATATTTTTTTCACTGTTCTGTACATAAAGACAAAACAAGAACCCAACACACACACACAAAACGCAATAAGAGTTTAAAATGAATAAATAAATAAAATGGACACAGAGGACCACACACTTATGCGTTGTTAAAAGAAAAAGAGTAAAAGTGGGTCTAAAAATGACACTTAATAAACTACACTGTGAAGGCTGTTCGTATATAGAGGGGAAAAGTATTTAACAGTCTGGGGCCAGCTACAGAAAAGGCTCTGTCCCCTCTGGTATTAGTTAAAGATGGACCTCAGAGCATGTGCCAGGGAGTATATCTGAAGGAGGTTGGTAATGTATTGAGGAGCCAATTCCACTCAAAGCTCTAAACACAAACAATAAAATTTTAAAATCAACTAAACGAACAGGCACAAGAATTGGTGGAAAGCGTTGATGTTTTCTGGTCCCGGTTAAAAGACGAGCCGCTGTGTTTTGGACTAACTGCAGATGGGAGAGACATCTCATTGGCTAATCCCTGGATAAAGTGCATTGCAGTAGTCCAGGCGGCTAGAAACAGAGTGTAAAACTTACTTAAAGAGGTTAAAAGATGAGAAAAGGTTTTAATTTAGATTTAAAAGACAGATTTTAGATAAAAAGACTATTTTAAAATGCTGTTTTAAACTTTAGCTCTGACCACCTTCTCTAGTTCTGGTGAACTAAAAATCCCCACAGCATGATGCTGCCACCACCAATCCTTCACCACAGAAGTGGACTCTTCAGATTGACATGTAGTCCATCACATGAAATGTTTTGATTGTTAGCAGTGGCTGTCTTATTGAAGCTCTTCTATGAAGACTCAGTTCCATCCTCCCTCCATGCATAAAGAGTGGGTATTATTGTACCTTTTATTGTCTAGTGTGGGCAATAATATTCTATGACCTCATTATTAAAAGTATTTCAAAATCTGTAATAATATTGAAATTCCTTATAAATGTATATACATTTGTACATTCTCCATTTGTATTCATGATAACTTATTTTTTTCCTGTTATCAAATAAACCCTATTTGATTTCTCCGTATGCCAATAATAAAGTTGATCCAATCTCTATATTGATAATGGTTTAATGTCAAAGAAGTTTCTGTGCTCATTTACTCCGGTGTTTTGTTTTTGGGTGGATCAGCCAAACTGCTCTCTGTTTCCTTCATCTTCTCTGCTTGTTAAAAATCCTCCGTTCTACTCATAACATTTCTTGACTTTAGGAGTCAATGGTGAATGGCTTTTATCATATTGAGATAAAGTTAAAGAAATCTTTTTTATTTTTTTAACCCCCAAGAGTTAGTTTTAGTCCAAGGATTCTTTGTGAAAACTGGCCCAGATCTTTAGTTGTTGATCTCTGCTGCCCCTATTGGGATCTAATCTGAATGATCCTGCCTTTGCCCTGCTTGTCAGTTTAGATACTCAGCATTTAGAAAATCCTTCATTGTTCTCCTTCCACTTGCTCTGCCAGATGAAATCCCATTAAAGGCCACTAAGACGGGAATGGAACTTGAAAAAGTGTGAAAGGGTTTAAAGTTGACAATAGAAGTAAATGTTTAAATGTTTCTTTTTTAATCCAGATGTAGAGTAACAGGCTCCTCTGGCTGTTTTCTCCTAACAGGGAAGTACGATAACTCTGTAGATGTTTACGCCTTCGGGATCTTGTTCTGGTATCTCTGCACGGGTGCAGTGAAGCTTCCAGAAGCCTTTGAGAGATGCTCAAGCAAGGATCAGCTTTGGAACAATGTCAAGAAAGGTAAAGGTGTCCCTTATGAATCAGATACTTTTTATGCTTATAGAATAGAAATCAGATGGTTTTTGTTTTCCAAACTTGGAAAACTCAGAAATATCCTTTTAGTGTTCCCTACTAAGGTTAATTGTGACTAGATCCCTTGACAGTAACTATTGAAGGATTTTGTTTTATGGAAACAAATACATATATATGGAGGATGTTTTCTGTCATCAAATTAAATGCAAACATTTTGCTTAATTTTTTAAGGTAAAGGTTCATGATTTAAGCCTTTTAAAGTCCAATATATGAAACATGTATATATATATATATTAACATATTGTCATTGGAACTGAAGATTTTTCATTTGTTATGAAACTTTAACTGCTTCTCCCACATCTCCTCATGTGGGAGAAGCACAGAAGCAGCGCTTTTAGGTTCTTCTTTAGGAAGGATGAAACCCCTCACAGCGGGAGAAAAACATTTCCAACACTACCTTGGTAAAGATCAACTGCTGTGCAGACTAGGTCTTACTTAGTCTTAACTTTTGATCAGAAATGTTTTCTCTCTGCCTCATATGGGGCCAGCTGGCTCTTTGCTGGTCTTTACAAAACCAGATTGAAGATGGTAGCTGATATTTAAAGCCAGAGAAACACCTATCTGCCCAGCTTTTAGTTTAACAATAAACAGGAAAAGGATGAAACATAAATGTAATTAACCAGGGTCTAACATGGTTTCAGCTCTTGAACCAGCTTGATAAGAATTAGACTCCATGTGAACCCTAATCTCTGAGTTTAACAGAAGTTTGCCAGTTGGCATTAGTTTGAATAAATTTACTATGAGAAAAGACCTCAAAAAGCTTATCCTTAAAATGAATGCAGTCGGCTTTAACCCTCTCAGCTTTCATAGAGTTCACTATGATTCCTACCTTTCATCAGAGGGAGCTTAAGGAAAACATGAAACCATTTGTGAGAGGATATGTGGTCCCTGTCAGGTTTCTGTCGCCCTTCGGGCGCTCAGACATGTCAATCTTTTCAGGTTCCAGACCGGAGCGGTTGCCCACTTTCGATGAGGAATGCTGGCAGCTGATGGAGGCCTGCTGGAACGGGGACCCTTCCCTCAGACCCCTGCTCGGCATCGTGCAGCCCAGCCTGCAAAGCATTATGCATCGGCTCTGCAACTGCAGCTCGGAGCAGAAAAGCAGCAGCTTAGAGGACTCAAACTGAAAACACTTCAAACGAACTAACAGAAAAGTTTTCTTTCTTTTTTTGTTGTATTTGTGAAGATCAGAGCTGAGCAGGCCGATGAAAGATGACCAATGAAAGCAGTCCCGCTCGTTCTCTGGTGGTGGATTTGCAATATTTATAAGGAGCTGATAAAAAAACCAAGGGTGTGCAAATGTATTTTATTGTTTGTGTTTTGTGTATTTGTATAAAAACTCCACACTATTCTTTTCTCATTGTAGCGACAGGACTAATTGCTACTTCAACAACGAAATGCTTCTAGATGCGAATTGTTTTAAAAATGGTTTGTTCCAAGTATTATCGAAAATATAAATGTGTAAGATTGATTTTAGATTGTATTTAAACTGTCTGCATCTATTCAAAAACATCTTTCTTTTTTAAATAAAATGAGCTGTTACAACAAAACGATTTTTAAATGTATTTTGTGGCTGGAATACACAAGTGATAAAAGGTAGCTTTTATACCTTCCTAGAAAAGGAAATCACCTTTTTGTTTTTGTTAATTTTTCAAATGATTGAAGATGAATGACTACTACACACTAAAATAAATAACTCCACCATGGCTACGCTGGAGGGGCTGCTGAGGTCAACAGTGGTAGAATCTGCTAATAGGATAAATTACATGTGGACTATCCGACTGACTTTCATTCAAATGGACAAAAATAAGAGGTTTGCGCTTTACCTACAAGCTACAGGGCAATTGTAGGTAACCAGAGATGGTTTGATTAGATAATAAAAGATTAACTATCAGACCTTTGTGCAAAATGCATCATGGATAACCTGCAGGAGGCTACTTTAAACCTGAGACTGGTAGCATTTTCACATGGCGTGTAAAATGGCCTAGTCAAAGCTCGTAGACATCCCCCAGAACACTTGTTGCTCCAACTGATACAAGAGTGTTTTAAAAAATATTCACTCAGAAAGGTTGAATAAATCATGAATCGTTTCCTTCTGTTTTACAACACTGCTACTTTTTGTTGGTATTTTTTCATGAATTCCTAATGAAATAATGCTTTAGTTTGGGTGTGAATACTGTTGAAAGGAACACAACAGCATATGGCCCTAGAACCTGAGGAAAATAAAGGCTTTTAGTTGGATTATTATGGTGTCTAAAACATCATTGCTTGGCTGCCTGAGCTTAAACTGTAACCCTGTTCATTCTGTAAAGCCTGTTATCTTTTAAAATATCCACTTAGATACCAGGTGTTAAGTGGTCTGGTTTTGCTTGTTACTCTTATGACCTACTCTTAGACCTTTATGCGTTTTGTTCATGTTTTAATGATCTGACTACAGGTCTGTTTCAGTCATGATGCAGGTCTTGGCCAGGATGCGGTTGGTGAACAGATCTTTGATCTCAAGGAATGTTTTTATGGCTAAATCAAGCTCTGAATAGGTAAAGAGCAAAAGCATTTTTAATATAATAAAACTGCCTATAAACGTTGTTTGAGCTGCGGTTAAATAAATGGTTAAAGATTTTACACTTGCAGAATCCATCCATCCATTTTCTCCCGCTTAGTCCCGTCAGGGTTGCGGTGGGGGCCGGTGCCCATCTCCAGCAGTCTATGGGTGAGAGGACAAGTCGCCAGTCTGTCGCAAGAACATGCAAACTCCATGCAGAGAGACCCCGGGCCAGGAATCGAACCCAGAACCTTATTGATGCAGTGCCACAAACTGCTCCACCGTGCAGCCCAACACTTGCAAAATGATGGATATTAAATGTTTTAAAATGATGCAATATGGAACAGAAATTTTACATGTTTGAATCAGTAAGGGCCGGATTTATCAAGATCCAATTTTGCGTGCGGTAATTTGCGCTCGCAAACTGGAATTTTGCGCGAGGGGCTGAACCATGGTATGCGGGTGATTTAACAAGAGCGATTGCGTAACTGGTGGCAGGTGCAAAACTGTTGGAGACGCCCTATTTAAATGATGGTTTTGCGCGTTTGGTGGTTTGCGGCATGGCGAGTTTGGACAGCAAAGAAGTGTGACTGTCACACAGAGGAACGCTATATGTGAACAAATCTGTAATAAAGTAAACGCTGTTGGTGAAACCTTGCGAACAGTGGATGAAGTAAAAAGAAGATACCAGGATATTAGAAGGCGAACCAAAGAAAAACTGGCATATAACAAAACATCTGCGAACAAAACAGGAGGGGGCACAGTAGATGAGATGCCTCTGACCAGCATTGAGGAACAAGTACAGCTGACGCTCTGTGAGGAGCAAATCACTGGAATTGCAGCTCCAAAATGGCAATGCTGGATAAACGATATGTTTTGATTGTTTCCTCGTTCATTCCAAAAATATTCACACGGAGTGAAAAAATGCGTTCTCAGCGTCTCCTTGCTTCATTTCGATGTCTCCTTCTTGCGACAATAACCGCTGCCATGTGTGCGCAATTACGCATACAGACCATTTGCACCTTCTTTTGAAACGTGTTAAATATAGAGTCAGATACCGTAAGCAAAATTGCTTTCAGGTTTGATAAATCACTTTGCGAGTGCTAAATTAATATATTTACATGTTCTCCTCCCACAAGACGCACTTTTGCGTGTAAACGCCCCATATTGCATATTCATTGCAGAAAAAGTACTAAATGGATAACAGGCGCTATTTAGCACATTTTAAAGGCCAAATCCTTTTAGCACGCTGTTGATAGATCAGTTTGTACATTTTTTAGCGTGCGCAGTGAAATAGCTCACGTTTTTATACACGCAAACCTTTGATAAATCCGGCCCTAAAAGTATTAAAACAAAATGCATTAAAGTAATGCCGTCTAAATTGAATCAAAAAGTCCAAAGTGGTACAAAAACTGTTTATTTTGTAGAAACTGGAGTGGTAGAATAAAAGAGACAATCCTTTGTTTGGACATCAGTGTTACACCACGAATGATTCTGCAGTGTTTCTCTTCATGGCAGGAAGTTTATACATTAATCTATGTTTGTAAAAAAAAAAAAATGGCATCAACAACAGCAGTAACGCAGATATTTCCTTCAGAGCATTTCTAAATACTTTTAAAGATATGTTCTTGATTCATTTACAGGCCACTCTGTACACAAATGTATTACATCCGATGAAACTCATTTTTTACAAAAAGTCATAACGGTGTGTCTCTACTCTATAAAATACAGCCGTTTAGTCACTGAACTCAAATGTGTTCATCCCTTATATATAACGAGGAAATCCGAGAGCGTCTGTGAAAACGAGCCCCTGGCAATTCTTATAAACAAACAGAAAATGTCTTTTAATTTCTCTACTTATGAAGATTCAATAAACTTTCAGTGTCGAGACATAGCTTATGTTGATCATTAACAGTTTAAACCGCATACATACACTGTCTTTAATGAAATGTTTCTCCTCTTTGTGAAATTAATCAGACTAAAGTTTTCCCTGTTTTAGGTCAGTCAGGATAATTAAATAAGATGTTATTTTCTAAATGGTGTAAATGTAGAGGAAATGTGTATTGCTAAACACAGATACATGCTTTAGTGAAATTTAAGTTAAACTAATGGATGTAACCTGAGGAAAAAAACAAACACTGAGTATATTTGTGTGACGTTGAGATTTCAGTAGGAGGCCTGTGGAGCTTTACTCCTCTGGTTTATTACCAAAGACTATTTCTCAACATCTAAAGGAGCAATTAAAAAAAACTGATTTCATTTTTTAAATGCTTTCCTGGACAAGAAGCTTATCTTTAGGCTGTGTCCTTTTGCCAATTTAAACTAATACCAGTCATTATGATCACTGTCATTTTTGGATCCCAATCTGCATCCCAAGTTAAAGTACGGAGGTGGCGGCATCATGTTTTGCTGCAGCAGTGGCTGGTTAACTTCATAAAAATGAACGCCATCATGTGGAATAAATATGGAGATAAAGTAAAATTTCTACACAGCAACCAGGAAATAGAAGCTTAGGCACCAACAGGTTTTCTGGTTATACTCCCGCAGCAGTGTGTCGCAGTGAGCTTTACGCAGACATTTTTGATTTATGCTCAAAATTGAAGCGTGGTCTGTGGTATACACTGTGGGTCTAGATACAGCCGAGGTGATGAAGAAGTTGGGGCAAGTTTGCCTGACAACAGAGGGACATGAGGGCGAAAAAGTCCAGGTGGAAAAAGGGTCCCAGCATTCTCTTGCACCTCACTCTTCTAGCGGGTCAAACTTCACGAGTTGTTTTCCGCAATTTCAGTCATAAAAAAAAAAAAACAAGCTGGCCTCCTGTCTGCGGCACTGTCTGACCTACAATTTGGGAGAGGTGCAGCATAGTGTCTGCAGAGGGGCCATCTTTGAGTTCAGTGCAACACCTACGCAGACAACCTAGTTTAGAAGTATAAATCAGCCTTGGGTAGGCAATGTCACATGATCTCAGTCCCAGATCTCAGTTTTAGAAAGGTCTAAAATGCCAGCAAACTATTGTAAGATGCTTGTGGAGCGATACATTAAATATCTGACCAGAATCTTATACTTTAACGGCATTTCTACTGAAAACTATGAACAATTATTTCAACTTCTGAATTTAAGGAAAGGTGTGAAAATGAGTTCAAAGATAATCTGGAATTAAGCATGACTAAATTTTTAAGCAACCCTGACTGACCTTAAACTTAACTTATCTGCTTTAATGAAATGGGAGAGGAAAAGAATTAGACTTCTTTTTTTATACAGAGTATGTAATTATCTGGTTTAAACATGTTTTTTCTTTCTCTCCTGATTTAAAGTTCTGTTCAGCATCCATCGGTTCACAAAAACACACATGACCCAAAGTTTACTGTCCTTTGACTTCTCCTCTGACTCAATAACCTGAGTCTGATCTGGAGCAGGCACAGAGCAAGCAGAGAATCGCCTCAAAACAGCTAACAAATTACCATAAAAAGAGGTATCCCTGAATGTTTGAGCCTACATCTAAACAACCCGCCCAAACACAGACTTCAAAACAGTATTCATATCCAGGAATAAAAAAAAAAAAAAAACTATAAAAAAAAGGTTGACCATCAATAAAATAAAAAAAAGTGCATTTCTTCAAGTATGTAAACAAAAATTCTTTAAAGGGCGGCTTGTTTCATCAGTGTGCTCTGACTCCTGAAGTTTTGGCTCGCACGTACGAACTCACACACTCTCTCCTTTAGAGCATTATGATGATGAAGAGGGCTCTTCCTGCCTCCTCGTTGAGTTCAAAGTGGCGTCTGGCGCTCCTTGTGAGAAGAGGGAGGCTCTACGACCTGCAAAGATACATCCCTCCATCAGCATGGGTCACATGGAGCTGTTGCAGTGGCTGCTGGGAGACAGAGAGGTGGGAGGGATGACGTGTGGAGGAGGATGAGTGCAGATGAAAGTGTAAAGTGTTACAGATGAACAGGACAGAAAACGAGAGAGAAAAAGGGAACAAATGAGAGTAAATGATAAAGCAGAGGCACAAACAGGCGGCTGAAGGTGGATGCTAAAACGATTCACTGATGGGAAGATCCTGATTCGCTCTTAATCAGAGCTTCATGGGATAAATTGAAAGTATAAGACTCTGACGGTTTGTTTTTGGAAATGGAAAACATGTAAAGAAGAATAATTAGTGTCCATTATGATATCTATCAATATGTTTGTTGACAACATAGAAAGATGCATTATAGAAATTCTAAAATAGCTATGAATGTCATTCAGAGGTATTAATATGTGAAGACAGTATTCTGCTGAGGAATCAATGACAATTTATTACCATCTTATAAATCCTCCATAAACGTTCTTTATTAAAGGCCCACAGCACATACTTTCTATGAAATCTAAGATATCAATTATGATGATACCAGTAATTTAATAAAAGACAGGGATTTTTCTAAATCTTTTTTTCCTTCGATGAATAATTGAACTCACTTGAAAGTTCTTTTTCCCTATTTTCTCTGTGCAAGATTACTCTAGCAGAGATTAATTGATTTATCTGCACATATTTATACTAATGTCTCTGTTCGAACTGCATGACCTGCCCTTGTAAGTATGTAGCTTCATTTTTTAAAAATATCTATGTTTGTTTTATAATTCTTTTATGAATGTAGTTGGCATTATACACCTTGTCCAGGGACAACAGTTGACAACAGCTAATACTGATACATTTACAGAAATGTTCATTAAATAAATAAATAAATAAATTTCAAGAATTTGTGCACATTTATCACAAGTGCAAAAATGCTATATATCTATATATCTACATAAGTGTTTGAGGACAACTATGTGCATGTTAAAGAGAAAAACCAAAGACATTTGTCTATCTGCGTTGCATGAAGTAAGTTTTTTGTTGTCCTACAAAATTTGTCCATGAATTTATTTTAATTTGTTGTACTTTATTAGCGATGGAAAAGAAAACAGAGCATCTGTAAAAAGGTTTATATATATGTGCCACATAAGAAGTACCTATAGAGATTTGAAGTTTCTTTAACAATGGGGAATCAAGCAGCCTCACAAGTTTCTGTCACGTTGTTATATACCCTTATTTTGTTTCATGGATTAGAGAACAAAGCTTAAATATTTACAATGGGACAGGTGTTGTGTTCGTTTACACAGCGAGGCTACACATTCAAGTGATTGATGAAAACAACAGTCACTGAGAACAACAGGACAAACTGGAATATAAATAGACAGCTGTACCACACACTGCCAGCAGGGGGAGACACAGACAGCTAGGAAACAGCACTTATTTCTTTCATGAAATGTTTGTGTTGCTCACAGTAGTTTAAATGTGGATTTGTACATTCTGACACTCACTCTGACCCTGAAGAGTCGCCGTCCACCGTTCCTGCCTTGATGCTCAGGGCCACGCCGTTCAGCTGCTCCTGTACGCCGGGTTTAGGAGGCCCGGCTCGGGTCCGACTGGAGGAGGATCCCTGTGGAGAGGCTGTGCCAGGAGTTCCTCCAACAGGTTCACTGTGGACATGATGGAGACTGTTCCTCTCTACGATGGGAGAAAGCTGCTTCTTCTTTAGGATCCCTGGATAAAAAATTAAGTACAGGAGCCCCAAAGCGCCACAGGATTATTACTTCAATCTGTCAATGTAAGAGAAACACATTACCTAAAAATGCAGTAACACACCTTCTGTCTAAATGCATATAGAACTATTTTAAGGTTGCCTGTATTGTAAAGGAGCAAGTATTCAGTGAATAAAATAACACAATTAACAATATTACTTATCTGAAATATTAAAACGTGATCTCTAAAAATAAGAAAACCTAATAAATAATACCTGAATCTACAAATTATTTAAATGAGCTTTTAATAATTTCAATAATTGTCTATATTCGAAAGAAAATGTAATTGTATGTACTATATGAAATTACATTATGTAAATAAAAGTAAAAATAAAATTACGTCCTGAAACATTTTGATTAGTTTATTTTCTATTTTATCTAAAAAAACAAATGTAAACATTTAAACAAAAGGAAAAAAAAAAACGTAAATAATTAAAATATCTTGAACAAATAATGAACACAAATGTAAATGATTTTATTTTTGTGTTTTTTTTAACAAAATTATTCAGTATTTCAATAGCAATAGATAAACTCACTTGTTTAATGTATTTCTACTTTTATTTACTGTAATGATGCAAAGGACACATCTAATTTAATTATTCATTCATTTATTCTAGTGTAGAGTGCTGACTTAAATGACAGCTACATTTAATTAATTATTTTCATATCCAGTGTAAATAATAAGAAATCAACTAATTTATTTAATGTATTAATTCCCACTTTACCTCAATTTTACTAGAGTGTACTGCAACATTTACATCAATATATAATTATTTATTTATTCCACATGACATGTCTTCTTATTTCTTGTCTGATTTCTTTGCTGAGCTAAGATTTAATATGTGTGTCATTCATACAGATGCCTGGTTGCTGTGATTTATAGAACGTACCTCTGTGAGGGTGGGTGCTGAGGTTTGGAAAGACAGGCAGCAGTACTGTCATGCTGTCCGGTGACCTGTCGTCTGATAATGAGCGCAGATTATGGCCCAGAACTGGTTGGGCTGACTCTGGACTGTCCATCTTTGATCCTTCTCCACCTGCAAACTCGCCGTTACCCACTGTGTAATCCTCAGGCCAGTGCATCCTTCCTAAACTGCTGTCTGAAAAATAAAGTGACAAAAATTAAGTTTAGTCTTCCAGGGGCAACACAAAGAAAATGATATACAGGTGCTGGTCATAAAATTAGAATATCATGAAAAAGTAGATTGATTTCAGTAATTCCATTTAAAAAGTGAAACTTGTATATTATATTCATACATTACATACAAACTCATATATTTCAGATGTTTATTTTGTTTAATTTTGATGATTACAAATGACAACAAATGAAAATCTCAAATTCATCATATCAGAAAATTAGAATATTACTGAAGACCAATAAAAACAAAGGATTTATAGAAATGTTGGCCAACTGAAAAGTATGAACATGAAAAGTATGAGCATGTACAGCACTCAGTATTTAGTTGGGCCTCCTTTGGCCTGTATTACTGCAGCAATGCGGCGTGGCATGGAGTCGATCAGTCTGTGGCACTGCTCAGGTGTTATGATAGCCCAGGTTGCTCTAATAGTGGCTTTTAGCTCTTCTGAATTGTTGGGTCTGGTGTATTGCATCTTCTTCTTCACAATACCCCATAGATTTTCTATGGGGTTAAGGTCAGGAGAGTTTGCTGGCCAATTAAGAACAGGGATACCATGGTCCTTCAACCAGGTACTGGTAGCTTTGGCACTGTGTGCAGGTGCCAAGTCCTGTTGGAAAATGAAATCTGCATCTCCAAAAAGTTGGTCAGCTGCAGGAAGCATGAAGTGCTCTAAAACTTCCTGGTATGTGGCTGCGTTGACCCTGGACCTCAGAAAACACAATGGACCAACACCAGCAGATGACATGGCACCCCAAACCATCACTGACTGTGGAAACTTTACACTGGACTTCAAGCAACGTGGATGAAGTGCCTCTCTTCTTTTCCTCCAGACTCTGGGACCTTGATTTCCAAAGGAAATGCAAAATTTACTTTCATCAGAGAACATGACTTTGGACCACTCACCAGCAGTCCAGTCCTGTTTCTCTTTAGCCCAGGCAAGACGCTTCTGACGCTGTCTGTGGTTCAAGAGTGGCTTGACACAAGGAATGCGACAGCAGAAACCCATGTCTTTCATACGTCTGTGTGTGGTGGTTCTTGAAGCACTCACTCCAGCTGCAGTCCACTCTTTGTGAATCTCCCCCACATTTTTAAATGGGTTTTGTTTCACAATCCTCTCCAGGGTGCGGTTATCTCTCTTGCTTGTACACTTTTTTCGACCACATCTTTTCCTTCCCTTCGCCTCTCTATTAATGTGCTTGGACACTGAGCTCTGTGAACAGCCAGCCTCTTTAGCGATGACCTTTTGTGTCTTGCCCTCCTTGTGCAAGGTGTCGATGGTCGTCTTTTGGACAACTGTCAAGTCAGCAGTCTTCCCCATGATTGTGTAGCCTATAGAACTAGACTGAAAGACCATTTAAAGGCTTTTGCAGGTGGTTTGAGTTAATTAGCTGATTAGAGTGTGGCACCAGGGGCCATCAATTTTGAACCTTTTCACAATATTCTAATTTTCTGATATGATGAATTTGAGATTTTCATTTGTTGTCATTTGTAATCATCAAAATTAAACAAAATAAACATCTGAAATATATGAGTTTGTATGTAATGTATGAATATAATATACAAGTTTCACTTTTTAAATGGAATTACTGAAATCAATCTACTTTTTCATGATATTCTAATTTTATGACCAGCACCTGTAATATGATAAATACATTATTATCCACTCTTCAAAATGGGGGGGAGGTGAGAAAATATGAATTTAGGTAAGGCTGAGTTGGAAAATGGCTTAGAAAATATTATTTGCTCTTCTAAACTTGCCTTATCTACACTTAAGAGAATATTTCTTTAAAAGCTAAAAAAAAAAGGATGCTGTGGGATCAGTAAGTCTCTGTCCTCACCTACAATCTCAAAGGTAAATATAAGGAATAATTTAATCAGCATCAGACATACTTTAATAATCCCAGAGGGAAATTACTATAATTATTAATGAAAGGTGTTCGAACACCCACAGCTCAGCTTTGAAAGTTTAACAGACATTTAAATATTCATACATGTAACGAGATCACAACTGATATTTATCTTTTTCAGTCTATATAATCCTCTTAATGGGAGATAAAAAAAAACACCCTCCAGAAACCTATAAAGGAATCCAGATGCATTTTATGTCAGCACTTAGGATTACCATAACTCCAGATGTCTGAGTATGTATACCAAATCTGGATCAAAAAAGGTTAAACTGTGTTGAGATTTTAAAGGCAAGTATTTTGGTCAGATGAGACTAAATCTGTTGCATTGTTTCCTATCCTACAATGCAGACTGCAGAGCAAATGTGGTAAGTTTTGTTTGCCTATTCAATGTGCTACCATTATGAACAGTGAATGTTTATTAGGACCAAAGGTGTGGAATTCAATGATTTATTGGATCCAAAGAGGATGCATTGACTCCATTATGGAACAGCTTCCTGTGTCGCCAAGTCTTTATTGCAGCGATCAGATGTTGATCTACATGGGTATCATTTATACAGTAGGTATGATAAAAGAAAAAAAGAAAAAAGATTTCTGTTGTTTTAGAGTTTGTTAAACCCTACTGAGACTTGTAATGTTTTTTTCTTTTAATGAGGTTTTAAGGCACCAGTGCCTTGTTTTTTCAACAAGGAAAGGGGATATGAGAGAGTGGGAGAGACATGCGGCAAAGGACCACATGTCGGTCACGTCGTGGGCTAAGGCCTCCGTACATGGGGCATGTGCACCAACCACTGCTCCACCAAGACAGGTACAGCGTTAATGCAATGTTACATAGATGACAGGCTCAGGAAGGAGGCGGTGGGAGGAGATTAGTGATCGAAAGATACAGGATTCTTTAGACCAATACCAACACCGATCATTTTGACTTAAGTACGGTCCAGTGGTTCTAACTTGCTGGGCCTGCCTTTGCTTTACAAAAAAGTTTTCACACCTCCTCCATTACTGAACACCCTCCCCCCGTTCTGCAGATCCAACTTTTAAAAAACTGAAGCCGGGCATACACTGTGATTTTTTTAATCGTTGCATGCAGCTACAGCTCACAATGTATGTTCTCACGTTCTGATGCGATCTACCTGCTCACACTGGATGTCTAAAAACCATGTCGGACTCAGCTCCTCAGTGAGATGGCACTACCCGGACTCATCCATCCTGAAGCCAAACGAGTAGAAGAGGAATATGAAGCTCACTAGAGTGAACCGCGCTGCCTTGGCAATTTCTGCAATTTTGAGCCGAAAGCTCTAAAAAGAAAAGGCGACGACATATTTGGACAAAGACATGGCTGAGCAAACGTGGCTACTATGGTCTGTCAATTCTACAGAAAGAACTTGACTCGCACCCCCGCCATGTTTTTGTCTGTGAGGAAGAAGAAGAAGAGTCCTTGTTTGCGATTACCACTAAGCGAGACATCTTGATTCCTGATAGGGAGGTGGTCGTGAGAGGCTGATCGCCCCTCGTTACCCCCTGTACACTACACAATATACGATGGACAATCAAGCTGAAAATCGATCCGATCCAAAAATTCTCGCACTACTAGAAAGTTGGCCCAAAAAGGGCAAAAAATTGTACAGTGTATGCCCGACTTTAAACCTTTTACATTGCAGTAAAATAAACAACAGCCTTATTACAAATTACAAAACTGCCAATTTTTAAGAGCAATTATCTTAAGTTTAACTAATTACTTAACTATTTATTGGAATTCATCTTTGCTCTCAATACAGCATAAAAAAAAACATCTCTAAATGGGCAATGTATGTAGTTCATTTTTAGCAGACTCCTGCAATTACATTGGGTCTACCCCAGAGGGCGTAGATGACCCCCCCACCCCCACTTTGGGAACCTCTGGTCTAACTGATCCCCAATATGTGCTGTTGACTTTCTGAGGGCCCATCTTTGAGGGCCCATCTTGATCAAAAATGGTAAACAAGTCCTAATTTAAAGAAAAAAAGAAACATTTATAAAAAAAGAAACATTAACAATGGATTCTAAATGGATAGAGCAGCAATGCATGATCTTATGGCAGGGCTGCAAACAACTGCCAATATTGGCCAGAATCATCAGCTGACCAACGTATTGTCTGACATATAGATGTAGTAAAAGATCCCTCTCTTTGCACCAATCTGGTGATGCTTTGTTTTTCACAACAGATATTGATTCCTAACATACAGCTTTTTTATTTTTCATAATAGAACAGAACAGTTAATGTACCTATATTTGTATAGTGATTCTTGCCTATTTACCATGTAGTTGTGGCCTCTTAGTCCCATTAGACGCCAGATTTTCCCAGCATTCCTCTGGTGGGAGTGGGCCCTCCTCGTCCTCGCTGTCAGAGGACTGCGTAGAGGTGTAGGATCCACTCTGGTCGTCCTCTAGGGACAGATCGCTGTCTGAGTCACTGTCATGATCTACAGTGTAAACAGATAAAGGGTTAGGTGAAGCACAGAGACCGAACCAGTGCTGCTAAGGAGGATCAAAGACAGTACCGTCCGGGTTCTCCTTCTTTTCTTGGAAGAGTGACGTCTGCTCGTTTAAAGCTATGTGAGCCTGGCTGTTGTTAAGTCCTTCCTCTCTGAAAAAAAAAACAGAGCGTGAAACTCATAGCTATTCCACTCAGGCAGCACCATCAGACATCTGATTGGTAAATATTTTTCTAACCGGAGGGTAAATGGCACATAGCTCTGCTGGCTCTTCCCACTCTGCATGGTGCCATTTAAAGACAGGCTGGAGTCGCCAAAGGGGAGGTGGTACAACCTTCCATCCATGTAGCTGGTATTGGATTTGTAGCTCTGGAATAAAAGAGAAAAGGTGTTTTAGGATAAAGGGAAATCTAAAATAATGGATGGATGGATGGATGGATGGATGGATGGATGGATGGATGGATGGATGGATGGATGGATGGATGGATGGATGGATGGATGGATGTTACAGGGATCAAAAGTGAAAGTCTGAAATTAAAACATCTTCTTATTCTTAAAGCTAAAATTCCTAAACCAAAATCAGAGATTTGTGTAATGAAAGTTGTTATTAATTTAAAAATAATAAACATTTCGACAAAAAGAACAAAGAAAAATATACATAAAGTAAAGGTACTGGTAAGAAAAAATATAAGTAAAGCCCTAAACTATTTTTTGATGATGAATTGATCTGATAGTAAGGATTAAAAAGGCTCCACCTCTGTGTTTGTGATGGGAAACTCACCGAAGCCTTAGATTTGATCATGTGATCTGGACGCTTCCTGCTGCAGCAGTATTTCATGGCCTTCCTTGCTTCCTGATTGAAGACGATGCGGAAAAAGAAAACAAAAGGACCCTGAAAATGTTCCAAACAGAGAAATTATAGAAGGTCAACTCAGTATACTAAAACCCTTCAGCTGCTTGAGATCATAGCTGCGGTTCATTCACCTGCACACAGCTAAAGCCTGCAAACAGGTAGTGGAAGATGATCATGTCGCTGTTGACTGAGAGGAGTGCAAGGAAACATGTGATGGAAACCAAGAGAAGGACACCGACAGCGGTCTTCAGGCCTGAGCTGCAGGATGGAGACCAAACGAAGACGGTTAGAGTAAATTTCTAAAGACCTGAGGATGCTTTCCCTCTGGTCTGTCATTACTCATCTGTTACATCTGGGACACTCACACTGGGGGCTCTTTCTTCTCAACGCTGTGGTGTCTCAGTGAGCAGAAGGCTCTGGATGACAGGATGTACAGGAAGATGTTCATCTGTAGATAAAACACCAGACATGTGACATCTACTGTATAAGGCTAAGCAACACATTTAATCCTGACAAACTGCCATCTTTACCCACATGCCTTTTTAAGTTAATGTAAAGTACATTTAGGCAGACAGCCTACTGAAGTGGGACTCACCGACACCGCCAGGGCAATGGGTCCAGCAAAGCTCCAGATCAATGTGTCGTACATGGAGAGCCAGCAGAAGTCAGGGTTGCCGTAGCCTTCAGGGTCCAGTCCCACTGCCAGACCTGCAAACACGCCACATAACACAGGAATGAAAAACACAACACTACATTATTTTTACCTCCTCTGCTGCAGTTTTTTCTTTTAAAATAAGATCTCAACATACTTTGAATATCGTAAATACATGCTACCACAAATAAAACAGGAATTTGTTCTGATTGGTGCATCAAATATGCAAATTTAACCGTATACGTAAATATAAAAGAAAAAAAAACTGTTATATTAAACTTTTCACATGCTACCTTTATTCGGAGGATGCTAACATTTATTGTTTAATCATTGATAATTTTATTTCAGACACTTTAGAAGAAGCAACATAACAAGAAAGTAAGGTATCAAAATATGATTAAACAACTCCTCCAGATGTTCCATCTGCCCCCATGAATTAGATCGAGGAATTAGGCTTTAGTTCCTGGATTAAAAGGGGGCTGGTAGAAGCGAACACCCAAATAGATAAAATGTAGATAGTAGATTGCTACTGCAAGAACTCTCATCACTGTTCCTAATCACAGTTTACAATAGCACAACTTATCTTCACATTTGCTGCTTCTATGTATAAAAAGCTAAATGAAAATAAATCCAGTCTTTTGACACAGTATTTAGGGACCATTATAAGGATGCAGACCTGTAATGAAGGCGGGAACCCCCCAGCCGATCAGGTAGTAGAACCTCATGGGTCCGTAGTTGATGTCTCGGACTTCGCTGATCATACGGTAGATGTGCAGCCCTTCCAGGAAGAGCCAGGAGAAGGAGCACAGATAGAAGAAGTGCAGCAGGATGGCGATGACTGTGCAGAGAAACTGCAGAAGAAAGACAGATTAGGTTCTCATTTCCTCAGGTTATCCCCACCACAGACCCCCTTTAACTCAGGAGACAATGGAAATATTCCTCTTAGGAAAAGCATGATCAACTCTTAAAAAATGTCAAGTCAGTAAACATACAAGACTTAAAAGGTTCATATTAGTTCTATATATGCCTGGAGCACACATTGCTTTAGTGGCAAAGAAAAAAAGGTGAAATGCAAAAGGTTTTCTGGTAGAAAAAATACTACTTTTTAAGATTCATTTACATATTTGATAATTTGGTACCAATATGTCAAAAAGTATATGCCTAGGTAAATAGTTATTAAAAAAAAAAAAAAAAAAGTTCTAAAGCAACACTATTTACATTTCAGCCACTGGGGAGCACTAGACCTGTAACCCTAACCTTTAGGGCTAAAATTTATCTAGTACTTAAACAGAGCTGCTTTAGAATTTTTTTTCTTCCTCGGGAAATCCAGCTAAGCATAAAATCATGAATATCCTGGATAAATCTAAAACTGAAGTTTTTTGTTTTTATTTAAGCAAGAACTGACTTCTTTTTGGAAACAGGACATACTTCTTTCATAGGATTACAGAACTTGAAAATGTTTAAAGAAAAATACTTTTTTGATACACATTTTAATTAAAAAAAAAGTTCAAGTTAAAAAAAGTATACTGTTTCCAGTAATCTGTGGAAAAATCGTTACTTCCATTAAAGTGATTGCGAACAAAAGCTGTATTGTTTTGCATGAAGAAAGTCAGCATTATGCATGAGGACCAGAACATAGCGTAGTTAATCCTCATGTCCCAGTCACCTGCAAAATAATTGAACTACATTTCTGTTTCTAGTGGCTGCTTGACAGATGAACAGTGATGAGGTAATGAATTTATTGAGGCGAAACAATGTTTATATGACAATGTAGAAAAAAAGAAAAGTTTAACTTTAGTTGGTACAGTATTGCTGCACGCCACCCCTCCTCCCTTACCCAAGCTGTCAAGGACTAATGCACTGACGAGTTGGAAGACGTAAAACTGATTAATATGTTAAGTTCAATAAATTGACAGTAAACACACGTATAGATCCCAATGAGAAAGTTGCATCAACCCTGCACAATTTGCACGAGCATACAGTCTCTCAGTGAAATTTAGTCACATCCACTTCCGTCTTTTTACGACGGAGGAAGGGGGAAGTGAGGTACGCCATAAAGCAGTCCACATATCTGTAGTTGTGTTGTATGGCAGGGTTACTGCCACCCTCCTTAAAGTTGCCTAGTGCTGGAGAAAGCAACACAGACCCCACCAGGCCATGACAGAGGTGTCATTCAACTAGTTGTAAGTCGATGTATAATCGCAAGTTATGAAAATATGTCATGAAGTTAGAGAAGTTACACTAGTGTTGGTTTAAGGTCAAATAGTCAACATTTAAATGTAGAAATGTTGTATATTAAATAAAGACAAACAATTAACAGTAATAAGGACCTTATTGAGGCTGCTCAGTGGAGCAGTGGGTAGCAATGCTGCCTTGCAGCAAGAAGGTTCTGGGTTCAATTCCTGGCCTAGGGTCTTTCTGCATGGAGTTTGCATGTTCTCCCTGAGCATGCATGGGTTCTCTCCGGGTACTCCGGCTTCCTCCCACAGTCCAAAAAACATGACTGTTAGGTTAATTGGCTTCTCTAAATTCTCCTTAGGTGTGAGTGTGTGTGTGAATGGTTGTTTGTCCTGTCTATGTGTTGCCCTGCGATGGACTAGCAAACTGTCCAGGGTGTACCCCGCCTCTCACCCATTGACACCTGGAGATAGGCACCCCTCGCAACCCCACTTAGGAGAAAGCGTTTTAGAAAATGGATGGATGAAGAACCATATTGATTTGACTTTATCAGTTGTAATTTTTCAAGGATTTCCCTTAGCCCTAAAAAATGTATTTGTTTGGGACAAACTACCCCTAAAAATACATGATTAAGAGCTAAGAATGTGGTTGTAAACAGGATTTAGTGAAGAACCTTCAGAAATGTGACTGAAAAAGAAGAGAAAGGCTGAGCAGTTTACCGGGTTATCAGCCTGGTTGATGCCAAGGATGAAGATAAGCTCAGACAGAAAGAAAGCGGTGGCTCCATTGTTGATTATACTCGTCTTGTTGCACTGCATGGCTCTCAGAGACAGGAGGAAGACTGAGGTGAGGAAGAGGAAGCCCAGCGTCACACTAGCTGAGCTCCAAGTCAGGATTTTGATTGGCAGGATCTCTCCATTCTGGTGGAAATATGGAGGTTTAGCACAGAGCTGCAACAATGCTGGTGGTTCACAGAAAGTCCTGGTTTCACCCACCTCCCTCCTTGAGACGTCCATCAGCACAGCGAAGCTGGTCATGTGATAACACTGACAGCTGATGTGGGTGCTGTTCCTGAAAACCACCTCGCAGCCTTTGGCAGACCAGCCACCGCTCCCGCCTCTGAAACACAACCAGACAACATGAGAGAAAAGTCGCTTGACTCCACTGCATCGGCATCTTCTGTCCTCACACTCACAGTATGGTGTGATTCCAGAACACGCAGATGGGTTTAGAGCGCTCCTCGCTGGTGACCAGGCGGAACTGCACGGTGATGGGCTTATCCAGCGTGTGCTGCAGCAGCTCGTCATTGTCGTGTACTGTGATGCTGACCACCGGCGTGTTGATGACCGGACGCTTTGGCACGCTGTCACAAACCGAAAAAAAAACATGAACTTTACCACAACTTCATGCAGGAGCTGGAAATATTCTGTTTCTACAAAAAAATATTTTGTGTTTGTTGCACATTTATTTCATATTCCTGATTATGCAAATATGGTCATTTAAGGGGATGGGATAGAAGTGGAGGGGAGGTAGGAGCAAGGGTGGAGCTGGAGAGGAAGTAGAGAGAAGCATTGCTTGTCACACATCTTGTTTTGGTCTACAGACAGTGCTCAACAGCCCACCTAGTGGTAATATTTTACTCACATATATGTGCTTTTTATTCCAAAGTGTAATGATGACACAATGATGAAAGGGTTTAGTGGATAGGCTTCATAAGCCTATCCATTTAGAAGCAGTCAGATACAAAGCAGAACTTGATGATGCCTACAATCGCTCCTGCTTTCTGTTTTTCCTACTGAGGATTTGTAACCTTGTGTTTATATTTTTACTTTTAGAGAAAATAAATTCTGAATCAAATCTTGTCATACAGCTTCTATGTTCATGATGTTTGGATGAAAATAACCAAAGAGATCTGCCAACCCTAATTTAAAGGAATCTTGGTGAATTAAAGGAAGCTTTGTACACTCAGTTTTCTCCTCTCGTCTACATAAACTATTCAGAGTAATCAACCGTAAAAAGGTGATTTGAAGGGACATAGCTCCAACTCACCGTAGACTTCTCTTGTCTGGGTCGTAGCTCTCGGGCAGAAGCGAGGCCAGGCTGTGGAAAATTATCACGCTGGCAACCGCGTCCTGTTGGCTGTCGTCTGGGTGTCGTCTCTTCCTGTTTGTCGACCGGTTCCTCTGGGAGGACTCTGGGAAAATGTCCAGATGTCTGTGGCCCTTGCTGTCAAGGGGTGGTTGGAAGACAGAATCGGGGAGGGTGACAGCCGTCTCCTGGTCTGCAGGACGCAGGCCCCTTAAGGCCTGGTACCTCGGCAGTTTGGCTCCAGCAAAATTCATCTTTTTAAGCCGATCCACAGAGATCACTGTAGAAACAGAAAAAAAAGATTGAGTTTAAATGTGTAAGATAGTGGAGCTCGACTTAGATTTCTCCAGGTGTGCAGCACTGGCACTTTCTCCCTGAACACTAGGGAGGCTAAACCTACCCTGTATATTTCATCATATTATTGGTAAAATAGGTATCGTCAAACTTCATAAATGCAGTCATTAAACTACATTAAATATGCACAAAAATGCGCCTGATTTCATTAATGTGTTGCTCATTGATCAGCTTTTAACTCTCCTCTGGAGCAGCAGGACGCTGCCTGTCAGTCTCTATGAAAAATCCCTGTATAGGTTTTAGGTATCCTGATTGGATAACACGCCAAAATACATTGGTTTCAGTAACGCTAAACTTCTTAGAGGGACGATGGAGCAGGAACCGGTCATGAAGCTGGCTGCTCCATGCTGATTGGCCAACATACTTAAGGACTTTTCATTGAAGCCAGCTACAGAGGCCAGACAGCGAGGAGGTTTTCCTCATGAGTTTCACAACAGCTATTTTCACTCATTGTAGTGATGTGTTTTATGTGTTTCAACGTTTATTAATGCAATACATGACATTTGGATTTATTTGACACCATTGAACCACCACTGTCTCTGATAGCAGCAACTTCCAATGGTGTGGCAATAGTGAAAATCTAATTTGGAAGCTGTATAGTATTAATGTTTTATAAAATTTTTAGTGACTAAAATAAATAACAAAAAAAATTAAACATGTTGAATCAGTCTATGCTCACAAATTGTTTTTCTTAATCCTTATAATTATTCACTTCTATTCTTAAATTTACACACAAACAGCCATGCAAAAAAGAAAGGAACTACATACAATATCCATGGTTTTGGGATGTGTTTAGTTTGTCCAAACATTTGGTTTTTGACTCTATATTTTTTTTTATTTAACAATATAAAAGGTGTAATCTGAGGAGTGAGGTTTTTATAGACTGAAAGATCAATTTATATTGCTCAGTTATAAATTAAAGATGATTGTAATAAATTAAACATATCATTACTACTATATAAAATGTTTAAAAAGTCAAAGAAATTACATAATTTTGTTATGATTGTGTATTAACAGCAATAATAACATTACTGCTGTTATAGCTGTATTAGAGGTGAAAGTATTGGTATCAGTATTACAACATGTTGTCAATATAACAACTAAAATCAAGTGAACATTGTATTTTAAATATGTCGTAAAATGTAAAAAGAAAGTAACTGAGGTGCGTACCTATGTTGGGTGTGACGATGGTAAAGGGGCTCAGGTAGGTCTTCCTCATATTTTGAGCCAGTGTGTTTGCGTATTCCTCATAGTGCCGCAGCAGCGCCGCCGAGCCGCCCTCCGTGTGCTGGATGAGCTCCCAGTGCGTCTTAGTTTCTGGGGCCAGGATGGTGCTTCCCACCGTGATCAGGTTCTGTCAGAAAGCAGTCAGACTTCAGAGTCACAGTCATTGTAGGAGCTCCGTTCAGGACCACCTGGCAGCTGGGCTGATTAAGGTTGCAAATCAACACTAAAGTCTTCTTCTCTAGCTCATGCTGTGCTTTCTGTGTCTGATTTTCGCCGTCATGCTAACCTCTGTGAAGTGCACGTCCTGCGTAGCTGTGAGGTTGAATCCCTGCTGGTTGATCTCGTGCTGCAGCAGGGTTTGAGTGAGGCGGTACGCCACCTTAACATCGCTGCCGTAGAGCATCTCCGTGTGCTGGGTGGCGTTGGCCAGCAGGGCGGCTGTCTGCTGAGTGTGTCCAGAATCAAGGAGCGATGCGTTACGGTACAGTTTCTCTGACTAGAGTAGGGGAATTAAACACAAGGTTCCATTAATTTATACCTCATATTTACCCAAAATAAGCCATCAGTAATCCTTTCAAACAATACCAGATTCCTGACCCTGGTCAATGTATATGGAACTGTAGCTTACAGCATTAGTTCAAATGTTTACCAGGGTTTCCTCTCAAACTGGAGCTGATTTTAAACCAAATTGCTCCACTATGTGCCCACTTAACCCCCCATGTATGCGAACACATAAGAGGACAAACTGTGTAGCTGCTCTTAAATAATCTCAGTATCAAACAATGCTTCTGTAAAGGTGCCTAATGTGTTTCATGGGATTTTATGTGATAGAAAAAATATTTTTTTATTGCACCGTGTATTTCAATGAACTGTTAAATTTGATACCCAGTTAACAATATTTGGGTATTAAGCTGACCAGCAAAATCAAGCAGACAAGCAAAACGCTGAATAGAGTTGTGCTTGAAAGTTTACATACCCTCCCATTGAGAAAACTATTAATTCACACTAGTAATTCAAATATCACAAACCTGAAAAAGTTGATGATAATTCAGTAAAATAAATTATTGATATAGAATTTTTAGATAAATAATTATACAAAAAAAAAACTGTCCCAGACAAATTAAAGTACCTTGCTGATGAACAGTGAACCAACATACCTGTCAACTTGTGCAGAAATCTGACTGAATTTATTTATTATTACTTTTGTCAATTTATCTTACTAGCAGCTGTTTTTCCTGTCTAATGGAAGGGTATGTAAACGTTCAAGCACATTAGTAATTAGCAGAGTCCTGGTGAATGTAATTTAACCGTATCAGTGCAGCTGTTCTGTGACATCCTCAGTGCTTTTGACTGCATTTCCTCCTCAGCATCACCTTAAATGCTGCATTAGTCTTTTAATTGTTTGAGGTGTGGCAGGTTCACAGATAAGCTAAGTGGAGGTCCGCAAAATGGTTTTCACAAATTTCACACCACATTATGATGTGATTCATTAGGGCCAAAATGTAAAATAAAATACATAAATATAAATGTGTTGTTAAACAGGAAGATTCGACATTTTTTATTAGTTTGTTTTTTATTATAACAAATGATTCAAATATTAAATAATCTGTTAAGTTGTAAAATGCACAAATCAATAACCAAATGTTTAATCACCATATAGTAAAAATAAGGCCAAAAGGAAGAACAAAAAATATCAGTGTAATTCAAATGAATATAATTACTTAATTTTATATGTACAAGTACATTTTGAGTAATTATTTGTATTTTCAGGGGATTGCAAGTCTGTTGCATTGTTAAACAGTAAAATCTGATTGAGAATCTGTAGGAATACTTCATGAATTTATGTTCAAAGAAGCTCTTTACTAAAACCAGGCTAAGCTAAAGCTAAGAAAATGGGTAAAACATTTGATTTAAATATCAGGAATCAT
Source organism: Cyprinodon tularosa (assembly GCF_016077235.1). Lineage (NCBI taxonomy): Eukaryota > Metazoa > Chordata > Actinopteri > Cyprinodontiformes > Cyprinodontidae > Cyprinodon > Cyprinodon tularosa. The sequence goes on along the minus strand of NW_024038375.1, from coordinate 1,799,755 downwards.
TTTCTTTGTGTTTAAAAAAAACAGTTTTTATTCACTAATATTGGTATATCACTTAAAATCTTTCAAGCTGACAAAAAGTGGAGAGCACTGGAAAAAAGATCTAGAAATAAGTGCAAAATGTCTTAAATTAAGTGTATTTACCCTTAATTTGAGTACGTAAATGAGATAGTTTGCCAATATTTTTACTCTTAAAGTAAGATAATTAGATAATATGCACTTGAAATAAGACAATGCAATTGTGTGTTCTTATTTTCAGTGTACACTTTATTGTTCCAATGGCAAAATGTCTCTTTTACCCCGTCAATCCAAGAACAAATGCACTTATTTTAAGAAAAAATGACTTATCTAGCATAGTGAATAAAATGCTTCTGCTTTTCTTTAATGAGACATAAACACCATGTGTCCTGAAGACACCGCTGGCCTATAATTAAATGTATTTTCTTTCTTCCATCTACCACACTATGAACAGAGCTGAGGGTTTTTTTCTCCCTAACAGAAGTGACATACCAAGACTTTGAGCTTGCTGAAGGTGACAGAGGTGCAGTTGAAGAGGTTGGGAGGAAGCCAGCCCTTGTGTTCGTCACAGTGGCGGATAGCCGTGCCTGGAAGAGGACATAAAGTCATCATATAGGAGCTGAGCTCCAGGCAGGGTTCATATATCGCCATTATTTCATGATAATCTGATGAGGTGCCAAAAACCCATCATACCAACACTCCCCCTGGGACAGGGGATGGCTGCAGGGAGACCAAACTTAGTCCTGGGCCACCATATCCCAGCCTCGATGGCCTGAGGGCAGCTGTCATAGATTACTGTGAGAGAAGGAGGAAGAAGATGGCTGTGAGCAGAAAAGTGTAAGAGTTTTAAATATTGAGCTGTTTCATTCAGACCTTCACAGCCGTTGGCTGAAACCTCAGCAAACGGGTTGTCACAGCGATCACACTGGCGCCCGATGACGCCAGGCTTGCACTGACACTGCCCGCTCTCTCTGTCGCAGGCTCTGGAGAACGAGCCAACCGGATAGCAGTCGCACAGCAGGCAGGTGTCGCTGCCCTCGGGACGGTAGTGGTTGTCCTGGAGATGAAGACAGGAAAGACAACCTGCTTAGTGAGACCACCTTTTGTTTTTCTAAATCTGCAGAAATGTCAAGTTAAGCCAAACCTGAGAAAAAAATAAATAAATAACTTTACAAAATTTATATGATTTCATTGTTATTATTTCTCAAGTCAAAGCAAAACAGGGTAGATGTAAAAGCGTTTTTAGGTATTTTTATTAAAGATTTTCCATACGGTAACATAAACAAGCCTTCTGCATTTCTATTAAAGTCAGTGTTGGGACCGTTACTTCAAAAAGTTATAGTTAAAGTTAACTCAGTTAGTAACTCACTTAAGCCGCTGTCACAACTTGATGATTTAGACAGCATATACCTGAGGTACGGAAACTCTGGTATAAACACTGTCATACGTTGGATAAGTTATGGGTACATTTTATATAAGTTATGAGCACGCTGAAATACACTGAAACACGCTGGAACATGTCGACATGCCGTTGGCTGAGGTTTCAGCCAACGGCTGTGAGTACGTTGAGACATTTTGAGCATGCTCAAAATTTCATGCCGTGCCTGCGTATGCTCATACTTGGGCCATAAGTTACAGGTAAGTTATTTGATCGTTGACACATGTTAAGTGTAAGTTGCTGATAAGTTGTGGTGTGTAGCTTATCCAAAACCTATGAGTAACTATTGCGTAACTTATCAAAAACTTATCTCTAATGCATACCAACGTATTTGACATGTTCCAGACGACCATTAAACCTGTAACTAACTTACAGCTACTGTATAATTGTGTATTGGCAGCGTTTTGGTATAAAGGGGGGGTCACAGGAGGAAACCGTCAGTTCTCATCCAGACTTCATCCCCATCATAGGGTGAGCGAGAAGGTGAGTGTGATGGATCCTCCCTGCGTTCGCTCCCAACGCCACAACCAACAAACTTCCTAGCAGACATGATGATGAATCTGCTGTGATTGCAAATCTTCTTTCTTTCTTTTTTCTTTTGCTTTCTTTTTTGGGTGGTAAACAGCAGCTGGTTAATAATGCGATCAAAGACATCAAAGACCCGGCACCTCTAGGCACATTGCTGCACCCCGACTCTATGTATACTGTACACCCAAAATAAAAAAAAAATACATAGAAAGTCAGCGTATGCCAGCGTTTTAGGATATTCTGGGATGTCAGGCGTACGCTGGCTAAATCCGCAAGGTGTGACAGGGCCCTTGTTTAGTGCTTGAGTAACCAGTAACTAGCCAAAGTAACTATGCAGTAACTTTTTACTATCTAGTGTCGAAGAAGTTGAAAATCTTTATTTTTATTGAAAATATAAATACAACTAGAGGTTAAATTATGGCATATAAGGTGTTTGTTATTAATTAATGATAAACAATGCATTAAAAGGACTATACATGTGAAAACATTGACAATTAATCTGCTTTATTTTGGTGTGTACGGTTTGCAATATGACTATGTGGATGTAATGAGGTTTTTTTGTTTATAATATTTTTATTTAAAACAGAATAAAATGTATTAAAAAAAATTTTTTTGCACAATGACAGCCTCTAACTGGCCTTAAAATAGGTATGAAGCTGAAAAGTAATGCTTTTCAGCTGGGCCAAAATCCGACTCTTTAGCACCTTCTAAAGCAGACATCCCCTCTTGTCAGAAGGTGGCTGGAACAGGACTGTACTGATGTGACACTAAAAGCAAAGGCAGCACATCATTATGACATATGATAACATGAACTGTTAAGTCCCACAATGAAAAGGTCAGTTTTATAACACTAAAACAAGCTGCATAATTCAGGGTTTTCTTTTTGTCTTTGTTGTCACGCTAACCCAGGGGTATTGCTCAGTTTGTTTAGCTGATTCTATAGATATCCCACAGCGCTAGTTTCTCTCTTTGCATTCAGGTTTTAAAACTGAGGGGCTGAATAATTTAGGTTTGCTGTCTCACCTTACAGCGGCACTCCCCGCTTGTCTTGTTGCAGTCAGAATCAAAACCTCGGTCAGTGGGACAGTTGCAGGGCCCGCAGGTTTTATGACCCCACCAGCCTCTTGGGCATGGCAGGTCAGTCCTGTGAAAACAGGACTGATAGTTAGTTTAAATGTTAAAACAGACATGCTAGAACAACCTCTACTGAGCATAAGTGTGGGCAGGGGTACTTTTTCTCGCAGTATCTGCCAAAATAGTTCCTGGGACATTCGCAGGTGTAGCCGCGTGAGGAGCTCGGCTTACGGGTGCAGGTAGCAGCATGTTCACAGGGGTTCAGTGAGCACACGTCTGTGCAGTTGGTGCCGTAATAACCTGTAGAGAAATGCAACTGATGACTTTGAGTCTTTTATGACCTGGATTCATGAAACAATCGGTCTGTGATTATGACAGTGTGGACTGACCACTGAGGCAGGTGCAGGAATAGCTGTCCCAGTTGTTGCTGCAAAAGCTGTTGGCAGGACAGGGGTTGGAGCTGCAGGGGTCCGGCAAGCTGCAGCCCGGCTCCACGTTCACTTTCTTAGCCACAGACAAGCTCAGGGCCCCACCGACCCGCAGACCCTGTGTGGAAATGATTGTACCGTACCAACTAATTATAGCTACTGAACCATGTTGCTTTTAAATAAATGTGTTTGCATGGAATTAGCGGTTAATATCAGAAATCCCCAACGTTAGGGGGGCAACCCCCTAGTGCAGGGGTGCTAAAAACTCAAGTCCTCGAGGGCCTGTATCATGCAACTGTTAGTTTTCCTGGGCTGACACACTAGAATCAAATGGCTTAATTAATTTGTAGCAAAATTATCAAAGCTGCTGCTAAGGACATCATTATTTGATTCAGGAGTTTTAAAGCAAAGACACATCTAGAAGGTGCAGGACACAAGCCCTGAAGACTGACATTTGTCCTAATGGGTCCCCAGTTTACTGTAAGAGGGGCTAATTTTTTTTCTGTGACCCAAGTCAAAAACAATTCAGCAAACATAGTTAAGAAATATTGCAGCATTGCAAAATATATGCATGTGATACCTTTAAATGCGTGCCACAGTTTTGCATTAAGGCCTATTGAGGGGAGGGGCGATCTAGTGGTCGAGGCCACTCCCACAGACTGCCACTCGGATCTCAAAGCAAAGATAATTAACAACTGATTGCTCCCCAGGTGCCCCACGATGGCAGCCCACTGCTCTTCAAGGGGATGGGATGAATGCAGAGTTACATTTCTCCAATGTGAGATCAATAAAGTTAAATTATTATTATGAACTGTGGATTTATTTTTTTTAATTTTAGGCTGAAAATAGTTTAAAACTTTCTGGGTAATTGTGATACATCTTCAACCTATCACTTTAACCTGGTCCTATTGTTTGTTCATAGCTCTGTCAGCAGGCCTCAATCTGCTGTGAAAAACTTTGTTACATGAAAAAAAAGACATGGCAAGCTCCATCTACTTAGGATTCCAGACAGAAAAATGTTTAAGACACTGTATTAAATAAATGGCAAGCAAAGCAGTGCAACATTTCCACACATGCCAGTTAAGCAAAAAAGTTTTCTTTTCAATGTTTTTAAAACAGGGTCTCAAAATGTTTTTTTTTTCCTGGTCTCGGTTTCATTTTGTCAGGGCTTGAGAAATTGTATCAAGGCCGATTAGAGACTTTGTTGATCTGACCAGTGATGACATGTTTAGCCGCTTGTCATCATTCAACCGCTGGTTGCCTAGGTGGTGGCAAAAACAATGTGGGCTACATTAATAATATGCTAACTTTTTGGGGGAAACCTGCTCTGATTTGGACGGACGGCATCCATCTCACTTTGGATGGTGCAGCTCTTCTTTCTAGTAATCTGACCAAATCTATTAGTTCTTCAAAACAATGAAAACCCAATGTGTAGACCGGGAAGTACCCTGGAGCTCCTCTAATGTTACCCACTCATTACTCAATCCAGACAGTGTCATGTCCACAACCAAAATCTAAAAATTAGAAAAGCATTCTGAATGAATGAAATGGTGAAAATTACACAAATTAAGGAAAAAACCAAATGTTTATTTAACATAAGATCTCTTTCTACAAAGTGTCTGTTAGTTAATGACTTGATTTGTGATAGTCAAACTAATTTATGCTGTCTTAGCTTTTTATCAGTTTGGACATGCGTGGAGTTTTTGGAGGCGACAAACCTGTATGCAGCCACGGAAGCCATGCTGAATTTTCCCATCAGGCTTTGCCAAGCCACCAACGCTGACAGTTTTCAACTTGGATTCCCGCAGCTTTCCATCCACCTCCATACTGGCCTGAAAATACAGCATGACAGTGTTTGCATAAGGGTCCAAACTGATTAGTTCATTTCACATCGAGCTTACCCCACTCACCAGGTATAAGCCCTGATCTATAGACAGCACAGCCTTGTGGCGGCTCGCTGCTCCTCCCAGACTACTGATATCCAGCTGTAGATGATGCCAGTCTCCATCGTTCACCAACACCTCCTCCACCCGGGACAGAGTGGAGTCCTCCCCCCTGTGAAGCCCCATCAGCACACTTCCCCCACGCAGCTAACCAAGTTCAGACAGGGAGAGAGATAAAAAGACAATCAGCTATGTGGGTTCAAAAGTTCAGACTCTGAACTGCTACAAATCTCATGTGTTTGCTGCTGGGTACAGAATGTTAAAGAGTTATGCAGCATCAAAGAGTCTGCTGTCTAGACGGGCTCAGAAAGGCAGCTGAAATCAGAGCTGAAAATATTAAAGGAGCGTTTCTTCACACAGAGGGATTTAGTCCCAGCACTTCCCAACGCAAGCAGACCAAACTGAAGCCTAGAGCACGATGGACCTCACCTGCAGAGTAAGGTTGTGATGTAGGCCCGAGGAGATGTGGAGCAGGAGGGAGGTGGCCTGACGGGTGCGGAACATGAGCTCGACGTGCCAGAGGACGGAGGCGGCCAACGCCTCCAGGTTGTTCCACTGCAGCAGGCTATTACCCTGGAAACGTAGCGGGTTGGCCATGACTGCAAGAACGACAAAGAAAGAGAGTCAGGGCGATGAAAGGCATAAGGAGACTGAAAGATGTGACCGAGTTAAATGGGATGAGAGCTTCTTTTTAGGCCACATGATGATAAGTCATTACTGCTAACCATGGAGTCCAGCATGTTCTTATTCTGCCCAAGGTATCTCACTAATCTCCAACAGTATGGAAAAGGAGAATATAGTTTGTTAAAAAAAAAAAGGGTTGGAAATGCTCTCTATACTGTTAGGATAAGAGAAATAAACATTGAAACAGTAAACTGTAGGATAATTTTCACTTCTATGTTTTGAAAGGGAGCCTTGAGAGAAAGTTTGCCCAGAAGGGCTCCTCTCGAATGAGGTTCAGTCCTGCCCCATTGTTAAACCGTGTCTGTATGGATATAAAAAAAGATGAACAGGCATGATGGTTAAACCTGAAAGTGCTATTGCCTAAAGACAAATATAAAACAAAGATAATCAAGAATTGATTTTAGGACCTTTAACTTTAATTTTCTGAATTTTTGATTATAAAAATAAAGATAAAGATGGATGGATGGATGGATGGATGGATGGATGGATGGATGGATGGATGGATGGATGGATGGGTGGATGGATGGAACAACAAACATATAGAGTTACAGATGGGCTGACAAATGGAAAGATAACTCATTTCTGAATTGTTTGAAAATAAACTAGTGGCCAGAATTTATAATCAACACTTTTACTACGATAACCTAAAATAAAAAATCTTATAATCCCATTATAATTACCTTTAACAGTCATCCAATACCCGGGTGTAATTTATTTCCTTGATAATTCACTCTGTAACCATGCATCCCCACTATAAACCACGATGGTGGCACCATCATGATCTTTACTTTAGCAGGAAGTATACCGTAACAGTCAGAATACAAGTGAAGATGGAATTGACCTTAATGGAGGACAATCCAATAGAAAGTTATTAGAAGCTGCAAAAGACCTAAGACTTCAGTGGGGATTATCCGTCAAACAATTTCTATGTGTTTATAGCCTAATCAAAATAGATGTAGAGTAACTTAATGCACTTACTTTGTTAAAGTACTTACATCATTTCTTTTTCTGAGGATGTTTACTTTGTTTTTTATTTTTATTGATACTTACTTTTATTTTGTAACACAAAAAAATGTGTTAATAATTAGAGTCATTGGTACTCTCTACAAATTAATATGATGACCCAGAATTTATCATGATAATTTATCAGGAGTTGTTTATGTGGAATCGGGTTATTATGGGCAGTAGAGCAAAAGCACCACAATGTTGTTTACCAAATTTTTTACATTTTTTTTTTGAGGGGGGGGGGTTAAGTAGACCTCTTTAAAAACAGAAATGTTAATTTCTTTTATTTCTCTAGAGGATTGAGAAAGCCATTTAAACTGCAACATGTCTTTCAAATTTATTCCTAAACACTGATAAATCCAAATTACAGCTAAACCATTCTGCATTACTGTATGGAAAATGTTATTGTTTAGCTATTAAGCTATTTTTTCTTTTTTTATGTTTTGTCAGATTGGACAGATTTTATTTTATTTTATTATTTCAGAAGGAACTTTTAGTTTCATCAGACAGACAGCACAGCTGTGCATGCACGACATAATGCTTTTTGTTGCATTTTGAGTTCTTAAGGACAGTACTGTTTGAATACAATGTTTTCTTATGACTAAAGGGATTTTTAAACAACTTTTACCTTCAATGCTTTTACCAAAGTGAAGTAAAGCAAAAAACTGTTTATCTCTTTTCTTTTTATGTAGAAAAAGCAGTGAGTATTTTTACTTGTACTTTCCCACTAGTAACTTTACTCTAATACTTTTCTTATAACTCACATTTACATTGAGCAAAGTAATTTTCTGTTAAGGTACTGTTACTTGTCCTTAGTTATTTTTTTCAGTAATTTATTCGCCTCTTCTTGTCTAAGTCCATATTGTAAGACACCTATTCAAAGAGTTTATCATTTAATCAAGAATATTAATCACAATCATGAGCTAATTAGCATCAATCTATTACAGAAAATCCAAACAGGTGGATGTTTGTTGCTGCACCATGACCAAGTGATCTTTTTAACCTAGTGTAATTAAGCATGTTGAATAGAGGAAATATAAAAAAGCAGGAGGAAAACAGAGTTTAAAACTAATGTAATAAGCATTGATGAAAGACATAGATGTGAAGCTGTGGATTGCAACTGGAAGTTTATTAAATCATAAATGTAAGTTATTTGAGTTTTTTTATTTTTGTGAATTGAACTTCTAAGGATTAAAATCTAACACTACTCTGCTGGCTGCAAAAGAGTATTTCAGGATAAAATCTGTAATCCAGCGTCGATGTCCCTCTCCTTTCCTCACCTCTCTCACAGTTCTGTCCTCCAAATCCAAGTGGGCAGTCACAACTGAAAGAACCCCACAGGTTGACACACGTCCCTCCGTTCAGACACGGGTTGTTGCTGTTGCAGAAATGTCTCTTGGCTGAGCATCCTGGGAGGTGAGGGAAAGAAAAGCAAAAATTTGTTTGATGTGCCCAGACTCATTATTTCATCAGAGAAGCAGAGACGCAGGGTAATCAAATATTCATAGCGGGTACGGTCATCATTTCCCACTGACTCTGCCTTCCAGCTGTTCTCATTATAGTTATTTCCTCCGCAGGTTTTCCACAATCGGCTGCTCCACCAATAAACACTGTTTCACTGTGAAGAAACAAAATGCAGCCCTCTACATAAATAACTGCGCTGCGGAAGGCCGATTACCTGGCAGGGTGCCATTGTTGGCGATGTAGCTGGCCATGTCCACGTGCTGGTTGTCGATACGCAGGTTCTTCATGCATCCCATAAACTGCTGGTTCCGGACGGGAAAATCTTCCGGGAGTTTGGGGACTCCTCCGAGCAGCAGGGGACCGGTCAGGTCAAGAGATCTGACAACACAAAGGAAACATGTTCAGCCAAAGCCGTTTGCTGCCGACACAGAGTGCGGGGAAATTACAGAAGGAATTCATCACGGGTTGTTTTCATCTGCAATGTTTCTCTGAGAGGAGCATGAAAGTCTCAGCAAAAAAGTGCAGTATTAATGAGGAGCTTTATAATTAGGAACTTTGAAAATATCTCTGTGTACTAGTTGGAAAATAAAATAAAAAAGCTTTTAATATAAACTTTTCCTCTCACTAGAATCTGATCACACTTACTTTTTTGATCCAGATTGGCTTCCCTGGGCCGAGCATGAGTAGTTTCCAATGATGTGACCAAATCTCAGCGCCACAGAGGTGTCACAGTTGTCCAACGTCACTACCACAATTTTCTTGTCTGAGGGACCCTGAGGCAGACCGGCCTGGTTCAGTATTGGCTGTAAACAAGGAAGAAATACTCTTTATTATCCAAATCAATTAACAGAGTGTTGCTCTCCTGTTTTCGGGGACAGATTCACTCAAAAAACTTCATAGAGAATGTCATTAGTATTGAAACTCTCACAAAATGTATAAACATTGCAACAATTAATTTAAAGGAACTTTTAAATGATAAACCAGCAAATAAACAGAGGATAATCATTGAGATGATGGAGGATAGTTTTTCAAAATATTTTAAGATCTTTTAGCCTCCTTTAGTCAATACTTTTAATTGCAAACAAATGCAACCAACGACTTCAGAACTTGTGGTATGATTAAACAATCCATCCATCTATTAATTACTCTCAGTATAAATCCGGTGGTTCTAATAAGGTCTCAAATGTATATTGGAAAAGAAAAAAACTGCATCATGAATATCAATGAATAAAACTAAGTTGGGGATGCATTTGCAAATAGGTCTAAAGTTGTTTAATCTCCTAGAACCTCCTAAACTAATAATAGGCATGTAGTCTGCAAAGTTGAACCCTATGGATGAGTCTGAAGAGGAAAGCCATACCTAAAGGGAAACCATCATACATTTGCATTTTACCACAAGCAAACCAGGGAAACAATATGTGCTGGTAAAATCAGGCTGAAAAATCTATAACTATTTTGGTCCTCATACAGAAGCTACATGTGGAGGAAAACTAATTCTGCATTGAAACATGGCGGTGGGAGCGCCATGCTGTAGGGATGCTTTTCTTAACATAGACAGAGAAGTTGCTTTGAGCTGATGTGAAGATAGATGGAGCTAGATACCAGGAAATATAGGAAGAAAAAACTGTTACAGGATAGAAAAGACTCAATAGTTGGACAGAGTTTCATGTTCCTGCAGGTATATCACCATGAACAGAAACCAAAGATACCAGTTAACAGTCCAGATCACAGCGGCACAGTTTGTAGCTCTTCACAGAGTTTGCATGTTCTCCAGTGCATATGTGTGTAGTCTGGCCTTCTCCAACAGTCCAAAAAAATAATCATTAGATTAACTGGTGACTCTAAATTGTGTGCACGCTGTAGAGCTATCTGGTTCCCTGTTATGGACTGGCAACTCCTCCAGGGTTTTTCCTGCCTATTACCCATACACTGCTGGATTAAAGCACCAGCAGGCTGCAGAACAATCAGCAGGAGATGGATGGATGGATGGATGGATGGATGGATGGATGGATGGATGGATGGATGGATGGATGGATGGATGGATGGATGGATGGATGGATGGATGGATGGATGGATGCATGGATGGATGGATGGATGGATTGGTTAAAGCATCACATTATATCAAATTAGAATATCAATAAGGAAAGATCTAAAAGACATTTTTGTAAACTACTCAAATGTTTAAACCAGCATAGATGTGTTTATTCGTTGCATCGTTTCTAAAAGACTGAAGAAAATATGGATAAAAAAACTGGCTGCCTGGAAATAGAGGTAAAAGTCAAGATTTTGTCAACTTTCTGTTTGTCTTAAATATTTTAATATTTTAAAGCACATAGATGAAAATCGGATTGTAAAAAGCAGGAACAGGCAGGAAACTGCCTGGCTGAGCTGTAATTCTACTTTTTTTATTATTGCACAGATATATCTAAGGACTCAAAAGAGAACTTTTATAAAAATACAAAAAAAGAAAAAAAAAAGAGCAAAATGTTGACATTTCTAAAACCTTTGAAGGGGAGAACAGACAAACTGTCTAAACCCCACTCACACATTTTGAGAGGTGAGCTCTCTGTAGGAGCTCCCTCTGTCCACAATAAGAAATCTTCCTCTTTGTCCAAGAAATCAATAGCAACAAAAGTAGGCGGGTTTTACGGTGGAGAGAATTATGATCCTGTCAATAAAAGGCTGCGACCTCCTCACACTCTGGCCAGTTTCTGCAGGGTCACTCAGAGATCATGTTAACCTTAAGTGTGGGTTCAAGCAGTAGCAGCCGCCTTCTCACCACCGGGGCAAGCCGCTCAGCACCCAGCTGTTCAGAAAGATTCAATCATCTCATCAACACCCAAAATAAAACTTAACTGACATTATTTCTTTAACAATCTCTGGAGGTTAAATTAAAACAGATTTCTTTCATAGAGACTCCAGGAGTCTGAGAAACTCTAATTTCCTGATTGCTTGGCTGTTATGGATCAGGCAGCTTTATCTCTGCTGTCTGATGTAAAAGACATCCAGCTGAAGCGTGCATTTAACCAGCTGCTGCAACATCTGTAGCTGCCCCATCATGGCGAATGGTTTATTAAAAATCAAACACACTCTATATCCACTGATGAATGATTTAATTTTAGCTCAAGGCACCGCCTCAGCCCAACATCACTCACGTGATTTTCAAACTTAGAAGACTAGATTAATTCTCTGTGAGTTTCCAGTAACATAAGGCTGTTAGTGAGAGGCTGCCGAATTCCTGCAGTCTTGTGATCTCAATGAGATGGGGACAGCAATAGATTATTTAAAAACCTGCAGTTAAATAATCTGTCATTTCATGGTACTTAACATGAAAGAATTCACGACTTAAGGTAGAAAACTTTGTCAGTTCTCCCTGAGGAGCTCTGACTTCTGACCCTTGGGTTCAAAGAGTTATTCAAACATACAAATGCTGTGTTGTGAAAACAGGTGGTCTCTCCACAGATTTATTCTATCACACTGAGATGTTTCTCATTAAACAATTTTTTACATCAACCCCTTATAAACTGATGGAATTTTCACATGCCAAGAGCAAATTAATCAACCTGGCCCTCCATGAAGAAGAAAACATCACCTGTTACTAAAATCCAGCTATAAAAAACCATGTCTACCAAATCCTCTGAACAGAAGCAAGAAGTAGCCTAAGATATCTCAGAAAGGAAAACATCCACCTCTAATCTAAACAAATCATAGAGCAGATTAGAAACGAGGTCACTGACTTCTATGAGTCTGGAAAGGGGTTTAAAAAGTCTTTCTTGTCAGGAGCCTGTCATTTCTGAGGCTTTGGGGATCCATCAAACCTCTTTTCTGGTTCACAAAAAGAGTGGTCATGAACAGTGGTGAACCATCCAACAAAAAAAACAAAAGCTCCAAAAGCTGATTAACGACTCATGCAGGAGTCCTCCATGACAGAGCTCCAAGGTGAAAGGTGAAAACCACTGCTAAATGAAAACAGAATTAAGAAAATACATCTTGAGGTCCTATACTTAAACACTCTGATATTATCTTTAGTCGCTTTGGATTTCAATATTTGTGAGTTCATGTACTTATGGTCCTCTCCCTTTCCATTAAAATCCTCTCTATTTAGATTTTTTTTTTAAAACAATGTTGTGTACCCTAAGTTGGGATTGTTCTTTTATTTGTAAAAAATCAATAAAAAAGTTTGCCTCTGCATCCTCACTGATTCCTTTTACACAGAACCACGCTTCAACCTCCTCAATCCAGATCAGACTAATGGTACTAAGAACAATAGACACAACATGATATTAACACTTTTTTAGATCTTTATAAAAACAACATACTGCCCAAAATTTCCAACCAGTCTTTGGGGAAAAAAAATCTTCTACTGACTAATTTATTTAATTAATTCTAAGTTCATCACTCCCCTTCCGCCCTCTTCGATTCTTATATTTCTGAATTCCTTCCTAATGTCTAGCCAGGGGAAGAACCATGGGTGTAGGTTTGCATTGAGACAACAGGGACATGTCACTACCAAAATTGTGGACTGACCTACTTGTCCCTACCAATAATTCTATGTGAATACATACATACATGTTTATAATTTACAACACAGCGTTTTTGCAGCAGTGCCTTCCTTTCCTCTCGCAGCACTACAGTCTCTCTGTATGCTGTCTCTCAGGCACCTTCCAGTTGTCTGTGGTTTCATTGAAGATTTTACCACCTGACTGATATGACTGTTCCATACTGCCAGAATACGTCTGCTGTTGGTTTGGTCACTTAACTAGTGCTAATCCTTGGGGGGAGTGGCGGCCTAGTGGTTAGGGAATAGGGCTTTAAATCCTGAGATTGTGAGTTCAATCGCAGACTGCCACTCTAGGTCCCTGAGCAAGACCCTTAAGCTCACACTGCTCCCCGGGCGCCTCACAATGACAGCCCACTGCTCCCCAAGGGGATGGCTTAAATGCAGAGAAGTAATTTCCCTCTGAGATTATTAGAGTATATAAATTCAAATCCTTTTTTATATGTAACAAAATTATTATGTTTTACTCTGTTTTTCATATACAACAAATGTATAAAAGGAAAACACATTGTATTAAGCTCGTTCTAAATATAGACTTGCCCAAACAGCACTGCCTTTAATGCAAAAGTATGATGTGAATAACAAAACTTTTCTGATGTAAATACAAAAAAGGAAACAGCTAAAGCCTATATACCTCACATTAAAAATGTAAATAAAGCATCTATAAAAAAGTACTAAATAAAATTTTGCAGATGGGTTGATGCACGAAGTTTAGTCTGAGGAGATAAATGGTGAGAAGTGTCACTGAGCATGCTCAAAGCATTATGTCTTCTCTTGAAGGTAAACAGCTCATTAACAACCTCCAGGACTGCTTAATTATTCTGCTGGACACCTTTCAGCTCAGCTTTAGCAATCAATTTTCAGGATTGACCGTCTCGCTTTAAAAACACTCAAGGTTTAATAACAAGATCCGACCATAGAAAGCATTTCTGGTGAATTAATGCCTTCAGAGAGGCTTATTTGATAATATATAACTGCTCGGGCTGTGTTACCTAGCACTTTTCCCACAGGAAGTCACAATGCACTGAGAAACTCCCCATCACTCAGCAGTGAAATGTTAAAAAACCACAAACCCACCAAAGGAAGCTTTTACTTTCCGGTTTATACTCTTTGAGGCCAATTTGTTACAAATTTGTCGATGATGAAAAAGGCAAACATGTTGTGTGAATTGATGAAGGTGAAATCATCCGACATGCTCTTTTCCACGGTTCTCCCTGCGCTGTGAAAGCTGAGGAAAAGGCAGCGCTCCAGCTTGGACGCTCCTTTCACCGACCTCTGCTGTCATCAGTCACGCCTATTGACTCTCCAATAAAGGCCGTCTGTCAGGATGTCTCTCTGCTGCACAAAACATCCTCCTGTCAGAGTTGACTGGAACGTACATATTTGCTCTCCAGCACATTAAACGCCTCTCTCACCCTCCGTTACATTGGATTATGGGAATATGAGTTCCCCCGTCACATGAAGGGGTGACAAAAGTGGAGAAGGAGGATGACAGCAGGCGGCACAAATACTGGAGACTGACTAGAGAACCATAGCAACGGGAGAAGTCGGCCCCAACTCGTTCATACTTCTCTCTGCTCTGCTTCACCCTCCTCTCAATCCTCAGCTGCTCGCCTTTCCTGGAGAAGAGAGGAGGAGAGGGGCTCCTTCCCCAGGGGCTGCATCATTCACTGCCCGCGGCCCCCAAAGGAAGCACGGCCAAACACAAAGGCAGCGGTCATTGCCATTCTCCACAGTCCCCAACCGCACTGAAAGCCACATTTCAATCTAGCACCCCCCCACCCCCTCATCACCCTACCTCGTCGCATGTGGACAGGGACGGGTCAAAGAGGGCCACCGTGGGACACCTCCAGAGGGAGGAGCTGCTGTGTTTCTACCTCAGCGCTTCAGAGGATGAGGGGCATAATGGGAAGGTGGGGGAGGATTAGTTCAGCTAGGGTAGGAGGATCCCCCACCTAGCACTAATGCTAACTATGCAAGATATGATAAGCAAGATTTCTCTTATTTAGACCCAGAATTAATGGGCCTTAATCAGAGAAATATCCATACAGCACATGCATTATGTGATAAAAGTTATAAACCCTTCAACAAGGTCTGGCTTCTAGGAAACAAGCAGTCAGACTTTTCATTAATTCATCCTTTTATTGGTATTTTCTAAAATGATGCTGTTGAGGTAAAATATTTAAGAGGAAAAGTCAGACATTCCTCGTTTTGAGGGACCCAAAAAAATTCTCAATTATATTTAACAAAGCGGCAGCTTAAAAGCAATGGAGGCTCCAAGGTGGGGTGTTTTATCCAAGCTTAAAAATGATAATAAAACTATCAACAGCTGAGATCCAATAAGCTGGTCTCTCATTGTGCTTCAGCACAACAGATTCAGAGTGTTTTAAAGGTTTACATGAGTCTATTAATGTGCCATGCTTCAGTGCTACCAGTGCAGTTTTCCCTTTAGGCAAAACGCAGCCACCTTATGAAGGAAGCTCTATTCTCATGGCTTTGGTTTAAGGTCAGAGAGTACTGGTAAACTGAGAGCACTGCTCTGGTTCTGTCAAAGGAAGGCATACAGAAAAAGATGCAAAACCAAGCATTTGCTATGTTATGTAAAGCCACAAAAGGAACATTTAGCTGGTTAATAAGAATGGAAAAACATTAAAAAAAAGTATTATTTTTAGATTGTGTTTATTACTTATTGTAATAACCTATAAAGTGTGATGATAACAACTGTTCAAAATAAAAGTAATAAATATCTAAAAGGGAATTTGCTTATAAACGATCTAAAGTCAAGCATTTGTTATGTTAAACCCTTAGTTCAAACAAAAAACAGAATAACAACAACCTTTCTCTAAAGATAGGGTCAAAAAACAGACAGAAAATGTGAAATAGCCTCCAAAGACCCCAGAAAACCTTTAGAAAGTCCAGGAATATTTTCCGAAAATCTTTCATTATTATTTTAGAAAATAACCGAAAGTTCTTCCTTATCACACACAGCTTACTTGCAATAAAACATGCAGGTTACAGAAACCAGAGAGAATCATTGAGCCTTTAGATTATAGGGGTTAATGAGGCCTTAATATCTGCAAAAAAATAAAAGCGAAACGTCAACAAGTTCTCAACCAGATTCCCCCTCCATCGCTGCTGATGGCTAAAATCTGACACGCTCATGCCATCATACATGCTGAATGGAAAATGTCCACTGCAGGAGGGTTGCCTGGCAGCATCTTTATGATGCAAAGTGACTTCCTCAGTAGACAAAAATGTGACATCCTGTGTGTGTGTTTGGGGTGGGGGTCCTGGGTGGGAAAGTACTGAGAGAGAGCAGACAGCAACTCCAAACATTCCTGCACTGATTGAGTTGTTCTGATAGTCTAACACAGGACTGGAGCAGTCAAACATATTTACAACAATCAGAGCATGTCTGCAAAAACAAAGTCTTCCAAGTCTCTGGTTTTTATCCATTCAATGCCCCCCCCAATGTCTGGTTTAGGGGTCTCCTTGGGTCAAAGTCAAGCTGGCTTACTTCCACATCATCGGCTTGTCAGCAGACGATCTTTAGTCTGAGAGGAAAAAAGCCTAAACTTCCCTCTCAGAGCCAGGTTTACAGCCGCTCTATGAATATGCTGAAGACCACAGAAGAAGAGTGACAGCTGCTGGTTATCCATGGCTGCATGACAGCAAGAGTCTGCTGTCTGCAAGGGACACAAGCTGTGACTAATTGCCTAGTGGTCCATATGACAGCGCCACAGTAACCCTTTTTAACCTCATCAAGTTTCTACAACAAGTTTTACAATGACACTCATTCATCAAACACGCCTACAAGTAAAAACATTATGTACTTCTAGTCAAACATGAGAGTTGCAATGTACTGTAGGATAATCTTAAATCCCACGCCAGGTCTTAGATAATGTGTCCAGATGTTTGAGGGTGGTGCAGCAGTCTGGTTTGGAGAGTTATTAATTAATCTTTGGAAGGTTTCTGAGGATGCTGGGATATAAGAAGGTCCTGGGGTTTGCATATTCCCTCTGTGTGGAATCTGTAGAAGGGAACTCTGGCTCCCTCCTAAAGATTAAATGGTTTATCTCAGGGGTCTGCAGCCTGCGGCTCCAGAGGAAAATGGGGCCCTTTGGCCCCCTTCATTGGGGATCTAACAACTTATTTATGAAGGCAATCAGAAAGAGTTTTCTCGCATGTTTTCATGCAATATTTTAACAGAGTATCTACAACATCAATAGTGGAACAAGGCTTTTAAAAGTAATTTCATGTTTCTTAGCTTTATCTGGTGGGCAAAATATCATTCTTTATCTTTCATAATTATGTTGCTCAATATGCCTGCTTCATGCTACAAAATAAAAGTTTTGTTTGAATTTTTTCCTCTTTTCAAAAGTTAAATGATAGTTTTTTTTATTCAATTTTGAAAAAAGAAAACAGTAATTTAATTCCCTGTACTTAAAATATTAATAAAACTGTTATTTGGGCTCTTGAAAAATCTTATTTTGTAGCTGTGATGGTGAGTTATCCCTTTGAGCTGAAAAGGCTGCAGACTCCTGTTCTATCTAACTCATCCTAGTGTTTGTTTCTCTTTATGTTTAAAACTAAATCCACAGATACAAATGAACTGTTGTAAAGAGGGCATCAATGCATCAGCCTGCAGCAGGTTTGCTTAGCATAAAACCTTCTGGTAGCTTCTCCTTGTAGTGAGGTAACCTACACCAACAAATTATTATCTCTTACTTAGAGCAAAAAATAATAATTTTATATAGAAAGTACGAAAATTAAATTCCTTAACTCCCAACATATAACTATAACTCATCACAATTATCAATATGTAGAATAAAGAGGCTGGTTTCGACTGACCTTGTTGTAATAATGAACCTCCACTGTGTGCCACTGACCATCGCTGACTCCTCCCACAATAAACAGAGAAACTGTGGTCTGGGTTTCTCCTGAGAAACGATAGCATTGGTGAGAAAATGCACTCAAAGTGTCAGGAGTTTGTGAGATAAAAAAAAGATGAAAATTCACCTGCAGAAAAGGTGAGCTGTATCTGTTCGTTGATGATTTCCAAGGCGATGAAGTCATGTTTCTCATTGAAACGGCCATTATATAGCAACAAGCCGTTTGGCTCTTTGGTGGCAAACCTGAAAAACAAAATTATTACTTCTCAATTTTTTCATTTGTGCAGCAAATGAATCCAACCTAAAGTGTTGTTTTTGGATCTAGCCTAATACTAGACTATAACTGTCTCTTCATTCTCTGGCTTTAAAGAAGGTTATAAAGGTTTTTAGTGCTATGTTAAAAATATGCGGTTGTCAGGTGCCATTAAAAATAGAGATCAAACGCTGCAATGCTTGTATTCTCAATCTTCAATGGAAAGCAGACATGATACCCTCATTCTTCAGGGGTTCAGCAACACTTTAAACCTAGAAAGTAGTCAAAGATCCACCATAAAAAACTAAACAAAAACAATCAAAACAGACCGAGGCATTCTCTGGAAATTAGGAACATTTGAAATTAAATATTAGTCTGTCCTGTGTCACTGATACCAGCTGTTTTTTTTTTCATGAGTATGGAAAGAATCATTCAGGTTTTTTATCAATGCACATTTAATCCTAAACCACTATTTTTTATTCTATGGAGAAACTCAGGTGAACATAACATGTGATGTAACCTCCACATCTGGCAAAGAACTGCTGATTTCAAACAATGTACACGATGTTTAGAACATAGCATATGTTGCCATGCAGATGATTCCTTTTTTAGAACAATAATCACCACAGCATGGCTTCATACACATTTAGACAACTCTTACATGTTTACCTGCTCTGCCTGCAATCCAGGCAAGGTTCTGAACTTATGAGCACATTATTTGATATGCATTAAATAAGTTTTTCGTAATTAAATAAACCTTCATAACTATAGATAAATCCCCAAAACTTCCTAACAAAAGGCGCATAAATCATTAAGATTTCAGAAAACAAAAGCTCAGATTTTGGATTCTTACTAATAAACATTTAGGAACTGAAACCTAAAAACCAACCAGATCGGATTCCTTCTTGTAAAATGACAAGAGTTCAAGCCAGCAAGCCAGGTTTATTGCTTTAAGGACCAATAAACTAGAGGATAAAATATTTCTAAATGCTCCAAGTCATTAAAAAACCTGAGACATGCAGAACTGCTGTTTCCCTTAAATAAACAGAAAACATTGCAGTTTATTGAAGCTTTACAAAAAAGGTCTCCTTTATTTTACACATTTACTTTTATTTTTCTTAGCTATTATTTCAACTTTATAGGTAATTGTTTTTTTATGTTGATTGGATTAGTACTTTGAGAGAATGTGTAAACATATCTAGATATACAAAACTCTTATACAAAATTTTGGTTTTTGACATTCTAAATTTCAGTTTCTACTGCAAAAATATAACTTAGGATATATCATATATGTTATTACAGTTCCATCTAGGAGTGTGATTTTGACCAGGAAGAATCTTATTTTAAAGATCTACAAAAGGAACAACAGAGAGGAGAGTGCTTTTAATAAATGTCAAAACGGCCTGCCATAAAAGACTTCACATAAACCTACGCTTTAACTCGAGCAGCAATCTCCTCGTGTGCCATCTTCCTCTCCTTTGCAGCTGTAGAGCTGTTGATCTCTCTTTTAAACACTTTTTTCATTTTTCCCTGTTTCTGCATTAAAGTCTCTATTTCTAGTGGTGAGAATGAGGTACTCCCTTTTGCTTGTTGTCATTGTGATTCATCGAATCTGTCTCCACTGATAATGGCTTTTCATAGTTTTTACGCACGTGTTCAACTCTGAGTGGACCTATCCAGAGTTAAATAAACTAACTCACAGCAGCTTTTATTTAACTAAAAACTCAAGGTTTCTAACCTTAGGCTAGATCAATTCAAAGTTGAGGATTTGAGTCTGAGTCTTTGTTAAACCTGCCTTGTGAAGGTGAACAAGATAGA
The DNA here is from genome assembly GCF_016077235.1 of Cyprinodon tularosa. Lineage (NCBI taxonomy): Eukaryota > Metazoa > Chordata > Actinopteri > Cyprinodontiformes > Cyprinodontidae > Cyprinodon > Cyprinodon tularosa. The sequence goes on along the minus strand of NW_024038375.1, from coordinate 1,779,655 downwards.
GGAATATTAGGCAACATTTTTACTTTCTGGACCTGCAATACCCACTTTTGTATTGGAAATACATTGCAGGCAGTCAAGTTTAATAAAAAAGCAGTTTCCTGTACTGAAGAATTACAGTTTAAATTCTCTTTATACGTTACGGTAAGTCTATTTTTAAAACAACTAATAAGGTAAAAAAAGAATATGCTGGCAGACATACGAGACTGAAGCATCAAGGTAGAAGCCTGCAGTGACCTATTTAACAGAATCTGCACCATTTCCTCACCTTACTGTAGAAAACATTTTATACTCAGATAAATTATAATATACAATCAGTATGATCATAAGGCTATACTTTTCTTGGTACAACACAGTTACTGAGGTTCACTACAATCAAAAAGCACAGACAATGGTAATTGTTAGGTTTGCAATCAAGGAATCTGTACGGATGGGAGATCCACATTAAATGACACTGAAACGTAGAGACGAAAACTAGGGCAAAGCCACGGCGATGGGATGGGGGATTGGAGAACCGTAAGAAAGAAAGCAGAGTAGCAACACACTTCAGAGCTATCCTTTAAAAAATATTTTTATTCCTCAATGAAGGGAGAGTAGAAAGTCTATCCACAGTATCTATGTCAGATTTTGGCTCCAAGCTGCTATGTAAGAGATCCATGCATTTAATGCACATTTCAGAGCATAGAAACTTACCTCTCAGTTTGATCTGTAGAAACTTATCACTTCATTGTTCAAAAATGGTTTATATACAGTCAAAGAAAAATGTACATAGTCAGATAACATCAAATAATGAACCGAACAATGGGTCTGCTGTGCTCATCTGCCAAGTGAGAGGCATGCATATGAATTTTCTGGTCAGTTACTAGACTAAAATGCAGCTCTCTCAGAGGACTAAATGAATTTCTCTTCTGCAAAGGTCAATCTGACACTTTCTTTTTGATCTGATGGAGATGTAGCTTTTATGTGAGCTGGGATTTATTTACTTTTCTCACTATTAAAAGGAACAATGCTTTTTAGACATCTAGACTGTTTGAGCAGCTGCCCTACCCCCTTTCTCGAAGTCATCAGGGTTTCAGGGGATGTTGTCATGATGCTGTTAGTGCAGTGTTCCCAAGCTGATGAGCAGCCGGGGGGCATTGCAATACTGACCTGCTTACTGCGAAAAAAAAACCCCAAACAAACCCAAAAACTCAAATCAAAACCTCCAAAATGAAGAGGATGCCAATGCTTCAGCGGCTAATAAAGGTAGAGATACAGATAAGGCGGTCAGGCAGCAAAAAGCCTAGAAAGCCAAGGAGAATCAGTATCTACAGTCTCTTTGACTCGCTGACATATCGATTTAAAAGGATGCTCCACATTGCCCCCCCTTAAGCCCTGTGAACTATGAGGGTAATCAGCCAGAACTAAACAGTGACTTTAGTGGCATCACTCCGCGTCACATTAGGCACCCATCAGTAAAAATAACAACCAGTCTGCCCTTATGCGGGGGACTGTGTCACGCTATGATAACACGCCAAAATGCATAGGGTGGAAGCGGTGGGGCGGAAAGAGGAAGAACCTCTGTCGGATTCACAGCATGTCCATGGAGATCCTTTCAGTCAGCTGCTGGACCAATCTATTACTTGTTACACATTTTGAATTATTTACTTTACAGGCTGATAGGGAAAGTTTTTAATAAGTATCAGATATGAAGGGCAAATAAAAGTAGCATCACTCCTAATACCTTAAACTGTCCCCTGATGTTTGGTTAAGTAAAACCATCATGAAACGTGTCTAATGAGCACTTAATCTGGAAATCTGTTCATGCTGCCAGCAGGATAGACTTTAATGACTTAGGAGACCTCTCAGCTTCCTGTGTAGCTTAGCATTATTACTCATTCGTGCCTACATTTCTGCTTCAACCGACTATTTTTTAAACAGTAGTTTATTTAAACATTTTCGTGCCAAAACTGTATGTAAATATTGTGCCAAAAAGTCTTGATTGATTTATTTCCTTATATTTACCATTTGTTATTGTCTCAATGGTGGCGATGATATGTCAAGTTATGGTTCTACTGGACTAATCAACGTCCTTTAATAATGTTCGTTAAACCTCAGCAGCTTGTTATTCATCCTTCTTGATTTTTATAATGTTCTATAAAGTATTCTGTGTTTGTATTTAATCTCTCTGCAGTAGTTTCAAAATGTAAAATAGAAGGAAAATGGTTCAACATTTTTCATGAAGAAGAATTTCAGAGAGAAGCTGTTTAAAGTTACATGTTTCTGTCAGCTCTGTACATGATAGGGGGACTATTTGACCTTTTTTTCTGTTTTAAAGGCACAATCAAATTAAGCTCAGACCATCTGTTAACATACATTCTCAAGTCTTGCAAATTCGATTCTATTAGATTTAGCCTTTTGCCTTTGCCAACCTATCGCATAAAAATGCCTTGACCTGCATTATGCCTACAAAGATATTCTCATATGCTTGGTAAAGTTTTCCAGAAAGAAAATAATATTTGTCTCTAAGCAGCAAATATTTACAGATATTCAAAAAGGTTGGAAAACTATATTTCCAGACTTTGTTTATAATATAAGAAAAGTCTGAGCAATAGGAGCAACTAGAAGCTCTAGACAGCAGTTAGAAAGCTGCTGTAATAATTTTTCTATACATTTATTTCGTCCTAATCTAATCTACCAAGACCATGAGATTATATAAAAAAAAAAAAAAAAAAAAAGATGAATTCAAACCGCTGTAATCTGTTGCTTATTGTACCTGTAGTAACGATATTTCTTCTACTATTGCTTTAAGATAAGTATTAACCAGTGATGGGATCAAGTTCCAGGAACTACTCCCCTACAACTGGATTTGTAACAGGAGTCCAACCTTTTAGGTAAGAGGCTAAAACCCTGGTCAGTAAGCAAATTACAGTTATAATCATTCACTGATAATAATTAATACATTTTACCCTTGATTTGAAAGTTAGTTTTATTACATATAACTTCCAGTTCTAGTTATTTAATATATTCATAATATTCCGGTTAACACTCACAACACCAGGAACTGTCTTTTAAAAAAGCAACAAGCTTGTATATTTTTCATCAATTTTTTTGAATTTGTTTTAACCCTCAAATTATAATCTAGAACTCTCCTGTAGAGTGATTACAAAAATCAGCATTAAATAGTACTGAAATAATAAATCTGGGTTTAAGTTGAACCCCTTCTGATCCTATAACAAGGGACTGCTTTTATGGCAATATCTATACCTTGCTCTAATAGAGCAAGATCTATGTCCAGAGCTGTCATAATGAAGGCTTTTTTCTGTGAGAAACTGGATCAGCGCTGGCTCAGGTGACAGAGCGGGCCTTGTCCGCCTTGAGCTGCCAGAATCGACACCTTCTCTCTGCAGCTACTTCACAGCTCCTCTGACCTGCCCCTGAAATGTGGCCCTCTTTTAAAACCGGTCTGAGCGGTTCTCCATCAAAAAAGATTGTCACCCGATCCTTAAAGAAGGACTGAGAGCATAAAGCTCACCAGGAGGGTTTCGTTTCTAAAGCCGCTGCAACATCTGTGTTAAAATGTCATGGCGGCTTTCTTTGTGATATCCGAGAAACGACACTTGTTTTGGCCTGTTGTGACAGATATCAAATACGACGAACAGCTTTTATAAGTGATTTAATTTCATCGCACAGATGGCGCATCCCTTCTGTCTCTTCATATATTAAGCTTTAATCCAGCTCCAAATAACCAGGGTCGAGAGTTTAACATTTACCTTTAACTTATAGTATAATCTGGTGAAATGCTTATAAAGTCTAAATTCTGCTAAGCAAATCCAGAGACAGTTCTTATTTAATGTAAAAAACATTAGCCTCAAATCATATCCCATAGTGTACTGAGTTGATTTTCCCTCTTTATATAACAATACTTTGCTTGCTTTTTTTAATTTTTATTATTTAATCCAAATTGCAATTTGATATTTTACCTTCAATAAGCAGAGAAAATATCAGTATCGTTAACTTTGAGTCAACATTTTGTCCCAAAACTTTTGCATGGCTGCTTTTAAAGGGGCCTTGTCATGGACAACAAGCTGTTGGCTTTTATACCTTACTTCTGTGTTTCACACTTTGTTTTTGCGATATTTGTTAGTAAACAAATTGTTTTTTATGTACTAATCATAACAAGACCATATGACTCCTGCGGTATTGAGCAGTTGTACAATGAGTAAACAAGAAATGCTGCTATACACTTGTTTATTGTGTCTTAGAGAGAAGCAATGAAGTTGAGCGAGTGAGCGTACAGCAGAGGTGCGAAAGAAAGAGGGGAAAGTGCGAGATCAAGTGTGAATGAACAGCAGTGTTCACTGAAGCAGGAACTAAACCTGCAGAAGCCTTCAGAATTTGATGCCAAGTGTTTTGTGTAGTTTCTTTATTTACTTCATGATCCTCTGAATTTTTAACAGCTGGTTAATGTAGTCAGTTAATAAATACGGTTTAAAAACATCATAAAGAAAATTATTACAGCTAAATTATGTCAAAACCCTGAACCTTAACCTTTCTATATCATGTATACTAGGCAGAGCGAATTAGCAATGTGGACAATGTAAACTTTACCTTGCATTGCATTATTCATCTTGTTAGATGTCCATTTTAGCTAAAACTCCTCTGCTGTAGACCAAGTGGTATAGTTATGTTTTCTCCTTGCTCAGAAGTTGTGTTTTCTAAGTTCTTAGTTGTAAAAAACAAGTAGAGCCACTAAAGTAAAGGGGGTGGGGGAAAAAAGGAGTTTGGTCTCTAATATGGCTGCAAACATTTAAGTTAATGAGAAAGTGGCGATAGATATAATTGATTTCTGGTGGGTTGTATCTCTTAAAAAACAGTATGAGCTACTGCTCTGCACATTTGTATATTTGTTCATTTTGTGTTTTAGCTAATACAATTCAAACATATTTGCTAATAAAATAAAATGCATATAAAACACATTTATTATTATTGACTTGCATCGCTGACAGTCACATCACTAATCAATAGATTTGTCCCAATTTGGTCTTCATCAAAAAAGAATATACCCTACCTTTCATCAAATCACGAAACCACGCCCACATTCCAAAGTGACAGCCGGAAGTCCCGCCTCAATTAATATAAAATTAATATAAAGTTAATATAAAGTTAATATAAAGTTAATATAAAATTAATATAAAATTAATATAAAATTTATATAAAATTAATATAAAATTGATATAAAAATGAACTATGTTATTTTAATAACGGTTATGATGATTAAATTATTATTTTTAAGTATTTGTATTGATTTCTTATATAATCACTGTTAGCATTCAGCCTCTGCCTGCAGCAGCAGCTGGAGCAGCTTTGTGATCTCAACTCACTCACAATCACACAGTGCAGCCATCCCACCAACCCCCACCCCCAACCCCTCGCTGCAGCGGCTGTGGCCCCCTCACTCTGCCCTGTGCCTCACTGACTAGGATCCATATATCTATATATCTAAATATATATATATATAGATATATATATATAGATATCTATATGTAGATATATATACAACCAATCATGATGCACATGTATATTTATCGGTCTATTAAAAACCAAATGTGTAATTTTGTCCATTCATACGGTTTAAGCGTCCCACATGCGCAGTAGAGACTTCAATAACGTCACAAGCCGAGGGAAGTTTAGGTCGCATCTAGCAGTCTTTCTCAAACTTAAAAACACAATCTTTTTAAGATGGTTAGAAAAAATAAATAAATAAAATGCTCCCCTACATTATCATCCACCATGGTTGTTGTGTTTCTAGCTGCTCGCTCAGACGCAGGTTGCAGTGGAAAAGATCTGGGTCACTTTAGGCTGCTGTGTGAACCCAACCTTTCTCCAGCAAGGTTGGGTGACTTAGTGACGGCTGACCAGGGCATTCTATACAAAAGCCTCAGTGTCCGTCTTAAGGGTCTCCTGATGTAAAGGGGTTGCACCAATGAGGAGCTCGGACCACGCCACAGTGTTATCTAATTCGATAGACTTGTTCTCACTCAGGAAACATTTAAGATGGGTGACTTAATGACGGCTGACCGGGGCAATCTATACAAAGGCGATAGTGTCCACCAGGAGGAACTCGGACCTTGGGAGGGGGTAAAAAATACACCACTTAGAAAAAGATGAGGGACTCTTTGCGGATTTCCTGACCATGGTCTGAATCAGATCTCTTTTCATACGGAAGAGGATGTGTCAGCGTCTTTATTAGATTTGGGAACAGCGTGGCGTAGCATTATATACATTCAAAAGTCGCGGTATCTGTCTTTGGCACATCCTGATTTGATCAACTGATAAGGTGGAGCCACAGCGTCACGATCTGAGCCACAAAGTGTCTGAAACACAATATGTTTAAAGTTAGTTTTTGTTCACTCAATTCACTGCCTGGGTTTTTTAAATAGACAGAATCCTTTTTTTTTTCTTTTCACTATTCAGAAATTGATGGAAATATCTATCGTACAAACCTGATAGATGACAGTCTATGGATTGCAAATGTTTTGTAGCGTTCTGCTGCCTGAGGAAAGATTTTCTGCTTTTCTCTGCTGTCCACAGAGAGCAACTTTGACAGAGCGGTTTTTCAGCTCTACTAAAATTGTATCAATAACTGGATAGTGATATTTGTATCTAAAGGCTTATCTATCCATATGTTTGATTATATTCTTAATTTAAAACCAACTGATTGGGAAAACTATAGCTTGTTAAAACAAAATTGTTCTCTTTTTTTTTATAATTTTTTGTATTAATCTCTTAATTTCTTCAAACATTTATTTCTCTACTGAATCATTAATCTTTTTTAATCTATCCCTAGATTTTTTTGTAATTCTAATAATAGATTTGATATTGTGGCAAACTGATAAATTGCTTATCCCTTTCCTGAACAGAAATCAGAGAAGCACTTTAGGTAAAAGCACCTGAACCTTGTTAACGTAGATTTTAACAGATATATCAGCTATATGGTAATTTCACTTTTATTACTGATTGACGATGCTAATTAACCTAACAGTCATGTTTTTGGACTGTGTGAGGAAGCTGGAGTACCTGGAGAGAACCCACAGATGCTCAAATAGCATAGATTTAAAAAAAAAAAGTAATTGCATACAGTATTCTGCCTATAATTTTTAGTTTGTCAAGACCAAGCAGTTTTAACACATCTCAACCTCCAAATGTAGCTACTGTCTTCTTAGTAATTATGTGAAAAGAGCTTTAAAAAATCAGAAAATTTCTATTCCTGTTTATCTTTTTTTTTTTTTTTTTTAAGAAGCACCCTTGTCAGATTTCTGTAAAACGGGAGGACATTTTAAGTGCAAATTTGATGGAGCCATCTAGCAATTAGAACTTTTGCTCTATCTAGCGTCATCATTTTGAAGCAGGGGTTTGAGCTTCATGATACGTTTGTAAGTAAACCCTTTAAGTTTTTGCAGATACTCCTTGTCCAATTATTTGTTGGCCTCAGCCTTCTGGGACTTGTAGCAGTCATCTTTTTAGCAGACCGTCTGAGGAGCAGAACTTAAACTATTGAATATTTTCCACCCAGTTATCTGTTTTCTATACCCTACCAGCTTCTCCGTCAGTTTTGTTGTAGAGTGAGTTCCTGTCTTTATGTGTCATTACAAGAAATGCAGGCAGCAGAAAGTGCTAGTTTTGCTACTTCATTGCATATTTTTAAAAACAAATCTGCAGTTTACAACCCTCATTTTGCAGTAAGGTAATCTGTCTAGAACCTTTGCTTTATTTTGGAAAAAATATATTTATATTTCAGTCTTTACTAAAATCCCATTTAAGTAGAAATTTTAGGTTATTCACAGTATAAAAGTCAATAATATTGCCTCCTTATCCTCAAATATCCTTGTCCTATGTCTCCACCATACTCCTGTAACCAAACACAAGAACAATCAAATAAACGTTCTGGTATTAGTATCACACTTGGAGGAAAGTTTGTGCCTTGAAAGATAGTGAATTAGAAACAAGCAAAAACTCACATTACAGACCGTTTCTCCTAGAACTTGTTTAAAAATGCTTATGTAGGCAAAACCACATTATATGCTCATAACTGTAGCTGTATGACATGATGAATCAAGCATTTTGCAAGATCTTTCTAACTACAAAATGACGGACAGTATTTAGCATTTTAGATAATCAATATCTCTGTTTTCATCATTTGACCATGAAAAAAATTATATATATATTTTTTTATATATATCTTTTCCGGAGAACCTATTTTTCTACCACTTTTTATAAACAGCTACTTTTTTTATTTCCCTAACTTTTCTCAATACAAACAAGCACAAAATAAAATTTTTAGATAAAGGCATTACTCTGTTGACTCATTCTATGGGAGACCTACTAGTATAACATGGAAATAAGAGTTACACAAGGGAAGGTAATAGGTTTTTCTTTTTTTTTAACTGATGCAAATCTAAAGGAGAAGCAATCGATTACAGAATTATCCAATGGTGTCTAAATCAAACATCTGTTGACTGAACATGTAACAAAAACAAAGCATGACCCACTATTATTTAAGCACTAAAAACTTACAAAAACATTTCAGGAGCAGATTAGGGTGACATTCGCTGTATGGTTAAAATGTAAACTGCTCAGCTTCTACTGCTGTTATTTTTTTCCTCATCAAAATTAGTTGTTTTAGATCTGCTACTTTATTTTTTTGCTTGTCTGTCTTTTTTTTTCTTTTTATGAAGAGATTCCATATCATGAATGCAACAAGATTCAAACCAACCTCTAAGTAGTCTTAAACATCTACGCTTTCAGTGATCATACCATCATTTCTTTGTATAACTAACTAGTATAGTCATATGAATATAATGTTTTTAATTGAATTAGTTGGGCTATTTATTTTTTTTACAATGAAACCATTATGTTTGTACTCTTTAATGCAATTCTGTTTTCAACCCTGTAGGCATTTAACCCTTAAACATGATATAACAACTCTGCCTAAATCTTTAGTCAGAACTATATCGGTCTGCAAAAGATAAAACCATGTCAAAAAACCTACAGGATCAGAATTTCAGCTGTGTCGGATCAGTAAACATTCTAGATGATAAATTTTACAGTATTTTACAAAGAATGATATTACGCCCTTTAGGTAAAATTACATCTCACAATCAATAGTCAGTAGTATTACTAGAAATCCTTTTTTTTCCCCCCATTAAGAGTCCTTTCATAAACAAGAATAATTCTGGGAAGAACTTTTACCCTACATTGTGTGCTGTTTCTCATAAAACCCAACCCCCCACCTCTACCGTATCTCCTCACTGGTTGTTCACTTTGGTTCATCTTCAGGCTCCAGACTGATCTGCATACCCCCTGACTAAACATGGAGAAACTATCCGGGCCGTATTTCAAGGAATGTACATTGCCTTGAATTAAGGTTTAAACTCTATTTTTCTTTAGATTGGCCCTTGGCCGAGTTAATTCAACTGTAGGATAAATACCATTAGTTTAAGTTTGACTGCATTTTTGTTTTTTGTGTTTTGTTTATGTACTAAACTTAACTTTTTCTTTTTACTGAAAGGTACTATAGAAATAATTTGGGCTCACCTTAAACCTACCGGTCCTGAATCTGGGCTATTCAGCCACGGGCAGGAAAATCAGCTGTTTCACAAAGCTCTTTAGGTTGGACCAGGAACACAGAGCTATAAGATGAACAGTTAGTTTCCTGGTAATGTGGCTGTTTTTCATGCTAGAAATGAATGAGGCTACGGTCATCTCGAGTTACTCAATCATAAAACCATATGCAAGTGTTTAGTCAAATACCTCTCTACTGCTTTAGTCTAAAAAAAAAAAAAATCATCCTTTTCATTTCTCCTATTACCCAAAAAATTCCGTCTAAAACCTAAGAAAATGTTTTGTGCTAACATTAGGCAAACCATAGTTATTACAACTAGAACTATAGATGAATCTGGGCCAGTTTCAAATTCTAATTTTAGTCAAACTTTGTTGTCTTGTCAGAGAAAAGATAGGAATAATTTAGAATTTGTTAAAGTGTATATCTAATGAAACACTTTTTGTTTGTTCTTTTGTTTAAATCTAACCGTAAATCCTTATCTCCCAAAAACATATTCTTACTCTTTCTACCGTAAAATCTTTACTAATGACTCAGAATTTAGGCACTGACTATTGATTTATTCTCAGTCATCGATCAACAACTAATTATTTTGTTGTGGTGGTCTATAAAATGTTTCACTAGTTGGTAGGATCTTTGCTTCAGAGCTTCGTTAAATTCTAATTAATAAAAACTAGGAAGGACCAATGCTTTGATACAAACATGGGGGGAAAGTCTTGTTATCTCCTGACTTGTCTCTCTCTCAATAAGATTCAGCTCTATCCTCCCTGCCAAGCGGTCATAGGATAAATGTTTGTTTTATTAAGTTGTTGAAATAAAAAAGTTTACGCAAGCTAATAGGAACATGTTTTCAGTCCATACAATCTGAATGAGAGCGCAACAATTTGTTTTAGAAGCATTTTTTTTTTACATATTAAGAAAAGGAACAAATTAATAAACAAGATGTTTGTCTTGCATTCTGATATTTTTCTTTCTAAACAGAATCAACTCAGAAATCTCCCCCCTATCACACCACCTTTGTAAGAAGCACTTTTAGCAATATGAAGTTTGGAATTAACCTTTGACTTTATTTTTTGGACACAGAAAGATTTTCACACCATCTTACAGAAAGTAGGGCTGGATTCTAAATCAATCCTTGGATTTCATACATGTATTCAAAAAAAAAAGTATTATGCTTTCCTAACAGTGTAGGGTTTCTTTTAAACTTTACCACAATAATCATTTTTAAAATCATTACTAATCATGAAACAATAAAAGTTGCTTTAATTGCTTTTTCCAAATTGTGTAAATAATGATCATATGTGTAATGACAGTCTTTGTTATTGTATCTAATTTTCCGGAGGGGTACTTTGGGAATGAGCAGTTTGGTATTATGCTCAGATTTCGAGATGTGTAGAACCGTTTTTAAATTGAAACCATCCATTACTACAATTGACAAAATACAAAACTGTTAGTTAGTATACAACTATTATTATTCAACCTATCACAGCCATAGTCTAATCTGTTAGATTTGCATAATAAATGAATAACTAATTGGAAAAGCTCTCCCTATTCAGAAACAATACTTGACTAGATCCATATCAGGTAGAAGCTTGTTTTTTACCTTCTTGACTTTCAGAGTGAGAGAACCACAATCAGTTTCATCACTAAACAGAAGATCAATGTTTTATTATGGTATCATCATTAAAACATTTTAAAATTTGCTATAAAGATTAGGAATAAAATAAATCCTGATAGTAAAGGCTTTTGAGAAATTTTATTTCTATGTCTCTCTAATGATCATTCTTTTACCTTATTTCCCCCCACAGGATTACAGCGAGTCTTATGAGTTCTTTCTAGAATGTAAGGAGCGAAATAGTTTGCCTTGCGACAGGATTGTTAGTATACATCATGCTGATAGGAATGTGGTGTGTGTTCTTTGCACTCTTGAACGATCTGAACATAATGTTTCAAATGATGGATGATGAACAAATGTTTGCCGGGGGAAGAGCGGAATTGGCAATCATCCAATTTTCAACGGTCTTTGTTTTTTTTAACATATAAGATAATATGATTAATAGTACTTATTATTTCTATATATACTTTCAGTATATATATATATATATATATATAAGTATATATATATATTATATATGCCTATATTTGAAGACGTTTTTATTATATTATGTTCGGAATGTGAAAATACACATGTTATTATAATCGAAGTTTATGAACAGAAATTAATATATAATTGTGTTAATATATTTAAGATCTCGCAATTGTACACTCCTTTAATTTTTACCTTAGCTTCAGTTAAGTAAACTGCAGTATTCACGGTTGGAAAATAGAAAGTGTTGAAAAACACTCAAAATTATTGGAGAAGAAATGAATGCTGGTCTTTCTGCCTGTGCCCTCCCTGTTGTAAACACTTCGTCCGTGGTTTATCCCCGTTAAATCGATGCTGTAATGTAATCTTAACTGAGATGCGAGTGTGTATAAAATAATTCTGGACAACGAAGAGACCTTGTCGATTCACCTTTTTTCAAAGGGAGAGGAAACATCAGCCAGCCACCCGCATTAGCAAAAGCAACACTGAACCCCCCCGCAACTACCTGCTCTCTTCTTCTATTATCTTCATAGGGAAACATCTTAATAAGTTTCACACAGACCACAGTCCACTAGAAATGATCATACTCCCGACATCTGATTTCTCACATGTGATGGAGGTTAGCTCTTTTTTCCCTGCCCTCTACTATGCTTTCTGCCGTGTTGTTCGTGTGGGGAGCTGGAAGCGTCATTTCACCTTCCCATCTGCCCAGATTTCATCCCTCCTGTGCGACGACCTTGCGCATAATACTTCCTTCAACTATGAACAATCTAACTTTTGCTGCCCAGCTTAACTTCGCCTCTTTATTCTTTTAGCTATTCAATCAACAGGTTATATTTCTTCATCCCCCTTTTCTCTCAAATAGGTTCTCTTTTCTTTGTTTCTTGCATAATGATTCACATTTCCATAAGGAAGTGGATTTAATTCAGCTGTTGTAGGTAAATAAATCGGCCATTCAGTTGTTCTTGTTGTATTCAATCTGAACCAATATCGAAGAGAATCATAAATGATTTCAGATAACTTTGCAAGATGTGATGAATCTTTTAAACTGCAGAATCAGTGAAGAGCCAACACTTGAAATCATACTGAGCTTATACCAAACTGTTCATTCCAAAGATATCCTCACGGCGAAAATTTAGATACATTAACAAGACTATGTCATTACACATGTTATGTATTATGTTACCACATTTTAGGAAAAGCAATTAAAGCAACTTTTATTGTTTCATGATTAGTAATGATTTTAAAAATGATTATTGTGGTAAAGTTTAAAAGAAACCCTACACTGTTAGGAAAGCATAATACTTTTTTTTTGAATACATGTATGAAATCCAAGGATTGATTTAGAATCCAGCCCTACTTTCTGTAAGATGGTGTGAAAATCTTTCTGTGTCCAAAAAATAAAGTCAAAGGTTAATTCCAAACTTCATATTGCTAAAAGTGCTTCTTACAAAGGTGGTGTGATAGGGGGGAGATTTCTGAGTTGATTCTGTTTAGAAAGAAAAATATCAGAATGCAAGACAAACATCTTGTTTATTAATTTGTTCCTTTTCTTAATATGTAAAAAAAAAAATGCTTCTAAAACAAATTGTTGCGCTCTCATTCAGATTGTATGGACTGAAAACATGTTCCTATTAGCTTGCGTAAACTTTTTTATTTCAACAACTTAATAAAACAAACATTTATCCTATGACCGCTTGGCAGGGAGGATAGAGCTGAATCTTATTGAGAGAGAGACAAGTCAGGAGATAACAAGACTTTCCCCCCATGTTTGTATCAAAGCATTGGTCCTTCCTAGTTTTTATTAATTAGAATTTAACGAAGCTCTGAAGCAAAGATCCTACCAACTAGTGAAACATTTTATAGACCACCACAACAAAATAATTAGTTGTTGATCGATGACTGAGAATAAATCAATAGTCAGTGCCTAAATTCTGAGTCATTAGTAAAGATTTTACGGTAGAAAGAGTAAGAATATGTTTTTGGGAGATAAGGATTTACGGTTAGATTTAAACAAAAGAACAAACAAAAAGTGTTTCATTAGATATACACTTTAACAAATTCTAAATTATTCCTATCTTTTCTCTGACAAGACAACAAAGTTTGACTAAAATTAGAATTTGAAACTGGCCCAGATTCATCTATAGTTCTAGTTGTAATAACTATGGTTTGCCTAATGTTAGCACAAAACATTTTCTTAGGTTTTAGACGGAATTTTTTGGGTAATAGGAGAAATGAAAAGGATGATTTTTTTTTTTTTTTAGACTAAAGCAGTAGAGAGGTATTTGACTAAACACTTGCATATGGTTTTATGATTGAGTAACTCGAGATGACCGTAGCCTCATTCATTTCTAGCATGAAAAACAGCCACATTACCAGGAAACTAACTGTTCATCTTATAGCTCTGTGTTCCTGGTCCAACCTAAAGAGCTTTGTGAAACAGCTGATTTTCCTGCCCGTGGCTGAATAGCCCAGATTCAGGACCGGTAGGTTTAAGGTGAGCCCAAATTATTTCTATAGTACCTTTCAGTAAAAAGAAAAAGTTAAGTTTAGTACATAAACAAAACACAAAAAACAAAAATGCAGTCAAACTTAAACTAATGGTATTTATCCTACAGTTGAATTAACTCGGCCAAGGGCCAATCTAAAGAAAAATAGAGTTTAAACCTTAATTCAAGGCAATGTACATTCCTTGAAATACGGCCCGGATAGTTTCTCCATGTTTAGTCAGGGGGTATGCAGATCAGTCTGGAGCCTGAAGATGAACCAAAGTGAACAACCAGTGAGGAGATACGGTAGAGGTGGGGGGTTGGGTTTTATGAGAAACAGCACACAATGTAGGGTAAAAGTTCTTCCCAGAATTATTCTTGTTTATGAAAGGACTCTTAATGGGGGGAAAAAAAAGGATTTCTAGTAATACTACTGACTATTGATTGTGAGATGTAATTTTACCTAAAGGGCGTAATATCATTCTTTGTAAAATACTGTAAAATTTATCATCTAGAATGTTTACTGATCCGACACAGCTGAAATTCTGATCCTGTAGGTTTTTTGACATGGTTTTATCTTTTGCAGACCGATATAGTTCTGACTAAAGATTTAGGCAGAGTTGTTATATCATGTTTAAGGGTTAAATGCCTACAGGGTTGAAAACAGAATTGCATTAAAGAGTACAAACATAATGGTTTCATTGTAAAAAAAATAAATAGCCCAACTAATTCAATTAAAAACATTATATTCATATGACTATACTAGTTAGTTATACAAAGAAATGATGGTATGATCACTGAAAGCGTAGATGTTTAAGACTACTTAGAGGTTGGTTTGAATCTTGTTGCATTCATGATATGGAATCTCTTCATAAAAAGAAAAAAAAAGACAGACAAGCAAAAAAATAAAGTAGCAGATCTAAAACAACTAATTTTGATGAGGAAAAAAATAACAGCAGTAGAAGCTGAGCAGTTTACATTTTAACCATACAGCGAATGTCACCCTAATCTGCTCCTGAAATGTTTTTGTAAGTTTTTAGTGCTTAAATAATAGTGGGTCATGCTTTGTTTTTGTTACATGTTCAGTCAACAGATGTTTGATTTAGACACCATTGGATAATTCTGTAATCGATTGCTTCTCCTTTAGATTTGCATCAGTTAAAAAAAAAGAAAAACCTATTACCTTCCCTTGTGTAACTCTTATTTCCATGTTATACTAGTAGGTCTCCCATAGAATGAGTCAACAGAGTAATGCCTTTATCTAAAAATTTTATTTTGTGCTTGTTTGTATTGAGAAAAGTTAGGGAAATAAAAAAGTAGCTGTTTATAAAAAGTGGTAGAAAAATAGGCTTACTCCGGGAAAAAGGCGTATCATATAAAAAAATATTATATATAATTTTTTCATGGTCAAATGATGAAAACAGAGATATGATGTATACTACAATGCCTAAATACCGTCTCTGTCGATTTTGTGTAGTTAGAAAGAGTGTTCTTGCAAAAATGCCCTTGATTCATTGCATGGTCATACAGATACGTTGATGAGCATATTATGTGGTTTTTGATCCTTACATAAGCATTTTTCACAAGGTTCTAGGAGAAAACGAGCTCCTGTAATGGTGAGTTTTTGTTGTGATTCTAATCAAACATATCTTTCAAGCCGCCACAAAACTTCTCCTCCAAGTGGGGATAACTAATACAGAAGTTTATTTGAATGTGTTCTTTGGAGGAATTTAGGTCAGTATTTGATTTGTGTTCCAGGAGTATGGTGGAAGCCATAGCGGACAAGGAAATTTGAGGATAACCCCCCCCCCCCCTTACCACAAACACCACTTACACTGGATGGCATCTATTATTGACTTTTATACTGTGTAGAGTACCTAAAATTTCTACTTAAATGGGATTTAGTAAAGACCTGAAATCTAAAAATATATTTTTTCCAAAATAATAAAGCACAAGGTTTAGACAGATCTACTCTTATGCAAATGTAGCGGTTGTAAACATGCAGATTTGTTTTTAAGAAATATAGCAAATGAGAGTAGCAAAACTAGCACTTCTGCCTGCCTGGACATTTATTGTAATGACACATAAAGACAGGAACTCACTCTTACAACAAAACTGAACGAGAGAGCCTTTGGTAGGGCTTATAGAAAAATGATAAGGGAATCTGGGCTGGAAAATATTCAACTAGTTTTAAGTTCTGCTATCAGACGCGTTGCTAAAAAGATGACTGACCTAAGAGATCCCAGAAGGCTTGAGCCACGCCACAACAAATAATGTGGACAAGGAGGCTATTGCAAAACTTAAAGCGAGTCACCCCAACACACAGGTTTACTTACAAAGCGTATCTGATGCTCAAACCCCTGCCTTCAAATGAAAGACGTAAGATGAGAGAAATAGCTTCTATTTCGCTCAGATGGCTGCCATCAAATTTAGCACTTAAAATGTCCTCCCGTTTTACAGAAATGTGACAGAGGGATTGCTTTTCATTTAAAAAAAAAAAAGAAAAAGAATAACAAGGAATAGAAGATTTTTTGATTTTTTTAAAGCTCTTTTACATAAATACTAAAGAAGACAGTAGTACATTTGGAGAGTTGAGATCGTGTTAATAATGCTTGGTCCTTCGACAAACTAAAAATTATAGGCCAGAATACTGTATGCAATTACCTTTTTTTTTTTAAATCTATGCCCATTGAGCATTCTGGGTCGGGTTTCTCTCCAGGAACTCCAGACTTCCTCTCACAACAGTCCAAAAACGATGACTGTTAGGATTAATTAGCTATCGTCCATCAGTAATAAAAGTGAACATAACCTATATAGACTGATATATCTGTAAAATCGTACCGGTTAACAAGGTTCAGGTGACCTTTTACCAAAGAGTCTTCTTCGTTTCCTGCTTCAGGAATGCGGATAAGCAATTTAGTCAGTTTGCCCACATATCAAAGTTTCATTATTATTAGAATTACAAAAAAATCTAGGGAGTAGATTGAAAAAAGATTAATGATCAGCTATGAGAAATAAATGTTGAAGAAATTAGAGATTTAATACAAAAAATTATAAAAAAAAAAAGGTACGAGAACAATTATTCTGTAGGTTAACAAGCTTATAAGTTTTTGGCCAAATCTGTTGGTTTTAAATTAAGAAGTATAATCAAAACATATGGCATAGATAAGCCTTTAGATACAAAATATCACTATCCGTTATTGATACAATTTTTAGTAGAGCTGAACAAACCGATCCTGCTCAAAGTTAGCCTCTCTTGTGAGACAAGGCAAAGAGAAAAGCAGAAAATCTTTCTCTCAGGCAGCAGAACGCTACAAACATTTGCCCAATCCATAGACTGTCATCTATCAGGTTATGTACGATAGCAATATTTCACGATCAATTGTCTGAATAGTGAAAGAAAAAAAAAAGGCATTCTGTCTATTTAAACAAACCCAGCGCCATGTGAAGTTGAGTGAACAAAAACATAACTTGTATAAACATATTGTGTTTCAGACACTTTGTGGCTCAGATCGTGCACGATGTGGCTTCACTCTATCAGTTGAATCAATCAGGATGCTGCCAAAGACAGATACGCGACTTTGAATGTATATTAATGACTACGCCCACGCCGTGTATCCGCAAATCTAATATAAGACGCTGACACATCTCTTCCGTATAGAAAAGAGATCTGATTCAGACCTCGTGCGATGGTCAATGGAATCCGCCCAAAGAGTCCCTCATAGCTATTTTTTAAGTGGGTGTATTTTTTACCCGTCTCCAAGGTCCGGAGTTCCTCTGGTGGACACTTCGCCTTCTTTAGTATAGATATAGCCCAAAGACCGGGTCAGCCGTCATTAAGCTCACCTATTACTTAAATGTTATTCCTGAGTGGATGAACAAGGTCTATCGCTTCAAATTAGATACACGAACTTGTAGGCGTGGGTGGGTTCCGCAGGCTCCTCTTGCGTGTTGCAACCTTTACCTCAGGAGGACCCTTATTGACGGATCACTGAGGCTTTTGTATAGATCATGCCACTGGTCAGCCGGCTCCACTAAGGTCACCAACCTTAGACTGGAGAAAAGGTTGCGGTTCACACGGAGCAGCTCTAAAGTGAACCAGATCTTTTCCACTGCCAACAAAACACTGCGTGGCTGAGGCGAGCAGCCCTAGAAATCACAAACAACCATTGCGTTTCGTGGAATGATAATTGTAGGGAGCATTTTATTGTATTTATTTTTTTCTAACCATCTTAAAAAGATTGTGATTTTTAAGTTTGCAGAAAGAATGCTGAGATGCCGACCTAAACTTCCTCGGCTTGGGAGTGTACCGTTATTGAAGTACTCTACTGCGCATGTGGGACGCTTTTCTTAAACCGTCTGGGTAGATATGATATGCGACATTAAATTACACATTACTGGTTTCTTTTAAGGTATACCCTGACCGAAATAATTTACATGTGCATCATGAATTGGTTGTAGTAATATATCTACATTATAGATATCTCATTAGGTAGTATTCTATATATATCATGACAAAATCTACACATTTAAGGGTTTTTTAATAGACCGATAAAACCTATACATGTGCCATCATGAGTGGTTGAGTACTATATATTCTTAGCATATAGATATCGTATAGTATATATATATCATGGACAAAATTACACATTTTGTGTAGTTTTTATTAGAGGCCGTATTAAATATACATGATGCATCATGACTTGGTGCGCATGTATTATATCTACATATAGATTTCGTTATAATATATATATCTATATGTTTTTTATGATATATTTAGTTATATCGATATTATGGTCTCTAGTCAGTGAGGCACAGGAGAGGTGAGGGATTGTACGCCGCCACAGCCGCGTAGCAGCCTCGACGTGGTAGAGGGTTGGAGGAAGTTGTATCGACACGTGAGGGAGTTGGTTTGAGAGATAGACTGCACTGTCGTGATTCGTGAGTGAGTTGAGATCACAAGCCTGCTCAACAGCTGCCTGCCCTGCCAGGCAAAGAGGGCTGAATGCTCAACAGTGATTATATAGAAATCAATACAAATACTAAAAATAATAATTGTTCAATCATCATTTACAACCGTTATTAAAATAACATCAGTTCATTTTTTTTATATCAATTTTATATTTAATCTTTATATAAATTTTAATATTAATTTTATAATTAATTTTAATTAACTTTATATTAATTTATAATAACTTTAGTATTAATTTTATATTAATTGAGGCGGGACTTCCGGCTGTCCCTTTAGGAAATTGTGTGGCGTGGTTCTCCAGTTCCGTTGAATTTTGATGAAAGGTAGGGTTATATCTTTTTTTTATCCTTCAACGCAAGTGAATAAATCATTACATTACATAAATCAACTTAATGATCATGAACCTGAAGGATGTGGCCTAATACTTTCTACACAAATAATCATTTTTGGATCTTGACCCTCATCCTACAAAACAAAAAAACACAAATATTAATAAACCATCTCATATCAACCATATCAGCTCTGTATAAATAAGCAAAGCAAAGAATGTTGAAGGTAACAACAACATGTTGTTGAACGATTAACAACAACAACCTTCAAATGTTCCTAAGTGGATCTTCTTTTAGACTTGGACAAATTTTACTGTCATTACGTATACACATAGTGAACACAAAACAAAATTTCGCATTGTACAATTTTCAGACAGTAAATGCATTTAGCTGCATTTGCAGGTGTGATGCTGTTAATTTAGCATTTTCTGCTGTTTTTTTGGCTTTCTCAACAATCCCTGCCTGTGTCCAGTTTAAGAGTTTTGGTACCTAAATAACATTTATAAATAATTTATTGTTTTTACTAGTGCTGGGATGCTATTAATTACAGGGTCTGTAAATCAATGAATCTCTCAATTACTTTATCGATTCATCGATTAATAATCTGATCGCCAAAGGTTCTTCAAAGAAATATTTTTATGAAATTAAACCAGGTGTAACCAAAACTTTTCCACTTAAGGAGTTCTGGATAGAGCATATTGTCAGACAAGAAAATTTTTTAAATCCAAAATGTGTATATACATATTTCTTTTTTACAGTTTTGGTATAATTACTCCTATAGTGGGTTGCTCTTTCTGCTAAAGACACGTTTTAGGGTCTCTATACTCTAGTTAACGATTAATTGGTTACTAAATTAGTTAACAATTATTTCAACAATAGATTAAACATGATTAATCTGATTAATTGCTTCAGCCCTAAATTTATCAGATTTTAATATGGCAACCATATATCAACAAAATATAACAAGGTTACTGTCAAACATTGTTTAAGTCTCATTTGGTTGGAGTGATTAAATAATTTCACTTCAACTATATCCCTGCCTTGGAATAACACTTCCATTATACAATGATGTCTTCGCTGTAGGGTTATACAGACCGACCAGAAGCAGAAATCACCAGTAAGAGCAACTAAAATAATGATGAAGATGATAAGACAGCTTCTGTCAGTCATCGCCCGGGTGAGGAAGACTGTGCTGAAATAGGCCAGCCTCTGACTCACAGCTCAAAGTGACGACTGACACAGTGACTGTAATAAGACCCGACTTTATGGGACTAGCATCCTCATCTTATGTAACTACTCTGTCCAAAAACAAAGCTTTTCAGATTCCCCCTCTACCATAAGCTGCACACATCAAACACTTAATTGACTCTAATGGTTGAGTATCTATAATACAAGAGTCTCCTCTGATTCTGAAGTAGCCCTACATGAGATGACAGTTTTCCAGTTATGCTATTAGTGTCATTTACCTCCATTAAGGTTATGTAAATCTGAGCACCCATCAGTGGAGGTGAGAGCTACCCTGTGTGTGATGCGGAGGTGGGTGGAGTGTGAATCACAGATGGATCTGTGCTCCAGGAGTGAACAAGAGGAGTTAGAGGAGCTTACGTGAGGGAGAGGGTGAAGTGAAAGCGCTGGCGGAGGCCCTTGAAGGTGAGGAAGGAGTTTGGGGGGAAGTTGCGAGTGGTCATCTCACAGTAGGGTCTCTCGTAGCCTCCTGGGGGACACTCGCACTTGAAGCCACCAACGAGCAGGTTTACACAGGTTCCTCCGTTCTTGCAGACGCCTGGAGCGCAGCGGCCTGAGCGGGATGACAGCTCACAGCGTTCTCCTGGTGGATAAATGGAGAAAAATCAGGATTGTTATAGTTCATAGCATGTTTAGCAGAGATTAACAGTCTGCGGATCAATTCTGATCTGTGATTTTTCTTTTCAGTAAAAATGGTAAGTGGGCTTTTAAAAAGCTGCACAGGAAGTTCAATTCAATCTTCAATGTATTTTATTGTCATTTTATTTTAACAAAATTTGAGGGGGATCATCAAACTACCACCATCATGTTTATTGCTCAGTATAATATTTTATTTTTTTTTACTTTTGTCAATTAAGAGAACATAAACTCCTTCAAAAAAATCCACTTAATCGTCAGTCAATAGATTAGCTTCCCTAAGCTGTAGATTGTTATGCCAGCGGTTCAATCCTTTGTCTTGAATAGTAAGCAGTGTTTTTTGCTTCTCTTTCATAAAGGCATTGATGCGCTCAAACAGCAACTGTGCAGACCAGCACCTCCTGTGATGGTTTTAATAGCTGCTCATGGTTTTCTCTATTTTAAATAGTCCCTTTAACTGTGCTTCTCCAGAGGTCAAAAAATTATCTTTAAAAAACTGCTTGCACCCCTTTGCAGACTAACAAATGGCGAAGAGTTTGGTTCTCATCTTTACATCAGGATCTGTCGACTTCATGTTGGCAAACAGGTTGTTTCTACAGGTCAGGCACTAATTGGGCCTGGATGAGGGTTGTGAAACTGAATTATGTTCAAAAATTGTTTTTTGTCACAGTAAATTAATAATTTAACAAGGTTTAGGTTATGGGACTCAAAATGAAAATGCATTAAATGATCTGAAACATATTAGCCTGATCATTTACATGGGTAAATACATTTTCACATCACTGGATATGAACTGTAGGTATAGACTGGTTACTAAAGGTGGGACCAAGTCATCACCTCCTAGGTCAACTCAAAAGTCAGATACTAATGATGTGAGGAACCAAAAACATTGATCAATATTTTAATTCTCCTGGTTTAGTTTCATACAGTAAAGTCATTTCAAGAAACCAAAGTCAAATCAAAATACATTATTGTTTAAGAAAAGGTCCAGATCTCTGCTTGTTACAATCAGCATCAATTACCAAGTTTTTAAACTAAAGTTCCAATCTAAGATTTATTGTACTTGGTAAAAAGGAAGACAGTAATCCCCCCTCCCCAGCTGCTGATGCACACTGCCAGTCAGCTGGCTAAAAGTACTACCACTGCACCTAATTATCCTTGATATTGTGAGCTTTTCATAAAAGACCAGAACAGAAAGACATTAACTACTCTATAAAATTAGTACTAAGTTAATAGTTGGGTTCGAAATGTTCCTGTTAACACAGTAATTCTGTAGTTTTTCCTTGATGTTGTCATTATGTCATAATCTCATATTGACCTGTTCCTAAAATAATCCTCCTTCAATCTGCCGTAGAAAAGATTTTTCACTAAAACATTCAGGACATCATGGCTAATTAATAAAGAAGTTATTTACTTGACTTCTTAAATCAAATTCTGCTTAAATCCTTGTCATTGCAATATGTTTTAAAAAAGATGATCTCTGTTCAGCACACCCCGCTCCACCCGCCTCCATCTGGGAATAAAGCTGCAGTTTGAGCTCAATTCACATTCAGGGGAACAACATGATGGCTCAAGTGCACTGAGCTGGAAGTGGTTTTGAAGACAAAATGATTGCACTTTTCTGAGACTGTGGCAGCTCAGAAGGATTTTCTGAGTTTTTTTTCACACTTTACAGACGGGTTGATGACTACATCAGTGCATTACTGGCAATCAGAAAAGAAGCGTGACTCCGTGTGCTGCCTACATATCAGACACAGCGCCTATATCTTCTGAAAGCATAATTCAGTTAGTCTAGAAAATAAATGTTATCCTACTGGAGACTACAAATTATTATTTAACTTAAATCAACTAAAGGGTCGGTAATCTAAATGTAAAACAGACTTTACTCTAAGGCTAAATGTCTATTCATATCACAAACTGCTTAAATGTGAAAAACAAGTACTGGCTACGTAAAGCACAGCGACACAGAAACGTCTGAAATATGTAGTTTATATACAGAAAATGTATTATCAAATAAGCAGATTAGAAGATTGAGCAGTAACTGGACTAATGTATGATATGTAATATAAAACTTCAGTTTATAAAGTAAACCTTTAAAAAAGAGCAAAAAGAAAAAGAAAAAATATAAAAGTGTTAACTCCTGTTTTTTTTCGGCTGTCTAAGTGGAAAAATGTATTTTCATGGCCGCTGATTATTAGGACTCTTTGCCATTTTGTTTGTTTTGTACCATTACAACTGCAGAAAACAACTATGATTTAAGATTTATTTTTCTCTGATTAAAATACAGTCTATTATATGAAAGTGTACATACAATGAAAATGATCTATTATTATAATAATTATTATCAATATGGCATAGATTGATAAGAAGGCATAATTTCTCTTATTCATTGAGGGGTAATTGGTCCAAAATAGAACCAGAGTCTTAAAAAATAAAATGCAATTTAAATTGAATTATTAGTAGGACTTTGGCATTTTTAAGATAATATATCACCCTAGAGTCTGAAATAATCTAGTTAACTATGTAATTAAGCTGACATGCTATGATTAGGTATATTTATATGTATGAACTGGTCAGAAAATGCCATGCTTGTGTCTGTAGTGTTGGTATGGACTGCAGAAGGGTCAAAATTTTTTCTACATTGACAAAAAACAGAGCGATAACCACAACAATAATGAACAGTAGTCTCAAATCGCTAATAAGATTATAAATTCTGTTGTTTAGTTGGCTAGATATAAAATAGAAAAATATGTCACTAAAATGATGGTTAGTTGTAGTTTTCTTGAGCATACAATCCACTTTATAGATGTAGATTCTCACTTGTCCTCAGCCCTGCAGCCTGTCTATTGTATCCTGTTCATCCGGACCATTGAGATGGAGGAACTACAGCAGTTGCTGAGGCAAGACTGTTGGTTCTCCCCTGGGTGAGCAGGAATTTGTGTCAAAGCCACTCAGTCAGCAGGGTGAAGGTTTCTGGATAGCTAATGTAACGCTCTCACACATTTGGAAGCCAACATCTTTATGCAGCCGCTCTTATAACCATGCCTTTTATTTGATCCAGGATATTAATCACTTCATTCACAGCCTGTTCTTTGTTTTGGAAAACATCCATTCAGTATAAATAAAGTAAAGAGCTGAAAAATACTCTTAGGGAATGCAGTTTAGTGCTGTGGGCTTATAATATGTTTACAGTCTTTGCTGTTAAGCAATGCACCAATAGGCTTATTATTATAAGCTGTTTAACTTGTGCTTGTTTTCTGGTTATTATAAGAAATTTACCTTCTGGGTAACCTTGGCTACTCTGAGTATGTTAATGAATGGGTTTCCAGGCTGGAGCTGGGTCTCTCAAGAGTAAAAAGAAAAATTATAGGCCATGATCAAGAGTTGGAAGAAAATAGTCAAAGATAAACATAAATATAAATAGAACTAGAAACTGCAAACTTTACTTCATTAAGATTCAGTGGATTCGTGCTGAGCTCACCAAAAACATTTCCAAAGGAAAATCCTTCCAATAAATGCTACTAAGCCTTAACTGAAAAATTAAAAGTAATGAGATTTTTAAAATAATATCTCCTAGTGTACCTCTTTGGTGTAATAGAAACAAGGGCTGCACATGTTTGAAAGGATAGAGCCACATTATCCCTGCTCATATTTCTAGTTTCCATCATCGCAAAGCACGCATGGGCTTCAGTAAACTATACTAGTGTGCATATTTGGAGTGGTAAGGAGTCCCCCACAGCTGACATGTTGACCTTTTTTAATTGTTGGAGAAAAAGACCTCAGACAAAGATGTACGATCAAAGACAGTTCTTTAAATTATTGTCTAATGGGAGCACTTGTAACACATTTTCCTTTTTTTAATGTGCAAAAGCCCAAGAACTTCATCTTTTGCAAGTAAGTAAGCATCAGCTCTTGTTTTATTTCATTACTTGATTGTTTTTGTTAAAAAGTGCTGATGGTGTTCCTTCATGGCAAAGACCCTACAGAGACTATTTGGTTGAACCAAGTTACCAAATTAATCTAATTAAAATCTAAGTTAAAAGTAATTCAACTGTCAAATAAAAAATTTAAAGGCTAGATGCTTCACAGTAAACATTGCATCTAAACAGTCTTTAGCAATATCCACAGTAGAAAAATTGGCAGCGCAGCAATGAATGACAGGAAATGTACTCACTGCTGGTATTAACCATCATTCTACAGAATCTTCCTCCACTATATAAAACAGTTACAGTTTGATAGCTATAAAACAAAGCGCTCTTCCACACAGCTATCCTGTCATTTATTTGAAAACTTTTGAAAGCAATAAAGCTTCCAGATCTTTTTTTTCTTCAGGCAATCAAGGTGGGCAAACACTGCAGCTCAATGTTGAGTCCAAACCACTATCTGATATGACTTCCTGGGGAGAAAACATATTACCTGAGCCCAGTTATTGCTCCTCACTAATATCGCGTAAATGCCTCGGTGTGGTGAAAAGTTTACTGAAGGAAATACCCCAAACCAGGTGCTCCTAGCAGCACATTGGCACGTGGGACGGGCTTTAGGGTCACGAATCTAAAGAATTAGTTGATCAATTATTCAAACTGTTCTCGTCTGATCTATTTAGGTCTCTCTATACACCCAACCCAGTAAACACACTGTTGGCGTAAATCATGAGGCAACAAATTGCTCAAAATTTCAAAGATCTTTACTCTTTTTACAAAAAAAAGGAAAACCTCAGGAAAATTCTAAAAACTATTTGGAAAAGAACAACCTTGTGAAATATAAAGTATTGAGCAAATAGCAGGTTAATTCATATGAGAAAATGAAAAAGAAATATACACAAAACTGAACTAAAACGTGTTAAGAGCAACAACACTCAAATCATATTGGTATAAACAAAGCTGTGATCACCTCTTACCTCACATTTACACATTTTTTTATTGTTCTCGTTAATATATATCATTGTTCTCTGTAATATTCATCTGTTAAACAGCTTTGTGGCACACTGTAGCTTATTTAACACATTAAATGACTAATCTCTCCTGTTTGGATTAACTGAGTGTGCAACTGAGTGTGCAGCTGTTCAGAGGATCTCCATCTGAAGTTAAGTTATTTTCTCTGTGATATCTCTGTATCTAAGTAACTCTAACTGACTACTTTAAAACATAGCACCTTCTGCTGCACTTTTCTACTGAGCACTTGTCAGTTTCACACGGTTTTATTTCTGATAGCAAGAAGTAGCTAGCCTAGGCTAGCGCTAGCTTAGCATTGCTATGGCTTCTCTCTCTCCCTCCCTTGACTCTTTTCCAACTCTTCCTTCTTCCTCTCCTCTCTCCTGCTCTCTGTGTCAGATGTTCAGTTATTCCTCTGCCTCCTTTAGTGATAATGGGATGTGTAATAAGTGTAGTATTTTTGTAGCTTTGGAGGCGAGGGTGTCAGAGTTAGAATCCAGGCTTCAGGCTGTTGAAGTAGGCCCCCCACGTAGCTGTCCTCCAAAAGTGCCTGAGCAGCCAGGCGATTGGGTAACTGTACGCAGAAAGCGTAGTCGTGGATCTCTGCCCACTGGTCACCACCAACCCGTTCACGTTTCTAACCGGTTTTCCCCACTCAGTGACACACCCACTGAGAAGCCCACTCTGGTGATTGGCAGCTCCATAGTCAGAAACGTGGCATTAGAGACACCAGGGACCATAGTCAAATGTTTGCCGGGGGCCAGAACGGGCGACATCAAATCCTACCTGAAACTACTGGCTAAGGATAAGGTTAAATACAGTAAGATTGTTATTCACGCTGGTGGTAATGACACCCGGTTACGCCGATCGGAGGTCACTAAAATTAGTGTTGCTTCGGTGTGTAAGTTTGCCAAAAAAATGTCGGACTCCGTAATTTTCTCTGGTCCCCTCCCTGATCTGACCAGTGATGACATGTTTAGCCGCATGTCGTCATTCAACCGCTGGTTGTCTAGGTGGTGCCCTGAAAACAACGTGGGCTACATTAATAATTGGCAATCCTTTTGGGGAAAGCCTGGTCTGATTCGGAGAGACGGCATCCATCCCACTTTGGATGGTGCAGCTCTTCTTTCTAGGAATCTGGCCACATTTATTAGTCCTCCAAAACCCTGACCACCCAGGGTGCAGACCAGGAAGCAGAGTTGTAGTTTAACACACATCTCTGCAGCTTCTCTACTGTTACCCACTCTTTACTCCATCCAGACAGTGTCTTGCCCACGACCAAAATCTAATAAATTAGCAAAGATTCCCAAAGGAGTAAATCATGATAATCTAATTAAAATCAAAATAACTCCAATTGGGGAAAAAGTTAAAACAATTAAATGCGGTCTGTTTAACATAAGATCGCTTTCCTCTAAAAGTCTACTAGTTAATGACTTGATTTGTGATAATCACATTGACTTGTTTTGCCTTACAGAAACCTGGCTGCAGCAAGAGGATTATGTGAGCATAAATGAGGCAACTCCTTCAAGCTATTTAAATTTTCACATCCCCAGAAGTTCTGGGCGAGGAGGAGGAGTAGCAACAATCTTCCAGTCTGACTTACTGATTACTCCCAAAACAATTAATACCTACAACTCTTTTGAACATTTAACCCTTAATTTCCCTGATCCAAATTTCAAGGCAAGAAAACCTCTTCTTTTTGTAACTTTGTATCGTCCACCAGGTCCTTACTCTGAATTTTTAGATGAGTTTTCAGAGTTCCTTTCTGATTTGGTATTAAATACTGACAGGGTCATCATAGTGGGAGATTTTAACATCCATGCTGACATTGAAGGCGATAGCTTAAGAGCAGCCTTTAATGCTATCTTAGACACTATTGGCTTTGTTCAAAATGTGAATAGTCCCACGCATTCTCATCTTCATACTTTGGATCTTGTGCTGACATACGGCATAGAATGTGAAGAAATAACAGTATTTCCTCACAACCCTGTCCTCTCTGACCACTTTCTAATAACCTTCAGGATTACTTTAACAGAGTTCTCCTCCCCCAAAAGAAGGTTCAATTTTAGTAGATCTTTATCAGATAGTGCAGTTATAAATTTTAAAGAATCTGCTTCACTTTCTCTCTGCTCTGTGTCACTGAGCAGTGCTGCAGAGTGCAAAAGCTTAGCTTATTCCCCTTCACAGGTTGATGATTTTGTTGATGGGGTTGCTAGTTCTCTGCGTATTGCCTTAGACAACGCAGCTCCTTTGAAAATGAAAACCGTTAAAAATAGAAAGCTTGCTCCTTGGTTTAATGCAGAGCTGCGTACTTTGAAGCAAAATGCTAGGAAACTGGAGAGAAAATATCGCTCCACAGGCCTGCGAGAGTCCTTCCTAGTCTGGAAAAATGGTTTACTGCTGTATAAGAGGACCCTTTGTAAAGCAAGAGCAGCATACTTCTCCTCATTAATAGAGGAGAATAAGAATAATCCTAGATTTCTTTTTAATACAGTTGCCAAACTCACCCAGAGCCATAGCTCTGTTGAACCGTCCATTCCACCTGCTCTTAGCAGCAATGATTTTATGGGATTCTTTATAAATAAGATTGATCTTATTAAAAATAAGATCATAAGCACTCCTCTATCCGCGATTGTACCTGAGGTAGTCATGGAATCTGAGCCGGGTTTAGACTGCTTTGATCCAGTTGAACTCTCTGAATTAGCAAAATTATTGTCTTCATCTAAGCCTTCAACTTGTATGTTAGATCCAGTTCCAACCAGGTTATTTAAGGAGGTATTCCCTTTGATCTCCTCCTCCATTTTAGATGTGATTAATCTATCTCTGTTACAGGGATATGTACCTAAAGCTTTTAAGATTGCTGTAATTAAACCTCTGCTTAAGAAACCGTCTCTTGACCCAGATGACTTGGTCAATTATAGACCTATATCCAATCTTCCTTTCTTATCCAAAATTCTTGAGAAAGTAGTTGCCAAACAAGTTTGCGATCACTTCCACCATAATGAACTTTTTGAAGAGTTTCAGTCTGGCTTTAGAGCTCATCATAGCACTGAAACAGCTCTGGTGAAAGTCACTAATGATATTCTCATGGCCTCAGATAATGGACTTGTATCTGTGCTCGTCCTGTTGGATCTTAGTGCTGCATTTGATACAGTTGACCATAATATTCTTTTAGAAAGACTTGAATATTTTGTTGGAATTAAAGGAACAGCACTAGACTGGTTTAAATCTTATCTATCTGATCGAATTCAGTTTGTTCATGTTAATGATAGATCTTCAACACGCTCAAAGGTTACCTGTGGAGTACCACAGGGATCAGTGCTAGGACCAATTCTCTTTACTTTATACATGCTCCCAATTGGTAGAATTATTAGACAGCATGGGATTAATTTCCACTGTTATGCTGATGATACCCAGCTATATCTGTCTATAAATCCAGATGAAGCTAACCCATTACATAGATTACAGGCATGTCTTGAAGACATAAAAACCTGGATGACTCTTAACTTTCTGCTTCTGAATGCAGACAAAACAGAAGTTATAGTCTTTGGACCAGAGTCTCTGAAAAAGAAACTGATTAGCCAGTCACTTCATTTGGATGGGATTAAACTGATTTCAGATAATAAAGTAAAAAATCTTGGTGTTATTTTTGATCAGGACCTGTCATTTAAATCCCATATCAAAGAGGTTTCTAGAATTTCCTTCTTTCATCTGAGGAACATTGCAAAAATTAGAAATATCCTGTCCAGGGGTGATGCTGAGAAACTAGTCCATGCATTTGTTACTTCAAGGCTGGACTATTGTAATTCTTTACTATCAGGAAGTCCACAAACTGTAGTTAAAAGCCTTCAGCTGATCCAAAATGCTGCAGCCAGAGTTCTAATGAAAATGAAAAAGAGAGATCATATCTCTCCTATCCTGGCTTCTCTTCATTGGCTTCCTGTTAAATCAAGAATAGAATTTAAAATCCTCCTTCTCACATATAAAGCCTTAAATGGCCAAGCTCCATCTTATATCAGAGATCTGATTGTTCCTTATGTTCCTAACAGAGCACTTCGCTCTCAATCTGCAGGTTTACTAGTGGTTCCTAGAATTTCTAAAAGTAGAATGGGAGGCAGATCTTTTAGTTATCAGGCTCCTCTCCTGTGGAACCAACTACCAGTTTTAGTCCGTGAGGCAGACACCCTGTCTACTTTTAAGGCTAGGCTTAAAACTTTCATTTTTCATAAAGCTTATAGTTAGGGTGGCTCAGGTTATCCTGAGCTATCTCTATAGTTATGCTGCTATAGGCTTAGACTTTTGGAGGACATAGGGACCCCCATTTCATCATTCTGCTTCATTCTCTCTCTGTTCTCCTATTCTACAGAATCTGTTAGTTGAATCTCTAACCTTCTGCTCTCTCTGCTTTTCCTCAGAGTAGCTTTGCCTCGTCTGTTCCTGTTTGGCTGTGACGTCATCCTGGAAAAAAACATCAGCTGTGCTGCTTCTATCAACACCCTTGTTAATAGATGTTGGAGATCGGCCTGTTTTCCAGTGTGGTCCTGTTTCTCTGACCGTGACTGAGTGGATGTGCTCTCTTCGTCCTCTGGCATGGGAGCTGCCTTGGAGCTCGTCTGCCTGGCTGTGTGTTTCCTGGACGGGGCCGCCTTTTACAGCTGCTTTTTGTATCTCTGCTTCTGTCTCCTTGAACCCCAGTCGGCCTCGGCAGATGGCCGCTCACACTGAGCCTGGTTCTGCTGGAGGTTTCTTCCTGTTAAAAGGGAGTTTTTCCTCTCCACTGTCGCTACAAGCATGCTTAGTGTGGGGGATTGTATTTGAGTCAATGAGTCAATGCAATCAACTGGTTTTCCTTAGATAGAAAACTTTGTATCAATTTGACTGTATGATCTGGTTGAACTGTAAAGTGCCTTGAGATGACATGTGTTGTGAATTTGGCGCTATATAAATAAACTGAATTGAATTGAATTTAATCACACTAATAACAAACCAGACACATATGAGAAAAAATACAGCCTTTGTGAAATGATAAGGTCAATTGATTTAAATTTCCTGTTTGGGAAGATGCCGAGGATAAATAAACCATAGCAATGAGGTGCAGTATTTTTAGCTCTTTCTAGTAAAAACAGTGAATCCGCCCAAAATAACAAATCCAAAGAATAAAATACAGCCTCACAAAATCAGTAAAATACTGAATCTTTGCGGCAGAAAGGAGGTCAGTATGGAGAAATACAAAGATCCTTAAAGGAAACAAGCTATGATTATGAGGTAAAAAAGGCGATAACATGATCAGTGAAGCAGTAAATTTATGTACAATTAATTTAGTATTGAGTTTTTTCATAATGCTTCAGGTTATTTTTAGCATGTAACACACAATCGTTTAATGCAAATTAAGTTGAGAAAGGATTTAGTTTTAGTCTAAGAATTTCCCAAAAGAATCAAATTAAAGCACAGATGTAATTGTAGGTTGTTCTGCTTAAATAAAAAAGTGTGACACTAGACAAGCAAGTGACTGCTTGAGTTTCTGACTTTGGCCAAAAAAGATGGAGTAGGATGAGATTACTGATGTTCTTGAACCTCCCAACTGTTTCATCTCTATTCATATTATTAGAATCCATTATCACTACAATTACAAAAACGTCCTTCTTTCAAAGGAAAATCCCAGATTACACACATATGGAGATTAAGACTAGTTAAGTATATTCATTTCTCTAAATCTAGACAGTGACCTGACTTTTCAAACTATAGGAAAACTTTACTAGGCCACTGAATTGCAAAAATAAATTACGCATTCATTAAAAAAGAAGTGGGCCAGGAATTAAACCCAGGGATACACCTGTATTAACTTTGAAACAGTGATTGTTTTCAGTCAACACCATGTTTGGTAACTTGTAAATCATACTTTTATGGTTAAATGTGTCATAATGCCTCTCTTTAAATCTGTAACTGGATTTTAACTAATTTACCCTGATTAAGTAGTTCTTTGCACACCATAACTTTTAATCAATAGGCTCCAGGTTTAGTATTGCTGAAGCCCAATAAGAACATTGCACTATTACAGAAATAAACAGTCTCCCTCTGTGTTTTTGAATCTAAGAGCAGAGCACTCTGCACCAGCAGATGGAGAAATCATAGAGTTACTTCTAAAGACAAGGCCACATTCACCCCTCTAGATTCAATTCTATGTCAGAGAAAAGACAATTAGAAGAAATATATTTATACAATTACTTTGTATACTTTGTATGCTGAGCTTTATGGGGAGATCCAGTGGACTGCGTGAGCTGATACTAAAGCTACACTCAGGGACCTGGAAGATGGAAGTCCAGTTTGGATAACACAGGTTGAGAGAACCTGTCCATGATGAGCAAGCATGAAGCAACAGGGGAGAAAAAAAACTTTCAGTTGGGAAGAAACATCTGGCAGAACCAGGCTCAACATGGCGGTCTGCATAGGCTCCATAACAAATGTCTGATCAGGGGAAAGTTGTACCTGCTGTATTGACAAAGAAAAACTTTTATCTTAATTAGCTTTCATGTTGCAGGGGAGCTCAGATTGTCGTAAAGCAGCACTCTGGGTCACATGACTCATTCAGTGATGGGTCTAACCCTCTTAAGTGACCAAGGAGGGTTTTTGAGAAGAGCAGCCTGGACAGAGCATTGCAGGCGTTCACTGGCCTAAAAAAATCTAAGATTTTCAATTCAGTTGATATTTAGGTCTGAACTTAAACAGTGCTGATTTTAAGAATCAGTTGGCGTATGCTGCACAAAAATGAAGACGAACAACTAAAAAAATATGTTAAAAATAATCTGATTTTAGGCACTTTATAAGGAGAGCCTTCTGATTTTCTCCAAAATATACTAAATCCAAAAATTCAAATAACCATTGGTCTATATTAACTCACAAAGTCAGCTGCTCCAAATTGGAAGACTGGTAAAGCCCTGAGTAGCTTAGATTTGTTTTTCACAATGTGCATAAAAGCCAATCCTGCATTCTGTTTTATAACTAAGAGAAAACATGAAATTTAATTCTCAAAGTTTTGTTGTTTAACAGATTTTGCAGCGAATAAAAACCATTATAGCACACTGTTGGATTCCTCAGAACAAATAATCATATTCCCAATAAAAACTAGATGATGTGCATCAATATGTTAATGTGATTGCAGGCAATCAGACTGGTGATAATTAACTGTTACCATATCTGGGATATTAGGTTGAACGTTTGTTTAAAGCACAAGTGTGATTATTATTTCAATTCCCATTTTCTGTGTTACCAATGAAATATTTTAGATGTTTGCAACAGTTTAAAAAAAAGTATCTTTCCACATTTTAACTACAACTAGGAAACAGAAGCACTTTAGTAATGACAAATCTTTACTGTTAACCTTGTCAGGTTAGAGCCAGTTATAATACCTTGCCGCTCACCTACAAGACTCTAAATGATCCTACCAAACTTCTCCAAGGCATGGAGGCAGGCATGTTCTGTGGAGGTGTTTAATGCTAAGTAAACAACCCAACTATTCACCCTATTTTATGTAGCTTAAACATATGTGCTAAGTTTATTGTTTAAGCTCTGGTCTTTCTTCCTTCTGTTTTTACTATTGTCTTACTCTATAACCTACTTTTTATTGGCTGCTCATTAGTTTTTTAAGTGCTTAATAAAAAAAAGGTATTATTATTATTATCATTATTAATTTAAATAGAGACTTAAATGTTTAGTAGGCATTAAATAATGGGCTATATACTCAACTCTACTAGCTGAACTCCATCCAGCTCCTTTGTTTCCTGCTTCATGTAGTCATGGTTACTGAGGTCAGACACACCTGGATTGATCAGTCTGTCCAGTAATGAAAGAGAGGAAACAAAGGAGCTGGCTGAGGTTCAGGAAGTAGTGAAGTTAAGTATATAGACCATTGGGAAGATTCTGAAATGTAATATGTACCAGGATTTCTTTTTCTAATACTGTTCAGAAAGGTTCAAGTCAAAGTCTCAAAGTCCAACAAAATTATGTAGAAGGGATACACCAACAAAAACACAGACAATTACCTTTAACTCAGCTACTATAAAAATAGTCAATGAATTTAAATTGTATTATAGTGAAGGGTGCTGAAGTGACAAAAATAGGTGACTAAATTACTTCTTAAAGATGTCAGAATAATAAACAAGAGAGAAAAAAAATTTTTCCTCTTTGACTCACACTATTTGAAATTAACTCCATGACACAAGGCAATTTCCAGTGATTCCTACCATTCCTGCCCTGACCAATTTGAGTCTTTAGCATGCATTGGCTCATACTCTAACATCACAAGCAGCAAATACACTAAATATACATTTTCAGTGAGTTAAAGGTAGTGAGTAAACCTACTGATCTGGGAGCTATAGAGTCGTGTGTATTTATCAATAGCTGTACTTGGAGTAAACTATGCATTAGAGAGGGAAATGAAGGCTTATACAACGGTTAAAATAACATTTAAAGTGTAACAAGATGTTACTCTGTATAAGAAACACATCCCACTTTTCTATCTTAAATAGTTAATCTACCTATAAATTTGGCCACAAATAAATGATGAAATACTGACCTGGCCTAAGCCAGCTTTAGTCTGTTGCGTCTGGTTGACAAGATGACATTATACATGTTACTAAATTTTATTGGTTCTAAACATTTGTGTATCAGGGCTAAAGCATGTGCTGGCTTTTGGAAAGATGTGTTTTCAGGAGTTTGTGGATTCACAAATCTTGCAACAATTCAACTGGCTTGCAAGGTTAATGAAACACTGCTGGTTACAGAGAAACTACAATAAACTAGAATCTGGAGCAGCATCAGTTTTACAAAAAGCTGAAACTGATCAAATTAGGAATGTTTCCATTCAACTAATATGCACATTTTAAAGAAAATTTAATTTGTCCAAATTTGAGGTAGTTCTTTTCTGAATTTTGTTGTTTCATCAAGCTTCTCTAATGCAATACTTTAAAACACGCATCAAAGAAACCTGATGGAAAGTAACCCATCATGAAAAGAGTTGGTAGTCACCTTGTTAGCCTGACCATGAATGGCTGCATTTTTAGGGTTAGAAATATACTTTACACATTGCAGGAAACTGAGGGCCAGAATTAATCCATGCATTCTGAGGATCACAAGCAGATAGGAGCCATATGACCCATATCAAAAACCGCAATGGAGGGAGCCAGCAGTGCAAACAGCTTCCCCATGGTCTGATCTTACTGTATACTAATTTGAAGATATGGCCCCAACAAGCTCCTCCCATTAAAAAAATTCTGATACCGACGGCAGCTCTTTCTGATTATGAATCAGTGCTGTGAAATGAGGCATGGTTTCTTGGTTGATCTCTCTCCAGGGGAAAAAAAAAATCAATAGTAACAAAAAAACAAAGACTTTGATTTTTAAAACAGTGCATGCGGCTCGAAATACTTTATATTCATGTTGGTTCTCGACAGCAAATTGTGGAGGCTTTTAGTGTTTGGCAGGTGATCACAACAGACACTGTGAGGTGTTCTGAATGTGTAAGTTGGCATAATTTTTATTTGCACCAATGCATTCCATCATATCTAAATTCAGATTACCAAATGGTGAGAAAGGCACTTTCCGAAGGATTGCGATGAGCAGTTTGGAGGTGAATAATCAGTGGCCTCTATTGCTTTTAAAGCAGAAAGCATAAGTGTATTTAAAAAAGATGCTGCTCTCCTGCTGTGCCTTTTCTGCTGAAAAATGTTCAGAAGCTGAACAACATGTTCTTCAGACTCCACAAAGTGACTCAACCAAAAAGAAACCATTCCCTTCGTCCCTTCGTCTTTCCTTTTACTACCATCTGGAGACGCCCACGTTACCTCCTCACTCACATGCAAACATGCATATAGCACTAACACACTTACAGTACATTCCCAAGATTGTCTGTGCACCTTTGTTACACACAGGATGGCAGCTCTTTAGCACTTACCAACCCACCCAGTCTCACAGAGGGTGTAGCTGAGCGCACATTGAGCCCCATCAAAGTTTGGAGGCTTTTCATGGAAGAAAAGCAGCAGGAGCCTTTTGATCTGAGAAAAAAATACCTCAAACAGAACCTGTCTGAACGGCCCCCATTTGATATGCTAGTTTATTTTCAGATGCAACTGGATCTTACAGCTGTCAGGTTGAAAAATCAGTTGTTGATGTGGAATCATTTTGAAAAGTGTGGACAGAAATACGCCCACTGCACCCGCTCACCCCATCCTCCCCGTCGCTGATTCACGCTAAAAGCTCCTGCCTTCGTGCTCCAACACCCACCGCTGTGTGAGAACCAATAAGTGCCACTCAGCCCGGACTCTAAGCAACTGGGCCTACACACTTAGCAGCCGACACTATTTCAGGCTTCATAAACAGCTTTTATAAATGACTGGAAAGGAAAAGACAACTTTTCTTTGTTTGATGAGGTTGGTATAACAGAAATTGCAAAAGAAAAAGAAAAAATTAAGCTGGAAGCAAACATTTTATTTTTTCTATATCTATTTAATCTTTGTAGGGTCCCAGCAGTGGAGCACCTGGTGTCCGTCCCCAACAAACATTAGGAAAGAGAGGTACACACCCTGGATAGGTCATCACATGGCAGCACAGACAAAAACCATGCACACACTCACACCTATAGCCTATCTACATAGAACAGGGAATCTCTCATGCATTCTTTTGCACAATAAAAGGATCCAGAGTCCCTAAAACAACCAGAGCATACAGGTGCTGGTCATAAAATTAGAATATCATGAAAAAGTAGATTGATTTCAGTAATTCCATTTAAAAAGTGAAACTTGTATATTATATTCATACATTACATACAAACTCATATATTTCAGATGTTTATTTTGTTTAATTTTGATGATTACAAATGACAACAAATGAAAATCTCAAATTCATCATATCAGAAAATTAGAATATTGTGAAAAGGTTCAAAATTGATGGCCCCTGGTGCCACACTCTAATCAGCTAATTAACTCAAACCACCTGCAAAAGCCTTTAAATGGTCTTTCAGTCTAGTTCTATAGGCTACACAATCATGGGGAAGACTGCTGACTTGACAGTTGTCCAAAAGACGACCATCGACACCTTGCACAAGGAGGGCAAGACACAAAAGGTCATCGCTAAAGAGGCTGGCTGTTCACAGAGCTCAGTGTCCAAGCACATTAATAGAGAGGCGAAGGGAAGGAAAAGATGTGGTCGAAAAAAGTGTACAAGCAAGAGAGATAACCGCACCCTGGAGAGGATTGTGAAACAAAACCCATTCAAAAATGTGGGGGAGATTCACAAAGAGTGGACTGCAGCTGGAGTGAGTGCTTCAAGAACCACCACACACAGACGTATGAAAGACATGGGTTTCTGCTGTCGCATTCCTTGTGTCAAGCCACTCTTGAACCACAGACAGCGTCAGAAGCGTCTAAAGAGAAACAGGACTGGACTGCTGGTGAGTGGTCCAAAGTCATGTTCTCTGATGAAAGTAAATTTTGCATTTCCTTTGGAAATCAAGGTCCCAGAGTCTGGAGGAAAAGAAGAGAGGCACTTCATCCACGTTGCTTGAAGTCCAGTGTAAAGTTTCCACAGTCAGTGATGGTTTGGGGTGCCATGTCATCTGCTGGTGTTGGTCCATTGTGTTTTCTGAGGTCCAGGGTCAACGCAGCCACATACCAGGAAGTTTTAGAGCACTTCATGCTTCCTGCAGCTGACCAACTTTTTGGAGATGCAGATTTCATTTTCCAACAGGACTTGGCACCTGCACACAGTGCCAAAGCTACCAGTACCTGGTTGAAGGACCATGGTATCCCTGTTCTTAATTGGCCAGCAAACTCTCCTGACCTTAACCCCATAGAAAATCTATGGGGTATTGTGAAGAAGAAGATGCAATACACCAGACCCAACAATTCAGAAGAGCTAAAGGCCACTATTAGAGCAACCTGGGCTATCATAACACCTGAGCAGTGCCACAGACTGATCGACTCCATGCCACGCCGCATTGCTGCAGTAATACAGGCCAAAGGAGGCCCAACTAAATACTGAGTGCTGTACATGCTCATACTTTTCATGTTCATACTTTTCAGTTGGCCAACATTTCTATAAATCCTTTGTTTTTATTGGTCTTCAGTAATATTCTAATTTTCTGATATGATGAATTTGAGATTTTCATTTGTTGTCATTTGTAATCATCAAAATTAAACAAAATAAACAT
Source organism: Cyprinodon tularosa (assembly GCF_016077235.1). Lineage (NCBI taxonomy): Eukaryota > Metazoa > Chordata > Actinopteri > Cyprinodontiformes > Cyprinodontidae > Cyprinodon > Cyprinodon tularosa. The sequence continues at coordinate 1,741,167 of NW_024038375.1, read as the reverse complement.
CTGAAATATATGAGTTTGTATGTAATGTATGAATATAATATACAAGTTTCACTTTTTAAATGGAATTACTGAAATCAATCTACTTTTTCATGATATTCTAATTTTATGACCAGCACCTGTAGATGGAGAGAAGATGCAGCCTCCATCCTGAAAGACTAAGAAACAACAACTCTGCTTCCTGTTACGTACACAGCGTCTGGCTGTCTCTCGCTGTCTGGCAGCCTAAATAAACCGCAGATGTGATGTTGAAAATACATTTTATTTTTTAAACAGCTTCTTAAATCTCTGTTTTTCCTCTGACTTCAATATCAAAAGTCACTGAAATGCTTTAAAAATCCCAAATGTTTATTTTTTTCCCCTCATTAACAACCTCAACACCAACCGGTGTTGTGATTACCAGAAGTATTCAAAGAGCAGAAAAATATCTAAATGCTCAGAGCTGTTGGTTGATTAACAGTAAAATTTCTCTGTAGTCTTCAATGCAGACTTTAAACCAAGATATTAGCTACAAACTTCTGTCTCTGTGTGGTATGAGGAATGCATGCTCAGATAATATATTAGCAACAACTAATTACAGACAAAAATGTTTTGTTCATTGATGAAACCCTGAGTCTTCCGATGCATACTGAATACATTTACATTTTAAAACCAGTTTTAAAACCAGATGGCAGTTTTGCTGCCGTCTGTGATAAATTAACTCATTTTTATGCTGAAAGAAGACGCTGCTGTCCCCTTAATGCTCTGTGACTTATGTTGTTTTGTTGCTCTTTAATATTTTAACCACAAGGCATTTAACAGCCAGGGCCCACTACATCCACAGATGTAATTAAAAATGAATAATTTCCTTCCCTTATTCAGCCCAGCAATACTTACTGTCAATGAGACTAGATCTAATTTCTTTAAGGAAGTATCTTCAAAGTGAGGTTCATTAAAAACAGAAAAAGGTATAAAACAGCTTGCATCACTAAGTCCTCTGTGTAAACAAAGATTTCATTCTTTATTAGTTAAATTGTTCAATCTTTATAAATAAGATTAACACAGAGAGAAAAAGTAATTCTCTAAGACCAGATCTGTTGGTCATTAACTACCTCAAGCTGGCTAGGCTAAGGGTGCACTTTCTTTTTTTCCATCACTACACCCGGAGTTCAGACAACCTCCCATAACCTTGAGATAAAAAGAATTCCAGTTTATTTTTGCTGAAGCTTTCTACAAGTGGAATGAGTTGAGTCAAATCAATATCTCATCACTCAGATTGTCTGCAGGGCCTCTCATTAATGTAGTGGACGGTCAGTGCCTTAAAGAAAGTCCTGTTCAATAAGGGGGAGGGGAACAATGAAGCCCAACTGGGAATATTTGTGAAAGAGTAAAAAATTAACACTTAGAGGTGGTATCCAAACAGGTGTAACAGAAACAAGCCCTTTTACCTAGTTCACCCAGAGTTTATTCTGCACTAAATCCTGGTTCTTGACAGCTGCATCTGGTTTGATCAGATATTTCTGTTTCTGGAGTTTAAAGAAACCTCTTCTGCGTTCTTAGAAAAAACACAAAGGTCGATAACTTAGACCAAGCCTTATATAAATGCATCATTTTCATTTGACAGTGAGTGCAGTCAATGATGTCAATTCAATTGAAATCAAATTCATAATTACTTTATTATTCACAAAAATGAGATATCTCAGGGAATAATATTAATCTTTCTGTAACCAAATAAGCTGTAGAGCTGATTCAAGCAATATGAAAACTGTAAGTCCACAAATGACCTGAATGTAGACAATTTATTCAAGTTTGGACAGGGAAAAACTACCTGTTCTTTGTGGGGACTTATAATTGTTCCAGTCTGTTCTTGAAGTCACTACCTGCTTCTCGGTTGCATTTGCAATCAGGACTGAACGATTACACCTGCGACAGCTCCAAATACGGGAGATGCTGCACCTGGGAGGAGCACTATATACTCCTGGCTCTTCCAGAGGTAGTTGCCAGATTCTTGAAAGCCATTGGTGTGACTAGACCATCCTTGTTTTGACAAGATCTTGCCTTGTCTCATTCCTGTTTTCTGCTGCCTACCTTGCCCCTGTTGGATACTCCCATTGGCTTCTGACCTCTGAACATCGACGTCTTTCTTTGCCTCATGGCTAAGTCTATTTTGCCTTTACCCTTGTCTGAGTTTCCTGTCAACTGTGTATGAACCAAGCCAGAACCTATAGCCTTTTTCCCTCTGCCCCTCTGAAAACCTCTGCCCAGGTAGTGTGTCTTTCACAGATTCTCTCACCTAGATTCTAGACTCCCCTCTCATCTAGCCCATCAGGATATCTCTGCCCAATGGACCTCTGTGTCTGTGCATGACCCCCTGACTGGCAAGGACTCCCCTGCTAGACTTTGCCCTGTCTAGTGCCGACAAGATTGAGATCAGTGAATCAGCGATAGGGCTCATCCCTACAGACCCACTGGACCAGTTATCCGAGCCAGTGCCACCTCCTGACTTCTGAGTGGGTAAGTTGCTTCAATTCAGTGCATCTTTAATTCCACTGAGTTATTCTCAGACACTAATCCTGTTCTCCTTCCCAGGCACTAACTGTTTTTGTAGTTGTGATATTGCTTTTCACCTCAGGGCCAGATGATTGCCTAAATTTTGATCTTATTACTTAGAAAAATTCTGTTTTACTCCAGTTACAACTACAGTTGTTACTTTAGTAACAATAATAAAAACATAATTTAAATACATGGAAAACCCATTGACTATATGCTTTGTACGATAAGCATGCAGTTGTGTAGCTAATCAAGCACAGACTTGTTGCTAATCAAGAATCCAGAGCTTAAGCCAAGCTCCTTTAATTATCATTTTTTATCTCTGTGTGTCTTGCCTCAAACAGACCTACTTTTGATTTGTGGTACATGCATATTCTTTGATCTGTTTTGCTGTTGATCTGCGTTCTGTTTAGGATTGTTGTCCTGCGCAAAGATCAACCTCCACTACATTTTTAACTGTTTTTCTTTGTGAATAGTCATGTAGTTAGCATGATGTTACCACAAGGATTTTTTCATCATAGGGACTGTGTACTAAATCTGTATTTATTCTGAGACTAAATGAGACACATTAAGTTTTTACTTATTAGGTGACATCTAGTCAGCTGCTCTTGGCTTCATTTTAATATTGTGTGTTAAGAATTGCGTCCTAGGCTTGATCTGATGTGAATAAAGGACAATTATTAAAGATTAAGGAATCCCGGTCTTACCTGTAAAGTCTTCGAAGCACTCACAAGTGAAGCCTCCCTCCCTGCTGCGGCACACGCCATGCGCTCCACACGGTTTAGAGAAGCAGAGGTCTATCTCAGTCTCGCAGTAGTCTCCTGTAAAGCCGGTGGGACAGCGGCAGCGCAGACCGGCGATGGGGTGAATGGGTCTGAACAGGATGGTGTCAGAGGCCACAAATGGTGCCAGGCTGTTGAATTTTAGCACTGAGACACACTTCATGTAGTTCTCACAAGGCTCACGTAGGCAGATGTTGTCGTCGAAGGGAAGAACCTCCTGGGAGGAGATCTGTGCCAGGAGGCTGCGGTTCAGATAGAGCCTCTCCTGTAGCTCCTCTGAGCCAAAAAACTCCCCACTTTCGACCCCTCTGCTGGACCTGCCTCTCTCCAGGCCTCCGGGATGCTGGTGAACATCTCCAAATACGGGAACAGCCACGGACAAGCTGACATTGAGAATGCGTGCGCTGACATCTGTGTCATCTTGGATGTTGAAGATGACGACGTCTTCAGGGGCAGCAGAAAGGACACGGGCCACGCCATCCAGGAACTGGGAGAGCAGCAGCGACAGGAAGTGTTCCTGAGAGGTGTTAGCCAAACGTAAGGTGATGCTGTTGGACAACATCTCATCGGTGATGATGGTGACCTGAAGAAGGCACTGAGCTGAAACAGAGTGGATCCCATCTGAGAAGCATAAAAACACAAAGCATAGAAGATTAATATGACTGTAAACATTGTATCAAGCTACAGACGTCTTAGCTTAAAGCTACAGTGTGTAATTTTCAGCGACATCTAGCGGTCAGACTGCAGACTGCAGCAACATGAACATCTCCCCCCCACCGCTTCTCCCCCCAACAGTACGGCGAGCGTTACAGGACAAAATGTCTTCCACGACGTCCGCATCACCTACCTTCTCAAGTGATGAGGTTTGTTTACATAGATAATTTTACAGATAGTATTTCATTAGTCTGTGTGTTCAGTACCGTCTCAGTTCATCTCTCTCAACTTGCCGTAGTTACTTTTGAGTGTAATGGGCGATCTCGCAATCGCTAGTTTGTTTGCTCTGCGCTGCCGTAGCGCAAAGATGTCTGCCTCCATGGCTGCGAGACCCGCTCCTATGTAATTATAAATAACGAATTCTAAGGCAACGCAAATATTAAGGTTAAAAGGCTGAGCTCGTAGATGATGATAAATAACATAGTTATGTATAATATATTACATTTCTGACCGTATATCCCTGTAATTATTACACACTGTAGCTTTAAGGTAGATATCAACCAGTCAGACTTTTCAGGGGAAACATGGATAAGTGACTTTTCTTGAAGTTGATTAGCTCTAATTTAGAATGAGCCATTTTATCTGAGGAGCATAGTTAATAAATCACTGACCAAATAGAGAAGAATCTCTAAAATCTGATGCATTCAAAGAATAGAAATGACAACAAATCAATTAATCACCAAAAAAAAGCCAAAGAAGGGAAACATGGCTGATCTTTGCAGCTGAAGCTTTTTTAAAAGATAAAGAAGAAATGCAAAAACTAATAGTTTTTACCCTTTTATTATTAAATCCTTTCCTTCCCTTTCAGTTGCTAAATGTATTAAGGGACAACATACAGTTACAGTCTGATGCACCTATTCAGTTTGGTAAAAAAACAAAAAACAAACAAAGGCTAAGGACATGTCCTTTGATGCTTATGCTTGATGTCGCAGCCTAAAGCGGTAAATCAAATCCCACCCAAGTTGGGGGAATTTACTAGTTGCTGGTCAGGATTAGGTTTATTGCCATTGTGCAAACTAGTACAACCCATACAAAAATAAATACTTTTTATGCACTGATATTATAAAGCACATGTGTGGCAATGTTAGAATTTTAGTGATGAAAAAATTTAAACCATGTTTGATTTTTTTTTCTTTCCTTTAATAATTAGGCATCCCTTTGTGCAAGTTTATGCACAGAAATTCAAATAAAATGTTTTGGGTTATGATTAACTTTACAAGAAAATGCAACTTTAAAAATCCTCTCGATCCCCAGATGTTCTTATACTAAACAGATATAAACGTTGATAGTCTTACTAAACTGGTGTTGTATAGGGGGGCGTATTCAGACAGAAGAATAGTGGCACACTGACAAATAACAACCCTTTTTTTCATTAATTTGGCTCAAATGGATGTTTTTCATGTTTTTTTTGCCAGAAAAGATAAAAGATGAGTGCCAAAAGAGAACAAGTGCAGACTTTCTCTCAGGAAAGTCCAAGTTTCTAATCAGCAATTTCATGCCTGCATTCATAGCTCATCTTTGCTTTCTTTGTCCGCATTGAAACACATTGCTTCATTATTTATGCCTTAGGTTGGCTTCCTCAAATCACCAACTCTGCTGTTTCCGTACATCACGTCCCCTCCTCTATGTTCAGTTCTTTGATCGCACATTACACTGACCTATATGTAAAGCTTTATTTACTATAATGGACTGTAAATGTAGACCTGCTGTGAATGAATACAATGCAAAAGACTTTGTTTCAGTATCTCAAATTATTCCTTCCATAGGGTTAAAAAAAAAAAAAAACATGCCACAGCCTGCGTGTGCTCTGCTACCTCTCTCCTGAGACTACATTTGAAATAAAACCATCTCAGTAAGTAGCTTCAGCTGAAGGTTTCTGACAGTGGCAGTGTTCACTGAGGGGTAAAATTATGATGAAGATTATAATAATGGTCGCAGTCAGAGAAAAAGCCCAACTTGATTCTAACAAGCAGAAAGACTCCAGTTAACGGTTGGTTTGTTCTAAAAAAGAATGAGAAAAACCTAAAGTTAACTGGACGCTTTGAACTTTGCGCCACAAAAACTCAACAAAAAGCTCAAAGTACAACTGCTGTATACATTCTTGTCATGTTAAGAACCAGTTTATACCTATTGACACCTCTGGCTGCTATTTGCTGTGCTTAAGATACTCACTGCTGAAAAGAAAGAAAACCAGAAACCCAGAATCATGCTTAATCAAATCAAATGTTTTCACAAAGACAAGCTTTGACTGCTGCTTTTAATATAATCAATGCGCTACTTTGTTAGGGGACGTCTGGACGCCCTCCAGAAAGCAAAACCTGCAGGCAGAAATTTACACAGGCAGCACTTCCCAAAGTTAGCAGATCCCTGTTCTGGCACAGGGCTAGTTTAAACACATAGTGCCAACACGGGGTGGGTGGGGGTGTTGAGAAGGAAGTAAGACAGAGAAGCATGTTTGACACGGCCTTAATCCCTCAGCTTTCAGGCAGGCGATTCAAGCGCAGTAATAATACAGGGCCTTAGCAGAGGAAGTGGAAGTAGAAAAAAATAATCAAAGGACAGACCTAGGGTGGGGGGATACTCCTCTAATTCTCACTTTACTGTAAACACACACAAAACTTACATCTGCGCACACAAGGTGACACATGCCCACAACAGGGGAGACAGTGAGAACAAACAGAGGCTATTCTGCCTCCATGTTTGTGGTCCCTGTCGGTTTGATTAGGGACAAATTCAACGCTCTGCTTTAAAGACCCAAACAAACTGTTTAAATTTCCGTCATGGTTTAAAAGGTTTAAGATGCATCATTTGTTGAGAAAAAATGATAATAAAAAAAATTAATAGGAAGAGAACAAAGAGTACAATAATAAGTTAACTTCAAAATGATCGCTAAAACAGTCCATTCAATTATACAATCATTAATGAAACCTCCATGACCTGATTAAAAATACACGTTTAAATTAAATTGATCTTGGAGCTTTTTTTTTTTGGACTTAAACAATAAAAGAGAAATTCTACGGTTTGTGTGAGCAGTTAAAAATTTACCAGAAAATGCAGGAATTGCAGTATTATCCTTATTTATGCATCAACTTTACTTTAATCTAATTGTAATTACATTGCAAAAAGAGTATAAAAGATATTTGTTTATGTATTCAAATCCTTAAAGGAACTAGAGGCAGTCACTGGGAAGTTTCACTGGTTAGACTCATTTCCTCATCCTGCATCTAGTTCCTTTAATAATTGCGGGATTAACTAACGAATACGGAAAAAGATCACGGTCCTGTTACAATCTCCGCCCAATAGGTTGCTACATTTTCCAATATTTTTCGTAATAAACAAAATAATAAATAATAATAAAATAAACAACAAATCTATAATTGATTTCTGCTTATGTTTTTTTAGTTCGACAAATACAAATTATATAGCTGACATGGATACGTTTCGTATTTTTCTGGTTATGCACCAATAAGCAGGCCATCAATGGAAGTCAGGCATTGTCCTTCAGTCATTCCTGACTGATGTTCACTATGTCTAATAAGGGAAAATATTATGGTTTTCCTCTTAAACAAATAAATCAAAAGTGAATGCAAGAAAATACAGAAAGATCTTTTATTTATTTTTTTCTAAAATACAGTCAGGTTTGTTCATATGAATATTTTTTCCAAAGTACTATGAATTTAGATCAGGTTTTAAAATATTCCTTTGGGGAATCCTGACCTACAACAAAACACAGTAAGATTCCTCTTTTCTCTTTATTTGGTCAGTTTGTATCAAACCTGCTACTATGGAGCAATAGTCACCACAATAAAGAAAACATTGCTCTAAGTGAGCTGAGGCTCTCGAAGGTTAGGCCAAGTTTAAGGGGAAACATCGCCTTAATTACATCCTCTGCCAATTCACATTCTTGGATGGGAGCTCAGGCAGAGATCCAGAGGTAGATGCAGCGCTGGGAAACTGAGCGCGAAGAGAATCTCCTCTCAAAGAAACTAGACCATCCTTCAAAGGGGTCATTCTCCACGGAAGTATTCTGCACTCACGGAGAGCAGAGGGTGAGCAGTGCCTCTTTGGGCCGGCAAAAAGGGAGGAAAAATGGGATTCTTATTTGCTTCTGAGACACGGTGCCAGCTCTGGAGTGTGACGCTGCTTTCAGCCTGCGTCTCGACCTCTCTGGGCCTCCGGGTGCCAGGAATGCTCAGAGCAAGGAAGTGGCGCCAGGGAAGAGATTTAACTCACACACTGTGGCTATGTAAGGCGGTGTGTGTAAGGGAAGGATCCATACATCAGGACCAGCTAAGTGGACAGTCATTGGAGACTAAGTAAAAAAAATTTTTTAGCAGTAAACAAGAGCAGAAGACTGATTTGGATGAAAATGATGTGAAAGTTAAAGGTAATATTTACCTGATAAAACAATGCTCAGAAAAAGTAGTTATGACTGTGATTAAGGAACAAGCTGGCTCAATGCGATTTAGAAAGATCTCTGAGGATATCAAAATGTGATGTAGAGGAGCATTAGAGGCTGCAAAGCTGAGATCCAATCATTTTTTATGTCTAATAATATCAGAAAAGCTATTTTTTTAAAGGCAACTTCATAATATATAAATAAAAATGAACGTTAACCCTTAAAATCATCAAATCAAAGCAGATTATGTGGATTTGTCTAGAAGCCTGCTCTGTCAGTGTGCTAATAAACTGCTAAGAGAGAGAGGTCAGGACAAAGCCAGGGAGCCACTCTGAGAGACCAGCCTAATTAGAACACAAAGTCGGCATCGGATCTTTCCACTGAATCCCAGAAAATGTCAACAAAGTCATGGTGAATAACGTTCAGAGAGACTGTTGGACCAAATCAGCTGAGGACAGAGACATCAGCCGGCAGCTGAACAGCAACTTGGGCCATTGAGACAGCTTAGCTATTTAGACTTCATGGAGGAGGAAATTCATTCAGGTATATTCAGGTAGATACATAAAAAAAAAAAAAAACTAATAATCATTTGATTAGATGAACAAATCTTGTGGGTTGAGCTCCAACAAGGAAAACAATCTACTGAGTTGGAGAGAAATTCCCTCTTTCACTGAGTTAAAGAAAAAACTAATAGCTCACTTATTAACCACAACCAGGGAGGGCTTTAGGGGCCTAAAAACGCTCTCCGGGACCAACTGAGACTCTTTGTTGGTGATCCAGTACCACAACTACTAACATATCTTTAAATTTTACACATTTCGTTACTTTAGAACTTTAGAGGTCAATTAGTTTCATTTGTGATTTTATGTGGGAGACCAATAACAAGTACTACATAACAAAGGTAGGAAAAGATGAATCACTCTCCAACTTTTTCCAAACAAAAATCTTAAATGCAATGCACCTATAATCAGACCCATTTACTGCAATACACCTCAGTAATTAGTATGTAACCTAACCCTCATCAATTCCTTCGACTAAAGAAAATCTGCGGAGACCAAGGAATACACCCTGACAAGTCCAGCTGAGGAGAGGTTTAAAACAGGGTTAAGTTATAAAAGACATCCCTGACTTTGAAAATATTGAGGAGTGATGTTCAATCAACACTTGATGGGAAAGAGTATGGCATAATGTAAACCTACCAACACATGGCTGTTATCTTCAACTAACAGGCTGCGCAAGGAGACAAGCAGCCATGCAGGAGCTGCAGAGATTGAAAGCTCAAGTGGAGCAATCTGTTAACAATACTCATGTGGCATGTAGATCTTTTTATAAAAAATTCAAAAAGAGGACCATCAGTAGGCTAATTTGTAAGTTGCCATAGAGGCTAGTTGCTATGAAGGGGAAGAACCAAACATGCGGTAAAAGGTTTCTAATACAGTTTCTATTTCAAAGTATTTATTCAAGGGGGTTAAATAGTTTAGTTTTAGTTAGAAACAATGCATACAATGCATTTCCTTCCTCTTTACAATGTGCTGTTTTTGAGTTAGTTTATCATAAAACCATAACATCCCAGTAAAATACAGGGCTGTAAATGCTTTTTAAAATATGCCCTGAGTGCAGATCAGATTCAAAACTTAACCTCATATTAAAGCAATAGTTACAAGGAGAGGAGGATCCATCGTAAAACTAATGATAACTTTAGTCTGGGGCGCCTCAGACAGGTTGAATCCGTTGCACAGGCAGCTCAGCCTTTCGCAGCACAACTGTGTCATGTAGGGGGAAACCTCCAAGTAAGAAGGTAATGAGGTTGAGCAGAGCCTGTCTTTGTCGATCAGCGTCACTGCTCTGCAGAATGTGCACCGCACTCCAGGTGCTAGAACATCAAAGAGCCCAAAGCCTGGGTCCTGTTTGATAGATCAATATGGAGATCATCAATTAAAATCCCCTCGCAGGAACAAAAAATTTCGTCCACATGGCTTAAACTGTTGGGTTTTAGTAAGTCTATTGAAAATAAATAGTGTGTTTAGATTCAGTATTAGAGAAATGTAAAAAAAAACTCTCCAATAAGAGCTACGGTATTATTTTATGCTTCTATCTGATATAAATAAGAGTGTCAAAGTAAATATACGTATATATTAAAACTAACAGAAAATGCTGCTTTATTAAAAAGTGAATATAAATAAACTCTTTACAGCTTCATTTCAGTATATTTCATCTTATCTTACTATTCCAACACCTAAAAGCCAAGATCCCACCGAGTTAATCAGAGGCGGGAGATCGCTGCAGCTTGTTAGTCAAACAAACCACAAAGTTATGACCTCTGTTAAGGTCCTGTGGGACCAACAAGACACAGTTTAATTAATGTGAATCAAACGCTCTGCCCTTACAGATGCTTCGAGTCTCATTCAGTAATTAGTGAACTCTCCTGCCACAAATGTGAGCCGCCCTGACTAATTAATCACCTTTTACTTGTTTGTCCCCCCGCAGCTCACTTGGAGGCGTTTGTATAGCTTTACGAAGTTGACTCAGTCGCTCACACATTTGTCTGTGTGGAAATCTAAAACTGAAGGCATTGGTTCACCTTGTTCTCACACTCTGCTCCATATTCCTTCGCCCTAACTACTACTTTTTTGCTTTTGGGATCAAATCATACCATTTCCTTTTCTAGAACCGCCATATCTCAGTGAAACAGAAATGACCTTCATCATTAAGTTCCTCCTCAGTGTGGACGCAGGAGAGGAAAAATACATAGAGCCAAGAGGACAAAGGATTTAATCCCCTGCTTAACACCAGTCAGTTAACTGAGATTCAGCTAACCTGCCAGAGAGTCAGAAAGAAACAAACCAGCCCTGTGCAGGCACTAATGAGAACCAAGGTGGCTTTAAACTGAGCCTTACAACTCAGGCTCTACTACCGCTTTAACTGCATAATGTCTATTAGATCAAGCCTATCCAATGTCTCCTAAGAGCACTCCTTTTGGTATCCATTTAATTTAAAAGCAGGAGTCCCTGGATCTGGTGATCAAAAGGGATGCAGTAAAATGTTGTCGGGCTGTGGCCTGTTTGAATTACGCAGTGCTGAAAGGTGAAGCACACTCAACTTCTGCCTGAATGAACACTAAAGGCTGATTGGGGGCTGGAGGCTGCACACATAGAAGGAGGAAAGATTTATGCTGTTTCCTTTAAACTAACCTCCCTTCTCCAACCGACACTACCAATTAAACGTAGATGTACTCGAAGCACAAGATAGGAAATCAACAACAAATAATTCTTGCCAGGCTTTCACCCTCATTATCATGTCACCGTTCCAGAAGGTTTTCCAAATCGGCGTCCAAATACTGAACCGCATCTGTTTTGTTTTTCATATTTCTACTGCCATATAGAGTTGTCTTTTTAACGTAATGGTGTCTGCTGACGATGAAGGTGTTCCTCCTCCTCCTGTCTGCATCAAGTCTGAACAGAAAAACATGCTGCTTCCTATAGTCGAATACAGCCTCCAGTTTGTTAGGTTTGGTTTTTAAAGCAAAAACTACTAGTAACTGTTTATAAATATGTTCAGCCTGCTCGTTTACCAGATAGAATAGAAAGTTTTGCTCTGCTTCAGGAGAAAAAGCTAATCTGACCAAAAAAGGCATTAACTTTCAGTAACTATAAATAGCTGCTATAGGTTATTATCTAAAACATTGGAAAATAAATTAATTCTGTCAAATAAATCACAATGTTTACATTAACTGCACAGTTGCTGAAAATAAAACCAGGGATAGTCAGCAGTTAACTTTGTATTTGTTGATTATTTATCCTGTTGTGATGCTTCTTGGTAATATATTGTATTCCATTGAAATCTCTAATTATTACATTTGTAGGTTCATTAATAAACGGACAGCTGATTTGCCTATTGGCCCTTGTATGGCACTGTTTATTGCAGTCATCTGGAACTGCCCCCATGTGCTGGTCATCAGATTGGTCATTCACTGCTGCGGTACACTAATAACCATAACCAGAGTGAGCAATGGCATGTTGGAGGGCATGTTTATCTTTTGCTTTTGTTTTTTTTTTTTTGATTACTCTTCAGTCGCCTTTATTTGATAATTTTTTTAAGTTAGCTGACAGGAAATGTGATTAGAGAGGGAGGAGACATGCGGCAAAGTTCAATATAATTAAAAATTCAGTTTATTTACATAGTGCCAATTCAAAACATGTCATCTCAAGGCACTTTACAATTCAACCAGATCATACAGTCAAACTTATTCAAAGTTTTCTATCTAAGAAAAACCAGTTGATCGCATCGACTCATTGACTCGAATGCAATCCCTCACACCAAGCATGTTTGTAGCAACAGTGGAGAGGAAAACTGCTTTTTAACATGAAGGAACCTCCAGCAGAACCAGGCTCACTGTGAGCGGCCATCTGCAGAGGCCGACTGGGGTTCAAGGAGACAGAAGCAGACATACAAAAAGAACCAGAGATAGAAAGGGCAACTGTAAACCAGCTCCACAGGCAACCCCATCCGGGAAACACACAGCCAGGCAGACAAGCTCTGAGCCAGCTCCCAAGATCATAGCAGGTCCCAACTCGAACCTTCGATGGCTGTGCCGAGGACCAAAGCTTCTGTACATGGGTCGCACATTTATCTCCTGCACCACTGCTATGCACGAGAGTATTATCCATAAAAGACATAGATTTATCATTGGTTGCAGAATTTCATCATTAGCAATTACACATGAATGTGAAACTCAAGTCCAATGAATAAATGCCGTTAAATTTTCAAACAAATGATCTAAAACTGTAAAGTATTATTTCAGCTGGTTAGACACAAGTACAAGTCAGTAACTTAAAAGCTCTTGCAATGCAGATTACATGTCTAAAGATGGTAGTAAACTGTAATAACTGAGACTAAAAGCTCAGAATACTTCACTATTTTTCAATGCGCAGTAGCCTTCCTCCACAAAGCGCTACACTGAAGGTTCACCTAATATTTAACGTATCTTCTACCTCAGTGATTTGGTTCTACCCTGGTAGATGTATTGGGAATCAAAGGGTTAAACAGTGTTTTTTGATTACTGCCCTAAATCCTTTCCTCAGTAGAAATGTCTCTAAATGTCTTCTACTCTGTCATGCTTTTACCAGGCTTATAGAGCAGCTCCATTATATTATCTTATTCTTCCGTGTCTCTAGCTTTGTTTTAAACAGGCACCTTGAAATCAAATGTTTCTTAACCTTCAGAGAAAATGTTCCAGAATCTGGTAAAGACAGCATTCAACCTGCCCTTTAAATGGTCTAATCAAAGTGTGCATTTCTTAAGGAATTCATAAATCTTCTTCCATCTGTCTCTGCTGCACCCAATGCCACTGTTAGTCCCAAAGTAAAGGCCTATTCTAGTAGGTTCTTCAGAACCTGACCCATATCAGATCATCTTCATTTAATTGGCTCAAGTTGGTCTCATTAGTCTGAAAGGGTTTGCTCTGTTTACTTTGATGTTGTTTTGGGTTAAGTCAATTTTACTGCCTTTTATGATAATTAATGACCCACCGTTCTGGAGGAAATCTTTTTAATTAATTCTAGTTTCTAGGTTCTTTTCGCTAAATTAGAGCCAACCACGTGAAAACAACTAATAAGCAGCCTGCAGTTGCTCTTTATTTTTAGTAACCAGTTTCTAACTGGTTCCCTTTATTTCTTGGAGAAACAGCAATAATATTTTTATTTTTGTGGCTCTTTATGTAATGCTTTGGCCTCACAATATCAACTGGATGCATTTTTAAAAAACATTAACCAACCTAAACAGCTACAGGCACATTTTATTATCAGTTAATAACTCTTTGCATTTACGTCTTTATTCCTCAATACATTTATCTAAAATATGTTGAGGGTTGAAATACTGTACTTGAGACAAATAATTTTAAAAGTAATTTGAAATGTATCTTAAAACATTTGGATTATTCAATTTAAATGAAAATGTGTCATATCATATAGTAGGTGGGATGAAGTATAAATTGTATTTTATAGAGGGCATGAGAACTATTAAATATTTTGAACAATATTTCAGAACACATTTTATTTCAAGGGTATGATTCTCATAAGTATGTTTAATTGTTTTTTAATTTTATTTTATTATATATATATATATATATAAATTTTTTTTTTTTTTTTTTTTTTTTTTTTTGGAATTTTACTGCTCCCTCTGGAAAGACTTAAAAAATGTATATTTTTTAATTTTCCAACCAGCATTTCACTAGTCAGGCCCAGCAAAGCTAAAGATTGATTCTGGTCACCGCTTATGGTTCAACACTTATTGCACAGCACAGTAAAGGTGAAAGACTATTAGGTTTAGCAATAAAAAAAGCACTGGAATTTCCTTTATCTAAACCAGCTTTAAATCCGTTTTTAGAACAGATAAAAACGGCAGGCTGACGTAGATTTGCTGTGAAGCTCCTCACCTCCTCCAGACAAACAACTATTATTGAAAAAAAATCACTAAACACAGCAGGGGACCAAGCAGCTCACATTAAACAGTCAAACCTACTTGCAAAGAGAAGGAAAGGACACCAACTCCTACGCAACAGATTCACTGCTATCTAACTCTGAGGCCAGTTAAGATCCTCAAATTAGTACTGTGATTATTATTTTTTATTTCTTCTGTAAACAGTTTTTCTGCAGGAGGAAATAGGGGAGAGAATACAGATTGACTCTAATAACAACTATAGCACCTATTTCCTATAGCTCCTATGGAGTCGATAAAGAAAGCTGCTTGAGTGGCTCAATGTCAAGAGAAGGATATCAGTCCAGAGGAGACAGAGAAAATCAACACTCCCCCACCTGATTTCTGCAGCCAGCCGGCTCTGCTGCACAGAGGTCATTCATACTCATTTTCAGCATGTGCCTCAGCATCCCCCGATGACTCTTTTTATTCATTTTTTATCTTTTTGCTGCATCTTAAAAAACAAAACCGTCAACAACAGGACATTCTTTAAATTCTTGCTCTACACTGGAGCATCTCTAGAGCCACCCAGAAGGTCCTGCTCTCTTCCAATCAGGACATTTGCATATCAAAGGAAAACCTCTGTCAGCACAGCAGCTGAGAGATATTAGCATGCGGAAATGTAACCCTGTGGGAGATCGCATCAACAGCGCTATACCATCATCATCACTAAGAAGCCAAGAGTTTATGTTCATGTTCTATAATTTACAGCTGCACAATTAAAAGGTGCCCAAATCTGAGCTGGATTAACTGAATCAAGGTTTAATCAGATTTCAGAAAAGGGTCAGGAGGGACTGGGTGCATAAAGCCTGGTTTATACTGGAGACACTCAACTGCAGACTCTGCCACTGTCTTGGCGTTTGGTTGCACACCTCTGAGTTTGTTTGTTTTTAACTTGACACATACCATGTGCACACTGCTGCCCTGAATGAACGAGTCTGAGCTTTCAAAGTTTTATATCCATAATTATCAAAGAGATCAAAATGCGGTTTCCTCCTCATGGGTTTACTTTAAGTCTAAAACTTGGCTAGAAACAGAATAAAGTTGATATACGAAAGTATGTTATTGATAGGGAACACAGACATTTTTAGTGAATAAAGCAAACTGCATGTTTTCTACCGAGCAGAAAGGCAGACAAATAATCCAAATAAAACCAGCTTTTCCACCAAATATGTTGTAGTTCTTAACAAGGCCTGTGCCATAATGTGAGGGTTGTTTACTTGACAAAACTGCAGATAGGAGATCAGCAGCAGTATTTTAGATTATTATTTAGTTTATTAATTATTACCAAAAAATACAAATATACAGTATAACACAAGACACAGAGCACAGGTAGAGATAAGGAGCACAAACAGAGAAGACATGAGCTTTTCAGCAGCAGAATCCAATCATAAAGCATGAAATAAAGCTTTGCTGAAAAAGTAGAGAATAGCAGCAAGTAGAGAGGGAGACAGGAAAAATAGGTCTCTGATATTGATATGAAATGTAAAAATAAAAAAATAAAATAACTGAAAAAACAAACAAAAAGGCAAACACCTAAGAATCATGGTGTTTGCTAGGAGGTCCACGGAGGTACTGCATGGGGGTAGCAAAAGTTAAAGTTTTGGTTGATTACTTTCTTTTTTGTATATTCCCCCCTTCAATGTTTTCCACTAGTTGAAATATCTTCAAATACACATTAACATAAATTCAACACACTGAGTAAAGAGATAAATGAAGGCATATGATGTCTTTCAGTCATCAATGGACACATTCAGCAACACACAGGAGCTCTTTCAAGCTGGGCACCGTTTCATTCACAACATCTGTCCCATTAACCAGGAATCAGAATCAGAAATGCTTTAATAATCCCAGGGAAAAAGTACTTTCGTTACATGACACCAGCTGTAATAGAGTGATTATAGGATCAGTTTGATATAACACAATTTCATACAATATATATAAATAGGGGGTCTCTGCTACATCTCGCCATCAATTTGGGGGTCCTTGGCCTGGGAAACGTTGAAGACCCCTAACTTAGAGGGAACACACAAAGAATCACTGTCTTAGAAAGGAAAGTACTGAGAGGCTGGGGGATTTCTGAAAAATATATCTCTTTGTAATGGTTTCTGCACTGATTCTGGCCTGATCACTCAGTCCACACACCTGCTTTGCTCCACTCATCTGCAATCAGATCTGACTGGAGTCACCTGTTTCCAGCACTTTAAAAACCCCATCAGATCTGTCCTCTGTGCCAGATTATCTTAAGCCAACCCACTACGAACAGTCCAGCATCAAAAGAAGAACCTGACCGCCTATCTGTTTCTGACCCGATCTGCCTCCTGACTCCGAGTGTGCCTGAACCCTGTTTGATTCTGCCTGCCTGCTTCCCTCTCTCTGGATCTCAGACTCTGAAAAGCTCCGCCTAACTGCCTGCCTCTCCGTCCTGGATTAAACTGGTAAACCTCCCTCAATCTGCCCACATGTCTTCCTGCAGCCTGTTTGCCCACACAGATTCAGCCCCGCTTTCAGATTTACCCTCTCAATAAATCAATCAAACGTCACTAACCTGTCTGGGTTTATTTGGATCCAGTCTCTGTCTCCTTACACTCTTGGCCAATGGTACTCTTGTGCCCCATTTACACTACCCCTCTGAAACCGATCCATGGTGAGTTTGGATTAGTTAACTGTGCTGAGTTTGGTTCTTTACGATCATTTACACATCATTTTAACAGGGTTCATCACCTCCTAGTGATGATCTACAGCACTACCGATAGGATTGAAGGAGGGAATCAAGCAAACTGAACCACGGTGAGCCCTACTGTTTAACTAGTACTAGACTTAGCACGGGTCGTTTGTGTCTGGCACGGTCCATTTCTATTTACACTTAACAGTTATCTCGGTTACTGTGCTGGGAAGACTCTCGGCACGGTTTCAAAAGGATATGTAAATGGGGTTTTGGTGTCTAAAGGTTGGATATCAGCTGGGAAGCAGGCTGTAGACACAATTTAACTTAATTTTACTTAATAAACAGAAGAACTTCAGAAAGGTTTCATTTCAAAAATAAAAGAGTGTGAAAATGTGAAAATTATTTTATATGTATTACTCAACACCTCATGTTATATTAATGGTGGTAGAGCATGTTGCAAATGGGTGATTTTACATTGTGTAAAAATCATGCACTGCTGGTATAACTGTTAATTATTAGAACAAGAGGCTCTGACTCTACTACACTATGAAAAACCTTATCAACAGAGTACCAGCAATGATTCTTCTACTATTTTCACCTAGTTATAGAAGCAATATTACTCCATCTAGAGGAAAACCATCTGCTTAGTTAGCCTGACTCCATCCTGTCAGAGTTAATTTGAATCAGACAGCAATAAAATAGATAATAATCCTCCTAAGCTGCAGGGCTCGCCACCTCTACCAGCCATACTTCCCACCCTGCTGATGAGCGCTCCAAAGCTGACACTGCACAGAGCTGAGGCAAGTGAAACCAGGTCGCTGCTCAGTCTTTAACTTAATGAATGCAACGAAGTGGAAGTGTAGCAGGCTGCAAGATAAACATAATCTGCAGGGTTCACAATGTGAGACACGGGTAATAATTCTGTTGCTCAAGCTCTATTCTGTATTTCAAAGGAGGAGAGAAGGAGCAAAGAGCTTTATCCCTACTTTACAGTTCATCAGCTAAGTCAGAAGATCAGAGACAGCCTCCTCAGAGCTTTCCAATAAATTGAATGAGGATGATTCCAAACATTACTTCATGATCTAAATGAGATTAACCTTTAAAACACAACATCCAGCTTCCTGTAGCAATTTTATATTTAGAGTGATTTTAGCTTGTGTACTTAATGAGACAGGATTTTTTAATCATCAGTTTTAGAAATGTTTTCTGATATATTAGAGCTTTGATTGTGTACTTTGTTTAATTTATTTATTTTATATCCAGTCCTTGACAGTGTAATACTGATTAGCAGCTATATCAGTGCTATATGTGTCCATTTGTTCGCTGAACTCTGTTGTTTATGATGTTTTCATTTTTTTAATAATAATTTGAGTTTCTTTTTTTTTTTACAGTCAAAATCAATCAATGTATAGATAGACAGAAATCCACTTTCACACCAATGTTTTCAGCTGATTAAATTTTTCTTTGTTCTAAGTTGTTTTGGTGTGTTAAAACTAGTGTGTTTTCTGACACATTTATCATATTTAGTATAATCGCAATTTAAACTGCATAACTGCATAACACAAAGAATTTTTTAATTCAGCCTAAATAACTTAAACAACATGAAATATCATAATCTGTACATTCCTAAATTATTCAAAAAACACAACAGTTATCTTAAAGGGATAGTTCGGTATTTTTGACATGAATCTGTATGGCATCCCGATCACCAGCGGCATGCAATCACACTGACTTACCACTGGCAGCGTCCTGTGAGCAGAGTTATCGTCCAGTTTTGGTCAAGCCGAAAGTAGTCCTGCAGGTTTTTAGGTACAGCGAAATAAAACGTTTCTCTTCCCAAAACATTATGTGTCCAAAAGAGTGATATTTTCGCATCCCAAAAACATTGTAGTTGAAAAAGTCACACGTCGTTATCAATTGGTCCTATTTTCTCTCTGTTCGTATCAGTGCGCGCCGTCATTCAGACAGCGAGCCCAACAACAGCCATGTCTCCTTCCGCGGCGGAGGGAGACATGGCTGTTGTTGGGCTCGCTGTCTGAATGACGGCGCGCACTGATACGAACAGAGAGAAAATAGGACCAATTGATAACGACGTGTGACTTTTTCCACTACAATGTTTTTGGGATGCGAAAATATCACTCTTTTGGACACATAATGTTTTGGGAAGAGAAACGTTTTATTTCGCTGTACCTAAAAACCTGCAGGACTACTTTCGGCTTGACCAAAACTGGACGATAACTCTGCTCACAGGACGCTGCCAGGGGTAAGTCAGTGTGATTGCATGCCGCTGGTGATCGGGATGCCATACAGATTCATGTCAAAAATACCGAACTATCCCTTTAATGTATTTGAACTATTTAACTAGCAGAACCTAATCAAAAAACATTGTAACTATCTATTTTTCTTTTTAGTCATTAGAAATATTTTTGGTGATCTTAACTGAAATTAAACATGAAAACTGTTGGTTTACTGACAGCAAAGAAAAATAGTTATGTCTCTTTTTATGATGTGTGTAAATATCTGGTTTTATCTTTTTCTGGCAACTACATATATGAGAGTTAATTACTAATATAATATTACCTGTTACCCCTTAAAGGTATTAAACCATAACTTTCCTTGGTGCTTTAACTTATTAGTAGTTCACACATTCCTCCTAAGCCAAACAGAAGACATGTAAAAAAAATAAAAAATAAACTCCAAAAGTATAAAGAAAAGCTTAAAAAAATGTGTTGTTGATAAAAAAAAATGTATGTTTGAAAAAAATTCTGAATCTTTTGGAGAAAAGTACTAAACTAACTAAACTCTATGGCACAATGCTGATTACAGGCTCATCTTTCATAAAAAAATAATTTTTCCCCTTTTGATCAAATTAGTTTAATAAGTCACTACACAGTCTGTTGCTACAGCCCCTTTAATTTAGTCCTTCAGGACTCTGGGTGTAATATGTGTCTAATCATTAATTCCCTACAACATCATCGGTTCAAATAGGGAAAGGGTTAAATCAGGGATAAATAACAGGCCTGTTAAAACTAAAAAAGGGCAGCATCACCAGGGGTGACGAGTGGACACAAAGACATGGGCGAGGGGGGATTGCTCCAGACAGGGCCTGCTCCCATTGTTTGCTGGGATAGTGAGGACAAAGCAGGACAACACCAAGATATATGCAAGCTCCACAAGACCTCACCCCAGCGATGCGTCGATCCTAATCCCTAACATGATTTCCCCTCCTAACCCACAGATGAGGTCATCGCTCGCCTCCTGGCCCCACCTGACTCGGCTGTACAGACCATCAGAGCAGGCCCGCAGGAGGATGTTCCACCGTGGAGAAACACGCCAGCAGCAGGACACCGGATACCCTCTGAGTGCATCTGCGTCCCAAATGAGAGAGCTTACGGGACAGTATCATATCGCAGTGAGGTTTTCACGCATTTGTGCTTTCAAAACACAGGGCCTCTGAAGTGTTTCATGTGCAAGATCAGACTTTATCCCTAAAAAACGAAGTCATGTGGAAACTTTGGATCTGCGGGCAAATGGCATCCGACCCCGATGCATGTCCTGTAAAAATGTTTGGAGAGTGAAAACAGCCTGTGGGACAGGTCGGGTGTTCATGGGCATTACAGGTCTGCAGAGGACCTTACATGCTTTAAGGGTAACAGGGGAGAGGGGGACAGTTGCTCTTTAGAACTTTATGTGCCTCCCCTCCCCCTCATCTTCACAAAGGAGGCCTTACCCGTTGTCCCCACCCACGAGGAATTTCTCAGGCATTGCTTGGCTCTCCATGACAACTGGCTGCTTAATAAACCATTTCTCTTAGGCATTCTTCCTTTCACAGGGGGGACAACAGTCAAAGAAGGGAAGGAGGCAGGGAGGGAGGGGGAGGATTTCGGAGCTCGAAATGATTGGAGGGAACAGTGGAGGTTGCAAGGGTGAGACTAGTATAGATAGAAGAAAAATGGAGAGCAGTGACAGAGGGGGAAACAAAAAAAGGAAAAAGAAAGAGGATCAAGGTGAAAGAAGTTTCCAGAAAGCTCCAAAGTGTGACTAACGCCGCTCAATGAAGAAGGAGGAAAGGTTGACTCTGGTCCACCATGGTACCACTGAATCCACCATATAGGAAAACCAACATCTACCAAAGATAAAATCCAAGGACACTAAAGTGTAATAATTATATGAAAGCCTGGAGAGTAGCAATCAGAGTGGCCCAGCTGTGGAGGCCACACACACACACACTCCAATATCACAAGATTGGTGCAGCTTGATGGTAAATTGTTACTAAAGGCAACTTCCAGAGAAAGTTCCAGAAGCCATAAAGTTCATAAGCTTTTGTTAAAATTACAGCTCTGAATATCTAAAATATTTTAATCTTATCTAGAATTATATTGAGGCCTAATCCTATAACAACATCCTCTTCCAGAAAGCACCCTAAAGGGTAATTCTGACATTTCTTGACTGTTCAAAAGATTAACAATTAGAGATTTTTTGTCCAGCTGTGAACCATAAAAATTCTCAGAGTATTTCACAACTATCAAACGTTCCTTTAAACAGCTGCTGTAATGGTGAGGTCTTTCAGTTAGAGGCCAGAAAAAGTGCTGGATTGGACAGATATATATATATATATATATATATATATATATATATATATATATATATATATATATATATATATATATATACACTATATTGCCAAAAGTATTTGCTCACCCATCCAAATTATTGGAATCAGGTGTTCCAATCACTTCCATGGCCACAGGTGTATAAATTCAAGCACCTAGGCATGCAGACTGTTTTTACAAACATTTGTGAAAGAATGGGTCGCTCTCAGGAGCTCAGTGAATTCCAGCGTGGAACTGTGATAGGATGCCACCTGTGCAACAAATCCAGTCGTGAAATTTCCTCGCTCCTAAATATTCCACAGTCAACTGTCAGCTGTATTATAAGAAAATGGAAGTGTTTGGGAACGACAGCAACTCAGCCACGAAGTGGTAGGCCACGTAAACTGACGGAGCGGGGTCAGCGGATGCTGACGCGCATAGTGCGAAGAGGTCGCCAACTTTCTGCAGAGTCAATCACTACAGACCTCCAAACTTCATGTGGCCTTCAGATTAGCTCAAGAACAGTGCGCAGAGAGCTTCATGGAATGGGTTTCCATGGTCGAGCAGCTGCATCCAAGCCATACATCACCAAGTGCAATGCAAAGCGTCGGATGCGGTGGTGTAAAGCACGCCGCCACTGGACTCTAGAGCAGTGGAGACGCGTTCTCTGGAGTGACGAATCGCGCTTCTCCTTCTGGCAATCTGATGGACGGGTCTGGGTTTGGCGGTTGCCAGGAGAACGGTACTTGTCTGACTGCATTGTGCCAAGTGTAAAGTTTGGTGGAGGGGGGATTATGGTGTGGGGTTGTTTTTCAGGAGCTGGGCTTGGCCCCTTAGTTCCAGTGAAAGGAACTCTGAATGCTTCAGCATACCAAGACATTTTGGACAATTCCATGCTCCCAACTTTGTGGGAACAGTTTGGAGCTGGCCCCTTCCTCTTCCAACATGACTGTGCACCAGTGCACAAAGCAAGGTCCATAAAGACATGGATGACAGAGTCTGGTGTGGATGAACTTGACTGGCCTGCACAGAGTCCTGACCTCAACCCGATAGAACACCTTTGGGATGAATTAGAGCGGAGACTGAGAGCCAGGCCTTCTCGTCCAACATCAGTGTGCGACCTCACAAATGCGCTTCTGGAAGAATGGTCAAAAATTCCCATAAACACACTCCTAAACCTTGTGGACAGCCTTCCCAGAAGAGTTGAAGCTGTTCTAGCTGCAAAGGGTGGACCGACGTCATATTGAACCCTATGGATTAGGAACGGGATGTCACTTAAGCTCATATGTGAGTCAAGGCAGGTGAGCAAATACTTTTGGCAATATAGTGTATATACAGAAGAGCTATATGGGTATATATTTTATCTTTTTTTATTTTATTTCTATCTTTATTATATCTTGTGTAGTTGGTTGTGTATATATATATATATATATATATATATATATATATATATATATATATATATATATATATAT
This sequence comes from Cyprinodon tularosa, assembly GCF_016077235.1. Taxonomy (NCBI): domain Eukaryota; kingdom Metazoa; phylum Chordata; class Actinopteri; order Cyprinodontiformes; family Cyprinodontidae; genus Cyprinodon; species Cyprinodon tularosa. Next base: position 1,717,537 of record NW_024038375.1, on the reverse strand, counting down.
ATATATATATATATAAAACTGTAACTGGAGCATGTAACAAAAGTAATTTCCCTCTGGAATTATAATAGTATTTCTGATTCTGATTCTGATATAGCTAAAGCATCTACTGCAGTGGTCCCCCTGCATAGTCCTATGCTATGCACTGCTAGTCAGCTGGCTGAAAGAAGGCCCATACGCTTTAGCGCACAGCTATTATTATTTATTTGTGTTTTTAACCTCTGGTTTATGGTATGACAAAAAAGTTCACTGTTTATCTGAACATTTTCTGAACATTACAGAAAACACCTGATTTCATTGATCACCTCAAAGAGTTCAGAATCTTGATCAGACTTGCTCACTTGTTTTATTACCTCTGCCAAGGAGGTATGTATTCAGGAGAGTTTGTGTGTTTGTCTGACTGTGTGCAGGATAACTTGAAAGGGTATGGAAGGATTTTAATGATATTTTTATCAGAGGTATCCCTAATGCCAAGGAACAATCCATTATATTTTGGTGATGATCAAGATCATAATCTGGATAAAAAACATTCTCCCCTAACATTATGAGATAAGCAGTTCCTCACTAAACCAGAGGGTGGCAGCAGTGAGTTTTGAAAGCCGCAGCATCAGAATGAAAAAGTCTGGGGGTTCAGGGCGGATTATACTTCTGCATACGCACACATCAAATGTTGCTTGTGTCTGGTCGCGAACCAGTTTTGCTGGTTTGCTTCTGCAAATTTCTAGGGAAGCACAGCTGTTTCTCGCCAAAGCGCTAGCGAGAGCCTATTCGAGAACTCGCGAGAACTTCGGCAGATTGTCACGAGCATTTCTTCTGCGGCGCCGGCGAGAGTGTTTATTTTCCAAAACAACATGTCTGAGGCATCGTACAAGTGCTCATAGGCGGATCTACAGGGGTGGCATAGGGTGGCAAATGCCCCTCTAAATGACAGCCTTGCCACCCCTGCTGCCACCCCAGTTGGCGGTAGGGGTGGCGAGGCTTATAAATTATGGCTAATTTGAGAATTACAACCGCTAATTTCCAATGTCGGACTGCAGTGAATGCAGCACGAGATGACAGAGAGCGATTGAGACTGATGTTTTGAAAACCGACAAAGTGAGGGAGCCAGGGGTCATGGGGAGAGGAGACACGGGATGAAACAGGGAAAAACTGATTAACTATCTATCGATAAATTAAATCATAATAAAAGCTCAATGTTGCTAGCATAGCTGCAATGCTGATTTACAGATGATAAAAATCAGGTTGCAGAACGTTATTTCTCTAACTATGATGTTAGTTTAGGCCTGACGTCTCAGGCTCATAAAGACATATTTGCGGTCAACTTTGACAGAAAAGAGACGATCAAGTTTGGTTGAACTCAAATCAAAACGCACAAAGGTATTGGATCTAAATAAATTAGGGAAGCGTTTTGATGAGCAACATGGAAATCGCCGCATTCAGCTGTTATAGTCATACCGCCTGCGGGTTTGCAACCGTCTGACGATTAGTCAGGATTTTTTGGAGAACAGAGACAGATTTGACAGTTGCAGAGGCTATGCGTCAGAAGTATAAATTGGCCTTTATTTTATTGAACAGGAAAAAAAAGGAAAGGGAACACTGATGGTTTGTTAGCAGGATAAATTGAAAACACGAACAGATTTGAATGACATTTTTTACCAGAGATGTTCCTCATTTAAAAGAAAAATCAATTTAAACTTGGTAATGATTCAGATCATCTGTGAGTTTTAGCTATAGGTGTAAGTCACAATATAGAGCAAAATCTGCTGCTTGGTGGAGTTGTAGTTTATTATATGTACACATCATTTAAATTTTTTCTATCTCTAATGGAAGGATATGTCAACTTTGAAGCACAACTGTAAATATGAAAATAAACATGATGCTTTTTCTAGTTAGCTTAACTATCATATATGATCAACGTAAGGTGTTCTTGCTCAGCTTTCCCTCATTATTCTGTCAGAGTTGGACATTTTCAAGCTTGAGTTCTACGAACAACAAGTAATAAATAAATAATGCAATGAGAAAATAATGACTCATCCAAGCCTATGTTATTGTTTGCCTCGGGTTAGTGGGCCGAATGCCAGCTGGCTCACCTATGTCCGGGAGCGAAGGGGTTTGAGCATCACCTTGGACTCACACCTGCCTGCTGAGAGATAAAATCACTACTATCCACCGGATGAAGAGCCTATACAATCTGCAGTGTGATGTGAGGTGAATAAAACTACAACCAATAGCCACAGAAGCATGTCTGCGCATTAATTCCTAAGAAAAACTGAAAAACAAGGGCATAATTTGATTAAAAACTCTGGAGCATGTCTTGGCAGCGTCCAAAATTGAAATGTATCCACTACAGCACTCAAATGACTACTTTGTAATGCTAGGAATGCATAAAAACACACTAACTTCAAAAAAAAAGAAAAAACTTACTCTTAACACCAAAAGATAATAAGCTGCTGAGTAGTGAAGGAATAATTAGCCACACTCTGTGGATGACAACCATCAGGGCTTTCCGCCGGGAAAAGAAATCTCTGCAATCAAATGCAAACAGGCTCTTATGCAGGCTCACGCTTGCCTGGGAACACTGAATGAGCCCCTGCATATGTCAACACTAGCCTGAAACATCCAGGATACAGATGCACAGATCTAATCCTGCAGATGAAGACCTGAGTCTCACCCCACCGTGTGACCAACCTTCTGCTAATAACGTAGAGATGCCCTCGTCCATGCGGCAGAAATATTCATTTAGGCTTCCACACATCCCCACCAATCATAAATAGCAGAGATGAGTTTATGAGTCTTATCTCATATTCTTTTTGAAGGAAAGCTCAGAGTCTGGATATGAGAGTCACAAATATGGCTTCCTAACTGGCTCATGTAATTAATTCACCAACTACTTATTTATGCATTTACACAACTGGCAGCAAATCCCAGAGCTACGTGCTTCTCATACGTGTCCCGCTTTGCCAGCTTATTGCTCTTTGATTGCAGCGCGATGTTGTCTTACAGTATCATGATGAAAGACCTCAGTTTACTGCTGAATCTTTCCTTTCGCTAATATTTACTTTTATACTTATACTGATTCTATCACTTCTATAATCTCTGTTAATTTGATCTGTGGCAATAAAAACATTTGGGAGGAGCAGGATAGTAGTTAATATTCATCAAGTCCTCGACTGTGATCTATACCTTTACACAATTCCGCTTTTTAGAGAAGGCCCAAAGGATCTAATAAGCAGTTCAACGCTCAGCCTGAGTGAATAAAGAAAATGTTTTCAATTATGATTTCATTAAGCAACAAAATTAATAAATAAAATCCAAATCAGCCTGAAACTTTATGAAAATGTAATGAGCACAATCAGTCTGTTTAAGGGAATTTCATCATATCTCAGATTATACTGTTGTCATTCAGTCATTCAGGGATGGACCTGTTGGATAATCCTACTCCTATATGATCAAACTTCACTTAAACTTTAGCCCCTGATGGCAGAGTATTCTGCGAGAAACCATAATCCACTGCTCCATTCATATCAGCCAGTTGTCATAAAGAAGAAAACCAACCCTGAGCATTACACTACCACCACTGTGTTTGTTGACTGTGACTGTTATTATATGTTCTTTTTTTCCCCACAATGCTGATAGTTTTATGTCGGAAGTAACAGGATTCCCACCTTCCAAGCATTATAAACCTGTCCTTCTTTTAGTAAATGTGAGGCAGACCTTTGGGTCCTTGTTGGTCAAAAGTGTTTTTTGTCTTGTGACTCTACAATGGATTCCACACTGAAAAAATTATGCAACCGCTTTTGGCATTTTCTTAATCATATTTAGTTACTGTAGCACAATTGTTTTATGTCCTATCCTGCTAACCAATAGTGTTAAAGTAACTAAATATGATTAAGCAAATGCCAAAAATGGTTGCCTTATTTTTTTTGAGTGCATTTCTGACTACGGCCCTTCACTTTGTCGATCCATAAACACTGAGTGTAACTAAGAAAAATTAGGTCTGATGTTTCTGGTTATTTTGTGACATCCTGGAGGAGTCGCCATGACTCATTTCAGGTCAGTCCTAAGTAGGTTCTTCACTGTTCCTGTAGAGAATAATGGCTCTAACTGTGGTTCACCGAGTCTCAAAGCCGCCACATGACTTTGTTACCCTTTTCAGACTAATGACTATGTTTCTCACTGATTCTGCCTTGTTTTTAGTTTGGTTCACCATGTTCTGCCATTTGAGAACTTTGAGCCTACTTCATGAAGTCAAATAGGTTATGTTTAATATAGGTAATAAAGCTCAGATGACAGTTTTTACGTGTATTAATAATTTTAAAGATATGGTTTTTACATTTCCAAGTAGGGCTAAGATCATTTTTTTATCTTAAAAATGAAGATAATGTTTTGAGCAATACAAAAAACAAAAAAGGAAAAACAAAGAATCTGCCATTTTTTTCCTAAACTATAATCATCTCTGCTGTTTAATATTGAAATTGAAACCATGCTTTATTAGTTTTGTCTTTCAATAGCTCATCCTAAAGCTGTATGTCTTGTTTTAACTGAAGTAGGCTATATAAGCTGAAGGAAACATATTCAACTGCTATATTTGTTCTCCAGCCTTTGAACCTGATTATGACCACATGTAACATGTCAATTAATGCTGCAACTAATGACTATCTGTTCATTATTTTGGTTTTGATATGCTAACTTTTTTTTTGTAGTTGACTGATCTTAAAAACACTTTTCTTTTTAATCAGAAACTTAAAAATGAATTTACTTGGAAATATTTCATAGACAAACTTTGAAACATTTACGTACTAAAATAAAATAAAATGCGAACCACATTAAAGTTCCAATTAGTCTTAAAATGTTCATTCAAGTTCCAACGTGACAAAAAACTCAAATGAAACTCCTTAAAAAACCCTGAGTAATAAAAATGTTGTCAGTGTCAAATACGACAGACTACAAGAAATAAACACATGTGCATAACTCCAAAGAAAAATTTAATGTTTTTATCAAATCCCTCAGAATCAGGGGGGAGTGGAGGCCTAGTGACTAGGACACAGACTGCCACTCTGGCCCTCTGAGCAAGACCCTTAACCCCCCAATTTATTATTATAATTTCTTGAATTAAAATAAAAATGATAGAGCAAAATTTCATCCATCCATCCATTTTCAGTCACACTTATCCCAAAGCGGGGTCGCGAGGGGTGCTGGTGTCTCTATCTCCAGCTGTCTACGGGCGAGAGGCTGGGTAGGAACATTTCAATGTAAGATAAATATCTTTTTTGTGTTAATTATATCTAAAGTTACCCAACCAAGAGACAGTGATGGATGTCTCTGTTCTATTCACTTATAAAGATGATTTGTGAGTTTGATTAGCAGAGAATGAGGCCCTTAAACGACCAACAAAAAAAATGCCCTATAAATACATTCCTGTAAAAATTATGTCCTCGGCCAAAAATGATTTTAAAAAGCAGCTCAAGTTCAAAGAAAAGCTTTGAAGCTTCATCACAATCGCTGCTTTAATGGACTACAAGGAGGTTTGGCTTTTTGGAGCAAGAATACAAAGTAAGACCTTCTCATACTTGTGTAACTAATGAGCTGATTTTGTCACATATCCCCCTTGAATAACAAAATGTCAGCTTGGAAGAGCAATAGATTTATAATCACCGTGAACTAAAACAAGCTAAAGTTACCTCAGTTTCATGAGTGCGTCACTGAAAAACAGTGCTTGGAAATGATGATTTTCACAGCTCAATAATGTACAAAGAGACCATCCAAAATCATTTATCATATGGGGCCTCTTATAGGGAAGCATAAAGAAAAAGAGAAAGGGGGGCCTGGGAGGCCCCAGCAGAAGGAGGCCCCTGGAAAATTGAGGTCAGTGGCATCTATAAAAGCTCCTCTTTCTGCCTGTCCTCCTTCAGCTTTTCGCCTTTTTACAGTAGGACTATATTTTCCATCCTATATCCTGTTTACAAAAGTCCTCCCTCCCTCTTCCCCTGTCTCCCTCCCTGTCCTTCTATCTCCAGCAGCAGTGCAAACACATAAACCCCAGCAGGTGCTGGACACGCTGGGGAGACCTGGGCTCTAATTGGTCCTCAGTGGAGTCACAGCTGTTGCCCCAAACCTCGGCGCAGTATCAGCCGCAGCCCCCGTCGTTTAAACGACAGCTCACTATTGTTCTCCAGAGAGGCTAAGCTGAGCCACAATATACCCTAATGACTGCCCACGCTAACCACACAGTATCTGCTCCCCAGTGACAACTCACCATCAAACATTAAAGTCTTGATCACCCTCCTCCACTTGGTCAACTTTGAGTTTTTTGCAAGCCCGAGTCTTCTCTGTTTACATTGGATTTCACAATTGCTCTAAATTTCAAATGTTTTATTCAAGCAAGCAGTTTTCTGATAGACTGTGCCAGTGTCATAATGCATCCAATCAGCTCCAACATCCCACAGACACACAGACTGCCCGTTTGTGTGGGTGCAATTCCACTCATTCAATTAAGAGCCAATTAAGCACAGTCTTTAATTCTGGCTTTAAATAGTTCAGCATTAAAAGGATAGCTTAGCTGTGTTTTTAATAGAAGTTCTGTTAAAAAGCTATTGCCAGTTAATATCATACCTGCAGTGGATAACTCTTCTGTTGTTTTTATTAACAATAAATCCGGATTCGTTGGCCAAAGCGGACTTGCACCACTTTAACATAACTCTGATCTTTAAAATCCCCATAGCAATCAATCCAAGCACCATTATTTACATCTTTAAACAGTTAAAATGTTTTCTTTGGGAGCTTATTTATGTAAAAAATATATTGTTTATAGATACAGGAAATAGCAGTTGGACAAAGCGCAACCACTGCTGTTCTTTCTGAAACCTTCATATTCAGTATCCCATGACGAAGTCAAGTTTAAAGTTTCTAAAATCTGAAATAAACATGCAGTCATCAATGTAAACAAAGTGTTTATCTTTATGAAGATGTACCTAACAATTAGATACTGAATAATACATGTTTGAACAGGTTTTACACTGCTCTAAATGTACATTACAGAATATCATGTATTGCATAGAGTAGTGAGTAAATCAGGGGAAATACCTGAATGAAAATGATGAGCTTTTATTTTGTTAGCTAAGATCATATTTGTTTGAAGTACTGCAAACAGCTTGACGATAAAGGTTTGTTAAATGTTTGTTTTTTACTTGAGCAGCCCTATGTGACCGCTGTGATCCTGCTTTATAAATAAAGTCATGAAGACATCCAAGATTGACATCTATGGCTAACATATCTACTTGATTTATTTTAAATAAAACTATGGTTATGTCCTCAGTCATCATCTATGAAAAAATACTGATAAATGAACCTGTAAAAATGAGTTTGATTGGAGCAACAGTTTAGGAGGGAAACCAAGCGTGATAAAAACCTTATATGGTCCAATCTTAGCACATATTCAGCAACTTTTTTCAAAATCTGTTAGACCTACTATCCCTATTTTACCATTAGAGTGGATAAAATTACCTATTAGTGTAATTGTAATAGTTTTTCATTATAAGTAGTAACACTTGTCTTAGGTTTTAGAATTTCTTTGACTACCTTTCTAAAAAATCTGAATCTATATGACAAAATGCTACCAAGTCTGATACACCACAAGTAAGACATGAATTACTTATGACCTCTCACATAGCATCATTTTAAAGACTCTGAAATATCCCCAAATGTAATCAAACATGTATTTTCAGATGAAAATCAGATGCCCATCAAGAAGAAGCAGACAATTCTGGCTCTACATAATATATAAGGTCTCTATAAGTTGATCTTTTCTGCATTCAGTTCCTCAAGGCTACAAAAGAAAATTTTAGAGAACAATCAGTTTGGTCAGTGAAGCAAAAATCCCACCGGTCACAGGCAAGCACAGACCAACAGCTATTAAGATCAGGGCACAGGATGGCACTAAAGTTTGGGTAAAAACTGACTGAACATTTTTAATAATGAATAACAGACAATAAAACATGATTAAAGTGGATTTCTTTGGGATATAAAGGCTTGCAGGAGCTAATCTTCTCCTGTATATATTTCAGAGCTAAATCGCTATAAAATAATTAAGCCAATGTCATTACTCTGTGAAATGAAGCAAAAAATGTAAATTAGACAGGATGTACAACTGGTGCTATAGTACACCTCACTAAGCTTGATCTCATCTTACAACAGTGCACTCGAATCGCTGGGCGGAGGCTGCAATTATCTACGGTCTCACCTGACACTGAGATCCTCATGGAGGCCTCCAGGGGCCGGTTGTTATCCAGGGCTGGGCTGAGTTGGATCTCCCCCGTGCTTTGGTTCAGCAGCACCAGGTTCAGTTCATTCCCAACCTCAAAGCTGTAGCTCAGCTGATCAGAGACATCGGGGTCATGGGCAGGGATGCGTCCGATCACTCCAGTGGGGAAGCTGCTGGATTTATCTGTCACATAGTTATTGAAGATGATCTGGAAGTTTTTAAGCACTGGCACGTTGTCATTCTTGTCTATGAGTTTGATGTGGATTGTAGCCCGGCTGACCAGGGGGGCAGAGGTTGCCTGAACCACGATGACATACTCAGACTTCAGCTCATAGTCCAGGTCTATCAATGCTGTCAGTTCTCCAGAGAAAATATCCAGCTGAAATACCTCTGGGATGTTTCCCTCCACTATTTGATACATAATCTGTGCGTTGCTTCCTTCATCAGGGTCTGTAGCTGAAATATGTGCAACAACAAGGCCTATGGGGCTGTTTTCCTCCACCATTATGTCAAACTCATCTCTTTCAAACACAGGAGGATTGTCATTCACATCCAGGATTGTTACTTGAATGTTTACTGCTGTTTTCAGAGCAGGGACACCTTTATCTACAGCAAAAGCCTGCAAGCTGTAGACAGGTACATTTTCTCTGTCTAGTCGGCGCAGTGTGCGAACAATGCCAGAGGTGGATTCAATTATAAAGTCCCCATCTCCATCCTCGCCGCCCTGAAAGGTGTAGAAGACACGTCCGTTGAGCCCAGAATCTCTGTCGATGGCAGACACCTGCACCACACTGGTAAACACTGGCACATCCTCCATCACTGAGCCTGCGTAGTAGTCTCGTAGGAAGCGCGGTGAGTTATCGTTAACGTCATTCACTAGTATTTCCAGGTAGGTTGTGTCAGATTTCTGAGGGATGCCGTTATCCCGAGCAGTAATGGCCAGAGTGTAAGAGACCTGATCCTCGTAGTCCAGCTCCGTTTGTGTGGTGACAGCTCCCGTGTCAGGGTCGATGTCAAACTGTGGGATGCTGTCGTCCATCACATAGGTTATGCGTGCATTTTCACCAGTGTCTTCATCAGTGGCACTAATCACCACCACAGTGGTACCCACAGGTCTGTCCTCATTGATGTTGACTGTGTAGTGTGAGCTCTGAAACACAGGGCGGTGTGTGTTGGCGTCTGTGACATTAACAAAAACGTTGGCTGTGTCAAAGCGAGTGCCATCGCTTGCAGTGACTGTAAGCATGTACTGCCGTTCTAGTTTGTAGTCCAAGGGTAGGGCGAGTGTAATTAGTCCTCCCCCACTCTGGCTCGTGATGGAGAATCTGTTGCGAGTGTTTCCATTGGATATTTGATAAGTAACTACACTGTTGATGTCCTGGTCCACAGCTGATACTGTCACCACGCTGGTTCCCACAGCCGCGTCCTCATTCAGACGCATGTAATACGCCCTCTGGGTGAACTCTGGGTTATTGTCATTGACATCAAGGATCGTCATGCTGATGCTGGCGGACGAAGACATGAAAGGGTAGCCATGATCGCGGGCCTCTACTCCAAAGTTGTAAAAGTCAACACTCTCTCTGTCCAGCTCCGCTGCCACCACAATCCACCCCGTGCTGTTGTTGATGGCGAAGGGGAAGTTTGGTGTGGTTTCAGTGAGGCGATACTCCAACCTGGAGTTTTCTCCAGAGTCAGCATCTACAGCTTGGATGTGAATAACAGAGTAACCCAGAGGAACGTTTTCCAGTACGGTGGCCTGGAAAGGTGTGCTTACAAAAATGGGGGCGTTGTCATTGACGTCCAGCACCTGCACTGTGACCAGCCCACTGATGTTGGACAGCGGGGGACGGCCTCCGTCCTGAGCCCTGATTCTCAGGGTGTACTCTTTGTTAGCTTCATAATCCAGGTGACTCACCAGGTCCATTTTGCCCGTTTGAGCATCAAGATAAAACTGACCCCGGGTGTTTCCACTCATAATGCTGAAGTGAACCACGGCATTGCTCCCCCTGTCCTGATCTGTGGCAGTGACCTGCAGGATCTCTGTGTTTGGAGTCATATCCTCTGGCACCTGCACCACATAGCGTTTCTCACTGAACTGAGGCGCATTATCATTATCATCTTCTACCATAATGTAGACGGTAGCTGTGGCACTGCGAGGCCCGGGGTCACGACCCTGATCATTCGCCTCCACTAGCAGCATATAGGACTCCACCTCCTCTCTGTCTACCAGTCCTTTAGTGCGGATGACACCAGATCTGGAATCTATCTCAAAGACCTCATTAGACCCATTACCGTTGAGGATATTGTAAAGGATGTTACCATTAACGGGGGCGTCCACATCTGTGGCCCTCACGGTCAGAACTTCGTAGCCAATCTCTAAGTTCTCCCTGATGCTTTCTTTATAGTCCTCCTGCTCAAAAACAGGATTGTGATCGTTGGTGTCACTGACGGTGACTGTAAGGGTGGCCATGGCTGTACGTCGAGGAGTGCCGTGGTCAACTGCTGTCACACGAAACACATGAGTATCTTTTGTTTCTCTGTCTAGCACCTCCACAGTTGATACAGCACCACTGACCGGGTCTACAGCAAAAAGATTGTTAGAGCGGCTGTCAAAGAGAGCCTCAATGAAATATTCCAACCTGCCAGCTTCTCCCTCATCCACATCCACAGCCTTCAAAACAACAACCGGAGTCCCAGCTGGCTTATTCTCTGCTACTGACACTTGGTACATCGGGGGCTTAAACTGGGGACTGCTGTTGATACTTCTCCTCTTCCTGCTCATAATCCCTGAATCAGACTGAGCTGCCTTCTCCAGGAGTTTCTGTAGGTGCCCCTGGCTGAATGAACCCTGACCCAGTCGCCAGTGGATCCAGATTGGTTTTAAATTTAGTCCCTTTCCTGTAAGTACATCACAGAACAGGTTCAGCTCCAGGAGCCTGTCCTGCTTCCAGCACAGAGTCTCAGACACAAACAGCCCCCCCTCTGAGAAGTAAAACTCCGGACTGTTGGAGACCTTACAGCGGAGCGGGGGGCCAGGCAGCAGACCCCCCACTGGAAATAAAGCGGAGTGTGCAATGTGGCACTCTACGCTGCTGCTGAACAAACTCAGGACTTCCATGTCCCATTCAGATTTCCTCTTACGCCTATGGGAACAGTTCCTACCGTGAACATGCACGTCATACTGAGTGGTGAGAAGGTGCCTGTGTCCGGAGTCCGAGCAGTCCTCCACTATGTATAAAGTAAAGGGGTTTGAAGGTATGGAGCTGCACTGGATCGAGCGCGACAGGAGCACGATGCCCGCCGCTGCGTCCGTCTCCAAAAAGCGCTGCGCGAATGTAGGAACCAGAACCTGATCCAAAGCGCACCGCGCGCCGCGCTCCTCTCCGGCCACCACGGTGCCAACTACCGCATCCTCGCTGATGTGAACGGCGGAACACCGCACCAGTGAAACCAGTTTACACCACCACAGCATGAGCCGCAGCTCCCACCTCACCAAGCGCATCCTGCTCCTCTGTTTGCAGACCGACAGCGCGCCACTCTGCAGCTCCTCGCTTCTTTAAACTTCCCACCGATGCTCAGTTTCCCTTTGTTGAGGAAGAGCCATGCTCTCTGCGCTCACTTCGGTGGGCTGAAGGAGAGGAGGGGGGTCTTGCCCTAATCTTGGCTGGTCAGAGCCGTTGTCCTGTGGGGCAAACACACTCACTGAGGTCCCAACCAGAGGAGTTTCACCTCCGCTCCGCTCTGACCGCGCAACTTCGCTCCAGTGATAGAAAAATGGCTTCTGCTCCCTGTGCGCCTTGTGACTTCTCATTAACATAAACCTGTGTGTGCCTGGAGAGAGAGAGGGAGGGAGACCCTGCTGATAACTTCCTAAAAGCTTAAATAACAGTGAACAGCTTCAGCTCAACTTAATGACTCCACATGACATCATCACAACAAATGGCATCATTAATTTAAACAAAATTCAAAGGAAATTTGACATCCACTCAACTCAAAGCTGCAGGAAAACACAAACTGTTTTTTTTATTACCACAACTACATAAACAGTTTATTCAGTTCATGTTATTTATACACAAGAACAAGAAGGCACAGCAGCAAACCTTCTGGAACACAGATGACAACTGGAAACCAATTTACATTTCTCAGTCCTTTTCATATTTTGTCTTCATACAAACACAAACGTTAAAATATGTTTTCATGGAGCTCAATAACAACAGAATATATTTTAATGAAGAGGATGGAGGAAAAGCTTCTTTTTGTCCTTTTTATCAGTTTAAATCTGAATTGTTGAATTTAGTTGCAGGGTTGGTGTGTAAGACATCTTACCACTGTTTTAAACCCTTTAAGTCATCACCTGAAAAGGGGGATGAGTGGGTGGATGATCAGAGATTCATGGTTTTGGTGAGAAAATCTGCAAGACAAATAGTCTTGCACTTCCATAATCTCATCTTTATGGGAGAGGAGCAAACAATAGAAGACATGCTTGATTAATCACAGGCCATGTAGTACACTGCATACTGATGTATGTTGTTGGGGTGATTTTCTTCAGCAAGGGATGCCAGGCAGATGGATGGAGTACAGTAGAGGCTTAATTCTGGAAGAAACTTTTTTTTGCAAATGATGCAAAACGTGAGACAAGGGAGGGAGGGTTCATGTTCATGCAGGAACACAAACCTTTAATGTAAAGGTTTTAATTAAAATATATGCATGTGTTAGAATGGGCCAGACAAAGGCTAGGCATAAATCCTACTGAGAACCAAGGGAATCTCTTAAAAAGATCTCAGCATGAAGATGTGCAAAGCTGGTGGAGACCCCTATAGACTTGCACATATCATTGCAGCTATAGGTTTCTCTGTAAGATGTTGATCCAAGGAGACAATACAAATGCACGCCTTCTTGCTCAGTTTTCTGTTTGTTCAAACAGTCTTAAAATAAAACATGTATCTTTTTTTGTTTGTCATTTGTAAAATACAACAAAGTATTAAACGAAAATGTGACAAAGCTGTGAAAAGGTCAGGGGAATATAAATACTTGTGCAAGGCATTAAATAATACAATACTGTCACATCCAGTTGATGACAGGACAGAACAGATTTTTTTTAGATCTTTACTTCCTCCAGGAAGAAACCTCCAATAACCCCAAGTTTAGTCGGCATTATTGGCTGGGAAAGAAGCACAGAAGCACAGAGCCAGACATATAAATCATACAGCAAACAAAAAACAAAGGCACTGGCAGCAAAAACTGCAAATTGGAAGAGCAAAGATCAGTAACAGTTAAGCCTTAAAATAGCTGTGTAATTACAGCGACAGCTCTGGATTACCCAAACCACCACTAAATTAAACTGGTTAGAAAAAGAGACATTATTATGTCTGCTTTTAGAAGTAGAAGGGTTGTCTGCCTCTGGGTCAAAAACTGGGGGTTTATAGTTTGAGAGTAAAGCAGACAGATACTAAGAAGATCAAAAAACAAAAGAAAAAAAACAAAATGGTAACAGAAATAACTTTAATCTGACAAAAGTAATGATAAAAAAAATGTCTATGACATCACATGTGTCTATAATCTTGTAATCTGTCAGTGGAGTCTTCATCACTTGTTACATTCAGATCTTACAGAAGTTTTAATCTTCAGACCAGAGCCTCTGAAAATCAGATTGCTCAGTATGTCAATGTGTTGAATGGCTTTAAATTGGCCACCGTTAATAAAGTAAACATTCTTTTGTTTTTTTGGCCATGACATGCCATTTAAATCACAAACTGCATTTAATTTTTTTTATTGTTTTTTTCACCTCCAGTTATAGCCAAAATTAGAGATTTACTGAAAAACCGGTCTAAGCATTTGTTACTTCAAGGCTAAACTGTTGTAATTCTTTAAAAAATGTAGTTATCAGCCTTCAAACTGATAAAAAAACTCTTCAAGAAGATTTCTGATCAAAGTCAGAAAGAAAGAGTGTATTTCTTCTGTTTTAGCTTCTCTTCATTGGTTTCCTGTTAAATCAGGAATATGATTTCTAACCCTTCTCATATATAAAGCCTCAAAGAGCAATAATAGAAAGTCCTCTTGGATCTGATTTCACTGAAAGCAGATGATTTCTATCTTCATTAGGTTATAGCAGATGGCCGTTCTGCTTGAGGTTTCTTCCTGTTAAAATGGACTTTTCCTCTCCACTGTCACAACATACATACTTGGTATGAGGGATTGCTGCATGATCAAAAACAGAATACATACTTAATGCTCATTTATCAGACAATCCTGCAAGTCAATGACTGAATGAAATCTGCTGTTTCCGAAGATAGAAAATACTTGAAACAATATGAATGTTAACAGTTTGATAACTAGGGTTAATTTGGAATATGTTTACCTGACTGAGAAACTTTAAGAATCGGGTGACTGCTTGTTATTTTTTGTTAAATTCCTTGAAAAATTTCTTGCGAATTGTTGCTATATAAATAAACGTAACTGAGTTGTTGAGAGAAACTATAGTTTGGAAGTGTTGGAGTTTATCTGTTCAATAACAAAGCAAACCAAAGCAGATCTGTCAGCTTTGCCTGTTTAACAAAATGTGGAGTGGAAAAAATAGTCAAACTCTATATAAATGCTTTTCCTGTTTTGTAATCCAGGTTTAGTGATTCTCATTACTGTATATATTTTTACTGCTGTAAACCTTTCACTGTTGGATATAAGCATCAGTCTTTACAGTGTGACAAATGATCAGATGTAACAAACTCCATCTCACCAGATATCACAGAAAAAAAAAACAGATAAAAATAAATTATGTGCAAACATTGGGAGGAGATGGGAAATGTCTTTTTTTTTTATAAAAGAGAAAAAGGTAGCAGAGAGGTGTGTGGAACAGCCTTTCGGTTAGGGGGAATACATTTTTTAAGAGATTATATTTTACAATTAATACAAAACATTTAGAGTTATTATAATTATTACACAGGAAGTTTAGGCTATAGTTGCTATAAAATAACTCATTACCTTCTTTTAAGGCCTCATTGCTCAAATATGGGGTTATAAAGTTAAAGCATCTCTGAAACCAATAGACTTCAAGGAAAGTTCTTTGACAAAACTAGAGCAAAAAAGAAAAAAAAACCCCGACAAATTAATACCTTGGCTCTCGAGTTAAATGTTGAGCTCTTTAATGAATAAAAATGTAACACCTGCAGATATATATTGTTTTTGGAGGTTAGTAAGGATATATATACAGGTTTTAATTCAATAATAATTTATCATGAACAGTTTGAACATTTCCTCTTCACTTTCAATGGACAAATCCTGCATGCTCCTTTTTTAGTATCTAAAAAAATCCAGAGAAATACTAATGTGAAATGAATTACAAAATCAACTTTATTGCTTATTCACACATTTTCTTTCTACAATCAGTATTGTGCATGAGGAATGTGAATAACTGTGCTTTAGATGTGGGGATTTCTTAGAAATCAAAATTAAAGAATAATGTTTGTCAGCTATATTTTATATCGACCAGCTTAGAAGCAACAAGATCTGTGCATTTATAAATAAATAATACCAGTTGATAAACCCTTTTAAGCAACACTGACGCCTGGTGGTCAAGCAGCTGTAATACAACTAGAACCCAGATGCTTCCATCAGGTTCAGAACTAAAGAAGCTGAGCAACGCAGAAGTTGATCTGCTCTAATGATTGATGCACTAGAAACTTATGTCACTTGTCTAATGTGATTTTAAATAACCAGTTTATCTACGTATGAATAAACCTCCAAGATTAATTAGGGCTTTATTTAAAATATATACTACTGTGCAATATAGGAAACTGGAGTACACATGCCTATGTATTTTAATAAATCACAGCATCATTTTTTTTTTTCATATAAGTATATCGTTTTTTACTCAGGGGAAAGAGATGCTAAAATATACTTCTAGCATTTAAGACTAATAATTATGGCTTACATTGAATAAAACTAAACAGTTCCTTTGGTCAGTCAAACATAACTAAAGACCAATTTAATTCTATTTTAATGAGATGCACAAGCTCAAATTATGGGATTTTAATACACATTAGGTTAAATAAGAAACATCTTGAAAGAAGTGGCACACATTTGTAGAAAAGATTTGTCCCCCAAACAGAATGGCTTATTTATTACTGTTAAGATGGTGTCAGATCTAAATATTCCAATATCAAAGATTATTTGGGAAATAAATATTTCAAAAATGGATTTTAAATGATCTAGTAAAAAAAAAAAAAATAGATAATTGAAAAAAAAATGTGGAAATAGCAATTGGCACAACTTTAGGTAGTGAAGAAAATCAGTATTTGAATATCCTGCACTGTGAGATAGTCTCTCACAGTCGACATGCACCTAAAAAAACTATTTCAGATCCCTCCTTGAACTCTAAGTGGGAGAACATGCAAAATAGCAGGATGTTCAGTACTTATTTTCCTCACTATATTTGCTTACGTGGAACAAGCCGTATACATCATGACGCATTGTTTACAAAAGTCTGAAGCCATAGTGGAGAGTTTTTAAGAGCACTGAGGTCACATTACAGCTTCTTGATTATGTTTAAATTTACTTTGACTAGGCCTTTCAAAAACTTCAATTTTTTCTTCTCTCATCCACTTCTACTTCATGTTGTCAGACAGGTACTATTCAAGAGTGTTTTGTTTTATTCTTCTATCACTAGGTCTGCTGATAACGACACTATCCATTTTAATTTAAAATCAACTTTGCTTGTTAAGGATTTTCATTACATAATAACCAATGGTGGAAATTACATTTTCACACAGGAACAACTGTAAATATGAAGGAACAAATCTTAAAGGCATTGTTTTTAAAACAGCATTTTTACAAAGAGCTAAAAGAAAATTGTGCCTACATGTAACTTGTGACATTAGCGTCATAATGAATTAAAAAATGTCCCTTTTCAACACTAACTGTCACAGTAAATAAAGACAGAGAATTATCTTAGCTTTTACAGTTTTTATTGTTGCTGGAGGCTCTAATACAATATGAATCATAAGCTTTACAAAAAAAAAAAACCCTAAAGATTCCCCTCCAAAATGGAAACAAATGTTTCCACTGAGACAAAGAAACTGTGACCCCCAACAAAAATCAGTAGATGGAAAGAGAGAGAGAGAGAGAGGAACTAAACCAAGGGGTAGGAAACTGTCATGTTTTCTCTGTGCATGTAGGTGTGGGGTGTTATAACAGTCCATCTCCATTGCTTCCACACAGGCTCACACGCATGCAGAAAGAGTCAAACTAAGTGTACTGGATGTGCAGAAAGAAAGGCCGCCCTCATGTTTACATCCCTTGGAAGGCTGATAGATATATGTTGACAGTTATAATTCTATACAAATATATCGGGGGAAGAGTCGTAGACAAAATAGGTGCAGGAGGTGAATCCGATGAGTATAAAGATACCACCGCCAAACTTACAGCAACTACAGCTCAGTCTGTGTCCAGAGTCACTTTGTTTGTTGTTTTTTTCAAACCATGGATAATTTTTTACAAGGAATCCTCACACTCTGGATTATTGTTAACCGTGGTAATACTATCATCATAAGATGGGAGACAGAGAGACGGAGCATGACTGAATGGCTTCATGGCAGATGAGATTCACAGAAACATAAGACAAAAAAACAAACAAAAAAAAAAAACATAAAAAGCAAAGCATTTTTCCTTTTTGTTTTCAACAAATAAGAGTGCAGCACTGAAAACTGGTATTGGGGGGGGCAAAAAGTAACTGAGAAGATGGCAGAGATGACATGGACAGAGGGTGAGAGGAGAACCGACAGTAGCTTCTCTAGCCGTTGTGTTTGCGTTTGAGTGCCTCCATTAAGTCTGCATTCAGAGCCGCCTGCTGCTTCTTGTCAGCCTGACTCTGAACACTCCTGTGCAGAAAGGAAGAGAGGAGAGGGTGTCAGCATCAGCAAAAATAACCCATCTAAACATTAGGAGAGACGAGTTCCTCCATAACGCAGACATGCTCAGTGTGCAAGTTAGGTAGGAAAATAAAGGTTAGTTATAATCCAACTACTCCTCTAAAGGAAGGGTGGGGATATGGAGTATGTAGAGGTGTATTCAAACATGTTTTACTTCTGTTTTACTGGTTTATCTTTTACAGGGTTAAGGATCACATATTGACAAAATTTTGAACCTGTGGAATGGATTCACATCTTTAAATTTATTGTAATTTTCAAAACTTTAGATTCAGACTTATATTTAGATCTTATGTAGAAAGGGGCACACTGGAAAAAAAAATCAAAATCTAGATAAGTCCTTTTCCCTTAAAATAAGTGCATTTATTTCTAGATTGAGGAGGTAAAGACACACTTTGCAAATGGAACAAGACAATTTACACTTCAAATAAGAAAACACAACTGCCTTGTCTTATTTCAAGTGCATAGTATCCAATTATCTTATTCTTGAGTAAAAATACTCATTAAATTGGGAAACTATCTCATTTACCTACTCAAATTAAGGGTGAATACACTTAATTTAAGACATTTTTACTTATTTCTAGATCATTTTTCCAGTGCAGAGTGTCCCTCAGCAACATGGATGCACAAACCTGCTTTTTGTCTGGGATCTTTAATACCTTTAAGACGAATGAAATGTACCCTCATCTACATGCAGTCAAAATGGCTGAGCCGATAGATGGAAATCATGATTAAAGGAGTCCATATAAAGACCACTGTTCCAACTGTTAAGCATGGTGTTGGGAATGTCATACTGAGGGACTGCAAGAAGTGGGTTGAAGATTGGAAAAGAACAAACTGCCAAACCCTCTGTCATATATGGGTTTGATTCTTGGATACAGCTGATCAGACCTTGATACAATTGATAAAGGATATTCTACTGAAAATATCTAGAATGTTCTTAACAGCTAGATGTGTAGACAAAGACAACAGAATAAAGGATGAATTTTGTCAAATATTGATTCTGAATATGTAACTTGTTGATGTGAATTAAAACTTATTAAAAATAATCTAACTAAATATTAGCGTAGCTGTATGCATTTATTCTACCCTGTATGTAGAGGTTTAACTTTGCAGATTAGATGAAGCGGTAGGACATCAGAAGAACTTAAGCGGGATATTTAACAATTTGATGATATCCATTAAAAAAAGTCCACTAATAAGTTTTAATTGCATAATAAAGGTCCGCTCTGAGATTTAACATCACAGCCAATATTAATATAAACCGAAGCCCATCCAACAAACATTGCTGGCCTGCAGATTTTTAAGCATGGCCATCGCATCACAATGAAAAAGCAAAATGCAGTGACTGATTTCATAGGCTGTGCAGGTTTAATTGTTTTTTTTTTTCAAATGCACTAAAAAGTTTGTTGCAACATGTGAAAAAATGGCTGAAATGCTTCAACTAAAGCCGACAAATATACAGGTGCTGGTCATAAAATTAGAATATCATGAAAAAGTAGATTGATTTCAGTAATTCCATTTAAAAAGTGAAACTTGTATATTATATTCATACATTACATCCAAACTCATATATTTCAGATGTTTATTTTGTTTAATTTTGATGATTACAAATGACAACAAATGAAAATCTCAAATTCATCATATCAGAAAATTAGAATATTACTGAAGACCAATAAAAACAAAGGATTTATAGAAATGTTGGCCAACTGAAAAGTATGAACATGAAAAGTATGAGCATGTACAGCACTCAGTATTTAGTTGGGCCTCCTTTGGCCTGTATTACTGCAGCAATGCGGCGTGGCATGGAGTCGATCAGTCTGTGGCACTGCTCAGGTGTTATGATAGCCCAGGTTGCTCTAATAGTGGCTTTTAGCTCTTCTGAATTGTTGGGTCTGGTGTATTGCATCTTCTTCTTCACAATACCCCATAGATTTTCTATGGGGTTAAGGTCAGGAGAGTTTGCTGGCCAATTAAGAACAGGGATACCATGGTCCTTCAACCAGGTACTGGTAGCTTTGGCACTGTGTGCAGGTGCCAAGTCCTGTTGGAAAATGAAATCTGCATCTCCAAAAAGTTGGTCAGCTGCAGGAAGCATGAAGTGCTCTAAAACTTCCTGGTATGTGGCTGCGTTGACCCTGGACCTCAGAAAACACAATGGACCAACACCAGCAGATGACATGGCACCCCAAACCATCACTGACTGTGGAAACTTTACACTGGACTTCAAGCAACGTGGATGAAGTGCCTCTCTTCTTTTCCTCCAGACTCTGGGACCTTGATTTCCAAAGGAAATGCAAAATTTACTTTCATCAGAGAACATGACTTTGGACCACTCACCAGCAGTCCAGTCCTGTTTCTCTTTAGACGCTTCTGACGCTGTCTGTGGTTCAAGAGTGGCTTGACACAAGGAATGCGACAGCAGAAACCCATGTCTTTCATACGTCTGTGTGTGGTGGTTCTTGAAGCACTCACTCCATCTGCAGTCCACTCTTTGTGAATCTCCCCCACATTTTTGAAGGGGTTTTGTTTCACAATCCTCTCCAGGGTGCGGTTATCTCTCTTGCTTGTACACTTTTTTCGACCACATCTTTTCCTTCCCTTCGCCTCTCTATTAATGTGCTTGGACACTGAGCTCTGTGAACAGCCAGCCTCTTTAGCGATGACCTTTTGTGTCTTGCCCTCCTTGTGCAAGGTGTCGATGGTCGTCTTTTGGACAACTGTCAAGTCAGCAGTCTTCCCCATGATTGTGTAGCCTATAGAACTAGACTGAAAGACCTTTTAAAGGCTTTTGCAGGTGGTTTGAGTTAATTAGCTGATTAGAGTGTGGCACCAGGGGCCATCAATTCTGAACCTTTTCACAATATTCTAATTTTCTGATATGATGAATTTGAGATTTTCATTTGTTGTCATTTGTAATCATCAAAATTAAACAAAATAAACATCTGAAATATATGAGTTTGTATGTAATGTATGAATATAATATACAAGTTTCACTTTTTAAATGGAATTACTGAAATCAATCTACTTTTTCATGATATTCTAATTTTATGACCAGCACCTGTAAAAATAAAAGCCATGATGTGTGCATTAAACACGTGAACTCCACAGTACACGCAAAGAACAGTGAAGAACATAACACTGCTGGGGTTACATGTCATCACACTGGGGACATCTTTATGTAGAATCTGTCCTTCCTAATTATTTACTGGAATGAAACCTCTGAAAATTCTTCATTTCAGTCAGGTTGGTTTGTTTGGCCAGACTAAGTTCGTCAGTATGACTAAAAACACATTGATGTTACATGAGGAACCACAGATTGATTCATTTAACACTCCAGCACGGTTAGTGTGTTACCGAGACCATCTGTTAGACGTGCTTTCACAACATGCCTCACAAATCTTTTTTGTCTTGATCACCGTATGCTAGGCATGCAAGTCTGTTGTAATGGCAGCAGTGCCAAGGAGAAAAACAATGGCTATTTATTTAGAGATAAAGGGTGCTGTCTGGTAGGAATATTTTAGTTTCTCTGTTCTAAACAATCCTGGCAAAAGAGGTCTGTCAAAGTTTCCTGATTGGCTGTTGTTTTACAGTTAGGACTTCACCTCACGCTGCAGGTTGAGTCAATCGTCAATTAGTTTCACACAGAAACACTTGGCCATGCCAGGGGTGTACCTCGGACCCTAGTCAATGAAGATCTGACGCTGAGTGAGGACCTGCGACAGCTCCCTCTGGAGCTGCCGGTACTTTTGATTATCGGGCAAAGACTCGATAGATCTGGAGCACAGAGGAGAGGCAGTGGGAGAGGAGAGGAAAGGTGGCGGATAAGAAAAGGGCTTTAAAGCCAGAAAACAGGTCTGCTGGGAGAGTTTGAGGATGGAATCATTGCACTGCAGATAAAGTCATTAAGTATAACGCATAAACACAAAGCAATGGCAAATGATCCGATGTTCAGCAGCTCGCTGTGGAAGTGATACAATAGTTGTACCAGAGCTGCAGACTGCTGGAGCTGAAAAAAAGTGTATCAAGTCATAAGGACAACTGGCGTGGTCGTACCTTAGGCCGTTAACGATATCCTTGGTCTTCCCAAAGTAGATTTCATTCAGTGTGGAACGAATCTTGTTCTCCATATCCTGAAACAGCACAAAAACAGCCAATTACATGCCAATGCATGACTGAGGTTTGTAGCTTTTTTAAATCATGAGATACTTTCAATTATAACAGAAGTAAAACAAGTGATACGTTTAGATCCTTTAGTCTAGTTTCAAAGTTAGCTCCGGGCATCAATAATTTCACAGAACTGGTTCTAGCCTTTCAATTCTACTGGAATCGTTTATTTTTTATTTCTAGTTTCGATGGAAGGCTGCCTTCTATCAGCGAAGAAGAATCCACAGCATTGTGTGTGTACCCACTTGTTGTTGGTGTGGGATTCTCAACTGTGGCTTAAAGTTAAATAAACCAACAGTTGGCCAACTGTGGCACTGGTGATAGGATTAGATTATGCCATATTAGTGTAAAGCACTTTGGTCAGTCCTCCGACTTGAAAAAGCGCTATATAAGTACAGGCCATTTACCATTCGAAAAGTTTCTTCTCTTGGTTGAATAACATTTTTCGGCTATTCCATCCAACTAACAAACAAGCCTGTTTTAAACAAAGATGCTCCAGATAAATACGCAGAGTTAATGTTTATGCCACTGCGAGTGTTAGGTCTTTATATATGGTCAACCTAACACAAAATATAGGATTCAGGTTAATATACTGTAAGGACTAAATACTTTGTAGAGGTATTCTTACTTAAGGACCATTGTTGGCTACTCTACCCATCTTTGCTCATGTAGAAGAAAACTCTTTTGCCTTTTTGTCTCAAACAAGATTTGAATGAAAATCAAGTTAACTAACTTCAACAAGGCGGCCGATGTTAGCAATGTGAGGTGAGGACTCTCCAACCGTCTCGTCTTTCTCCATCTGTTGAAATATTTAAAAAGAAAACTGCTCATTCATCCCGACTGAATAAAAAGGTGTCAGCGATCAAACCGTCTGGAATACTGTAGCAGTGTCGTACCTGTCTTGTAAGGCTGCCGCCCAGGTTCATGGTACCAGAGCCTGTCTTGGTCGTCTGGAGCCACAGCATGACAGTCGAGGTGAGTTTATAGTGAGCAGTGCGACCGCTGGGCTTTTCCTGCAGGCAAGACAATGAACAGCCCATTGTAGGAATGGATTTAACAGTTGCTAGTGCAATTCAAAGATATCCTACTGTCTCAGGTAAAAAAAACAACAACATATATTCAAATTATTACTCGCAGAGAAGTAACATCAGATTTTTTTCCCCATTTCCGTTACCATGATGTGTTCACTGATCTGAGCATCATAGCTCATTAATTAAATCAGGTTAGAGTATCCAAGTGATATATGAGAACATGAAATTGGCAAAATCAAGAGAAGTGCAAAGATGCAACAAATTATTGAAAATTAGACAAAAGCTTTTAAAAATTACTTTAAAAGGTTTGGAATATCTAAATCTAGTATTTATTAATAACAATAAACAAGTGTTTTTGCAGCTACTATCTTCTTTGTATCTTTCTTTGTAATGGTATTACCATGTTGTATGGAATATATATTTCCCAAAAATCCCTTCTACTAGAACCAAAAAGACTTAATCGAATAAATTACAAAGTAAGCGCAACCAGTGTTTCAAAAGGCTGCAGACAGTGTTATCTCACCTGCACCTCCACCACATGAATAGAGTCCCAGCATCCCTTAATCTTCTTGGATCCATCTCCAGCTTTTTTAATGAGAATAACTCCTGCAAAGCCATGATCCAAGTCCCAGAGGTACACGGAGGACACACCTCCCTCGAAGTACCTGGATATTACAGGTAAATAATAGAATGGTCACAAGGAGGCAGCACTGATCTTTAATTACTAACCTCTCTGATACTCACAGGTCTCTGTACTGATCAAAGGCATTGTTCGCTTCCACTTCCAGTTTCCTCAACCGAGCCGAGGGCATTGCACCATCTTCAATGGGAGGTTCATACTTATTACTCCACGGTGATCTGATGGATGAGAAATCAGCTTAGCGTTTTGTCTAAAAGCAGATTTGCATCTACATACCACAAAAATAATATAAATACCAAATCTAATGTGAAACTGCTATAAAAAGTTTCTATAGCTTCAGGTTTTATGAGAAAGAGACATTTCAAATATTCTTGTCAATAACACAGCTGTCAGGAGCAGTGACAACCAAAATCTGCAATGCAAACAGAAAACCAAGCTATTTTTAACCATGCTAATGTAGCTGCTGGGACTTAGTTTTACTCTCCTGTAGGAGGAAAAGGAACTTCTCCCTGGCAACGAAACTTAGGGTAAAAACATCAACAGGGTCAAGCTGTGCTGTTGATGCAGATATTTTTTCCCTTTAGTTTAATAGTATTTAAACAACGCCAATTATCTCCCAAATCATAACATAGGATCTACTTTCTAACTATCACATTTCAATGCTGTATAAAGGCAGAGTGAGCTGTCATCAACTCAACAGAACATTCACATGTTCATCCTTTGGAGTGGGGTTATCATGTGCTAATTTTCTAAGTCTTCATAAAAAGAACAGGATCAATTCTGGTTAAATAAAAATGTAAATTTCTTTTTTACTCTGATACTGGGTTGCACAAAGTTTTAGCTTCAACAGATTAGGCTTCTTCAGAGTCACCTCAATTATTACCTCAAAATAGTGTGTAAACCACTATTTTTTTTTTTAGATATTCCATAATAGATTTATTATATCTTTTCATGGGACGTTACTGAAGTTGTGACCCTTAGAAAGATAGCTTTTAAGACTGCAAGCTTACCATTCAAAATAACAGAAGACGATGTCTAGAAAAAGCTGGCTACAAAGGAACAGAGTCCCAAGTGAGAATATTCAGTTTGTGCCAATTAGCCTTTTTTTCCCTCCCAGGTGACATGTGACTGTGGAGTGCGATAGAGGAAGCGGTGTGTTAGGTTTGTGTCACTCACACACCCTCCCCTACTTGTCACTGCAGGTTCACTATAGCCATGTTTACATCAAACTGAAATGTGAATTTCTAGCCAACTTTTAAAAGTTAAATATAAGGAAAGTTGACTTTGCAGTTTTCATTTGTCCTGAAGCAAATTAACAAAGTGACACAAAGTGCAATGTCATCATACATTACAGTCCCACATGGCTGAAGTAAACAGGAAGTAGAGGCTGCGATCTAGCACAGACCACAGATCAGTAATGGAGGAAAGTTTTAATGAATGTGTTGCTTTCAGGCAAATTGTTCTTACGTTAACATGTCAGTAATAGAAACGCTTCTTACAGCCATGTTTACATGTATAAGAGGAACATCCAGGAAGACGCCGACAGCAGAAACAGCTGCTCAGTCATGTGAGGTAAAAGTTTGCTACATCAAACCTGAACCAAAAAATAACTTTTAAATATATATAACTAAATATAAATAACTTTTTTGCTATTTTTTTCTTCAAATTTATCAGGTTTTATTAAGCTTTTTCTGATGTGATACTTCTTAATCCGTATTAGAGAAAGCTGATGGAAACTAGGGCTGAACGATTTTGGAAAATAATCTAATTGCAATTTTTTTTCTTTATATTGCGATTTAATGCATTTTTTTTCCCCCAGTTTAATTGATCATGTCTTTTTTTAAACATATACAAACAACAAATCAATCATCGCTGTGCAGATTAAGTGCTAAAAGACACGCTGTGTCCTAATTAATGATCATGTTCTGCCTACGATATATTTCAACCAAAATTGCTATTTAATTTTGACTTTTCTCTACATAACCACAAGCTACAAAAATGGCCTCTAAATAAAGACAATTGTAAACAAGAACTATTTAAATCAAGAACTTTTAATGTTTTTATTAATCAGAATATTATTCAAGAGAACAGCTTTTAACTGATTTGGACATCAGTCCTTGTTGAACATGAAGTCCAAAGTGCAACAAACAAACCAGTCTATGTATTAAACTGATTAACTGGTACTTAGTGCTATGTATGAATATATAAACTCTAAAACAAGTAATAAAATTAGATTATCTCACTGCTGCAACTGTCTTCCCTTCCATGTGGAGGCAAATCCACTTTAAACATTTTACTGACACCTAAAGAACGCGTCTGATTCACTAATTGTTACATAGCCAAAAATTGCAGAGGTCCGCGATTTGGAAATTGCATTTTTTTCAATCGCGATTATATTGAAAATGCGATTAATTGTTCAGCCCTAATGGAAACACGCCTCATGACACCGTGTGACCAAGAAGCTCCTAAAGCTACTTCCACCCAGAGCCACAGAAACAAAGGGAAAGGAAGGCCTGATAAAGACAGGGCGCTTTAAAAACCACTACAGATTAAACAGCTTCTAGAACCAATTCTAAAACAGAACCGCAACTCTAAATCCCACTGTCGTTGGTTGAGTCACTGATTGAGTCTTTAATCAAGCCAGGTCAAGACACCCTGAAAGAAGATGAATGGTTTTTGTTCTTCGTCCTCGCGACCCACCACCCTAAATGTTTTTGGCATTTCCCTACACCTCACACACCTGACTCAAAAAGATGGATGATTATAGGTTGAGTTAGTAGTACATTGGATGCTGAGAGGGACTCTCTGGATGGTAAGCGCTGCAGGCATTTATACATGTAAATACTAGAACAGCATTCTCTGAAAACACAGGGAGTAGTAAAACACATACCCAGTGGAAAAGTAGTAAGAGAAAAAAAAACGCTTTACACACATCAGTGTTGGAGTTATGACCAAACAAACCAAGAAAAAGAGTACCCACACCAAGACAAAAAAAAAATTTCTCACTTTATACTGTTTTTTGTTGTAGTTTTGAAAACAGTTGTAGTTTGAAGACATTGGGCTGTGATCATACAACTGTTTAACAGGACAGGTTCCACTTCACCATGGTTCACCAAAGAAGTTGGTCTACATGGTGCTACACTTGCTCAATCAGGAAGACTCCTCCAATGATGATGCATAAAGAAAGTTCTCAGTCAATGTGCTGAAGACAAGCAGACAAAGGATGATTGGAACCATGTTCTTCGGTCTGAGATCAAGATGAAAATATTTGGTTCAGATGGTGTCGATGGTCCCACAAGGCAGAAACCGGCTAAGGAGCAAGAAAGGTATGTCATGCATGTGGCTGAGTGTGTCATGGTTGGGGCTGGACCTGCATCTAATATTATGAGAAGGTCTGAGAACACAGCCTGTAGCAGACAGGATATCAAACAAAGCACTGCTTTTCATATTGAGCTCACACAAATATGGACCAACAGTGGAAGATTAAAAGGAATGACAGACATTATAGAAAAGAGGAATAGGGCAGCTCAGTATCCAACATCTGGCTAAACCATATTGGCAAAACCTCTTGACATTTTCTATCTCTGTAATCTATTGTAATTGCTCCTTATGTCATTATGTATACTGCACCTGTAAGAGTCGCCGTCTCGATTGTAATCACAGAGCAGGTAGTCTTTCCCCACCACTTTGTCACGGGCGATCTTCAGGGGCTGGTCCACTGAGGAGAGGAGGTCCTCGCACAGACTGGGGACCTACACCCACACACAGGCAATAGCTCTCATCAGAACAATGTTTAGTTCAACAATCAATATCATCAAAGACCTAATTAAATGTACATGATGTGATCTGAGGGTAAAGCCAGGATGTTAAAAGGCCTTTCACAAAAAAGAAGAACATACTGAAAACTAAACATGGAGGTAAGGGTAATTGATACTTTCAAGCTCTAATTTATCACATTCCAGCTCCACCCAGAATAAAATGTAAGTGGGAAATATAATATCTTAAGGATAAAGGGGTACAAATTAGTTCTCACAGACTGACATGTAGCCTCCCCCACTCCTTTCACACTCCAGCATCAGAACACAATGGCGGCCCTGTTACCCTGAAAAAGCCCCCATACCCACAAACAGACACTCTCACACATAAACGCACCTGGCTGCCCAGACGGGCCAAGAGAAAAGAAACGAGTCTGAACTCGAAATAAAGTGTGGAAGGTAAATGAAAGGCTGATCTGAGAGGAAAAGATGAGGGATGTGGTATAATCTGGAACAGGAGACCTGATTTAAGGTGGCAGGAAAGAGTTTCAGCTGTGGCAGAGCCAAGTTGGCAGCGGCCATGATTGACAGCTGAGATAATGATCACTAATAACCGGACATAGTGATCGCTGGGAATGAAAAGAGCAGGTGTCCATGGGGAGACGGGTTAGAGGTGAGAGAAAAGGGAGGCAGGTGGGGGGTGAGGCTGAAAAGAAATGCATGTAGTGGAAAAACATGAAGGAAATGTTAGTTCACTGATGTCTAATCAAAGTTTTACAGGTTGAAGAGGAAATTCTATTAAATTAAACAAAAAGAAAAAAAAAACACTTCTTGTTTAACTGATGCGGTTATTTACACTCTGCTACATTACAAGGAGCAAAGTCAAAGTACTGCTCTTTTAGAGGCTAAATTAAAAAGTAAATCATGTTAGTGAGCAGAAATTGTCTTTCTTGCAAAATATAAATAAAATACATTTAATTAAAAGCAAACGGCAAACTCTGCAAATTTTTAATGCAACGAGCGGCCAGAGTAGCTTGTAAAGAAAGAAACTAACCAGGTCGATGAGGTCACTGAGGTTCTTCTCGATCTGCTGAGGAGGCAGACGCCTCATCAGGTCCAGAGCACAGTCCAACTGTTGATCATTCTGAAACACAAAAGACGACACATAGAAACACTGAGAACTCCGGGCCAAATTATCAGCAAACTGAGATTCTTCTATGGACTAATAAACTAGCAAACAGGATTTCTTTCTTTAACAATCACCTGGTTTCTACAAATCTATACAACTCACAAAATAACCAGTAGTATATTTTGCAAAAATAAGCATTTTATTTTTTTTTTTTTTTTTTTTTACAGAACATTAACATGTCATGTGACTGTGAGAGAGGACTTTCACATGCTTCCTTTAGGGACTACAACAGCAAGTCATCACAAGCAGCCCAGACTTGGTTGAAGTTTTACTCCTAATGCCATTTCTGCTGCAATCTGAACTCAAACTAGGGGTGTAAATAATAATCGTTTTGTATCGATGCATCGATCCAACAGTCGAGGATCCGATGCATCGACACGTCCGCAAGAGTATCGATTCATGTTTTTCTTCCGGTCTATGTTTATCCATTTGCTCCTGGGTGTAATTCTCCCTCCCGTGCTGCGGTGGCACTAAACCTATTTTGCCCTCCTACCTCGCTTCCTGGTCATACTCTTACAGCAGTGTGTTGCAGTGAGCTTGACACAGACATTTTTAAATTATGCTGAATATTGAAGCGTGGTCTGTGCTATACCCTGTAGGTCTAGATACGGCCAAGGAGGCGAGGAAGTTGGGGCGAGTTTAGTCTGACAACGGAGGGACATGAGGGCCAAAAAGGGCGGATATCCAGGTTGAAAAATGGTCCCAGCGTTCTCGCACACCTCGCTCTTCTAGCGGGTCAAACTTCACGAGTTGTTTTCCGCAATTTTGGTCATAAAGACAAAACAAACCGGCCTCCTGTCTGCGGCACTGTTTGCGGTCAGCTACAATTTGGGAGAGGAGCAGCGGAGCGTCTGTGGAGGGGGCGGGGACGTCTGGAGCCGAGGTATTGCATTGCACTCATTGCACTGATTATGTGCAGTATTTTTACAGTATTTTTTTGATGCAACTTTTCTACTTCTGCTATTTGCTGTTGTTTCTAAAAAACAATGCATAACGATATTACAGCTTTCATTGATTTATTTCAAACTTGAAACTTTGTTTAGCCTGTAAGGTGTAAAAAAAATAATAAAATCTACTGATTAATTGAATCGTAGTATATTCTTGAGTATCGAAAATAATCGAATCGTTGGGTCAGGAAATCGATACTAAATCAAATCGCCATGATGGATGTGATTTACATCCCTAACTCAAACCCCTGTTTCTCGCATCACAGACACAAACTGAGCATTCGACACGACACAGCTACCCTAATGTAAAGCTAAAAATGTTGTATAATTTAGGGAATAGAAGAGAGATGATCAATTAAGCTCATGAGACAAGCCAATATGATGGGTAGCTACTGTACTACCAGACAACATGATGTCGCCTTTCAAAGGTTTCATCAACCTTAGAATTTGGGACGTTTTTCACGTTTCTTTCTTAGTTTAATCCAGAAAAGCCCAAAAGAGGAGCACAATTTGTAAATAAACTGAAAACCCTGATGGAAACGTGTACATGCTTACTCTTAGTAAAAAAAGAAAAAAAAATTGAAATAAAATTGAAATCTGGTTGAAAATAGCAATTTTGATTTTTAGCAAAAAAAAATTCATCCTAGGTGTAATGAGTACAGAGTACATGCAAATACAATGTCGAATCATAATCACATGCATTATTCCTTTTTATACAAACTGACTAAATGCAGAATGAATGGATGGATGGTGTCTACCTGTGCTACTTCTACAAGCAATAACAATAATAGCTTCTGTAAACCAAAACCTCAGAACAACTAATTATCTGTAGATAAAAACGTCTATGAAAACAGGGGCTCAGGTTTAGCAGGAGCATTCATGTGTGTGAAACGAAGACAATAATTAAATGCAATAGCAGCAGTTATCGCACAGAAACTGTTCCTAGAGCTCATTAAACATAGAATGTCACAATGGTCCTTTTTTAAGTGAAACAAATCTATTTTATTGTAGAAGACTTCAATGGAAAATATGAAAGCAATCCACTGATCTTCAAAGAAAGTGCTAACCTGCAGGACGTCCCAGGTAAGGAATGCAGTGCGTTAGAAGATAGATATGCGCCTATCAGGATTTTGGGAGCCGACTGATAAAATTGGGATTGGCAGAAACAAACATTGTCAATCAATGATCACAGCATTGAATCCGTAAATTCTTCAATACTGTTGTTGCATGTACATTGCATGATTAAATATAAATATTAGGAGATGAGAAAGTATCATGACCTGACCACTGTTTTAGTTAACGAAGGCAGAAGAGAGCCATTTTTTTTAAATAAAAATGGAAGATTAAGAAAACAATCTAGACAAATGAGGGCAATTAAAAAAGCTGTTTTATTTTATCCCTTGAGGTATTTTTTATTCTTTTTTTGCTATACATCATTATTCTGTGAGAAGACCACACACATACACACACACACTACTCGTACGAGCAGCTTTAATTCATACAGACGCTCAAACTACTCCTTCACGTGCATGCTTAGCATGTAACATGTGTAGATAGAGCACCACAAGGCTGGTCATTTTTTACAGGTTTGGCCTGTATGCACCAAATTAATACAATTTGTAAATTATAAACCTTATTTTATCAGTGGAAAAAGGAAATAACTTTTAGAATAAAAATGGATTGTGGAGACCTGGGTTCTGTACTAACACTGAGCTTAGGACAATCACAAGTAATAACAGTTATTGCTGCAGTATTATTTTGTACTTTAGTGTTTCTGTAGTTACTTCAGGCTATGGAATGAAACTAAACAATTAATTTTCTTAATCAGCATCATATGGTCAGGAAAACATTTGCCTGTGAATAATATCTATGATCTGTTGCTTTATAAATGAATACTGAGGTCATCTTTAGGTTAACTTGTTTAAACATGTTTTTTGGAAAATGCTAACCGTTAGCATCTTCCTATAAGGGTTTTTCAATAGAGAAGTTAGCACTGAGCTAGGGGTCAAATTTGTGCATTTTTGCATTATGTCTTTTGCAGTTTTACAGTGACTACTAAGTAAAGCTCAGAGAGAACTCAAAAAGTGTGGCTTTTCTATCTGTCGAGCTTTTCTATCTTATGCACAAGCATGGACAGAACAGCATGCATGCCCTGGTGGAAGTTTGCTGTAATAAACATAGTCTCATCTGCCTCCTTCGAACAATCTTTAGAACTCCAATCAACACCGATTGGGCGCTATAGGGGGACTGCAATCAGTTACCGATCAATTGGTGTATCTCTAGTAAATGAGTAGGATAATAACAGCTTCAACTCAAAAAAGACAAA
This sequence comes from Cyprinodon tularosa, assembly GCF_016077235.1. Taxonomy (NCBI): domain Eukaryota; kingdom Metazoa; phylum Chordata; class Actinopteri; order Cyprinodontiformes; family Cyprinodontidae; genus Cyprinodon; species Cyprinodon tularosa. The sequence goes on along the minus strand of NW_024038375.1, from coordinate 1,685,305 downwards.
CCACTTATAAATCTATGCATTTCTCAAAACCTCTCCATGATTAGCCTGCAAGTTAAGATGTGATCAATAAAAAACATTATTTTACAGATAAACCATTGCACAAGCAGAGCTGTACAGCATTATGGTGTGTATATACTACATGCGGTAGAGACAGGGATTTCTGCAAGCCCCACAGGTGGTTCACCTCTCTGCAATTAGGATGCACTGTGTTTACACTCTGTAACACATCATCAAATAGGAGGAGCTTCAGCTGAGTGAAGCTGAAACCCCACTAATGTGAAAAGTACTCAGCAAATAGACTGGATGGTTGTGGTCATTTGGAAAAATGAAAATATAAATAAATAAATGGGAAGAAAACTACATATGGTGCTGTTGTTTCAGAGATGTTAAAGATTATTAAGTTACCCAGAGGTCAACCCCATTAAGCTTCTAATTGAAATAAAATTATCTAGCCGTGTCACGTCATGATTTCATAGAAAAGTTTAGCTTGTTTCACCTTCAGCAATCAGTGCTCCGATATCTCCATGCTGTGCTGCTGTTTGACAACACCTCAACTCTATCTAGTAGTACTAGGTGAGAGCGGAGCAGTGAACGCTCTCACCGTGTGGAGTTCACCGCCGGTCGCTTCCCTGCTTTTCACCGCATGGCTAATATAGGAACTCTATGTGAATACACTGCATTTACCAGAGCCACCGCCTCCGGTGCGAACACACCATTACAGATTGCATTTGGAAAAACATCCCACAAGGTTGCAGCACACTTCAAATAAAATGTCACCACTTCCTCATATTTATAGTTTACTCCAAACTGATTTAGAGCACCATAAATAATATTTAGATAAACCTTTACAGTCTTTAATGTAAAAAAAAACAAAAAAAAACAGGCCATGTAACAGCCAATCTGTGAGGAATATGCACAATATGACCGAGCAGGAAACCCTAATGACCCTAATGACTAGGCTTAAAACTTTCCTTTTTGATAAAGCTTATAGTTAGGGTGGCTCAGGTTATCCTGAGCTATCTCTATAGTTATGCTGCTATAGGCTTAGACTTTTGGAGGACATAGGGACCCCCATTTCATCATTCTGCTTCATTCTCTCTCTGTTCTCCTATTCTGCAGAATCTGTTAGTTCAATCTCTAACCTTCTGCTCTCTCTGCTTTTCCTCAGAGTAGCTTTGCCTCGTCTGTTCCTGTTTGGCTGTGACGTCATCCTGGAAAGAAACATCAGCTGTGCTGCTTCTATCAACACCCTTGTTTATAGATGTTGGAGATTGGCCTGTTTTCCAGTGTGGTCCTGTTTCTCTGACCGTGACTGAGTGGATGTGCTCTCTTCGTCCTCTGGCATGGGAGCTGCCTTGGAGCTCGTCTGCCTGGCTGCGTGTTTTCTGGATGGGGCCACCTTTTACAGCTGCTTTTTGTATCTCTGCTTCTGTCTCCTTGAACCCCAGTCGGCCTCGGCAGATGGCCGCTCACACTGAGCCTGGTTCTGCTGGAGGTTTCTTCCTGTTAAAAGGGAGTTTTTCCTCTCCACTGTCGCTACAAGCATGCTTAGTGTGGGGGATTGTATTTGAGTCAATGAGTTGATGCAATCAACTGGTTTTCCTCAGATAGAAAACTTTGTATCAATTTGACTGTATGATCTGGTTGAACTGTAAAGTGCCTTGAGATGACGTGTTGTGAATTTGGCGCTATATAAATAAACTGAATTGAATTGAATTTAAAGGCAATATCAAAGAAAGTTCTACTGAGGCAGACATATTGCATTAGATGTTGCCATCTTTACAGTATTTGGCAGAATGTTTGAGTCATGTTGGGATAAAACCACACAATAAAGTAGAGATGCACAGAATATTCTACTATTCATTGGAAACAGGCAGTTTCAGTGAGTAAGAATAAAAAAAAATAATTTTACCTCCATTGCACTCTTATTGCAAAAGGAAGACATTAAATTCTCATTTTTCATGAGTTTCACATAAGTTTAAAAGGAAAACCTAAGGAGAAACTAAAAAGTCAGAAGCTAATTGAAAGGAAGCTTATCTGTACAGCATGTTGAAACCTGTACCTGGATCTACCTGGAATTTTTACAAAGCAAAACTGAGACAACTTCAACAGATAACAGGAAGGCTAAACATATTGCTGCAAAGTTGCTCTATTTATCCTTATGAGCTTTAAACCCCTATCTGTCATTGAACATGCAGGATTCAGAAATGTAGGCAGACCTTTTGGGTCCAACAAGTGCCCACATTCCCAAGAAGGCAGACAGCGGTGGCTGTTTCTGCAAAAACAGGTTTGCTTGGCCAAATTGCTGAAGATTTCAACTCATTAAGAAATATCCTGCAAAACTCCATGGTTTTAAAAAACAACCATTCTTGCTTCTATGGCTGTGCAATTAGTCTCATTTTCAAAATATATGCTATTTTTATAGCTGGAAAGACACTTGATTTTGTTAATGTTACATTTAACAAAACTAAGTGCCTTTCTGGCTGCAGCCTTTTTGGTGACAGTAATATACTTAGGTGTTAGCTGCTAAACAGAAGGAACGACAGCTGGAGCTACTACACAGATCCATGTATGTGAGAGGAAGTAAGCACTTCTCTAAACACTAGTTGAAGTAAAGTTTTCAACAATGGTCCCAGGAGTGAAACATGGTTGTGGTTAGTGCAAAGGAAAATGAAGAAAAAAAAATGCAATATTTGTTGAAAAAAATAAAAAGATAATCACAATTTAGATTTTTGGCTAAACCATTTAGACCGATTCCCATAATAATGTCAACCACTCACAGCAGGAGGGCCAGTAAGTTTCTTATATATATTTTATAATAAAGCTTTTCTACTTCAATTAAAATGAGTAGGACAAGGTTTTCCGAAAGCTTAAGTTGGGAAATCTTCCATCAACTTCTGATCCAGGTAGGTGTAGTTTACATAGAGGCTAACAAATGTCCAGTTATCTTAGAGCACTAACCCTAGTCCTCAGTTCCCCTTTTGAATGTTTTAGGTATTGTTGCTTTACAACTGACATGAATAGAGGGGTGAACAACTTTTGCAAAACTTAATATGGAACCAAGGAGGTTATTGGAATCATTCAGTTGTGCTGGAGCAGGGATGCATCTAAATGATACAGGAGAGTAGGCCCTAGATTTCTTTAGAACTTACAGCCTCTGACCAAGGGCTTTAGGAACTCATCACAGCAAACATAGGCTGAGTAAAAGCAAAACTGTAATTGGAACTCAAATGAGAACACCATTTCACTTCACATTTTTTTCTGTTCTTTTGAGCCAATACCATGGGCATTTGCTTTTTCTAAAAATGCTTTTTTGCTTGCCTTGGTTGGACAGTTGGTCAAAGGAATCTCCAGCGGCCTGCATAGCCAGATTGACTTCAAAATACTCTGATAGAAAAGATCACCCATCAATTTTCTGTCACATCAGATGCCAAATTGGATCCAGCATCTTTTGCCATTAGCACTAGCAGCCAGCAACTTAAGACCATTGTTCTTTATTTTCAGTTAATAAAATTACATGAGGCACTGTATAAACTGGGAATATATTGTTTGGAAAGGTGAGTTTGGTTTTCCAGGATGAAAAAAAAAAGGGGGGGGGGTATAACTTAATATTAAAAGCATAACAGTTAAAGCTTTACAGGTAATAGTTTATTAAAAACAACACTTTTTTTCTTTTTTTTTATCGATTATTTCTTTAATGCATGAAGTAGCAAACTCAGGTGAGAAAGAAAGGCCAGTGTTGTTGAAGCCTTAGGCTCCATGCTGGCGGTGCATTTACCACGAGCCAAAAAGTAAAATAAGCTGCTGAGAGCTCACTAACAGGGTGTGGCTAACAACTTAACACTTAACAAAGTGCTTTCCATATTTAAATAATATTACCCTGAGTTTCATCACCTTACTTCTATTTATAAAGTTTTATAACTCTCTTGGGCAACTAAAGCATACATGACATTAGTAAAATTCCACTGATAAAGCACTTGTTTTACTGGAAATATTCTCATTATCGTCTGACTGATGTGGAAGATAACAGAACTAGTGATGTTTCTTTAAGTGTTTACACAGGCTGCACTAATGCCCGCTATACTGTGTCTTGATAATGGTAATGTAGGCTGCAGGTCATGCACCAACCTCATTCCAACTGTGGTTTTGAAGTATTTCTCATGCAGATGAGAAAAAAAAAACACTTTTGGTAGAGATAAAAACCAGCTGGTTGGGAAAAACCCCTTGAGCAACTAAAATGTATTTAAAAAGACTAAAATCACAACATAGACTTTTATTTTTAGCAGAACTTTTAGCAGGTTCTTGTACCCCAATTATATGAGGCAGACTCTAGTGCCGTTTCTCAATGACAAGAACGCGAGTCCGTTCTCATCAAGTCCGGTCTATGGATAACACAGGAAAGTCTGGACTTGGCGAGAACGCGAGCACGCAGCATAAATCTTGGTCAATTGGAACAGAAGCGTACTCGTGACGTCATCATACGCTCAGCTCGTCAAGAGCTGCATTTCACCTCCTGTTATTAATAGTCTCTAGATAATAATAAATTATGACTTTTTACATTTAGTGGGGAATAATAATGATCACAGTCAGGTAAACACAAATCAAATGAACGTTTCGCCAAAAAAAAATAAATAAATAAAAAATCACCGTCAGAGAGAGGGCTGCTATAGACGGGCTGCGGTTAGCTCCGGCTGTCGTTAGCTTTGGAGCTCCGCTGGTTGCCGTGGTCCTCTCAACTTCAGAAATCTTCTTTTTAATTACGCATTAAATCGGTAAATGGACCATATAGTGACGCTTTAAAGTATAATGTCGCAGTGCATGCTGGGACAGCTGTCAATCTCAAGAACGGACAAGTCTGCTCTGATGCATACTCGTTAAAGTGGGCGGGGCGAGAACAACATCTGGGGATTTGGTACGTTCTCGGTCTGGTGTTCTCCGCAATTGGAACAGTGCTCGGGCTGATGCTGATGACGTGTCACGAGCACACGAGAACACTCAAGAACGCAGATTGAGAAACGGCCTATATATCAAACGGCTGATTGGCAATAGCATAAAATCACTTCGGTTATTACAGTTGCTATGGGCGTTATGTAAACTAATGAAGAAGATTTAGCGGATTCATCAGCTAGAATACTATTTCAATTTGCGCGGTCAGAGAGGAGTTCCTTCATTTTTATGATTTTTTGAGCCGCTACTAATAACTGGCATGCTTGATTGATTAAAAAAAGTTACCAGCTGTAGCTGTGTTTCTATTAAAAGATACAAAGATATTAAAAGATACAAAATTTCAACTAACTATAAAAAAGGGAGTACAAAAGTGATTGGATGTTTTGCCATCCATTTGAGTGAATTAACAAGGCAACGCAACGCTTTATGTTGTCATACACTGATGTTATGCTAGGCTGTAATGACCAGGAAGTAGAGTTAGCAGCTAGTGTGGACTCCAGATCTGCGATGGACTGCATTTTAAATGTTTTAATCAGGCAAGTTTAAGTGACTTTATCATGTTAGCTGGTATGATTGATAGATCATGCCATTGTAGTCAGAAAAAATAAATGTCCTATTACATCCATTCTAATATGTATCATGAGTGCTGATTGTTATTTACTTACTTTAAAAAGTATTTGCCCCAGCAGAGCACCTGCTAGACAAGGCTGAATGTGGGTCTTAGATACTTTTAGATGCTTTGGTAAGAGGCTAGACTAGTTTAGACTCAAAGTTATGTCAACAATCCTGTTTGTGGAAAACTGTCTACTTTGTGAGAATCGCTCCCTGCGTTTCTTAAGTGATTATCGAAATCCAGCATGACCAGTACCGGTAGGAACATTGGGAAGACTGTATCTGTTCATGAATGCTGCTAGAATGAAGACCACCAATTTCAATTTCCTGTGAAATGTTGCAAGTTTATTCTAATTAACTGTTTTTCCATCAGACTCTTCTAATATGAAACACACAGGTAAGCAAAAAAAGTTAATGCAAAATGTAGCAGTAGTCTCGATTGTAATTTGGAAACCCACTCCCACAGACTGCCACTCTGGGTCTCTGAGCAAAGACCCTTCATCCCCGATTCCTCTCCGGGCGCTGCACAGTGGCAGCCCACTGCTCCCTAAAGGGGATGGGTTAAATGCAGAGTTAATTTCTCCATTGTGAGATCAATAAAGTTACATTTATTTCATTTCATTTTAAACACACAAACTCATTCCGAACATATAATTTAGTGCTTCCATCATGTCGGCTGAGGCAGATCAGATGTTAGACTCATAGACAGTATTTTTATTGAGTATAGGGCAGCCCTGTCCCGGGCGGGTTAGATGTATATTTTATATGGGTACCCACTGGATACGAACAGCTACGGGTAGGAAAAAAAACAACCCATATTATTTCACAGATGCAAGCACGGGTATAAATGAACAACATGCGAGAAGGTATCATACAGAGAGTTACTGCATGAATGAAACTTATATTTTCTTATTTATTAATTCTATATTTTAAAAAAATACATTGATTCAAGAAAATCCAGGTAACAATATTTTTTTAAGGGACGAGCCAAACCTTCCTACTTCGGCTAATTTACTGCTTTGAATCTGTGAGTGCCTCCGTATTCATAAATGGTTGTGTGTGCACTTCTTAATCATGGGTCCGGTCGCACTTTATTACTTTTGGGTCCGTGTTGTCGAAGCCGGGTTTTAAATAGAGATAATTACAGGTAACGGGTCGGGTCTTCGTAGTGAACTCTACAGGTGCAGGCGGATACAGTTTAGCTAAATCAGACCTGTGCAGGACTCTGTTATAGGGAATCTCAAAATGCGTTACTACGCAGATGGTTCCGCACAGATCTGCAAACAGCAGCTCCTGCTGGCGAGGGTTCGCAAATGTAAACATCTAGACAGGATTTTGCATGATTTAGCCCATAAATATTACCACTATCAACACATTGTGGGAAAACTCCAGGAAATAAATTACTTTGTCTCCTTAAGTGCATGAAGAGTCTTTTATTAAGTAGTAAGCGGCTGTGTTTTCTACTTCCTCATTTACTGTGGTGGTGTCAGCTTACAGCTTGTGCTGAACACGCCTCCCAATGGAGGTGGCCGGAATAGGGGAAAGTATAAATGCTGCAGACCCTGTGAGGGACGGCTCATTTTCCGTGCAGAATGTCCATGTGTCAAGCATAATGAGCCCTTTAAAGGACAGGAAGATAATATTATGCATATTTATTCATTCTTATCAGTGACAGGTAATGCTGGCAGATTTGGTTTGCACTGTAAAACGGTCTGTACATTTCCATCCAGCGCAGGAATGAGGCATCCTTTCTGATTGGCTGTCTCTCCATTGTGTTACTCTTTGTCACATTCAATATGGCGGTGATGTTGATGTGCAAGAGAGCGCCCAAACAGGTGTTATACGTATTCATGTCTAATGTATATTAGCTCTTGATCTGGTAAATTGCCCTGTCAGTTTCAACCACTAAATTGTTTCTGTTTTTTTCACACACAACCCTGGCCAAGCAAATATCTGGGTAAGGTCATAAGCATGAAAGGAGCACAACTTTCCTGCATGACAGCAAAACAAAAAAGATATCAGGGATGACTTAAGACTATAGCAAGTGCAAGTTGTCCATTTAAGTCACTCATAGCGCTTGGTTAGACACTTTAATTCCATTGCAAAGCAATAGTTTAAACAATCCAACCCAAACCTTTAAAGGAATAGTACACCCAAAACATGATTAGCCTTCATTTTCTACTCACCCCCATGCTGAACAAAACTCTGGAGTACTTTTTTGATATCTCAAATGCATCTGGAGATCTGGGAGGCTTCTTGCTGTCTGCTGACATTCAAATAATGGAGGTCTATGGCGCCCGAGACAGAAAGGTCCATAAAAGTCCACAAAAACGTTTCAATATTCCTCCATACTGCTCGTCCAATGTAATCCAAGTGTCCTGAGTGGGTAGCATCCAGAATTTACTCGAAACGAAGTGATTTAGAACGTTTTAGAGCCTAAACAGTAGTGTATAGGATTTCCTAATAGCGCCCCCATGCGCGCTCACGATTCTACGGAAGCCGGCAGTGAGCAGGTCATGAGATTGAAGAGCAGAGCAGCCACAGCATGAAATTGTGGGGAAAGTGTAGGAGGTAGGATGTACTAAAATTTGTGACAGCAGCTTCACAAGTTTTTATTTGATACATAGTATATCTTTATCAGTAAAATTATCACACATTGGTGTACATGTCTGGTAACCTTGACTTGGGTCATACTTGAATAAATTACAATTAATCAATATACTACCTGCAACAATGATAAAGCTTAATTTTAAGTATCAGAAACTTTCAATTGTGAAGAAAAGGATTCAACGAAGACCATTATGAAATGTTAAAGGAAAGACATCAACAATCACCTTTTCAACTTTTGTACTTGGAAAGAGAGTACATCAGTCTACATCTTTTGACCTGAAGTTAAGAAAGCTAAGAAAGCCAACTTAATCACTCCATTATCTGATCTCACTGTATAAAGATTTCCTTCAGGCTTACTGAACACAACAGTTTCCCACACTACGCCTCTCCTCTAAGGTCGCCTCCATCCTTGCCAAAATCCCTCACCTGAGGAGACTGTCTGCTTCACATGACACCTGCATTCCTCAGCACTGCATTTACCAGTACTGCTGTCATGTTGTAAACACTGATCAGACCAGCAGACAACCCCCGAGGTCAGGGCGGAGTAGGATGGATGAGGTGAGACCAAGGAGAGAGGGTGACTCTGGAGAAATACCAGCTGCTCTTCTCTCATGCACAGCAGCGTTTAGTTTACACTGATGTACTAAAGAGGGGGTACTTTTGTTTGAAAAAATCCACAAGCTGGGCGTTACATGAAGGTTTGGTATGGGCAAAAAGACCTGAATTACCACATATTTGTGTCATATATAGACTCATCTTTAACACCTTTATTTACACTACTTTGTTTGTGGTTTTATCAGAAAACTTTTCCTCTGCCATTTAAAAACAATGAAAAGAAAGGGCTAGCATGTTATCTCTCTTATGGCAATGTCTTCCATACACCAGTGATGTAAAACAAAAGTAGTGAGGTTTATTTTAAAGTCCTACTTGCTGAAAAATAAAATATTAACTGTAATTCTTTTTTTATATATATTTTTAATTTTGAATAACTTAAATTGACCATTGTGACTAGAATAAAGATCTGAGCCTAAGGAGTATTTTTCAGTTGGGTTGTTTACCAAGACCCAACATTACAAATTACAGAAAGGTTACGCTTCTATATTGGGAAATACAAAAAGGACGCTGTTCTCTTTATGTTTGTGTGTAAGTGCTTTTTAAACTAACAGAAACACAGTATAAAACGTGTAAATATCGTATGATGTGAAAAATAAACTCGGGAAATTCATAAATGAAAAACAAAAGAAGTTGGTTCATACAAAACAAGTACACAATTCTACATTGCTGTTTTGGAAATAAACGATGTATTAAATTAAGCATGTTCTGGCTTAGATCTTAGCAAAAACCCTTGTGTGACCAGTCAACCATTTACCGGCAAATGGACATGAACATTTCTTTTACAAGTGTTTTCATCAGAGTTCCATGCAGTAGGTTTACCGGGGTGCTCAAGTCCAGTCCCCAGCTTTTTTTTTTTTTTTGAGTTTTTACGGCACTAGTGGCTCGTTTTTCTGAAAGTAGGCTGACAGGAAAGTGGGTATGAGAGAGGGGGAGAGACATGCGGCAAAGGACCACAGGCCAGATTCGAACCCGGGTCGGGCATGTCAAGGACTAAGGACTCCGTACACGGGTCATGCGCACTAACCAATGCGCCACCTGCAAGCCCATCCTGAAGCTTTTTGATGAACCCCATTTTTGACACATCTGAATCAAATGAGTGGCTCATTAACATGCCTCTGCTGAGCTAAATAAGGGGATTAAACCTTTAGATTCAGGTGTGCTAAGAGAAGGGATGCATCTAAGGCTACATTCACACTGTAACCTGAAGTGACCCAAGATTTTTTTCCCCAGATGCGACCTGAATCTGATCTTTTCATGGTAATCTGAACAACACAGATCCGACTTTTTCCAATCCAACCCATGCTACTTGGCTATGTGGTCCTGAAACCGATACGAATCTGATCTTTTCAAATGCGGTGTGTGTGAACGGCCAGGTCGCATTCATCCAACCTAAACGCGATTTATAACCAACATAGGTCACTATTCTGCTTCTTGCTACACAGAAGCGGCAAGAAAAACAAAAACCATGTAGGATGATGATGCGGAGAGCAGTAATTTTTTTTTTACCATCTTGAAAAGATAGAGGTTTTAAGGTTTGGAAAGATTGCTAGATGCACTGCAGCACTACATCCATGTTTACTTCCGTAAACAAGAAGCACACTGGCTTGTGACGTCATTGGGTCCTCTACTGCGCATGCGGGACACTTAAGCTGTATGAATTCAGTTTACACAGGAGATAACATACTAGTCGCATATATTTGAAAATGTGAACAACACACACACACACACACACACAAAAAAAAAAAATCGGATTTCACAAAAAAAATAGGTATTTAGCATCGAGGCCTGCAGTGTGAATGTAATCGAAAAGTTACTTTTGAGGACTGGACTTGAGCACCCCAAATGTAGAATGTTTAAAACAGGAATGTCAAAGTGGTTCCAGAAAAGGCTGTGTGGCTGCAGGTTTTCTTTCCAGTAAGCAATAGCACACCAGACTCCATTCGTCTCATCAAGTAAAGACTGGACTCACTTGATGAGATGACTGGAGTCTGGTTTGCTATTGGTTGGTTGGAAAGGAAACCTGCAGCCACTTGGCGCTTTTTGGAACTAGTTTGACATTTCTGGTTTAAAAGATCCAGAGACCTTGTTGCCTTTTGGCTTTTCATATTTCTTAATAAAGGGTTGGAAGATTCAGACTCCACAGCATGGAAAAGATCTAAAAAGGTTTGGAGTCAGAAGTATAAGGTGTGGTTAAAGAGAAGCATAAACACATGATTCACACATAGTTTACCACAAATCTGGCAAAAAATACAACTATGTATTCAAGGAGTTCAAAGCTTAGATCTTTCCATTTCATACATGATTTCAGATTTATTTTAAGGTTAACCTGCAGATTGAACCAGATTAAATTTTCTACACCTTGTTATACATAAAAAAAGGAAAATATCAATAGATATTTAGAAATTATAAAAGTTTTCCAGATTCAGTGTTAAAGCAAATGTCCCTAACCTTTAAATTGTGTGAAAGTAAAGACACTCACCAAAATGGCCAATTAAAAAACTTTAGTAGATGGACTGATTAGTGTTTTTTTTTTTTTTAAAGAAAAACAGTCAAAAGGTCCCATCTAACCTGTATTTAATCATTCTTGATAGATGCAATTCTTATCTTTTTATAGATCCTACTGATTTTTTTTACTGTTTTTAACTGTATTGAGGTTTTGTTTTTGTTGTGTTAACTGTAAGGACTGTTTAGTTGTGTGAGAACAAAAATGCTGACACTGCCTGTCAGAGGGATCCAAATTTTAACTTTAATTGGGCTACAACTTCTTCTTAATTAATGCTTAATGTCTGTCTTAATGTCTATTTGTATATCTCAACAATCCCATGTTTAACCAGGGCTGCATTTAATGAATTCCTGCTTAACTCTGAATACAATATTAAGTTAAGAGTTAGATTAATGTATCTGCCTAAAATGTAACTACCAAAAGGGGCAATTGGTTGGTCACAGGTTATAAACTGGGCTGCATTTTTACTAGGAAACAGACGTTTAAATTAGCTTAAAAGCAGGGAACTCTAGTAGAGGAGCTACCAGCTTGTCATGGTTTAGAAAAGGAAGAGCCAGCAGTTTTATTTTAGCAGCAGGGAAACCGACGCTCTGCTATTTAGGGCTGCCTTAAAGGCTGCAGGGATTGTATTAGAGCTATATTAGGACTCTCCACCGCTGTCGTTAACAAACTTGTGTCAAATCCAAAACATCCTGTGCTAACTCTGCGCCTACGGGGCAACTAGCTTCGCTGTTAGCAGGTGGCTAACTAGCAGGAAGATATACAATTAGCTGCGTTAGCCACAAATTAAACAGATACCTTTTATGAGTTAGACACCTCAATGGTGTTTTGTTCTCAGGTTACCAACCAGTACTTCCAGGAATTCAGAGAGCTTGTGTTCTCCAACCAGGAGCCCATCCTATCACCCCTTTCCCCGCTTCCCAGCAGCGTTAGCACGGCCCTTACCATGTCTGCGACGGTCTCTGCGGGGAACTGTTTCACCAATGGCCGGACACCTTAGCTTCGCTGTTCGGATACACCGGGCTCCTCTCGGCTTTTATTCTTTTCTTTTTATTTGTTTTAGTTTCCCCCCGTGGAAGGTGTATTATTCGCCTCTCCCTCACTGAACCCAGCCCTGTCAGCGAAATTCACTTCCTCAACCGGGCTACAGGAAGGAGGCTGTGGTGAGAAAACAGCAGGCCTCGCTTCTACCTCCGGGTCACTAGGAGCTCTACGCGCAGCAGCCAATAGCGAAGGAGCGAGAAAGGCATTGCCAAGTATGGAAAGAGCCGCTGAGCAGCAAGTATGCGGACACAGAGGGCGGCAGATAGATGCTCACTCCAAACAGCTACTATAGTGTGTTTACATGGGGGGAAAGGATGATTGGACATAAATGATTGACCTGAAAGAGTCGGAAAATGTAAAATGGCAATTTCATGTGTCTGTAAGTTTGAAAGAAAACCAAACGTCTCCAAAAGTCTCCATTGATAGTTTACAGGTAGACTAGACAGGGGCCAATAGGGGCCAATGCGCCTGTAAATTGGTCCTGACCCCTGTACTGGAATCACATGGCAAAAGTAAAAGTATATTAAGAGGCCCATTTTTTTAAGTAAGTTTATTTTCCCTATATTTAAGCAGGTATGTACGATCATTTGATATAAGAAAAACATATCTCCTTTAACTTATTTCAAATGTATAATGTCCATCTTATTTTAGGATCAGGAACAGTTTGACAAATCATCTTATTTACATGCTCAAATTAAGAGCAAATGCACTTATTTTAAAAATAAATATATTTTAGATTTATTTTTGCACTGTAACTATAAAGTAGAATCTTATAATGACATGAAATGAAATAAGAGACTGTTTTTCCCTTGGAGGAATTTAATATCTTGCCTTACGGAAGAGGATTAGGGTCACTGAAAGAATACAAAAAAGTTAACTTTTTTTTAGATCCTATTTCAGTGAAATATGAGCGGGGGAAAAAAATCTGAATTCTGACTTTAGTCTCAGAATTCAGACTTTTTTCTCAGAACTCTGACTTTAATCTCAGAATTCTGACTTTATCTCAGAATTCTTACTTCAATCTCAGAATTCTGACTTTAATCTCAGAATTCTTACTTTAATCTCAGAATTCTGACTTTATCTCAGAATTCTTACTTTAATCTCAGAATTCTTACCTTAATCTCAGAATTCTGACTTTTGTCTAAGAATTCTGACTTTAATCTCAGAAAAGATTAAAGTCAGAATTCTGAGAAAAAAGTCAGAATTCTGAGATTAAAGTCAAATTTCTGACTTTTTTTCTAATATTATACTGAAATAAAATTTGAAAATCAGTTAACTTTTTTTTACATTTTCAATGGCCTTAATCCTCTTCCGTACTTGCCTAGACTATTTATTTTGACAATTATTTAGAAATTACTGTCAGCTTTAAACTTCAGCCGCACTAATATAGCACAATAGTTTTGATCTGTTAGATTATAGGTGTGCAACATTGGCTTTGTGGCTAAATTAGTAAAATAAACAATGCGCTCTTAGTTTTGGGCTCTAGTTTTGTTAATTTTTTTGTTTATTATTCTTTTTCTCTGTGTCTCCAAGAAAAAAGTGTACCACAGCCAACAACATTTTTTATAATGCCTCTAAAAATGGGTCATATATTCAAGTTTAATTCTTTTGCACAGTAAAATACACATTTAAAGTTAAGTACTTTAAATGTGATTTTTATTTTCTATTGGAGATATAGTTTTTTATACTATTAAAAAGGTTGGGGAGGAACGAAAACTTTCTTGTAAACCAAAGTGGGGAAAACGTTAACATCCTTAACATTTTTTGCTGTATAATTTGCTGCACTTACATGTAATCAAATCTGATTACTGAGGATGGACAACAAAACACTTGCCAACCAGATAGTTTGGTTGGTCTAAATCTAAATGAAACATATTGGTCAAAAACACTAAGCACTGGCTAATGTCTAGATGAGATCTACTTGCAGCTCACCTTTGACATCGAAATCAATGGGTGATCCTGAAAAGTGGGACCCAGATCTCTCTAGGAAATCCTGCACAGCTATTTTCCAGTGGAAGGGCATTTAAATCAGACTGATTTGCTAACTGTCTGCCCAGTGACCAGGCTAGCAACAGTTATCAAAACATCAGTGACAATGTTATTCTCAGCTATCATAGGGACCCAGCTCAAAAACTGCTGAGTTTAGATGAAAGCCGTCATGGATGAAAAAATAAAATTGGAAGTACCGGACTATATTTATGCCAATACAACAACCAAATAATGAAGATTATTCTATCTAAAATCCATGCATTTATGGGAGGCTAGTGATGGTTTGGGAAGCTAAGCAGCTGCTTAGTTTGTTTCCTGGTTGCTGTCCTGACATCTGACTCTCTATGTAAACAGAGCACAGCGTTTGTTTGCAGAGGGCTATGTTGGTGTGTACCATATAGCTCAAAAGAAGGATCCTAGATCTTGGAATGTCAGTCTAACTGAGTTGAAAATAGTTTGATTTCAAAAATTAAGCCTTATTACATGGATTTTAAAGCTGGTTTATAAAATCAATTTAATTTTATTTAAATCCATAAAGTCTTGCGTCAATGACAGTGCAGATCCAAATGACCCCAAACACTGGAATATGAAGAACATGACAAAAGTTCTCTAATTGGCCCACTTATACAATAACACTATCCTACGGAATAAATAAATAATCAGGAACAGGCTACAGAATAAAGATAATAGGAACCATAAACGAATTAACAATTAATAAACGATTATTTAAATTTTTTTTACCTCATCTCAACACAGAAATCTTGAGAGAAGGATAAAATAAAACATTTAAAAATCAGTAAACAAATGTTTTTGCTTCGTTGCTTTGCTTTGTATTTAACTTTAAAGTCAGGGATATATCACAACATTTGATTTTAGAGTTATATAAACATTCCTCCTCTTTCTAATTAAAAATATGATTTACTCTTTTGTCCTTGGTAGGATTTCTTGGAAATGTTAATAGATATAGCCAATAGCAAAGAAAAACAAGGTTGTTTTTTAAAATTATCAAAAGCAAAAAATTTAGATTATCTTGTCATCTATTTAAAAAAAAAAAGGTTATAGTGTAAATTCAGGTCGAATGAAGTTTTATAAATTACGGTAATTCATGTCGCTCTCGCGAGATTCTCGTGGCTCTCTGACACATCCGGAAACATGGCAGCCGAGTACGGGCGAAAGTGGGACCGCTGTCTTGCTGACACAGCCGTGAAAACAGGTTAAATCTCTTCTTTAATGTGATGCCATGCTTAGCTGCTGCCGTAGATTTTACATTACCATAAAAAAAAAACGTCTTGGGGTGTAACTGAGGTCTTTTTAAGCGGGTTGCAGTCTGGCCATGCTTGAACTGTTTATTTTTTTCTAAGGTCAAAGCAGAATGAATGAAAACATCAATGGATTTATTTAAAGGAATCTGTGATAAACAACTTCTAATAATGTCACTGAAAAGAAATTGTGGTAATATAAAAAAATATGTACCTATGTTTCTAACAAGGATTGGAGGCGGATAGACAGTAAATCCTCCAGACTTCCTATCATTAGAACCACCCAAAACTGGATTACAGAGGGAAGTAATATATGGAAATATACGCTTTAATTTTTATTATGTTATATATATTTACTGGTCTGGTTTTGTCGACCTTCGTCGTTTAGTAGTGTTGTTTTAAATTACATTTATATTTGTTCCTATTCCTATTGATAATAAACATGTTCTCATTTAGATGCAAGCTATGTTTTAATATTAATCTGCTTCAAACTGTATTATCCTAGATCTGATGAAAGCATTTTGTTTAATTCATTTTATACCTACATATGTAATTCGATTCTTAGCTGATGTCATGGCAGAATAAGATCAACTCAATTAGCTCCACTGTTTAATACATCAGCACATGTTAAAATGACCGATTGTTTGTCTCAGAATAAGAGCAAGATTTCAAATATGACATTCATTCAGCTGCTTTTTAATCAGGAGGCGATTCGGTTAAGATCTTAACTTTTAATTAAGATTTGAAACTAATTCAGGTTGTTTTGTTGGGGACAACACAAACATAAACAAAACAAATGGTCAACAGCTTTCTTAATTGAGGTAGAAGTTTTGATTTCAACAGGAAAGGAGAGAAATACTATCAACCCAATTAACCATCAAACAAAGTGGCCCTCACATTCACTTTATAAAATAAAATAGGTGCTTATACTGCTACAGACTGAGAATGGTGAGACTTTCTGGTTTTAGTGTTTTAGTATTGATCCACTAATCACTTCAGAACCAATCATAAATAAAAAGATTAAACATTGAATCAAGTTCCCAGTTATTATTATTTTCCTTAAGAAAAAAGCCCCACAGCAAGACAACATTGAGGTTGGACTGGATTATCCTTAAAGAAAGTTTTATCAGCTGCTGGAGCTGCAGAGGCAGAGGGGTGATGATCTGGGCTGGTTTGGCAGAACAGATGCATTAAACGCAGCAACGTGAGATCAGTCATGATCAGCCAGACATCATAAAGACGATGATTTTTTTTTTTTTTCCTTAAACAGACCTGCAACTGACCTGCTTAACGTGTCTGTAAGAGTCAGAATTAACCATGGTATCATTGGCCAGCATATATATATATATATATATATATATATATATATATATATATATGAATATATGAATGTAGCTTTAAGTTTGTATGATGTCAACCATATTTGAAGCAGGTCAGGACACGAATGATTATCTGGAATAGATTCTTAAGGGCCAAAAAAGTAATGTGTGTGTAAGATACACAGGCGCGAATGGGTGAAATGCATCATCCTCGAGCCACATCCATAACTCAAATCTCTGTCGCACAGCAGAGGTGTGGTGCAGACTGCCTTGCTCAGCCTCAGTGCTCTACACTAAATGTGCAAAGTCAAAGAATTGCATTGGATAACCTGAACTCATTAACTGCAATGACATCTTGTGAAACTAGTGCCTTGCTTTCTCTGAATGGCTTGTATGATAGTGGTTTCGATTTGTATACCTAAAAATGTTAAAGTTAACCTGTAGCCACCGTAATAAGTGCTATCCTAATAGTGCAGGAAGGAAGGAAGGAGCGAGGAAAAGGAAGCAGGATGACTACTAGTGCTAATTCATTCAGCATAGTGACTTCCTGACATCCCTTTGTATGCAAAAAATGCATCAATTCTTCAAATGTATTGTATGTGACACATGCTAACCTACACACCTTCCTATGTTTTGTGTTTGGTTTTGTTTTTTACGTAAAGCTTCAACTGTATGCTACATTTTTATAACTTTGTGCTTTTTGTAGTTATTTTCCAGAAGGCTGCAGGCCGAACTGGACGATGTCATTCATGTGCACGTTTGGTGTGTAGCAATAGCCGTAGGCTGTAGCTTCCTCCCTGCCCTGGATAGTGTTCTTTCTGTTAAGAAGTGAGGAAAAGGAGGTATGAGCTATAATTAGAGGTATCTGGATTGAGTCATTGTTTGCTAGGTATTTTTATGCTAGCTAGCTTTAAAATAACAGCTTCAGCCAACCCACTTGTTTCCTGTTAAAAAGGTGATGAAGCTAATTGGCCAAACCAGAGAGAGTAAATAGGCTTGCAGCTTGTAAAACTGGTTTTTCATTCTGATTATGCGGTCAATTCTGACTCTTAGAGACAAGTAAACAAGTCAGTTGCAGGTCTGTTATTTGGCAGCGAAGCATATTAATGGATCCTTTGCAGGAAAACTCACCATTCCTCTCTGGTATGATGACATATTGGATTTCATATTCAGAAGAATGGCTCTAAATCATCTGAAGGTTTTAAGAGAAATGAGCTGCTAACCTATTTACATATTCCAAAGGAAAAAAAAAAGTTGCCAAGGCTGTAGGACTCCACGTTTATGGAAAGTTACAGAGCTTTTGTTGTGCTGCACCTCGAGCTGAACATATGCTGAAGATTTTCTCTGGCAAGCAGACACCTTGGCACCGCCAACAGCTTTGTTCACTGAGCTCACAGAAATGCCACAAAGCAGCTGGGTTGTTTTCACTTATAAACACAAGCTTGTATTGCATGAAAGATGTCATTATCACGCACCATAATGGGAACATTAGTGTTTTACATTACATGCTCACAGTCTGGTTTAGTGTGAGAGCCGAATCTGACCTTCACCTACCAAATAAAACAAATACATCCATATGGATTTGGAGCTTAGAGCAGCTTGTTAAATGTTCCCCCTGGAACAACACTTTCAAAAATACTAAACTGTGATGCTGTGAATGTGTGAGCAGAAAATGTAGAAAAACTAAAACAATTCTTGCTCAGAAAAGGGTTCATTTAATAACTGTTTTGTTTTGCATTTAAAATAGAATCTATAATCAGGAAATAAATGAAATCACCCCTTTCTTGTAATTTCTGAACAGATTTTATGTTTTCTTTGATATTTTGATTGTTTCTTTGGTGATGAGCGAGCCCTAAATTAATGTCCGTATTACTTCCAGTCAGAAGAAACTTGTCAGTCAAATTAAATGATTACTTTAAACCTAAATCTGCAAGGAGTCTTAATAACAACCTCTTGGCAGCAGTAGTGTTTTAAATCCTGATCAGATCCTTATAATGTTGATTTGATATGTTTAAACACGCTGCATGGTGGCGCAGTTTGTAGCACTGCAGCAAGAAAGTTTAGGGTTCGAATCCTGGCCTATCTTTCTGCATGGGGTTTGCATGTTCTCCCTTTGCATGCGTGGGTTCTCTCCGGGTACTCTGGCTTCCTTCCACAGTCCAAAAACATTACTGTTAGGTTAATTGGCTTCTCTAAATTGACCTTAGGTGTGAGTGTGTGCGTGTGGTTGTCTGTCTCTGTGTTGCCCTGCGACAGACGGGCGACCTGTCCAGGCTGTACTTGCCTCTCGCCCATAGATTGCCAGAGATAGGAAGCGGTCTGACAGCGACCCTGACGGAATAAGCAGGAGGTGATGGGTGGATGTTTAAATACTCCATGTGTATTTTATATTTTGCAAATAAGCTCAACTTTCTGTTGAGGTGGGTCAGTATAACAGAACACCAACATTAGTGAACAAATCAATTATTTTTGTCATTAATGGAGCTTCTTTTAAAAACTGTTAATACCCATAATACATCCCATAAATATATCCACTTTTTGTTTCAAGTTAAGTGCTTAGCAAAGTTTCTGTTGTGTGTCAAGAATGGTGTATAAATACAACTTATGAGTGAAAAAGAAAAAGGAATTTGAAGTCATGGTATTAGTTAAATAAAACAACATTGTGGAGCAGAAACATTTGCCAGAGCCAAACAGTCGGGGTTAGGGTTGGAGGTGCAGCATTCAATCACAACAATTGAAAAGGACTGCGTTTTTGAAGTCTTTTGCTAAAAATAATCCCAACAATGAATAACAGTGCAATTAAACAGTCCTGGACTTCATTTGCTGGAAAAGCCCAACAAGTCTTTTAAGGTCTGTGGGGGTTATACATTTCGCTGGATTCATGTACGAATGTTTTTGTTATAATCCAGTCCCCGAGGAGAAATCCAGAAAAAAGAAAAGATGCCAGAATGAGATATTGATCTACCCTCTCATTTTCCCCCCAAAAGCTTTCATTGTATCCCTGGCAGTGGAAAAACCAGAGGCTTCAGAAAGGTTTTGGCTGAAAAGCAAAGAAGCACTTGGACTTTACCAGATGGAAAGTCTTAGAATTTAACTGAGTCATTGCTTGAAATGCAAGGAAAGTTGTTGTTGATGTGTACTGATAATAAAGATGAGTTGGGGTTTCTGTGGTCTTGTTTGACATGTGTAAACTGTGTAATAAGAAGCAGTCTGAGGGTTCTGGTTAAGGCACGCTGGTCATGCTGCATAGTTCTCTGTATCCAATTAGGAGCCACAGGGGCTCAAATGGCTTTTTTTATGTTTTGTGTGTTGGCCGGCCCGCTGTAGGGTGTGGTACGGCCCGCAGTGAGGTGAAACTTAACACACAAGCACATTCTAACTAATAACCCCTCACTGGCTGCTACAGATGGCCGGACCTTTATTGGCCCTCTGCAGCCCAGTTTCACACTCTGTATGATCCGGTTCTCTATCTGTTAGTTTCCTCTTTACGTTCCACAAACTACATTTAGCAACAGATCCTCCATGCTCTGCAGACCCACAAACATGAACGTATTTGATGTGCTTGGCCTAGTGAAAATATAATGATTATAGGGGTTGAATTATAGAATGTGTGTATTTTTCTTTTTTAAGGATTATTAGAAATAAAAATATGAACTCTGCAGCATCCAGTTATAATCAGCCCACTTGATTCATTGGTTTAAATCTCTGTAAAGTATGGAGGTGGCAGCATCATGCTGCGGGGATGCTTTTCTGTAGCTTTGTACAAGAACTTGCTGTTATTGCAATCCATAACCAAGTAAACATAGAACATGCAGTGGTTTAAACCTTCCTTTGTAGCGTTGGCTGCAGATGGAGGACTGACCCAGTCCCAGCATCTCCAGGGTTACCCTGTTTGGCTCCTGTCATCTACTCATCAACCCTGTGCAGCTCTCCTGAGCGTGCTGAATAAAAATAGAAAACAGAACTCTCCCCAGTATGATTCTGCCTCCATCACTTTTTTTGTCATCCAGCTACTGAGCTTGAAGACTCCATGGTGAGTTTACAAACATACTATATTTTTCCATTTAGAGATAAACCCATACAGGTTGTATAAAGGCTGCTTTATTTTGCCATCCGTCTATCCAACCCTCGATATGTGCTGCCAATTTTTTTGGGGTCAAATCTTAGAGCTGATATTAGTTTTTCTTCCTCCATTTATGTGATAAAAATTACAACAATGAACCAAATGTTAGACTTAATGACAAAAAAATCTACTAACAAATAAAACTAAACATTAAAGATGCAGCTACGGCCCCACTTTTTGTTTACAAGAAAGTTTTTTTGTTTCTTTTTTTTCCCCTCAATCACTGACCCTGCCCCAACATTTTCAACTGTTGAACAAGTCAACAGCAGTGAATTAAATATTACAGTAAAATAGGCTAAAATCTACTTTAAATCACTAAAACTACCACATTTAAAGTGTTTTTAGGTATTCTACTTAGCAAAATATCTCAACATTGCTATAAATAAATAATAAAAATTAAAAATATATATAAATTCAAACTAGGTAATTTTTTTTCCCAATTCATTTTATACTGCACCCCCTGCAATTACACTACGACACCCGTAGAGGGTGCCCCTTCTCCCCCCAAAAATATCGATCATCCCATGTTTCAATCTATATTTCCAATTAAATACTTATTTAGAAAACAGGTATTCTGTTTGTTCCACTTTACAATATCTGCACTACTATATGTTGGTATATTACAAAAAACTAAGGATCTAAATACATTTAAGGGGATGGAATATTTCTTTTTTCAGGTTTTCCAGCTAAGTTTTTACTTCATAAAATGTGGTCACATTGCCCTCTAAACAAGGGGTCAAATGTTTGCCCCTAATAGTGTAAACCTTTGTTTACTGAATTCATGTTTCACGTCTTTCTATCAGTCTCTTGATTTTAATTTTCTTAATTTTCCCTTATTTTTTTATGTTTTGCAGTGACAGGCATCGGTGTTGGCATAGTGTTCTCCGTCCTCTTCTTCAAACGTAAGTTTAATAAGTTGTTCTGCTCTTATTTTAGCAAGCAGATGTGACTATATTTGCCTCTTCCCACCAGGTCGAACGTGGCCCGTGTCATTCGGCTCAGGCCTGGGTTTGGGAATGGGATACAGCAACTGCCAGCATGACTTCAGGTCTCCGTATCTGATTCATTGTGGCATGGTTAAGGTGAGTACGACATGGAAAACGTGTAATTTTTTCTAAAACTGAAACCCCACTCTTATAACAGCTCTCATTTTAAAGGACCAACAATGAAAGACTGAAAAAGGCGATGAGAATCTCGTCTGCTTCAGTTAGATCATCAGGCTGCTCGTCTCTTTCCTGGCACCACCATCAAAGATGCCCACATTGTGTGTCTTGTAATGCAATAAATATATAATTAATACAATCATTGCATAAAGCTTTGTCTCTCGTTTTTTCTCTCCGTTCCTGTGTGAATGTGTGGGGGTTGAAGGTAATGCTCTGTGTTAATGAGCTGGGAGACTCAAAACTCCTGCTGTTTTGGAATGAGAGCCAGGTTCAGCATCTGCAGCCCGTACAGAGAGTGGGAGTATGAATAGCTGTACTGAATGATTGAATAAAGACATACATTTGGCAGAGGAACAAAGCTGATGTTGACAGGTTAGAAAGAAAAGGGAAAGAAAAAAGAAAATCTCGTGCTGCAGTTACAGCTGCAAGTCTGTATCTACCAGCTTTGTATATCTAGTAACAGACATTTAGTCTGCTCTTCTTTGCTAAGGCAGTCTGGATTTTTAAGTGTTGCCACAGATTCTAGGCTGTATTTCATGGTGAACTTTAAATGATCAACACAGTAAAGTAAGAAATGAGTTTCTGTGAGGTTTATTGTAATAACTCCCATTTTTTTAATACAGGGTGTCCGAAGTTACACCTGGGGGACCATTTATCGCGCCTGGATTAATTTTATAAGCACGCCCGTTGCTTTAGATTGATACAATATTTGGCTCCATAACATAATTTTTTTGATAAAGTTGGAGATTTTCCACAATTTAAAATCTTACAAAAAGGCTTTTGATTATGAAAAAAATATTTATCTTTTAATAAGATCATCCTCTTTAATTTCAGTCATAGTGCACCTCTGTGCACATAATCTCTTTAATATATATATATATATATATATAATCTATGCTAAATTAACCAAGATTCTTTAAAGAAAGTGACCCAATCCTGCTTTTTTGCTGAAATGTTTTCGTTTGTTTTTTGTTTGTGAAATTCCACCCCAAAATCTTTTGCAAACTGAATCCTTTTTTAAGTTTTGGATCTTTAGTTATTTACACTACATTTTTCTGACAAAAAAAAACATCATTACTTTATTATTGATTAAAAAATAAAAAATAAATCACTATTATTGAGCAGGTAGAAAAGAAAATTCCACTAATTTTCTGGCACATTTTGTACTCATAAGTTTTTACTACTTTGTTCCACATAACAGTTTTAGCTAAAAAAAAAAACAATCCTATCACTTCCTCCTTGGAGTGATGGAAGCTAACAGCTAATTAGATGTTTTACAGACCGTTACTGTCTGGGACTGAAGCTGTTCAGTTGAAGCCGTCTGTCTATGTGTTGTTTGAGTCTGACCGTCAAATCAATCCTACAGATCAGCTGTGCCTCTTCAGCTCTTCCAGGATTGGAGTGAATGTTTAGGTGTCGGATAAAACTATTACATTTGCAAAAATGCATGACACTGTTCGTGTGATGACTGCTACAACAGGCATGCTAAACCAAGGTAACTGTTGACAAAATGTCCCCAAACCTAACACCCTACTGTGAAGCTGTAGACTGGAGGTGATTTTTTTTTCCATTATGTTAATATCATTTCCTTTTTTATCCATTTAAAATGCTTGAGTCTGATGGCATAACAGTAGTGTGAAATTGTCAGCAAGTTAACAGTGACCTGGCTTATTTCTGCTACTAAAGGAGTGACTGATCTCTCAAGTGACATAATCAGAAATAATATTTATTTTTCTACATTTCACTGCTGCTGGTTGTATGTGTAGAGTTGATGTCGTGCTGGAAGTTTAGCCCCCTTTAAGTCTTCTGCTGCCCTCTGCCTGATTGCATTGTCCGTGGCTCGACCCATCTTCTCATTTACCAAGACCACCCGCCATTACATTGCATGATGATGCCATCATTTCTATCACAGAGGGGGCAGTTCTAGACAGGGGCCCACAGGGGCCACTGTCCCTATGGACTTGGTCTTATGGCCACTGTACACACAAAGTAAAAAAAAAAAAAATATATATATATATATATATTTCCAGTGATTTAGAGAGGTAAGACAATTTGCAGATGGAATAAGATAATTTATGTTTAAAATAAGATATGCAAATGTCTCCATTGTCTTATCTGAAGTGCATATAATTTAATTATTTTATTCTAAGATCAGCCATACTCACTCCTTTTTCACACCATCTTGTTTACATGTTCAGATTAAGGGCAAATGCACTTACACTATATTAAGAGTATTTGTACTTTTTTATATTTGTTTTTGCAGTTTAACCCAAAATGTACTTTTTATGCTGATATGCGATGATAGAAGAGACCATTTTAAAATGTTCCTAGTCATTTTACTTTTACAATTATTCAGAAATTACAGTCCGCAATTAACCTGTAACTATACTAAGATAGAATGACAGTTTTTGTCTGTTAGATCAGAAGTGTGCAGCCTTGGCTTTGTGTGTCACTTATTACACTAAACAATTTGCTCTTTCTCTAGTTTATTTTTTTATGTTTATGTTATTCTTATGTCCTGCTCCCCTAAAAAAATATAGGGGGCCCCACCATGGATACCCTGGTAAATTCTGTCTAGAACCACCAATGGTTCTGTTAGTTTTCTGCTAAAGATGTACCAGAATTTTTTTCTTCTATGGTTGCCGTTTCCCTTACACAGTATGTGACAGACTGCAGAAGACACTTCCTATTTTTTTTAGGCAAGTGACAGACAATTCCTCTAATAGATGTCAAAACATGCTCAGAAATGAGCTGCAGATCTATGCAGCTCCTCCAGACCTGCCATGGCGTGACAGTGCTGGCAGACGGACGTGTCTTGGAGTTGCAGTTGTGCTTTACTCTTAAGAGTTTTAGATGATGGAGCGGTAGGATCTTTATAAGATGTCCAAAGTCTGTGATAGTATTTTTATGAGCTAACTCTGTTTTAAAACTTTTGTGTATCTGATCTGTTTTATGGTAAACATACCTCTAAAGACTTAACAGCTAGTAGTTACAGACAGGAGGACTCTGTTCATGTGAATTCTTAAGGCTGTTGGTGCCAATGAGTTTTTATTATAAATAAAAGAACTTGTCTTCTTTTTCCGAATTTGCAATACTTCTAGTTGGTCTATAATATAACATCCCAATGGAACACATTGAAGTTTGTTGTCATGTTTTTACCGTCACATCTGCATTCTTTTCTCTGCTCTAGTGCTGCTGTCACGTGGATGGATAGATTTCTTGCAGATATCAAGAAAATCTTGAAAACCAAGTCCAGTGGATATTTTTTGAATTTTTACGGGATGACTATGACCTAGATGACTGAGAACCTGTTGTGTTCACAGAGCTGCTTTGGTTTGGAGTTTCTGTTTTCTCCCCTTCATTTTCAGGGTGTGCCAGGCAGGTGAGGCTCCCAGCTGTTACTCATCAGCCACAATCAAGCAAGCAGTATTTAGAGGAGTGGATTCCCTGAGGCAGACGACAGATGGTTACCTACACCAGTGTTTTCCTCCTGCTGAAGGCTGGCTCCTGTTCCTCCCTCAACGGTGCTTTCCACTCCTCCCCAAGAGCTGTCTTTCAAGATCTGCAAAAGCTGAACTCGCCTGCCTGTCCACCCTCCAACGCCTAAAGAAACTGGTAACTCCAAGGTCTTCATTCCCCCCTCTCTGTGGACACTGTTGCTCCCCCTCAACCTGTTTCCAAGCCCTGAGAAGTAAGTCTGGCCTCACTGTTCATCTCAACATCAGCTGGTACTCATACTGATCACCTAACCTGTTTTGCAGTGAGACACCGCTCTGGATTTTCCTGTTTGCTCTGCTTCCAGTCTGAACAATAAAAACTCTTAAAATAAACCAGTTCTCCTGTCGTACGTACTGCTGCTGCGCCAGAGTCTTGATCCGAAATCATGTCAGAACCATCTGTCCAAACCGACTCTGCAGCTGCGTTACGTACGGCCTTATCTGAACAGGGGATTCTTCTCGGGCATCACGAAAATGCTATAACTAGTATGGCCCAACAACAGACTTCAATTCTGCAGACGCTTACTCAGCTCTCTCATCAGGTGCAACAGTTGAGTGCCAAGTTTTCTGTTTCCTCATCCTCTGCTTCTGCTTCTCCTTCTCAGTCTCCCGCTCCGGTGGCTCAGCCCCCCCCTGCTGCTTTCCGTGACGCCGCCTCTCCACCTCCAGAACCCTTTTCGGGGGAACTGGGTAAGTGTAGATGTTTTGTGTTACAGTGCTCCCTAGTGTTCAGGAGGTCCCCTCAGTCTTTTCCGGATGATGCTTCTAAGATTTCCTATATCATTGGTTTACTACGTGACAAAGCTCTTAGATTGGCTGAAGCCATCATTGATGTAGAAAAAATCTATCGGTACTCCTATGATGATTTTCTGGATTTGTTCAAACAGACATTCAGTCCTAAAATTAGTGAGGAAGAAGCAGCCAAGAAGCTTTGGACTCTCAAGCAGGGCAATAGATCTGCAGCTGAATTAGTGATCGAATTTCGGACCCTTGCTGCCGATTCAGGCTGGAACGCTCCTGCCCTTAAAGGAGCATTCCTTCACGCCCTATGCGAAAAACTCAAAGATGAGCTTGCTAGCCGGGATGAACCAGATACTCTGGATGATCTGATTGCCTTAGCTATCCGCATCGACAATAGATTGCGGGAAAGAAATAGACTCAAGCCACAGCCCTCTCAATCAACCTTTCGTTCAGAGGTTCCTCTGCCACAACCTCCTGTTAATCCGTCTCCCCTTCCACCTCAGGAACCAATGCAAATTAGTCACGTTCACCTAACCCCTGAGGAACGCCAGCGACGCATTAACTCAGGCAGCTGTTTGTACTGTGGATCGCCTGACCACTTCCTTCCTCAATGCCCTGTGCGACCAAAAGCCAGAGCCCGCCAGTAATTCTGGGGGTACTGGCGGGCAAGCAGTTCTTAAAAGATAATCTCCGGTTTTCTATCCCATCTACTGTTTGTGTCAATAATCAGACTTATCCAGTCCTCTCCCTTGTTGACTCTGGTTCAGAACAGAATCTAATTAGTCCTGAACTCGTCAACCAGTACAAGATCCCTTTTGAGGATCTCCGGGCACCGGTTCCAGTATCTGCACTAGATGGTAGTGCGCTCCATTCAGTCACTCAGCGAACCAAACCCATTACATTCATAACGTCAGGCAATCACCATGAACTCATATCTTTTTTTATCTTCCCTACAAGGAACTCTCCTATAGTTCTGGGCTTCCCTTGGCTCAAGGAGCACAACCCACACATTAACTGGTCTCAGTCACGCATCGAGTCATGGGATCCTAAATGCCTCAATAGGTGCCTTCATTCAGCTCTTCCACCCAGTTCTCCACCCCCAAAACCCACTCCTCCAGATCTAGCCAATTTGCCTTCAGAATATCATGATCTGCAGCAGGTTTTCTGTAAAGAATTGGCTCTCTCTCTCCCTCCTCACAGACCATATGATTGTGCCATTAATCTTTTACCTGGGGCCCCTCTACCTTCGAGCCGTTTATTTAACTTATCCAGACCAGAGAGAGAAGCAATGGAAAAATACATATCTGATTCTGTCAATGCTGGCATCATTCGACCTTCGTCTTCCCCTCTAGGAGCAGGTTTTTTCATCTTACAGAAGAAAGATGGGACTCTCCGTCCATGTATTGATTATAGAGGGCTTAATCAAATCACCATCAAAAATAAATATTCCCTTCCTCTCATTTCCTCTGCGTTCGAACCAGTCCGACAAGCTACCATCTTCACAAAACTAGATCTTCGCAATGCGTACCATCTTGTACGAATTCGTCAAGGTGATGAGTGGAAAACGGCTTTCAAAACACACATTGGTCACTATGAATACCTCGTTATGCCATTTGGGCTTTGCAACGCCCCAGCTGTGTTTCAGTCCCTAGTCAATGACGTTCTAAGGGACTTCCTGAACATTTTTGTCTTTGTTTACATTGACGACATTCTGATCTTTTCTAAGGACCCCAAAGAGCACCAGGAACACGTCCGAAAGGTCTTGCAAAGACTTTTGGAGAATCATCTGTATGTGAAAGCAGAGAAATGTGAGTTTCACATGCCATCCATAACTTTTCTTGGTTTTGTTTTTGAGGGTGGACAGGTGAAGACGGACACAGCCAAGCTCCAAGCTGTAGTGGACTGGCCGGTTCCTGAATCCCGGAAACAGCTCCAACGTTTTCTAGGCTTTGCCAATTTTTACAGGAGGTTTATCAGGAACTTTAGTCTGATTGCTGCTCCCCTGACAGCTCTCACCTCCACTAAGAGAACCTTCTCCTGGTCACCCGAGGCAGACAAGGCCTTCACTGACCTAAAACAGATGTTCACTCAAACTCCCATCCTCATCCACCCAGACCCCTCAGAGCAGTTTATCTTGGAGGTGGATGCCTCTGATACAGGGGTCGGAGCTGTCCTCTCTCAGAGATCCCAATGTGACAAGAAGATGCACCCCTGTGCCTTCTTCTCCCGCCGGTTTACACCTCCGGAGAGAAATTACAACATTGGTGATCGAGAGCTTTTGGCCATTAAGCTTTCCCTTGAGGAATGGAGGCACTGGCTAGAGGGAACTGATCTCCCTGTTATTGTTTGTACAGATCATAAAAATTTATCTTACCTTCAAAATGCTAAGCGACTCAACCCCAGGCAATACCGATGGACTCTATTTTTCTCCAGGTTCAACCTAAACATTACCTACCGTCCAGGTTCTCGCAATATGAAGGCAGATGCTCTGTCACGTCAGTGCTCTCCTGACGAACCTTCAGAATCTCCCCAACCCATTCTTCCCCCCTCCTGCACTGTTGGGGGGCTTTCTTGGGACCTTGAGACTCTCATCCAAAGGGCTCTTAAAGATGAGCCTGATCCAGGAGGCGGTCCTCCCAATCGCCTCCATGTCCCTATGTCTGTTCGTTCTCGGGTCATCCAGTGGGCTCACTCATCCCTTTTCTCTTGTCACCCTGGTGTCAGCAGAACCATAGGGTTACTCCGCCGCTACTTTTGCTGGCCTTCCCTTAACAAAGACGTTGCTGACTTTGTTGCTGCTTGCCCCAACTGTGCCCAGAACAAGAACCTTCACCGTCCTCCCGCAGGGCTGCTACAACCTCTCTCTATTCCCAGCAGACCGTGGTCTCATATTGCCATTGATTTTGTCACTGGTCTGCCCATCTCTAACCATAAGACAACCATTCTGACCATAATTGACAGATTTTCGAAATCCTGTCATCTCATTGCCCTTAAGAAACTACCATCTGCTTCTGAAACTGCTCGTCTGTTGTTTTTCCACGTCTTCCGTCTCCATGGCATACCCACTGAAATAATCTCAGATCGGGGGCCACAATTTGTCTCCCAGGTGTGGAGAGATTTCTGCTCCTCTCTTGGAGCTAAATCCCGCCTTTCTTCTGGTTACCATCCACAGACTAACGGTCAGTGTGAAAGGCTGAACCAGGAGCTGGAAAATGCTCTTCGCTGCATTTGTGCCTCCAATCCATCATCCTGGAGCATACATCTACCCTGGGTAGAGTATGCCCACAATTCCCATATTTCAGCTGCCACAGGGCACTCTCCATTTGAAGCATCTCTGGGTTTCCAACCTTCCTTACTCCCTTCCTCCTTCCCGGACACAGTTCTTCCATCAGTCAGATCTCATCTTAAGAACTGTCATCGTATTTGGAACCAGACCAAGGCTGCACTCAATCGCACTGCAAAACAGAACAAAAGAACTGCAGATCGTAAACGCATCCCAGCTCCAGACTACTCGGTGGGTCAAAAGGTCTGGCTCTCCTCAAGGGACTTTCCTCTCAAAGGTTACAAAAAGAAACTCTCCCCTAGGTTCCTGGGACCCTTCACCATCCAAACAGTTATCAGTCCCACGACCGTCCGTCTCAACCTTCCTTCTCATCTGCGCATTCATCCTGTGTTTCATGTTTCACAAATCAAACCAGTTCTGTCAAGTGCCCTGTGCCCTCCTGCCAAGCCCCCTCCACCCGCCCGGGTCGTTGATGGACATCCTGCTTTTACGGTGCGGTGCATCGTGGATGTTCGCCCTAGGGGGCGTGGGCACCAGTTCTTGGTGGATTGGGCAGGTTATGGTCCTGAGGAGCGTTCCTGGGTGCCACGCTCTTTCATCCTGGACCCTTCCCTCATCTCGGATTTTGAGCGTCGCTCTGCCTCTTCCTCTGGTCGTCCGCCGGGTGGCGTCCGTTGAGAGGGGGGGTACTGTTGTGTTCACAGAGCTGCTTTGGTTTGGAGTTTCTGTTTTCTCCCCTTCATTTTCAGGGTGTGCCAGGCAGGTGAGGCTCCCAGCTGTTACTCATCAGCCACAATCAAGCAAGCAGTATTTAGAGGAGTGGATTCCCTGAGGCAGACGACAGATGGTTACCTATACCAGTGTTTTCCTCCTGCTGAAGGCTGGCTCCTGTTCCTCCCTCAACGGTGCTTTCCACTCCTCCCCAAGAGCTGTCTTTCAAGATCTGCAAAAGCTGAACTCGCCTGCCTGTCCACCCTCCAACGCCTAAAGAAACTGGTAACTCCAAGGTCTTCATTCCCCCCTCTCTGTGGACACTGTTGCTCCCCCTCAACCTGTTTCCAAGCCCTGAGAAGTAAGTCTGGCCTCACTGTTCATTTCAACATCAGCTGGTACTCATACTGATCACCTAACCTGTTTTGCAGTGAGACACCGCTCTGGATTTTCCTGTTTTCTCTGCTTCAGGTCTGAACAATAAAAACTCTTAAAATAAACCAGTTCTCCTGTCGTACGTACTGCTGCTGCGCCAGAGTCTTGATCCGAAATCTTGTCAGAACCTTCATCAGCATCAAGAGAAGACACTCTTTTAAAAGTAGACCAAACATGATTTGACATGCATTGTTCTGTTTTAGGCTGTGATTTCATCAAAGAAGAGTCGGTAATTACCGAGACCCTTTTTTATCTCTGCAAGCTGAAAAGGATTTATCTATTCATCACCCCTTTTGTTGTGTGTATCTCCCAAAGTTGTTGAATAAAGCTATCTGGAGTGTGTCTCCTGACTAATGAGCGATTGGATGGTTTTGCAGAGTGATAGAAAAACCTTTTTGTGCATGTATGAGTTTGTGCACACACCCACCCGCCACCCTGGTGGAGCAGAATCTGTGGAATGCAGAGAAATGCCCTTTCTGGACTGCAAGCCGGGCCTTATTACTAACAGGTGAGTTCTGCACTTTTCACATCAGAGAGCAACACATGTTAAACACTTTCGCATCAAAGCGAACACCGCTGCCTGCACCCTCTCCATTACACAGACACTCATATTGCCCTTTTCATCACAGCAACAGTTTTGTCAGTAATGTAAGCACATACATTCCTGGGAGCAGTGAGAGCAGGGCCTGGTTCAGAGTGTGCGCTCAAAGGCCTGTTTCTTCAGCCGCTCTTGTGCCGAGATGCATCTGGCACAGGGTTACCCTGTCACAAATTAGACCGTGTCACTCAGCTCCTATCCATTAAAATAGTGGTAAGCAGGTGAAGCGTGAAACTGATACGGATGTAGGTGGACAATGTCCGGCTGAACACCTGGCCGCCAAGGTGCTCTGGGTGGGAGGACAGAGCCTGGATGTTTTCCTCCCACTTCCTAATCAGAACTGTTCATCTGGTGTTATAGTCTTCCCAAACATTGTCTTTAAAGGACACTTGGATTTGACTTCTGCATTAACCCCATATGTATCTGTGATTCCATAACAGGATGAAAGAGAAATATAATGTTGACCTCACATTATGTGCACTGCGTTTTGAAGCTGATTCCTTTAAAGGAAAATTCACCTTTACTGTGAATTTTTGGCTAAATACATGAAACTGCATGACTGAATCTTAGAGAGTAGGTTTGTTAGAGCTTGTAAGTCTAAAGATTACATTTTCTAAATGCAAACAAATTGAATTTTATAAGAAACTTTAAGGCAGTTTTTTATGTACTTTCCAGTGGGTATTTGACTTTTGATGCTCAACCACTGTCCTTTGGAAAAACCTTTAACCTTGAAATGGAATGGATAAGGGCGCTACTAAGATGTGAGAGATTCTGAACTGTAATTGATTTTCTTGGATCAAATAATTCAGTAAGATGTTTAAATTCTCACAAAAACAAACAAATTACTGGCTATATGCTGGTTATAGCAAGGCCAAGAATAAAAGCAGATATTTTATTAATAATTAAACCTGACTTAAATAATGTTCAGACAGACTAACTAGATAGTAAATTAGATTTGTTTATGATTTACTAGTTCTAGTTTGTTGTCCATTCACACTGCCGTATAAAATATAATTACGTTTTTAGAGACAACTCATGGTATTTTGTCATTAATACAAATTTTATTTATTTTTCTAAATTGTAGATTTTACCTTTAAGATCTTTTTTAACCCATAAATTGCAGTAAACCTAGCAGACCATTCAAAACATCAGCCAAACACGGTGGTGACAGCAGCATGCTGTGGGGATACTTTAAAAAAAATAATGTCTAAATAAAGAATCTGTTTTATTTCTGATTTCCTCGTGATAGTGCTGTATTTTCTTTATTTCTATGGATTGTGCCTCGACCTGTTAAGAGCTTTTTTGACCCAGAAATGATTCATACTTTTGAAAACCTCCAAGATTGGCTTATTATTTCCTGCATTCCGTTTTAAATGAGATTTGAAAGAGCGCTCACCCACAGGTCAGCCAAAGCAGGGAACATAGCCTAATGCCTCTCAGCACATCACATGCTCATAAGGCTCTCCGCGGTTTTCACTCCAGACCTCAAATAAATCAATTTGTCATGAGCTTCTGTTTAGTAACCAGCTATTTGAGCAATTTCAACATCTCAAACTCTCTTTTAATGTTCCGGGGTTAGAGAAACAAGGCAGCGTTCACATGTGTTTTCCAGCCATACATCATTATTCTGCGCTGTTATTAATGTTCAATTACAAAATCTGAAAGCATATGTTATCAAAGCAATGCCAGATGTGTGCGGATGTCTGTAAACACGCCTTGTGTGTTTAATCCCCTTTGCATTTGCACATTTGCAGAGTAAATATGATGGCTCCACTTTAGGGAAACATTTGAAACCGATCCACCCCTCCCTCTCCTTGCCTAACCTCCTCCCAGAAACGGCGCAGCAGGACGCCTGTCTTAGCCAGCCGCGCCTCAATCCTTTGCATGAGAGTTTTGCAACGAAAGACAACAACTTGGAAAGTGCTTTTTAGCGGAGTTAAGAGAGAAAGTCGGAAGGAAAGGAAAGGGGAGGGGCGAAGTGAGCTGATGGAGTCGGAGATGAGATAGCCTTCTGCTCTCTATCTATCTCCCCATCCTCCCTCTTCCAGCCACCGGGGTCGGACAGCCACGCACTGCGCCGCTTCTGTTCCGGATGATGTGACTCTTCTGTTCAGGCGGATCTCCGGTTATCATCGTCCATTTTTTTTTAAATTTATTTTATTTTTTGTCAGCACAAAGGCAGCCCCATCCTTCCATTTGTGCCAGATTGAGAGTCAGCCGGACTTTGCGCACAGTTCAGCCAGAGGAGGCTCCTCACCTCGGTGATGGTGAGCGCTGGTAGGTGGCCCGACTAACCCTTGCAAAGTCTTTCTTTACTCTAGAAAACAATGTTAAAGTCAATGGCATAACTATTGATAAACAGAGACTGCAGTTGCTTGGGGACCCTCGACCTCTTAGGGGCCCCATCACTGGCACCTGGTTGGCCCCATACGCAATTGAGGACTGACGGTGCTAAAACTTAATTATTAAAGTTATTGTTTGTTGGTTAATAACCGTATGAATTAATCCTGTATTAT
The DNA here is from genome assembly GCF_016077235.1 of Cyprinodon tularosa. Lineage (NCBI taxonomy): Eukaryota > Metazoa > Chordata > Actinopteri > Cyprinodontiformes > Cyprinodontidae > Cyprinodon > Cyprinodon tularosa. Next base: position 1,651,340 of record NW_024038375.1, on the reverse strand, counting down.
AGTGCGTTTACCCCACCTTTTGGCACCTTCCCTATTTTTGACTATTGGGCCGATGTATATTTACCCACTTTGAGATCAATAAAGTCAATCTATCAAAACAATGAAACTCATTAACCCTTTATAGGCACTCAGTGAAAAACTTTGAAAATCCAAATTTTCCAGCCAGTAGTGTCATTGGAATCCAAGACCTTATTACCTTTGTAAAATTAAAAAATATGGATATTTTGATGGTAAAAATGAATGTCAATGTAATAAAAAGAAACGCCAAGTTGCCTAGAAAAATAATAGAAATAATAGAAATGTAATAAAAGTGCTTTTATAAGAAATTGATGAAAAACACTATGAAAGTGAAAGAAATTGGTATTTGTTGGTCCAACATAACCTAGAGGTATTAATGCTGAAACCTAAATATAATTGTTAACTAGGTTTATAAACTTTTAAACTTAGATTTTTACCTTTTTTTCTTGACTTGTTAACTTTTTTTCCAACTTAATATACAGTAGGTAATATATCATTCCAAAGCTCATCTAATTGGTCAAATGCCAAAATAAGATGTAAAGCCATGTAGCAATAACTTTGCTGAATGGCTGGATATAGATCTTGTGCTTCTAGACGTCACAAAGGGGGGGACTCCATTTATAAGGGGTATGCAGGTGATCAAAAATGGTAACTTGTCCTATTAAGAGTTAACTACCCCAATCAAAGTGACAAGAAATAGTTTATGTTTGGAAAAAGGCAAACGGATCGGTGCCTCGCAGAAATGTGTTAGTTTCATTCTGTTCAATTTCAACCGCACATTTCAATGTTTTCCTTTTTTATTCCCTCAGGTTTTATGTGACAGACCAAAGAGCTCAAACTGGGTCTGTGAAGATGGTGAACAATTACTCATATTGTATCTCTTTTTTTCTTTTTTTCTTTTTTACAAATAAAAGCTTATGAAGTATGGGGTTCACGCAGATTTAAAACTCCATAGAACCCACTTCCATTATAATTACAATATTTCCACGGACCAATATTCTAGATTGGCTTAGGCTCAGCTAATTGGATGAGGACCACATGTGTTTTTAATTTTATCACAGATTCTCAATTAAAGATAAAATTTCATTCCAGCTCTTGGATTCATTTAAATCAATGTTGTTACATTGCTGTCCTGCTGAAAGGTCTGAAGTTTGCACTCTGTAAAGGATTTTCTTCCTCGTCTTTAATCTATTTAATCATCATCATCAGTCCTCTCACCAACCCCATCAGCCTCCCTGCTACTGCTGGAAAAAACAAACAAAAAGCAATATAAACAGTTCCCTAGCATTATGCTGCCACCAGCATGTTTAATTGTGGGATTCTGTTCATTTGTTTCCCATGTCAAACGTTGTGCATGTCAGTCAAAAAATAAATAAATACTTTTAGTCTCATCTTACAAGTAAACCTTCTTTTACATCTTCTGTTCTCATACCGTCACAGCACAGCTGCATTTATACTTAAATTAAGTCAGAGTAACATGAATCAGTTTACCAATTATTTGCTTTCTGAAGGCTCTGGGTTTTATTTAGGGTTATCAAAAATGATAGGGGCTGATTACATGTGCACAACAACCTTTTCATATTTTTTATTTGTTGAATATCTGGGGAAAAAAAACATGTAGTGCTAAAAAAACAATAATAAGCGCAAAATAAATAAATGGAATAATTGTTAACTGGAGTATACTGACTCTAAAGCCAACCATTTGCTGAAGAAACAACCTACTCAGACAAGTCATGGAACTAAAACTGAGATAAAGCTCCTTTTGTGTTTGTATAAATGCTCCATCCAGAATTCCTAAAGATCAATTTTCTGACAAAGAAAGGATACGTATTTACACTATAATTGAAATGTGAAATAAATAATAGTATTTTTTATTTAAGACACTAGTTTATCAGGTTATGTTGATCTAATTCAACGATTATCTGTTTATAGATGAATCATTAGGCTTATTGGTTACTAAAATATTCAAATACTGCAGCCCTAAAACCATGCTTTCTTTTCACTTTGCTATTTTGTCTTACTTTGTATTGCAGTATATTGCATGGAAAATATAAACTAAGTTAAAGAGGTGTGATTACTTTATTGAAGCCTAGAGCTTATGGTTGGCCTTGATTGCCTTTTTAATGTTGCTAATGTTATGATGCATTTAGTTAAATCAGAGAGCATATTGTGCTATGAGGTAATCAGTAGGTTTATATACAAAAAATTGCCTGTTTATCATTCCAAATTCGCCAGAGTGTTATATCCAAGTGAGTCGGTCATCTTTTCAAGTGACAGTAGAACAGTGTTAGAACACAATGTTTACCCTAGATGTTTGGAATAACTTCTTAGATTAAATTACTGATGCTTTAATTATAACAGAGAGGAAACTGTTGGGTAAACTTTTGAAGGTTCGCTCAGAATTCATCACAGTTTTCATCTTGACTAACACATTAAAATAATCTGAAATGGATCACAAGCCGATTTCTCCACGAATCTTCATTTGTTTTTTTTGTCCAAGATCTGGACTCTCTTCTTTCCTTCTTCTGCTCTTGCTCAACAGCTCTTAAGACTTTCAGGAGGTCTTTTGAATTTTGTTGGACTTTGTTTTTGTTATTCTGGACTAAAAGCAGATTTTTTTTTTCTTTTCTTTTCGTGTGGTTCACTCTCACATTGTACCTCTTGAAAGACAGCTGTGACTTGTAAACAGGCTCCAGAAGCGGAGATGGAGGAGCACTTTAATATACGTCCTGGTTGTGGCATTTTGTGTTCTGCATATTTGGGCTGGTATTAAAGCTGTAAAGGCATTGTGTTGAGAGCAATAAATTTAACGCAGGTTTCACGATGTTCCTTTTCTTATTTGGTAATGGCGTCTGTGAATAAAAGCCAAAGGAGACATTGTACGGTGCGGTGCAGTGCGTTGCCAGCACCCCAGTATGCTTGCAGGAGCTTTGTTAAGAAAGTTCGACTGATGAAATTCAGCTACAGGCCTTGTTATATTCTCTCCTTCAGTCAAAAAAGGAGACTAGAGATAGACCGATACGTCACTATTTTTGGCCGATATTGCCGATTGGCATTGACTGATATGTGCGTTCATTTGCAGATTCATTAGCACATTCAGCAGCCAAGCCTTCAGATCACATGAAGCACCTGCACTGCCACTTCCTCCATTTGTTATCCAGTGAAAGCATGATTTCTTTTTATGGTAAATAAATGTATTTATTTTTTAAACTGAAGTTTGTGTAACATTAAATATCATTGTGTCATTTTATTTTTTTTTTATGTAAGCAGACAGCAAATGTCGGGGATCGATTCAATTGAAGTCAAAACACTTTCTACAAGAGCCTTTCTAGATGGATATGGTGTAGAAGATCAATCTGGCTTATGCCAGATTACAAGACATGGGCCAGGGAGTTAAAGCTTTTATCCTTTTAATGTAACTTACCATAAATATGCCACGAGATTGTTACATAAATGGTTAAGGAAAGCAAGCTCAGTGTTTTGCAGTGAACACGTCAAAGCCCTGATCTCTATCATGTATAAAGTTTGTTGGCAGAGCAGAGAAAGTATGAACCAGGTGGTCAACAAACCAGACCTAGGCTGAAGCAAACAATGACATCAGTCTAAATCATTCCAGATATGTGCAGCTGAATTTTCAGTATTCCTTTATTTTCCTCCATTTAAATGATAAAAATGACACACTTATAACAAACCTTACAGAAGTCACAATTAAATTAAAAATTACATTGAAAGCTTTGTTCACCATATATTTTATCCATAGTCAACCAGCTGCCTCTGCTAAAGCTGAATCTTAGTGCACATAAAGTCTACAATTGGGGTCACCTTTAACCCTTGTTATGAAAACAATGGATAATCCTTTTGTTAGCCAGGCTAAAGCTTCCATTAAATGTTATATTTCTCACCTTCTGTTCTTCTCAGAAATATCTCTTTTAATGCCTAAATAGCCTGCGGGTTGCTGGTCGAACCAATCACAAGTCAGCTGATGACTCCCTGCCTTCAGGGATGCAACAGAGGCTAAACGAACCCTTTTAAAGAACAAATGTAGACAACGATGGGCAGTCGTGGGTGAGGGGTTAGGGTGAGGGGTTAGGGTGTCAGACTTGGATCCCAAAGGTTACCGGTTTGACTCCTGACCCGCCAGGTTGGTGGGGGGAGTAATTAACCAGCGCTCTCCCCCATCCTCCTCCATGACTGAGGTACCCTGAGCATGGTACCGTCCCGCCACACTGCTCCCTTGGGGCGCCATTGAGGGCTGCCCCCTTGCACGGGTGAGGCATAAATGCAATTTCATGGTGTGCAGTGTTCACTTGTGTGTGCTGTGTCACAATGACAATGGGAGTTGGAGGAGTTTCCCAAAGGGCTTTCACTTCACTTTCACTTAAAACGAACAAGGCGTCTTTATCCTGCCTTACAGTGTTTGGTAAAGCTGGCTGCACAGCTTAAAAGCTCCATTTCTCCTTTGAGTTTAAAATTAATAAAACAAATTGTATAATAGATTATTCCGCATTTAAAAAACAATTATACATTTCATAAACCTAACTGACCTAAAACAGGACAAGTTAATACAATGCATGTAAACTCCTGGTCTCAGCTGCATACAAGAAAGAGCTGCATGTTTAATTTCCATACAGTTCATATTATTATTGTAATATTGTATTTGCTCAAAGCAGTTATATTATAAAGTATAAAGTTATAGCTGGTAACAAAGCGTTTGTGCTTCATTTGTAACTTAGATTCACATCAGAACACTTGAATGTGAAGCAACTTAAGCTTTAGCATGAACAGGCTGCTTCCTATAACATATTTTCAACTGCCTATAATATTTGCTCTTCTTTTAACGAGGGGAAATACCCTCATCCTCTTTTATGTTTTCAACTCAGGAACATTATAGCTGTAGGGAAATATAAATGCCAGATGGAGGTGCTAAAGTGAGTGCAAAGGAGTGGATGTCGATGACATGGAGGCAATTTTTATAAGAAGGAGGAGAAAATGATTTTGTTAGTCGTAAATGCCTTCACCATTTGAGGCTATTTTATGGATGATAGTAAAAAAGAAAAACAAAAAAAGTGAGCGGTGGACAACCCAGGTGCTTCAGTCAGCAAAAACCACACATTTGCCTCCCAGCTTCAAGGTTTTAAATCTGCATTTTAATCTCACTGAAATATTAAAAAAAGTTTGTCTGATTCAATCATTCAGATGAGACAACTTTAGCTTGATCAAAGCCAATCAGTGGGGAGTGATCTGATTATCATTTAGAAGTGCAAGAATATGCAAAGTGAAAAACTCACAAACACAAAAAAAGATCTATGTAAAAATGTGACAATAATCTCTGAGGTTGGATGCATTTACCAATGCAGTAACCTGCTGTGGTTTTCCTCCCTGTAGGTGCAGTCATGTGGCAGGGGATTCAGATTTGCTTCACGCTGTTTGCGCTGCATTCGGCAGCAGCGCCGGCACACATCAACCGTCTGGCACTGTTCCCTGACAAGAGTGCCTGGTGCGAAGCCAAGAACATCACGCAGATTGTCGGGCACACAGGATGTCAGCCTCGCTCTATTCAGAACAGGTCAGGATGAAGGCCGTCTCTGTCTGTCCCTCTATCTGATGAGCCTGACCTTCAGAAAGAAAATGGTAGCAATTCTTAGAAACAAAAAAATATCTGATATATATTATATTATTATACTTAAAAGTTTTCTATTTAATTTTGATTTATATAATTAAATGATTGATCTAATATAATTTTTTTACATTTAGTTTGATATTAGATCTTTCTCTTTTTTATTCTCAGTTTTTTAAAATGCTTTAAATCATATTGAGCATAATTTCAGGCAGCTTTAGTCACAGTTCTATTTCCTTTGTCTTATTTATCATTTCAGTTAATTTTATCTCAACCTTTATTTCTATTTCATTTTTTATTTTTTTTATTTTGCTTTTCTTCTAGTATTTCATGTCCCTTAATCTGATGAATTTACATTATATTGATGCTCCTCTGCTCGTGTTCATTGAAATGTTGACATTTAGCTTTTTTGTTGATTTTTAATATTATATTTTAACTGCTGAAATATTAACATTTTCTGTATATATAGTAAATAGAAGACCAAACACCAATAGAAAATACAGTGAAGTAAACTTTCTTCAAAATATTTGTTGCACATATTTCATCATATGTTTTTACAAACATATGATGATATTGAGTTTGATGATAAAAACATGTTTGTTTAAAGTGATTTCTTTTGTTGAGTTATAAATTCTCCCAAACAGTTTATTTTGACCTGCTGATATTTCAGATATGACGTGCATTTACATTTCTTGTCAAATAATTGATATTTCAGCTTCTTATGTTGGATTATGTTGAAATAAAAAAAATAAAAATAAAAAAAAACAGAAAATAAAATTTGGATCAAAGTTTAACAGTAAGACTTCCATGGCTAAATAATTTGCTATCCAACAATTGACCAACCTAGGCTGATGATAACTAGTCTCTGTTTTATGAGTGAGTGTTTTCCCCGGGGCCTCAGAGAATCCTAAGACTTTGCAAATCAGTTCAGCTTTCAGGCACTGTGTTTTTTTTCCCCCTGCAGATCTTGCTTACACAGGCGCAAGAGCTTCGGCCGACTCAAGCACCTCCTGTCTGTGAGGCAGGCGCATTAATGCACCCTCTCGTCCTTGTTATACAGAGCCTGTCTGGGCCAGTGCTTCAGCTACAGCGTCCCAAACACGTTCCCACAGTCCACAGAGTCCCTGGCGCACTGTGACTCCTGCATGCCTGCCCAGACACAGTGGGAAGTGGTAAGAGTTATTGCACATTAGCTCACGTAGCAAACACACGTCAACAGGGTCGAATTCACGCATGAGGGAAGAAGCGAGTTTGCTCCTTTAAACAATCTTCGGAAACAAAAACATGAACAGTAGATGAAGCAGAGGACAGTATTTTATATTCTGTTATTGGACCTTTGAATCCTGCAGGAAATCGGTGTTTTGAAAACACAGGCTTTGTGGTGGGGTGGATGTAGTTTGGAGAGCAGCCAGGTGACATGGAGGGTGGGGCCACAGGTGAGGTCACCTCCTACTCCAGGGGGAAATATTAATCCTCCTGGAGGTGAACATTTTTTTTTTACCAGATAAGTTTATTTTCTCATCTGCTGACCAAGAAAGATTAGAGAAAATGCAATTACTTTCCTCCTGGTTCTGTTGAAATGGATGCCTTTGTTGAAATGATTGTTGTTTCAGGACTTTTAACCTAATTGAGTTTGAAGCAAAGCAGAGTCAGTTCTCATGAAAGAGGACACTGCTCCCCGATGCTCTGGCTCTCGCTGAAATGCCTGAATGATCATTTTCAGTGGATAATGGGAACAGTGAGGAAGGGGAGTTTACTGAGGTCTGGAGAGCAGGCAGAGTTTGTGTAACAAAAACCTCAACTGCAGGTTTATCTATAGCTGTGTGAAAAAGGATTGTCCAGGTTTACCTCCTTCACACTGAGTGTCACATATTCACAGGTCAGTGTGACTTTTAACTGGTGTCCTTTCTTTCTTTCTTTCTTTCTTTCTTTCTTTCTTTCTTTCTTTCTTTCTTTCTTTCTTTCTTTCTTTCTTTCTTTCTTTCTTTCTTTCTTTCTTTCTTTCTTTCTTTCTTTCTTTCTTTCTTTCTTTCTTTCTTTCTTTCTTTCTTTCTTTCTTTCTTTCTTTCTCCTGCCTCCATTGGTTCCTTGTCTCAAATTTTCCTCTCTCCCTTGTTTCCTTTGGTTTTTTCTTGCGTTTCCTTCCTGTTATTTTTTTGAGTTTTTTTTTTTATTAAATTCAAGAACAAAAATCTGAAAGGGGAAAATAAATTTGAAAGTAAAATAAAGATAGTAGTCAGACGTTATAGCACTTTTTCAAAATTTATTTTTCAAACATTGTAAAACTGATATTATTTGAGACTGAAAAAAGTTTTTTGAGAGAAAATATTTTGTCATTGAATAAATAAAAGATTAATGAACATTTGGAAAATAATTTCCAAGGGAAAACAGCTCTCTCAAAAATATATTTCTACCCTCCGATATTGTTATATTTGCATTAAGAGTGAAAACATTTTCTTTCAAATATAGATATAATACACCACTGGTCAAGCATGTTGATTATTTTCCAAAAATAGAAAGGGAAACTGTTCAAGTTCAAACCCCATCGACATCTCCTTTCTCTGCAATTATTACAATTCTGAACTTCCACCATAAAACTGGCGAATTCAAACAAAGCACCGAATTGACGTCAATTCGGGGAAGTTGTGGTTCTGGCCTGTACTTTTGTCACGCCACGAAATTAATGGACTGGAACGGCTATTCCAATCAAGCCATCAGCTCTGGGGCTGGTCCGAACCCAACCGGGTGACGGTATGCTTCCCCTTGCTTGCCTTACAGGGCAGACGAGGGAAAGTACAGGGCCGCCGTTGTCCAGGCTACCATCACCGGGTCGGGTTGGGTCGCTCCGTCCCCCGCTTGCCCCCCCCCCCCCCCCCCCCCCCCCCCCCCCCCCCCCCCGTCAGCCGGAGTTCCCGGACCAGCCCTGGAGCTCTCGGCTCGGGTTCTGCGTGGACAATTTTGAAATTCTCCACGGACGTTTTTTTTAGGTATGAAAAGAAGGACATGTTCGGGAAAAAGAGGACGTCTGGTCACTCTACCATACCAACAATTTGGTGTTTCAGTGAGTGAGTGCTTGTTGCTATGATGCGTCTTTGCTCAGCAGCTTGGCTCGATGTAAACCAACCAATCAGCGCTCAGCTCATCTAAACATTCATGAGCATACTATACAAGGAAGAAAATCTGTCATTTCATTCTAGGGCTTTTAACCAGACTTGCATTAGGGGGCATAGAACAGCAAATATGCTATATATATATATATATATTAAGCCTTCTAAGTGTTTTCTTCACTTATACTCAAATCTCTTTCCCACATGTTTGCTGTTTTCCCTACTTGACATGCAGCAAATCTTTCAGTAGTGTCTTCCTTTAGTCTACTCTTTCATGAAAGCCAGATTTGTGGAAGGCACAAGAATGTGGAAAGGTATGTTCTGTTGATAGATTCATCCACCTGAGCTGTGGATCTCTGCAGCTCCACCCAGAGTTACCACGGACCTCTTGGCAACTTCTTTGAATAATCTTCGCCTTGGTCAACCTATCAGTTTATATGCATGCCCTTAACTCTCAGCCTTTTCAAACTTTTTTCTGATTTCTTTTGATGATAGGTTGAGGATTACTCCATGAGAAGGAGTTGGGATTATGGCTTTCTGAGCTACCACTGCTTTACTTTCTCCCTGATCTCTTTGCTGCGTGACTTTGTTCCCATGATGCTCTTGTTATCCAGAGTATCTTGATTTATATTAAGAATAAATTACACCCAGGTGGGCTGTATTTAGCAATATGGCTACTCTGAATGCAGTTAGCTGTACTGGATTTTATTTAGAGGTGTCAAAGTGTTGTCTCTGAATACAGATGTGTAAAAGTGGCATTAACAGTAAATGTGATTGTATGTTTGCTATGGCATGGATGGTTAAGATTTTGCACAGGCAACCTGTAAACAAACAGACATTGACATCTGATATTACAGAATGAACACTGAACCTGTTCAGCTACAATGATTTGCATGTTTGTGTTTGTGTGTGCATCTAGGTGACCCTGGAGTGCCCTGGTAGTGAGGATTCCCCACGGGTGGACAAGCTGGTGGAGAGGATCCTCCACTGCAGCTGCCAGTCATGCAGTAAGGAAACTGGCCAGGAGGGGGCAGTGATGCAGCTGTATCCAGCAGACAACACCCTGGATTCAGCGCCTTCTCTATCTGATCCCCTGATTGCAGATCCGTCCCACTCAGATAACCTCTCTGTCAAACAATCCAAGCCTCATGCAGATCATCATCACACGCTGCCCCACTCATCAGGCGGGGGTTAGAACCACCTGCTTATCCACAGTAATGACTCTGCACATCTTCTTTTCACTCTCCTCCACACTGCTTCCTATGTACCAGTTTGTATTACTATTGTGGCACTTTGAATCTGGCACCCCCCCAGAGATCTGTGATTTCGGAATGAGCTCACATAAATACCACACTCTATTTTTTTAATAATACTTACAGGTGTCTTGTGACTATAGCCGGTTGTATACTGTAGGGCTTTTTTTTCTGCTTTGAATGTCATAAATACTCTGTTTGAGGTAACTATCTCTAATGTTGTATGTATGTTAATAAATCATGATTCGTATCCAGTTAGACAAAGTCTGGAATTTAATTTCTGAGTTTTCCTGGTAGTGCAGTTTGTAACGCTGCTGACATGCAACAAGAAGGTTCTGAGTTTGATTTCTGATCCAATATCTTTATGAACGGAGTTTACATGCGTGGGTTTCCTTCTGGTTACTCCAGCTTCCTCCGATAGTCTACAAACATGACTGTTAGGTTAATTGGCTTCTCTAAATTCTCTAAATAAACCAGGGCGTACCCAGCCTCTCGCCCTTAAACTGCTGAAGATGGGCCCCAGCCCTAAAAGGAAACACTTAAGAAACAAAAGCCCCTTTAAGAAACATTACAATTATCTTTAGTTTGTGTCTGTTTTCCTCCTTACCTTATGTCTTTCCTCTTTTCTAAATTGGCTACCTTTCTTCCTTTCACAACATCTTTTACCACTGACAGATTGTGATGTTTCATCTCAGTGTTTCTAATTTTTCTGATAATGAACAGGATGTTTAAATCCAAAGATAATTTAAGAATGTAAATGGAGCATCATTTTAAGAAACAAGGCTATTTATTTCAATTGAAGTAGATAATTGAACATAAAAAAAAAATACATTTTCTATACCTGGTTGTTCATCAGTGTCAAAGGTATGTATCTCTAGCAGCCTTTGGGTTAAAGGTGGGTTACACCCTGGATACTTTCGAAGTCCATCACAGGGTGACACAGAGACATAAAACCATGCACACACATGCAATCTCATAAATCTCAGGCCTATGGCCAGTTAAGACACCAATCATCCTAAGTGTAAGGTTTTTGGACTATGGGTTTAAACCGGAGTATGTTAAAGGAAGTCATGCATGCACAAGGAGAACAGTAAACACAGAACAGAAAGCCATGGTTCAAGCCCAGGTCTTTTTTGCTGCAAAGCAACAATAACTATAGATCACAGCATTGTACAGCTTTTTTTTTTTCATGATCCTCAATAATCACAGGCTGGACCATATTTTGAGTATTTTTTTGTTGGTTTCCACTGGGATTTTGCTTATTTATTTAATCAAGGTTGTGAGCTCCAGCTCTTTGAGCTCCTTTTCGTCACCTTTATCTTCAGCCCCACCGAACAATTTCAAGCTGGAACTCTGGATGAGACCACTCCCAAAAAAAAAATAATGAAGTAAAATCACTAAAAATGCAATCTGTATTATATAAATATTAAAAATATGGGGCTTTTGAATTAAATAATGTATAATATGTCTGCTGAATGTGTTCTCTAAAGGTTTACCCATGACCCCTACACAAAAACAAAGCTATTTAGTGTCTTTTGGCATGCAGACAGTACTTTGGATCAACAGAAGTCCAGTGACAGCAAAAGATTCTATTGATGCTGCATGAGCAGTGGGAACAAATCTGTTACATAAGATGAAAAATTTTGCCCGGGGTTTGTTCACTATCTGTAGTAAAACACTAAGCATTGCAGGAAACCAAGATAGAACATTAGCCTGAAAACACCATCCCCTCAGTTAAACATGGTGGTGGCAGCATCATGTCATGGGGGTTATTTTCTTGAATAGGGATAAGGAGTTTACTCATATGGGAGGCAGAGAATGGCACCATTATGAATGTTCTCCTTTAAACCAGACAGTAAAAACACTTTGATCATATTATTAATGCCTAAAGAAATTAAACTATTATTTTATCCACAATTATTGTGGAATGCCACCTCTTTAATAAAAAACTGAAAACCAAAAAATATTTTAGGAGTTCCGTTTAGGCTAATATGAAGTAGATAACAAATTCCTGCAATGAGGCATGAGCAAATTGATGGAGGAACAAACAGACGGATGTTTGCCTTTTAAATGACAAGAAATACCTTGTGTTCCTCTTGTCACTGGCCTTGGATGGATTACCAAGGTAACAGGATGTTGTGCGGCTAATGCATGGCTCGAGGCACGGGGACAGAGTCAAGGGCAGAAGAACATGGGTTTCTCATAATTCACCTCAGTAAGGAAAAGGTCTAGAAACCATTCATGTAAAAACTCTCAAAAATCAAATCATTTATTCTAAAAGGTTCAGATCTTGTCCAGCAGATGTCAGCAGATTGGCACTCAGAAGGGAAAATACTCAGGTTTTCCAACTTATCTTCAATGAGATTATCTATAGCATCTTTTCTTGTTCTTCATCTTACCATCTCTTCCTCCTGTCACCATGTTCAGGCCTCGTCTGTTCTCATAACGTCCTCTCATGTGGGCCTCTTCTGTGTAATTAAATTTGATCAGCAAAAGGTTGGATGTCTGTCTGCGCTGAAAAGCAAATCGATCACACTGTTATCTCACAGCAGCACATGCTGACAATGTTTTCAGGACTCTGATGGGCAGAGCATGGAGGCAGAAATTAAGAAGGCCATTTCTGAACACGTCAAAGCTTTTTGTTACATTTTATCTGGTTTATACAGTGATAAATTCATCCTTTACCCTCCAATCTGCAACCCTACTCACTCTCACACTAAAATACAGACTTCTGCACTCTTAACCATGGAGCCTGAGCTTACACTGCTGTTATAGCTAACTATCTGCTTGATTTGAGTAACCTTTTCTTTGGTTTATGATGTTTAATTTCTGATAAAAGCATAATTTGTCCTGAGAGCATTATTTAAATGATATAAAATTTAGGGTATATTCTTAGAAAGATGAGAAATATCATTAGATAATGAACTTGAGGTCAATATACCTCACTAAGATTCGGCTAATGCTCACAAAAATTTATCTCTTTCGTTATTTAAAAGCTTCTTCGGTCAGATAAACCATCCTTCATCTCATCAGCACGCTCTCAAACCTAAATGTTTCATATTCATACTACATTTTGGAGTTTCCCATTAAGGACCCAAAGTTCTCAGTCTCGAAAAGGGATGCAAACACAAAGGAATCAAATTAATTTTTTGTTAAAGTTACAGTGGTGCAGCATGCTGGTCAGTGGTGCCTCTTATTAAACTCATTTCAGAGTCCAGTAGTTTGTTTGATTATGATTCAATTAAGTTTTTTTTTCTTCTTATCAGAAAAAAGTAGTTTAAATAAATGTTAAAAAGGCTTTTTTTTTCTAAATAAAATATGAAACGTCACATTTTTGTTTAGTAGTCAAAAGCTGATGTGCAGGAAACTAATTTTGGTTTGAATCTGGGTTCATGTTTGTAATCACAGGAGAAGCAAAATCTTTTTTTGGATATACATCATGATGTGGTTTAAGTATGCTCTGAAATGTAGAAACAGTGCCCCATACAGTCAAAGTATGCAATGGTAGCAGTATTATTTGCATTGAATGTTGGTTTAATTTTTCTTTAACATTGAAAAGGATATAAACTAATACTTAGGTTTTTTCTAATTTCTATTTAATTAGAGAGAGAAAATGGTTTTTAAATTCAACAAAAAACTTTTAATATAAAAGCAAATAGCCACCCCTTTTATTTATTTATTTTTTCATTGTTAATATGTGGATAAATGAAAATCAATCCCAACAACACACACAGATTTTACTTAAAATTAGAGGTATCCTTCAAATTATGAGCAAAATGAATGAGTTAGATGCAAGTAGGCTACATTAAATTTGGATTTGTAGCAGAGAAAAATGGTAATATAATTTTGCACCATTTTGTAAATTAATTCTTACACTGTAAACCCGTAAGTTGAAAGTAATTATTAAACTTAGTAGTTAAAACGTTACAATTTCTACTAACTCAAATGTGTTGAGTTAGTGTAATATATTCTTTTGGTTTGACTACATTTAACTCAAACTTTTGGATCAGTCTGATTTATTTTGCTTATTAATAAAGCATAAGTTAAAGTACTTAATAAAGACTGAAAATAAAATCCCACTGGGGTCAATTCCAAATGATTATCATTGCACTCCCAAAATATAAAAAAATGGTTTGGGATCTTAATGTATCTATTAAATAAAGCCATACAATTTACTAGATAATTCATGCTTGATTGATTGATTGATTGATTGATTGATTGATTTTATTATTATTTTTTTTTTGGAGTATTTCATTTCCTACTTTCTGCAACAAAAACTCGTAGTCTTTCTGTGAAAACATTAACTATAAGGCAAGTTTAATGAAAAAAACACACACAATACAACAAAAGAAACAACTACACTGCAGACCCTAATAAGTTAAAATCAAAACTGGTAAAAAAACAACAAAACAAAACGAAGAAGTCTATTAAATCAAAATATCTTTAAGTAATGAATTACTTTAAAGGATATTTTTGCCAACTTCAAATTTATTATGTTTTTCTTTTTGAATAAGTCAAGTTTACTTAAAGATTACATTCTTATTTAATTCAAGGTTACACTAAATTCTAGAAAACAAGTACAATAGAATGTTTGAGTTATATGTATGTCTTCTGAGATTATTTTATTAACATAAATGGTTTATTGACTGCTTCCAATGAAATCTTGATTAGTCCAGCAATTTAAAAGACCTGTCAAATACCACCCTAATAACTCACACAATATTGGTCAGATTATAATGAATTACAGCTAATTATAGTACTAATATAGCGCATAGAATTGATATTTTATTTCTATTTGCAGCACTGGCCCCACCTATTGCCAAATAATCAACTAATGAGGTCTAATTGATCTCAGCCAGGTCCCACAACTTTCAAATATTTAACTTGTTTACATGACGTCAGCTTACATACATTAAATTATCAAAGATATTTTGTCCAGTATGTTCACACTAATTATTTAAGATACAAACACTGACATTTTTTTTTTTTATTAAAAATGTTATCCTAAAGTTTGGCGGTTTTATTTTATCATCTGCGTTCACTGTCTGTGCTAAATGGCACCGCTATTCCTGTATCCAGATCATGGACCGCAACCATCAGGCTGCTTCTGATCCCTACCATCTTTATCCTGCTCTGTGTTTACCCGTGATTTTTAAACCCTGGTTTAAATAAATTCTTATGAACCCAAACTAGAATGACTGTGGTACTTTTAAACACGCAGGTCGAACCCTGTAAAGCGTTCTCGTGCGCGCGCTCTGAAAGTATCGCTCCCGGCGACGCGCGGCGGATGTGAGCAGAAAGCAGCATCTCTTCAGGAGCGCAGGGTTCAAGTGACAGGTGCTGCAGTTTGGTCAAAGCCCAGACAGAAACAAGTCATTATAGGCCTACACGGAAAACAAAAAACAAAGAAACACTCAAACGATCAGTGGAAAGGATACTCATCCAACACAGACAGCAACCGGATTTATCTATCAAGGTAAGCGGCATAATATTTACCTAGTATTAATATCATGATGATTTGGCTGAAAAAGAAAGCTTATTTCTAACCAGAAAATATTATGTGGGAACAACACAATCCTTGACTTATAGCTGTAGACGCCACATCTAACAATGTGCTATTTGTGCCTGAGCACAAGAAATGAGACATTACCCTAAAGAGAAGTATTCTTGTTTAGGGTAATGACATTTGTAATTTTTTACAAGATACAAACATTCTAAAATCATTTTGATTTGGAGCTAATTTTACAATCACTTAATATCTTGTCAACATCAGATTAGTTCTGTAGCAGGGTAAAGGTATTTATGCCAATTTTTGCAATTGAATGTTTGTTTTCTTTGCTTTCTTTTGACAGATTTTACACACACACACACATACACACACACACACACACATACATATATATATATATATATATATATATATATATATATATATATATATATATATATATATATATATATATATATATATATATATACATATATGTATATATGTATATATATATAGTGTTTTAATCCCATAGTCATAAGGTTATGTCTATGAGATAAAAACACATTTTTAGCCCTCCTTGTCTTATTATATTGTAGAAACACCTTTATAGCTGCCGGTGTTTTAAGGTATGACCCTTATAGCTTTGTATATGGAAACTGGGTGTTTTGTTTTTTTTTTTGCAGAATAGCTCAAGCTCAGATGAACATTACAAAGTAGCTTTAAGTCTGGTAAAAACCTTGAAATTTGATTAAGCCATTCTGTTTTGATCAGAACATGTTCATTGGAGCTCTTTAGGTTGGGTTGATGTTAGGGGTGAGTATTGGCGTGGCTGTCACGATACAATATTATGACGATATTGCAATATCACTATGTATTGTGATATTTTACCCAGCTATCAAAATGAAATGTGTAGATTAAAAAGTAAGTGCTGTATATGGTCAACAGAAGAAATTGGTCGTTTAGATATTTTGGTGGTGCAGAGATAGCCCATTTCCCCTCGTTGTCTTAGAGGAAATGTTTCGTTTTTTTAATCAATATTAGGAACCGAAAGATTAGGCAGACGAAAATCACGATATATCACCGAAACGATTTTTTCCCACACCCCTAGTTGATGTATTGGAGCGAAGCCCTGCCCCAGTTTCCAATGGGTTTCCTTACTCTTTTGTCTTAGACTGTAAACAATGTTGAAAAATTTTTTATTCTGTCTCACAACATTTCTTTGTCTAACAGTGTCATTATCAAGACATAGTACTTGTTAGTAATTTCTAAACTAGTTTGCTTGATTTCCCAGAATGTGTGGTGTGGATGTTGATCTGGATGAAGGAGGCTCAACTGAAGAGGAAAAGAACGAGGAGTTCTGGCTTGGGGATGCAGAGAAGATGCTTTCTCCTCCAGTGGCCCACACTGATGGCAGCGCGTGGGGCAGCCGTAGGGACACGTGTGGCTTTGTGGCCTGTGGAGGGGTTCTCATCCTCTGGAACCTGTGCGTGGTCTCTGCTAGTGCTCTGCTGCTGGCTATGGTCTTCTCTGTGGTGCTGCTTCCTGCAGCCCTACTGTTGTACACTGGTTTTCTCTGCCATTCCAGGGTAAGTCCTCTGCTGGCGAGCAATCTAGTTTTATTTTAATGTATTTAAAGAAAGGGGAAACTAAAAAAGAAATCATGCTCACACATTGGTTCCCATCTAATGCAATTTAGATTGCTTAGACTCAAGACACCTCACTGTCAATCCTTGGGTGACATTTGGAAGAATGCATCTAAAAAATTTTTAGACCCATCCATATAATATTTGGAAATCTGGGTTTTTTGCAAACACATTGAAGATTTTACTTATCTTTCCAGTGGCTTTTTGTAATTTACAAAAAGTCACTGGAGGTGGTTTAACAGACTGCGTTTGAGAAACCCCACGTCTCTCCTGCTGTCACAAAGCTCTTATTTAAAAATAGCTTCCTGAAAGAGATAAGTACCTCTGAAGACCCTTGAAAGACCATGTCTTGCTTATAATATACGTGTGATAAATTTGACCAATTCTTCTGAACAGGATTGGAAAACCTTAACATTTTACTGATCCCAGCATGATCCAAATGTAAAAAACAGTTGTTGAAACCATTTAAAACTAAAAATCTCTTATACCATACATTTATTTCATCCAGCCACACCTTCAGTGATGTGCTGATGGTTGTTTCACCTGGGAAACAACTGGGGAAAGAGAACTAGGAAATTATAAATTAGAACATTTGAATAACTTGGTGTCGTTCCAACCTACTTCAAACAACTACAAACAGACAATCTATACATTCAATTATGAAGTTCATTTTAAAATAGAAAAAACCTTGATAATCAGCACTCCAAGGTGCTTCATAATTTTAATGTGGGCAACAACGGTTCAGCATTTAGCCATAATGCATCATTGCCATATAAAATCCATGAGGTAGTAGATAGTGCTGGTTATCCAGATTGTTCTGTGCTGTTCATGACCGTGTACCAATCTATCTACTCCCCCCCCCCCCCCCCCTTTTTTTTGGAGTGGTTGGCACTGATTTCCTCCTCATTGTAAAACCTGATACGAATGCCTAAGTAAATGCTCAGGGTATGAACAAAGACTTTCACCTATAGGTCACTGCTGGAAGAGTGGAAAAGCAAATCAAGTCCCTCTGTCTGATGCTATATCGTAGAACTTAATAAACATCAAAACAGCCTCTATAAATGCCCACCACTGATTAATTTATACATAGGCTACACTACTCCACATACAAAATCCACTTAATATGTCCTGCTCTCTCATCTGAGAAAAATGTACGGCTAGGAGCAGCAATCTACTGTGTGGTTTTATGTCTACAGCATTGTATTTTTCAGAGTTTTGTCAATTTTTGTGTGTTTTTCTAATGTTTTAAAAGTTTAGATCAGTTTAACACTAATTATCTTTAGGGCATCTAAAGAAAGGAGGGGCCGATGGTTTACAGTTATGTCTGCTGGCATGAGCAGTGATTATTACAAAGAAACCTATCCTGATATTTTGAAAGGGAAAAGAAACACATCTGTACTAAAAATGCAGCACGCAGAGCTTTCAAATATGAGTATTAGGGCCAGGCAAGGGATTTTTTTTTTTAAATACTTGAATAAAATCATAACTGTTAGGTTTCTGTTTCTGCTATGTTTTTCTTTTGAGTTTTCAGTTTTGCTTTGCTCCATGTTTTGTATTCTTTCTGGTTTATTTATTATTTTGTTGCGTTTTCTAGTTATTTCCAGTCTTCTAGGTTTTTCATTTGTTCCCCTCTGCTCCCCTCTTGTGTTCTCCTTTTTCCCTAGCTCTTTTCCTTCTTTTCTTTTCTCCTTTAAATGCTCTCCCTCTTCAGTTCTTGTTTGCTGGGTCCTCGTCTAACCTCGTCTAACTTCCTCCAGCTCGTCTCTCAGAGCCTTCCTCCTGGTGATAGTGATCCTCCTGATGTTTCCATGGTTTCTGGTTAGTTTAGACTTGTTTTCATGTTTTTGATTTTTTTTTTGGACTCCTAGTTTCCTGATAGTTTTTGGACTTTGTTTTCATTTTTTGGGGGGGGGATTCTCGTTTCCTGTTGGTTTGGACTTTGTGTTTTCATATTTGGATTTTGGATTACCTGCCTCTGTTTCCAGTTTAACCTTTCATTAAATCTTCACAAGAAATTTTCCCCTCTGCCTCCTTGCCTCTGCTTTTGGGTCAACTAACCATAATCAAATTGTGACAATAACATTATAAGAATAAAGTCGCAATATTCAATTCGCAATAATAGTCATACATTTCGGAGAAGAAAGTCATAAAATTGCAAGAATAAAGTTGAAAAATAATGAGAACAAAGTCATCATACTACAACCTGTTTCAGAAAAAAAAGACCTGAGCTCTGACCAGCATATGACGGCCGACCAGCACCCCAAACCAACAACCACTTTGACATTCTGCCCAATTTGATCCTGGTGTGCTCAAAGATTTCCTTGTTTGTCAAACCGATGCTAAAGTATAACTTCACCTGATGCGCGACATTCCTCATTTTAGGGAAGAAAGTGCTTCTTGTAAGAGTTTTCATAAAATACAACTTTATTACCGTAATATTACGACTTTATTCTTGTAATTCTGTTAACTTATTCTTATAATTTTTACGACTTTATTTTCGAATTAAAAAAAAAAGTCTCTAGACTGGCCCTAATACTCCGTCGTATTCAAACTTACTTCACTTTGAGAAAATATGATGTACCATACGGTACCATTGATAGCAAGCTGAATGACTTTTTATGGATCTAGAGACCGCTTTACTCTTATGTTTTATTCCAGAACAGTTATTTGATTTCTTAAATAATATATATGTGTATGTGTGTGTATGTACAATAATTCTGTTCCGTGCTATGAATGAAAATATTTGAAACATAAATCTAGAAGATGACGAAAGCCTTTGTTGCCAAAACCTCTGTTTTTTAAACCTTATCTCACTCTAATCAAGACAGACATCCTGGCAGAGCCAAAAGGTTTATGCAAATATAATTTGACATTCTTCATTGACAGTGGGCAATATCTCTGAGCTATTCATACTCGTCTGGACCTGATGTGGAATTTAAAACACCAGATCACTGTGCTGAAGTTTATATTGTGCTGATTTCAGCTAAGCCATTTGAAGTTTGTTTAGACTTTGAAATTGCTACTTCTATCTATATTTAGTGACCATTTACAGTCATTCTAAATATCTGATATTTAACATCATATTGGCATAAAATTATAAACTTTGATACCTTATATGTTTTCTATAAGACCCCCTACTCTCTTAGAGGTATTGCATTTGTGCTAGGTTGAAATTGTCTTTGAACTCTGGGATCTGAGAATAGCATTTCATCAGAGTTGAGTGCATTTTGAAAAGCAGTAGGATTGTTGCCCTACAAACCTTTTTCGTAATAATTTCTAAATTCCAGATTATTAGTCAGCAGAGCAGATTAACACAACATGTATTTATTTTAGTATTTTATAATACTGCAGCCATATTGGATATTGAATTCTGGGAAATCCTTCTTCTCTCAAGAAAACAAAAACAGTCAGTGTAGATTAGTAAAGATATGTACCGTACTTGGTAAAGTTTTTCAAAGTTACATTTTTATCTTTTGCCAGGGTCCACAGATTGAACATGTTTAACATTTGATAGACATGAACAACTTACTACACCTATAGGCAAATTAACTGTTCTAAATATTAGCAATAACAATAAATATAGAGAAAATATATCAGGTAGCATTTAGTTTTAAATTTCTATGTTACTTATTTCATTTAATGTGGAGCAAGCATTTTGTCTGATTGCAGGACAGTAGAGCTGGCTTGCAGCAGTTGCTCTATTCTGCTGGTCTTCTTTATTCAAAAGAAGCCCAGGTTAATGCTGGCTAATCAGCAAAAAATACCTCTCTTCACCAAAGAAGACTTTGAGAAGCTTTTACAGCAATTAGCTCTTTTGAAGATGAAAAGCTCATTAAATATAAGTGAATGTGGAGGTTAATACTGTCATGATGGGTATCAGGGAGGCCCAATATGCAGAACACTGACGACACGGATGGAAAGTTTAACAGAGTTTATTTGCAAGTTCACACATATAATAAAGACTGATGCAATGGTTCTGGGCTGGGACCGGTTCACTGGCGTCTGTGAGAGAGACAGTTTGGTTAGCGAAGGCTTGGCAGAGACTTGACTTGATTGTGTTCAGATTTGTACCTTGATGAATGTAGATGAGGCTTTGGGAGCAGAACTGTTGGGTCCGGGGAAAGCTTGGTTTGGCAGAGTCCTTAAGCTGTTTCAGCGTCTTACTTCTAAAGGCTGGTTTGACCTTGGCTTGTGTTTCCAGCTCGGAAACCTGAGCTGCTAGGAAATCCAGAGAGTGAGTCTTCAGGTTTGGCTCGGAGGGCAGGCTCGGCAGGTTAAGCTCTTCCAGAGCTTCACAGGAGGAAAAAACAGGAAACCAACTGATTAAGACACTGCGGCGTCGAGGCAAGGTCTGAAGGCAGCTTAAGTAGTCCAGGTCCTCCAGATGATATCATCAGCTGCAGGTGTGCAGAGCAGCTCAGCAGGGAGGATCCAGGGTGGACTCTGCTGGAGAAAAGGTGTATTTCTCCAGCTCCCAACAGTACCCCCCCCCCTCAACGACCGCCCCTTGGCGGTGCGGAAGAGGTAGACGGGAGGGAACGCTCATACTCCTCGATGAGAGAAGGGTCGAGGATGTATGAATCAGGAACCCATTGTCGGTCCTCCGGACCGTAGCCCTCCCAGTCGACGAGGTACTGCCAACCGCAACCTCGCCGACGGGAGTCCACGATCCGGCGAACGGTGAAGGCCGGATGTCCATCGACTTCCAGGGCGGGTGGAGGGGAGTCGGATGGAGGGCAAATGGGACTAGAGATGACTGGTTTTACCTGGGAGACGTGGAACGTAGGGTGAATCCTGAGTGTCGGGGGAAGTTTAAGACGGACGGCGGAGGGGTTGATGACTCGAGTGATCTTGTATGGGCCGATGAATCTCGGGGATAATTTGCGAGGGGGATGTCCCGGGTGGACAGCCAGACCTCCTGGCCGACCTTGTACTCGGGGGCTGGACGTCTCTTGGGGTCTGTGAACCTCTTAGAGGACTCAGAGGAACGGTTGAGTGCTTGGATGGTCTCTCTCCAAACACGCTGGCAACGACGGATGTGGTGATTGACAGTCTTCACCGATATCTCTCTCTTGTCTGCAGGGAAGAGAGGTGGTTGGTAGCCGAGGCTAACTTGGAAGGGAGACTGACCGGTAGATGCAGACTTGAGTGAGTTATGGGCGTATTCTATCCAGGTGAGATATTGACTCCAATTGGTGGGATTATTGGAGGTGAGACAGCGGAGGGTGGATTCGAAGTGTTGGTTCATCCTCTCAGTTTGACCATTTGACTGGGGATGATAGCCAGAAGTTAGTGACACTTTACAATTTAGAGCAGAACAGAAAGCCTTCCAAACCTGTGAGACAAATTGGGGACCACGATCTGAGAGGATGTCCTGGGGAATACCATGGAGGCGAAAGACGTGCTTGATCAGCAACTGGGCGGTTTGATAGGCCGTAGGAAGCTTTCTGAGAGGGATCAGATGACAAGATTTGGAGAAACGATCTACGATGGTTAAAATAGTTGACATACCTCGAGACTCTGGGAGACCAGTAACGAAATCGATGGCAATATGGGACCGAGGACGTGAGGGCACAGGGAGCGGTTGCAGCAAGCCGGAGGGTGGCTGATGAGAGGCTTTGTTCCGTGCACAGGTGGAGCAGGCTGACACATATTCCTTTATATCTCGATGCAA
Source organism: Cyprinodon tularosa (assembly GCF_016077235.1). NCBI lineage: Eukaryota > Metazoa > Chordata > Actinopteri > Cyprinodontiformes > Cyprinodontidae > Cyprinodon > Cyprinodon tularosa. The sequence continues at coordinate 1,628,537 of NW_024038375.1, read as the reverse complement.
AGTGGGCCCCCAAAACCGTCTTGAGATCAGTGAAACTGTTCGGCTCACTCCCGGATGAGCAGAGAATCTTGCCGAGTGCATCCAATGAATGAGACGAGACCTAACAGACGAGGGAACATAGGTACGGTTAGGTGGTCCATTACCTGGATCAGGTTCTGTGGCCAGGGCAGCGTTGATTAAATCTGTTATCTCCCAAGTGACCATTCCAACGGTACATGAGGCAGGGAGGACAGGTTTGGGTGACTCAGGTTGATCCACAGCGTAGAGACGAGAGAGAGAATCGGGCTTGGTGTTCTTAGATCCAGGTCTGTAGGAGATAATGAGATTAAAACGTGAAAATAAGAGAGACCACCTTGACTGTCGAGGAGTAGCTTGTTTAGTGGACTGGATGTAAGCGAGATTCTTGTGGTCAGTCCACACCAGGACTGGATGCTCTGCTCCTTCGAGCCAGTGTCTCCACTCTTCCAAAGCCAACTTAATGGCCAAAAGTTCTCGGTCCCCAACGTCGTAGTTGTGTTCTGCGGGAGTGAGTTTACGGGAAAAGAAGGCACAGGGATGGATTTGTTGATCAGAGTCGAGTTTCTGAGACAAAACTGCCCCTACACCGGAGTCAGAAGCATCAACCTCTAGGATAAATTGCTTAGATGGATCAGGTTGGATTAGGACTGGAGCTCTGGAAAACAAGGTTTTGAGTTTGTCAAAAGCTGCTTGTGCCTCGGGGGACCATCGAAAAACTCTCTTGGAAGAAGTTAATGCAGTTAATGGGAGGGCGGTTTGGCTGTAATTTCTGATGAACCTCCGGTAGAAATTAGCGAAGCCCAAAAATCTTTGTTGCTGCTTACGGCTTTCTGGAACGGGCCATTCTAAAACAGCTTTTATCTTCTCTTCAGAAGGCTTAACCTGCCCGCCCTCGAGCTCAAACCCTAAAAAGGTAACTGAAGATTGGTGAAACTCACATTTTTCAGCCTTTACAAAAAGTTTATTCTCTAGAAGTCTCTGAAGAACCAGGCGGACATGTCTCTTATGTTCAGATAGATTCTTGGAGTAGATCAGGATATCATCAATGTATACGAATACAAACACATTGAGAAAGTCTCTGAGGACGTCGTTCACTAGGGCCTGGAAACATGCGGGGGCATTTGTTAAGCCGAAAGGCATGACCAAATACTCGAACTGGCCCAAAGGAGTCTTAAATGCCGTTTTCCATTCATCTCCTTCACGTATCCTAAGGAGATGATAGGCATTTCTTAAATCGAGCTTAGTGAAAACGGTGGCTCCTTGTACAGGCTCAAAGGCTGAGGCGAGAAGAGGAAGAGGATATTTGTTTTTGATAGTGATTTGGTTCAGGCCTCTACAATCTATACAGGGTCTCAAAGAACCATCCTTTTTTCTAACAAAGAAAAATCCTGCGCCCAACGGGGATGAAGAAGGGCGAATTATTCCTGCAGCTAGCGACTCGTTAATGTATTTTTCCATTGTTTCACGTTCTGGTTTGGAAATGCTATAAAGTCTACTGCTGGGTAACGGAGCACCGGGTAATAACTCGATGGCACAGTCGTATGGTCTGTGTGGTGGAAGGGACGAAGCACTGACCTTACTGAAAACAGGAGCCAAATCATGGTAATCAGGGGGTACCGGAGTAAGGTCAGGGACGTCCATCTCCCCCCCACCTCTAGGGGACCCCACAGCGGGAGCAGCAGAACGGAGGCAGGTCTCGTGACACAATGTGGACCAGGACTCCACATGACGATCGGCCCAATTAATATGGGGATTATGCTTCTCCAGCCATTCATAACCCAGTACCAGTGGGGAACATGCGGATGAAAAAACAAAGAAGGTTATGGACTCTTGATGGTTACCTGAGATTAGAAGTTCAAGGGGTTGAGTTTGGTGGGTGACTTGATGAAGTTTCTTCCCATCAATCGCAGAGACTCTGAGAGGCTGGGTTAAAGGAACCGTAGCAATTTGGAGCTGTTGGACGAGATCAGAGTCTATTAAATTACGTTCACATCCAGAATCAATGAAGGCTGAAAGAGAGAGGCTCTGGTCGAGGAAAAACAACGTGGCAGGTAGCAAAAGACGAGGAGGTTTTTCATTTTCTTCATGGCCCGTCAGACTCCTCAAAACCTCTGACGGGCCCCGGCTTTTGATTTTTCTGGACAGGAAGCAATGAAGTGTCCACTCTCACCACAATAAATGCAAAGTCTGCCCAAAAATCTCCTTTGCCTTTCCTCAGGAGACAACCTTGTGTGTCCAACCTGCATCGGCTCCATTTCAGTTTCTCCAGGATGAGTAGCCTGAACAGGCAAAGGGAGAGGCTGGCTCTTTGGCTTTGGTCTGGATAACTGTTCTGTGGGGGCAGAAACAACAGTCACGTTATTAGAGGCGGGGGCAGAGGAAAATAACGCCAAACTCTTATGTTTGCGGCTGTTTCTGGCCCGAATCCGGTTGTCCAGTTTTATAGTTAATTGGATTAGTTCTTCGAGTGTAGCCGGTTCATCACGGGTAGCCAACTTATCCTTAATATTTTCGTTTAATGCTTCGAAATAAGCACTCTTTAAAGCACCCTGGTTCCATCCGGAAGCAGCTGCTTTAACCCGGAAATTTATAGAAAATTCGGCCACAGAAGAATTTCCCTGTTTTAAATGAAGCAGAGCTCGAGAATCAAGGGTTTGGTCAGAGTCTTGGTTGAATACCTGGGAAAATTCAGAAACGAAATCTGAATAGTGACAGCTTAAGCTTTCATCTGAGGCAAATCTGGCTTGAGCCCAAGCCAGAGCTCTTCCTGTTAACTGGGAAAGGATAAACGTTATTTTCTTGTGGTCCGTGGGAAAACTGCCAGGAGAGTTCTGGAAAATGAGACGACATTGAAATAAAAATCCCTTGCAATCAGTTACGTTACCAGAAAACTTCTCTGGGAGACTTGGGCGGAACTCGGATGACGTCACAGCCGGTGACCTCGGTGGAGGAACTGGACCCGGAAATGGTTGGGTTGCTGGAGCGGTGTTAGCATTACTCACGTAATTTGCGTAGCTTTGGAGCCTCTGGTTTTGCATCTCAATATGCGTGTTTAGTTCACGGAGAGCCAGAGCGTGTCCATGAATTTTAGCTTCTTGCTCCTCTAATCGACGGAGGAGGTGATCTGCTGGGCCTTGTGTTTGGCCGCAGTGTTCTGTCATGATGGGTATCAGGGAGGCCCAATATGCAGAACACTGACGACACGGATGGAAAGTTTAACAGAGTTTATTTGCAAGTTCACACATATAATAAAGACTGATGCAATGGTTCTGGGCTGGGACCGGTTCACTGGCGTCTGTGAGAGAGACAGTTTGGTTAGCGAAGGCTTGGCAGAGACTTGACTTGATTGTGTTCAGATTTGTACCTTGATGAATGTAGATGAGGCTTTGGGAGCAGAACTGTTGGGTCCGGGGAAAGCTTGGTTTGGCAGAGTCCTTAAGCTGTTTCAGCGTCTTACTTCTAAAGGCTGGTTTGACCTTGGCTTGTGTTTCCAGCTCGGAAACCTGAGCTGCTAGGAAATCCAGAGAGTGAGTCTTCAGGTTTGGCTCGGAGGGCAGGCTCGGCAGGTTAAGCTCTTCCAGAGCTTCACAGGAGGAAAAAACAGGAAACCAACTGATTAAGACACTGCGGCGTCGAGGCAAGGTCTGAAGGCAGCTTAAGTAGTCCAGGTCCTCCAGATGATATCATCAGCTGCAGGTGTGCAGAGCAGCTCAGCAGGGAGGATCCAGGGCGGACTCTGCTGGAGAAAAGGTGTATTTCTCCAGCTCCCAACAAATACGTGGTACAGCATTAATTCAACAATGCAGTGATTCCAAAGCATGACAGCCAGCTCAATAACCTATTCATCAGAAAGAACACCAATAATCTATTTCTAAACAGGTTTGCAACACTTCGGAATGAAAAACAGGAAAATGATCCAACAATAAAAGTTATGAGAACAATCTACATTCTAAATAGTGTTCTCCTGAGCTTCCAAAGAAAGGGTATCACCCCTGGCCAAAGACCTTATCGTGAACAACACAGCTGTGAATGGGACTTAAAACTTCTACAATATAATAACAGAAATGTGATGATTTGTACCAGTTATGTGCTGTTGGATATCTCAGAAAATATTATGGCGATTATTAAAGAGCACCCAACCCTTCAAAATATCATCATCATACACTCTAGAGCTGTGGATACCAAAAATAAACCTGAAATACACAAAGAAGATTTCATGTCTTTTTTTTGTTGAGATTTCTGACGATTGATAAATGGTTGAAAACATACGTTAAAATAATATAAATCATATAAACTTCATCAATAACTTTAATATTTTTTTCAGATAAAAAAAAAAATCTTTTCACATTCAATCTCTTCTATTCAGTAAATAATCCTCTAGCAGCCTTAGCTTTTAGCAGAAAACACAAAGCCTTATTGTTGGCTGAGAGAGAGCTCATCACAGGAGGCCTCACTGCAGAATTACGCAGATGTTTCCGCCCCCCTCCCAAAAACTACTAATTTAATTCGCCTGTCTAACTCTACCTGGTTTCTCAATACTGCTTGAATTCTGGGTCCTAACATTCTGAGCTTCTGACAGTTCTGTTCTGACCGTCTTTTTTGAAGAGCCAAAACTCTTTTAGGCTGGAAGCACTCCTTATGTCACCCTAATCAGATTAAATCAGATTAAAGAAATTACTTTGGCTATGCCACTCGAAAACGGATTACTTTAAGTTAGAAAAAACATGATGGTAAAATTAATATATATATATATATATATATATATATATATATATATATATATATATATATATATATATATATATATATATATATATATATATATATATCTGCCAGGGGCTTACATAATGTGGAAACACTCTGTAGCCATGGGGTTAATTGTACTTTGATTTCTAACTTTAAACTATATATAACCTATTGTTTCCACTTACATCTCTCTTGCTGAATGAAATTGTTTTTCTAAAAACCCACTCCAATATGACATCTATCTGCTGCAGCCAGTACAGCTGTTACTACTGATACCTTAACAGAACCTCACTGTTTAGATCCAAACCATTCCTTCACACCAGTCCACTCCGGAGGTTATCCCCTATGTTTAGAGAAAACTTGACAAAAGCATCATAAAAATGGCAAGAATTCAATCTTGCAAATATCCTTCAAAAAGATTTATGCCAGACATTAGGAAATAAAAACACACAATAAAAAAAAAACAATTAACCTTACATCCTCTGAGCTGTTACAGGAAATTCAGAAGTAACATGTTCAAACTAAACCTTCCTTGATTTGCTGCAACGATTTTTTAAACTCCTCAGCAGAAAAGAGAGAATCTGCCAGCTGGCTACACAATGCATTTAAAACTCTAAGACTGCTTTAACCAACTTCATGCTGTGAGTGTTACATGTTTTTGTTTTATCTGGAGAAGAGGGGTTGTCTTTTTTTCCTCAAAAGGCTTTATTTACTTGTCCTCATTTGCACAACCAACATGTTTTCCCCAAAACTGTCCAAATATTTGCATTCATCTGCAGAAAAATGTTCACAAATCATTCACAAGGAAGAATCTGCTCTGTCCATACACACTCTGACTTGTTTAATTTAACTGGAAGTTTAGGCATGTAAGTCCTTGTATTCATGGAACAATGGAGGGCTTTCTGTCAACAGACGATCCGCCTTCAGGGAACATGTTTTTTGGCAGAAAATTATGTGAACCTAAATATGACCCCTTCTCCATTAGGTGCAGAAACTTATTGTTGTGACTTTCTGGTTTTAACCAGGAACAGAAAATCTCTACGAAAACAAACCACCCCTTGAACACATTTTGGCACATAAAATTCAAAGAAACCACATTGTATCAGAAATTCAAGAAATGTATCTTTTCAGCCACAGTAAGTCAATATTTTGCTAAAACTATTTACTCTGAAATTACAGCTGCAAGCTTTCCAGGATGTCATCTATCAGCTTTGCACATCCAGACACGTTTCCCCCCATTTTGGTTGCCAAATAGATGAAACTCAGTCATTTTCAGTAGAGAGAGTGAGCTATTACAAAGTTTGAAAGTTTTGCCACCAATGTCCAGTAAGTCTGGCCTTTGACTAGGCCACTGTAACTCATGAATCTGTTTTGATCTAAACCATTTCAATGAAGCCCTGGCTGGATGTCTAGGGTGGCTGCCATGCCATAACCCCTCCCCATCCCCGCCCCCAGCCTCACATATTTTACAGTTATTTAACAGCTTTTCTTACCAGAGTCACCTTTATCCTCCATATTATGGAGGACCTAGAGAGTCACTGAAAAAGAAAAACAGCCATTTCATATTCAACTTTTAAATCATGCAATTTGAAAACAAATTTGAAAAGTGTTTTATAATTGCACATTTTAAACATTTAAATGTTAAATTTGAAATGGCTGGTTTCCTTTTTTTAGTGACTCTAGGTCCTCCATAACCTTTTTCCTAGCTCCATATGTCTTTCCATCTACTCTAGTGAGCTTCCACATCCAAAGATGGAGTCAGTAAGAAGACAATGCTCTCTGATTTGGTGCCAGCAGCTGCTGAGCTCAGACAGGTGGGGCACATGCTTACCAAAAGCACAGATCGCATTTTAGAGAAAAGTGAATGTAAGATACAACTGCCGGCCATTTTGCATTTATTTAAGGCAACGTTGCTTTTATACTTATCTTTAAACACTTTTCCCCTGATAAATCCTTGCTTTTTTCTCTACCTGTTCTTTCTTTGGCCTTCTCTTGTTTCCACTATTATTTGAAAATAGACATAGCCTACAGAGGGTTCATCCAAACCTGACGTCCAGTGAGAATTAATAGCCACATCAGTTGATTTTTCAAAGTATTTTCTATCCATATTTTTACTTTTTATGCCACTAATTTCTTCAAATAGTAAGGTTGTGGATTCTGATTTGTGCTATCACACTTCTGAGGTTTGATATATGTTATTTGCAACCTGTAGATAGAGAGAAAGGTGTAGTTTTTTTTCATCATAACTGACATTTCTATTTCCCAGACTTGCAGAAGTAAAGACCAATTATAGTCTATGTCAGGTTTTTTATTAGGAAAGCTTGTTTTTGCATACATTTGAAAATATCTTTAGCAACACTAATGTTAAGATTTATTTTAAATGCTTATACTATAAATGCCTGTCAAAACAGTTTTCACCAGTTAGAAGACAATATAAAGTTAGTAAGGATGTCTCCACAACCTGTTGTACGGTAATTTAAATAAGCTGCCACTCAACCTCTCTGTAGCAGCGAGCTATCCTGCTGTGCTAAAGTTAGCTTGTATACAAACATAAAAGTTACCCATTTTATTTCATTTTTTAACAGATTATTTTAATTTTGCTTTTTTGGAGAACTCTCAACATTTTTTTTATGATATAACCCAATAACTAATGTTAAACATGTTAGACAGACAACCACCGAACTAACACACATTACTTGCTTGGAAAGTAAACATTTTTTTAAACAGTGACTAATGAATTAACCTGCAAAACTGATTAACATTAAAAAAGCAAAATAACTACCACAAACTACCAACTAAAATCTAAAAAAAACATCATTGAGAAAAAAAAAAGGAATACCAAAACTAAACTTTAGTAATACTGTCCAATCCAATCCAATCCACTTTATTTATATAGCACGGTTTAAATAAACACAAGGTTTCCAAAGTGCTGCACAAAAAGATAAAATAACTAAAATAAATAAAAGTAATAAAATAAAATAAAATAAAAGCACTGCCCGCACAGGATAAAAATATGCATGTGTATACATAAAATCAACATGTGTACATAAAATCAACATGAGTACATAAAATCAACACTCTACATGGTGTTAAAAGCCAAAGAAAAGAGGTGGGTTTTAAGAAGAGTTTTAAAATGAGACAGAGAGGTGGCCTGTCTAATGTGCAGCGGCAATGCATTCCAGAGTTTTGGAGCTGCAACAGAAAACGCTCGATCCCCTCTGAGCTTAAGCCTTGCTTTAGGCACTGTCAGGAGCAGCTGATCAGCTGACCTGAGAGATCGGCTGGGAGTGTAGGGGTGCAGAAGCTCAGAGAGGTAAATTGGGGCAAGGCCATTCAAGGCTTTAAAAGTAAATAAAAGAATTTTAAAATTAATCCTAAAATGGATGGGCAGCCAGTGGAGTGAAGCTAAAACAGGTGAAATGTGCTCGTACTTGCGTGTGCCAGTTAAAAGACGTGCAGCAGCATTTTGAACAAGTTGAAGACGAGCAATTGAGGACCCAGCAATCCCCACATAAAGTGCATTACAGTAATCCAGCCGAGTGGTCACAAAGGCGTGGATTACTGTCTCAAAGTGCTTTCTCTGAAGGACTGGTTTGATCTTTGCCAGCTGCCTTAGCTGGAAAAAGCTAGATTTCATTACAGCTTTTATCTGGCTGTCAAATTTAAGGTCTGAGTCCACTTTTACCCCGAGGTTTCTTACAGTTGGTTTACTGTATTGCGACAGAGAAGCGAGATCAACTAGGGAGGGGGTCACAGATGTGCCACCAAAGACCATGACTTCTGTCTTTTCTTCATTAAAATTCAGAAAATTTAAAGACATCCAAGCTTTAAGGTCATGTAAACACCTTAACAGTGGTTCAACAGAGTAGGAATCAGCCTTTTTGAGAGGGACATAAATCTGGCTGTCATCAGCATAACAGTGAAAGGAAATGCCATGTTTCCTGAGAATGGAGCCAAGTGGGAGTAGATAGAGAGAAAATAAAAGAGGGCCAAGCACGGAGCCCTGTGGGACCCCACATGAGAGAGGAGCAGTGGAGGACACAGAGTCATCAAGGCTGACACAGAAAGTAACCCTTTAGCAAAGGCTTCTTGTTCTTTCTATATCGTGAGAAACATTTACTTCAAGGAGGATGTATTTCTTATATCTTTGGAGGCAGTGAAGCAACTCTAGCCCTAAGTTTTGCAATGTTTTAATTGCACATCTTTCACTGCATAGACAGATGTGCAATAAACAAATGTGACTAAATAATAATGTAAAAAGCTGTAAGAATGCTAATGTAAGGCTGCTATTATGAGAAGGTGCTTGACGGTTTTTCCCTCCTGGTTCAGGATATATGGATGATCATACAGATGATCCTTTAAACAGGGAACACAACAATAAATTCACTGTTCTTTGGTACAAGCCAGCTAGGGTCAAACCATATAGATTACCTTAAGGTCAATAAAATAAAGACAATAATAAGACAATAAAACACATAATTCTACTGACCATAAAATTAAATGTGATATATTCTTATTAACATACTATAAATATACTAATTTTAAGTAGATATTATTTCTAAATTGACTTTAGTAATAATCCTGTCCCTATTTAAGCATCTGGATCTAGGCAATACACAGGAAATCCTGATAAATGGAATTGCATGTGCAAGGGGTGCTAATTGTGCTCTTCATTTGCATACAATGCTAAGGAAGTGCAACATGGGGGCTCAAAATCCTTTTGTTTTTATTTTTTATAGCAGCAGAAAACTGTATTAAAGCAATCATGTTCTCACACACACGGTGTATCCTAAATAAATATTCTGAATCCGTCACTGCTGCACTTTAAGAAACGGAAATGACATAAGAGCTGTACAAAATGAAGTTTCATTTAGTATACATACTGTGTATACTAAGTAACAATAAAGTTTGTCTAAGTCTAAAAGTCTTCTTAAATATGGTTGTTAAATAAATTTGGAAAGGTGGATATCAGCAGGATAAAGGTGATAGCATGGTAAAAAAAAAAAAAGGAGACCATTTTTCTCAGTTTTCTGCACCATTATATAACCACTGACTTCACTCTTTGTAGCACAAAAGAAATTAGATACATTGTCCCGTGTTGTTCAGGGCTCCTCTTATTGCCCTGTCTATGTCCTTCTAGGTCCTTGATTCCCCCTCAGCTATCTGTCGCTACCTGGATGACAACAGCTGCTCCGCCCTCATCATTCTGGGCTTTGTGATGATGTCACCCCTGGTAGTGGTGGCGGCAGCAGTGTTCTGCGGGCTTCTGAGGAAGTTTCGTCTCCTTCTTTTCATCCAGCCTATCGCCAGTGCCCGATACAGAGGACGACTGCTCGACTGGGTTGGAAACGTCCACGCCTGGGTGTGAGGAGAGGGGCTCAGCATGAGAAGTAGAAAAGCCAAAAGAGTGATCAGAGGACACAATGAAATTTACAGATTTCAATGTAAGAAAGAAAACAGTGATTAGAAAATTCTCCCCTGGATAGTTTTCAGCCCCAAAATGTGAAATCAGTATTTACTAACTATACACTAGTTGGTTACAAAGTACTTTAAATATTTTATTTTAACTAAATATTTATTCTGTTATCTGTATTTATTTTCTGTTAGTTTATTAATTTGACATTGCAGCTAAAATAATTTATACCCAAAAGTAGATTACGATATGGCAAGTTAACCTTACTGAAAGTTATGGAACAAATGTCAGTGTAACTATTACAAGGTATAACTTTTCTTCTAGTTAGTACAAAATATCTTCAATGGTTGCATGGTCAAATGTAAAACATATATGCTTTTATTATATATATTTTTTTGATTTTTTGCTGTCATTTTAATATAACTCTCAATCAAAGTCTGCCTCCAAATACAACAGTTCACTCCTTTTTTTAAAATAGACGTATGAAGGCACTTTAAAAGAAGATTAAGACTTAAAAAAATATTAATAAATACCTCTGATATAAAAATGTTTTGGCTCCTGGACAATTATTGATTTCTACCAGCTTTGCACAAGTTTTTCTCTCTTTTTTGTGTAAAATAGCTAAATATTAGTCGAAATTGTCTTTGGAAACCACATTTTCAGTCTAGCCACGGATTCTTAGATCAAGGTTTTGACATTGATTTGGCCATTCTAGCCTGTGGGTATGATTTGACCTAATCTATTCCATTGGAAACGCAGCTATTGCATTCAGTAGCTGTGTTTCCATTAACCATCAAACTCTACAAATTGTATTTATGAAAATAAATCTGCTAATGGAAAGACTGCAATAAAAAAAGAGATCTTGGTTTTTGCTAAAAAGTCTTTAGGCTTTGATGAGGTGTTTTTTTTGGTCACATCCAAATTCTTATATTTTGCAAACTGCAACACAAAACACTTTTTTACAGCACATGAGTAACGTGATCTGCAGCTGGACTTTACTGCCTTGTAAAAAGACGAGGAAGGCTGGAAACAGCTTGAGGATGATGGCACAGCATATTTGTTTTCAAGAGACTTCGCCTGAAAAAACAAATTTACATGCAATTTAAACCGTATGTCTAATTTTAAAGACAACAATTGCAGAATTTGCATTTTCAAAACTAGCAGAATATTGACACAGTTTTGCGCACATTTCTAATAGAAACACAACAAATTTTTTATGTTTTCTTTTACTGAGAACTGTTTTCTTATTGTTTATCTGTGCTTGGTATCTATCGTGGTTCTTGTGTGTTTTGTATGTATTTAGTTACCCTTTAATGGTTATGTGTTTGCTGTCTTGTTCCCTTTGTGCATACTCATGATGTTGCTCCAACTCTCCAGGTTACAGCTGCAGTGCAGTCTGTTAGACTCACCTGCTTTCCATTATTACGCTGATCACCTCTCCAACAGTTATGAGCCTGTCAATTTCCTCCATTTTACACTCGATGCTCTGGCTTTCTTCTCTGCCAGTTTGTCTGCCTGTTTTATTGTCCTCCCCTGAGATGTTTGTAGTTCCTCTTTTGGTTTTTGCAAATTTTTTTGAATCTTTCAATAAACCATTATCAGAAATGTAAGAATCCAGTTCTGCTTGTAGAAAGTTAAGCAAACCTTGTAGCAAAGCACAGAGCAAACCCAGAAACCCACCTCTGATGTAACCTTGTCCTTCAGGTTGCTTCAGGTGACACCATAGATTTAGTCAAAGCAAACTCTTAGTTATGCAGGTAGTGTCATAAGGAAGAGGAGTATACAACCTTGATCGGTTATTATTGCCTCATTCTTAGACTTTAAAGCTCAATAGCATATATGAAAGTTTACCTTGGATGAACTGTGATGCTTGTTATTAAGATCAATTATCTTAGTCTGATGAGGTAAGAACTTCTGTAAGTAAATTAACTGTAGACTCAAATATCTATTGTTGATAGCTGCACATTTTAGGTGTGAATATTGTGTTTTATTTGATATATTGATTACATGCTGCAACGAATAGAACAGTTGAATGATGAAATTTATTTCATAATGCTAATATGGCTATAGTCACACGTTGGAGCTCTGAAGAGTCATTCCAAAGGTAAAAGAAAACTGTATAGCAGTGAACACAATGTCAAACACACAGCTGTATCGCAGGAGGTACATCAGAAATCTTGATACAAAAGCAACAATCATCTTTAAATAAACCCAAAAAACATATTTTATTCATCTATTTCCTTGTCAACATTTATTTCCTTCCCTTTACATCCTTATTAGACATCCTCTTAGAAGATAAAATTAAATTGTTTACTGTTTTCCCTCTTGTCACTATTCTGCCCATTTTGAATAAAAAATCCTGATTGATTTTAATTCACTCATTTTTATATAATTTGATGCTTTAGAGCATTTTTTAGTCTAGTAATGAAGTGGCTAACCTTGTTTTGTTGCGCTTTTTATTAGACTGGATAGAGATCATTCTATTGCTAGGAGCTCATTGTAAGCCTATTCTTTGCTAAATATTTTCAGTTCAGGGTTAAAAACAAACATATTCTGACCTTCCCTCCATTAAAATAAAATGACAAATTTTCTAGGCCTTTCTCTCATTTGTTGTGGCGTCATTCTGAAAGGTTGTCATGATGATTATCCGTTTTTTATTTCCATTTTCTAAAGAGCGGATCTACATCTGAGGGACAGCTCCAATATGGGAATGGTAAGAAACAAATGGGAAAATGCTCAAAAGCGATTTAAACCATTTGCAGGAAAGGTGTCTTTAAGTTGTTCATTATTGCAGTTGCTGATGAAAGCATCAAAAGTGAGTTTGCAACGGGAATGGTTGTGCTGTGTTTGCAAGCTCTATTCAGTATTTTGACTCTGCTTCTCAGGAAACACATTAAACAGACGACTAAGCATATATAGAGGATTTGAATTTAGTTTCTTCTTGAAGAATAATAAGGTTTGATGGAACCAGTCATCGATGATTACTACCAAGGCATTGCATTTTAATTTTCCAGTAAATCAACACAATGTACCGTATAGTAGATGAATCATCCAGGACAATTTTATTGCCTTTCCCATCAGTTCCGGATGGTTTTTATTTTTTTAAGCTTATTGGATGCTACTGAGCTAAAAACAGGAGATGAGGGTAATAATTATCCCTCCTTTCATGCGTACCTTACCACTAAAATAGGTTATTGAAAACAAAAATTTTCTTTCTCCTTATGCCTCATTTCTTTATGTCAGTGTTAAATTCAGCTGTTTTCTCACTCACTGACTGCTTGTCTAAAAGACTTTCTTTTTAAGGGAATCCAGAATTTTTTTGAAATACTCAAGTAAGAGTTAAACCTTTTTGTTAAAAAGGGGATCATAACATCTGATTTATTCATCCGATAGGCAAAATGTAGTTATGACATATTCAGGTGTTGTAAAGACTAAAATAAAGATAACGAATACTAATGATAGAAAAAAAAAACTCAGAAAAAAGAAACACTTATCTCAATAATAAAATTCAATATTAAATGTATGAAACCAATATTTTCACTATCCACTGTATATATTGCTTAGAATACGGTAAACTACTCCCACTGACGATGCACACTTTTTACTGATCTTCTCTACCTACAAAAAGTTTAGTTGATTGAAATGCATAATAATTCGGTTACCTTCATGCAGTTCTAACAATAAACTTTATGTATCTTATATAAATACAATCATTAGTTTTACTTCTAAGTAGGAATATTTTATTATTACTAACTAAATAAACCTAATGATTATATACTTCAAGAAAATACGCTGCATTACACAAATAAATGTGGATCATGTGGGGTTTATCTAATACCGGTAGGTTTGTGTTAAAATGATCTGAAAAAAAGTAAATGGGAATTTGTTTTGTACTGTAATAAATGTACATAATTTCAGAATTAGGGTAAAAAATTTCTGTGAGGGTATTAATTTTACAAGTCTAGTACCTGTAAAAACAGAATGAGCACGTCAAACTGAAAAAAAAATCTCCTGAACACATTTCTGAATTAGTTAAATTTTTTTTTAGAAAATTATGCTTTAAAAAAAAACATTTTGGTTTTTAAAACTGAAAATTACACATAATCTTTTTAAAAATATAAGCAATCCAAACAGAGAAATGTGTTGTTGTTTTTTCAAAATTTTCTTCCCTCCATTTTAAAACCTAAAAGTTGAAATTGCACAGTGGTTCTTCAATAAGGGCAAATATCCTGTGGTGGATAGTTGTTAATTTTTTCTTTTTGTACTTGGTACTTTCTTCTTGGATTGAAGTAAAAAATGGCTATTTGGACAGTAAAGGTTGTAGAACAGTGATACATTTGATCCAGCCTTATACTATATACTTACTATAGTATATAGTAAGGTTTTGGACGTTTCACAAAGACTTTGTATTTTTGTAAAATCCATTACTGAAGTTCCATTAGTTGTTACCAAGCTGAAAAAGCAAAGCCTTATAGGAATGTCATTACGTAAAGCATCAGCAATACTTGAAGGAAAGAATAGATATCTGGGAAACCTAAAGCTCAAGAAAGAAGACACTGTCCTTCTCTTTATGATAACCTGAACCATGATGATGAGAACAAGCAGCATGTTGGACAAGGCAAGCTGTAGAAGGAGACAGTACAAAAGAAACTAAACAGAAGCCTGCAATTTTCTGTTGCGGGAAAGTAAGGCTGAGTGTGCATGAGAGTACAAGTAGAAAATGGACAGAGAGAAAAATGGCTCATAGGACTGATTGTTTATACAAGGGTGCTTTAAAAGGAAGCTAAGAGGAAAGGACCAAAAAATCATAAAAACCACTGCATCAGGGGTTTATATTGCCTGTACTGTAAATGTGTTCTCATCTTCTCTATTGTTTTAGAGCAATGACCTCATTTTCAGTTTACAGCTGCTGTGCCAGATTCACATTGAAATGTGAGAAATAAAAAACAAAGGGGATGATCTCCCCCATGATTGCCTGTGATTTTGTGATACAAGGCCCTAAGCAGTGAGGGTGATCAGCTGGGATTATTACTAATACTTAAAAACCACTGTTACATTGCTCTCATTTTGCCCAGCAATAAGAAAGCATGTTGCATTTAGTGAACATGTGCTCAGAAAGGGAGATTTAATCCATCAAGTGTTGGACATTTGGGCAGATTTAAGTCTTCAGCACTTCTGTAATAACATGTAATACTACTGGTTATAAAGACCTTCTGTTTTATATATCTATATAAGATGGATAGAAAAAGAAAACAAATGATTTTGTCTTTTTAACTAATAAAAATATTAATAATGAGGCATGCATCTGCATTTAGCCCCTTTTAACTTTAAAATCTTTAAAGAAAATCCTGAGAGCAAATTGCCTTTATTGGTCTGCTTGCTTCACTGTTATCACTATGAATTTTCAACCACCCCATTTTTCAGCATCTAGACCTCTATAATAGATCTATTATCTCCCCTAATGTTCTCTGGTATCTTTCGGAAGAGACGCCCTGTATCTGTTTAGCACTCCAAATGATAAATAATATTGTTACCGGTAAGCATAATTACCCCACTGTTTATTTTAGAAGGTAGATGGCAGATTAGAGGATCTGAAGTTGTAGTGATGTCCTCCATCTTTGTCATACATGGCACTGGATTGCTTTTGTTTACTTAAGATCTTTTTGTAATGTCTTCTGCAAAGATTCAGGTGTGTCTCTGGTCCATTAGCTTCCGGGCTCACAGGACTTCATTGTGTTCTGCAGATTGTATGGAATATATAAAATATTGAAAACACTTAAGACACTAACTAAGCTTTAATTTAATTTGTAGTTTTCCAGGAGCCCTATAGCAGGCAGAAAACAAGAAAAAAAAAAAAAAAAAAAAGATCCAAAAAGTCCCCCTCTGAACAGCCAGAGGTGAACAGCCTCTGGCTCGCAAATATTTCTAAGTCTCACCGCTGTACCAGGGGTCTGGCTGTGAAATTTTTCTAAGTCCCACCACTGTCAAGGGGTCCCTGAATTTTTCTAAGTCCCACCGCTGTACCAGGGGTCTGTGAGATAGCCTGGCCAAGTAGCTGAAGAAGGCAGTAGGCAGATGTCCAATGTAGCAGGTGGTTTATTTACATTCCAAAACAAGGGTGCAAAAAAAAGTATTTACCAAAGAAATTTCCAAAAAAAATAACTCAGAGGTTTAACATGGCTCAACAGAACATTAACTGAACTTAAATCAACCATAATTAATGTCAAGTGCACCCAGCTACACTGACCTGGTTCCTCTCTGTTCTGAACCTCACACAGCTCTGTCTTATACCTGTTTGGTCTGAAACACAAAATGGCCTCCAATGGACTCTTCCATTAACAAATGTGGCTCCTCCATTTACTCTCTACCTAGCTTGTGTTACATACAATAACTTCAAGCAAAATGTTCAGAATAAACACCATACAAATATCTATATCTAAATGTAACATTGGCAAGGATTTTAAATTGTTAAAATGTAAAAGGATTTTCATCCCCCCCTATTCCTCTGGTATCTTCCTGTGACCACAGCTCTACACAGGAGTCTCTAATTGCAGGAAGTGAGGTCACACTTCCTCCTGAAAGACAGGTAAGGTAAGTTCACCAAAATAAAACACAAAAGTTACATAATCAAACAAAACCTTGAAAAGTTATCACCTGATTTAAACCAAGATGTTATACTAAATTATCTGTAAAAATGCAAACATAAACAAACCCGGGATAGTATATGAATGCAAACTACAGAATAAAGAGATGGTTAAATCAAGCAAACAAAATAACAAATTAATAAACTGAGACAAATGGTGTTCCCACCCACTTTGTAAATGTGTTTTCTCTGTGCTGGTGACTATCCCTCCCCAAACACAGTTGTTTCTCACTTGGCCAGTCATGTCTACAGCAAACAGCCAGTGGGTAGTTTCACAACATATAATCCTATTGAGTTGGATACAATAGCTCCTATTAGGCCAGTGAGCTCACAGTTAACAAACACCAGCAGCCATCGAGTATGATTAGGTGCTCTGGGTGCAGCATGAAGCTATCATGAATTGAATCTCCCCTTTCACTTGTTGAGGAAAACAGCATGCTCCTATTCTAACCCTCCTAAAACAGAGATGATGAGTGTCCGGGCAGGGTCATTGTTTAGGTAGAGGGATGATTGGCAATCGCAGTGCAGGGGCAGATGATGTTGAGGAAAGAGTCTGCTAATAAACTCACTGCTGCCTATTTATTTCCCCTTAAAATAGACAGCTAACCCAAAATAAAGAGGTCTCCACGAAATTTTGGGCAATTCTTGCAAAGAGGTTCAATTTGGAAGACACTATAATGATTATGGAAGTCACTATAAAGTCAATGACTTGCATCTTTATTGATTTTTCTGTCCCTTAAGATACTGTGTGGTCATTTGCCGACATCAGAAGGTATACAGAGAATAAATGTTTACTCTGTGTGACACATTTACATGTGTCATTACTACAAGTGAAGGTTCATTGTATTCTGCCTGTAGACCTGTCGCGCAAAGCTTGTGAGAAGGAACGATGGTGTGGGTTCGGTGGGTGGCCTGTCCAATACTAAACCTGTAAGGAGTTAGATGGGCAATGTAGGAGCAGATTATGAATTTCTGTATTCCAAATGGTTTGGGTCGCATGATCTGTCAGCTGTCTATATAAGTATGATCCGGTGTTGATGAGGACAGGTGTGTTCCACCCGAAAGGGGGAAACAGTTTTTGACCGCAACGCAACGCAATACTACTTATATTGAAGTGAAAGCTATGTGGATCGCAGAAACAATGTATGCGGTGTTATTGTCAACATTGCAGAGTCATGGAAATAAATGGATTACCTGCACTAACATCAAGGACGGCTCTCATTTCAATTAAGCAGCTAAGTAATCGGCGTGTCAACTTTACCCTGGTGTACCACCTTAGGGGCTTAAAGCTTTGGCTTAGCCTCTACAGGCAATATAAACCAGTCATCATCATGGGCCATCCCCCATTTTCAGCATCCTGCAACAACGCAGCAACTATCACACACCATTAGGCTATTAGGTGTCACAGCGGTATGGAGATCTATACATCAGGGAGAGAAAAGTAATGTTGAGAAAACATTTGAACAGTGGCGGCCGGTGTAGTTTCTCCAGGGGGGGCTATAAATTCAAAATAGAGATATACCAAAAACCAATCAAACGTATACTGAGTTATAGCCCCAGTATATTTATATTAATGCCAATATCAAAAAACATTATAAAACCACTTTATAAAAACAAAACATAATTTCATGTACAGGTTCACTTTTTGTACATAAATCTTGCCCTTCTGAGGCTTTGTGAAGGCAAACCTGTGTTTTGCATGTTCCAATATGGTTTCACAAACCTAAAAAAAATTATGTAACAGTTTAATAATGGAGAAGTTATTAGTCAACTTTATATCTTTTTACTATAAACACTATTTATTTGCTGAGAATGGTTTTATTTAAGAGAAACTATGCAAATTAAGAAACATCTAAAAAAAATACACTATATGATATTATTTTTCATTTGAATCCCAGATTGTTCATGCTTCTTTGACTTTTCTAAAAAGTGCTTTAAATCAGTCATACCCGTCTTTATCAACGCTGGGAAAGCAAAATAAAGCGTTAGCCTCGCTGCAGGCAGTTAGCCAAGCCTTGTATCTAAACCAGGTCCTGGAAAAATGCAGTGTACCCTATCCATCTGTCTGCTCATTAATTTTGATGTCCGGCTGATCAGGTCCAAACAGTTTAATTCCCAGCTTCTCTTGGTCAGCTTGCTTCCCTCCTGCGACTCAGCCTGTCAATCACCTGCACTACAACTGTGACGACAGTTCCTGCCATCCAATAGCTTAAATGTCGGTAAGCAGAGACAGCATTTGCTAAAGCAGGATGTACACTGTGCAGTTTTTTCAATTGTTGCACGCAGCTGCTGCTCATACTGTACGACTAACCGCAGGGTTTAGTCGTAGAGTGTGAGTTCACAGCTCACGATTTATGTTCGGCCCGATACTCTGATGCGATCTACCTGCTCACACTGTATGACTAAAAACCACGTCGGACTCAGCTCTGCAGTGAGATGGAGCTGCTCTATAGCTCTCTATCCTGAAGCCAAACAAATAGAAGAGGGATATTAAGCTCACTAAAGTGCCTTGTCAATTTGTGCAATTTTGTGCTGAGAGTCCTAAAAAGAAAAGGCGACAACTTATTTGAAAAGACATGGCTGAGCAAACGTGGCTACTACGGTCTGTCAATTTTTACAGACAGAACTGCATTTCACTCATTGCATCCCTACCATGCTGCTGTGTTTATATCTGAGAGGAAGAATAATGAGCGATTTGCCCACGACGGTAGGGAGAAAATCAAACATGTTTGATAGTCTCCCAACCTCACGATTCCTGATCGGGAGGTGGTCGTAAGAGGCTGATCGCCGCTTGTAACCCCCTGTACACTACCCCACTCACGACGCATGATCAGGCTGAAAGTCGGCCCAAACGAAAGATTCTCACACGACTGGAAAATCGCCCCGAAAATCGCACAGTGTACACCAGGCTTTAGAGGCCCACAACCTCTTAGGGGCCCCATCACTGACACCTGGTAGGTCCCCTACCAATTGTACACTAGGACGTCTCTTCGCAAATATAATTGTGCGAAAGATTCCTGTTAAACCCACCTGATACTGAAGTGAGTGACCGCACTCAGAGTGAGTGACCGGATCGTATTTGTACCCCAACACATGCCAGATTTCAAAATGATGGTGAGCCATTTAAACACGACCAATAGCAAAGCAGACAGTGGTACTTTTAATTACTATGTTAATAATTGTGTATAGTTCATTAGACGGTTGGTAAAAAGTACACTCATATAATATGTTTCAGACCACAATAAAGGTTCGAGAAGCATCTTCCTGAAATTAGTTTTTGGAACTTGGTATGTCTGTAACATGTGGTGGTGCGATGTCACCAATGGTTCCATTCAAGATGCGCAGTCACTATTTTTCCGTGTGTGTTTGATTATATACTACAGACAACTGCATAACTGTATCTTCTTGGCTGATTTATGGAACTGTCGTATCCTGGACCTTTATTACGTGTTATACTTCATATGGGGCCCACCCAGGTGCTGTTGCTCATGGGCCTATTTTTGTGACATTACGGCATTGCTGCCACCTCAGGGCATAGCTTTGGTGCACTTAGAGCTCTCCTATACTTCTGCATTGCAAAAGAGCTACTGCGCATGTACAACTCTTAACAAGAGTCAGTGAGCAAACATCTTTGCGACTTAGGGCTGGAGTACGTCACCAATCCGACAACCAATGAAATGATGCTTTACTTGTCATAAAAGATTAAATATTTATTTTGCAAATCTAAAAATATATATATCAACATATTTCAAAATATCTTAATTATATAATTTAATTTAAAGTTTTTTTTTTATGTCTTAATCAAGGTCATTGGACGGTTGGGGTGGCACCCTAGTGCCCTCTATTGGCCAGCCACCACTGCATTTGAATATTGTGCGCACTTTCATTAAGGATTTGAGCTGCCCATAGGTCCTTTTTATTTATTTGACTTGTTCATATGAAGTGAAACTGAATATCTGAGATGCCTTTATCTGGCTTCAATTCTTCACCTCAGTGTCTGTGTTGCCATTTCCCCCAAAAACCAAGTATTTTGATAGAACACAGCCTTTCCATGGAAAGTGGCATATGCAAATAGCAGGCCCTATTTCGTGTACATGATACCTTGATAAATCAAACTTTGTATAGAATCTTTCCAGCAATTTTTCCTCTGTGCCTCATGTTTCTCTTAAAGACCAAATATAGAATATTACTTAAGTAAAGGTAAAAGAAACACACTGAAGTACAACTCCTCCTTAAAGTATATTTTTCTCAAAAAGTTAAATATTTTTAGTTCCTACCCTCCTCTGGACCTACAATAGTTATTAGTTTAATCTGCTTGGATTCATAATTTAACCCTAATTATTTTTCTCAGTCTTTCCATGGGATATAACAAAAACATACTTTGAACTGAAGGAGGAAAACACGTCCTCATGATGGATACTAGCTTAAACTACATGACTTTATTTTCTGTACTTTATTCAAAAATGTTCTCTTCGTGACATTGAAGCCTTTTTGATATTGTATGTTAAAGAAAACCTGTCAGGCACTTTTTCAACATCAGACATAAACCCTTTAATTGTTATAGCTATGGTTTGTTTCAGATAAATAGTTCAGAATCATAACAATAGCAACCTACTGTTATCTAGAATGCATTATTTGTGGACCAGACATTAAGATCATTATTTAAAGAAATGAAACCTAAATGTTTATTATTTCAAACGTTGATTATAATCTTTGGCATAAGCTTTGGAAATAAATTATTGTCTTCTTGCAGGCAATGGGGGACTCAGAGAAATCTCACAAAGGTGAACTATAATATTTCTTCCTGCGATTAACTGTGGCGTCTTTTCTCTGGAAAGCCTTTTGTTCTCTTAGCTGCAGAAGTCTAATAAATAAATGAGACCCATTTTATGGTAGTGAAAAATGTTCTTCTCAGAGCTATAAATTATACATAATCAGTTTTCCCTCTAATGATATCATTATCAGTACATAAAAACCGAACTGTAGTAGAGACGAATCAGCATAGGCCTTTGTGAAATTATAGTTCGAATAATGAGGTGGTAATTTTCTCTTGAAGCTATAAAATGTCCACATTCTCTGCAGCAGTAGCCCCTTTGAAACTCTGCACTGATGCCTAAACTAGTTCAGTAGAAACCAAGAACTGCATCCAACAAAAACTCACCGTAACAACCTTTTGGTCTGTGGCTCACTGTGATTTTTGACTTTTAGGAAACCTTAACATTGCATTTGATTCAGAAGTTAAGGGGTGAATTGCCTGTTAGCATGGTCCTCAAAGAAAGGGGTTCCTGGGTTTGAATGCCAGTTAATAGTTTGCATGTTCTCCTTAATCTTGGCTGGATTGTATTTAGATAGTTATCCAAATCAAGATATCCATAATGAGATGACTGGGGTCCAAATAACTTGTGGAAAGGCTTCATAATGATGTTTACGGACATACTCCAGTAATCTGAGTGATTTCTAACTATTTTGAACAAAATAATATCTCAGCAACTGTGCTGCTGTAGGACCTAGATTTCTTACTGCTCACCTACTACACTCTAAGTTTATATCAATATCTTCTCTCCTTTTTTTTTTTTTTTTTTTTTGCCTTTATCAAAATGACCTTTGGCACTGCGTTTCTATGGCAATCAGTTAAAATAATGCAGCAAATAACTTGATGTTCTATGTATTTATCCAGACCCACGAAGAGGCGGTAACCAGCCTGGTCAAAGTAAGCTTCCTGAGATTGGCTACTTTTCATTAAATCCTGCTTCTTGATAAATTACTGTAATGTCCTCTTCCTAGTTTGGACTAGTAACGTCAGCAAAGCATATTTGGGATAATAGCTGGTCACTGATGATATTTCGGCCTGGAATGAAATGTCTTTTATGGGGTAAGAGGAGCTCTGATCATCTTCTCTGCTTTTCTCACCACTCTTCTCACCTTCTTCCAGTCTGAGGTGCTGCAGCCTCCACACCACACAGTGAGACAGCTGGTCAGAACGCTCTTTGTGCCCTTTTGACCAATGAGGTGGTGTTTACAGTCCAAGTGGGGTTGTCTGAAATTCACACCCAAAGAAATTTGGTGCTGCTGACCACCTCTATTGCTGAGCTATTGATGAGCAATGGAGCGTGGTTAGGCCGATTCTTCCTGATGTCGACGATGATCTCCTTCATTTTCTCCACATTCATGATTGGGTTGTTGTATCTGCACCAGCCCACCAGCTGCTCCACCTCCTCTCTGTAGACCTGGTTGTTGTCGTCTCTGATGAGGCCCACCACTGTAGCATGGTCTGCAAACTTCACAATGTGATTGTGGATTGTGGTGATGTGGTGAACCTGGGGACGCAGTCATGTGTCATCAGGGTAAACAGCGGGGGGCTCAGGATGCAGCCCTGAAGGGAGGCTGTGCTTAGGGTGACGACATCAGAGGAGGTCTGTCCGACCCGGACTGAAAATCTATCACCACACTTGAAAGCTGAGTTCTGTACTTTTGGCGATTTCCGAACCTCCCCATTCATCCGGGATTGTTGGTTTGCTCGGGTGTTGATGTTCTTTGTGATGCTGAAATCTTCAATGCAGGCTTGAATGAACTCTAGGTTATAGCTGAACACAGATATTTACATTTCTAAACAGTTTGCAGCTACTGTTAAGCATTTTTTCTTTTGTGTCCAGGGTTGTATTTATAAGATAACCAGCTGATGACAGAAGAACAATGATAACCCTGAAGATTCTTTGCTAAAGTTACTAACCGCATACAAGAAGAAAACAGTAGAGATTTCATGAAAAGTAGCGAATCACAGTCAGTTTACTTTCTCAGTTTGGTTCCATCATCAGAGTTACAAAAGTTGACATAAGTGCACAGAAACAGGTTCCTGCACCAGTAGGACAGAATCTATAGCCGCATAAAAAGCAAACCACGAGCGCAGAGAAGAAGCATGCACTCATGGTTGTGATATATTTGGGGCCTCATAGTATTTAATCTGCACACATGGAACATTCATAAGGAGCATGGAGAGTAGTTTATATGTGTGCGTTTTCAATAAAGCTGCTAAAATCCGTATTTATTACGCAGGTGGACTTTTGACAGGATTCTGTCTCCATATCAAATGCTCATTCTGTTTTTGCATTCTCACATTGGATGTTTATTCTATTTAACCACTGTGACATGAAATGCTCATTCTATGCTATTTTATCATTGTGACATCAGATGTTAATAAATTTAGTTTTTACATTATGACATTTGAATTATTTCTGTTTTATCACTGTGACATTGGATGTTTTATGACTGTGTCTGGCTTAGCACAACAGGACCCAGTATTCGAGGCGGACAGAGTTAGGTTCTCAAAACCTTTATCTAAAACTTTAGTGAACAGCATTGGGTTCTAAGGCATTAACCTCTGGTCTTATGGTTCAGTCCAAGCTCAGAGGAGGAGGTTGGTTCCAGCCAGTCGCCTGCCAATGCTTAAAGAGTCCCAGACGCTGACGTTTTGGAGGTCAGTGAACAGGCAGGAGATCAGAACCAAGTAGGCTAAGAAAGACAGGATAATCCTGAGGGCGAACCCAAAGCCAGTGTTGAAGATGTGCTTGGTAGTCAGAGCCAGGAGATCAGAGGTCTGAAGAGCTGCCAAAGGGAAATCCAGAATGGAGTTGGGAAACAATTTGGTTAACAGACAGGCAGACGTCCGGCAGGAGTTCGAAGACAGGCCAGGCAAACATATCAGTGTCATGATGGGTTCACTGAAAGCGACCCAAGAATGCAGAACACCACTGACGGACACAGGGATGAAAGTTTAACAAGTTTATTTATGCACAAGCACACAGATTTTACTGGTTCGGGTTCGGGGCCTGGATACTGGTTCACCGGAGTCTGCGTGAGAGACAGATCAGTTAGAGTTGCCAACAGGGGTTTGATTTCCTGAAGTTCACAGATTGTACCTTGAGGGTTCTTGAGGTTAGCTTTGGGAGAGTCTCTGTTGGATCTGGAGAAGAGTTCATCAGCAGAGTCCGTATGCTGCTTCAGCGTCTCACGTCTACAATGAACAGACCTTGGCTTTGGGAATCCCAGCTCTAGTCCAGAGCTGCTTGAGGTTCTCTGAGAATTCTTCAGGTTTGGCTCTGAGGGTCGGCTCGGCAGGTTAGCTCCTCCTGAGCTTTCACTGAGGAGACACAGGTTTCCTAGAAGACAGAGACAATGGTTAGAATCCAAGCTGGATTCAAAAGTCATAGAGTTTACACTGAGGATCTAGGCTTAAGCGCTGACCAACTGGAACAACATTGCGGCGTTGAGGCAAGGTCTGAAGACAGCTTAAGTAGTGGATCCTCTGATGATCTTGATGAGCTGCAGCTGAGCAGGAGGCTCCCTCAGAGGATCCACGGCGGACTCTGCTGGAGAAAGGTGGAATTTCTCCAGCTCCCAACAATCAGAATGGAGAAAAGCAGGCTCAGAGGTCCAGAGTCAGAACAGGTCAGGATCAGGCAATCGGAAACACTCGGGTACGCTAAAAAAACACTGTTGGATCAGATAAGCAGTAATGAGAACTGGGCGGAGATAGACAGGTGAATTAAATTAGTAATCAGAGACAGTCATCAGTGCCAAGATCATGACACATTGTGACATTGGATTTTATCGATAGGACATTGGTTGTTCATTTTTTTATCACTATGACGTTGTTTTCACACTTTGATATCAGATGTTTATTCTATTTAATCATTGTGACATTAGATGCTTATTCTAACTCTTCCTGACTCTAATTCTCAGGTCTGATGTTCTGCATGTTTTGTATGGGCTACTGCTCCACCACACCTTAATAAAAGATTGCATCACCTCCTCTACATGCCATCAAATGCTACAGAAGACTCTCCTTCATGCTTGTGTAAGCAGGGAAGATGTAAAACAGGAAAGACAATGGGAAAGGACCAGGGTTTGGGGCAGTGGCGGCTGGTGAAAAATATTTTTGGTGGGGCTGATATAGCCTAGTGTATGTCTCCAACTAACCCGGAATAAGAATTCAAATAAACAATTGGACAATACATACAATTTAACAGTAATGATTTAATTTACTATATAATAACAGTAACAGTGATGATTTGGGTCACTGTGACGGGGTTCTTTGGCCTCCAAGAATCCAGTCTCAGTCGGGTTACCGGTGTTGGTGATTTATTGAGCTCAAAAACTCAAAACAGGGTGCAAAAGAAACTAAACATATACAAGATACTCTGGGCCTCAGCCTCCCTCCAGTTACCAGCAATGTAACAAAGAAACAGAAAACAAAAATTGCCGCTTTTCTTCCCACAGCCCTCATTAAATAGTTTAAGCCCCTCCCCTCAGGCTCTCTTATTTCTGATTTCTTCTCATTAATCAGTTTTGTCCATATATTACCTCCACAAACAATTGATGTACAAAAACAAATAATTTTTACAACTTAATTCTTTTACACAATTCTTTTACACAATTCTTTTTTCATTGACTTATTCAATTACACCAAACTGGGTTTGAACCCAGCAAAGACGCAGCCAGACTGAAGATGACAAGTCCCCGCATAAACACGTACACACCCACACCCCCCACATACCCACACACACACACACACACACACACACACACACACACACACACACACACACACATGGCTAACCCCACTGAAATATTAAGTGTGCACCCTCAATACGCCAGCAGGTAACCAGGACAGCTTGTGTGTTTTAAGTTAATAGAGCTACTGATCTCAGCGCGAGTGTATTGGTCCTCACAAACACAGTATAACAGGAATGTGTGTGTGGCGCGCAAAGTTAGAGAGGTTGTTTTAAGCGACGAGGTGGATTTGTCACAGTCACAATAACCATGACATGAAATGTTCATATCATACAACAGGGATGTTCTTCTGGCAAACGGGTAGATAAATAAGGATCTCACCGAATTTGGTGGAAGCTGCATCTCGCTCGTTACATTCGCCATCTTCCCTCTAATTGTCTGCACCTGCGCATTGGGTTCAGAAGCCTGTAAAAGCGCAGTATTTTCAGCGCCCCAATACCATAAAGTACCGAGACGCTGATTGGCCATTAAATTCACCTAGCAATAGTACATGATTGACAGATTCTCTGCAAATGTGGGTCAGTCTGATCAGCGCCCCCAGAACAGAGACGGTAGGAGTCTGTCTGTGGAAATCCACAAATTAATGACAGTAGATAGGGAAATGTAGTTTATATAATTTGTTTTGCTTATAGTTACACAGTCTAGAGAGTAAAACTGACATTTATGAGTTAATTTCTAAAAATATATTTTACGTTTCTCTCTTCTTATCAGGGAGGGCGGTGCCCCAGCGCCCCCTATGGGCCGGCCGCCACTGGTTTGGGGTAATTGCTGGAAGTACTCTGATTGGGTGACTTATGCCTGTTTTAACGTTATTGACACTAGAAGAAATTTTTAAAGCGATTTGATAAAAAAAAAATGGACAAAACTAAAAGTGAAACATGTTCCTGGCTGGGTGACACTTGCCACTTTAACGGGAACAAAATGTGGTTTTATAAAGAATTGATACAAATGGGCTAAATAAAAACTAATTGCACAAAAAAAATGTTTAGTTTTATAATTTATTTGAACTGCTTTGCTTTAACAGATACCGTATAAATTTCACTAAAGTGAAAGAATACAACATGACAAAATCTCAACATAGCAAAAATTATGTTTATCTAAGGTGAGTTTTATGTTATGTAAAAGGTCTGTATAATTCATCAACCTTGTACTTTTTTAAGTACTGTACACATATTTTTAAATCAGGTTCCTTTAAATCTAAACTTTAAATATGTGCTTAGGTGAACATTTTTGTATTCTGTATAATGCCATCCAGATTAAACCGTGGTCACAGCATATTTGACCTTGTGTCATTCTCAAATAGTCTCTCATTAACCCCCACGCCTGAAAGGACAGAAAAGGTTCCTGCTACCAGATATTATCCTCCTCTTCTGCACCTTCTTTCTCATTCTTTCAGTTCATAGCCTCACTGCTGCCCTCCTCTTCCAATTTTCAGAAAATTAAAATCCATTTCCTATGCTGTGCTGCTGTCTCATTAGAAGCCTATTTCCCATCCTCCTTGTCACCGCAGGATAAAAGAAAATCAGCACAGGCTTTTTATGAACACTAATTTCATCCTCTGCAAGAAGGCTGCAGGCCTCAGGACATATCAGACTGATTGTAAATGTGGGAAGACATTTCTGGTAGACAGTGTGATGACACATGAAAAACACTGAGAACTGACAACCATACCTTAGTATAAATCTTTAATGCAAAAATATTTAAGTATGTTACCGGTATATGATAGAAAAAATAACATCTGATACGTGTGTGAAATGTGTAAAAAAAAAGAGCCGAGCTTAAAGCATTTTACACTTGTTAGTATCTTTTTAAATTATCATAAAAAAAGTAATTTAATAGTCTTTGTTCTGCTGAACAGAAACAATTTGTACCAGACATCATAAGTAACCTATTATATCTAAAAGGGCTTCAGCCAACTGATCCATATGGACTACAATAATGAACCTTAGTACAAATAACTTCCGGGATCATGAAATATGGAGTGATCTAGTAACCTACTCGGCTGAGAATAATCAGATTAAATCTGATGCAATTGTTATTTTAGAATAAATAAATGAATCCCAATGTATACAGATTAATCTAATCTGTAAACATTGGTCCCCAACAGAACCTGATCTGACACATCACTTGCTGGCAGTCTTTGACAACATAAAATTATAATTTCAGTAGACAAAATCTGCAGAGCTGCCTGGTATTTTTGAATATGCTTTAGTTAAAATGTCAACATGAAGTAGTGTTCAGTTTGTGCATTGGAGGCAAAGTTTGTTCTCCTTTAGAACAACCTTAAGATGAAGCCT
This sequence comes from Cyprinodon tularosa, assembly GCF_016077235.1. Taxonomy (NCBI): domain Eukaryota; kingdom Metazoa; phylum Chordata; class Actinopteri; order Cyprinodontiformes; family Cyprinodontidae; genus Cyprinodon; species Cyprinodon tularosa. The sequence continues at coordinate 1,599,850 of NW_024038375.1, read as the reverse complement.
GTAGTAATTGAGTTGGTTTAAGCAAGATTATAAACAGCTATGATGTCACAGCTTGTACAGTATGTTGAATCTGCTCAACGTATCAGGTTTAACCATTCACATGTTTTAACAATAAAGCAGTAGGATTTTTTCTATCAATTGGGTTGTAAATTATGCAGATGGTATAATCAGAATATTACACATATCAGTTCAGAATTAATCACATTAGTACCAATTGAGCATATCTAGCTAGTGCTTCAAGTATGATTGATTAAATGTGCTGATATGCAACTACAGGCATTAGAGGAGCAGCCTTCATTTTGGATGTGCGATGATTTTTGGTGAGAACAGAATCAGGCTGCTTAGCTGCTTCAGTAGAAACATCCTTCTTAATATGCTGATATCTCTTATTTTAGATTCTCACATACTGTATAATTAAAATAGAGGCATACTGTTCAGCATCACATTAGGAGATTTCCACATTCCTGTGCTGACAGTAGAACTAATCTGCTGCTGACACATTAATACGCCTTAGAGGAACTGATATTTTATTACTTGCCTATGACCAGGCAATACATAAGAGCAGAGAGTTAGTTGATGTGAAGCACAAACGGTTGAGCGATTGTGTTCTCCCACCTTAGTCGGACCACTCTGGGTATGACTGCTTCATGTTGCATGTCTGCAAACCAATAAACAGAGTAAGGTCCACATGAACTCTTGGACATGCATGAAGTGGTTTAGCGAGGACGAACTTGACCAGCACTGCACATGGTGGCCTTGAGTTGAAAGAACACATTCTAAAATGCATTTAAACAGAGACTTTGCTTTATCTATTGCATAGTTTGCAGTGACGTTAACAAAAGTAAAGATGATTTCCTATTATGCTAAACTAGCATCTTGCTGCATTGCTTCACATTGTCAATGACTTGGTTAGTGACATCCAGTACTCGAGTTGAGGGTGGATGGCATCCCCCTTCTTAAATGACCATTACCTCATACAGGCTCGGACTGGGAATAATTTTTGGTCCTAGCATTTTTTCCATCTACAACAGCCCACTTATGGAAACCCCCGGAAAAAAAAAAATAGAAGCATAGTCAACCGCGTGCATCTCAAATGTGAAACACAATACAAATACACATTGTGAATTAACCGATTTATCTTCAAGCATCACACTACAACCATCACCAAGACTTCTATAATGCGGTTTTACTGGCTTTGGTTATTAACACGGACATGACAATGACTGCTGCTGCATAACGTCAGCACTCACCTCATCAGCCGGGTACCCAGATGTAACTGACTCATGTTTTCCAGCCTAAAAAATGTTCATAAACTGCCTGGATATACAAAATCTCGCGCCAATTGGAACCAAAATCTATTGATCTCTTAGGCCATAAATCTAAAGAAGATTTTTACCCATAGACGGCCATCCTAAACTGCCAAATTGGGAAACATCCCAACCTGGCAGCAATGCATGTATGACGGGAAACGTTAGCTTTAGATACAAAACCCCATCATGCACTGAAACATATTTTTGCAAAATATTCTAGCATAAATTCGCAAAATATAAGAGGAACATTGTAATTTGGTTTAAAGAAAGCATTTTAGTTTTATTATAATTTAGTTTGTTGCAAGGATTTTACAGTTTGAAGAAATACAAATGGACACCAAATGCCAACCGTCACAAGGATGTGCATGACAAGGAAGGGCTATATATACTGCATGCATCATACAGATAGTTAACATTGTATTAATTCTTGAGCTCCTTGAGTTATTTACTGTCACAGGTAGGTGCTTTGGCCAGAGAATAAGTGTTGGGGTCGGTACGATTTAAGGATTGCTGGCCCTCACACGCTGAAATTAGGACAGGCCCACCAGGTAAATGCCTGGTATCATAGATCACCAGTCCGAGCCTTCCCCCATACCATCCCCTGTGACACTGTATTACTGAATGTGTAAAATGTTTACCATATATTAACAGTAATGGGTATTATATAGTCCTTTTAGCATTTAGCGGGCTGTGGGTTTACGAGTAGCCTGAGCAAAATAAATAAAATCAAAGTGGCGTACCATGACTTTAAAGTTAATCCCAGTGGGAAATTTGTCCTCTACATTTGTCCCTAACTATGTAGGGGCAGTGATAGCCATGCCAGTCCAGGGAATGACTGTAGCTCTACTGTAAAGTGCCTTGATCAAGGTAGATGACCGGCGTACCTGACATGTAACAACCATAACATGCATATTGCTTTAGCTCAATAGACTACATCAATTAGACTATGTATACTTCCAATAAAAAAAAAATTCCACCACCCTCATTCTTTTTTTTTTTCACAACTAGACTACTGGTGACATCTACTAAACTCATAGCCTACTGCTTTCTTAACTCAAACTTCTTAAAACAGACATTAAAACAGACATTTAAAGGTATAATCCTCTGTAAGAGGGGACACTTACTGTATCACTTGGATTAATTTAAGTATCTTTAGGGGGAGTAGTAGATCAACAAACATATTGGTGTTGGGCGGCAAAGATACAAATGCTGCATCATTTTGTGTTTGTAAAGTAAAAACTGAGCCATGTGAGGCTATCGATTAGAGTCATGATTGGAAAACTGAGATGTCAGTCAGAATATGTTGAAATATGCTTTCTCTGAGGGGTGACTGGGGTCTCCCTTAGAGATAGGGTAAGTTGGGAGGAGTAAATAGAAACAAATCATTATTTTCAGAATTCCCTCTAACTACATGGTGTCATGATTTTACTAAAGTCTGACCAAAAAAAGCAGAAAAACCAATACAGAGAGAAACCAGGGGAAAGTTTTAACATGTTTATTGAGGGGATAATGCAGGATCTAGTGTTGCTCTGAACACTGCTCAACCGGAACTGGAAAGTGAGGTGAAGACACTGCGGTTAGTTTTGATTTGATTCTTGAACTTGAAGAGAAGAATTAGGTTGCTGACTCACGTTTCCAGAAAAGTGGTTGACTCATTGACTCCAGTCTGTGTGCGGTAGTTCCAGTGTTTGTCTCATTCAGTGGAGGGCGGACAGGGTTTACCCAGAATGCGATTGTTTTGTAGGTGAATGGAGAAAACTGACTGCCACTTGGATTTCCTGCTTTACTTGAATGTGTTGGTGTTGAGATGAATCCATTGCTCAGTGTGAAGCTCAAACGATCCCTGGGAGGAAAGTAGATCCAAACCTCCAGTTTGAATCCCCAGCTCAGTTTGAAGCTCAGATGATCCTTCCAGGGAGAGAAGGTCCCAAAACATCCGGTTTGAAGGATGACTTCCTGCTGAGAGGCAAAGACAAAAAACTCAGTTAGGACTCAGGTTGACAAAACTCAGTTTGACTCAGAAAAAACTCCGCTGGACTAGAGTACCCAAAACTGGCAACACTCTGGCGTCGAGGTAGTGGCAGTCAGCAGCTTAAGAGCACTCCGTCTAACGAGGTAACCCTCCGCAGGTGTGTGAGGAGAACGCCCAGAACCAGGCGCCTCCTGGTGGAGGAAGGGGGACAAACACAAAAACACAAACCACACAGACAGGAATCCTAACATATGGCTTAAAACCTCATCTTTATTTCAGGACCACTTCTGAAATGCCAGTATCACGCATAACCTCCTTGTGATACTGGCACATAGAAGTTAGCTCTCCTTTTTTTAATTTCTAATGATTAGCTCCTATCTCTCACAACTGAACTTGGAACGCCGCTGGCTCCCAGGTCCTCTGGAGGAGGTATCCAAGGAGATGGCAGTCTTGGTGTATTTGCTGAGACTGTAGCCTCCTCTACCTGGTCCCGCATAAGGGGATGACAATTACTACAAGTGTACAGACAATTAGTATGTAATATTACTATAAAAGAAAATATAACTTTGTAATCTTAAAAACTAGAGAACTACTAGAAAAATCTTTCCCAATTATTGAATATGGCTGTACTGGAGAACATCATAAACTCACATTTTTGATAATAAGATAGGCACCCTGGTGTTTTTTTTTTAATGTAACAGGTGCAAGTAGACATTTTTTTTCTGGGTGGAAAGCAGAGTGCTTAGTGTTCTGTTCCTAAAGTGGTACAGTGTCATGTTAACCCTAGTGCTTAATATGTAGTTTAGCAACAGTAATAAGGACATCTCTGATATAAAACATTCAATGTCCCATTTTTCTTTTGTACTATAGCCTTTATGGTGTTTTCAGAGGAGCTTGACAGGATAATCTGATTTTGAACTCCAAAATGTTGTCTAATTGCAACATAACTATAGGCTGTTAATTTGCATAAACACAAACCTGTTATAATTCAAAAAAGCACGGAAGTTGACCATCTGAGCTGTAAATAACAGAATGATGAGCAGCTTTCTAGTTTTTGACTCTTTCCCAGGATGCGTGGATGCTGAATTGATATCATTTTATGTTAACAGCAGTGCTGACATCAGCGTATAAAACTGTACAGTAAAATAAAACACAGCAGAGACACTTTGCCATTCATTTACCCACAATTATGAAGCAAATTCTTAGATATCAAAAACTAAAAGAAAAATCTGTTTATTCCCTAATAATTTGAGAAATATGACCCAGGTAGTTGCATCAGATAAATAGTTAAAGCTGTTAAATAAGAAGAAAAATGTGGTGTTTTTTCAATTTTTTCTTCCAAGAAAAATTTTATGAGAAGGAAAATGTCTGGTTCACATCTATAAGACAGTGCTAAAGAAGAAAAAAAAAGATTATTATCTTGACATATCTTATTGGAAAGATATGTAATTTGTAGCTGCTGCTGATTCATAATATCTAATGAGGAATGATCTCCACTAATAAATCACTCATCTCACAATTAGTTGTCTGACTTTTTTTCACATTTCCCCCATTATCTGATCCAATATTATTTTTTCTAATCAAATTGAAAACCTTTATGAAGGTCCTTCTTTTAAATTACTCAAGAGTTAACTACCAAATTCAATTAGCTGGTTGATCCCAAGTAACTCTTTTATTGTTTACCTAATCAGAAGCACTTAGAAAAAAAAAATATTTAACTTGAAATAAGTTTTAGAAGTTTAAAATTCATGCCATACATACATACAGTGAGGAAAATAAGTATTTGAACACCCTTCTATTTTGCATGGACCCCCAGTCCGAGGGAGATTGACAGTCATGGTTAATTTTTTCCATTTTCTAATAATTGCTCCAACGGTGGACCTTTTTTCACCAAGCTGCTTGGCAGTTTCCCTGTAGCCCTTTCCACCCTTGTGGAGGTGTATAATTTCGTCTTTAGTGTCTTTGTACAGCTCTTTGGTCTTGGGCATGTTAGTAGTCGGATTCTTACTGATTGTATGGCGTGGACAGGTGTCTAACGACCTCATACAGGTGCATCTAATTTAGGATAATAAATGGAGTGGAGGTGAACATTTTGTAGGCAGACTAACAGGTCTTTGAGGGTCAGAATTATACCTGATAGACAGGTGTTCAAATACTTAGTTGCAGCTGTATCATACAAATAAATAGTTAAAAGTGATTTCTAAGTGGAAGAACTTGCAAAATAGCAGGGTGTTCAAAATATGCTTTCATCTATATATGTGGGTAAAATTATGAATGTAGGCTTAAAGAAATTAATACTATTTGGCTTAGATGCCCTGGAAATGTTAAGCAAACTTTTTTCTGGTACCTGCTGCTGCACAACTCCAGTAGCAGCAGGGGTTGCATGGTCAATGCATTGACAGAACAGACCTACCGTGAGACACTAAAGGTTTCTCTCTCAGTCAATAAACTAACATTTGACGACACCTATATCATAATCGCTCAGATGTTCTGATTAATGCAGCTTTGATTGTGAGAACACCAGCTGCAAAAGGATCAGCAAAATTAAACTGGACCCACAGTCTTGGGTAACAACTGAAGAGGAAACATCTGAGGAAAGGTTTTTGTTCTTAGTAGTCATGTTGTTACAGGAGTGCATTATTGATCTAGTTACATCACTACAATATCAATGGGAGATCAGTGTGGTGCCAGCGCTTAGAAAAAGAAAACCTTAGCCAACAACAACCTTCCTCAGCTATTCTCGTTTGTTCCCTGTAGGAGGAATGATCACGTGGGAGTCCATGTGAATGCTCTGTTTATAGGGGTTTTACCTGTTTCTGCAACACATCTGCCACCAGCCCAGCATGTTATTTCTATTTCAGTTTTCTTTTTCAATTCAGGAATGTGCTTCAAAATGCAATTTAATGTGGGTGGTTGGCTCTCATTTCAGTTTATAGCAGTCAGAAAAAGGTGAACAACAATCTCCTTCAGCTAAGCTGAAGGAGGGAAACCTCTTAAAAGGCAATGGCCCTCAAGGACTGACTTAGGGCTGCCTGATCTAAAGTCTTTTCTACATTTTTACAAGATGTATATTTAGTTTAAGATTTCATCTTCATCACCTCCAACAGCCTCCCTGGCCCTGCGGAAAATAAAATCTCAAAAGCATGATGCTGCCACCACCATGCTTCATGCTGGGAATTTTTATGTTGAAGATGATGTGCATTAGTGTTTTCTGCCACATAAACTGTCTGAGTGTTAGAATGAAGTGGGTAGTAGAGTAAAGACTGCTAAAATGAGTAAAAACAGAAATATACAGCTTAAAAAATATATTTAATTAAAGCATGTTAATTAATCTACTGAACTTTTAAAGTAATGGCAAATGACTGGATTTCTGGGGGACATTTCTGTAACTTAATAATTTGACATGTTCTCTTTTTTAATCGATTGAAATTTTCTGCAGCTTTTTCTGTGTTTAAAGTTGACAATTGTTTAAAATCCAGGTTTGACTACTTATTGGCACACTAGACTGTCAATAAAGAATTAAACACGAATCCTTAAATGTTGAGATGATCATAAAGCACAGAAAAAGTGAGACAAGATGGCGACATCAAGTAAACATGCTCTACAATCGTCCTACTTCATTCGCAATTATGTATACTGCAATCGGTGGCTCAACCTGCTGACAAAGATGCCCCTTTGGCCAAAATCCAACATAGAAATAGACTGTTTCGATTAACTATAAAATATGATTCTAATATGAGTTTCAGCAGTTTTTCCATTTTATTTCATGTGGAAATTCTATGCAGAGTATGAAATTTAGTCATTACAACTAACTAAATGTTTCATGAAAAATAAAGAGCTGCTGCCATAAGTTAGGTTAAGAAAGTTATTCTACTCGTGATGAGAATAGCAGCCATTTTTAATGCAGAGATTGGGTGTGGTTGTGTTAATCCAAATGATAATTGTTAAGTTGCTAACTGGAATACAACATTTTCTCCTTACGCTAGTTTCACGCATGCAATGTTGTAGTATGCATCTGATCCCTTATAAAATGTGCTGTGCAGCAGTCCACATTTGATGCATGCAGAATCCATCTGTGCACTACTGTTTTTTTTTATACTGTATACATTGGATTGCTTCAGTCCTACAGTAGCTGACTTTTTGTCAGGTTAATCAAAATTTTAGAAATGTGTTTGTTGTCATAATTTTTACTAATTAGACTCAAACCATATATTTAATGGACTTCGTAGAGGGTACGGTTGATGTACATTCAAGGATAAACTCAGGTTTTAAGAAATAAGTTATCAGGTCTTAGGAAGAAAAAAAAATGCCTAAGGGAATAACATTTTCAGGTCTTAGGTCTGAGGAATAAAGGTCAAACTGCCCCCAGTTCTGCTTAGTTCAGCTGAATGACCCATTAATTTGATGGGTGTTGGACCTGAAACATGGAGAATGACCCTAAGGCTGACTTTGAACATGATTGTTGGCCGAGATTCTCAATTGAAACAGTTAAATTTTTCTGTTTTTATTAGCATTTAACCTTTACTCAGCCTCTGTTTTGAACACACAGGATTTTAACTCCCAAGAAACATTACTCGTTATTTTTTTTAAGTGGGCACAGTTGAATCTTGTCAATCAGTTTTAGCAACAGCAAACAAATAGGTTTTTATTAGTCTCAGTTTTCTTTTAAAGATAAGGCTTACCCAGCAGGTTTGTTGATATCTGTGTCATTAACAACTGGTATTCTTCTCCCCAGTAATGTGCTGACCTGTTCTTAACAGAGTCATCTATTTTGATGCAAGATGAGACCATGTGCTCTGGCTGTAAAGAGACTAATGTAAACTATCTGAATCTTCTTCATTAAGTAATGAACTAATGATAAAAATAATTGTACTCTATTGATCTCACATTGGAGAAATTTACCTCTGGATTTAACCCATCCCCTTGGGGGAGCAGTGGGCCCCATCATGGGGCGCCCGGGGAGCAATCAAGGGTTAAGGGTCTTTGCTCAGAGTGGCAGTCTGTGGGAGTGGGGCGCAAACTCAGAACCTCAGGATGCCAAGCTCTATGCCCTAACCACTAGGCCGCCACTCCCCCCCATAGATATAAAACAATACATAAATCAAAATATCCTACAACTGTATTCACAAACCATATTAGCTTATAGCTGATTTAAATTAAGATACATTTTGTTTATCTTCTCACCTCAAACTGTCTGTGCTTCCTGCAGGGTGCTGTCTAAAGTCTTAGTCATTGTTTCTAAATTTCCACATGTCACATGATTTTATTGAAAGGACATGTACACATTCTTTTCACAATTCAAATGAACTCATATGAAAGCTCCCATATATAATGATAATTTCAACTAAATGGTTGCTCTTAGTTCTGGTACTTATCAAGGTATAGCTCATTAATCCATCTTTGCTGTCCTTGCACTATTTTCCCATCTTGTTTATTACTTGTGTTTTGGCCCAGTGTTTAATAAATGCGACTGAGACTTGCTCAGCTTGTGGTTGGATATTTTTCGAAATCACGTTGATGGCTGCTAATGGAAACTACAAAGACCTTGTGCACAAGTAGATGCAGAAACCGCTAAGAGACTTAAAATGTTTTAGAAGATGATTCTGTTTGCTAGTTCTACTGAATTGTATAGGGGGTAATACAAAAGCCAGAAAAAAGGGGCAAGAAACAAAATTATTTGGAATAGATCAAGTAAAAAAACAGTTTCAGATTACAGTGTAGCATTAAAGTATACAGGAAGTTGTAGTTAGTATTACAATATTTAATTGGTTTATTAATATATTAGAAGAAAAAAAAGAAAATTAGATTTCAACCAAGACCCTTAAATAAAAAGTATCCATACCTCATCAAGTACTCCAAATAAAGCTTAGACCAACTGTAACGTTAGTTGGTAGTTTCTGACCCACATGCAGGATCACACCGAGAACAAGTGAATTCCAAAAATGTATTTTTTTTAAAAGCAATAAGAATCTGGAAGTGGATAACTGCAGGAAGTCAGCTGAACTTTCTGGTTGGTGTGAGGGGAGGAAGCAGACTGATCAGGAAGAAGTTGGTTGATGAATGATTGATTTTCTTAGAGATGAGGGGGAGGTAGCATGGATCTGTAGGGGTTTGATTCAGAGGGCTTTGCAGATTGTACCCCAGAAGTCCAGGAGAATGTCAGTGAGATCCGAAAGCATTGGTACTCTCATTAGACGTTGTAATGCAGAACGGGCGGGCAGGTGATGAAGACTGAGAAATGCTTCAAACAGCAGATAAGACCTTTTCCATGAAGATCAGAGATGAACTGAGGTTCACTGGTTGTGTTTGAACAATAACAGAGTCCACACTAAAAGAGATTCACAACAAGACAAATTTCAACAGCAAGGATATTCCTGGTTTAGGTCTTTGGCTGGAATAACATCAGGTGTAATCATCCAGCCAAGACAGAGGATCCATCGCCTCCTTATATTAACACTAGTCAACTTGATTGAGAAATATTTTTCAGGTGTGCAACAGCACGGGTCGGCCCAGCCAACAGCAAAGATCCTCTATGTGACAGGAAGCTCACTCACATCAGAAAAACCCTGACAACAACTCTTCTTTCATTCAGATTCAGAATCCTAAAGAAAAGAGTAAAAATAATAATAGTCGTTGGGAGTCCCTGATTTAAAGTAGTTTTAGTCAAACTTTCCCTTATTATCAGAATAAAAGAATGCAAGCAAGAAGGGAATAAAGAAAGTGTTCAATCAGACAGGTGGAAGAAGAACTCTCAGGTCACTGACCCTGCAGGATATGAGTTCACTGATCTAAATCACTAACGGTATAACCCGATATATACACTATATGAGACAATGTTAACATTTTCCCCATTATAAGGCCATGTAACCTGGACAATAATATCAGGAGAAAAAAGAGTTTGAAGAAAAGAAAATCAAACAAATCTTCAAAATTGTACAAAATCTGGTTGCACAAGAGTGCACACCCCTAAGCTAAGTATGTAAATGCAGGAATTTAACTGATTCATTTTCACCATTCATTCTTCTATGGTAGGATTCTGTCAGCATCCCATATCTTTACTTGACAATATTTACTAATTCACAACAGAATGGCTTTAAAAGAAGAATATTATTTTAGAGCTATTTGTCTTTATGTACCGGTAAGCTTTGAAATTTTTTCCCTTTTGCATCAAATAATACCCCATAGAAGAAAAAAGCATCTTCTTCATGAATCACTTTATGTTTCTCCTAAGAGAGGATGGAAACAGATTCCCTATTCAACAAAAATAATAAATTGTGTTTTATTAAAAGGTTATGTAATATTTAGCTCTAGAAAACTTTTTCTTAGCCAAACTCAGAATGAAATGGCTTTAAAAGGTTCCAGACCCCTGCTATAGACCCACCTGCAGTTTACAGATCCCTGCTCTAGATGGAGAGAGAGATGTCCATAAAATCCTTTTTGTAACAATTAGCTAAATTAATAAACCATGTAAATGAAAAGCCCTGAGCCTCCTGATAGCATCTCATTATGAATTAGTGCTGATTAAATGTGATTAATTTGTTTCAACTGAAACTAGACCAAATTCAGCAAAACCACATTTCCTGTCTGTCAGGTTCACACTGATTGAAAGAGAGTCAAATTAAAGAATTAAACCCTTTTTCAGCCTGTCAGCATTAACAAAAGAAAGTGCAAAATGCGGTTTAAATTTATCTTTACATTTCTACAGTTCTTCAAAACATCTGGTATATGTGTCAGAGCATCTATGCAATATGAGCGGCTGAGAATTTTAAAAAGCTATCAGCAGTACCAGTATCTCCTAATATGTGTCTGCAGGTAGCTAATGGTTTTCCCCTTTATGATCAGTCAGCTGGGGACTATAATGAAACAGTGTTGATTATAAATGCAGCACAGACTGAGATGATCATTACCGCGCTCTCTATGAAACACAGTATAACAGCCACTTTAGTTTTTCAAGCCTCTGGCTCCATTTGGCAGAGGAGGGAATTCAGAGGCAGTAGACTAAAAATCCAGTGATGCCTGGAGGAACATCTGACCACATCAGATTGTGTAGTTTACTGCGTTTTCACATTAGTATTCAAAATATAGTATGAGAACCAGCTTCATCCTGTCAAAATGATTCTACTACCTCTCTACCAAAAACACTAAGAGTCTGATTATTTTTTCATCTTTTAGGAAGAAGATCATTAAACTTTAGACCCAAGCTGCTGAGAGACTATTTGTTATTAGAAATATTATGATATTGCTCAGTTAATCCTGCAGTATTGCAGTTATATCACAAAAAACAGACCATCTAATACACTGTAGCATTTAATTTGGATTATTTTCTTGTGTGTGATGTTTCTATTGCTTTCTGGTTGTAGAATATTTAAATCCCATGATTATATTATATAGAGTTCATCCTTTATATGTTCTGCCTCATCATCTAATTTGCTAAGCAGATAGCACTAATGATATGGTGGGGCAAACACAAACCAACATTGTGTGTTCCTGTCAGAGGAGTGCACAATGTTGGTAGAGGTCAGATTGTAGGTAACAGAGATAATTGAACTTTAACATTAAAAGTGTATTATATAACATACTTTTTACAAGTTTTCCATTTCATCTAGAATTAGGATTGGGACTCAAAATGTTTAAATCAAAATGTTGAAATTTGTTTCCACGTTAACATCCTGCTGATTAGCTGCAGAAAGACATTTATTAGTGAGAGAGGAACAGAAGGATTATTTTTATTCTGATTAAATAAATATAAGAAGACTTATTCATCCCTTATTGAAGCAGGCAGATTGTTTGATATTTAGATCTTTCTTTGAAGGCTTTTTATTTTATAGGTGGACAAGCGCTGATTTTTAAAGGCTGGAGTCCCATAGTGAGCCAATTTCTTGTTTGTCCCTAGTTAAAATGTACTGGTACTATTTAAAAATGTGTGCTATAAAGGATTCTAAAAACCTCAATGAGGATAGAAAACATTTTACAGTTTTCCTATAGTTGCATCGTCATTTTCTCTAGAACAATACTTTAGTTTCTTCTAATCTAAAACACTTTTTTTTTTTTATAAAAGAAGTTTGCTCTTCCTGAGCTAAATGCCATAAAGTCAACAAATGACCTGCATGCAATTTTATCTTGCCCAGTCAGGCATTCTGTTGGCTGTTAGCTTTATAAAGATAACATCATTTCACCATCAAGCGTTTCAGCTGCATTATATGCTGTAATTGGAATCTCATTTTCATAAGATTTAACAACTCATCAGATATTCATTAAAGTGTCAATTAAACAAAAAAATGGGATTTGCGAGATCAGGGATTTTATAACATCTGACCTTCAACTTTGATGTTAATGTATAACTTAAAACCGAGAAAAGGATTTAGGTTTGCAATAGGACATATTTTTACTTCAGGATGTAGAATCCCAGACTGACAAGTTTACTTACTAAAACGATATATGGTCTAAAGCTGTCCATTCTCTGTTAAATATGGATGTTAAGTTGAAGATATATTTTTTTTACTTAATAAAATATATATTTATTGTTATTAGAGAAGCCTCATGAGTTGCTTGATTAACTCTTTTACTTACATTGATGTGTTATATTATGATTATCAGAAGCTGCTGAGGGAATTACTCAGATCATCCATCCATCCATCCATCCATCCATCCATCCATCCATCCATCCATCCATCCATCCATCCATCCATCCATCCTTGGCTCAAATGAATGGCTTAATTATCTATTCCATTCACCTGTCCAACTCTGCCCGGTTTGTAATCACTGCTCATCTGATCCACCTGCTCCTGCCTCTATTTAAGGCGTTGCATCTAGTCATCATGGCAGATTATTCTTTTTCTATCTATCCAGTGAGGAGATTGTTTTTGGTGTTTCTGATTTCCTTATCCTGACCTGTTCTGCCTCTTATCCACTTAGCCTGCCTGTCCCCGTCTGTCTTTGGACTCCTGGACCTCTGAGCCTGCCAGTTCCTGCTGTGATCTGCTTGCCTGACCTGGCTTCACTCCTGCATGTTCTTCAGGGCTGCAGCATCTAGGACACTCTGGGCAGTGCCCATCACATCTTGTTGGCAGAAACCGGCTAGATCCTACCTCGTTCTCTGGCTATGGACTGAAATATTAAACCAGGTTAGTGACTAATGCATTCGTAATCATCCTCCGTCAGATTATCCTGGTCACTAACCTGTGTTACTCTCCTGCAGAGATTACTGCCCTAGACGCTCTAGCCACTGCATAATTACAAGATCTTATCTCGTAATTATGAGAACATAGCTTGTAATTATGAGAAAAGATCTTGTAATTACCAGATCTTGTGTATATATTTCGTTATGATTAATGGCTCAAGTAATTTCCATGGATGAATGTATGGAAACGTCTTAAAAATGTTTTTCACTTCATTAACAAAGTACTCAGCTCTAACCCTGGGATTACTACTTTTGGAGTTAGCATGCATCCATATTACCATACGCGAGAATCCGTTAACAGCTCCATTAAAACAGATTCTGTATGGTTTTAGTTTTTCATATGAATCGACATGCTGCATGAAGTTGGGACCTTTTTATTTCAAATGTTTCTTAAGCCTCAGCTGTACTCCTTGAGGATCTAGGATTTTGAGAAGGTACTGGCAGACAGTTCTTTGGGACACCACCAAGCCAGCTGGAATACATTTCAGATTAATTAATTTATAACCATGAAACATCCCATGCTGGTTTAATTGCTCCTACAGGAACAGTGCACCTTTCAGCAAGTCAGAGTAGAGTGGGCTTTTTCTCCTAAATAATTCTAAGGACCTACTGCTCAATGCTGAAAAAATAACTAATTCCATCCACATTGAGGAAACTCAGTATTTCCCAGTGTTGCATACCTAAAAGGAAATTAAAGCATATAAATCCGACAACCCACTCATTGTTCTCGTTTCATGTAGAGTAGCTCGGCAATGAATGACCTTCCTGATCTCCTAAATATAGCATATTATCTTCGAATTATGAGATCTCATCTCGTAATTATGAGATAAGTTCTCATAATGTGGAGATCAGGTTCTGATAATTACAAGAATGGTATCTCGTAATTATGAGATATTATCTTGCAATTATAAAATAAGCAGTCAGATTTTTTTTTTCTTTGGTAAATGCAATACGTTTCTGTACTAGTCTGTAAATATCTTAAATATTTATTTATCTTCATAATTCATCATATTTGCTGTTACTATTAATGTTTTTGTTGTTTTATTATTGCAGTTATTATTATCAGGATTATACTTATTTTAAAGTTGTCCCATCAGATAAAATTTTCAGTCAAAACAAATCTTTAATTTGTCAGGAGAACTTAATTGGGTCAAGTTATGTCTGGATATTGATTTTTAATTTATAATTGTGTTCTCATAATAGAACATTTCACTATATCTCGGGCTGTATCACCACAGCTCATTGCTGGCACCATCCGTATGTTTGACTATAACCTCATGGTTTCGAAGGGGTGTGAAGTCAGGTATAAATAAAAAAAAAAATTATATAATACATCTAACAAACGCAGTTATAAAAAGCATTCTGTTACATAAATGAATAAGTAAAAAATATTAACCTGTTAATTATCTCATCACTCCCCATCCCCGGATTCCTCTCTCTGCCTCTCCATCACTTTTTTAAAGTTTTGCTTAAAAAAAAAAAAAAAAAAAAAAAAAATCCAAAGAGACTAAGAGCATAAGCAGGTAAAAATAAAAAGGAGATGAAAGTTTCTCCTCTTCACATTTATATTATGATATTTCTTCTATTTGTAGAATAGAATAATATATCCCTTTATTGTCCCACAATGGGGAAATTGTGGTGTTACAGCAGCAAAAGGCTATAGTAGAAGTAGTCACACAATGTGCACCTTAGAAAAGTGTATAAAAACAATACATAGTAAAATAAAACAAAAAATCAATGTACTGTACAGTATTTTTAGGATATACATACTCTGTAACTGGAGAATAAAAAATCTATAACAGCTGCCATTTTTGCAGTAATGTGTATGTGAAAAATAGCAGCAACCCCAGAGATGTACAAAAAAATGACAGCAGCATGTTATTTAACTGACTAAGTTGCACTGTGCAAAAATCAGCATGAATGTAACAACGTATTGAGGTTGTTGGGAACATTGGTGGTTATAGAGTCTTACAGCTGTTGGGAGGAGGGATCTGTGATAACACCCCCTGGTGCATTCAGGGTGCAGCCGTCTGTCACTGAGGGAGTTTTTCAGTTCAGCAACAGCTTCATGCATGGGGTGGGGAACATTATCCAACAGAAATGTTAATTTAGTTAGGATACTTTTATTTCCCACCTCCTGCACTGAGATCAGAGGGCATCCAATCACAGAGCTGGCCTTCCTGATCAGCTTATCCAGCCGCTTTCTCTCAGCTACAGATAAGCCACTGCTCTAACAGACAGTTCCATAGAAGATGGCTGATGCTACAACAGAGTCATAGAAGATCTTTAGGATTGCCTACTGCACTCCAAAACACTTCAATCTTCTCAGCAGGAACCTCAGTGTTGTGAGTCCAGTCCAGTTTGTTAATCAAATAAACATCTAGGTACTTATAAGAGTCCACTATCTCAATGTCAGTGGGGTGGATCTTCTGCTGCGAAAGTCCACCATTAGCTCCTTGGTTTTTCCTGCGTTAATCAGAAGGTGGTTCTGCTGGCACCAGTCCACGAAGTCCTGGGTCCACCGTCTCTACTCTGAGTTGTAACTGAAATATATCAAGTTTTATTGTGTAATAAATGTACTGCAAAATAAATCATGTCTCTATCTGAGTATTCAAATTGTCCAAACACATTTACAGGTGTTAAAACTTCTGAGCACAAATACATCTAATGCTAATCAGGATATTTGTTTATTAGCTGAAATCTGACTTCGACCTTTTCTTTGAAGGAAAATTCCAGGTTTCACTGAGCTTTGGCGCAGGCCCAAACACGCACCAGATACCAGATGAGAACAGAATTAAGCCTCTGTCTTGACTAATTTTCCTTCTGATTGACCACATAAATAATTGAACATGCCCCTGCAACTAATAAAACAGATATGCACAATAATTTAAACCTTTAGTTCTACATGTGTTTAACATGTTCTATGCTGTAGCTTATCAATTTCTAATAACATTGGCAGGTAAAACAAGTACAATTTAATGTCTGTCCTTTGTGATCAATACTAACATGGCAGGGCATTAATCTCAGGTTAATAAGTTTGACTATTTTGTTCAGGTGGAGCTCATCAACACTTTGTTAATGAAAAGCAGCATTGTGCATCTCTGTCCACAGCACAGTGGTCCTGTCATTACTCCACTCTGAGAGGAGCGCTGGAAGGGAAATTAACTTATCTTTGTACTCAGGGCACAGCTGGCTCTCATAATGTTGCCATAACACACAAGAACAAACCTGTTCGAATGTTCTGCACAGTGTTTTAATCACATATTTTTAAGGTGATGAATAAATGAAGGCATCAGAACATTTAATTCTACTTAATTAGGATAAAACTATGCATGGTTATATCACCAGTTCAGGTCAGGGTCCCATTATTCAGTCTGACCGTCCCTCCATAGGACTTGTACATGTTTAGGATGAGGAAAGGGCTGCGGACATCTCTGCTAACCGCACAAATCCAAACGTTTAGACTTTTACCTTTGGGTCAGCACATAAAATTAATATTTGCACACAGACATTACAATATGTGTAATAGTGCAATATTTATGCCATGCAGCACATTGAAAGATCTGAGAGCTTTCTACTTCAACCAACAATGAAGTTCTAGGTTGTGCAGAGGCATCAACGTGTGGCTAGCTGTGCTGGGATGTTGTTATTCCCCCTGTTAAAGCTGTGTTTCAGAAATCATCAGCAACCATCTGACAGGTGACTAACATTCATATTTTGGACCACCCTGCAAGTTCTTGTTAGGTTTCTGTTTTTCTTTTGAGTATCCGGTTTTGCTTTTCTCCTTGTTTCCTAGTTTTTATGGTTTAATTCTTAGTTTATTGTGTTCTTTAGTTTTTTTTCTCAGTTACTGTAATTGTCTTGGTTCTGTTATGTTTTCTTTTGAGTGTTTAGTTTTACTTTTCTCCATGTTTTATAGTCCTAGTGGTTTAATTATTATTTGGTTGTGTTCTCTAGTTATTTCCAGTCTTCCAGGTTTTTCATTTGTTGCCCTCTGCTGCCCTCTTGTGTTCTCCTTTCTCCCTAGCTCCTGTTTTGTTTCTGCTCTATCCTCACTTGTTCCCAATCTTCTCATTAGCCATCTCTTTGTCTCAGTCTCCTTTAACAAACCCTCTCTTTTCATTTCCTCTTTGCTGGGTCCTCGTCTAACCTCGTCTGTCTTCCTCCAACTCGTCTCTCTGAGCCTTCCTCCTGGTTACAGTTCTTCCCCTGATGAGTTTTCTTGTTTTTTTTTTTATCTTTGAATTTTGGACTCCTGGTTTCTTGTTTTGTTTTTTGAACTTTGTTTTCATTTTTGGGATTTTGGATTTTTGGTTGCCTGTTTGTTTGGCCTTTGTTTTTTCAGCAATTCATCATTAAATCAACCTTCTATTCACCACCTCTGCCTTCCTGCCTCTGCTTTGGGTCAGCTGTCCTAAACCAAATCTTGACATTTTTTCTAAATAAAATCCATACATTACTTCTTGAAAAGGATTGCAAGGACGTTTTACAAAAATGGACATCAGTAAAGGACAGTGGAGTCTTTGTTTAGAATTCTGAAGCTCAATTTACAATCTGGTTATAATCCAGCTGCTAATCTGGGAATTCTTCTAATGTTTAGACCACTTTAAAGGACGATTAGGATAACCATAAGGGCTCTTTACTGAAGGGTGGCCCAAAGAAGATGAAAAGATTAGTCCTGCTGTATTTTTGAAATATAAAATGAAAATTATATAAAAAATCTGAAATTATATAAAGCAGTAAAATAAATAATCTTCATGTTCTCCCTCATTTTTCAGCAGTAATCAGTGAAACAAAGCATGTATATATCAGCTGGGTGTTGTCTGAAACGTAGCATGATTGCAAGTTTATTATTTTGTTGTGTATCATTTTTAGTTTTCAAGAAAAAATCAACCAGGAATAATCCAGCATTTAATGAGCCTATTGTGTGTCTGTAAATAACACAGAGGCCAAACAACTAAGCCAGAATACACACAGAGACAGAGCTGAGAATGTCAGTCATCAGAGGAGTAACATCAGCTAAACGTTAGTAGATGTTCAGAAGGATATATACGATAAATAACTGTCTTTGTTAGTTAAAATTGTTATTTTTTAGATAACAATAACTACTAACTAACAACATAAAAATAATATGACCTGTTAAAGTTATAGTGAAACCTAATAGGGATATATTTTCACAGTCCTAAACCTGTTTTCTATTCATGTGTACATAGATACATCTGTTTTATGTTTTAAATAAGCTGTTATTATTTTGATAGGATGTAAATGTAAAGTTTAAAGTTAATGTATATTTAACTTTTTCACGTTCTGATCATTTTCCTTTGTAGTCATTTTACAATAAAAATTACATTATTGTAATATGACTACAAAGTCATTTTACATACATAAAAATTACAACTTTAATCTCAGAATTCTGACAGATAACAAACATGTTAGCATCAAGACATAACCATGTCTGTTTTAGAGACTAGCTCTCTTGTTTTAATGACCTTCTGCTCCTCTATTAATGAGGGGACCCTCGGGCACGTAAAAAGTTGCCTAATTCCGTCATTTTCCTCCAATGTGTCACTGGCCCTCTCAAACAACTCACATCTTTGTCAGTGAAGCTGAGTGCTCTCGCATCCCTTCCTTCATGGTGCCCATCTCATTAAGATCCAAAATTCTGAGATTAAAGTCAGAATTCTGACATTAAAGTCAGAATTCTGAGAAAAAAGTCAGAATTCTGAGATTAAAGTCAGAATTCTGAGATTAAAGTCAGAATTTTGAGAAAAAAGTCAGAATTCTGAGAAAAAAGTCAGAATTCTGAGTAAAAAATCAGAATTCTGAGATTACAGTCAGAATTCTGATTTTTTTTCACATACTAAACTGAAATAAAATTTTAAAATCAGTTTACTTTTTTCTTTTTTTCAGTGGCCCTAATAACCCTCTTCTGTATATGGGAATCATTTACTCCCATCGGAAAAAAAACAATACTGCTTTATTTCCTGGACCTGCAGCTTGGGGAGGAGTGGGCGTGGCTTCAAGGTGAACTCTGGTCATTAAGAGCGAAAGAGGTGGAGTGGAGCGTCTGCCTTTAAAGCATAAGTAGGAAATCTGACTGAACTGCCAAACAATTAAAAACAAGACAGTCTGTGACAGCGAACCGAGAGATGGGAAGCGGTCTAACAGCGTCCATATCCGATGGTTATCATCTCACCTGGCTGGTGTCCTAATTAAAGTCCTGACTGGTTCCAGTTGTGTTTGGGGGCCAGAAAATGAAAAGTTTTTTGCTTTGCTGCGTTTTAATCGTGGCGGCGCCGCAGCGGAGCTTCAGCCAGACGACACATTTACCTGAAACAGGTGAGTTAAGACCAAAGATTAAAAACCAAAGGTGGGAAAACAACAACAACAATTCAATGTAAACAGCACGCTGATGACATTTTCACATAAAATAAATGTCTGACCTGCTTAAAACGTGCTTATTTAGAAGGCAAAGCCACCCAGCAGGCAAAGAATAAATACATCCAACCTACGGAGGGGTTTTGATCAGATCACATGTGTTAGAAGTCCAAATAAGAGAACAGTCATGTTCCAAAAACATAAATCTGCGTTTATATTAGGTTTGTCTGTCAGATTAAAGCTGGCTTTTATAAAATAACAATCTTCAACTAATTTTTATTTATTATTATTTAATTTTAGACCACATAGCTGTATTCAGTTTTTAGTAGGGTCTTGTAAGTTTCTATTCAAGATGCCAGAAATTATGCCAGAAATCTTAACAAGTCAGAGTTGAAAATTGGTTGAAAGCATGTCTGATCATCTCAGTGAAATATTTCCCAGGTTCCAAATGAGCAGTGAACCATTGCAGTGAGCTTTGCATGTGATGCTGGTTAAAGATCTGGTTTGGACAGGTTTTTATTTTAGTTTTTTTTGGATGATGCTCATACTTCCAGTGTGATGTTTGTGATAAACGTGGATGGCAGCTTCTGGTTTAGTACAATGGCTTGAAGTAACAAGGTATTACAGACTTTCTTTGTTTTTTAATTGAGAGTCAAATGTTGATTGCGTCTTAGTTACTGTTAATTCCCATAATATTGTCCCACTGAAGATATGAAAGTGTTCCATCTAACCTATACATAAAACCAGTGCAGCATTGCTTTTTTCCCATTAAAGTTTGAGTTCAGGCCTGCATGTTGGCACAGTTTGTAGCACTGTTGCAGCAAGAAGGTCCCGGGTTCTTTCTGCATGGAGTTTGCATGTTCTCCGTGTAATTGCGTGGGTTCTCTCCGTGGACCCTGACTTCCTCCCACAGTCCAAAAACATGACTTTTAGGTTAATTGGCTTCTCTAAATTCTACTTACATGTTTGTGTGTGCATGGCTGTGTGGCTTTATGGTGACCGGTCCAGGGTTTACCCTGCCTCTCGTCCATATACCCCATTTATACTACCCTTGAAAAACCTATCCATGCCGAGACCGGTCCGAGCTCGATCAGTTAACCAGGCCAAACTTGGTTCTGACGACCGTTTACACATCACGCTATCTAGGTTCCTCGCCTCCTAGTGACGATCTGCGGTATCACTGCCAGTACTGAAGGAGGAAATCAAGCAGTTGGTGGTGGTAATGCACCAAAAGTTGTTTGCCAACCGCCATATAGGAGGAGGAGGAGGAGGAGAAGGAGGAGAAGGAGGAGGAGAAGGAGGAGGAGAAGGAGGAGGAGAAGGAGGAGGAGGAGGAGGAGGAGAAGGAGAAGGAGAAGGAGGAGGAGAAGGAGAAGAAGAAGAAGAAATCAAAATGGCTGCACCCGTCACATTCAGAAAGTTATGTTAACGGCCTCAATCTCGGCGTCATCCCAGGTCGCACCACCGTCTTTTGAAGCCATTATTTTAAATGTTGCATGGAGAAGATTTAGATTGTTGTTTATAGTTGTTCTTCTGTTTTGTGGTGGTTGGCAAGCAACTTCCGGAGGGGCATTGCCGCCAACTACTGGAATGGAGTGTGAATCGGGATGTGCAGCCAGACTGAGATGACACGTTCTGCTCATGTGCTCTTGTTATCAGAGAACCGAGCCAGAGAAAAACTGAGCCGAGCCTACCTCTGGAATTGGTCTGCAGTTAGCTCGGTTCGGTTGTGTCTTGCTCAGTTCAGTTCAGTTTGCTTTCCATTTACACACGATAAGTTATCTCAGTTACTGAGCTCGGTCTCGGCACGGTTTTTCAAGGGTAGTGTAAATGGGGTATTAGACTACCGGAGATGGACGCGGCCACACTGAGACCCTGATGGATGGAATTTGAGTTGGCAATGCCATGCCAACAGGGGTTTTTGGGGTGGAACATGTAGAAATGATGACAGTCAGAAAGGCCTTGTCGGGGTTACAAACAAGGCTATGCTGCACAACTCACCTGTTGATACCGCAATTGACTCAATTTTAGCTTAAGTAGCGACAATTTAATTTTTGTTTAAAAACAAAAACAAAGAAAAGGAGCAAAGAAAAGCACTTTGTGCATTTGTAGATGGGAAAGATGTCTATACTTTCATTTATTTATATATATATATATATATATATATATATATATATATATATATATATATATATATAATGTCTATAATAGACAGGAGGATTTACTGGTTTCAGACTTTCAAAGGACACCCTGTGAGCTTCACAGAATACATTAACATATTTTTCATTGATCTTTGCTTGTGTCCTCTTTCGCATATGGGCACCATTTGAGGCCAAGTATCTGACTGATGAAATCTGCACATATCTCAAACACATTGACCTGCACCTATCTTCAAAATTGGGAAATTCCTCTGCATCTTTATAAATAACTGCACCAGAAAGCATGTAGTGTTTCACTCTTTAAAAAGCATGTCGAGTTTTCACACTTTCTTCCACTCTGCATTTTCCCCACAGATGTTATACTCATGCTAATGTTGTTTTATTTAAAGAATGTTTTTGCTTTCTTAAACACACCTAAAGACAAATTATTGTGCAAACAAGCTGTGTAAACATTTCTAAGGGTAATTTTTATACATTTTAAACAAATGTAAAAACTACAAGTATCTTTAAATAAGATTTTTATTTCATAACCAATCTCACTGTTTAAACAATTCAAATCAGTTTCATCTGCAGCTAATACATTTTATTTAAGCTAAAGCGAGATTTAGATTTTTTCTGATGATTTTACCAATTTCTTAAAGAATCAATAAAATTTTTTGTAATGTTCGGATATTGATAAAAATGAATATAGACATATGTTTACCAAAGATTGCAGGGGAAGCTCTTCCATATTCATAGACGACTCTGTAATAATTAAAATACAATTAAAATACAATTAGGTGTAAAAGAAAAACAATGGCGCCTTTACATTATTTTTGGAGTAATGACTTCGTTCTCTATTAGTGGCCTTTCAACCTTTTTTGTTCTATTGAGGATTATTTCACTCTCTCCAAGTCAAGATGGCATCCTAACAAGATTATTTGTTTTTTTTTTATGTAGATGATGGACACACTAACAATCAAAATTTCAACATGGAGAGACTTGCTCAGAGAAACGCTGTAATTAGAGAAGTATTATTCAATTTATTTATACAGGTAACGTAATCAGATTATCAAAATGTTTCTAACAGAAAAAAAAAAACTGATTGCAAGGACTTATTGAATCTCTGCAGTCCCTCACCGCAAGCATGCATGTAGTGAAAGTGGAGAGGAAAACTCCCTTTTAACAGGAAGAAACCTCCAGCAGAACCAGGCTCAGTGTGTGCAGCCATCTGCTGAGGCCGACTGGGGTTCAAGGAGACAAATTTAGATAATGACATAAATGAAATAATTTTTTTGGCGCCAGGCCCGGGCAGAATACTTCGATGCAGTGAATCAAGTGAGTGTTGGCCTAGTGGTTAGCAGTGTGCTTGTGCTCTGAGAAGGTTGTAAGTACTCTGTTCGATCCCCACAGCCTGCACTCTCTGTCCCTCAGCAAGGCCGCACAATAGCAGCCCAATGCTTCCCAAGGGGATGGGCTAAAAACAGAGTTTATTTTGTTGCTCTGTACTTGTGATAGTGTACTGAAAATAAAAAAGTTTAAAAAAAAAATTTGCTTGGATATGTAATCTAGAAAAGGATTAGAGTATTCTTCTCCACGGACACTGATGATGGAATAAGTCAGAAGGTGATTGGAACTGAGAGTGAGGGAGGAGAAGAAGTGGAGTTAGGTGAAAGTTTGCCTGTGTGCGGGAGAGAGAAGCATTATTTTAAACGTGAATCTGCAAGAGAAATTAATACATTTGGGTTTAAGTTTACACAAATTTTAATAATTCTATTCTTTTATTTGAAATGGAGCAATATTCATTGAAATGCTTACGTCAAGATTTAACATGTAAATATGTCCGATTTAGCCATACATGTTAATTTAAAATCGAAATGTTCTAAAAGATCTAAATGGTCTAAAATATAATTAAAATGCTCTGAAATAAACTTGCTCTCTTATTATTCTAGCAAAGAAAAATAACTAATAAAAAACAACTACTGTGTTTTAATGTTAGACCTTGACAAAGAAACATCTTTCTTTTCAAACAGCCCCTGTAAACATTTAACTGATCTAATAAAATCTATCTTTTACCACAACAATCTAGTGCCTTGAGGATAATAAGCCTACATCTGTGTAATATCAGCCATTTTTCCTGATTTAATTTATTTTGGTTTTTCCTAACGACCTTAATATAGTTATAACCTTATTTTTTTTATTCTTGCCTCATTCTTATATTTTTCTTATTCTTGCCTTATCCTCGTTTTCTTTTCTATGTCCTTTTCAGGGTTATACAGCTGTGAAGGGGATATTCTACTGCTACTAGACTCCTCTGGAAGTGTGACATCATTTGAATTCTCTCGATTTCTGGAATTTATCGCCAACCTCCTGTACCCGTTTGCGCTGGGCCGAGGACACCTCAGAGTGGCCCTACTGCTGGTGGCCACCACCCCTCACCTGGAGTTCAGCCTGGACATCCACAGCGACCTGGAAAGTCTGCTTAGAGCTTTGGAGAGTGTCAGACGGCTGCAAGGAGATACCAACACGAAGGCGGCAGTGGAAATGGCTCATCAGCTGCTGTTGGAGGTAGAGGGGGATGTGCCCAAGGTGCTGCTGTGGCTGACAGATGGTATTCAGCCTGGAGAAGTGGAGGAGCCCATGTCTAAGCTGAAGGCTCAGGGAGTTCATGTGTTAATTGTTTCTACAATTCATGGCGACTACAACGTTTTGCAACGTGTGGCGACTCCTCCTTTGGAGTCCCATCTGTACTCTGTGGACATAGATAGCATCGACATCATCACAGACGACCTGAGAGAGGCCATCATCAGTATGTGTGTGTAAATATATAATAGTAAGAAATAGATATAGTTATAAGTATATTTCATTTTTAACAATTATTCAGCTTATTTTATCACTTTTCCCTTCTTTCTCTTATGATTTTTATTTTTTTGTTTGTTTATAATTTGTGTAGAAATTATATGTGCCGAACAACTGAGCGTGGTTCACCTGACCTCCCATAGTGCTGTACTGCAGTGGCATCCTGTTCTTTCTTCTGATGGCGGTTATTATGAACTGCGGTATAAAGCTGTGGGTGAAAGCCACCCTGAGAAGTCCAGGGTTTTTCCAAGCACCTCCAGCCGAGCAGAGCTGACCAGACTGCAGCCCGACACCATGTACACGGCTTCCCTCCACCCAGAGTCCAACCAAATTTTGTTCAGGACACTGTCGGTGAAGTTCACCACGCTTCCTGTTAGAAAAGGTTTTTTTTACTTTTAATACATGTTTGTTTTTTTAATCCTCCCTAATCACATGAGAACATAAGAAGTAATGTCCTAAACTAAAGTATTTCATTGTTGTTTTTTTATATATATAAAGTTCTTGATAACACTCTGACAACATTTTAAGCCAAAAAAAACAACAAATACTTATGTACATATGGCAGACCTTTCACTTGTCCATCTGGCTGAATCCCTCTGTAGCTTGAATAGCTGTATTTTAGCATTTTGCTTGATTTATATGGATTTAGCCTAATCAAGATCTTAAAAGTTCATTTTTCATATTAACTAAAATTGCTGAGTACATTAATTATGACCTTTACTAATCAAGTGGTTGGTTTACAATCAGCATTTTTTAAATTAGTTTAGATTCATTTAGATTATAAAATGTTACTTATTAAAAGAAAATCAAGAACTTGGGTCAATTACTTTATCAAGGTCACAGATCAGTGAGTCTGGAGAGCATTTTCATTGGAATAAACAAACAAAGTTAGCAACATTGACAATAGTAACTAGGGGTGTGCAAAATAATCGTGATGATGATGCATAGTGATTCTAATTTTCGTGATCTACTGCATCGATTCTTGATACCAAGAATCGATTATTAATTTCAAAAAATGAATAAATAAAATTGCATGAATGGTTGGCGAACATCAGCCAAAAACAAGTGTAATACAACTTCCAGTCCAGTAGATGTCGCTGCAAATGTGCTGACGCACGCTGCCTTGTGTCACAAGCATTTCCGGCCGCGGGATACTGTGCCTACCCATTCAAAAACAAAACATGGAGGATAAAATATTGCAATGCATCGCAATAATTCAAGTATCGTGATGCATCGTGATAGAATCGCATCGTGGCCTGTAAATCGTGATTCGAATCGAATCGTGACTTCTTTGGCAATACCCACCCCTAATAGTAACACAGTATTCTCAACAGTGAAACATCAATCAATGACTCCATCCAGCAGACAGAGATTTTGGAAACCCAGTTTCTGTGTCTTTTTTTGTGATAATTAAAATTCATGGGCAGTTCTATACAGGGGCCAGCTGAAGAAGACATAATACTGAATCAATTTCATGTGATAATATGCATTGCTTTAGAAACCTTAACTAATTGGTCCCCCATAACAATGCAGTTTTGTTTTATTATATAATTGTGCACCTTTTATAAAGCACTTTGTGTTCCTCAATGTCTGTGAAGGGTGCTATATTGATAAACTTTTACTTACTTGCGTTCACATTTACAATTTTACTATAACAATACTTTAAATCCAAACAAAATAAAGTGAAAATAAAAAATAAGCTGTTGCACTTATTTTTGAGATGGGATCTCAGTTTTCATCTGATAGATGAGGGGTCTGCAACCTGCATCTCCAGAGGCTATCTTTGACTGACTAACTTACCTATTATGTTAACCTTTAACTATTGCACTATTTTTCTTTAATTTTTGTATATTTTTTTAATTCTTTGATTCAATGCTAAATGAAGACCCCCAACAGTAAATTTGGTCTCTCTCTGCCACTGATTTTGCTCTTTATGCTTCCTCTACACTTAGATTTTATTCAAATTTAGCCTAATTTAGCCCCACTGACAGTTTAAATTTAAATCTGAAATATCTTTAACCTCTAAAAGTCTAATTGGTTTTTTCATTTAGGATTTTAGAAAGTTGGCTCTTGTTTTATCCGTTTGTTGTCTTCTCATTGTTATCTTGTCATGTTCTCAGATGTTATTAGTCCAGCGGAGGTTACCTTGTCGGACCACGGTCCCCATCAGGTCCGTGTCACCTGGGGCCCCCTGCAGCCAGCTCTGGTACAACGATACAGAGTGGAGTACGGAGCAATCCCAAGTGGACATGTTCAAACTGTGACTGTAAGCAACCAGAGAAGTTCTGTGTTTCTGAGGGACCTGGATCCAGGCACTCGGTACCTGATCACAGTCAGCGCTCTTTATGTAGATGGAAAAGAGAGGGTCATGTCTGTAACAGCTTGCACTCAAGAAGGTTGGTGCAGTTCTTTCAGTTCATTAGAGCTTTTTGAACATTAAATGTTTTTTTTCTTTTCTCAACATCCACACTTGAAGCTGCTTTACCCAAAGGTACATTTCTAACAGGCAGTAAAGAAAATGACATTGTATTCTGTCTGTTTTTATGCAGCACCTGTACCTCCCCTGACCGACCTTCAGCTGGCCCTGATCGATCGACCCGAGGGGAACGAGGTTCAGGCAACCTGGCAGGCCAACACAGAAGGGTTAAAAGGTTACTGGATCAACTGGAAGAAAAAAAGCTCCCAGAGCTCCCAGTCAGAACACACTCTCTCCTCAGCCTACCTTCCCCCTTCCACCCTTTCAACCCGACTCACCGACCTTGCCTCCAACAGCCGAGTGTGTGTCTCTCCTCTCTACAGCTTTGGTCGAGGAAAGGGGATCTGCTGCACGGCCAGGACAAACAGTGATTAATTGGGCTGACAGGCTCTTTTATTTCAGTTACTGCAGGTATATTCATACGGTGCTGAGTACTTAATGATGTCTAGCTTTTCTTAGCTCTTCCTCTAGAAAGTTTTAGTCAGGCTTGATAAAAACAACATTTGGGAAAAATCAGACCATGGGAGCACCAAAAAGGTGGGGAATTAAACAGAGTATCTTACCAAAATGTTCAATTTTATTTAATTATGTTTCAGTGAAAGATTGTAATTGAAGTTTTGAACAAAACAGAATTTATCGTGCTAAAGAAATATGTAACTATCTGAATTAAGCTCGCTGTTTAATTTAAAGGTATAGTGGAGGATTTTCATGAATTCCTATTATATGGAATGCCTATTATAGGCGTGCAAGAGCATGCACAAGCCCATTTCTCCTCGTGCGCACTCTGTTTAAAAGTTGCTGTTTTAATCACTCATACAAGCTTATTTCCAAAAGATTTCAACTATGTCATACTCACCACCAGTATTTAAAATGGGGACGAGTAGGTAGGACGGTCTTATGTAAACATAATTCCAGAATGATTAGGATGAACAATATGGGGGACCACCTATTTTGATGATCCACCTGGAAAAATAACATCCACCACTATATCTTTAAGGCAAGGGGAATTCCAAACAAGTATAAAATGATATTTGGTTAGATCAGACCAAATATTTTATTTTCTTTCATGCAAGATACTCTGTGGCAGGAAACTAATCCTTTATATCCTGCTGAAAATGCAATCTCCATGGAGAAGTAAAGTGGTGGCAGTATCATGTTGTATGGATGTTTATGTGCTACAGGAACTGCGAGACTGGTCAGATGAGAAGTTGTTTAGAAATGTTATAAGTATGATTTGAAGCCCCGAAAGAGTTTAGAGATTTAATGTATTTTCCTGCAAGACCACCCAAAGTATAACCGAGCTACAGTGGATTGATTTAGACAAGAGTATTTTTATTTGCAAAAGGAAAACAAATAAAACTCTTTATTACTGACAGGAAAAGGGGGTATGAGAGAGGGGTAGAGACATGCGGGAAAGGACCACCGGCAGGATTCAAACCCGGATCGCCCGCGTCGACTAAGCCCTCCATACATGGGTCGTGTGCGCTAACCACTGCACCACCAAAGCTTGCCCATAAACCTGAATCTTAACATAAAATGTGACCTTTTAGATTTGTTTTCAGTTATTGAACAGTTTTCTCTAGAAGATACAGTAACTATTCTGTTCTTTGTAATTTAATAAAATCATTGTTAATTGCAATTAATTATTTATGAATGAATCCATATTTATATTAGAAACCCCTAAAAATAGCCTTAGGTTGGTGTCAACACAGGTTTAATTGTTTTCTCTTTTCTCACACTTTTATTGCCATCTAGTGGCTATATCACATACGGTTGTGGTGAAAAAGAAATTAACATCTGTATTATAGTCATGATGTTTCTTGTATAAATTAATAATTTTACAAGTTATGAAAACCACGTGTGGAAAAACATGAATATGATGCAATTGTTCTGTTAATTGCATCTATCTGTGAATCTTTTTCTTTTTTTAATTTTGGATGATGGTTACTGACACTGACTGTAAATTGATTTACAGCCCTTGTTCTCAGAACTAATACATTTTTTTTTTAAACTTTTATCTATGCTTATGTGATATATCTCTGAAATTAGAATTTTCCTATGAACGTTGGTGTAAATAAATGCCTAAAGTGCCACATTCATGGCTTAATTGTATTTTTGGTCGTCTATTGATTGTTTCCTATGATGTCCTTACATTTCTTAAAGGAAAATTCCGGTTTTTAACACTTTTAGCCCCTTTTCTGTAGTGTCCAGGATGAAATCGAATGAGCGACACCAAAATTTTGACGATTGGTCCTGTCTCGGCTATTTGGCTCATGTAGAATCCCCCCTGGCTGCTTCCGAATGGCTTGCATAGTGCATGTCAGATAATGTCCTTAAAACAACCTTAAACGTTCTTTTTTTAAAATATGCTACTCACCGGGTCGTCAGCGCTGTTCAATGACGTTCCAAAAAAGTTTCGTGAAGAAAAACCGTTCCTGTCTTGTTTTATTTAGCATTTTGTAAATCCCAGAACTATTTTTTCCAATACATCACAACCGCTTATAAACTTCCGCTTCCCGTTCGAATCTGAAGGGTTGCACACTCCAGACCACTAGTTGGCGACAATGTCTCTATATACTCCTCCTCAGTATATTCCGGTTCAAAACGGTATCCTCTACCATCAAACTCAAAGTCCAATATGTCCTCCTCAAGAATCCACCTTTCGTATTCCATTTTCAGAGTTTTTTAAAGTGTTTAACAGAGACGTTAGCACCTCGACGTCGGAGTACACAGAGTGAGGCAGAAACACTTGGGCCTTGCGAAAAAACTACAACTAAGCGTAAACAGGCCCCCTTTCCGTTTCCGGTGGCAGAGGGATATTGACTATTCCAACAGAACTCAATGGGATTTACAAAATGCTAAATAAAACACTACAGGAACGTTTTTTCTTTATGAAACTTGTTTTTGAATGTCATTGAACAGCGTTGACGACTCGGTGAGTAGCATATTTAAAAAAAAGAACGTTTAAGGTTGTTTTAAGGACATTATCTGACATGCACTATGCAATTTTGCAATTATGCAACATTCTGAAGCAGCCAGGGGGGGATTCTGCATGAGCCAAATAGCCGAGACAGGACCAGTCGTCAAAATTTTGGTGTCGCTCATTCGATTTCATCCTGGACACTACAGAAAAGGGGCTAAAAGTGTTAAAAACCGGAATTTTCCTTTAATTTTAAACAAATAACTTACCTTGGTTTAACTTCAAAACCCTTATTGTTTATCCTTTTTATCACTTTCGAGAAGTTGATATTCATTAAAGTTTTGTTAAGTTAGGATTATTATTTGTTTTATTTATTTATTTTGGGTCTTTTTTTGTTAAAAAAAAATGTTAATGCTAAAAATAACTTTCTACCCATTTATTGTTTTATTCAACATTAAATCCCGGGCCTAAAAAAGAGGGTAACCCTGACACCCCACTCCACCCAATAGTGTTTTTCTCATTATGGGTTCTAACCAGGCAGCCCCAAACCAGAAGCTATATGTGTCTCCTCCTGTGTTTTGTAGGACTGCTTATGAGACTTCCCTTTAAAACCTCCATTGATTCCTATGGAGAAGAGCAGCAGCTCTCCTCTGAGCTCCCATTGCTCAACAAGACACCTCAATACTTAAACTCCTTCACTTGAGGACTTACATCTTTACTTAAAAAAAAATTTAACCATTACCCAGTTCTGCTACTTTATCTTTATAAAACAGAAGGACCTTCATTATGTCAGGGATAATTCTTGCCCAGTTTTGATGCCATTTTACTAGCGTGTTGACCTGATGAGGTAAGTACCTCAACAATCAGTTAAGTAATAATGGACCTCGCCCTCAACACTCGCAGTAAACAGCATTTACCTCCTAAGTGAAAGGCACATAATAAAATAATGTGCAACGAAGACTTTATCAGGACTTTTATACATCAGAGCTTCAAAGTTCTACCAAGCTACTAAGAAAAAGGACCTGACAATGTCCTTATTCTTGCTGGCTCTCGTTTTTATGTATTACATAATCTAAGCTAGTTTGTTGTGAATATATGGTTTCACAGTTATTGGCACAACCAATATCAGTATAAGTGTAAAAAATCCATTGATGCTATTTATTGTGTGGCTGTGGCTTTGTTGCATTTTGAAAAACTTACTTCTTTAACTTAGTTTTTCTTAGTTGTCTGTGTGAGATTATTTTACTGCAATAAAGATAAATATTTTAAGGCTATTTTAGAATTTCTTGCCAGGCACGGCAATAAATGCAGGAAAAGTTGCATCTTTATAACTGAGAAACAAGCTCCCGTGAAACAAAAAAGTTAATTAACTGTTCTAATTATGCTTATTATTACTTTTTTGGAAGATTGTTTATTTGTTAAGTAATACCAACACAAGAAATACAGTCTGAGAAAAGTTCTAAATTCTATTAGACTTCAAGAAAACATTTATGAAAGTGCATGCATGTGCACAGAAATAGCTAATCTTAACGTCTATCAGGGTGACCATACAAGGAGTAAAACTGTAAAGTAACACATTCTGCCATGATTTGATTGATTTAACTCTTGTATTTCATTAACTTGCACCTTCAAATCTAAAGGCTAAAAACTGTTTTTTTATGCTTTCTCTGCCCCATTTTGAGTTTGAAATATAGAGGTAAGTGTCACGAGAAATCATTTTTTTGCACCGATGTTACTGGAGGGATCTTCATTTCTTGTGGAGTGGAAAGATTTCAATTAAGTTCAGTTAAAAAAAATACTTTATTAATCCCAAAGTAACCTAAATGTTGTAATAACTTTTTTGTTTTGTTTTTTACCAGTTTTTGTAGGTGTTTATAGCCCTAGGAAGGAGGGATCTTCTGTATCTCCCTCCAAAGAGGGAGAAATCTGTTGAGCTGATTAATTCCCTCAGGCTTTACATATTTATAGGTTTCTTGGAAGGGTTACCTGAGTTGCGCCTGATTACTAGACAGTCGCAATGAAGGTGGAGCCTGATTTGTAGCGCGATACTAACATTGGTTCAGAAAAAGAGGTTTGACACAAGGGCTGATGAGATGGAGCAAGATACAACCACCAAACTTGTGGGGATGGGACTTCGATCCCCTTTGTCCCCCGCACAGAGCACCTTTTACATTATATTTGTGGTTCTGGGAATTGTGGGTAATACCATTGTATTTGGAGTCATTGGGAAGAGTGTGATGATGGACCATGGCGGAGGACGTAACTCAGACCTCATCATTGTTAATCTGGCAGTGTCCAACCTCATGGTGTCTTTAATGAGGAACGTGCTGCTTATCTTTTCAGACCTGGGCTATAAGGTATGAACTGCTAAAATAAATATTTGATATGTTGATTAAGAACACCAGAAATTAGGGCATGCATAAGGAGCAAGCCATAAGAAAGGCTTTGACTAGTTGAACAAGCTCTCTAAGTTTGCACTTAGCGTTGAGGTAAAATTTTTAGATACCCTGCCTGAGTTTGTATAAGTGAGTCTATTTTTTGAACATAAACAATCAAAAAAATGAACTGGGTTTAAAAAAAAAAGGTATTTAATCCTTATTGCATTAGGTCAGAATTATTGAATGTCTTGTGCCCCTTATACTGATATTAATGTCTCTAAAGTTTTACCAAGACCTTACACATTTTAGCTACAGTATCAACAAGCTTCTCGCATCATTCTGTAAGGTTGTTGGTCAGATTTTTTCACCTTTACTTGTAGATTGTTTATCTGACTTTTTTTTTTTTGCAAAGTGAGTTTCTTTATATTGCAACGTTAAAAGAGTGCTGATCAAATAAAGACTTATTTTATACCAAAGATGCAGACAGAACTGTTGCTTTGTGTGTGCAACTTCTTGAAAGCCATGTGTACCTTGATGGTCACTGTTGTAAGTTGTATCCAGACTCAAAGAAAACATTAGGAACAAACAACTAAATTACCATGACCCCTTCAGCAGTTTGGATGGTAGAGAATCATCCAGTGTTTTACCATTAGGACTAAAGCCTCTGAAAGGAGGAAAAAGAAAGAAATTTACTGTAAAATTAAACAAAATCGTTTTTATTTGTCACTCGCAATGGAAGTAACATTCCCTAAACAATATATCCTCTTCGTCAACAATGTCTTTGTCAAGTTTTAGATCCTTATCGAACCTACCCTCTATCAGAACTCAAACGCAAATTTTAGCCCCTGTTCCATATCCCTTTACCTTTGGTGGAGCCAACAATAAGTAGGATTAGAACTCTGGACTGATGTAATGAATCCAGAAAGCCTCTAGCCTTTAGGTGGTCATTGCATGACAGAAAGGCACATGGATGATTCTTGGGACTACAGCCTCACAGAGAAGACCTTCTAATGATTGAAACTATGACAGGGGCCAGTGCCTCCTGTGGAACTAGGGGATAAACTATTGTCCTGGCGATTTTATTTTGTAGGTTGGTTGGCTGGCTGGATGATTGGTTGTTTTTGTGAGGCGGATAAAACTTTTGGTTCCTGCCCCACAGAAAATACACTGGCCCCAGTCTGCCCCCCCTGGTGAATTTGGTCTAGAACGACCAATTTGTGCCTCTGCAAGGCTTTCTTGGTATCCTTGCTACTCAGCTCCTCACTGGTTTCTAAGCTCCTTTGTAATCCCTAGGCTTCTCCCTGAAATGTCACTGGATCTTTTGTTGGTTCCTGTGTCACCTCCATAGGCCTCCTGAACTCTGGGGCTCCCTTTAACAGCCTCCAGGCCTTCTACCTTAATTGATCGTATTCATGACATTAGGAAATAGGAAGTCATAGATTACCAATAAAACTGTCTATACTTTGTGACCATAGTAAGTTAAAGTATAAAAAATAATTTGGGTATACCTTTTTTATAGATTTTTTTTTCAGTACTAAATTAGATTAAAAAAACTGTTTAATATAGGACAGCACTGAATAAATATATAAAAAATGTTGGCTTTTTTTTAAAGTGTTTTGTGATATTATGTGATATTATGATGTGAAAGACTGTTTTAAGGCTTTGAGGAAATGTTTATGAATGATGCCAGAGAAATGTGAAGCTTTTTGTATTTAGATATCACGGTGCAATAAAGAAATAAACCATTATATACATTGATTGGCATCTATTGTGTCAATTTTAGATGTTGTCAGTTGTTACTTTTTACCTGGTTTTAAAGCAGTTCTAGTGTAAAAATAACAGGGGAAAGTCCAAAAGAGTTTATTTCTTATTCAATTTTAAGCACACTAGGCATCGATGTAAGTGTAAAAATCTGTCTGCAAAGATCTCTCAGGCTTTTGTTGATCAGCAAGTGTATGCGTGCAGTAACCCAAAGGTCCTCGCTTCCTTTAGGGTGATGGGATAAGGAATAAAGTCACAACCCAAGCACATTTTGCATGGGGAAGTTGATTAATCTCTTGTGTTTCATTAACATACACCTTAATCCCCCTAAGGTTAAAAACATTGTGATGCTTTGTGGCTTTCTGTGGCCCATATGGAGGCTAAAACACCAGTAGGTGGAACAAAGAAGGTCATTTTCTTCTATGATGTCACTGACAGGATCTTTAGTTTGCAAACACATGCGGTATTCTTGGAAAGGTGAGCTGATTTAAACATCGTTGGTAGACATTCACAATGAAGGTAGAACTTGATTTGGATCGAAGTAGTAACATGGGTTCAGATATTAAGGATTTTGACACAGTGACTGAAAATATGGAGCAAGAAACAACCACTGAACTTGTGGGGATGGGACTTCGCACCCCTATGTTCCCCGCACAAAATGCCTTCTACATCCTTTTGGTGGCTATTGGAATTGTGGGTAACGCTATTGTGATTGGAGTCATTGGAAAGAGCGTGATGATGGACCGTAGTGGTGGACATAATTCGGACATCATTATCATTAATTTGGCAGTGTCCAATCTCATGGTGTCACTTGTGAGAAACGTGCTGCTGATCATTTCGGACTTGGGCTTCAAGGTATGAACTGCTTAAAAAATTTGATTTTAGTGATTTTAGGGTTCAAAGCAGCTTATTAAATCTGGGATAATAAAAAAATTCAACAGCTGAAGATATTAAAGAACTCGGGGACCAATTTTATTTGCTCTTTCGGTATAACATCTTTCCACATTATATTGATGCTTTTTCTGAAGACCTGCTTAAGTTCTCTTGAATTAGTACAAGCATTCTTTACTGTTGGTGTAAATTTTATTTTTACAGTTAAAAATCTATTTCCAAAGTTTAATGATAATAGAAAAAACATTAACATATATTTTTTTCATATATTACTTTATAAAAAATTACCAGCACTATATTGGCAAAATAGGACACACTCAAAAGACAAAAAAATTCATACAAAATTTCTGCTGTAGTGGAATTTTTTTCTCTGATCCACATAACGTTAAAATCGAAATACAGGATCAAGTAAAAATTGTTGTGCCATTTATATTTAGTTAAATGTCCCTTATCCAACTACCATCAACCACAGCTTAGTAGAATACAAATAAAATATAAAAGTACCACTTCTTAAACACAGTTTTTACCTAAATGTAAAACAGTATTTTGTAAAAAAAAAAAAAAAAGTAAGAAAAAAAGACATCCGAAGAACACAGTAAATGATTCAAGCATCTGATTAAACATTTAGACATTAAATAATCTAATGTACAAAAATATATCTTCAGGTACCTTACCCTGCTCTAAGAACAGATACCACCATTTGTGGCAAACACAAAGTTTTTGTTTTACTGATTCACTAAGGAAGTATGCACCATCTGACAGGATGAGTCCGCTTAGTTTAAAGCTGAGGCACCCTGAAGATCAGGACTCTTGGACTTTGGACTGCATATGGGTGATTCTTTAACTACGGGCACTTTTATGTCCTTTAACCCTAACCCTATTAGGAAAGGGAAGAACTTTAGCGATCTTTAAACTTGGACTGCAGGGTCTCTGGTGTTCACAGATAGCATAGAAGCAGGTTAAAGGGATGAACTATGTGGATATTGTTTTTTCATTTTATATTTTGCTTACATGTTCCTGCTATTGTGCTATTTCATTTTCCTGCCAGCTGCTTGCCAATAAAAGGTTATATATTTTAGCATGCGTGTGGTCAGTACATTAATAAGTTATGTATTTCCTGAAGGTATCCTTTGGGTGTGGAAGAGCTATATGTGTGAGTTCTTTAGGATAAAATAGGAGGTCTTTTAAAGATTGCAATAGCCAAAACTTAAACACCATCCTAGGGACCTGTAATAGTCAATTAAAATTACAGATCAGTTTTCCAGCTGTTAATCAGGCCAAAGCCGTACGGAATTTGGGCAGACAGGAAGATAATGGACTTGTCAGCCACTAGATCATCCACCTGCTTGTTGTAAGAGGGTGGGGCCTAAAAAAGTAAAGATAGTGAAATAGTTTGCGAATCCGATCCCCCACCATAACGATCTCTCAGAGTCCTGTCTTGAAAAATATATATAAAGGCTTATGGGTTTCTTGCTACTACAGCTAGAAACCACTGATTATCTTCTGATACTGATTGATAATCTTAATGTCATGATGACTAGCACCCGAACCTTTAGAGACACATAAAGGAAATGACTAAGTCTGTCAAGGCTCAGAACAGAGAACCCAGTATTCAAACAGACAGAATGATATCTCAAAAGGCGCTTATGAGAAACAACGGATCTGTGGTGAACAGCTAGGGCGTCTAAGGCGGGAACCTCTGCAGGAAGAACAAACAGGTTAGTGACCACATCAATCTGGCAGAGGCAGATTATGAACCTGTGAGTCATAAACTTGGTCTTAAAGTTCAGGCCGTGCCCAGAGGACGAGAGAGATTCCACCCGACAAGATGCAGCAGTCGATGCCCAGAGAGTCGCAAACGTCGAAGTTCCGAAGACTGAAGAACAAGCAGGAGATCAGATCCAAGCAGATGAAGGAAGGCAGGAAAATTCATAGGGCAAAGCCAAAGACGGTGTCAAGGAGGTTCACAGTAGTCCGGGCCAGAAGATCAGAGATCCAAAGAGGTACCAAAGGGGAATCCAGGTCGGTGTCAGGAAGCAGTTCCAGGTGCGGTAAACAGGCAGAATCTAGCAGGAGTCTGAAGACAGGTTAGGCTAACAGATCAGAATAGGAACAGGCAGGCTCAGAGGTCCAAAGGCAGAACGGGTCAGGATCAGGCAACAGAAACAATAATATACACTAGGAAACTCTCACCAAGAAGTAGTAACTCTCCCACAGGGAAGCAGCATTTAGTTCAAATGCTACACTTATCTGGAAAAAACTCTCAGAAGACTAAAAGCCTCAGAAGTGCTGAAAGCCTTTTTTACATTGCTCCCTTGATTTTATGTTATTACATCATGTTCTACTCACCCATAATAGTTTTGTGTCAGTTGGAGCTGTTTCGAAGATATTCGGTTTTGTAATCCAAGTAACGTCTTCCTATGGGCAATGATTTGAAGGCACAAACTAAACTGTTCATAATTTAGTCTTTATGGTACGTCAGCATTCATGTAAGGGAATCACTGCCCCCCAGACATCCGCGGTTATATTTTTTGTATTTCTATTTTTTAAAAACAAAGCGGAGTGTGTATGACGTCATCCGCGCGCACCTATCATTCATTCATTCTCTCCACTGGACTACTGCTAGTTTTACTCACATGCCTGGAAGATGTCTAGTGCTACTACCACAGATGATCTCGCTCTCCAAATGGAATTGAACGATTCAGAATAGCTAGCCGAATGAATAGAAGGGGTAGAGCATAGCAGCCTGTGGCCCGGGCAGCCTGTCACAACTCCAGTCCAGCGTGCGGATGACATCATACATGCGTTGCTTTGTTTTAAAAAATTATAAAAAATATAACCATGGATGTCTGAGGTACAGTGATTCGACTACATGTTATGAATGCTGGCGTACCATAAAGAATAAATTATGAACAGTTTAGTGTGTGCCTTCAACTCGTTGCCCATAGGAAGACTAGGAAGACGTTACTTGTTTATTACCAAACCTAATATCTTCAGAACAGCTCCAAATGACACAAAACTAATATGGGTGAGCAGAACATGATGTAATAACGTAAAATCAAGGACCCAATGTAAAAAAAAACGGTGTTCCCCTTTAAGTCAAAGTTAAAAACCTATTTGCTTAGAACTGCCTTTGACTGTTGAAGTCAAACTCCTAACTATGGTATTGTTAGTTTAAGGTTGTGGTCCAACTGTTTTATGTGTTTTTAAAAATGTTTTTTTTTTTTTTTATCTTTAATTGGTTTTTAAAATATAAAATTGCTATAGTTTGATGTCTTTAAGGGTGATTAGAAAACATGGCTAGTGATAGTTTACAGACATAAAGTCTAGTTGTATCTTAATAAAGGTCCACAGTGGATATGGTCTTATTTTGTGCATTGCTCAGTGTTCTCCCAGAATGCCCTTAACTCACCCAATAAAAATGTCCCTTTTTCCAGCTGTACTCATCCAAAGGATGGTGTCAATTCTTGATGGGAGTTTGGGTCTGGCTGCGATCAGTCAATGTGTGGTCAACATTCTTCCTCAGTGCATTCCACCTCCATACTCTGAGGCGTGTGGCTCCGACAATTGGAAACATCCAAGGGCCGTGGAGCACCTATAGGACACTTCTGTTGAGCCTGGGCATCATTTGGATTTTAAACCTTATTTACTCCATTCCTGCTCATATCTTCTCCACTAATGGCAATGAAAACACCACAGAGGTGAGACACATAATGTTCTCCCCGTATTACATGGGTCCTCCCCTGGTACTAGGGTTTCCTTTGATAGTTTAAAACACAATTTTTAGGTTATTTGCCATTGTTCTTTGTCCTGTGTCTCTGTCTTTTTCTGTGGTGGTATCCTGCCCTGTGAGTACCCTTGCCTCTCTCCCAATGACTGCTGGAGACAGACACCACCACCCTACTGTTATGTAGCAGTACGCATAGATTTTATTAATGATATACTTCCCTATTTCCCTCTTCTCCATTTTCAGACCTTGATGTTAGTGAGCAGCACTACTCGCCCCCTGCTGGGCTGTGTGTGGAACTTCCCAACGAACTACACTGGCCTAGCCTATGCCACCACATCTATGGCCATCCATGAAATTTTCCCAATAATTTTGATGGTAATCACAAACATGACCTCTCTCTACACACTCTACACTCACAGCCGGTCGCGGAACTCTGTTCAGGAGGCACCTGTTATAAAGCGTGTTCCAGCTGAGAGAAGAGCTGCCAAGGTGAGACATTTCTTGATAGATGTGCCTGAAAGAGTATGGCACAGTAAATAAACCCTCCTTTTGCAAATTTTTCTCTTGCACCTTCCATAATTCCAAATACTTTGTTTTCCTTTCTTAGGTGATTCTTGCGCTTGTCATGCTCTTCATTATATCTTGGGGAACCAGTATAATCTCTGTCAACTATTTTAACTACAACCGAGGCTCCTCAGTTGAGTATCTTTTGGTCATTGCTCGCTTTGCAAACATCATCTTCATCGCCATGTCTCCTGTTGTTCTGGCATTTGGACACCGTCGGCTTCGTTCTTGCATGAAGTCTTCTGTCTCTGACTGAAGTCTGGATGAAGAACACTTTAAAGAACACTTTAGGCCTGATCTTCTGAAGGTGTGCATGTCTTAAATAAAGTGCAAAGATAATTGCATGCGCAGAGCAGATCTTCAAAGAAGATTCAAAATGATTTGTATTTTGGCTGTGTGCCTTAATCAAGACACAAGCTAAGGATATGCAAATGTTCTGTAAATAAATATCTGTGATCATTGTTGCCACAAAGAAGACATTGCTACAATGGATTAGAGGGAGTAGAGAGAGATTCTGTGTGCATGTAAACATTTGGACCTTAGAAAATAACAATAATAAGAAAGACAAAACAGGCCTGCACAGATGATGGGACAGCAGACATTCTTACAATTAAACCAAACAGCAAAACAATGACTGCACATCTCTTTACAACAGGGATTTCTTTCTCCCTCAATTTAATAAAACATAACTCTGGCTGCACGAAGCATGGTTATGTTTACTACAAAGTGAACTACAAATATTATTTAGTATTATCATTGTTGTTTATTTAGTAATGATGATTTCACCTCCATCTCCAAGGCTTTGGACCTCATCTTTCTTTTATAGCCACTTTCAAAATACCTGTATAACACGCAATCTGCTCTTTGTATTGCCAGAACCAAGTTAGTTTGCAGTTCTTATCATTTAAGCAGGAATTTTGTTAGGTCACTTGCAACATGATAACTTGTTGGATGTAATAGAAAGAAAAAAAAAGTACATGCATTTTTACCACCTTTTTATATGGAATCTTTGAAGATCAGGCCCTTTGTGCAGCTGGTAAAAATCCCAACATTTTCCCGTAGCATATTGTCATGTTACCCCATAGAGTCCTTGCTAAAAGTATTTGTTAGAGTGGATAAAATACCCAGCCAAGGCATCCACGCCACTTAAGTTTCCATAATGTTTTGTCCCGTATTTGTCTTTGAAAGAAAAGATCTGAAAAGTAAATATGTGCTTTGTTTTTTTTTATGTGTTTTATCTGTTTCTTGTTCTCTCATAAACAAAATCTAACACAGTCAGTTATCATCAAAACTCACTTAACTAGTAAAAAAAAGTATCTCTGTCTTCCATTAAATCCAGTATAATTGAATAGTCCAATAATGAAAGAAAGAGGTTAAAAGCTGATGGCAACTCTGGGGGAGCATCTGAGATCCAAAGCAAAGACGTGATCTAATAACAAAATGATCTGTTGCACTCAAAAAATTTGGCCTTCATGGAAGAGTGTTAAATAGACAATGTTTGGTGAATGACAAGTATGAAAAGGGATGTTCAATGTATACAGCGGGTGTTCAATATGCCACCATGTCAAGAGGTGCTGTTGATATGACATTTTCACTAGATGCCTGTAACGATCCATGCAATCCACACATACAAAGAAATTAAAACACAGATGTCAAGAAATGGTTTAGGCCATATAAAATGAATGCAAGTCAATGAAATGTCCCCATTTGTCATGAAAACAAAGCTGTATGTGAGTGTGTGTGTGTGTGTGTGTGTGTGTGTGTGTGTGTGTACCTGTCTAGCCCTCAGAGTGAGAACAATTTTTCCAATTTCACCATCAAATTGAGGACCAGTTGTGAGGATATATATTATTATTTTATAATGGTTAGGTTTAGGGCTAAGGTGTCAATTGATTAGGATTAGGGTTAGGGTGATGTATGCATTTGTAACGGTTAGGTTTAGGGTTAGTTTTAGGGTGAGGGTATAGAAAGGGTTGAAAATGACTGAAAATAAACTGAAGTGTATGGGAGTCAACGCATGGTCCTTACTACGATGGCAGAAAGAGTATGTATGTATGTGTGTGTGTGTGTGTGTGTGTGTGTGTGTGTGTGTGTGTGTGTGTGTGTGTGTGAGTGTGTTTGTGCATGGTTGTCTGTCTCTGTAATGTCCAGGATGTACTCCGCCCCTCATACATAGGCTTCCAAAGAAAGGCACCAGCCCCACAGTGACCCTGACAGAATAAGTGGGAAAAGAAAAAAAAATATCTTCATCTACCTAATCCTCAAAAAGTGAAGTGATGAAAATTAGAATTTTGTTAGGAAAAAAACACACAATCACTAAAGCTTAGATAAAAGCAAAGCTATGACTCCATCTTCCTCATGTGTCTTTTGCCAAATAAGTTTGAACAGCTGACACATTGTGGTTTCAATAGTGACGGTTCTTGTTTGAATTAACTTGTGAGTCACTATTTTATTAGACCCACAAACAAAAATACACCACACATTTAACAGTACCCTTTTACTAAAACAAAAAAACAAAAAAACTGTTAAGTTTTGATCATACAATTATATTATGACTATAAATATTTAACCCTCGGATATTAGCTCAGAGGGTCTATTCATGATATATATATATATATATATATATATATTATATATATATATATATATATATATATATATATATATATATATATATATATAGCAGTTGCTTAATCTGTGAACATAAGTGGATATGCCAAAAAGTATTTGAAAATTACATTTGGCTAACATTATTTTTTTTTAAGTGCTTGTGTAGCCCTGTGTTCTCTTGCCCCATTGGTAAAGAGCCATTTTACCCACAAACAAATCTGCCACTGGACTAGGTGATAGTTAGTGTGCAACAATCTTT
Organism: Cyprinodon tularosa; assembly: GCF_016077235.1. Lineage (NCBI taxonomy): Eukaryota > Metazoa > Chordata > Actinopteri > Cyprinodontiformes > Cyprinodontidae > Cyprinodon > Cyprinodon tularosa. Next base: position 1,557,424 of record NW_024038375.1, on the reverse strand, counting down.
ACAAGTGACAAGAAACAAAACTTTAAAAATTGTTCTGGTTTTTTTTTCAGATTTTATTTTAACAATTGCAATAAATGAATTATCAGGATGTTTTACCTTCATTATTTCTGGTGCTTAGCTTTGCTTTTAACCTTTATAACCTTAACCTTTTTTTGAGCCGCAAAATTGTTTTGCTTTCCGTCTGATTTGGGGGATTTATTCACACTTTCAGTCTCCTGACTGTGAAGGACGTTGGTCCAAACCAGAATCATGTTCTTGATTTTCCTCCTCAGCTTCCCATGTCCCAGAGCCACTACAAGGGGACTTAATCCCACAAAGAGCGATGCAGAGAAGTGAGCCACAGTTAGCAGCCCCTCAGCATGATGTCCCCCATCATGGTTGTAGTATGTCACCGCGGCAACCTGCAGAACCCAGCACACCACAAAGAGGGACACCAGAGACATGATTACATGAGCGGCCTTACGTTCAGTGGACACATGTTTGTCCAGCTCCCCGTGGCTTCCTGACTCAGAGCCTGAGGTTATAGCTCGAATGTGCTTGGCTAGAGAATGAAGAGTTGCCAAGTTGGTGCAAACCATCAGAACCAGTGGCAACACCTCATTGAGGGCAAGGGAAGTAGACGCAAAGGCAGAGCCTTGTTGCTCAGAAGGGAACTCCCAAACACAGCCTAGAAGAGGTCTTGTAGTGCAGCTTATCACCATGAGCTCCACGGTGGCGTTGCTATGAACATGAGTAGTGAACAACAGTGCAGGGACAGAGAAGGCTAGGTTAGCCCCCCACACGAGTCCGAGTACCACCCAAACCCTCCGCCTCTCCCTCTGTAGCGTTAGAGGTCCAATGTTCACATGGTGACGCCTCAGGGTGGTGCAGTGGAAGATGCTGAGCGTCAGAGTCACCCAACAGCCCACGGCTCGCCACCACACCCAGAGCAACATGAAGACCCTGCACCACCCCGGAGACAGGGACACGTCCAAACCCAGATCCGATACGAATATGGGAACGGTGCGGAAAAGAGAGGTAAGAAGGTTGGCCAGAGACAGGTGCACTAAGATGGTATCGGAGGGAGGGAGTCTCCGAGATGGACTCTCCAAAGCAGATTGAAACACCTGATAGAAGAAATGAAAGATGCTGATGTCAATCACATAAAAAAGTCCCACTTAAACATAAAAATATTAAATACTTGTTCTCCTACCACATGGATGACCAAGATGTTTCCCAAGATGCCAGAAAACACCAAGAGTCCAAACAAAATCGCATCTACAGTGAGAATCTCTGACATGGCATCATCCTCTTCAGGGAGACATAGATAAGCTTTCCTTTATGGCAGGCATGGATCAGGAGGGATACTTTGAGGCTATGCACACAGTTCAGCTGCCTCTGCTGACTGTCAGAGTGTTTTATATATGTTCATAGACACAAATGATTAAATTCAACGCACATGACCGGATCTCTGCTGACCATGCTTCTGGTCGATTTAATTCAATACATCAGCATTTTCCATGTTTTCATCCTGTATTACAGACCAGCTGGACCTGCAGAATCACAGCTTAAATCACCAGGTTTGTCCCATTTCTTCACATTAAGTGCCTCTGTACAGTAATATTTCAATTAATTCAGTGTAAAAAGTTTGGATACTATGATTGAATGGCCACACAATAAATAATTAGTACCAAGAGAGAGATTGAAGGCTTGATTAAAGTAAACACAAAACAAAACTCTCAATAGATAGATGGATAGATATACATATATATAGTTTGTTTTCTGTTTACTTTAATCAAGCCATCATTGTCTCCCTTGGTACTAATTATTTACTGGGTGTCCAGTGGGACAGGGAAGTGATTTCATGGAACAACTTAACTAAGCACTAAGCATTAAAGAGCTGTGAAGCAGTAAGCCACACCTTGAATATTTCATTTGTGTTGATTACTAATGAACAGCAAAGGTGTACTCAATTTGAAACGCCATTATGTCACCAAAAAAATGATGTTGTTATAACAAATTTTATACTTTTATTCGTCTTTTAAGTTTGTGTCTTATAACGAGCCATTTAAGGGGTACAGCAACCATGTGGAAGCGGATCTTTTTAAGGTTCTTGCACAGCTAATACTGCGCATCACCAACCCCAAGGTGAAACATGGTTGTGGCAGCATCATGCTCAGAGAAGCTTTTCTTCAACACTCACAAAGAAGCTACTCAGAAATGATGGTAAGATGGATGCAGATAAATACAAGTCAACACTGGAAAAAATAATGTTGGAGGCTGAAGAATATTTTAAACTGAGTCAGAGGTTCAGCAGCAGCACATAAAACTAAAAGTCCAGACCTAAATAAAATGGAGAACCTGTAGCTTGACGCTAAATTAATGTCTAAAGGTGCTTAATGTTATGTAAGAATGAGCAGAATCATCACTTTCTAGCAATGTAAAGCTGAGACATGTTGATAAGACATGCAGTTTCTTTTTGTAGTTAAAAAAAATGGTTCAGCAAGGTTTTAGAGATTCCTACTCAAGCATTCCCCATAACAATATGTGAAAACTTTATTTATCTATTTATTACAGGGACAGTGCCAATTAAACATTTCTGTATAAATGCTAGATTTAACTGTTTTTCACCTGCAGTCCATATAGACAGATGGTAAAAGTCACACTAAAAGAATGGAAGTAAAATTACATATTTACAACACATCATAATAATCAATTGCTTTTAAGCTCAAATGAGCACTAAAAAAAAACTACAAAAGTCCAACAGGTATAATAAAAAATATATCAGACATGGTAACCATCCCAGTGTAAGGATTTGGTTATGGTTAGTTGACCAGAAAGCAGAGGCAGGGAGGCAGAGGTGAATTTCTTGTGGATTTAATGATTAGTTAACTAAGAGCAGAGGCAGGTAATCCAAAAATCAAAATATGAAAACAAAGTCCAAAAACAAACAGGAAACCAGGAATCCAAAAGTGAAAACAAAGTCTAAACTAACAGGAAACCAGAAGTCCAAAAATCAAAACAAGAAAACAAGCCAAGACGAACCAGAAGCCATGGAGACATCAGAGGGATCGCTATCACAAGGAGGAAGGCTCAGAGAGACGAGTGGGAGGAAGTTTGACGAGGACCCAGCCAAGAAGAACAGAACAGAGAGAGTATTTATAGGACACTGAAACAAAGAGAGGGCTAATGAGCAGATTGGGAGCAGGTGTGCACAGAGCAGGAGAGGAAAAGAGCAAGGGAAAAAGGAGAACACAAGAGGGCAGCAGAGTGCAAAAAATAAAAAAGCTAGAACCCTGAAAATAACCAGGCAACACAACAAAATAAGAATTAAACTACTAAGACTATTAAACAAGGAGTAAAGCAAAACTGAACACTCAAAAGAAAACATAACATAACCAAGACTAAGACAGTAATTGAGAAAAAAACATAATAACTAAGAATTAAGCCATAAAAAAATAGAAAACAAGGAGCAAAGCAAAACTTAACATCCAAATGAAAAACATAACAGAACCAGAACTCTAACACCCAGTTTGGTTGAATCACTCTTGCCTGCAGCTGAACACATTCAAAACAAAAGCAATGCTTTTCAGTAAATCAGTTACAAATGTTAAAATGTTTGAAAACCTTGTAGGCTATGGTTGAATATTTAGTTCATAGAATAGGATATCAGAGACTTTGAATCCAACCTTGTGACTAATGAAGCCTCATAAATGAACCAGTTTTACTATTTTGGTACTTCTTGCTGGTGAAAGTCCTCAGTTTAACCTTTTTTTTTCCATCAGGTGGTTAAATACATTTTTATACATTTTTTTTCATTGATCATTCTCTCATCTAATTCATTACCCAATATAACCCAATATGATAATACTGTTTCCATTGTATATTGCTGCAACACAGTGCAAAACCGATCCAGAAATAAGTAAATACATTTAAATTAAGTGTATTTACCCTTCATTTGAGCAGGTAAATAAGACGATTTCAAATGGAATCAGTGTTTTTACTCTCAAATTAAGATAAGTGCAATTATTTTAAGAAAAAAATGACTTATTCAGATTTAATTTTTTACAATGTACGTGACTCATCTGCCTTCACACACACTGTTGTCATGAATAAAAAAGACAAAATACATTTAAAGCCTCATCTAAAAAAATTGTAGGCCTATAAATACAATTGAAATGATAAATCAAGGTGGCGCTCCTCTCTCCTAATTAATCTTTGGAAATGTTGTTTATGGTCGCACTGTAAAATAATATTAGAGTCATTTTGGTTTATTTTGTTTGTTATGAATCAAGGGCGTAGGTTTGATCTCAACCTTGGTAGGGACACTATTGGTCTTAATTGAATTGGTCTGATGTCATTGGTCTTACAAATTATGCTTGCTCCTATTTTTTTTTTGCTTGACATGAGCATTAGGGCACATTTTGTTTAAAGAGAAAACAGGATTTTTTGCTACATTTATACAAATTTTATAAGCACTACACACAAGATGCTTTTTACCAATGTTTGAAGCGTCAGTGGCTCAGAATAATGTAAAATTGGGACAACTTAACACTTTAAAAAGGGTTACATTTGAACTTACCAGTGAAGGTAAATATGTGCCTTTTTAACCAAATATAGTCTAAATATGTCTGTTTTATGTGTATTTATCTGATGTTTTCTTTTGAAGAAATAGAATTGTGCAGATATAAACAGAGCAGATGTAAACGCTTATTATTTTTATCTGATATGCTGATATTCTCTGCATTGTAAAACAAAGCAAAATAACATATTCAAGGGACTGCAAGTAGATTTATTGTATTTAGATGGGCGCGGGAACTATAAGAGGAACTGACATTGAGCATTTTAAATATTAACTTCAATATACAAGTAGTGAGAAAAGAAGCGACTGCTGCAACCACACTGTATTGTAAACTATAAACATGTTATTCAAACAGAATTATTGGTAGGGACAAGTAGGTCGGTGCCAAAATGTTGGTAGGGACATGTCCCTATGGTCCCTTTGCAAACCTACGCCCATGTTTTGAATGAAGATAAAGATTCCCTGCTTTTTGTTTTCGTGAAAATAAAAAAACAAGCTCGCTGTCATTTCAGAACCACTCCAAAAGCCTCTCATCCAGCTGTGCTCTCCTCTCTTCTGGCCCACAGTTTTCCACACCTGAAGCACTGAGTGGGACGATGACTCACCATCCAACTGGCTCCAAATATTTCGCGCACGCGCCCACGCTCCCCAGCACGCTGCTGTGCGCGCTCCTTCACGCGCACTCTCTCAAACAGCGCGCATCAAAGCCACTTACGCCAAGCCAGACAGGAAGAAAAGAAGAAGCTGCTCTGTCCTGCAGGAATATGTAAGTGTTTTCAAATTCTTCTGGCTTTGTCGCTTTAAATGCAATACATAAGAATAATATTTTGTGTTTTAGATGAGAGGACGAAGATGAGCTGATCTCCATGGCAGACATCAGACCTAATGGTTGTACCATCGCCCATCCAGGCGACCCACTGTGAGTGAAAATAATTAAGCGAGAGGACGGGAGATGACAAAGCAGCTTGGAGCGTCGCTGCTCGCCCTGTCGGCGCTTCTTCTATTCCCGTTAATTCAACAAACAGCATCCTCATCATCATCATCATCATCATCATCATCACCAGCTGCAGCGACATCAGAGGCGAGAGGCAACCGGAGTCATGACAGCAGGCCATCGGCTCACATTAGAGACATGAGAAGCAGACGCCACAATGCCTCCATCATTCCTGAGAAGCTGGGGGGTCTGCTGAGGCACAAACCAGAGGAGGGGGTGTCACCGATGTGTGCCTACAGGGTGATAGAGGGAGGCATTTTTGGGCAGCTATGTTTTCGACGCACGCTTTTTGGGTACATGTGCAATAAGGAGGACTGCAGGACGCGAGTGGTTTTGGGAAGCCTGGTGGCAAACCTCCTCATCAACGGCAGCGTACTGTTACAGTGGACCCATAAGGCAGGCAATAACACCAAAGAGAGACTTTCCGAACACTCCCGAGATTCTGGTCCAGATTTATCAAATGCAGAAACCTCTCCATTAAAATCTGTTTTCGGGGAGCGACACCAGCGCACAGGCTTCGAGTTGAGCTGCTGGTGGAACGGCAGCTACACCCAGTTCGAGTGCGCCAGCGCGCAGCTGGCTGCGGGCTGCAGGGACTACATGCTGTCCGAGCTGCATGAGAACATCCCCTATCGGATCTGCCTGCGCAGTCTGGGCCGCTCTGGACCGGATCGCACAGCAGACAAGCCTGACTGTGTGGAGTTCACGCTGCCGTCGTCCGGAATGCAGGACATTGTGATTGCCATGACGGCGGTAGGGGGCGCTATCTGCGTGATGTTGGTGATCATTTGTCTGCTGGTGGCCTACATCACAGAAAACATTATGAGCCCCGCTACGCAGCACACCTACTCCTACCGCACACATTCACGTCACTGATGGAATAAGGACACAAACATAGTCAGAAATGTATTTATTTGTATGTTTACGACACAGGTGCTTCTCAATAAATTAGAAACTCAAATTTAAAAAGGGAAAACATTCTTGGTGATTATGACGCACGGCAAATAAAAAGTCCAATAATGTATCTAAGAATACACATGGAAAGTTTAGTGGAAGGGAAAACTGTTAATATTTCCCAAGCAAGTTGAAGGAATTGTAATCTCAGTTTATTCAAGATAAATTAATAAATAAATGCCAAATCACATACATTGGGCCTCCTCTGAAACAGAGGCAACGTCAGAAAAGGCTGGTTCTTAGTGCCCAACGTTTTTTCTTTTAATTTCTAAATAAATATTAAACCTTATTTGGGAATCAAGTCGCTCTAATTCAAGCTGAGATCAAGCCTAGCTCCCACTGTTACATTCAAGCAGCCATTTTGGAGAACGTTACACTGAAAAAAAAATAATGGAACCATTTTTGGCATTTACTTAATCATAATTTGTTACTTTAACACAATTGTTTTATGTCCTACCCTGCTAACATGAAATAATTGTGTTAAGTAACTGAATATGAATAAGTAAATGCCAAAAAATGGTTGCATTATAAATCGATTTTCCAGCAGGACAGAGCTTCTTCCTGTGCTGCCAAAAAACTAAAAACTCCAGGTGTAATGACCATGGTATTGCTGTGACTGATCAAGCCGCTTGCCTGATGTACAGATGTAAAGGAAGGTTATAAGAAACAAAGGAGCAAGCTATGAATATATCCAAATCACCTCTATAACGGAGAAAAGAAAAAGGAGTCATTAACAATTATTGTGTAGTACATGGAAATACTTTTATGTTGAGAATTGAAACTCCCAATTTTTGGTTTTATCTAACGATAACATTTTCATTCGCTGTAAGCCTTCATCACCAATGTAAACGGACCTAATATTTGATCACCCTATATGTAAAGATTCCATACATGAGCTTGAATTATAAAAATGAATCAGTAATAACTATATGTTTATCCTTTTATGACCAAATTGAAGCACAATCTGCTGTGGCTTTGCAAATAACATGCCTTTTCAACCTCTGCCAGGGTGCACTGAACCAAAATTATTGATCAACTGTGTTTAGTACACTGATTTACTGTTATGCCGTCGCTCAAGATTGTTTCTCACCTGCCGTCAGGTGATGTTTCTACAGCAATACAAATAGCCTCAATAAAAGGCTTTGGATATATTAAAAAGAAAAGTATTTTTAGTAAATCTGAGAGGGTGTCAATGTTTTTGGAAAGAAAAAAACAATTTATCTAAGTTGATTTCTTTTCGTTTTGCTTGTAGGTCTGCATATAGTGTTTGTACAATCTGTAAAGGGCAATAGAAAACACTGTACAATCTCTGAATACTGTGGCAAACGTATTTTAGCTAGAACAACTTTTTTGTCCCGCTGACTGCAAATAAAGAACCATGGGGTCCCTTTTAATATCTACCAGCTGTCTTTAGTGTTCTCTTTGTGAATGCAGTTGTATTTGTGTGCTAAAAATATCTGCACACATAAGCTGTGGGCAGAGGCGTGCACAGACATTTTGGGGGGCAGGTGCTCAGGAGGGGGGGGGGGGGTGGGCACTTTTTAGCGCACGTGGAACACTTAATTATAAAAAAAATACACGCATGTTGAATGAAATTTGACTTTAATTTGTAACATTATCTAAACGTGAGTTTTCAATGGAAAAAAGTCACACCACCAACAGAACAGACTAAAGCTCATCTTTCTTTTTCTTTCATCTGGCTCATCTCCCCGTTTTCCCTCATCCTGCTGTTCTCCCTCATCCTGCTCTTTTTCTGTCTCTGTGTCTTCCCTGAACTCTTCCTCATCTCCTGTCCTGGTAGATGTTGATGGTATAGAGCTTCCCTGCTGTGACTGGCTACAATATATTAATAATAACCATCATGACAATAATAATAATAATAATGATAATAATAATAATAATAATAGCTTTAACAAATATGCCACATTAGTTTAAATAATGGGCTATTAGGGCAACATGACTGGAAGTCTTGTCACGTGGATATGACTTATGGTAGCCTACAAAATATTAGCTATTTTAATACCCGCTTCACAAACCACCTAAAAATAAAATGTGAACAGCTTCTAAGATTTTTCAATACGATTAACCCTCCTTTCTTGGCATTGTGCTGCAATTACTAAATCAATATACAATTAAGACAGTAAAGAGACCAAAATGTGTTGATTTATGTTGCCTAACAAAACCTATACAACAGAATTCTGAGATTAAAGTCAGAATTCTGACTTTTTTCCCATACTAAACTGAAATAAAATTTAAAAATCAGTTAACTTATTTTTTTTTTTTCAGTAGCCCTAATCCTCCTCCGTATTTGCAATTGCAAACTCTACCGAAATGATTTGTAGCCTATGTGGTCGTCTTCACGTTATCTGTCATTGACTTGGGCTACAGTGTAAAACTTTCAGAATCAGAATCAGGTTTATTGCCATTGTTAGTGAAGGAGTTCACAAACTAGGAATTTTTTGTGGTACAATCGTGCAACATAAAACATATAATATGGAATAGGTAAATAAAATTATAAAAATATCTAAAAACTGTGGGTATACGTCATGCAATAAAATAGATTAATATATACGCTTAAGATAAAAATATGGATATAAAATATAAAAGTAAAATAGCATCTTACAAGGAGACAACTAGTTTATCAGGTGACCAGTCGGCAAAATGCTTGTTTGGTGCTGCTGAATGAGACATTTTAATGCACAACAAAATGATTTTGCTTGGGATATGAACAAGTTCCAGCAGGTTCAAGTCCTGGATCTGAAATTTACCCTGAAGTTTCTAGAAAAACTTCTTTCCCAGTTGCTCCTGAAGGATTCTGTATAAATGCAGCTGAATGGTTTTCTTATAACCTGCTATTAGCTGGACAGGAATACAATTGGGGAGACTAATTTCAAATCACACACACTATGTTCAAAAAGATCGGAGGGGTATGGAAGATACATTTACTCCTTAAACTCTTGGTTGCTCTTCTTGAACTATTCCTAATATTGTATTATTGAAATGCATCTGCAAATATGCTTCGGTAGGGGATTCGCATCACACTGGTGACAAGACTGAACAGTGTTGGGCACGTTACTCTGAAAAAGTAATTAGTTAAAGTTACTTCTCCCAAAAAGTAACTGAGGTACTAACTGAGTTACTAACTGAGTTACTCCAAAATAAAAGTAACTAGTTACTAGTAAAAGTAACTATTGTGTTACTTTTGCGTTTCCCACCCCCGTAACCCTCACCACCCAGCCCCCCACCTTCTCGCTGGCTGAATAGAGTGGACGACAAAGACAAGTACCTGCAGAGAGTTTTTTGCATTTATTGCAACTCAACGTAAATTAAATCAGGCGGGAACAGTATCTGACGGGCCTAAAAACCCTGTCAGATAGCGTTCCCCTCTGCTTAACATGGGGGAACGGTATCTGATGCGGTGTAAATATCATCAGGCTGCATTACCTCCACTCATGGGTGTGAAGTTTTTTAACAGGGCGTATGGTGATTGTATGAAATTATTAACTGGGGATGTCTAATTCTAAAATCCTTTGTGTTTGGGTTGTTATAGATACTGCAACATCCATCCATCCATCCATCCATCCATCTATCTGTCATGATGGGTTCACTGATGAGACCCAGTTATGCAGAACACCACGGAGACGGAAACAATAGTAAAAGTTAAACAAGGTTTATTGTTCACAAGCACATGGAATAATGACTGGAACTGGTTCAGGCCTGGGGACTGGTTCACTGGAGTCTGTGTAGATAACAGAGCAGTTAGCTTTGAGAGCAATGGGGTTTGGTTCTGTGAAGTTCAGATCTATACCTTGAGGGTTCCGGTTTGAACTCAGAGAGAGGAGTTGTTGGGTCCAGAGAAGGTTTGTTTCAGCAGAGTCCAATAGCTGCTTCAGCGTCTTACTTCTGATGAGGGTGCAGACCTTGGCTTTGGGTTTCCAGCTCCTAATCCAGAGCTGCATGGGAAATCCAGAGAAGAGTCTTCGGGTTTAGCTCAGAGGGCAGGCTCGGCAGTCTAAGCTCATCCAGAGCTTACAGAGAAAAACTGGTTTCCTGGAAACAGAGAAAAAAGGATTAGAATCCTAGCAGGACTCAAAGAGCAATAAAGATTTCTCAGAAGGTTCTTTGGCTCAGGTGCTAACCAACTAGATTCAACACTGCGGCGTCGAGGCAAGGTCTGAAGACAGCTTTTATAGTGTGGATCCTCTGATGATGGGACGAGCCACAGGTGCGTCGCAGGCTCGGCTCAGGAGGATCCACGGCGGACTCTGCTGGAGAAAGGTGGTACTTCTCCAGCTCCCAACACTATCTATCTATCTATCTATCTATCTATCTATCTATCTATCTATCTATCTATCTATCTATCTATCTATCTGCAACATCGATACTGCAACATCTATTCACATAATCTGCAACATCTATTCACATAATCTCACTATACATCAGCCAATCTCATCCTCCCCTCTCATGACAGGGTGCGCACGATTCCTATCATGAAAAAAAGGTTAATTGTGCGACCTGAGTAACGTGCAGTAACGGGGTGTCTGCAATAGTAACTGTGTTATAGTTACAGTCAAAGTAATTAGTTAGATTACTCGTTACTAAATAAAGGCAACGCCGTTAGTAACGCCGTTACTTTCAAAGCGGTTACTCGCATCACTGAGACTGAATAACAATACCTTTAGAAAATGAGAGAATCTAGACCTTAAAATTGAGACATTAGATCTCTAATAACAATCCATTGAAAGCTCAGGCTGACCTTGCAGCTGTACCGTTAATAGGACGAACCAACTGAAATGACTAGAACCTTGATTTAAACCATCGACTGTCCAGCTGCAGAACACACTCCTTTATGCTATGCCATTTGTTTCCCTTTTGGTATTTCAAGTCATAATATGTTGAACAAGTTGTGGGTGTATAAACTGTACAAAGCATTTAAAATGGTTTAATAGTCATGCTTTTCAGATTTTTTAAATTAGAATTAAATATATATAAGAATCAAATACATTTGGTAACTAAGAAACCAATTTCAGTCAGAAGCAAAAAATCAATAAATAAATCAAATGGAAAGAAATTAATATTTAAGGAGGACCAGAGAGTCATTGAACCACAATTCATTGGTTAGACTGCCACACCAGGTTCACATAATGACCAATAAGGAGCTGATTAGTAGAGCGACTGTGATTGGTTAAACTGGTTTTCAGTGTGCGCATGGACCAGAAGGGTCCTGAAAAAGGTAAATGCTTTAAAATAAAATGGGTAAAGAAAAAGCAACAGTGAAAAGGCTTTTAAAATGCAAAGTCAAAAAGAAAATAGAGGCCCAAATTTTTCAAATGTGTAATAAGGAAAAGTATTTATAATGAGATTTATGAATTGTGGTTTTTAAAATCTCCATTTAGAAATGGAGATTTTAAAACCTAGTAGTATTTAATAAGGGATTCATGAATACAAATTGGAATTTCTATTCTATAACTCAATTTAAAATGTACAATTAAAAAATGTTTTTCAAAAGGAATTTCTAATTGTATGTTTCAAATATTACATTTCAAAAGGCTGTTTTTCCTTTTCAGTGATTCTCGTCGTCCCCCATAAATATTGAAATTAACTGGAATAAAAAGTTCTGATTGTGTTAGATTTGATTAATGGATTTACAATTTCCAACTGAAAAATAAATAATCTGATAGATTAATAGCTTTTGCATGAAGACCATTTGAATTTATTTATTTAATTTAAGACGTTTTAATTGGTAAATATTTGAGACAGCTTTACTGACGTAGTGTTAAACTCCGCCCCTCAATGACATCATGCTATAAATCAGTTTCCAGCGTCGTTGTTTCCGCCATTTTAACTTCCTGCTTCTAGAGCGCGACAGGGAGAAAATAGTTGTTCCAAACCGGCGTACCATTTTACTTACTGTTGGGGTTTATTCAGATTAGTTGTAGGATTTTGTTCCCTGACAGGAAACGCAACAACCAACAGTGTTTATTTTCTTACAGCTGGTCCTAGTTAGTCTCAGCCGGAGAGTCGCAATGCCGAGCCAGCCGCTGCGTGTAGCGGTTGTTTGCTCGAGCAACCAGAACCGCAGTATGGAAGCGCACAATATCCTCAGGTAAAGACGAGCCGCCATGAAGAAGAGACCAAACAAGAGACGCGACATCATGAATCGTGAATCAGATCTCTGCCGTGTAAAGGGGGTTTTCCCAGCCGGTTACAAGCCTTGTCGACGCGGTGACAGCCCGCCAGGCCTTATCTCTTTAACAATGGACGCTCACTTCTAGAGTGTCCCTCCGAGGGTGTAGTTCAGCCTAAACACACCCTTATTACACGGCTTTAGATGGGCCATTTACAGGAATGCTTTGTATACAATTTGTTTTTTTAAGCAGATGCAGGGATTTTAAAAAGCAAGGCCTTAGTTAATAGGTTGGGTTCCCCCCTCCCTCTGCGCACCAGCCTTCACATGTTGACAACAGCGCCCTCTGGATGGAAATATTCCAGAAGCAGAACTGCAGTTATGCAACTCACTTTCCCAACAGCATCGGAGGAGCTTCCTGTTACCTGTTTAGAACAGATGCAATCTGGGTTGACTCTTGTTTTTGTTTTACAATAAAAACTTGTTAAAATTCTGGATATTACAGCAGGGGTATTAGGGATGATGTAGCTTGATCTGGGAGGAACAGTATTCAACTCTTATATGGAAGGACTGGATCTTTATATGGTTGAAATTGTCCATTTTCATTGTTTTATTTTCTCTTCTTTCCTTGTTTTGCAGCAAACGTGGATTTGACGTGCGATCATTTGGGACTGGGTCTTATGTGAAGCTCCCTGGTCCATCCCCGGATAAACCTAATGTGTATGACTTCAAAACAACCTATGAACAGATGTACAACGACTTGGTCCGAAAGGACAAGGAACTGTATCCCCTTCGCACTCTTTCTTTCCTCTCAATCTTTCTCACATACACTTCCTAAGTAAACATCATTCATCTACGATCTGTCACATGGTTGGTATTGTCTGGACTTTGGCTAGGTGGATAGTAAAGAAATGTGAGCTCCTCAAAAGGAAAATGTCTGAAAATAGTTATTGCTGTAAAATAAGAAAATTAGCCTGAAAGCAAGAGTTGCATTAGAACAGTAAGTGGATTTTGCAGACACTGTAACCTGCTTTTCCCCTTTGTTTTATTAATTTTCAATATATTTTCCAGGGGTGTTTTACCACAGTTTTTATTTTACAGTTATTTTGTAATTTATAGACCTACACCAGTTACTGGTGCATTAGTTATTTGTCCAGCTTGTGGTTAGATTTTATTAGAGGTTAGAAACCCTATGGATTTGAGACATGCTGAAAAAATAAAACTCACTGAACATTTGAAGTTTAGATTTTACACAATAGACTTAAGAAGATGAAGCCTGATCAAAGCTGCAGTGTCAACTTAATTGACTGCATTAGTTAAAAATATATATATTTCAACTTCACAATGTTAATGTTTCGCAAGTCAAATACCACATCTCAGACATTTAGGCTTTTTTTTTTTTGTCAAAATATTTGTTTTCAAATACCCTAATATTTTCTTTCTTGGCACTTAAACACCATAATTGCATGATTTTGAAATTTATGTATATTCTTGGTATCATTAAAAATAGTTTAAGCCATTGACGATATAAAAAGGTGTTAGTCTTGGTGGCCGCATAGATACTTGACTAACAGAAAAAAGGTATTGGCATTTATGGTGGTGCTCAAGTTTTGGCTTTTTTTTTTTTACTCTTATTTGCCATTATAAAAGGTGTATAGATAGAAACTGAATATAAAAAAAAAATAAATGGCTTACAAAATAATGTACCACAAATGAGTTGGTAAAAAGCTTTACTCTGCTCATGACGTATTTCAGTTGCAGGCTGTGTTCTGCTCCCAAGCTTCTAAAATATTTAAAGATGGGAATATTTTCAATGTGAAATGAAGTATTTTTTTATTGATTAAAACCTTTGGGTTGATATCTGGCTAGCTCCACATTTACCTGATACAAATAAACCCATAAAGTACTTGGGACATAACTTGGAGATTACCGACTTTATTCAAGTATTTCCTTTTTACTCTTTCTGAAACTGTTTGGCAGCTGGGTAAGTGAATAAAAAACTTTAGTTTTTTCTTAACTTGTAAAAGTTGAGACTAAAGCATAGCTCCCTTTGTTAGGACTAACAGGCGCACATACATCCTATAACCTTTCACAATGTGGAAGATATGCAGCTGAAGATTCTCAGTCATCCAGGTCATAGTCCTTTCATACAAGGAAAAAAAAAACAATCCACTAGACTTTGTTTCCAAATGTCTCCGAACTTGAGAAAAAAGTCGAGTGGATTGTTTTTTTGTTTGTTTTTTTTTACTTTTTTTTCACCTTTTGCAATGTAGTAGACACTGTCTTACAGTTGAGTGAATGTGATGTAAGTGGATATTATGCTTAGGAAAAAATATCTTGTAAGCAGGAGTTTAGGTTTGTTGGACATGTTGAATAACAACTTTAACATTAAAACCATTCAGAAGAGTGACTTGTCCAAGCTTCAACCTGTAATTATGGAACTCACCACTAGAGGGTGTTTGCACTTCAAGCATTTTCCCCCCTCTTCTACCAGAACCCATTAGTGAAAGCAAAAAGCGCGCTCTTGCGGTGCCATCCACTCATATCTTTGTGTTTCCAGCTGTGAGATGAGGTGATTGCACTGTTTGTTTTTGGCCTTAACCTGCTTATCAGATATACACAGAATGGGATCTTGCACATGCTGGACCGCAACAAGCGCATCAAAGTAAAGCCTGAGAGATTTCAACTGTGCAAGGATAAATTTGACCTGGTCATCACCTGTGAGGAACGAGTCTATGACCAAGTACTAGAGGGTAAGCTTTTGTTTAATAGACAATCTTGGATTAGTATACAAGACTTGATTCTTTTATTTATATATATTTATATATTTCAATAAATTTATCTTAACCTTCTTTCTAGATTTGAATTCAAGAGAGCAGGAGACCTTACAACCAGTGCATGTAATCAATGTAGATATTCAGGATAACCATGAAGAGGCCACGCTGGGAGCCTTTCTCATCTGTGAGCTGTGTCAGTGTGTACGTATCTGATTCAAAGTCCTCTTAAAACAGAATGTGATCATTTCAACTGGACAGAATTGTTGCCTCATGGGTTTTAGATTAGGACCCAGTTAATGTGTATTCCTGCTTTCCTCCCTGCAGATCCAGCACACGGACGACATGGAGAATGAAATCGACGAGCTCCTGCAAGAGTTTGAAGATAAAAGCAACAGGCCTTTTCTCCACACCGTCTGCTTCTACTGATACATGAAACAAGTTTGCAATAAACACACACCCAGACCCCCTAGCAATGAATAGAATATGGAGTAGCCGTCTGTGTAATCTACGGATGGTTAAAGCAAGTGCGCGTTGATACGTGCATGTGCATCTGCACAGGCCCTTGATCCTTTGAGCCAGGACTCAAAGATTGAGAACTACTGGTAATAGTTTAATGGGTGATTCCACGGAGGATGGACTTGCTGCTATTATGCCTTTTATTCTTCTTGATCAGGGTTAGACCGCAGTCCCTCCACCCTGATCCAAGTCAAATGAAATCACATGACCATGTCTCCTCAGGGAGAGCTAGGACACAAAGCCCCCAACAAGCCCCTCTTTATTAAGTTGTAAAGCACATTTGTGCTCCTTTTATTTTTGTTTAAACATTTAATTTCAGTATGAGATGATGTATATGTGTACACACAGGAAGTGAATTGTATTTTATTTTGTGCAGCCATCTGTTGTAGATAAATTTGAATTAAGTTTAAGAGGGCGGGCTAGTGATGAATAACCAAACGTCTCAGAGGTGCTCAGTCGGTATGTTTTGAACGTAATGTACTGATTTATATTTAAACTCTGAAATGCTGTCTATAAGGGCATAGGTTTGTTTTTTGTAAATGTTTAAGAATTGAAGCTTTGTCATTTTCAAACTGCAAAGTTCATCTGAGTGCCTGACTTTTCTGTATGTATATGTATATATGAATCTACTAAAAACATGTAAGATATTTTAATGTGCATTGTTTTCTTTTTTTCCAGAACATTTTATTTTTAGGAAATTTGTCACTAAGCTATAAAGAAACCAAGGATTTTGTATTTAAATGGGTGCGATCCTGTGCTCGTGAAGAACTAATTTGATTCATAAATACTTTAATCCAGAATGGAAATAAGATTTCACTGGCGCTCATGGAGAAACCTTCAAGTTGTGATATTAATGGCTGTAGGATCTGTAGAGGTCTGTTTTACTGTGGATATGGCCTCCAACTGCAGATACTGCTGGAAACAAAATAGTCTGCAAAAAAAAAAGGTTCCAGTTATCTTTCATAAGTATGATTTCATCATAGATTATCCTCTTGTTTCACAGTTACTGTTTTTCTGGTGTAAAACGAGCTGCTGATGAAAGCAGAGATAATACTCATCAAAGAGCAATCCTTAAAAATACTGAATAATATATATAAATATGTATTTGTATAATATATATATTCATATACTGCCATGTTTATATTATTTAATTGCATTTTATATATATATATATATATATATATATATATATATGGTTAATCCAGTCTGAGTTCAGTTTAAATAGTTTTTAATCTAATAAATGTTTAATCTAACTGAAAGGTAAATTTTAATTTTTTTTTAAGGGGTGACATGTAGGAGATTATTGTAATATCTTTGTCGTGTCTCAGATGTGATTAAAATGAGATCAAGGCACCCCCTATTTATTCTGACAGCAGCTGTCTGAACTACAGTCTGATCCAAGATGGCCAACCTTTAGGCATGTCGGCCTTGAGTTTTTATGGCATTACTGCTGAGTGTATGATTTAATAAAGTCTATTGCCTTTTAAATGATATTAAATCCAAACTTAAGTTTCCTAGATTACTCACTGGGTTCCATTCTCTCATATGACAGAAATTAAGTCCATGTACACGCCTTTAATCAGTGGGTTGAGGAATCAACTTTAGGAGCTTTTGAAAATTTTATGCTATTTATCTTTTGGACTCCTAGTAAAACAGACATTTTTGTACATATATATATATCACACTTTTAACCATTCAGAGCCTGGATCATGAAATAATTGACAGAAAATTCAAAATTGTTGTTTTAAATTAGAGTTATCATTGAATTTTCTGACAAATAACAAAAAAGAAAATTGTAAAAGTAAATCAGATGATTTATTTGTATCCATTTTGATACATTAGGCATTTCTGTATATTCTTTTATATGTCTGTTCATATGTGACTGTAAGTTGGGGTTTCCAAGAACAAAAAAAAAAAAAAGGCGCAGAGGTTTAAAACACTTTTTGCTTTAAAGGGGCAAATACTTTTCCTGAAATCCTCTATTACAGAACTGAGTAGAAACCTTTAATACTGTAGATCACTAATTCGTGTCCAAATACTATATAAAATTGTTGGTATAAACTGCTTATTTAAAGGTGCCCTTTAAGTCACTAACAGGATAACTGAACAAGAGAGACAAAACAAAAGTAAAAGAAAAAATGAGATCATTCATTTAAATGAAGATGGCGTCCAAGTCAGAGCTGATAGCTGAGCTGGTTGACAAACAGGCAAAAGATGTAACACAGAAGGACGAGGAGGATTCATAATGGCTGTGTTCCATTTCAGCGGCTGCTTCCTCCAAAGGACCCAGCCTACTTGGACTGGGTCTGTCGAAGGCATTGAAAATAAGGAGGCCAGAAGAGTTGGGCTATAGATTAAAACAAGTCTAGGACTAATCCCAAACTGCCCCCTAAACACTAACACTTAATCAAGTGTGACTCCAAATTAAGTCACACTCACAGCTGTGGAGGCACCTTGATTGGAAGTGGAGGGGTATAAATGAGAATAGGACGGCCCCTTCCCTCCACCAGAAAGCAGGAACTTTGTGGCACAGATCCTCATATTTAGTCAAAACTATTTCATAAAGGTCCTTCCCTTGCTTAATCATCAGACATTTGTTTTCATATCCAAATGTGCAACTTACTGATTTTAAAAGTAATTATCCATTAATTTACCCAAATAAAAAAAATATATACAGTCACAAGATAATCAAGAAGAACCCATTTTAACATCTTCAACTTAGCTTATAATCAACACTTAAAACAAGTGTGGGCCGAACTTTCAGTAATGGTTGATCCCACAAATCAGTGTAAAATCTGGGTTCCAGCTCCATCCCTTCATTTTAAAGCAAACAATCTCCCTAAAAGATTCTTTACAGATCATTATCAGGTAATCACCTAATCACTGAGTTTATTGCTGTGGCTCAAAACATGATTTGCACATTAGAAAAATCGAACAGGATTTTGTTAGAAAAGCTTTTTAATTTGTACAGAGAAACTTGACTTTGCACGACATTTATAATAGTGTATTAACAGACATATTGTCTTATTTCTACGTAAACTTCATGTTTGCATTGTTTACATGTTATATGAATATGAAAGATTCAGGCATCAGTTGTGTCATGACACATAATTATCTCTCCATGCTGTTACCTAATCTGAATGAACTTTGAGACCAGTTAAGAGGGACGGGCTCCAAGTCCCGTTAACTCAAACTGGGGTTCCATCCTTGGGAGGAGAGGAATCTGGCTTTCTTTTACCGTCAGGTTCAGGTAAAACTTCATCGGCCGTTTTACCTTCTGCTTTAGCAGCATCTGCACAGTCTTGTATAGCTGGATCGGCATGTTTGCCCTCTGCAGATTCTATTGGGTTTAATTTCAGGACTGGAGCCATCACCTCCTGAGCATGAGGCGTCTCCTTCAGAGGGAGAGTGAAACCCATTTTTCCATCGATAGCTCCTGCAGCAGGAGGTGTTAGGCTCTTAGCTGCCTCCTCCTCGGCACGGAGCCAGTCCATCTTCTGATTATGCTGCTTGATGGCGTCATCAACCCGAGCATCGATCATCGCTTCTGTTAAGATACCGTCCTCAGAGGAGTATGCTGCAGCCTGTGGATGATGGAGGGGACAGGTTTTCAGAGCATGTTGCTTTTTAGAGGAAAAGCAAAAAATAAACTGGAGGAAACGTACCTGCCAGGCAACACCCAGCTTGGAGATCTCCCTCCCTGACATACCCTCCGTCTTCTTGGCAATTTCAGAGCACTTTTTGCCGTAATCAAACTGTGCGAGCTTCAGCCTCCTTTACATTGACAAAGAAACAAACATAGATATAACCTAGGTGTAGAAAACAAGGGTAGTTCAGGCTGAATTTCACTACTTCATGATGGTGCTTACTGTCGCCCCCCAGTGGCCGGCTCCAGCACGTATTTGTCAAAGTACAATCGCACCAAGCGCTCCCTCTCCTCCAGACCGGGCAGAGCAAAATTCACTATTTCATCTATGCGGTCATTGATGGCCCAGTCAAACTGCTCAGGCTGGTTACTAGCCAACACCAACATAAACCTATGGGGGGTGTCAAGAGAAAAGCAACTTTAACTCTGTGGCTAATGTGCCGGTTAGAATGTTAAACCTGTTAGAATCATCCTTACTTGTTGCTCTGCTCTCCAGTGCGGTACAGGAATGCATTCAAAGTGGCCCTGAGGTCTTCACTGATCTTCTCCTACAATAGTGAGAAAAAAAGTGTTTAAAGATCATTTTCTTTCCACATTCACCACATTACAGCCAAAGCAATACATCTGCAACCATGTGTGTTCATTTTCTAAGGAAAATAGATCAAGCTCATTCAGACTGGATGGATGGTTTCCATGAACATCAGTTTTCAAATCCAGCCACAAATTCTTAATTGGATCTAGGCCCGGACTTTGACTAGACCATTCCAACTAATGAATATGCTTTGATCTAAGCTATCCACAGTAGCTCTGGGTGTAAGTTTAGGGTTGTTCTTCTAGAAAGAACCTCCACCTCAGCCTCTCTGAAGGCCTGAGAAAACAAGCATGATGCTGCCATTACCGTGCATCAACATGTGGTCAGTGTATTTTGTGAGTGTTCATTTCCTTGCTTGCAAAAGATATTTGAATGCAAAGAAAACATTTCAGGTTCATCTAATCTAATACCAGCAGGTTCCTCTACTTACTTGCTGTAATAATTTAAACAGGTTAATGGTTATAATTAAAAAATTGTTTTCTATATCCTCTATTCTATAATCATTAGAATGTAGAGCAGAAGACACCAAATATAAAAGAATATCCCAATTTCTTATTTTTTTTATTAAGCAGACATTTCCTTTATTTTTTTATTCCCACTTGTCCTGCTTCACATTGGTCTAAAAAATAAATCAAAATATAATGCATCATCAATCAATAAACACATTTAGATGCCACTGTGTGTCCAGACTTACAGTGGCTCTCTTGCGAAGGAATGCATCAGCCTCGTCCACAAAAAGCAGCAGCCTGTCACAAAAAACAAGTCTTAAGATTCTCCAGAAAGCAAACGCTAACACCTTCATTAGCACTCTAATAATTTGCATTACTCCAGGAGCCTACCCGCGTCTGCTTGTGTTGGCCCAGTCAAACACTTTATGCATAGCAGTCACACCGTCCCGACCCATGGGTGCTACATCACCACCGGTCATTATAGCATAATCCATCCCAGAATGCATTGCCAGTTTCTACTCGACACAAATAAAAACTGATATTAGCACATCACTTCATTTGGTCTCAGCCTACTGCTCTCAGACCTCAGCTGTACCTTAGCAAACAGGGTTTTTCCCGTCCCAGGAGGGCCATACATGAGGATGTTCCTGTAGAGGCCGTTATTCTGCCTGGTGTTTCTCGTTGCAATGGCGATGTCACGCACCCGTTCCTCTAAGGACGGCTAATATGGTGGGGGAGGGAATGATGGAGCCATAAGACACAAAATTCTTCAATATAAACATTTCATCATTCAATGATTAAATCCACTTACCTTGAGCACAACTCCTTCCAGTGCATCCTGAGGCTTACTCTTCAAACGCTTCACCGTCTAAACAGAGAAAAAGGATCAGAATTCCCTTCATTCAGCACCTGATGCCTTTTCTATCCAAGAATTCAAATAAAAACCATTCAGTGCATGTTAAGCACCTTGACTGGATGCTTTATAGCTTCTCCAACGCTGAATCGGGACGTCTCCCGCACTAGTGACGGTTTCCCAAGCCTAGCCTCGATGTAGCGTCCCGCCACTGCAGTTGCATTTCGGGCTGAATACACCCCTACAGCCAGTAAGGTCAGCCCTGCCACCTAGTGGAGAAAAGAGAAGAAGCAACTTGGATTTATTTACCATTCAGACCAAGGCAGACTTTTAAAAGAAAATGGGAAAATACACTTGCAGGACATCTACAATGCCCATCCACCTTTTTACTTTTTCTCACAACTAGAGAATTCAATCTCTGTCTGTAGGTGGTTTTCCACATAGTTTTATGGAGAAGCTTTAACCGCATTAAAATGAAAAAATATGCAATACAATAACCCAGTCCATTGCTTTTTGGGTGTAACTTACAAAAACAAAACACACAAAAAAAAGCAGGTCATTGTGTTTTTTTTTTTTTCATTTTAAACTGAAAGGGGGGGGTCTTACTGTAGCAGTAACTTTATCCCAGTCAGAGACAAAGGCCCTGAATCCTTCTCCAAACACAGCACCAGCAGTCCTAAATGTAAACACACCTGTTAGTACGCCTGAAGGAGGTCAGACGGCCTGTGCTTAGGGCTAAACAAACACAGATCGCATCAATCAGTACAGTTTCACTTTTAAACCCACTTTATGGACTCCAGGACGGTCTGCCTATGCTCGGCCGCCTTCAGTCGGATCTGCTCTCGGATGATATCTGCGTTTTCCCTCTCAACGCGGGCTCGGGCTTTCGCCTCTGCCTCAATACGCATGAGTTCGTTCTTGTGTCTCAGCTCCATCTCGTGCTCAATTGTTGCTACAGAGACAGCAGTATATCAAAACGCTGAATGCCAAACCCAGACAAATGTGAAATATTACAGCGGTGAGGCTCCAACCTTTCCTCATGGCCTCTTGTTTCTGCACAGATTCCTCCTGTTTGCGCAGGTTCTCCTCATTCAGGATTTGCTGTAAAGTGGGATTAAAATTGGTCAGATGTCTCTGTGAGCTTCACCAAAGTATTTTCAGCAGAGATGAAGACCTCACCTGCTGCCTCAGCTGCTCCTCATATCTTTGCCTGGCCAGTTTATCCTGGTACTGAGCTCTCTGTTGGAAAGGTAGAAAACAAACGTTAATAAAACATCTTTATCCAGCTGATTATTCAGAGGCATAGAGCTGGAAGGCACTCTTTGTTCAGACCGCTTGATGCTGCTTGGTCTCCTCATTCAGAGTCTTCCTCCTCTCCTCAGCCTGGATCCGTATCTGGTCACCTTTGAGCTGCTCTACTGCTGCTTCATACTCCTGTGCAGGTTAAAAGCAAAACAAAACCTTCATAAACGGACATAAAACAAAAAACGGCGCTTTCCACCCTTTAATAAAAAAAAATCACATGGGACGCCTTAATGAAGCTGAAATGATCACCAACAAAGTCGATGAATCTAACCAAAGCAGTGATTTTAGGGTATATAGTCAATCACACCCTAAATTATCAATGCGATCGACCTACTTAAAGTCCCCAAGTCTAACTTAGATGGTGTGGCATGACTTCATTGACGCTGTTAACATCCAAAGATGTTTTTAAACAGCTTTCTAAACGGGCAGGTTTTACAAATGCTTAATGGCAGCTGCTGGCAACATAATCTAATTAACAGGGTTAATTACTTTTCAGCAGTTAGGCTGGATACAACAGGTGCAAAACAAATCAACTCGCCTCCCTTCAAACTGCTTGGCATGTATCACTGCTCTTAAATTGTGTCACTGTACCTTTATTTTACTCTGGTGTTCCATCTGAGTGCTCTGCTCCTGCATCCGGGCCAACTCCAGCGCTTCTTTGGCGTGTCCTAACAGAAGGAGAAAACAAAGGGTTAAGCTGGATTCTGCCTGTAGTAGGGCTGCAGCCATCTTTCAGTAATTGATTAATCTATCAATTATTTTTTCATTGATCTAAAAAAGAAACACATTTGGTAAATTAACAATTCTAAATTAAGCAATGTTTGGAATTTAGAAGATAAAAGAACCATAAGCTCTTTCTAGAATTGTAGATTAAGCTCCACCTGGTTTAAATTCTAAATAAACATTTCATTAAGGCGTCTTTTCGACTGTTGAAGTTCAACTTAACTGAGGTATTATTATTACCGTATTTTCACGACCATAAGGCGCACCGGACTAAAAGGCGCAGTCTCAGTTATGTGTGCCATTTCTGTATTTAACACACACATAAGGCGCACCGGACTATAGGGCGCGTTTTTTATATAAAGGTACATGTCCTCTCAGGTGGATTTTCTCACTTAAAAACATATTAAAACTACTTTATTCTCACTGATCACAGCAAATAAAGCTGCAAGGTGTAATTATTACAAAGTATTATTCAAACCTGGGAACCAGCCGTGAGAGACACATCGCTGATGACACAGGGCTGTGATTACTCCTCTGATACAGTTTATTGACGCATAAATTAACTTAAAACATAGGCAGGATAATAATCTGGATGAACTGTCTGCAATGATTACATTTTCAGGTGGACTTTCTCACTCAAAAAGATTTAGATTATTTAGATGAAAAAACACCTGCGGAGGTGAGCCCTGATGCGCTGCGGCCCAGAGGCTGCTGTTGAATTAAGTTTTCAGGCAGAAAAATAGAGCGGGAGCAAAACTGAGTATGATTGTGCTTTATTCATGTATTTATTACAGAGTATTAATCAAACCCCTCAAAGTCCTCATCCTCTGTTTCTGAATTAAACAGCTGCGCTAAATCCGACATGCCAGTTTCCCCTTCTTCTTCGTTTATTGACGCATAAATTAACTTAAAACATAGGCAGGATAATAATCTGGATGAACTGACTGCAATGATTAAATTTTCAGGTGGACTTTCTCACTTAAAAAGATTTAGATTATTTAGATGAAAAAACACCTGCGGAGGTGAGCCCTGATGCGCTGCGGCCCAGAGGCGGCTGTTGAATTAAGTTTTCAGGTAGAAAAATAGAGCGGGAGCAAAACTGAGTATGATTGTGCTTTATTCAAGTATTTATTACAGAGTATTAATCAAACCCCTCAAAGTCCTCATCCTCTGTTTCTGAATTAAACAGCTGCGCTAAATCCGACATGCCGGTTTCCCCTTCTGCGCTGTCAGAGTCACTTTCCGTGCCGGGCGGCTCCTTGGAAATGATGCCGGCTTTTGCGAAAGCCTCTTTAGGCAAAGTCTTTCTTTTAAAAATCACCATAGGCGGCAGTTTCTGTCCATTTGCGTGGCAGCCAAGCACAACAGTAAACGACGCCTTTTCATACCCCGTTGTGTGTATCGCTACAGTGCTGGTCCCCTTCTTCTCCACGGTGTGATTCACCGGGATGTCGAAAGTGAGCGGCACCTCGTCCATGTTGGTGATGTGGCCTGGCTGGATGACTTTGTCAGCGATGTGTTTGCTGCAGAAGGAGTGGAAGCTCGCCAGCTTTTCATCATAATCCGCCGGACGTCGCAGAGCAACTGTAGTCCTGGTCCGGATGGAAAAATTGCACCGTTTCATAAAACGGAAACACCACGATGGACCTCCTTGAAAATTTTCAATTTTCATTTCTTCCGCCAGCTTTACTGCTTTTAGTCGAACAGTGACCGTTGAAACGCTGTCCCCACTCGTTCTTTGCTCGATTCACCGCTCGAGTCTTTCCTCCAACTCGGGCCACCTCGTCTTATGTCCGCGGAAACTCAGCTGCGTCTTCTTCACCAGTCGGAGTTCGTTTTCCAGCTTCCTCCACTTGCGAACCATCGATTCATTTATATTGAATTCTCTCGCAGCTGCTCGATTTCCATGTTCCTCTGCGTAGCTGATAGCCTTCAGTTTAAACTGGGCTTCATAGGCGTGTCTCTTTGCCAATTTCAGGATGTGTTAAGACAACAATTTTCTGCATAGAGCACATACCTGTTCTTTTATACACAAGCCACGCCCACACTTCCCCCTTTAAGGTTCTCACATACTCATGGTGGTCTCAACAACGTCCGCAGATAGGGCGCACCGCACCATAGGGCGCACCCCACATTTTGAGGGAAAAAAAGACGTTTAGGTGCGCCTTATAGTCGTGAAAATACGGTATAAGGTCGTGCTTCAATTGTTTTATTTATTTTATGCATTTTTTAATCTTTATTTGCTTTTATTCTGCTTTTTATTTCTTCTATTTTATTATCTAGTTCATGTAAACCACTTTGAATGGTCTATGTGGTGCATTGGGCGATACAAATAAACTTGATTATTAATCAAATATAACAATCAAAAACTGAATATCAGTGCAAATTGATTTTTTATATTTGAAGCTGCAGTTATTGTTATTTATATAGATCAACTATAAAATGAACAAATGGACAGAAATTTATTCAAAATGTAAAAGAAACAGTGACATAAAATAAAGAGGGAATAAAAACATGAAATGTGAGATTTTGCCTTTTTAACACCTTAAGGACACATATTGGCAGCTTGTTTGACTTTCAGGAAAAAAGAAAGTCTAATCTTTAAAATTGTAAAATTAAGAAAAAACATCCTATTAATAAAGTTTATTTTAAAGCAGTTTATTCTCTGCACTCAGAGCTGGAAAACAATTCCAAAATTTTCCTACTTTAGGTTAAAAGATAAAAACATTTTTTTCAGCAACCTGTAGAGTACCACCTTGCACTTTAAATTTTTTCACGTTACAACCACAGATTTCAATATATTACTGAGATTTATAACTCAGACTAGATATAGTCAACCTCAGTCCTTGTGCCTCTGCTCCAACCCCTGAGAAAAATCAATGGATCGTCTCTACAGCCCATCACTAAGCTTCACAGCAACCTGGTAACGATGCGGCCATGTTTGCTGTCTACCTTCATCTAATATATGCAGGACAACAGTCATGGAGGACTGGAGATAACTCAGATATAAATGAATTGGGAGGTAAAAAATATGTGGATTTCAAATAAAATCAAAAAAACAAAAAAAAAGAAACTGCAGCAATGGTCTCCGATTTCTGCTCTCCTTAGTTTGAACTGTAGGCCATGGAATCTGTGGTGTCAGTCTCTGAAAAACACCTAAATATTGTATTTATATTTATTTGTTTGTTCTTCGTTTTTATCAAACCCTCCTGAAATTCTTCCTTGACCCATCTTCATGATGCTCCGATTTCACTAATATTCTCTGATAGAACTCCGAGACCACCAGAATAGAGCAGCACGTCTCCTAATTTGAAATTACACGCTAGTGAACTCTTTATTAGTGAAAGAGATGACATGATAGGAATATTAGAGTAAATGAGGATGACTGCAAATAGATCCCACACTTTTCACACACACATACACATACATATATATATATATTAGATTAGATTAAACTTCATTGTCATTAAACAGGTACAAGGCAACGAAATGCAGTTTAGGTCTAACCAGAAGTGCAATAGCAGCAAGTGCAGGATAAATAATGGTTCGATTAAAACAGGACATGGGTTTCTACTGAATAAGTATAGAGATCGATACCATTATAAACAGAATCTTACTAACAGATGAATATAATTTATAGATAACTAGTGTTATGAACTAAATTTACAGCTGGATATGTACCGAATATAATATACAGGTGGACATTACCTCAAAACACACACATGCATATGTATATATATATATATATATATATATATATATATATATATATATATATATATATATATATATATGTGTGTGTGTGTATATATATATATATAAATGTGTGTGTTTGTGTATATATATATAAATGTGTGTGTGTGTGTATATATATAGATTTATATATATATAAACATTGTAAACCATTTACAAATGACGTTATCCCACCTGAAAATTACGCATGATTTGGTGTCAAACTGTTCCAGAAACTATATTAAAGTTTATGGTGATAAAGTGATAGAAAAAAGGTGCATGGATATAGATTCCTCTGCAGCAACCTCCACTGCAAGGTTGTGACCTTTGCACTCTGACTGAAAACACGTGGATGTAGTGCAGGCTTAATTCTAATATTTCATGCTTAAAATCGATGATCCATTTAAGGACAGGTTGTTCTGATGCAGGCTGTTAGTGTGAACACGTTATTTAAGATGTTGCATCACCTGAGCTTGACCGTAAAGGATGGAGATTGCTGTGTTTTTACTTTTTAACTATATTATTGATGAATTTAACCTAGACCTGTGCTAATCGGACCCACCCTAAGCCCACCGGAACACTTACGGGACTTGTCGAGTTCCTTGGCCGCCTGGGCTGCCCGCTCCAGCCCGGTGGGATCGAAGTTGCTCCATTTGTCCTTGGGTTTATCTCCGCCGCCGCCGGAGCCTCCGGCCGGCGGAGGAGGGGGAGGCTGCGCCGGTAAACCGGGAGGGGGTTCGGGCTGGCCCCTGTTCAGTCCGAACAGCCACGACATGGTGCCGAGGAGGAAATTAAGAGCACAGTTCTGCCGCTTCTGTGAAAGGATTACAGATCTGTCAGCGAACCTCCTCCACACGCGTGACACGCCGAGACAGTCTACGCATGTGCAGTGCGTAGCGGAGGTTCAGGTGAACAAAGTGAGCGGTGATTGGCTCAGTGGGAGTATTTCCTATTTTCATTGGCTGGAGAACTTCCTCTTCTTCTTCTTGTGTTTTATGGCGGTTGGCAAACAACTTTTTGGTGCATTACCGCCGCCAACTGAAATGGAGTGTGGATCGGGAATGAACTTATTCAATATCCTATAACTACTAAAGTAAACTAGAAAAACAAAACAAAAAAACAACAACACCTAAATCCTCTTTAACGAATGTGTCTTTTTAAGGAATCCCAATAATATGTATAATCCAAGTATAAAAGGTATTTTCAGTTTAACTTAAATTTTTTGACTTGTAATCTATTTATCAATTCATTTCTGGCTGTAGAACTGTGGAGGTCATCTACTGAAATCCTTCCCACAACATGTACGGCAACCCCTGAGGGTCATAATGCCTTTTCTGGGTTGCATCAGGCTTGAGGTTCATGCTTGAAAATAGTTACATTTTGAAACTAACTTCCAAAAAATGCAAATTATTTATTCTAATTTTTAAAAATATTTATTCCACATGTTTACAATTTTTGTAGAAGTAGGGGGAAACTATGAGTTTAGGTACCCGTTTAGGTAGAGTGTATGAAATACAGGTACATAAAAAAAATCACACTGTAAACAATATGTTGGCAAAACCTGCTGTCATGGGCGGATCTGGACAGTAAAACTGGTTCCTGCCCCTCTACTTAAGATGTAATACAAAATACATTTCTTATGAATATATGCACTAGAACAGAAACCTGGATCTACGTCATACGCTTACCTTCAACAATATTTAAAATAAACGTGTTGCACTTTTAGCTTCAGTCGTATCAATAAAGCATCAAAATTTTAGGGCTGCACAAATTTCAGTTTTCTAGCAGATTTTCTTTATAGCACTAGTTACAGAATCAAAATACACCTTAAATGTTTTAATCTTATCTTATTGAAAAAAAGAACAAAGGCTTGTTTTAACTGATAACAACTCTCTTAAATATAAATGTTTAGAGCACTGATTGTAGCTGATGATTAGACTGCAGTAGAGGTAGAGAAGATTGGTGATTAAGATCGGTTTTGAGTATCGGCCAATCTCCCAAAATTAAGGAAATAGTGCACCCCTACTCTTTAATCTGCTAAATCTGGGGTCTCCAGAGCCACAGTTGGTATCCTTGGTTCTGCCTCACTTAATGTAACAAAAGATGAACTAATACCTCAATGTTTGTTTCATTGGTTTATTTGGTAAATTTTACCTAGAATCAGACACTGCCTATTTTAAATGGATGTTCATTGTTAAGATGGTGACATTAATAAAAAGAAAAATGGGGAACAGAGCTGGAGGTTGCAGAGGTGAGAATTTGATTTGTACACAGGCAGAGAGGTAAGACTATGGGTTTTTTGTTCATCACAGAGGAATATTGAATTTAAGGAGTGTGGAGGCGGAAATTGGAGCGACTTGGAAACCTTGTGAATGTGGGGAATATGTAGCAGGATGCTGTGACAGAGGACTTTTCTAATGGCAGGGTGAGATGAAGCCAACAGATAGCGGCTATCCAGATGTATAAATAAAAAGGCTGAAAGCTGGGGTTCCAATCGTTCTCTCTAAATATCTTTTCAGAATCCTATCTTAGCATTCAAAATAACAGTTAATCTCAAAACATTCAATAACAACACTTCCTCACCATAAGAAATAAAACATTTATTTACAAATTAACAAACTCCACAGAAGCATCAAATCAGAGCTTACAGCTTACAGTTGTAAAGCCAGATATGCCTGAAGATATTGTTCAGTAAGAAATGAACTGCATGTTTTGGAATAGATGGATTACTTGATGTCTGTATGTGATAAGTTTCCTTCAGGAACATAATCTAACTCCTCCCTATGACGAACAACAGGATTCTTCCGAACATGCATTTTCTTCCATATCTACAATGCATTGCTTATAAATGACACAGGTAGTGTGCGAAAGTGTCCCTTTATACCAGAAATATCAATCCAACATCATTGATCAGATTATCAACAACACGCAAGACATTTTATACATACAGGGAGTCCTCTCTTTAGCCTGCCTTCGATGAGAAAAATCTGAATATTTCATATGTAACGTATATCAATGAAATGACAAGTTGATGCCTGTGAACAACATAGTCAATGCAGGAGATCTGCCTCCTGAATCCAGTCTTCTACTGCAGCATGACCCTGGAGAGGACGCCAGGAGGCTCTTTTCCGTCTCCCAGGGCCGCCTGGAAACCCTCCTGCTGACGAGCTCGAGCCAGCTTGGCCAGTGACAGGAAAGTCCGAGGCTCAGTGATGGCCAGGTCGCTAATTACACGGCGGTTAAGCTGAACACTGCACTGTAGAAAAAAAAAAAAAGAAGCATAGTAAAGTGTGTGTGCAGGAACATCACTGGGACTGCTGCAGACAGGGGAGTAACAATTCAACAAACCTTGGTGAGGTTGTGTATGAGGACGGGATATTTCATGCCGTGCTCTCGTGTTCCTGCTGCAATGCGGCTGATCCACAGCTGACAAAAAGGAATATATTAGCATTATTTACAAAAGTATTCGTACAAAACTGTATGGCAAGTGAATGACCATAAGACTAACACAATTAGGGGAATATAGATCGAGAAACATTATGACACAACTTAGTTGGGGGTTTTTTTACATTTTCATCAACACTATTTCTGATCTACTGAATATCTAGAATGATTAAATCACAAAAAGGTGCAAGAGTTGCCCTAATAAAATACCATTAGTAAAGACTATGGTAGTGATGTTATAAGACGAGCCGAGGCTTTGAGGCATGTGTTGAATATTGGAGGGGGCGTTTCCACAAAGCACATGTCAAGGCGTGATTCATTTAGAGGAGGGGCCAAAATCTATGACATCCGAAGACTCGCTACCTTTGATACCACATGACCGCTTCGGGAAGTGGTTCAGGACGTGCAAGAAAAAAAACGAAAAAAGAAAAAAAAACAATTGCAAAATAAATCACAGATTGTATTACTAACGGTAGTTCTGCACTCCACCAGTAGGTGGTGACATGTTCACATAGAGCATCATGAACTGTGGGGATCATTGAAGCAATTTGGCCAAATGGTTCAATGCCTAATCTCACCATCACTAGACAATGGTGAAAATTTAACTTTTCACAGGTTCCAACATAAATTCTAAACATAAATTATGAAAAACTTTTAGTTAAAAATTGATACAACTTTATTTGTAGCAGGACTAGTGTGGACTCTAATGACTATGGCCTTCAAGATCTTCTTAACAGATTCTTTCATGGAGTGTGATCCCGATGATTAACAGCTATGACAACAATGGTTGGTTGTTTTATAGTTTAACCTTTAGTAGCAATGTTTAAATGCTTATTAGGTGG
Source organism: Cyprinodon tularosa (assembly GCF_016077235.1). Classification (NCBI taxonomy): domain Eukaryota; kingdom Metazoa; phylum Chordata; class Actinopteri; order Cyprinodontiformes; family Cyprinodontidae; genus Cyprinodon; species Cyprinodon tularosa. The sequence continues at coordinate 1,525,909 of NW_024038375.1, read as the reverse complement.
TTTTGCTATCATCTTGAATGCTTGCGTGAGTGGATAATGCAGTGGCAATGCATACTTGAACAGGGTTTATACAAGAATGAGCAACTCTAATTTTATGCTTTTTAATGTTCTTAGAAATAATTTTAATGCCATCAACAAGTATCCATGACTGTCATATATACACGGCAAATTCCTTCTTTAACTTTACCGTCAGCAGGCTGCAAATCCTCGATTTCCTGCCACTTTTGCTGAAACTAGCATTTTCACATTCTCTAGCTTTCTCTCCGCCTCGAACTTCTTTTCCAAACATTAAATTGTGATATGTTTGTATATATATATATCGTTTAATAAATTGTTTTATAAACATTTTTTTTTCAACTAGAGCATTTTAAATGCCAAAATAATCAAATTTTATGAATTTTAATTCCGATTCAGGCATTAAAAAGATTATTTAATGACCTTTAATGATATTTAATGACCCACAGAAATCCTGTTGAACTACTTTAGCAAACCTCAACAACTTCTTATTCTCAGTATTTTTCTCTCAATTATCTGATACTGTTTGATATTAATAGTCTTTTTTCTTCAGATTGATGGTTAAAGATGACTGAATAAAAAATATCTTCATCGCAGCCTGACCTGATCCACTTTTTAAAGTGACTATCTAGGTTTTGTTGTTGCCAATATTTTTCCAGAAATTCCAACATAGAAAAAATTTAGATGCCTCTTTTCTATGGGTCACCTAAAGGAAGAAGGAGATTGGGTTGACCTCAAAAGCACCATGTGTTTGATTGTTTGTTTTTTTATGACTGTTAATGAGAAGTATCCCCACTGGCATCCCTGGATTCTTGCTGAGAAGATGGTGATAATTGTGCATTTTGTTCAGGACAGCAAAAGATTTCCTAGTCTCAGAAATTAAAAGATTGCAACAAAATTATTTTGCAAGAATTAAAGCAATTATGCTGTGGCAGCTATAAAAAAAAATACATAGAAAGACATGTATAAGATAAATTTCCTAAATAAAAAAACAAATAAATAAAAAGCACTCAAATAAACTCTGGTTGCTTATGTGATTTTAACAGAGGAATATGTGTATTTTAAGGAGGTGATTTTCACTTTATTAACATTTTACAACTAAATAAATCAAACAGTGCAACTTTAGTTTTCTTTAAGTGACTACACTGAATTTTGCTGACTCAACTGTTGAGCCCTAAAACGAGCATTTTGACCTTGGCTTGCATGTTTGTGTCTCACCCTCCTCATGTTGTGCTTCTTAAACCTCCGAGCTTTAGTGGAATAGACCAGAGCCCTCCTGACAGCCAGCACTGCCAGTTTGTAGCAGCGGTTCTTCCTGCCTCTGAAGTGCTGGGGGACAAAACAGCGAAAAAAACGTTAACATGTGTTAGTTCAGTCCTCCTAAGCTCAGCGACCTATTTACAGTCATTTGAAAGGATAACCTGAGAATTGTAGATATAATTAAAGTCGGAATTAGATATTTTTATTGTCACAGCTCCAGGAAATAGTCTGAGCCTCACCCGAGCATGTTTAAGGAGTTCTTGCACTTTCCAGAATCGGTCTGGTCCACGGTTGCGGATCCAGCAGGACAGCGTTAAAAATACCATTATGTTCTTCCAACAGCCGGTTCGTTTTCCTTGATTATTAAATAAAAAACATCACTGAAATGACCTAAACTCTCACCCCACCTGAGTACAGTTACGAGTTCAATAAGAGGCAGCACCACGGCGGGTTCACGTGGTGCTGGTGGTGTGCTTGTTTTTAAAGCAGCTAAAGCAAAGGAGAGATGTTCGTTTAAGAGTTTCTTTTTTATTATTATTTAAAAAGAACTTCAATCACGAAAGAAAAGAAAATACATAACGCGACACAATCGAAAGTTGAGTATTTTAGTTCCAATCCAATGATAACCCTGTAAATAAATAAACCGGGACGCAGAGGTAAACAAAACAGGCGCTCCTGTAGTAGTTTCTGACGCAGGCGCATTAGCTGCTGCTTAGCCGCCGGTAGAGGTCAGAGAAAAAAATGTCGGTTGCTAGCTTCTCGTCCTTGAGCCGCTGTGGGGTCTTGGCTTTCCGGTCCCCTGCTGGACCGCTGGTAAGCTGTCAGCAGGCGGGTGAAACATATACTTTCACTCATTATTGTAGAAAAATAATCACTTATTTTACCTAATTGTTAACCAAAGTAGCGTAACACTTTCTACCTGCTAATGCTCCGGCTATATTGTTTAGATTAGCAGTTAGCAAGAGACTTTTGAGGAGATCTTGCTAACTGCTTTAAACATGTTGTATAGGCATGTTTTATACATCGATTTAAGTAAATTTACTTTCAATAAGAAAACCAAATAATCTCAAAAATAGCTGAAACTTAAATCTCACTTCTTTGTCCACGTCCTTAACCTGCTAGCTTACAATAATGCGAGCTATAGCCTTACAATCCATTATAAGCTAGCAGGCTAAAGACCTGTATAAAGAAGCTTTTTTTTTTATTGTCTTTTTATTAACAAATTTAAAATAAAATTCCAAAAAGTACAATTGAAAACAAAACCAATATAAACTTAAACAGTCAATTCGAAGAATCAAAAAGAAGAAAAAGAAAATAAAACAAGCAACACAAGGTTTTAGCTAAAGTATACTGCTATCAAACCTGAAAACTTAAAGGCTTTATTAATTTTTTAGTAACTTAACTGAGGTATGAAAACTTTTAATATTCTGGAATGCTTAGAGATTTGGAGAAACTTTATAGAATCTGCACTTGTTAATAAAGAAGTCTCCAATAATTAAAATAATATTGCATAAAAAAAAAAAAAAATTGTCTTAAAAGTGAAAAGTGATGCTAAATTGACTTTAATGGTTTTCATATTCCAATTATCTATTGTCTTAATTCAGCTTTATCCATAACTAAAAAAATGTCATTAATTCAATCCATATTGTAATCATTCCAACAGACTCGTGTTTAATTGAATCAAATTTGTATTTAACTTCTTGTTATACTATCCATTAAATTGACTCATAGCGACAATTTGTTCAAAGCATTGGGGTATTCACTTTGTTGCTGTTCCTCATACTGAGTAAGCATGTGGCGACAGTGGAAAGAAACAATTTACCTTTTACCAAACAGAGGGTTCCAGCAGAATCCGGTTTATTGATGACATCAGTCTGCTGGGACTGACTACATATTTGAGAAAGCAAACATAGAAGATCTGGTCCAGGGGTCAATGTATTGTTAAAGAAAATTACACACAGTTAATGTCAACACTGCTTTTTAGTGGCTTTGCTAGTGACACCAAATAAACTAGTCGAGATGAGATCTATGTCTAGGAGGATCCAAATAATACATGTTCAAATATATTTTTGTGTGGATTTTTTTTTTTTTCAAGAAAGACTACGTGTTGTGACTTTTTAAATGTATTTCTCTATTTATGTATTTCCAGGCAGTGCGGTATGCCCAGACGGCAGCAGCTCCGGCAGTTCAGCCTAGAATAAAGAAGTTCCAAGTGTACAGATGGGATCCAGACACACCTGGAGACAAGCCTCGCATGCAGACCTATGAAATCGACCTCAACACGTAAATCCTTCATCCTTTTCCTCTGATCTAAGGAAACCTAGATGATAACAGCATGTGGGGGCTTCTGAGATCATTTAAAAAAACAGATAAATGTTTAAACACCAATAAATGTGATGTATTCTTAGTTTTTTTTTTAAATGTCTTAGAAAAATAGAAGTAAACATTTTAAAGGGTGTCATTACATTTTTCTGACTTTTGAACATCAAGTTGTGTATTTTTTACTGTCTCAGTCCTCTGCGTCAGAATTTGTCTGTTGCTTGTTTATAAAAGTGTTTTTCTTGCTCCTGAAATATTTACCTTTATTTTTTTAAGAGCAGCGTGTCGTATAAACTACAGTTTTACTGATGAACAAAATCCTTAAACTCAATGAAAACGAGCTGACATGTCTTTATCCAGCTGCGGCCCAATGGTTCTCGATGCTCTCATCAAGATAAAAAACGAGATGGATTCCACTCTGACCTTCCGCCGCTCCTGTAGAGAAGGTAAAACATTCATTTCTTCTCTAGGTATTTTCCTTGCAGCATTTTGTTTCATGATTGCTTTAAAAATCCATTGGGGAAAAAAATTGTTTTATTATAAATCAGGTATTTGTGGATCCTGTGCAATGAACATAAACGGAGGAAACACACTTGCCTGCCTCAACAAGATTGACTCCAACCTCAGCAAGCCCACCAAGATCTACCCACTCCCCCACATGTATGTGGTCAAGGACCTGGTACCAGTAAGTAGAAATACTGTTTTTTGAACCCAGACAAGATGAACGTCTACAGTTGTCTTCTCTTCCTGGGTTTAGCTAGGTTAATATTTTTCTGGTGTTTTAAAGAAAACACTTTAAAGCAGTGGCTGCTTCATAATTTTAAGGGTTCTCAACAGATACACACTGTAAAAAGAAAAAAAACTTCCTTTTTTTTAGCTGAAAAACTATTTTTTTGTTTTGTAAACCTGAAAAACAAAGTGTTATATATAAAGGGACAATACTTGCAGTCAGTAAAAAAAAAACTAGGTAGTTGTAATCTTTAATCTTTATCCAGTGAGTTGCTAATTATTGCAAAAAGGTAAAAGTTCTGAAAACTTTCATGTTTTTGCTGTAAAACTAACCAACTTTTGGAATTGCTTATTGAGTTAGACACAATGATCTTTTAATGTTCATTTTTAACGTTATTTTGACGCTAAAGATTTTGCAAATTTAGAATGACATTGTCTGTAAATAAAGCCGTATTTAATAATTTTTTAACTCTCAAGTTGACCTATAGTTAAGATACCAGTAATCAGAAATTTGAAGAGGCCTACAGGTTAGTAAGTGGGGATGTTTCATTACAACTTTTTCCTTTCCTATACGATACCAATATTGCGTCTTTGAGAACGAAGCGATGCTGATATTGACCCGATATATTAGCACAAATCTTTATGCATATTTATTACTTATTTTGTACTGTAGAATATTAGAAAAAGGCTTGATAAAAACGGATGAACAAAGTCAACAACAAAAGACAAGAACAATTTGCCCATGTAATATTAACCAATGAGTTACAGGAGCAGAGAGTTTCTATCAGCATTAGAATATACGAGAATATAAATAGCGGCAGATGTACTCCAAAAGTTGTTTTTTGGCTAAATCGGACCAATATCTGATATTAATATTGGAACAATATTAATATCAGATCCGCACAGCATTTTCTACTTTCATCAATTGTATAGGTTGCAGGTTTAAAACTGACCGTTTCTATCCCTGTAACAAAAAAGGATTTGGCAAAAATGTAGATGACAAATTTCCCCACTGAGGGACAAAAAGCTCTAAATAAAAAAAAAAAGATTTTTTATTTTTTTTTTTAAGTAAGAAATATAATATTAGTTAAATAATTACCTTTTTTAAGTCACCACAACTTTTACACAAGTTAGAAAATAATAAGCATTTCAAGTTACAATGACATAAAATTCAAGTTTGATAAAGTTAAAAGGATAACAGAAATAATGAAATAAAAGTCCTGAACTTAAATATTTGTTGAAGTTTGTTGCCTTAAGATTTTGAGTTCTGCCAACTTTTCTTTTTTTTTTTTTTTTTAGAGTGCAGTTTGTATAAATGAAATGAATTGGACCCAGGCTGCCAAAGTTCTATCAGTCATCAGATTGTTTCACTGAACCTTTCTGTTCTGTTTGCAGGACATGAGTAACTTCTACGCCCAGTACAAGTCCATCGAGCCGTACCTAAAGAAGAGGGACGAGTCGAAGGAGGGAAAGGAGCAGTACTTGCAGTCTATGGAGGACAGACAAAAGCTGGTAAAGCATCACCTTCAGTTCAGGAAAGGATTTCCAGTACTGGTTCAACATTTCTGTTTGTGCTGCAGGACGGCTTGTATGAATGCATCCTGTGCGCCTGCTGCAGTACGAGCTGTCCGAGCTACTGGTGGAACGGAGACAAATACCTTGGGCCGGCAGTGCTCATGCAGGTATGTTTTTGAAGTTTTTTTTATTTTATTTTTTTATCTTACACAGCTTATGAAAACACCTCGATTGCAAAACCTGTATGCGTTTTTATATCAGGCGTACCGTTGGATGATCGACTCGAGAGACGAGTTCACAGAGGAGCGTCTGTCCAAGCTGCAGGATCCTTTCTCCCTCTACCGCTGCCACACCATCATGAACTGCACCAAGACCTGCCCAAAAGTAAGCTGTTTCTGGATCACTGCATCACGTTTAGTTTTGATTTTAGGTGATTTAGCAAGGAACTGTTAAATGTTCAAAAAGGTAATTGATAGATTATGGATTCCTCTTCTCAGTAAATCTGACGGTTATTTACTCTGTTTTCATCGGCAGGGCCTAAACCCAGGAAAAGCCATCGCTGAGATCAAGAAGATGATGGCCACATACAAGGAGAGGAAGGCCGCAGCAGTCTGATGTCTGCCATCCTTTTGTACAACGTGATTATTAAATTATTGATCATAAAGCGCTCTTTAAGGTCTGATAGGGGCCTGACCATCAGGGATCTCACATGCCGCTGCGTATTTCTGTACTAGAGAGGCGTGTGTGGCTGGAGGACTTGGTGTTACACAAACGCACAATTCCAGTATTAATGCTGGAGAGAGTGTTTAACTGAGTCCTAAAAGATGATTTTATCTCCAACTCTACTCTGTGGATGTTTGTGTACATGCAAAATATTAAGCTTCACATTAAAGTGGAAGAACTGAGGCTTTTTCCTCCTTCAGTTTTTGGTTTTTGATATTGCACTTTAATGAAAGGCATACAGTACATATGACCCCTCAATGACAACAGCGCTCCTTGTTTTTGATAGACAATAAATCTTTTGTGTTGCAGCAACTTGGATCTTCAGTGTTTTGTCGTTTTTCTACTAAAACATTTTAAAAACCAAACATTAGTCAGTGCTGAGCTCTTAATACATTTCCAAACCAAATCTTTTCTTTTAGAAATGTGGCACTACTCCTGCATGGAAAAAAAAAAACAAGCTTAAATGTTAAATGGTTTTCTGTATTTTTGTTCAGTAGTTTTTAATCAAGGAAATCTAAACCCGATTAAGTCAATTTTGTGTGAATCTACTGACTAAACAGGACAGGTTTCACTGTGAGAAAACGTTCTTTCTTTGCTTTCCATTTGATGCCAAAACAGGAGATGTAACAATACAAATAAACAGAAGAGAGAAAAAAAATGACCTGATAATAATATTCAAAGAACAAAGTAATTGATCTGATATTATGCCTTTGTAGGATAAGGATTAGTTGTTCAAATTCTAGGTGCTTCAGAACAAAGACCAGAACACAGCATACTTTTGGTGCTTCTGATAAAGTATATTTAGAGAACAACAGTTTTGTTAAATGACTTTGCAACAAGTGTTTCTTGACCTGGTGTCTCCTAAAATGTATGAAAAAGGGGTAATAAAGGCTTGTAACCTGAATAAATATTACTTAATCCAAAAAGCATAAAGGTTAACCGTACCGCACTGCAACTTCTACCTCTCAACAGAAAAAAGTTTATACTGTCCTTTTTAACACTGCTGCAGATGAGCACTTGGTTTACCATCTTTGGTTTTGGCTAGAAAGTTTATTTTTACATATTGCTTCCACATGGGGGAGCTGCAGTCCTTTCAGGCCCCAACTTCTGCCCCACAGTGGGGTCCTACTCTAACTTTAGGAACCTCTTTAATGGTGCCTTTTTGTTTTTCTGAATGTCCCAATTTCCAGGTTTTTCATGAGCAATCACTTTGGAAACAGGACCAGATGAAGTTCCTGCACTTCTTAATCTTTGTGTCGAGCAAATATACCAACCACAGCACATTTCCTAGTGCATATTATCAATTGTTTAGTCATGTATGCCATGTAGGTAGATGGATATTCACAATGCTGTAGCAGAGTTAAACTCTATCTGTGGGATCATGGATTTATCTTTACATCGTTTCTCTTGAAGCTCTGGCTCCACCAAATGTGTTTTTAATGAACTTCCAACATCGGCTTACCTTCCACTAAACCTTTTATTAATTTTCTTGCAGACCTGCTCTAAACAAATGACCAGCTTTTTCTGGGATGACACGACATAGTCTTATCTTCCCATCAGCCAGTAGTCTTCCCCCTTTTATTTTTTCTTATATGTTTGGGGCCATAAGTTTATGCTTTAAAGTCTTTGGATTCATTCTTATATTGGTCTTATTAAATAAAATTACTAATTTTACTAGGGTCACGTCCACTGGCCTGGCCTATAGGAGTTATAAGGGACAAAGAAAATTTGCCTTACCAAACTAAAACTCAAGGCAGCTCTCCCCTACAAAAATCACTTGTACAGTTTTACATGGCAGAAAATTAACAGCCCATTAGATGCTACAACAGCAACAGAGGTGTCTGGGGGATAAATGGCCCAGAGGCCCTGAAGTACAGCTTCACAGGCCTTAAATAGTATGCAGGTGATCCCTGAGACTCAAAAAGCAGCATCCATTCTTGGAGGCAGAGCATAAAACAGAGCAACGTGCAAAAAACAAAATGATCCATCTTTGGGATGTAACACTAGGCTTAAGCCATACCCACAAAATGTTAAAATACACTTGAATCAATATAAGTTGTTTAAGTTTTGAATTGAATTGCTCAATATCATTTTCTTTGATAAGACTTCTGTGGTTTCTACTTTTAAGGACGTTTTACTTCATCTCCACTTTGTTCTCAATGAAGACAATTTTCAATTTAGTTTATTTCTAAAGCTCCAATTCACAACACATGTCATCTCAAGGCACTTTACAGTTCATCCGGATCATACAGTCAAATTGATTCAAAATTTTATATCTAAGTAAAACCAGTTGATTGAATCGACTCATTGACTCGGATGCAACCCCTCACACTAAGCATGTTTGTAGTGACAGTGGAGAGGAAAAACTCCCTTTTAACAGGAAGAAACCTCCAGCAGAACCAGGCACAGTGTGAGTGGCCATCTGCTGAGGCCGACTGGGGTTCAAGGAGACAGAAGCAGAGATACAAAAAGCAGCTGTAAAAGGCGGCTCTATCCAGGAAACATATAGCCAGGCAGACAAGCTCCAAGCAAACTCCTATGTCAGAGGATGAAGAGAGCACATCCAGCCAGTCACAGTCAGAGAAACAGGACTACACTGGAAAAACAGACCGACAGTCCCTATGTCCTCCAGAAGTCTAAGCCTATAGCAGCATAACTATGGAGATAGCTAACTATAAGCTTTATCAAAAAGGAAAGTTTAGGAAATTTCAATAAAAAAAAAAAATTAAAAAGTTCTTACATAAGAGGGAGGCATGGCTGAATTATCGCTAATTAGATTAGATTAGATTAGCTTTATTGATCTCACAGCGGAGAAAGCGGAGAAAGAAGGTGCAAACAAGGAGGAAAAGGTGCATTAGGAATAAAAATAAATAGAAATAAAATTAAAATAAATAGAAAAATAAAAATAAGAAATAAAAAAATACAAGGGAGTAACACAGAGATTTGAGGTGACATATGTACAATCAGGATGGCTTATATACAGGTGGATTGACTTTTACATTAAAGTCTAGTAGGTAAGGAACAACGGGGAGGTAGTGGTATGACTATTATATTCATATCTCTTTTCATTGTTATGCAGATGACACACAGTTGTACATAAAAATAGACTCCACTTCTCCCACAGTTCTGCCATCTGCTTTTCACTGCTGCCTGGGGGAGATAAAGACATGGATGGCTGAAAACTTTCTACAGCTCAACAGCAACAAAACAGAAGCCATTCTCATTGGTACCCCACACCAAACCAAGTCCTTCTCCCTAAACAGTATCCCTATCTTCGGTCAAAACATCCCTCTGTCCTCATCTGTTACAAACCTTGGTGTCAAATTGGATCCACGTTCGACTCCCACATACGTCACCTCTGCAAGGTCTCTTTCCTCCACCTCAGAAACATTGCAAAACTCCGCCCCTCCCTTTCCCAACCCGACGCAGAAAAGTTAATCCATGCCTTTGTCTCCTCCAGATTGGACTACTGTAATGCCCTCCTCGTCAGGGTCCCTGGCAAAAGTCTACAAAAGCTGCAGCACATCCAGAACTGTGCTGCCCGGGTCCTGACGAGGAGGCGCAAACATGAACACATCACTCCAGTCCTCAGGTCCCTTCATTGGCTGCCCATCCAACACAGAATACATTACAAACTTTGCCTCCTCACTCACCAGTGCATACATGGAACTGCCCCTGCTTACCTCAAGGAACTCCTCACACCTCACACCGCCTCCAGGACCCTCCACTCCACCACCTCCACCCACCGACTGCACCAGCCAAGAGTCAAGCTCTGCACAATGGGAGATAGGGCCTTCCAGGCAGTTGCCCCACAACTCTGGAATGGCCTCCCAGAGTCCCTTAGGGTCCCACAGAGTGTGGAGGCGTTCAAGAAAGGCCTCCAGACAATTTTATTTAAAATGGCCTTTGAACATTAGTTAGTACTTTATCTGTGTGGTTTTATGGTTATTTTACTGTTTTGTTTTTACTACGTATGTTATTTTATTGTAATGTCTCGTTTTAACTATGTATGCTGTTTTTATTGTATGGTTTTGTTTTAACTTGTAGCACTTTGAGATTTTGTTGAAATGTGGAGTGCAATACAAATAAAATGCATTATTATTATTATTATTATTATTATTATTATTATTATTATTATATATATTGCACAGTCAGCATATTGCACAGAATATTGCACAGTCAATAAAAAAACTCTAATATAGTTGCATAGTGGTTGTTACAGGAGTTATTGTGGTTATAGTGCAGTATTATAGAGTCTAGTGGCAGCAGGAATGAATAAGGTATCAATTTGAGCATTGGAAACCGGCAGTTGGTTTAGGTAAACGGCACTCTGCAGCCTTAATGGTGGAAGTTAAACGTTTTCTGTCCAGGATGTGTGAGGTCTGCAGAGAGATGTTTTCTGACCCTGGGCCTGCACAGGTCCTGGATGGAGGGAAGGTGAGCCTCAACGATCCATTCTCTACAATACTCCACAGTTAACTCTGGATACCTTTATGGTCCTTTAGTTTGTCAGGTTGTGTTCGTTTTGTGTCCCTCATCAACTAATTTAAATGAGAATAAGTATCAGCCGTCTGGAAGTGGAGTGTGGACTTGGACTGAGGGGTGGGAGCTGCAGGAGGAGGAGGAGATTGCCTATGTGGGGTGGTACAATGTGGAGCTGCAGGATCCTCCTGCTTTCACAGGAGGCATCAGCACCGGCAGAGGTAGAAGATAAGTGAACCAGAGTTAGGTAAGAAAGCGGGGTTAAACCTAGTGAATGCATCTTGGTGTCTGCTTCTCTTTCATGATCAACTCTGATTAAACAAACTTGTCTAAAGGAGCTGATTTTAGACACATCACTGAGATATAAGATAATGAAGTGGAGAGTGCATGCAGATCATTTAACAAGCTTAAAACATTTGGTTAAGAGAGACTGAATCAGGTCATGCTTTATTTTCTATTTAATGCATTTTTAAAGTGGACATGTGGGTTGTGTTTTTACCACAGAGGAGAAGGAGGAGCCAGAGTAGTGGAGAAAAAACTAAAAAAAACTGCTCTCATGGGGGTCAGTGAGGGCACCATGCAAACTGAATATGCTTGATGTTTATAATCATAAATGGGCTCTGAACACTAGATGCTAACTTAGCATCTTCTGGTGCTGTCCTCAGTTTGCAGAGGATGAAGGTTAGGGGGGGAATGGAGGTCTCTTTAGCTTGAAAGTGGAGGACGAAAGTGTAGGAAGGAGGGGGGTCTAATTGCTCCCAGATGTGGCTGAGAGAACATATGGTTTCTGATAGCCATCGTGTTGCAGGAGAATTACTGGGTTTGTGTTTCTGTGAGTTATTCTGGTGCACAAAGACAGATTTACTGTAACCTGGGGTTTTAGTCAGAGGGTGGGATGGAGAATAACTGCAGCTAAACGTGCAGACCTGCAGCCGAGGAGAACAAAACCAGACTTTCCACCAAGCAGTTTTTTGTTAGGAAATCAGGAGGAGAGAGTTTCATGTATGGAACAGAGTCTGGATTACATTTCTGTACTCTTTCTAGGGAGCCGCTGGATCCCACACATGATCTGTTTTTTATTTTTTTTATTTTGTTGGAGGAAAGAAGAAAGTAAAGAGCAAGGGGGGGAGGGTTCGAGGAAATGACCAGTGAGTGTGACAGGGAAATGAAGGATGTAGAGACAGAGGAAGGAGGGAGGGAGGGATGGGAACAGCTCACAGTGAGATGGGGGGGGGGGTTCTGTTTCCTTTCTTGGAATGCAGCTTTGACACTCTGCTACAGCCAGGAAGAAAAGAGTAAAAAAAAAGAAACATACTGTAAGTTTTTTCAGCGTCTGTTGCTTGCGGTGGGTGTGAGGCCGGTGAGGGGAGGACGATGGTTGAAGGAGGGCACACAGAGGGGAGAGAGCAGCGGGGGGGCTGGAAAGGTGACAGAGGGCAGGGGAGAAGAAAGAGAAGAGAAAAGATTTCAGGGGACAGGAAGAAAACTTTCTTCTCTTCATGCTGTTTTGTTTCCTTCTTCTCCACAGTGTTGTAGTCAGTCTACCTCCCATAGTGACCATGAGAGTCCTCCTACTCATCTGCATGCCAGGTAACCGCCTCAGGCAGACAGCACTCAGTCATTTCACATTTTATATGTATTTTGTTGATTTAAAAAATAAAATGGTAAAACAAGCTGGTAATGATAGACAAATCTGCAGACTTTTCTTCCTGGATTTGCAGAAAGGTTTCCTGAGCGTAATTTATAGAAGACACTACAAATGTATTTTTGTGACCTCTAATTTAAACCCTCATACAAAATTAAACATCCGAACAACACAAAATAGAGACAACAAGACTTACTCATAAAAAGGAATTAAAACCAAGTTATGTAAAACTATCATTGACCCTCCTGTTAAATGGGGATTTTAATTGCCTTAACCCACATCTCACCCAGGCCTGTTACTGTTGATAATCAAGAAATCATAGGGGCATGGCTGCTCTTTTTATCTGAAATCTTCCTCCTGTGCATCAGAACAAGGTGCTTCACTCTAAAATGCCCGTCCTGCTGTGTATTAATCTAGGTGCATTTTGGCATGCAGCTGAGGGAATGTACTCAAAGTGATGACAAGTCCACATTTAAGAGGCTAAAAACTAACAAAAAGGTTTTAAAGTGATGCACTAAACATTTAAAAACAACACAAATAAAACATCCTTTCTGCCATGAAGGGTAACACACCAAGCTATAGTTTCAGGTTAACTATTTATACAAATGGCCAGTTATTGAAACCTGTTTTCTATTTACTTTGCTTATATTTGTCTGAATTAAAATGATTTTGATGATTCAAAAAAAGTTACGTGTGACAGAAAATAAGAGATGAAAATAGAGGACAGTTTGTTTTTTCAGAGAGCCCTACAGTGATTTTCCTGACCATTGGAAATGGTTTACCCTTTATAGACCGCAGTAAAATACTTTGAAATTCAAAAGTCAAGAGTGGAGGATAGAACAAGACCTTATAACTTTTGTAACTTAAAGAAAAGTATTTGCATGGAAAAAAAATCAAAGTCAATATAATTACCAAAATCAGTTATTACCTTTAAAATGGTTGGGAAAAAAAATTCAAGGGAAGCTTCTATAGGAAATTCATGAAAATCAGTTACGACATAACCCTCAGAAAAATTTTTCACTTTTTAACTTAGCTTTTGAACTATTTTACTTTGCTTAATATATTTTTTAAAAGTTTTTAACTTTTAATTTTAGTATTTTTATTGTAACACATTGCACAAAATAGGCAATATTAGCTTACTAGTGTTTTATTTTATTTTTTATGAAGCAGTTTCACTCACCTTTAATACATCGGTGGACCTTGAAAACCCTGCAGACAACATTTGACCTCATGATTCTGCCTTGTTTGCTACAGTGTGGGTTTCAAAGTTAACAAAAATGGTAACTTGGACAGTAAAGGGTTGTCAGTTTTAGTCCTGTTCCTACAGGATGGTGGAGCCATCTTCCATATGTTTCCTGGTAGACTCACTCTCCATGGGATGCCCAGTTTATTTCCAATCATGTCCCTAAACTGTCTTTAATTCAATAAGCTTTGTTGCTTGAAAGGTAATCAATTATTTTTCCACTTGTTTAAAGTCTTCCACCTCATTTTGTGCATCATCAAAAAAGTTAGAAACTGCCTAATTACAGGAGAGTGCACGCTGTAAACAAACGTCTAAAAAGGTAAATTACAAGGAGAACAAGTCCTTATAACTTTTGCCCAGCTTTCTTTTTTTTTTTTTTTTTTCTATCTGTATGCGACAGTTCTGCTTGCTCAGGCCCAGTACCAGGACCAGGACCAGGGCCAGGGTAGCTTCTTGGGTGAGTTCATTCAGAGAGTATTGACTTGCACATCTGTTCCTGATCCCTCGCTGCCCTCTGATGTCTCGTTGAGCCTCCAGGGTTTCTCCTCCCTGTCACTGTTTACCACCCACAAAGCAGCTGTTTTCAGTTCACTCTTCATACATATAAAATGCAAACGTGCTGGAAATGAAGTCATAGAATACATCCTCACCACATGGTTGCTTTCATTTGCATTCATATCACGTTTCTTTTTGGGTTTCCTTCTCACAAAATGTTTCCCCCTCCTGATTCGCAGAGTCCTATGATTATTATTCACCAGGTAAATTCCTCTCGATGTTCTTCAGTTTTTTGCTCATAAATGTCTTAGTATTAAAAGTAATTTGATTTAACTTTGTGGACCAGAACCTCAAAATAGGGACCCTTTTCCGGGATCCTCCTACCAGCAGCAGGTCCAAATCGAGCCTGCTGTCGTTCAGCAAAAGCTAGGTAAACCTGCAGGTTCCTCTGCCATGAGGCTTTTCTGACTGTTTCTCTGGTGTAAAATCAGTTTTCTCTTTGGATTCCAGATCCGGTCTTTGAGACAGAGCCAACTGAGCCTGGACCTCTTGGTGAGAAAGCTTCAGAGCAGGAAGGACTGGCACCTGATTGCAACAGAAATAAAACGATTTTTATCTTTTCTGATCCTCAGACTGCAGAGAGGAGCAGTATCCCTGCACCAGACTCTACTCGGTGCACAAACCATGCAAGCAGTGTCTGAACAGCCTTTGCTTCTACAGGTACAGGATAGATGGCCCTCAGAAATATGAGGTCTATCCCACAGACACAGACATTACTGTGATCACACTAGAGTCAAAATGTAATGGAGCTTAATGTGACCTGACCAACTCTACATTTTGGAGAAATCATGAAAACATTTACCTATAGTAGCTGCAGTCTTCCTAAGCAGCTTGGAGAGATCAGACACACGTAATGCATGAAAATCCACCCCTAACATTACATTTGTGTTTATTTATATTTATTCCTCAGAGTCCTTTCCCTCATCTTTTTGCTGCCAGTAAGGACTGAGGGTTCATGCTTTTATGATGTGCAGCTGTGCTCAAAATAACAGCAGTCCAGCGTTACTAAACAGATTAGTCATTATTTTCTATAAACGCTATAGTTCCATGAAACAAATAGTTTACTTGTGTAGCAGAGTGATAGACGGCCAACAGAATAACACTGAAAGACGGTGAGGTCATTCAGTCTGTCAAAGCGCAGAAATAAACGGGGTGCTCAGCTAAAATGCTCTTAAAACGTTAAACTGGAAACCAAAAGAGAGACAGAAGAAAAGAGTAAAGATACCAGGAGTCAACTCAAAGAGGGTCTACAGTTTCCTATAAGTGCTGTAAGCTTTGAGATGAAGCCAGGCTATAAGCATTAATCCCTAGCAACCCTGCAGGGACATAGATAATGGATTGTTAGACATTTGGTGGCCTAATGAAAACAATGCAACATTTTGTGCATCGCTGATTTTTCTGATGTGCAGATTGCTTAGCAAACAATCCCTAAGTGGTTTCAGGCCTGTTTACCACACATCGGATCTACTGAATACATTAACATACTTTGAGAGGTGATGTTGCTTTATGCCAAAATGGAAATAACATTAAAATAGGCATTTTAATAAGACAGCAACCTCAAACACACCAGGGAACATATTGCTTTCAAACCAGCAAGATTTATGTTGTGGGCCAGCCTGCCAAAACAAATCCAATAAAACTAAACATGTAGCCTGATCCCAAGGAAGATGTTTCTGAAACAAATGCAGAGATTTAGAAGCAGATTTGTATTTTAAAAGTGCAGCATTCCCAAAGGATTTTATGTGGAAATGGAGTAAAGCTTAGCTTTCCTCTGTTATTTAAACACAGCGCTGTTATTTTGAGTATAAGTGTTGATGTAAATCATAGACATCAACTTGCCTTGTTAATCTAGATTAAAAAAACTGAGGATTAAAGGATTTTTTTTGTAAGTTTCATGAGGTAAACCATGTACTGTTTGTCAGTGTGTGCTGCTAGTTTCTCTTAATACATTCTGATTTCTCTCTTGTGTTTTTGTTCAGTTTGCGACGGGTTTATGTAATCAACAAGGAGATCTGCATGAGGACCGTGTGCGCACATGAGGAGCTACTCAGAGGTGGGCTTAGACCTGCATATTACACAACAGCAAACCCAAGATGCACAATAATGAGATTCAAACACTTTCATAGTTTGGGCTGATATCAATGTCCAGTATGAAAGGTCTAGTGGAGGATGTTCTTTTTCCGGGTGGATCATCAAAATAAGTGGTCCTCGCGATTGTCAATCATTCTGGTCATATGTTTATGTAAGGATCGCCCCCATTTTCACTTACCGGTCGTGAGTCTGACGTGGAAAAATTGCAAACCTTCTTTTAGAAAGTAAGCATTGTATGGGAGATGCAAACAGTAACTTTTAAAGAGAGCGTGCATTAGGAGAATGGGCTCGTGCATGAGGAGAAATGGGCTCGTGCATGAGGAGAAATGGGCTCGTGCATGCTATCATGTGCATTTAATAGGTGTTCCCTCTCGGGAGCGAGTACAGGGTTGTGCATGTGCATTTTCATTTTTAAAGTGGAGAGGGAGGGTCTTTTCAACAATTCGTGAAAATCCTCAACTATACCTTTAATATTGCTGATTCTCAATATATACAAATAATGTGTGCTATATAATTCCCAACACTTTGGTCCATATGGAAAAGAAACCATAGTGCTGATCTTTGTTTCAGTTAAACACCCACAGTCCTGCATTGCATCATTGCCATTGTCACAAGACCAACCCCCCCACCACCTCTACCAACACATAAAGCGGCAAAATGTAAATAAATATCAGATGTTTAGTTTTACTTCTCAGACTGATACTGATATGTTTAGTGAAAACCAAACATCCTTGTCAGTGCTGATGTTTGATGCATCCATATTTACTTTAATGCTTTCTTACATGATTCCTGCCAAATAATCAAAATAAATTGATGAAGATCAGGGTCCTACCTGGATACAGAGTCACACAGGAAAAACAGCCAGGAAAAGATTCATAACCTTACAGTTATGTTTTTGGACTATGGGTACCAGGAAACAACCCATCCATACACTGGGAGAACAATCGATCTCTTTGCATGGGGATATTTTTTATTAATTCATTCATCAAATTTTTATAATAAAAAAGAATAAAAAATATTATCAAGCCAATGTAGCTACAGTTAGAAAATAAGAACATAATGATCTAATATATTAGCAGCTTCTTTATAGTGGAAGTAAAAGACGGTTGCTATCAGAGGGTAAACTGTGTGTCTTTTTCTAGCGGATCTGTGTCGTGATCAGTTCTCTCGCTGCGGTGTGATGGCGCTTAGCGGTCAGTGTGCATCGATTGGAGGAAGCTGTGGCAAAAGCTGCGGAGGCTGCTGATCCGGATCAGGAATGCTGCCTGCTGGGATACTGACTCTCCTCATTCATCCGGATGACTCCATCCTTTTGTGCGAAAAGCACTTTTAATATTTTTGTTTTTCTTTTTGTTTTTTTTATAGAGGTCTGTCCAGTAGATCCTGTTTTTACCATAAGGGATCATCAATAACACTGACGATTATCTGAGTTACTGGTGCTATAACTTTTAGAGGTGCACATAAAACCATGAAATTAATTCATATTTTTTCTGTTTTTATGTTGTGCCATAATAATCCCATTTTTTGTGTTTGTTGAAATGTTCTTGTACTTTTGTTGAAAAGCAGTCATCATTAAGATGATCAGAGCTCTGATAGCATACAGGACTCATAAGCGGGCAGCGGCTGAGCCTCTCAGCTGAAGATCAGGAGGCATGTGGAGAAACATGAGCTCAGCATCACAACAGCAATCAGTGGTTTAAAGGGGCATCCCACCACCACCTCTGTACTACTGCTTGGTTAAAGTGTCACTATAAAGACTGAAAAATAAATGTTTATACTACAGATGCTCAGTGTGTGCTTTGATTTCAACCTCTGCTTATAAATCTGAGTTAAAAGAAACAGCAGTGGGTTTAGAGCCACTGCTAGTGTTATGAATAAGCAAACTGAACATAGTATCCTTTGCACGAGGTGAAATGGCGTTGCCTCTCAGGAGCGGGTACAGGGTTGTGCATGTGCATTTTTTTTAAAGGTGAGACGGCGATTCTTTTCAAAAATTCATGAAAATCCTCCAGAATACCTTCAATATAGAAACTTTAAAGCAGCATCTGTAGACATTACCGTTCAATTTAAACCCTGAGGACAAGCAATGGAAAACTAACCTGCAGCCTATCCATAAATAAGTAGAAAAATTCGTTTAGTTGGCGACAAAATCTCTGAGGTCTTTAACGTCCTTAACGTTAAAGACCTCAGCATTAAATTGTTGCCATGACGACGATAAATATGTGAGGCAGCCATTTTGTATCTTGAGCTACGGGCTATCAATCTCAGACTTTGTCTCTTCCAACTCCCAACGTTTGCAGACCTATATTTTACAACTTTGCAGCATTCAAGATACCTTTTTTTAATTGTAATTCTTTAAAAAAATGTTTAATAGATTTTGTACCAGTTTTACCGTTATAACATAGTGACAAAAAAACAAACAAAAAAACAACAACTAGTATTTACAAAGGGGGTACATGTTAGCAACATTTCAAGAACCACTGATTTAAGGTTTCATTTATACATTTTGCTTAAGCATAAAACTATACTCTATAAAAAAGTCTCTCTGCCAACTCTGACCTATCTAACACGTGTGCATGTTGAGGAGAGAATTATATTGGCAGATGGTGACTGATGGGAACTGAAGCCAAATTGCATCATTATTTCTCTGACACTGAATTCTACTTCATATGAAAGTTTAATCATAGATTGACTTTATCAGATCTATTTAAGCTAGTTCATAAAGCAACCTAAATAAAAAAATAAAAGTCTGCACATTTTTAAATGTGTCCTCACAATTACATTTCTCTACCCAGCAATGAAAGGAGTGAGTCGTACCACAGAGCAATAAATAAATGTAACAAAGCGTGAGGTTCACCTACACTGCATTTAAACACCACCAAACCTCCTGTGCATATGGTGTTCGATGGATGATTTAACATTGCTGGACACTTTGGAAACAGGAAATTAGGAGGGAAAGTATATATTTAACCAACTCTTCATCTTACTCACTAACTCCTTATTTCTTCCTGGGTTAAACAGGGCCCTTTATCTGTGGTTGCAATGGTGACCATTAAATGACATCGTGCAGCTGGCTCACTTGACTATGGTGTTTTGATGGACCTTTTATGGTCGAATGTGAGCAAGAAGTGGGCCGAACATTAGGTTGACCCTTGGATAATAACAGACACAGCTGCAATTCTTTTAGGATAATTGTCCAATTTTTGTGCATGCACATGGTTTTATATTTTTTTAAATTATACACTATTATTAGGTGTTTGATGTATGTATCTTTAAGTATGGATCTCTCATGCATACAGCTGTTCAGGGTAATATGTAGTGTAAGCTTTCTCCTTTAACAACACCTTTCTTCTCACTTTTTGCACAACAAATAGTTGCCCTGTAAACATATTTCTCCAGCTAAGCCGTTCATTTATGCAGCTCCTCCACAGTCACCACATGGCTGCTCCCCCTGCCTAGCAAGTCAGCACATATTTTCTCTCATAAATCTGAGTCTCATGTTTATTTCCAACACGATTGTGACTGCTGCGGTTTGTCTTCAGCCTCTCATCGTCGATACATAGAGAAGCTGTATTTGTATAATTTATACTCATTTCAACAAGATCTAATGTAGTAACAAACAAAAAAAACAGTGTTTCAGTTATAAAATCTAGTCTATCTAACATTAAATGATTAGTTCAATCTGTCTCCTAGAGATAAAACAGTGCAGTTAGTTTAATGGTGCTTCCATGTCCATATTTTCTGTTCTTTAATAGTCGTAAATAACCTTCAACATTTTTCTCTCTTCTTTGTGAGTGCATCATTTCTGTAATGATTTTAGTTTTTCTTGTAAAAAAGCATAAAGTTTAAGACGGCATCCAGCCAGGACATGTCACAGATGTTTAACAAGTAGTTAGTGGTTTGCTGGTGGCTTTAAGGCAACGCTTGTTTGTGTTTGTGCTTCATTTGTTTGTTAGTTACAGTTTTAAACATCATTCAAGCACTTCAGAAATAACTGTTGAACAAAAGGTTGTGTTTAGAGTTAGAGTAAGGATTGACTGGAGTTTAGATTCATCTTCTTCTAGGTGTGTCTCAGTTCGTCAGTAATGACGGAGGGAGAGAGGGCTGCCGTCTCTTTATCTCCTGCTGCAGCTGCTCCTTTAGAGTAGACACCTGGCAAGAGGACAACAGGAGAAAGCTTTTTAGATCTGTATGTGAATAACTGATGGAATGAATGTAATCTGCAATCCAGCCATCATCCATCTGGATAAAAACTTACTAACTGTTACACCCTTTAAACAAGACTAGAAAACAATGCAGGACTGAGATTTCTTGAAAATTAAAAGGTAGACAACAACAAAACAAAATAAAAAAAATTCATTTTAAAAATAAAATTCCCTTCAGCATACATACATCCATTTTTTTTCTCCAAATTCCAGGTTAAGTAAATTCTACACTTAAATAGATCCTGAGTATATGATGAGGCAAACTGATGAAGGTTTAAGTAAAAGCCTTAGAAAGTAACAATTTACCTTTGATATATCCAACATCAACAAATCTGTATTTTTCAATACCTGCCTTTATTGAATAATATTATAATTGATTGTATTTCTGTTAGCGTGTCCAGATCATGTGAGCTTCTCCTAGATTCTGGATTTGAAGAAATTAGTCTGGAAACAGCAGGACTGTATCAGATTGTTTTCTAAACAGGAACACTGAATGGTGTTCGAACAGTTTTGACATGATCATCACAAAGATCAGCTGAGTTAAGAAGTTGGTTTAGCACTTTGGGCATCTGCCATCTTTGTTTTTAAGCTGTTTTTGCAACGAAAAAAGTAGCACTGTCTGAAGCAGCTGCTGTTTGACGTTTCTCTGATAACTTGTCACTGAAAATACCCCAAAAAGGATTTTGAAAAAGCATAAATTAAATCAGCTGCTGTTCTTTAACCCCTGAAAGGGTCTAGTCTGCCATTTAAAACCACTATAATGGTGGACTTCAGCCTTATTTAGTTAGCATGAGGCTGCAAGTTGGGAGTTGGGATGTTTTAATAGTTTTTAACTCAATGTTTTTTCAACATTTCATTGGAGAATTTTACCTTTAGTTATACAAAAGGTGTTTCAATGCTGTGGCTGACCAACACCCTGAGAGAAACCCTAATCAAACTACCTGTTCTTCCAGCCCTTTGACCCGATGGCGGTGAGCCCGCTCCCTGGTGCCCAGCGTTCGCTCCACGTCCCGGAGGCTGCTCCTCATCCTCTCGGCCTCTCGTTGAACCTCGTCACGCTGCTGGACCAAACTCTCACACAGACTGTGGGAGTGCTCCATCTCAGCCAGCTGGGTCTGTTCAGGAAAAACACACAAAAAGTTAATACTGACCTCTGTACAGCACACAACGTCACACTGTAGGTAAGGAGGAAGAGCATTCATGGCTGTTACTTTCATTGGGATGATATGATGCATAGCTTTGCTCTCATCTCTACTAATTGTTTGTCTAATTGATATCTATTGATAATCAACTTTTACTTTATGAAGCATGAGCAAATATATCATTGATTTTTATTTTTACTGTTGGGGATCCTTGTTGCATTAAGGTTAGAGACTTATTTCTTTATGCAACAAGGGAGGCAAAACTTTTCCTTTCCCTGAACAGAGACATTTTCTTCCCCTCATGGAATAAACAAAGCTGCAATACTAATTGGTAAAACTGTCTTTACGAGGGTTTCTTTCCCTGCATTTTTTTCCCCACAAACATTTCTGCTGACTGGGAAAAGTTTGCCTAAATAAGGAAATGTCTGAGATGTTAAACCTCCTTGAAATAAACAACAGATTCTGAATTCCTCTAAATCCCGCTTAACTTGTTTGTGGCCTTTCTGTGCTGCATTTAAAACAATGTTAATATGACCTAAAAAATGATAAGAATTAAACAACGTTTCCAGAAAACTATAAATCTTTTTCTGCACACTGCAGAGAAAGAAAGTCAAATACTGATCTCAGATGCCTGCTTTCTTCTTTTTAATAACAAGCTGTAAGTTTCCTTTACACAAAGATAATTATGCTCCACCCAAGCTTAATAAATAAAACATTTTCATTTCCCTATTGAGCTCCTGTTTGTCTTTTCTCTTATTTTATAAGATTAGAGAAATCCAATCCCAACTACGCAGCAGTTTTGTAGATGTTTATTCTCCCTGTAGGGATGGTTTGATGAGGAATCTGTTCATGCATACTCATCCTCACCTGCAGCATCAGGATCTGCTGCTGTGCTTCCTGGAGTTCCTGCTCTGCTGTGTTTAGGGAGCGATCCAGACGGCTCTTCTCTGCAGAAAGCCTCATGCTGCCCTCCTCGGACATCAGCTTTTGGCGTTCAACCTGATGTCATTAGTGTCTCATTTTCAGTTTTTGGGGCAAGAAACAGAACATTTACAGATTCATGAAGGAAATACGTCTACACTCGCCTTATCCAGTGTGTTCCTTAGTGCATTCTTGTCTTTCTCCAGCCTGACCGCCTGCCTCTCGGCATCCTTCTTTTCTGTCTCCAACAAGGCCACTGCTCTCTGCAGTGCACGCAGCCGCTCTTCTACGACGGCCCGCTCTGTCTGTGCTAGCTGGGCACTCCGCTGTGCTTCCACCAGACTGGCCGAGCGCTGACGCAGAGCCTGAGAGAGGAAAAGAGACTCTTACTTCCTCTGAAGAAATGCTGGGTGTCATTTAAATGGGCTGTAGTCTGCCTGACCTCCTGACTGCTGCTGAGCTCCACCTCCAGCTCTTCTCGCCGCAGTTCGCTCTGGCTCAGCTCACTCTGCAGGTTCTGCACACTATCAGTGAGGGCAGCCATGTTCCTCTTTCCTTCAGCCAAAGCTGCCCGTACTTCATCCAGTCGTTCCTATACAAAACAACCATTAAATTACTTTCTTTTTTTTATTCACAGACTTTCCATTTTTTGATCTAATCCACAAACCTGTAGAAGCCTTTTGTCCTGCTCAGCTGAACTGAGTGTCTTCTGCAGGGCGAGCAGGCGGCTCTGCGTGCTGCTGTGGGAGTCTGTCACCTCCTGGAGCGTCTGGCTGAGTGACGTGGCCTTCTCCTTAAGAACAGATTCCCCTTCCTGAGCTTTTAGCACAGCCTGGCTCAGCCTGTCCACCTCCCTCTGCAGCTGGGAAACACGAGCTTCCCCATCTGCAACCTGCAATGGGTGGAAAATTGTGTTTCGTTGAGGCCAATCGATGCAATCATGCAATCAGTCTTTGCTCATTAATTTATGATTTTCTTTAATCCATATATCAGCTGTAATATCAATTTAAAATGAATAGAAATGTTGTGAACAGAGGTGTAGCTGCTTGTGTGCTCCATAGAAACATCATGAATTTAGCCTTGTTGGTATCAAGATCCTGAAGCAGATAAACCTATAAGGACATAAACCTATAAAGACAAATTGATCTGAGCTCTTTTAAATTGACCGCTGGCTTGAAGTTATAAATTTTAAATTTATTTTCTCCCTCATCTACCTTGTTGTCGACTAATCAACACACAAATATTCCCTTTATGAATATGAACTGAAGTTGGAGCAGGAGATTACAGTTGAGCTATGAATTGAAGCCAGTGTTTGGTGTTCCAAACATAAGGTCACTATTCTCAGCAGCCTATAGCTTTTTTTTTTTTTTTTTTTAACATTTCAGATCGAGAGAGTTTAAAGTTTGAACCCAGTTTTATCTTAACCCAGTTTTATAGTAATAAAAAAATACTATATTTTCCAAAGCAGTTGGACTTCCATAAGTAAGTGAAGTGGTCAAGATAATTTCTTCAGTCTTTCTATATCTAATATTTTTTTTTACTTTTTTGAAAATGTTTTTTTCACCCTTTATGCATGTTTCTTATGAGCTAAAACAAGGAAACAGACAAAAAAATGAGGAAGAAAAAGAAAATATAAGGCATAAAAAAAACATACATAAAAAGAGGAAAACCTAAAAAGTTAGTTTTATAAAGAAGTTGCAAACTTTTCTGAACATTAAAGCTGCTCCAGGCTGTTTCAGGGTCACAGACTCATAACCTTTTGGCAGACCTGTTTGATGAGAGCGTCGTGCCGCTGCAGAGTCGCCTGGCTCTCTGCTTCACGATCTCCCAGACTCAGTTTGAGTCTCTGCAACTCCCCCTCCAGACTGCGCCTCCCCAACTCCACCCTTGTTGCCCGAGCTTCAGCCGCCTCTAGCGCCTCCCGGAGGCGCTTCCTCTCGGCCTCCAGGCGCATCTCAGCAGCTCGCTGCTTGTTCAGCTGATCCTGCAAAAGAGTGGGGGGTGCAAAGTGTTCATGTTGGCTGTTTGCTCTAACATAGCTGAATGTTTGGTTTGTTTATGTGATCAGTTGCTGCATTGTGTCTGCTCATCCTGTGGTGCAGGAGGTGATTCATTGTGGAAACTGTTGAGATTATGAAGCAACATATGGAGAGCTGATACACGACACCACGAGGGGAGGACATCTGTTGTTATTTCAATCCCCGACAGCTAACTTTTATAAATATGGCTCCAATGTTGAGTGCTGCCATATGGCGACTGTGGCGCACTCGGTCACTGGCTGTGAGACTGATTGCATCCAGTCCAAGCATGAGGTGTGAGTACCTGGATGTGCTTTTTATCCATCTCTGAGGCCTGCAGCGATCGTTCTAATTCTTTCACGCGGTCGGAGAGAGCTCTCCTCTCTCTGTCTCCTCTCCTCACCGCCTCCTCCTGTTGCTGCAGAAGAATCTGAGTGGTAGTCAGGCGCTCCTCCAGGCCACGCTTCACTGAACACAAAAAGTGATATAAAGACGAACATAATATCAAAATATTTTTCCTTTTTGGAATGACTGCATATTCAAAGAAAAAGGGATAGCGGCCCAGGTTAAGAAGGTAATCTTAATTGTTAGGTTAAATTGCTTCCACAAAAAAAAGCTGTTTCTTGCTATAACAACATTTAAATCCATTAAAAGATGAAAAATACACTTGAAAACTGTTTAAAAATAAATCATGTTTCATTAGAGGTCCCTTTAATTAAATTCCCCTAAATCCAATCCAGCACAACAAGCTGGCTTCATAAAGAGAGTAGACCTGTTTATCACTAAAAGAAATATTTTAGTGTCAACTTCCGTGTATTTCATTGAGAGTTTGTTCTTGTTTGCAGACCAGAAAATGTCTGTGGAAAAAGAACAGTGTCATCAGCAGAATCAAAGTATTGTCAGGAATAATCTTTATCATTCATGAAAAGTTTGTTAAACCTTAAAATAAATAGGTTATTCAAAATAATATCTTTGCATAATTCTCCATTAATTACTGATGATTTCTGTAGCCCTAGTAAAATAATATTTAAGAATTTGACATTTCAATCTTAATGTTTTATTTCATCTCACTCGAGAGCCAGATTACTTTTGCTTCATCTTTGCATCTTTCGCCAAGATAACAATAATCATCTTCACCGCTAAGTCACAGATTATTGGAAGATACAGGGATACCTATATAAATTCAAAAGCCTATTTAGATAATATTACGTTTAATTTTCTCTAGGGCCAGGTTTGAAAAAGTGGACAGGTACTTTTTCAAAGGGATTGGACACAAAATAATGACACGTCCTAGCAGATAGACAGTCACTTGGACTGACAGTTTACAGACATCACCGAGAGAAGAACCAACAGGAGCTGCTTTTCTTGGTTCATCTTCATTATTTTGTAAAAATTCTCTATTATTACTTGGCTTACCTTAGATTAACCCTTTAAAGCCCAATCCAAGAATAAAACAAAACAGAAAATTACTTTTTTTTGGTTTAAAGTCCTTATTTGGCCTTATAACAAAATATGTAAAAAGAAAAAAGAGAAATAAATTTTTGATATTAATAATTTATTACTATGCGATAAGTCAAGATTATTTTTTGTGTAGTCTTCTGCCCTCTGTTATCAGGTATATCTGATTGTGTACAATAGAATTTTGAGCAAAGTTTTTACCATTAAATCATGCAAAAGGTGTCAGACGCAGAACATTTCAGAAACCGTATGTATCAAATATGATACATTTGGCATTACAGGGTTAAAGAATGCTCAAGTTTAACTCCTGTTTAAGACTCTTTTACTATAAGAAGTGTTAAATAAAGTGATCGCTCCAGGCAAAAAGAACCAAGAGTAAGCCAAAAAATGTTATCACCTTCAGGGAAAAATCGCCTGAGTTACACAATAATTAAAACTAATTGGTGATGAAGAATACACTAAATGCATCATCAGCTAAAACAATGGATATGTTTTAGTCTAATGCATTCAGGTTGGTGTCAAATTAGGCCACTGCTAAAAACAAACTGTCGTTCTAAATCTTTTATCCTATTTGAATGTTGGTCTTAAACATCCTTGCAGAAGGAGCTTCTCTTTTGCATTTACTGCCTTTATATATAAGATTTGTTTCAAATGTGCATTTTGCACACCATGATGCTGCAAGGATATGTGTGTCTTCTTACAATGCATATGAACTGGGATCCTGTAAATGATTAACCCTTTTAAGAGGTTAAATTTTGCATCAATGCTATCTCTTAGAAAACAAAGGCACAGATAAAGTTTAAGGGTGACAAAAGGGATTTCCCATCCCAAAGTATTGATTCACGTATTTAACACATTCAGGATTTTAATTTCAACTTTCTTTAAACCATGCAGCATTTCCTGCTTCTGTTTACTCATTTATTTTCATATATCAGTCTAACAAATTCCTGATATATGCGGCTGATATTTTGAAGCCAAAATTTCTTATTCTTCCTTTGTTAACATGATTAAAGCTCAATGATATCAAATGGTAAACAAGTCTTAATAAAAAAAAATATCAAACAAAATATGAACAATGGATAACAACTTCAAGGAGCAACAATACATGCGCTTCATGTGATCTCCAGGCGTGCTGAATGCACTGAGGAATTCCCTTTTGCATGCATGTATCAACTGATACCAAAATAATAATAAAAAAAAGATATTATCCAGAATCAGTTTTCCTAATAAACAAACCTTCTTGCATATCCTGCAAAGTGTTCTGCAGATGAGAGAGGCGAGTCTGAGCAGAGCCTCGTTCCTCCTTTAGCTCCTCCAGCTCCCGCTGCAGGACCCCCAGCTGGCAACGGGCATCATCCTGCAAAATAAGCAGTTATCTTCAAAAATTTCACCAAAATCATCAAGTTACTCTAAAAGAGTTGAGTTCTTGATGTTGTCATGCTGCACAGGACTGTTACCCTCTCTCTTTGTGCATCTCGCAGCTCCTGGAGGAAGTCTCTGAGGCCGCTTCTTAGGGAGTCAGGGTCGAGCTCTGATTGAGGCAGCGGCGTGTCGCCTCTCTCAGGAGAAACAGCCCCTGAACCTAGAGTGTTGTCTGGCGTGCTTCCTCGAAATTCTGCTTGAATAAGATTCACAGGTCAATTTAATTTAACATTTTATAGCTGGATGTTTATTTTTAGCAACCTCAATCCAACCAAAGGAAAACTCTTTTCATGCAAAGCTTCATGCACTCCATTTTAAACGTCTTGGTTAAGATAAAGAAAAACCAAAACTGCTTGGTGTTCCCCTTAAAATCACCAGACAAGAAAATTTCCAGTAAAATAATAAAATCATTAACTATGTTATTGGTTTTATATGTGCTTGGTGTTGTGTTTTAAAAGGTAATCAGTTTATAGCAAGAGAATCTTAAGTGGAGGCAGACATGGAGCTTTGTTCAAAATTTCCTCATCTAATGAAACTTATTGGTAAGATATAATTTTGCATGGCGGAGCTGAACAATTCTTGGCAGCTAAACAAAAAGATTTATTACAAAAACAACATCAAACTTTAGTCAAGTGAACAATAAATATGCATTCTGTTGACCTTTAGGAGGGGACAGTGAGGAGCGCAGCGGCGAGATGCTGTGGTGGCGCGACATGCTGCCTGGTGACGTGGAGCTGCCTCCTGGGCTCCTCCCCCTGCGGCTTGCCCCAATGCCCAGGGTCCGCGTCAGCGCCGACTGGAGGCTGCTTAGTCGAAACTCAAGATCTCTTCTCGAAGCCTCAGCTCTGGTGAGCTCCGCCTCCGTGGCGGCCAGCCGGCCCTGTGCCTCGCTCAGCTTCAGGCTGGACTGAGCGGCGGCGTCTTGGGCGGCCTGAGCACGCAGCGACAGGTTCTTGGCTTCATCCTGGAGTTTCTTCTCGCAGCCGTGGGCCTCCTGCAGCTGGGCAGTCAGTTCTCTCTCACAGCTGCGCCATCCTGACTCAGACTCTGTCAGTCGTCTCTGAGTGAGGGACAGCTGACACAGAATCAAGTGTTAACTCATCATCATGAGGACAGAAAACTGAAAAACCAGTGAAACTGCATCCTCACTTCCTTCTTGATGGCATCTCTGGTAGTTTCAGCTTCAGTCAGCTTCTGTTTGAGGCAGAAGACCTCCTTTCCTCTCTCCTCGTCCCGTTGCTCCTCCAGAGCCAGACGGGTCTGCACCTCCGCCACCTCCCTCTCTTTCTGCTCCTTCTCTGCATCTAAGATTTTCAGCTGGTGCAAAAAAAAAAAAAAAAAAAAAAAAAAAAAAAAAACCCAAAAGCTGTTATTTAAGAGTATATCTTAAAAAATTTACTTTTCAAAACAACCTATTTGATAATCTGACTCATTCTCACCTGTCGGCGGAGCTCCTGCAGCTCCCGCCGCGCCTCAAGCCGTGACCTTTCGACCTCTCTCAGGCAGCTGCGCAGCTCCATCACTTCCTTCTGAGCGGATGACAGGTTCTCCTCCAGAACAGCCAGCCTCTGCTCCTTCTCCTCACACTGTCGTTTCACACTATCACACACACACACACACACACACATCTTATGTACTGTTATCCTTGCAGGGAATTTGCAACCACTTCCATTCCTGCCTACAGTCTAACACAGACTCTCACCCTAACCCATTAACAACACACATCCATTTCTAGCCTAAACTCAGTCTACACCTTGGCCATAAACATAATCCTGCAGCCAAGAAGAGGACCAGCTGACTGGTCCCCAGAAGAACCTCTAACCCATCAGTTCCACTGGATGTCCAGCTGTGCTGCAGCTTTTCTCCCACACAGTTGGACTCAGAGCAGGTCAGTATTGTATCATTGTGCTATAGCAGCATACTCTCTGCTCTAAACAGAACAATAAACCAGTGAAGCGTTTATTTTCCCAGTGCTACCAGCATCTGGAGAGCCTGATTTTATTGAATCCCCATAGCTTTTTTTTTATTTGGACTTATCATGGGTTAGTAAGTTTGACTGTTTAGTTTTTTTTTTTTTTATTTATATTTATTATTGGTCTCAATTACCTTTATGAACTGAATTTTGTATTAAATTACATTCAAACCATGTGACCCACAGTCTTCATGTTGTCTTTTACTTTCCCATTTATCAAGTGACTTCCTTCCTGAACGATCTGCTCTGCTTTAGACCGATTGTTGAGTTGGAGCAGCTTAAACAGAACAGCTGCCTACTGAGGAATGCAGCCAGCAACGGACAGGTCTCTGAAGCATCCCAGATGCTTGGAACTACTTACTGACTAGAATTGCTGCGATCAGCTGCAACAGGCAGCGGAGCCAAAGCACACGTCCAGTGAATCCGAGGAGTAGGTCAAAAAGTAGCATATTCCTGTGAAACTGGCCTGGGAACTCTGTCCCCACACAGTTACAAATACTTGGCCAAACAAAGATCTTCTCCTCTGAACATACTCTCTCACCTGATCCTCTCGGTCTCTGCGCTGCGCAGCGTTCCTCTCAGCTGAGTGTTTGACTGGCTCAGAGCGTCCCTCTCTTTGGTGACGTCGCTGAGGCTGTGCCGCAGCTCTATCGCCTCCCTCCTGTAGTTTTCTGCTGTCTCTTGATTTTGGCTCAAGCGGCATTCGGCCTCCAGCAGATCTTTTCTCACCTTGTCTCGGCTCTCCTCTGCGGCTGAGAGAGAAGCTCTGCACTGCTCCAACTAGATATGTGGAGAAGCGACAAACTGGACCCTCAGTGATCCCTCATAACAACCAGTCAGACAACAGGAGAAAATAAATGGGGAATCTGTTAGCCCTAATCAAAGCTTTCAGGATTATAAAAAAAAGTAAACATCTGCTTCGAAATATGCCGGTGTCTCTATCATGGTTTGTTGGCAACGATGACATTAAGCTGTATTTAAAAACATTGGGTCCTTCCTTGTAGAAGGCTTGAATCTAAATATTCCTGATTGTCTTGAGCTGAGAAACAGTTGCTGGTGAAGTAGGAAGAATGTAGAACTGGATCCTGGAGGTCTTGAACCCTTTACACGTGTCTATCCTTCCACACCTGGATCAAATTGTTGAATCACCTCTTCATGCAGTCCAGTTCCTCAGAGTCCTGCTAATCATCGGCTTGTTTGACTCAGGTGTGATGAAGCAGAGACACATTTAAAAGGTGCAATTCAGGGAATCCTGATGTGAATTATGCAGGGCTTTATAGACCTCTTCACTTCACTTTGTAGAAATAAAGTCTTGAAAGTCAGTAATTGCTGAGGCAAATTCACGACCCAAGCTGAAAAGTTAATTTCTGATTTTTGCATGACCAAGAGAGGGAAAATGTGACAACTCTTCTTCTTCTGCACTTTATAATCTACCTCTTTGTAGGCCACATCTGCCCGAGAGCGAAGATCAGCACAGAGCTCCTGCAAGCTGTGGACTTCCCTTTGCTGAGCTGATGCCGCCTCGTCCAGCTGAGAGCGGAGCTCAAGCATCTCAGCGGTTAGGGCTCCAACTCTAATCTAAAAAGAAAAGAAAAAAAAAACAGAGCCAGTTTAGTTTTTTTATCTGTATATTTTGGGATTCGAACACTGCAGCTGAAGATAAATTCAGGCAGAAAGGTAAACCTGCTCCTGCTCTTTGTGATGAGCTGCCTCTCTGGCCATGCGCTCCGCCTCCAGAGCTGCAGTCGACAGCTCAGCCTGCAGACTGGACACCCGGTCAGACAACACAGCCTTCTCTGCCTCCTTCAGGGAAAGGGCCTATAGATAAAAGAGTTTAACAGTTCAATTGTCAGGATCAATACAATTCAGTTTATTTATATAGCGCCAATTCACAACACATCACCTCAAGGCACTTTACAGTTCACCAGATCATACAGTCAAATTGATTCAAAGTTTTCTATCTAAGGAAAACCAGTTGATTGACTCATTGACTTGAATGCAATCCCTCACACTAAGCATGCTTGTAGCGACAGTGGAGAGGAAAAACTACTCCCTTTTAACAGGAAGAAACCTCCAGCAGAACCAGGATTTAACAGGAAGCCAATGAAGAGAAGTCAGGATAGGAGAGATATGATCTCTCTTTTTCATTTTCATCAGAACTCAGGCTGCAGCATTTCTGATCAGCTGAAGGCTTTTAACTAGAGTTTGTAGACTTCCTGATAGTAAAGAATTACAATAGTCCAGCCTTGAAGTAACAAATGCATGGACTAGTTTCTCAGCATCACCCCTGGACAGGATATAGCTATTTTTTTTTGCAATATTCTGCAGATGAAAAAAGGAAATTCTAGAAACCTCTTTGATATGGGATTTAAATGCCAGGTCCCAAAAATAACAACAATATTTTTACTTTATTATCTGAGATAAATTTAATCTCATCATCTTCATGATTTTCTCCATTGGAAATATTTTCTAGTTTATTAGATTTTGGTTGAGGGCAAGACACTGTCTGGATGGAGTAATGAGTGGGTAACAGTGGAGAAGCTGCAGAGAGGTGTGTTAAACTACAACTGTGCTTCCTGGTCTGCACCCTGGGTTGTCAGGCAAACATGAATAAGTGTTTGTTCTGGTGTCAGAATCAGACCTGCTGTTTCTCAGTCTCTGCCTGCAGCAAACTCTGATCTCGATCATGTTGCAGTGTCCTCAGCTCCTCCTGCAGATCCTCTTTGTCTCTCTTCGCTCTGTGCTGCTGATCCTCCATCTCCTGCCTGAGCCTCCTCAGAGCAGCTTCATGCTCCATCTGCAGACTGTGACGCACAACCTCCTGCAACACAAAGCCATGGATGGGCGAGACACTGACGGGCTTCTTTTACAGATCCAGTATCACATATAGGAATGATCTGAGCCCTCACCTTCTCTGAAACCAACCTCTCCACCTCCTCCTGGTGTTCAGAGGTGGCCTTACGTAGAGCCTGCTGAGCCTCCAGCTGTGCAGCATTTAGGGTCTGAGTTAGAATCTGTTTTTCTCTCTCGGCTTGGGCCAGGGCATTGTCTCCATCTGAACGTGCTCGCTTCAGCTCAGCTAGAAATCCCATCCAGGGAAACATAAAAAAAAAAAGAATTTCATTCTACTTCAATCTAAATTCTTACACCAGTGTTTCAGGCAGATGGTACGGCTTCTGTGTTACTCAGTTTCAATCTTTAAAGGTATATTGGAAGATTTTCACAAATTTTTGAAAAGCCCCGCCCTCTCTACTTAGAAAAAAATATGTACATGAGCAACCTGTACCTGCTCCTGAGAGGGAATGCTTATTTAACACGTGCGAGAACATGTAAACATATCATCAGAATGATTGACAATTAGGAGGACCACTTATTTTGATGATTCACTCGGAAAATGAACATCCTCCACTATACGTTCATCTTTAGGGCTCACCTGCAGCAGTCTCGCAGCGGACCCTCAGGGATTGATTCTCAGCCTCCAGCTGATCTCTGCGGGATTCAACCTGAGCCAGCTGCTGCTGTGCCTCAAACAGACTCGTTTCCAGGGATTCCCGCTCAGACCTGAAGGTTCGCAGGACAAAAAAGTAAAAAAAAATAAGCTGGGAGGGCAAAAGCTCTTGTATTGTTGTATCTATTTTACAGCAGCTATTATTGTTGTTAGAACCTACAGCATCAGGGTGTATTTAGTTTTTACATGATCACAGAGCAGTGCTGACCTGAAAGCTGCCAGTTCCTCTGAGAGCACAGTGTTTTCTCGTTCAGAAGCTGTCAGCTGGACCACCAGAGCTGCTTTGTCCCGGGCCAGCTCCGCTTGACCTCGGCCGGCTTCTTCCAACGCCACCTCGTTCTTCTGGCCCTCCCCCTGAGCCAGGCTCAACTCAGAGCCCAGGGAGGCCACCTCGGCACAAAGCTGCCAACGAACAGCAAGACCACAGCTGGCAATCAGGTCTACATGTTTGTCAGGGTCCTAGTCATAGTTTAAATCGGCAGACTCTAGAGTTCTTAATCTGTTACATTAATCTAAGGCCATGAAATACTTAAAGAAAGAAATAAAACAAGAGTTTTCCAGACTGTTTGGCAATCCTCTGTTTCTTTACTTTTTTTTATCAATCTGTTCTGTACCTGGGCCACCTTCTCCTGCATTTTGAGCCTCTCCGCTCTGAGACTGCGCAGCTCAGTCTCCATCCCAGCCCGGCTCTGCTCCGTGTCCTGCAGCGCCTGCTGCAGAGAGACGCGGGCTGACTGCAGCTCCAGTCGGTCCTGCTCCAGACGGACCAGCTCGTCCCTAATGGTCAACTTCTCCTGCTCCGCCTCACGCTTCTGAGTCAGCAGGAGGGACTTCTCCTCCTCAAGCTGAGAGCCAAACAAGAATAAGATGCTTAGGGAAAAAACAAGATTATACACCATGTTTTGTTAGTCAATGAACATTATTCATTTCATCATATGAAACACATTTGGTCGCATTATAACCCAAAAACTTTGCTGCATTTTTATTGTTGAGTTTCCAACCCTAAGATGACAAAGTTTTGAATGCATTTAGGAAAGCAACTTCAGGGTTTTTACTTTTGGGGACAGTTTAAATCCATCCAACTCCAGGAAAAGTTTTTGGAAGACTTAAAAACTGTGGCGCAAAGTGGGAGGGTATGGCAAGTTCAGGGCATATATCAGTCCCATGAGCAGCTAGCAGGCTTTTGCAGCACTGTTGCACCCTCGTCGGGACTACCTCTTGCTCTGTGTTTGATCCTGTAACGTCTGGACTCGGAGCAGAATCATTTAAATAGTATAAGGAAATATAAGTAAAACTTACTGTTTCCCCAAAATTCATGTATTAAATAAAAAAAATAAAAAATTTCCATTTTACTGGAGCTTAAAAATATAGAGTAGAGATAATGACGAATAATAATAGGGCGACAGTGGCATTGGAGATTGCCCTGAAATCGAAGGATTGATGGTTCAAGCCCCGACTCCGACTTTCAGTGTCGTTGTGTCCTTGGGCAAGACACTTCACCCGCTTCTGTCAGTGAGCCCCAGGGCAGCTGTGGCTACAATGTAGCTTGCCACCATCAGTGTGTGCGTGATAGGTGAATGAATGTAGTGTAAAGCGCTTTGGTCAACTCTCCTGACTTGAATAAAGGCGCTATATAAGTACATGCCATTTACCGTTTACTGCACCAAAAAGTCACACTTCTCAGATATTTATTTTGAAAAAGTTATGTAGAACTTTGTATTTCTCTGTCACAAAAAAAAGAAAAAAAAAACAGAAATAAAATGTTCTTAGTGTTTGTCAATATGACAACCAAATATGAAAGATTTTAAAGGGTGTAAATTAACATAGTGTTTTTTTCTGGAGATGATCTTAAGCTTGGTGCCTCCTCTAAAAGGCTCAGCAGTCTTCTCACCTTTAGGATGTAGTTGTTGAGGTCCACTTTGTCCTGGGCCAGGACCTCATTCATACTGCCCATCTTTACCACAGAGTCCCTGAGAGCTGCATCCTCAGACTGCAGCTTGCTGAGCTGTAGGGACAGCTCTGTGATGCTGCTCTTGGCCTATGGAGTAAGGGAAGGGTTCAACGGCAAACACAGAGCAAAAAAAGGTGAAAATAGAAAACACAAAAATATACAGAAGTCCAGTAAAACCAGCCTGTCCCCTTCCTCACCCGAGCCAGTGCTTCAGACAGCTGCTCCTTCTCTCGCTCCAGAAGCTGCCTCTCAACCTCCCCCTGCTGGTGGGTCTCCTTCACCACAGATAACTCTCCACGCTGAGCTGAAGCTCGACTCTCACTCTGATCCCACTGCTTCTGTCTGTTCAGAGGTGACAGAGTGCAGAAATTGGAGGTCATTTAGTGTTACTAATTTCTAAATTATATGGTTTTATGCTCCTCAGCCACAAGAGTTGGTTTGATTGTGACCAAGCTTGTGTAGATAGCACATTGTTTTGTTTCTTACACTTAGGAGGCCACAGAAAACCACATACAGGTTCATTCAATCACTGCTTACATTCTCAGAGTCTCGGCTTTGGCTCGGTCTCTCTCCTGAAGGGC
This sequence comes from Cyprinodon tularosa, assembly GCF_016077235.1. NCBI lineage: Eukaryota > Metazoa > Chordata > Actinopteri > Cyprinodontiformes > Cyprinodontidae > Cyprinodon > Cyprinodon tularosa. Next base: position 1,490,154 of record NW_024038375.1, on the reverse strand, counting down.
GATCTCCTTCTCTTCTCTCTCATGCTCTCGTTCTCTTTGAGCAGCCAACACAGCCAGCTGAAGCTTCTCCCTCTCCATCTGGACAATCTGGCTGCTGCTCTCCGCCGCCTGGACACTATTCTCCAGCTTCACCTTCTCCCTGCAGGTTGGATTCAATTAAGACCCTGACAGGAAGCAACAGTGAAGCGGATTAGAGTGAGCACTGACCTGGCCAGCATGTCCCTCTCTTGTTTCAGGCGCTCTTTCTCTTTCTGGGCGGACTCCCTCTCTCTCTGAGCTGCATCCTTTTCTCGCTGCAGCACCTGGTTTCGCTGCTCCATGTCTCGTCGGGCCGAATCACATTCTGAGAGCTGCTTTCGAAGCTGTTGTAGTGAAGACTGGGCAGAGAGCAGACGACCTCTGGCATCCTGGAGGCATGATGGAGCACAACCATCAGCTTGTTTGTGTAAATAAAAAACAAAAGCTGCTAACTTATGTTCAATCTGTTTAGTTATGATTCATCCATCCGTGAACATGTATAGTCAGTCCTACTCAAGGTTTCAAGTTACTCTATTGTTAGTATCAATTTAAAAAAAAAAACATTGAACTTTAATGGCAGTAAATTATTTAGCACTAACCTTCTGGATGGTATGACACCAAACACAGAGATCGCTGAGGTGAAACATTGATAGACGTTTTTTGGTAATCAGAGGCCTTATATATAGAGCATATCTGCTCAGAAAAACATGCTAAACTCACTATGTATAAAAATACATTTTTACATGAAAGTGTGCAGCAATCCATGCAAACTCTTGACATGCCACTCAATCTACTCAAATCCAATACCCAATAAAACTACATGTGACTGTTAATTTAATTCAAAATGAAGAAAGGATCAACCCTGATGTGTTTTCATCATGTTTCATAATGAAACTGGATCTCATTTATCCCCAAACACTGTAATACACATAAAATATGATGGATATGATGATAGTCGGACATAATCTGTAAATATTATTTGTTTGGATCATGTAGATGCACATCCTTAAAATCCTTTTTTTTTTTTTCTTAAAGCTACACATTTATTGTAATAGATAAAAAAACTGGATAAAATCATGAGTTGAGTCATTTCCAAATGTAATCAGCTCTATAACTGCACTCATATCTACAAAGTGAGATCTGTTAATTTTATTTGCTATTATTAATAGAAAGCATTTTCATTTCATGCAGAAATTTATGATGCACTAATGTGTTTCAGAAGCAGCAGACTCAGGATCCCTTTAAAGAGGCTGTAATAATAATTGTTACTCTTCTAAATAATAGTTGAGTTTGCATTTTAAACCTTAAAACCTACTTCCCTTGTTTGTGTGGTGACGGTATTCCTAATAGACACTTGGGAGTCATATTTATCTATTAATAATTATTTTTTTAATCATTACAATGATCCACATTAATCAGGTAACTGAGCTCTGCTGCAGCACAGAGCCTTTTGAACTTCATGCAAACATTGTAGAATAAAACGAGCTGACAGACTTTTTATATTTAACTGTTTGCTTCAGTGAGTTGCTGATGTTGTTCAATAAGTTGTTGGTTGTAACATATTTCCCTGAGGAGTGTTTAAAAAGTCGCTGAGTGTCCTGACAGCGTCGTTGCCTTCCACAAATCAGTATGTAAAGTAGAATAAATAGCTGAAAGGCTCCCACCGTGTCAATATAACCATGGCAACAATGTTTATTACCTTTCAGTATTAAAGCCCCACACTCTTTTATGCATGAGGTCCCATGACCGGAGTTTTAATGGTTGTTCTGCTGAAACACTTCTGCACAGAAACCAGTTTTTATTTTTCCTCTCTGATCCCAAACATGCATCTCTTCTTCACACAGGTTCTCATCTCCACCTTAACTTTGATTGCCTACTAGTTGAATTATGATAAACTGGTTTCTGAAGATGTAAGCACAACAGATGCGTTTACAGCACAAGATGTAAGTAGTGCAGCTTACGCACGTTTTTATGAAAACAGAACTTTACACCAGATGCTGCAACGTCTACAGAAATGGGTTTCAGGACAGAGAACAACTTTGACAGCATAGGTAATTAAATCAGTGATATTTGGGTAAGTTATGTAGATACAAGCAGTATATTTAATGCTTTGGTCACCTAAAAGTTAGTGTCCTCACCATCCATTTCAAAATTCCACACCTTAAGTTTGTCACAACTATAAAGAATTTCTGATTGAACATACAGAATGAACAACTTTAGATTTTGTGTGTTATTTTGTAGAAAGAGGACTAAGCAGAAGGAATATCTTCTGTTGCTTGGTGAGGAACTTTGACACTGGATGTTTTTTCCTGTTTCTTTCTTGCTAAATAGGAGCGTAAACTCAATTAAACTTAGAACATCACCCTAAACTACATTTTTTTCTTAGCCTGTATCTTTAATATCAATAAATCTCTTTTTATTTGCTCAATTCTGGAGTTTTAGGAGAGTTTTATGGGGATACGTCACCTGCAGCTGCAGCGTCTTGTTGGTGACCGCTGAGCGGAGAGCAGACATAGCTGCGTCAGACAGAGAAGACAACGAGGATGCTTGAGAAGAAGCCGCCAGCTTAGAAGGAGGGGAGGAAAGTCGAGGGGAGGCGTCGCGGATCAGCGCCAGGAACGGAGCTGCAGAGCTGTCCTGATCTGCCTCCGATGATGACTCCCCGTCTGAAAGAACCGTCTGTAGAAGCAGATAGCCATGAGGCGCAGCACGATGAGAAAACTTTCATTCACAGGTGTGATAGCCTGTTTTCTACCTGAGCGATGTCCCGCAGCGTGTCCAGCAGCATCTCGGAGTGAGCTCTGACCTGCTGCGCATCAGTGTCCTCACTGCAACTCTCCTCCTGCAGAGAAAGGATAAAGGCATTCTGAAAATCCATTAGGATACTGCAGTAGCCTCTATGGCCGCTCTCCTACCTGGAGCTTCCTTGTCAAAACAGAGATTTCACCATCTCTCTCCTGAATTTGGCCTTTCAGTCTCTCACATTCTCGCACTACATCAGACAACCTGAGAGTTCAAAGAGAAAGAGGTGCTTGAAGTCGCTTGGACAAAACGTGCGCATTCCCATAGTGGGACAGAGAATCTTTTTACTGGTTTTCTGCTAATGCATGTAAACACACTACCTGATCCTCACTCACCTGAGATTCAACTCACTCCTTTCTGCATCGGCTCTGCTCTGAAGGTTCATCATCTCCACCACTCGATTCCTCAGCTGCTGCTCCAGCTCAGTCCTCAAAGCCTTCTCTCCCGCCACCCGACTGTCCACTGAGGCGGACAGGCCGGAGCAGGACACCCGAGCTGAGTGGGAGATCCGGGTCAGCTCAGAACGCATGTCTGACAAGTCCCTGAGATTGGAGACACAGAGAGAAGATCACAGCCTGGAGACACAGGGAGAGAGCAGCTTTTGCAGGAAATGTTTAGTCCATATTAGTTTGTGGACCTTTCAGTTGCACTCTTCATCTCACAGAAGTGCCTCCTGAAGCCGACCACTTGTCTCCACAGCTTCAGCAGCCGGCCGTGCTCGCTGCTGAAGTAGCTGTGGAAAGACTTCACCCAGAAACAAAAGCTATCAGAATTTAAACCCGTTTATTCAAATGCTCTTATAACTTCCCTCGTTCCACACCTCCTCTTCTCTCCTCCAGTCTGACTCCTTCTGTTCCAGCTCCTCCCGGGCTTTGGTCCAGTCAACAGTCAGCCTTCGGATGTCCTGGCTCAGGGCCTCGTTGGCCAAACCTGCCTGCTCCAACTGCTCCCTCAGCATGGCGTTCACCGCAGCCAAGCTGCTGCTCCTAAACATATTTCGAACATCCCTGATATTAATGCATTGTTGCATTGCTGGCATGTTCACTCAGAGACACATTTCTTTAAAATCCCATCTGTCACATTTCACTATGTCCCCCCCCCAGCTTTCCCAATCATGGCTAATGGTGTGGGAAATTCTTCACAGAACTCAGCCTATGACAAAAAACATGAAACACAACATATAATGTAGAAGATTGTTTAATTGCTGAAATCCTGTTTAGAGCTGCCTTTGATTGTTGAAGGTAAACGGTTAACTGAGGTATCATTGGTTTAAGGTTGTTATCCAACTGTTATTTTTGTTACTATTTGCTTTTATCATTATTCTGCTTTTATGTTCCTTCTATTGTATCTTTTCATTAATGTAATGCACTTTGAGTACTATAAAAAATAAACTTTCCTGTAGATGTACCTACAGATAGATAAGCTGGATTCAAAATTTAAAACCATAAAAAGGCACGTGATCAAACAGTAAGACAAAATTCCAGCATGAGCCTTCTAAAGAAAAGTATTGCTAATATGGTATTACACTTTTATGCACTATTTCTAAATGCTGTCAAGCTGCAACCCCAAACTATGATGCATTTTATCTGTTAAGTAAATTACGTCTAAACACTTGCGATTTAGAAACAAAATAGGTGGATTCTATTTATTTCACCCAGAAAACTAAGACCGTTTCTTCCTCTTAATCTTAAACATTTAAGCCTTAATTTCCTACTCATTGTTCTTTGTAAAATCAGTAAGTTTGCATAATCAACACCTTTCGTTTATAATTAAACAGATTTAGGTCTGGAACAATCAGACGCATAAAAGTGTTGTGATCTAAACCCTTTTATTATCTTAAACGTTAGTCAGATGGTTAATACTTCAGGCATGCCTCGTATTTATCTACAGAAAGAGAAATCATCCCTTCATATTGATGCTGCCTTCATAATGTTGTGCTGTTAAAGTTGTTTTCCTTCATGCATTTCTTTTAGCTTGCAGTTCAGAAAGCAAATATTTGGTCTTCTATAACCAAAGCACCTCAATGCATAGTATTCCTGTTCCCATGTTCCTTGAAGCAGCCAATGTTGGCCTTCTACCTGCCCTTCTTTCAGAAACATATGTGAATCTTAGCCCTGCCTCTGCACATTCATATGAATGATTTACTCAGGTGTGACGATGCATCACCTCTGCTGTTCTTCTTCCAGCCGGATTAAAGCTTCCTCCAGGTTGTTGCTCGCCTCATCCCGATGCCGACCGTTTGAGGTTTCTCCCTGAAATAAAGGATTTTATAAGAAAACAACAGTGTGGATGGAAAACAGCTTCAGTGCATAGATGCGAAGGCCACCTACACAGATACTGTGTTTCTCCAGCTCGGAGGATTTCTCCTGAAGCATCTGTTCGAGATCTCCGCATTTCTTTTTGTACTGAAGCACCTAAAGGAGAAGAGGAACGGTCACCAGTCTTCTTTAGCGTGGATACTTCCCAGTTAAACCAGGTCTACCTTCGCTTGCAGCTTCTGCACAAGCTGGGCCTGCCTCTGCTGCCCCTCCTGATAAGCTGTGAGTTTACGCTTGTAGGCCGCCTGTTCTTCGTCCAGACGCCGCCGCAGATCCACGTTCTGCTGAGCAAGGCTGCGGGACTCCGGGGAGTCGTGGTCGCCCTCTCCTGTTTCGAACCGCAGCGCCTGCTCCAGCTAAAGGAGAGAGACAGCTCAATAATACTGAATCCACTTTGCTCTGCACTCTTCTGACAAGAGAAAGCTGTCAGCTTTAAATAGAAAGCAGAAGTTTCTGATCTTTTAAATGAACTTTAAAGGTGGTTACATGCACTTTATGTGGATCTGGTTTATCTATTTCACACCTCATCTATTCCACACATCATGGTTGCCATTTTGTTGGTTTTGACTGGGGTTTAGTTGTTGTCAGGTTTGTGCAAATAAGAAGTAATGCATCGCATCTAAAGTGGAAGATCAAAATATCATCGTTGGACACAGGAGAAAAAAAAAAATACAAAAAAGAACTGACTGAGAAGATATCAATTATGAGAATGACTTTTATGCATTAACAAAGAAAAACAAGAATTTAGATTTTTCTTTCACCAAAGGAGGAAAAACATCAGAAAGGCTGAAATATATCAGTGTGCAACCTTAGCAAGAAGCATATGACCCAACCATGTACACTGCCACCTTGATATGGAAGGAGTTTTGTTACCCATCCTCTAGAAGATGCCGGCACTCTTGCTTAACCATGGTCATCCATGGTTAAGCAAGAGTTTACCCAACATGGCCTGAGAGGGTGGTGAAGTAATGCTCAAATATAACCATTCTTCTGGAGAAAGGTTAAGGGTCAGCTTGAACGATCATTACGGTAGCTGGTTATTCCTCCAGTCTAAGAAGGTTGTGTGAGCTGTTAAGTATTGTGGGGTTCCTAAGGAAGTACGACTGACTTTAAGCTTTTGATCTTCATGTTAAAAATATTTAGATGGTTGTTAAATGTTTCCAAAGACACATCAGAGATGAGGTTTGGAACAGAAAAGATAATTTTTAAAATGTATGAACTATGCCTGAAAGCTGGGTGTATGCCAGAAAACCAAAATAACCAAAATAACCTGTTCCATTTCTGTCTGGAGTAATGATTGAATATGCAAAAGAAAATGACAAAACCATGACTTAGCCACAATAATATTATTCTTTGTCTGTTTTTTGGTGTTGTGCTTTTGCTGCAACCTGTTATGTGACGTGAAACCACATATTTTCATGTTCACCTCTATAATTAATCGAAAATAAATTCACCTATTTCTATCTTCATTTTCTATTCCTGCAACTAAATTGTGTATAATTTTTCAATGCATCTTTAAGGTTGAGGTTGTTTATGTTCACAGCTTGTTTAAAAAGTGCAGATCAGCCTTTGAGAACAGGTTTATGTGATGATGTCTGCTAATGTTCACCCCAAACGAGTCATGAAGCCACCCACCCATCAGCACACCCCTCCTACAACTGTGAAGCCCCTGTTTACGGTCACCCAGGGCGACAGACGCTATGGCAACATTCCACTTCACTTCATTCCAGCCCCCATCACCTGGGAGACCCACAAATCTGAGACAAAGACAAACCAGGATGATAAAAAAAAATGGGGGAAGTGGAGAGAGGGGGGTGGGGGTCGGGGGTAGAGGAAGGACATTCTTCTTGATGCCTGCTGAGACCAAAAACACCTGGAGGGTTTCTAAATAATCTGATTTCTAGTTCACTTTTTCAGCCTCGGCCCGACAAATGAGCTGGTTTTTTGCCCTCACCCTCTCGCTGATGGCTCCGTACTTGATGGCGAGCTCGTCCCGATCGGCTCTGCTGTGGGCCAGCAGGTCCTCCAGTCTGGCCAGCTCTCCCTGCAGCACCCTGTTCTCCTCCTGAAGGGACATGACGGAGGACATGGCTCCAGCTGCACACGGAGGGATAAAGGGCAGCCATCAGGGCAGAGGAAATAGAGGATTTGATGGTTAGATTAATGATGGACAGTCCACTCACTATCATTGAGGTTCTTGGTGACTATCTCTCGAACTCTTGCTGGCAGACATGTAGGGGGGGCGTCAGGTGAGGGGCCCCGGATGGTCAGCCTCTTCTCCTCAGACAGGACGCTCTCCCCCAGCCGCTGATGTACACAACACACAGATATAGATGAAAGAGGAAGACGCAGTGTAGCTAACATAAAGGTGATGATGATGGGATCGCCACAGCTACGCAGCCCCAAACACAAACATGCAGAACGAGCAGCTTTAGTTGTCACAACCTGTCAGCACATAATGAAACCACTGATCCAGGAGCCCTGCTGAGCCTCACCTGTATCACTGACTCCAGCTTGTTGGAGTCAGGGTCAGAGTTTTCCTCAGCGCTCATGGTTGCTATTTTAAATCCAAGAAAATAGGATTAACTCAGGCAAAGATTTATAATTTTCCCAAATTGAACATTGATCCTTCCTTTCTTTCCTTTCCAGCGGACGCAGAAAAAGGAGAAAAGTTTGCCTCTTTAATCTGATTAGACTTCTTTCCAGGCAGACAAGGTTTTTGGCAGGAGAGGAGGTGAGCGCGTCAGTCCTGTCCCTTCCTCAGGGACTCTCAGCCAGAGATTGAGGACAGCAGGATTAGCAGGCTTTACCCCCCCCCCCCCTTCCTCCTCCTCCTCCTCCTCTTCCTCCTCCTCCTCCTCCTTACTCTTACCATGCACTTGATCATTGCATTTTAAATGCCTACACACACTACTACTACTAAGCTACACAACAACTGCAGTAGGAGAGAAGATATCTTAGCAAAGGCTAAACAGGTCATCCTTGAAGTTTTATACCCATAAATACATGGAAATATGTTATTTAGGGAAGAACAAAATGGCACAACTAAGTACCAAAATGTATTTGAAAGACAAACCCCTCCATGATAAGCCCTGCTGTCATTAATAGACCAATAGGAAATTCATGTTAATCTTTAACAAGCTACAGACTGATTATACGTTGCCTTGCAGAAGTAGTAACATCAGTAAAACCACACATTTTAAGTTTTTTATTGGGTTTGATGTGACAGCCTGAAAAAAAAAAGTACACTGCAAAAATTATCTAGAAATAAGTAAACATTTCTTTAATTAAGTGTATTTACCCTTAAATGAGTAGATAGATACAATGATATGCCAATGTAGAGTATTTTACTCTTAAAATAAGATACTCAGATAATATGCATTTGAAATAAGACAATGCAATTGTTTTTTCTTATTTTAAATATAAATAGTCTTATTCCATTGGCAAAGGGTCTCTTACCTCCTCAATTCACAACAAAATGCATTGATTTTAAGAAAAACTAATTATTAATATTTCAATTGTTTGCAGTGTAGATAGTTGAGAAATAGAAGTTATGTTTTTGTTTGCTTGATTTTGTATTTTTTTTACAAGTGAAATTCTGAAAAGTGTGGTGTGTATTTATATTTTGTCCCACTGAGACTACACTAGGACTGGGCAAATATTTGCATTTGCGCTATAATCGCAATTTTGCCAAATTCTATTTTACAGTAGCAGTGCAGATGCACCCAAATCTAGTCACAATACATTTAAAAGGAGTAAGACAGTAAATTTCTTCCTCCAACCTTTTAGGTGGCAGTAACACATTTAAACTTAGTATGCCGCGACACTGCAGGGAAGACCTTGCAGCTAGCACCCAGATCCATGTATGATAATAGAAGTAAGAACCTTTTTACGCAAAGGTCACAATTCGCATTTGCAATATTGCAAAATTGCATTTGCAATATTGATTGAAAAAAAAAAAATTAAGATTTTTGGCAAAATCGTTCAGCCCTAGATAATACTTTGTAAATTTACCTTTGTGTCATTCATTAAAAGTTTTTGTGGCACTAGTGGGCTTTATTTTGTAGTGTTCAGATAGGAAATATGTGGAGAAAGAAAGAAAGAAGACTTGAAGCAAAGGTTAAACGAGTACTCAAAGCCGAGACAGATCCGTTGAGGACTAGTAAGCCCTTGTAGAACCACCTACTAGCTTTGCACATCCACAGCATAATTTTTTTCTTAATTCGTCTTATAAGCATGCCTTAGCTCCATCAGGTTTTAGATTCCTGCCTTCACTTTCACCAAGACACTTCAGCAAGAATTTAGCTTATAGATGTGATCTGATCTAAGCTTTGGTTGTGTGCTATATAGCATTTTATTAGGTCAGAGGACCCCAAAGCATTTTAAATTACATTCAGTTATTCCCACACTAATAGTGGAAAGCTACATTGTAGCCACAGCTGCCCTGGGGCAGACTGATATAAGCAAGGCAAGGAGGGAAGGTGGGTGAAGTGCCTTCCCCATAGACAGAAACTGGAGGAGTGGGGGAGACCTACTGGTTACAGGATGAACGCCTACCTCTTGAACATCTGTCACACATCAAGGGTGAAACTGTGCCCCATTTTCAAGTCTTTGAATCCGCTAACAGGCTTTTTATTTACAGGATTGCTCAGTATTTAGATCCATCCATCTTCCAATCAGCTCTGACCAGTTTTCCTGGACCTGTAAAATAATTGCATCCCCACCCGATCTTCAAACTGTCTGCATGTATCAAAGAAACGTATGAATGTGTCTGCACCCACACACCTGATCTTCCAGCCAGGTGAAAATCAATTCTTCTTTTGCAAGCAAACTTTATGGTGACAGCTTTTCAAGGTTTTATAACACATATTAAGTTTTCACTGCAGTTTGTAGCACTTTGTGGTACTTATGTAAAGTGCCTTATAAATAACATTCTTCTTATTGTTATTATTATCATCAATGCTATTAAAATTTTGATTTCCGATCTTTCGGTTTTGAGCACTGACTGATGCAATATATCAGCACAAATCATACATTCTTAATTCATAGTACCGGTACTCTAACATAGAAACACAATTAGCAACATATTTAAGAACAAATGACCCATTTGTTATCAACCATTACATGAACTGCAGACTTGGACAGAAGGGGAGTGTTTCTATCAGTACGCTGATATCAGTTTAGATGCTGCCCAATAGGCTTTTTTGGCTGATATCAGACTGGCTTCTGATATGAATATTGGATCGGAACATCCCTTCTTGGTATTATTAAACTTCATGGCTTACAAAGTCATCTTTCTTTTACAGACATTCTCAAACTGCCAGTAAGACACAACATGTGCTCATTTTAAAGAGTGAACAGAACCTGTTTGCACGTCTTTGTGCTCTCTTTATAAATCTGTATAAATCACCCACAACACACCCATTTATTATTCCCCCCCCCCCACGTATTTTAGTGCTTATTCATATTTTTTTAAGATAAGCCCCATAGTGGTTTCAACATAGACTAAAGCCTTGTCTTTTACATCTTTTCTTTTAACCATGGCTTTCTTCCTATCAATATTCCATAAAAGCTCTAATGAATGGTCCAAATCTGACTTTTAAGCCACATGCAATAAAAACGCGTCAAACTTTTCATCATCTTACTTTGACACACCATCCCCCAAGTGACACATGGTGGATGATTTTTATGGGGATGCATTTCTTCAAATGGACAAGGAAGCTTATCATAGTTAAATGGAAGAATTAATGGATGGGGCAAAAACAGGGCATAAACTTACATTAAACCTGTTAGAGGCTGCAATGTCTTGACACTGAGGGTAGTTCACGTTCCAGCAGGACAACACTCCTAAACAAATGTTATCATTTTATATGTTCTCTATTCAATCTGACCGAGAAAATGGAAAGAGGATGTGCAAACATAATAGAAAGCTACCCCAAAAACTCTGTGTTGTCATAATATTATAATCCATAACAAGGTCTTGCTTTATAGATATGACAAAATGTGAAATGTGGTTTTAAAAGTTTATGTTGCTCTTATTAGTTTGGTTAAACCAGTCATTTCACTGCCTCAGAACGGAAAGATGACAAGCATTAAACACAAGGAGAGGTTACCCTGTGATGGTAACAGGACTGTCATAGTTACACACAACAGGGTCAATGTGTTAAAACAAGACACCCCCCACACTGCTTTAACTGCTTACACACTCATCCGTCCTGAAGGTCATATTAGATAGACTTCCATTCAGTTTCTACTCTTTCTACATTCTAACCTTTAATCTTACCTTAAACCTAACCCTTACTGGTACATACCTCCCCCTAACCTAAAGCTAAATCCCATCTTAGTCTTAAACCTAAGCCTAGAACGTGAAGACTAGTAAAAGGTCATCACTTTACTTCAAAGTTCTTTCTTTATAGGTAAAATGCACCAAAAAATTTCTTTGATTCTGTGCAACACACACACACGTACAAACATAATATTTTTAAGTACAACTCTAAAAGATGTTTTCCAAGTGTTTTATAGTAACCAATGCAGTAAACTGATTTGTTGAAATCACTTTTGTACAGGCAAGAAACTTAAACTACTTAAAGTTTGCAAAGTGGGATTGAGACATTGTTGGTGTGATGTGCAAAAGCTGATAAATGGGTCAACAGACACAAAAGAATAAACATGAGTTTCTTTTGGGGGGATTTGTTTATATCAATCTAAGGAACTGCTGGCCAAAAGTTCAATTATTATCTGCTTAAGTCAGCTGCCCCCTGGTGGTCAATTTATCACATTGCAGGTGTGACTTAAATTAAAGCTTTTTGATAAAAGAGGAATATTTATAAATATTTCTAGCTAAAGCCAAACTGCGTATTATTTTTTTGTATTATAAAAAAACAACTTAAAACTAGTAAAGTTGATCTGCTTCCTCTTTATTTCATATGTGTTGCTCCCATAAAAAGGAACCCAACCAGCTTCCTAGTGATTCACCATCAACATCCTCTTTATTTTAAAAGCCAAAAAGCAAACAGAAGCACTAAAAAACACACCCCTACCCACATACGCCCAAGTTTTCAAAAGCATAGAGGAGTTGGAGGCGGAGCGAAGAGGCTGCAACAATCAGAGCCAATCCGGCTTTCTGTTCTTTTTATTAATAAATTATTAATGCATTATTTTTCAGTTATAACGCCTGAAAAACAGACTGTTAAGGCAGCATCGGTATAAATAGATGCATGAAGAAGCATCGCGCATCTTCATCATGTTTTGCAGCAGATCTCCTCCACTTCCCTCTCTGATAAACAGCCTCACCTACTCTGATCAAGCTGCTGCTCTGTCCTCCGTTAGTCTCCTCTGTAGACCATATGTAGAGATAACAGTCCCGATCCAGAGCCGGCAGGAGGAGAGGAGGACCATCCGTTACGCGCTGGAGCTGCTTCTGGTTCCGAAATCCTCTCCATGCTTTTTCCGGGGAGGGACTTCCAGCTCCCCCCGCCTCATGGGCTGCTGCTGGATGCCGCTACATATCTGCAAATCTCTGTAAATGGAGAGGTCCTACTCCTTGTTTTGAACGCTTTCTTAATCAGTTTAAATTGTATTACTCCTCATTGAAAATTTTGAAATCTGTTTCTGCCAAAAATAAAACGTTACTGCCAGTATTTCTACTTTTCTTTTGTTTTGAATCTTGCTTTATTTTTATTTATTGGCCTTATTGTTTATGTATCTGTTGTTTTGTTTTTAGCCCCATGTTTCTGTCTTTTTTTTCTCTACCGACGTTGAAATGTCTGTAACTCAACGAGACTTTAGTACACTATTGGTTTGTTATTTAAATAATAAAAAAAAAACATATGTGCAAATCTTTACCAATATCTTAAAAACACTTATTTGTTATTAAATATCGTTCTTTTAGATGTATTGGTCTATTATGATCCTTTCGGTTAAGTTTCTCGTTGATCTAACTTACTTTTTATTTAGCTGCAGAGGTGGGTACTAATTACTTAAATACATTAACTTGTGTACTTTTATGGGGAAAAATAGATTTTATTTTTATATATTTTTTAGTTTAACTGTACTTTCCACTTCAGTAGAGATATGAAGTGGTAGTGCTATTTAAAGAAAGAAGATTGGGTTATTTCTTGTCCTTGCACTGATTTAGACAAGTACTCCCTCTGAAAAAGAAAATTTACATTGATGTACCAACTACCAGTTTTAGTCTGTGAGGCAGACACCCTGTCTGCTTTTAAGGCTAGGCTTAAAACTTTCCTTTTTGATAAAGCTTATAGTTAGAGTGGCTCAGGTTATCCTGAGCTATCTCTGTTGTTATGCTGCTATAGGACATAGGGACCCCTATTTCATCATTCTGCTTCATTCTGTCTCTATCATCCCACTCTGCACAATCTATTACCGGTAGTTCAATCTCTAACGTTCTGCTCTCTCTGCTTTTTCTCATATTAGCTTCACCTCGTCTGTTCCTGTTTGGCAGTGACACCATCCTGGAGATAAAATATCTGCTGTGCTGCTGCCATCAACACCTTTGTTTATAGATTTTGGTGATCAGCCTATTTTCCAGTGTAGTCCTGTTTCTCTGACTTTGAATGGTTGGATGTACTCTCTTCATCCTCTGACATGGGAGCTGGTTCAGAGCTCGTCTTCCTGGCTGTGTGTTTCCTGTTTTTGTATCTCTGCTTCTGTCTCCTTGTACCCCAGTTGGTCGCTTACACTGAGCCTGGTTCTGCTGGAGCTTTCCTCTCCACTGTCACTACAAGCATGCTTAGTGTGAGGGATTGCATTCGAATCAATGAGTCGATGCAATCAGCTGGGTTAACTCAGATGCTTGTTGCGTTTTCAATACGGTTTCTGGCACACAGCACTACTTACAGTTCTTTTAACAATGGCTTTCCTGTTGCCACTCTACCATGAAGACCACATTAGTCTTGTGAACAGATTCCATCACCTAACCTGTAGATCTCTGCAGTTTATCCAGAGACACCATGTGTAACTTTGAGTTGGTCTTGGTAGGTTTGCAGTTGTACCATCCTCTATTTCCATATACACTAAACAGCGCTCTGCAAGACGTTTAAAGCTAAGAGAATCTTTTTAAAGCTTGCTTTAAAGTTCTCCACAACTTTATCGCTGACCTGTGTGGTTTGTTCCCAGATTTTTCTCCACAAATCAGATAATTGTAATGAGATTAGATTACACACAGTTGGACTCTAGTTAAGACGAATCATCCGGCAACTTCTGAAGGCAAGTGGCTGCAAACAAAACAATAAAAACATTAAACAAATCAGGCAAACCACGCTTTTAGATTTTTATTTGTAAAAAAAAAAAAAGTTTTAAATCATGTACATTTTTTTGTATTTCACTGTAATATACCAGTTTGTTTGGTTCTTCACAGAAGACCCAGATAAAATATGCCAGATTAATGTTTGTGGTTGTAGTTTAGCAAAATGTGAACTTAAACAGGGTGTGATTGCTTTCGCAGGCTACTGTGCATGAAAGGACGGAGAAAAAGAAGAGGAAGAAAGGCCACATTAAGACTGTCTTTTAATAAAAATACCTTCTTATTCCCGTTTTTATTTTGAGACTTTCCCAGCAAACTGAACACACCCTGCAGCTGTAACGATCGTCACACAGAGCTCATCCCTCTAAAAAGGCGCAATACAGCAACCATCAAAAGGACACCGACAAAACAAGTGAAATATACAGTTTATTTACATTTTACACATACTTTAGGTCTATTTCCAGGAAGGCACTTCATACTTGGGAAGAAAGAAAAGAAGATTTGATGTTGGGTAAAAAGGCACATTCCAGAAAGGATAAAGATAAACGAGACATTTGGAAGAAGAAATGAACAAGAAATGACAAAACTAAAAACAAAAACATAGAGAATCACTTCTTACCCCCAAAGATGATTTAAACAAAACAGATTATATTCAACCTAAAGCTGATTATCAAATATTAAGAGATCCTTATGATCTTCTAAAACAAGGAGCAAATAAAAACTATTGAATAAACAAGAACAGAAGCTGTTTTACAGCTGAATGAAAATGGGAAACTTCAACTATCTCCCAATAAACGCTTTGAGATGAATGATGGTTGTGAGGCGAGATCCCTTTGGGAGTGATCGATGAACATAGATGTTTTAAAGACAGGTGGTGAAATCTGACTGTGAGGAGATCATCGGTGAAACGATGACAAAAGGATAAGAAAGCTCCAGGAACAATTCAATAAAGGAAGAGAACAAATACCTTTCACTGTTAGTGTGAGGAGACAAATTTCCCTTGTTTTTAAAAAGTGATCTACTGCATAGCAGAGTAAAGAGGCTGTAAAAATCTCCAACTTTGTTCCTTTAGAGTGTGTTGGTCAGCAGGCTGTCCTGCATCCGAACTGAGAAAGCTCAGCAAGGAAACAGTGAAAACGCCAAAACACCTGCTTCTTTACATCAACAATCGTCCTGTCTGCAGGAATGTAAGGAACCTGAGAGGGGCCTTTTGGTTCTTACAGCTCAACTGAACTGGACCCATCCTGATTTGGAGTCGTCTTTGTTGGAGCTGTGGGGGGGTAGGAGATGAAAGCGATGATGGAAAACAGAAAATGAGATGTGATGGAACAGACGTGATTTAAAAAGAACAAAACAGACACATACTTGGATCCAGCAGATGTGAAATCCCCCCACATATCGGAGCTGGGCTGGGCTGCAGGGACAGGAGAGCCGAGGTCTAACAGAGGAGCTGAACAAGTCAGGAGAAATTCTGTTGACTTCATATACTCTAATGTTTCCGGGATAATGATGCATTTGAAGAATGAGTTGGTTACCAGCGTTGGGCTGTGCAGCCGGAGCAGTCTGCAGCCCTTCAGGTGGTGGCAGGAAACCTCCTGGTTTTCCTCCTGGAGGAGGAGGAAGCAGACCCCCACCCACAGCTCGAGGTTTGGCACCGCCGGCTTCCTTCTTCTTAATGTTCTGAAGAGGAGGTCAGATCAGCTTCAACATCTTAAGATTTTTAATCTGGAGATTCTTGATTATCTGTATTCTCACTCCGATGCTGATCTTGATGGTCTGTCCCTCTTTGAAGCTCAGGTCTAGTTTAGGCGCTGAACTCTGAGAAGCCTCCAGTTTAGCCAGATCCCCTTCCTGTTTGACCCACCTAGAAAGAATCGGTGCCAAAGAAACAATTAAGGCGCTACAGGAGACAACTGAAAAAACATATTTTATGTTTTCAAAGCTTTAGTGATGAAATCAAAAAATATATTTTAACATCTATTTAGCAATACTGCAGAAAGCAAGAATATTCATACATACACACACACACATATTGTTTACACATATTGTCACAGTCTTGGTTCTTTTGAGTATTCAGTTTTACTTTGCTCCATGTTTTCTATTTTTATTGATTCAATTCCTATTTTGTTGTGTTTTCTGGATATATTATAGTTCTTAGGTTTTTATGGGTTGCCCTCTTGTTGCGGTATCCTTTTCCCTAGCTCCTTTCTAGACTGCTCTCTTCACACCTGCTCCCAATCAGCTCGTTAGTCCTCTCTTTGTTCAGTCTCCCATAAATACACTCCTTATGCAGTTCCTTAGTGCTGGTTCCTCATCTTTCCCTGGCTCCTCATGATTGTTTTCACCTGATGTCTCCATGGTTCTGGTTTGTATTACATTTTAAGTTGGATTTTGGATTCCTGCCTCTGTTAACTGTTATCACTAATCAAAACTGCAAGAACTCACCTCTGCCTCCGGGTCCTCAAAACGACAACCTAACCCTGACATACGTGTGTGTGTGTGTGTATATATATATATATATAATTTTCATTTACCCAAAACGTTCACTCATTGAACAACAAAACAATCTAGGAGAAATATCAATTCTGAGAAAATAAAGTTGTTTTTTTCTTTCCCTTCATACTTAGAAAAGAAGGAAATTATTTATGCCCTTCTCCATAATGACTAGAAGACTTTTATTGTTGCTACCACAATCTAATTCTTTTCAACAGAGCTTGAATTTAAAGGTATAGTGGAGGATTTTCATGAATTTTTAAAAAGACTGGAGGCCCTCTTTGCCATTATCCTTTTCTTTAGTTAACTAATTATTATATCCAATTAAACCCAAATCTGACAGGGGTATGAATAAATTTAGGCTTGACTCTGGTAATCTCGCCTTACTTAAAGTGGTCCTGTATAGCCACATTAAAGTCAAACGAGTCTCCACGATCAGCGAATCCCAGACCGATGAAAGCATGACGTCCTTGTGAAAAAAAGAAAAGAGGAAAAAAAATCTATAGCATATATTTCTTTGTATTTTTTCCAAAATCAAAATGAGAATCTAGAGGGAAATGTTCTTACCTGTTCCGTCCTCTATCCGTATTACAAAGTACCTGCTGGAGTCTGTGACTGCCTCCACTGCCGATCCTGGATACTGCTCAACTGGAGCCTGAGCATACAGCTCTCCTGCAGAGAACCAGTCACACCAAACAGCTGTGGGGTTATTTCAGGTTGCAGGGAGTAAACAGATAAAAACGACAGATAAATGCAGTAATGTATGAACATGCCTCTGAAAACAGAAAGTAAAGCTGCTTTGAAAAACACTGATGTGGACTGTTACCTAATTACAGCACGTCATGCCACCTTCCACTGCTATTACAGCGAGGTACATCATTTGTGGTTTGTTTCAGATGTGTGTCAGACCAGATACAAATCTAGCTACAGATTCTCAACAAGATCTAGACCAGGACTTTGACCTGGCCATTTTAACATGGATAACGAATACACTGTGATCTGAACCATTTCAGGAGTGCATGTTTAGACACATTATGCATGTCTCATATTTTTGGCAGCCTCTAACAGGATTTCTTTGCCGACAGTCTTTTTAGCCCCATCCCTTTAAGTCTGGGCAGCTTTCCTGTCTATGTCAGAGAAAATCTTCCACACTACAGTGTTTTACATGACATCAACAGGTTTGAATACCTTTTAATTGTAATTAATCGATTATTGAAATAATCGTCAACTAATTCGGTCACTGATTAATCGTTAACTAGAGTATAGAGACTGCAAAACGTGTCTTTAACTAATAGAGCAACCAAATCAGAGCAGTAATTATACCAAAATTGTAAAAAAAAAAATATATAAACATTTTGCATCCCAGTTTACTAATGATTTTGTTTGTCAATATGCTCCATCTAGAACTCCTCAAGTGGAAAAGTTTTAGTTTCACCTGGTTTAATTTGTAGATAATCTTCTTTAAAGAATCTTTGGTTATCAGATAATTAATCAAAAAAAGATTAACAGATAATTCGATTTGCAAAATAATTGTTAGTTGCAGCCCTAATATCTTTTATCAAAGTCCTCTGTATGGATCTCAGTGACCGACTCTGTCTTAATTCACATATTTATAAGACAGTTACTCCTGCATCCAGATACTAACGTGGCATAAACCTAGCCTTCTTATCTGCAGCTCAACTGAAATATTCTAGTCAGTGCGTTGGTAAAGTTTTTCCTGTCTGGGATTTATTTTCAGATGCATTCGGACTGACTGAGTCCGTGTCTTACATTCTTGTTGAAATCACAGCTTTATTTTGATGGGAAATTAATCTAAAATTTGCAAGATTAGGAAAAAGAGAAATTTTCAACACCCTAAATCAATCATGACTGGTCTATTGTAAAAATAAAGCAAAGATGTAGGTCCTTTCTAATGAGGTGCCATCATTTAAAAAGAGTTTTTACCCGTGTTTCTGTCCTCCAACTTGATAAAGGCCTTCTTGCCTTTAGCTGTGATTTTCAGCCTTCCGCTCCATGCTGGCTCATCCAGCTTCCAGTCAGCAGCACTGAAATTAACAGCAAAGAAACAAAAAAACAGGAAGAACAAAGGAAAGTGGTTTGTGTGATCCTTATTTATCCAGAACATGTGACTCAGCGTCTGTTTCAGTTTACTTGTTCACATCAGAAGGAAGTGAAATCCTGTAAGAAGGGTTAAGTTAAAAGAGAACGGTACTATTTTTAACAGTTAGAGAATGGATTATATATGATATATTCATAACAGCCACATCACATATCAATCTATTGGTTCATTTAAAAGCACCTCCGTGGCTGATAATGACTGCAGCAAATTGCCTGTAGGTCCTTATCTAACACTGCATACTATAAATGCCTCTCAAATGAAGTCATTAAAGTTTTACAATGGATCAGAGCTTTAACATCACTATGGCTATGTATGAATGTAAACCATTCCATTCAAATTCAACACAGGTCTCTGGATGCCTCTGTCAGGTTTCACTATCCTGGTTTTGGCTGTAAAGTTCTTCACGTCAAACCTGACCAGCTTTCCTGACCCTGTCAAAAACACCACAGCCTTTAGCATGAAGCTGCCACTGCCATGAAACACATTAGAAAGGGAATGCATGTACTGATATGTGTGATGAGCTTTCCATCACACATAGGATCTCAACTCAAGAGAAAAAACATGTCTCAGTAGTTGTGCCATAATCTCCACAACTTTAATCTGTGATTAACACCTTTTGTTTACTAATATTCTGTAAGAAACTGTTAGAATCTTAACTGGACATAAATATTAAAGTAAAAATGCTGTATATAAATTGATAAAACAATTAAAATTTTCTTTTTTTCATGAAACAAAATGATAACCACATCATCATTCCTTTGACTCCAAAACTACAAGCCGATTTGACTCAAACAAATTGAGTGCTTTTAAAAAGAGCTGTATTTTAATAAATTAACAAAAGTTATGACTGATTGACTTTGTTGATCTCACAGGGGAGAAATGTACTTGTTAAATCAGCTCAAATAGTAAAAAAAAAAATAGAAGAAGGTGCCAAAGGAAGAAAAAAGGAGCACGGGATATATACATTTCATCCACATATGACAGCTTTTTTGTTTTTATAGCAGGATTTTTATACAGGGTTATTGCACAGGGTGTTTACATGGGTGTGTATATATATATATATATATATATATATATATATATATATATATATATATATATATATATATATATATAGTTACTGCACTGTATTATTCTTTGGTGCTTTAAATAAAGCTAATGACATTCTTTAGTCCTAAGAGAAAGAAAAAAATACAATGAAAGTAAAAGTTAAGTTTATAACAATGTTTTATCCAAACTTTAGATGTAGTTATCAGTAAATGAGCCAAGTTAGTTTAAAGGAAAGCTCAGTTTTAAAGAAAAACACCTGAATAAACAACTTCCGCTGAAACAGAACCAAAGAAAAAAATATAATGCATTTTCGAAGTTAAAAAGTAAAGAGTAACTACTGTAAAAAAAAAAAAAAAAAAAAAAAAAAAAAAAAAGGCTAAGGATGTTGGTGTCACATTTCCGTAAACTACCGTTTTTAACTTTACTCTCCATTTGGCGGCTGGTTTAGCGGAAACGTCCAAATATTTTTAATTCTCTTTATAAATTATAAACATAAACTAACAACGAATACAGCTAGCACGTATCATGTTTAAAGTAAATCTAGAGAACAGAAAAAAAACATACTTCTGAATTGTGCTGACAGCTCAGTTGTCCGATAATGGAAACATGAATAATAGATTAGCTTGCTGAGCAGCAATTTCGACACTTTCTTACCGATATCCACGGTTGGAAGCCCGCGGTGGGATTCGGTAAACATGGACCTCCGGCTTCACGCATAGCATCGACTCATAAGTGTTGTCCTCTGCCATTTTGTAAAGTTTCACTAAACCAAAAGACAACTTCCGACTTTCAATGGACGAACAACACCTCACTCTGCCGCTGATAGTCGGCTGACTCGGAGCTGTATCCAAACACCGCCCCCTTCTGGTCAGGAGTGGAGGGGCAGAAGGGGGAGGAGCTGTATCCAAACACCGCCCCCTGGTGGTCGGGAGTGAAAGAGCAGGGACAGGAGCAAATAGTGGCTGAGGTAACTTGGAAAACAGCCATACCTATTCAAGGTAAAACATCCACTAGTTAAATATGGTTCATTCTATTAGAAATAGTTCATACATTATTCAGAATAAAAAATAGGGGTTTGATTGTTTTGCAAAGAAGGCAATTCAAAATCCTATTAGTTTTACAGTTAAAACAAGTAAATCAGAGGGAAAGAGTATTATTAAAGAAAAACTGATGGGTAAATGGCAAAAAAGGTGGGATGAAGAAAAAACAGGAAGATGGTTTTATAAAATTCAGAGGATAGTAGGAAAAAGAAGAAATGGAAGAGGAAACAGAAATGAGGAGAGAATGATAAGGTTAAGATTTGGGCATAAAGGACTTAAACACTTTTTAAAATTCAAAAACATACTACTGGCAAATATGATTACTGTGGAAAATATGAAACAATAGAACATGTTATACTGGAATGTCATAAATTAGAAAGCGAGAGAAGATATATGAGGAGAAAGTTTAAAAGGAAAGGAAAAGATTAATTTATTTGATATTTTGAGGAAGAATTTGGGGAGTAAACAAATAAAAATAATTATTTGACTTTTAAAGAAAACTAAATTTTCTCATAGAATTTGATTATAGAGAGGGTAATTGTGCGTATGATATAGATAGAATACAAAGTTATGTATAAGTGTGTATTTTTTTTTTCCCTTAGAAATTACATTTATGTTTATCATGTAGATAGTCCATCACGAACCACACTCACATACTCCATTTTTGCCAACCACCAATAAATCCAAGAGGAAGAAGAAGTTAAATTCCACCTAACATTTTTTTTCATTGTAAATTGATTGAATGTTTTTAAATGGCAGAAATGCTTCAGATTACACCTGATTTATAAATGTCACTTCTTATAATTCAGGTTGATCGATCAATCAGAGTAAGTCTGAGACTGCAGTAGTCATTCAAAGTAGGACTTAAAAGTGCCCATTAAAGTGGGGCCTGGATTATTGGATAAACAGTAATTGGTCTGCTTGTTTGTTTTGTCATCTCCGACTGTTGTGGGATTTCTGTTTTTGTGCTCGTACTGCAAAAAGCCTTTTGATGATGGTTTGGAAAACCTGTAGCTCTACCATAAGCTCATAATAGTAGACACCCAGACAGACACCTGGCCTTTTGCAGACATGTCACACTCGAACCCAACAGACCTTTATTGTGAAATTACATGGAGCTGAAAAATATTTTCAGCTCACAGAGGCTTATCTTAGCCATCTATTAAACAACGAGACATTTCTCTCTTTTTGATCCTCTGATGAAATCATGGGTCCCTTAAAACCAAGGATAGATGCTTTCAATGGTGTTTTATTCTCAGTATTTATAAAGCTCCAGTCAGCTTTGTTTCCTCTTGCCAGTAAGCACCTTCCGCATTGAACCAGAACCCAGCATTTGCATTGACACTATTTTTTATAAGTTCCAAGAACAGGAACAACTGCAGTCCAGTGTCTTTGTCAGTGGTAACCAGCAGGCGCCTCAGTCAGTACAAAACCTTCAGGTTTGGTCACACAGATGTGATGACATCCCCCATCCCTGAGAGAACTGGACATTCAGAACCACATATCCAACCATCTAGACTGGTTGATTGCGAAAAGCCACAAGGCAGAGGCTAAGTACAGCTGATCTAAAAGATCTTCCTCCCTTTAAAATCTCCTTTTTATGAAACAGGTTCAAAACCCTTCAGCTCACTTTTCTGAGAAAAAAAAAAAGTTAAATATCTAACCAACTACAGATACTATTTAACATTACTTCATGCCAGAATTTCTTCTTTATTTTACATTCTTGTCTTAATTGGTGAAATGTATTGATTGTATGACTAACATTATTTATATATGTGACAAATTCCAATGTAATCCTGCAGTTTCTATTCCCTATATGCTTATATAAGCAAAAAAAAAAAAAAAAAAAACAATAATCAAAATCTATTAAATATGAGTCCACCATTAGCAGGTTTTTACCTCCATACAGTGAAACTACCAATAAAAAGTTATGAAATTACCCGAAACATCTCTAAGATGTACCCATCATGAAGGAATTCTCAGCCTGTGGCATACATTATTTACATTGAATAATGTAAATAATGTAGATGATCTTGGCTGCCTAGTTCAATATCAAACTGCATTTGCATCTTCATTCTTTCCGACTTTAATATATCATTTAAAAATCTAACTTTTTTCATTGCATGGCATCATGAAGAGATGTTGATAAAATTTTAATAAAAAAAATAGATGCTGTCCTGTTGGCGAGTAGTGATTGTTACCTCCAGCAACCATATTAAAACCAATTTGATATTTTAGTGGAATTTTCTTCCCTACATAAAGGTTGCTGGTATATTTTTGGATTAATGTTCAAATGGAGGGAGACACTGAACTCTGACATAAACAATCTATCAGCAAACCCGAGGTGAATACATCAGAGTGTATACATATAAAATTGCTAATGATCACTTTACACAGAAAATAAATAAAATACCCAAGAATGTATCTTTAAATGTTTATTAAAGGGTTTTTGAATTTCATTACGATTCAAGTTTTAAAACGATGACATCAAATGGGCTTCAAACTAGATGACTGTCTTTGAACATCTACAATAAAGCATAATTGGTTGATCAATAATGCAAAATTGGTGTCAGTTTGAATTCATCACAAAGACAGACTGATAACATACACCTTTGTTAGAGTATGATCTGATCCAAAACCCAACAGAAGGGTTTATCTTGGATGCTTAAAGTGATAGGTCCCAATTCTAGTTGCTTGCAGCAGAGTAAATAAACTCAAAGCTTTATTAAGACCTGAACCTTAAATGCAGCACCTTTAGACAGCGGGGTGGATAAAGTGCAGCCAAATTCCAGAAAAGAGGGGCATCACATCAATACGTCTAAAAGTGTATTTAGGGTATCTGTTCGGCAAGAAAAACGTCACTGAGTGCAGAGAGGAATTTTCTAAAAAGTAAAAACTCCAGTAGTGGGCAGATGGCAAAATGTATCACAAGCACTAAAACCGCTTCAAAGTTAAGCCAAAATAGCCAGTAGTGAGTGAATGTGGTCAGGCAGGGTAAAGTTAAGGCATAAAGTCCTTTTCTAAAAAATCCAGATCTGTTTGTCCCTTGGTCAGTCACTGCCCCTTTACTTTAAATATCGTGTATCATTTATTTTTGTTTGCATAAATAATTTGATACACAGAAAACGTTAAAATCTTAAATATTTTTTTAATCCTTTGTATTAAACATTGCTTCTGCTAATTATGGTGCTAATCAATATTCAGGCTGATTCCAATGAAATTAGATTAGGAACTATTCTCTTGCAGTCACATATTGAAGTACTTATTAAGCATAATTTAAGAGGAACTTCATGTAGTTTTCAAAGTGCATACTTCCCTGGTGGATAATGCATGATGGGTAAGAAGTGTCTCCATTGGGCCAAACTGCCAAGGAGCAACAGGACCAGTCCCAATTCAAACCTACTTGGACTTTTTGATACCAGCTGTCAGTACTTGCAACCTCTTTATTTTAATCATATTTTTTACTTATCTTTGAAAGCAAGTTAATATGATAAAACTCTTATGTATGAAAAAAAAAAAAAAAAAAACTAGCCCGGAAGACATCTGTCAAAACCAGGAAGATAAATTTGGCTTCGTTCCACAGAGAGCAGAATAAAAGGTACGATCTATGATATTTGACAAATTTCAACATGGCATCCCTCTGGGCTTAATGCTGCCATTTATGGATCATCTTCACAGTCAGACATTGTGCTTCAGCTCCAACACTTTCTGCTGATGAGACACATGAGACAAAAACTCTTGATTCCTAAATTAGCTTCTGCAAAACCGATCAAATTAACCACATCCAAAATATATTTCTATTGCAAACCTATTTTCTAAACAGCCTACAAATCTCCTGATTTAAAAAAAAATGTCACAAAACATGTAGAAACAATGTTTAAAACAGAACTCACAAACAAAAACCAGGAAGTGATTTCATTGTTATTGCTTGTAGAAACAGATCAGGTGACTCTTGTCGTTCAGATCACCGTTTCGGGCCAGAGGTTTGCCTTCCTATTGGACCAACCCACGCACTGTGCAAAGTTTTGCTCTGACCCACTGTCTGCAGCGCTAAGACACATTTTTGGGCACTGTGAGCTTTCACTGAATAGGTCCGAGCTGCACAACCTTCTTCCACCTTGCCCTCAATCAGCTTAACTGTCAGTTCTTGGCACTGTGTACTTTATATATTTCCTCTCAGCTCTTCTAGGCCTCCTCCTGTCCCATACCCAGCATTGACCCGTTTTTTACCTGGGAGAAAATTACTCATCTGCTTGCATACCTTGCACCCCCCACCCCCCAGATCAACCAACCAGTTCTCCTTATTCTCCCTGAAGTGACAAACACTTCCCAGATTTAAAACCGGACAGCCCAGAGTATCACAGTGTGTTGGGGTGTGTGATTAAAGCCTGTTCCAAATGAGGAACAAAGGGCTTTAACATCCTTGACCTCTGCCAGTCACCTTGCCAGGTCCACAGAGGGAAAGGACAAGGCAAAAGGCAAAGATCAAATCAAAGTGTGCAGAGAAGAGATGGTGGACAAGTAGATTTAACTCCTAATTTTAGTCAAATTGAATGTCATCTCAACACTCTGCTCTTAAGAAGTCACGCAGAACACCCCGTCATTTCGCCCAAACTCTCCAAGAAGCAGCGGTTTCCTTGCAGCAGGTAGCTTCAGTTTATCTGCAGAGCCGGAAGCCGGAGGTGCCATCGGGACCAGTGGGCTGACGGATCACCTGATTGTTTGGGCGAACTGCTTCTAATGGTTGCTGCACATTCATACGTGGCGCCCTGTTGACATGACAAGAAAGACACTTAGTGGTTCTTTAGCAATTCAACTATTTAACTCTACCAATGCATCAAACGGAGAAAGTCTTGAAATCATTTCACAGAGTGATATATTTCAATCAAATCAGTTTCTTCTGATATTTGTGGTACAGGTAATAAAAATCTAAAATTCTGTTTTTCATGTTGCATAACATTGATTAAAAAAGATATTTTAAAGCATAAACAACGCTGACTTCAAAGATACTCAAATTCTCAACATGCAGTGTAAGGTCACAATTGTTCCCTGCTGTAGAAGCTGGAGCTTCTAGGTGTACTGTAACTAAGATTATTATTGGAAAGTTGAGTGGAAGAAAAACAATTCAAGAGGATACCATTGCCATAACCCTGAAAGGACTGGGAGAAATTAAGAACATTAACAACTCGTGTCAGAGCCTCCTTTCACAGGCTAATAGTACCACACGACGTGTTAAATTCTGAACTATAGAGATGGGAAGCATCTCATGTGGGCAAAAAATCCTCCATTCAAGAAAAAAATTTAAATTGGCATTTAACTTGAAAGTCAGAGTGCAAGATTCTGGAGGAAGTTTCTCAACCATGGTGTTACTGAGATTGAATGGCCAGAAAACTTCCCTGTCCTGAACCCTATATGTAAGAGAAATAGGTGAGAAAGGAGGGCAAACAATAGCTAACCATCAAACTGCACAAAATGTAATTTCAAAAATTGATTTGCTAAATGGACACACTGCAATTACGAAATTGAAACTCGTTTTCTCTGAGGTTTCTATTATTCAATGAGGTGGTTTTTCACTCGTACCAAAATTGTTATATTTTTTTATAACTGTGATGGAAACGCCTTTCCCCTTCAAACAAGTCATGTGATCTGCAACTGGACTTTTTTGCCTTGTAAAACAACTAAAGGCTGATTTATACTCACAAACCAGGTCGTCTGCGTGTGTCACGGTTAACACAGATATGCAGACAGTGCCGCAGACAGGAGGCCACCGATTGGTCAAATCTACATCCGCTCTACACTATGGGTATTTCCTGTTTGGTACCGTACCAGCTTGTTTTGTTTTTATGACCGCAATTGTGGAAAACGATTCGTGAAGATGGACCAGCTAGAAGAGCGAGGTGTGTGAGAACGCTGGGACCCTTTTTCCACATGGATTCCCGCTTTTTTCACCCTCATGTCCCTCATTGTTGCACAAACTTGCCCCTTGCGTTTTTCCACTTCCTTACTGCCTCGGCCATATCTAGACCCACATTCAGTTTGTGATTGTCCCTCTTGCGTTGTGGAATAACATAGCGCGGACCATGCTTCAAAATTGGGCATAAATCAAAAATATCTGCGGCAAGCTCACTGCGACACACGGCTGCGGGAGTATAACCCGCCCTTCAGACAACCAGAAGTAGTTGGAGGATCAGAGCTGATATGTTTTTAAGAATTATCGCGCAAACAAAGGTATTAACAAGTTATTTTAATTGTATTTGTTATCTATTGGAAATATTGCAATCATGAAACTTTGCAATTCTGAAATCAGCAGAATATCGACACCAATTTCACGCACATTTGTAATGAAAATGCAGCTGATGTAGACAGACTGCAGGCAGTAAAGAGAGCATCCCAGGCTTCCAATACCTTTCATTAATGTAAAGGTAGAGCTGACCAAACACTTATCAGTAGTTCAAAATGTGTTATATTAGAAAAAAAAGCGTAATCGATCAAAACAAATTCATTTTCAGTCAAACATATATTGAGATTTTCATTAGTTCTAATGCAAACACACAAAAGTATTAAAAGTGTGAGATATATCACTCTGTGTCAGAAAATACATAAATGAGCTTCTATTTATTTTTGTTAATTCAGTTTCTAAATCTTGAAATGTAAACATATGTTTACAGCTACAAATATAATGTAATACCGGTCCTGGCTTGGATTGTCCTGAGGCGTTTCCTCTGAGGAAGCACTACCCAAAATTCTCCTCCGGGCCTCTGCATACTCTGCCTCCCGTTGCGCCAAAGACTTCATCTGCTGTGAGGGACGAGATGAGGATGTAGAGTTCCCCGTGCTCCCATTATTGGAAGGACGCTTTAAAATTCGAATCTGAGGTGGAGGAGCCGCAGGCAAGGAGTCATCTTGGACTACAATTGCTGTTCTCACAGGGGAGCTAGCAGACTTTAAATTGGTCTTCCTGAAAAAATAAAGCCATGTCAGCGTTTTTGTGTTCTTTAATTTTGCCACTTCATGGAGATGGTCACTTACTTTGCTTCCTGATTTATCTTTAGTTTTGCCTCAAGTCTTCTCTCAATTTCCTAATGAGAAATAAAAATCAGTTAGTGATCATGCAAATGATCCAAATACCTAAATGATCAAAGAAATATGACAACATAAGTCAGGAGATCATACCATTTATATTTTTTTTAACTTGAGATGCACCGATCTGATACCTCAGACATCAGCTTCGATATTAACTTATTAGATGGACTGATGATTGACACCAAACAGGCATTCTTATCCAGTCATTTAATTTTTTATTGATATCACACACAATACAGCTATAGAGATCTAGTCAGTTCTATTTTTGTGAGGCAGAGAACACACCGCAGCTAGTGATGATTGTTATCCATGTTCATTTCTTACTTTTTTTTAAATTATGTTTATGTTACGCCGGATAACTTTATACACATGGTCAGGTATATGGTTTATTCATCGACCAGTATCAACAGATACGCTCAGCTCAGATATTGGATTGGTTTGGATTAGGGCTGCAGCTAACAATTATTTTGCAAATCGATCAATCTTTCAATTATTTTTTCGATTAATTGATAACTAATCGGATAGGCAAAAGGTTCCTTAAAGGAAGATTTTGTACAGAATTAAACCAAATTAAACTAAAACTTTCCCACTGATGAGTTCTGGATAGAGCATATTGAGAGGTGAAAAAGTTTTTCTTTTTTTTTTATCCTACAAAAATATTTATACATTGCAAAATATTTATACATTTTTCACAATCTTTGTATAATTACTGCTCAAATTGGGTAGCTCTGTCACCTAAAGGCATGTTTTAGAGTCTCTACACTCCAGATAACGATTAATCAATAACTGAATTAGTTGACAATTATTTGAATAATTGGTTAATCACACAATAAAATCTGTTCCAATATTGTTCCAAGTATAGAACATGGTTTGCAAAGGGGTAATACATTTTTTTTTAAAAATGCAATCCAGAAATAGAATGTTGATAATATAAAGGATATAAGAGTAACTCAAGTTTTCTCAGATGTAAATTATTTTTGAATTATTTAAAAAAAAAAAATTCCAAGTTTTCTAATTTTCTGTTTTTACAGACTTTAATTTTTCAAATTTATTAAAATTTTATCAATGTTTCTGTTTTTCAGATTAAGTATTACGTATAAGCGTTTGCACTGAAATTAAAGAAGAAAATGTGATAGTGTAACATGCAATTCATAAATATCAATCTGAAAGACAGAAATTTAAAATATAAAACGTTAACATTTTTTATTTAAAAAATAGAATATGGAAAAAATGTAATTAAAGAAGAAAACAAGTTATTCTAAAAAAAAATAATATATATATATATATATATATATATATATATATATATACACACACACATATGTTTTAAGATTCGTCTTGCATTTTTGCGAGTTTCTATTGAATTTTTTACTTTTCCTCTAAAGTTCCATATAAACAAGTTTTTTTGCGATCAGCAACGGAACAAAATTCAGTGCACACCATTTGGGGATAGTGTGGGGATATAAACCGTATTTAAAGTCTCCAACATTTCTATGTTTGTAAAAATGAAACCATAAATAAAGCATTATGATCGACTCCAATGTTAGTTTCACTTCCTGTTATTTCCACAATGTATGGATGTAACAATTTTGCTAAAATTTGGTTTTTCATATATTGGGTTCCCCACTTGCACAGTGATATAATGTTGAAAAATGTCCCATCTATAAAAAAAATATATGTATATACACAACGTTGGAAACACTCTTTCAATTATGAGGATTTCACTTAGGAGAATGTAAACCATGACCCCAAACCATAGATAAATAAGGCCAGAAGGGGCGATTATTAATCCAAAAAAATTTAATAAAGTCCACTCATTTCTGCCAGGTGATTACTTGATGGTAAAAGTAATATTAGCATTTTCCAGTGTAAACTGTCCAACTCACCCCACTCTCCGCTGCTTCTTCCCAGCTCTCAGCTACCTCCTCATCCTCCATGTTTAACTTGAGTCTCGCAGGATGTCCCTTCACTCCTCCAGCAAACTATATCCAGTCCCAGCTGGGGGCATGAGACTGTGTGAGCAAGGACAGGCAAGACCTGCCGAGGACTCGGGTTTCACTTGGTTTTGTGGTCTGATGTAAGCTAAAGGAGCAAATTCGTAAACCTTTATTTGGCCGCGTGTTAGCCTGTTAGCTTGACGCTCGAAAGAAATAACAATGTTGGCCCCACTTCCGGTCACTTTTAATTCCGCTTCTAGGGCCTTTAAACGTAGACGAATCACTTTAACATTAAAGTAAAAACGTGAAAAATTCACTAAACGGCCTTGGGGTCCAGTCGGATGAGATCCACTGCTAAGCTAATCTAACCGTTTAGACTGGGGAGCGGAAGTGACGTCGTAACGTCAGTCCGACACGTAAGAGAGGACTGTGGGTGGAGCAGGAACAGCCTCATTAAATCCTAATAGGTACTTTCCTTGGAATAACGATAAAGATATATGTTATAAGAAAAAAATCTCTGTTTTTCTGGAATGAAAAAATCAACCTCTTTAATTATCAAGAATTTTTATGCCATTTTAAGATTTCTAAACAGTTTTTGATGCTTATCCACAAGTTGTTATAATGTTATTTAACACTAGAAGTCCCAGAGAATTTCAGTTTTCCTGCAAGCCCCCCTCCCCTCTTCAAGTTTGTTTGTGTATTCACTCTACCTTCCTAAATGTCCCTATTGTAATGCAAATAGCCTATGATATGACCAGCCCTTCTACATGAGACTGGATGAAGGCTGAAACAAACTGGCATCAGAACAAGAGCATGCTCCAAGCACTCATTACCTGCCCCTGCAACATCAGAACTTTTTGCAGGAATAACTTGATAATTCATATCTAAATCTTTTATTTAGTCAAACCTATTGAACAACCAGATATCATACAGGTCCTAGTTCCTGAGCTGAGAACAGGTCATAACCATGCTTTTCCAACAAGGCAAGGCATAGCCTATTTATATTGTCCATTCACCAACAGACTCATTTATATTGCAAAGTTTACTATGTGAAAGAAAGAACAACTTAAAGAATAATTGTATTTTGTCTTGTCTCGCCTTTTCATGTCATTAAACATTTCGATTTAGAAAATGACAAACAGTATGACTTCAGTATGGGAGAAACATTATTTCACCCAACGAAAAGCACTATATATGAAGCTACAATTGTCCCATTTAGCAGTTTGCACAAACCCAAGGTGAGTTATATTCACAACTTATATTCACCAAAGACATAAATCTATCCAGATAAACATTTCAGAACAACTGTTTTCCCTTCATGACATCAACTGTCTGGAGCTCACAACAGAAGGAGGATCTGAGAACTTTGAACACATTAAGGACATGTTTATCCTTGTCTTTTTATATAAGCACATTCCTAGGCAGAGACAGACCAATTAGCCACCCAGAAGAACAAGGAACAATGGGCGTACCACAAAGAATAAATTATGAGCAGTTTAGTTTGTGCCTTACAGTCGTTGCCCATAGGAAGATGTTACTTGGATATAACAAAACCTAATATCTTCAGAACAGCTCCAAATGACACAAAACTCATGGATGAGTAAAACATGATGTAATAATGTCAAATCAAGGGGCCAATGTAAAAAAAAAAACAAAAAAAAAACCCTGTTCCCCTTTAAGACCAAAGCTTTTACTTCAATAAGTGAGATCAATTTAATTCAACACAGATGAAATAACTATTCAGCTTTTAAAAGACTCTGTTCCACAGAAAATAACCGTTGTTGTGTCCACATTGAAAAAGCAGAACGTTTAGTCTTCAGTTTAAATCCATTAATGCAATGAGTTAGGTTCATCACAGTTGAGGTAATATATGTATATATATATATATATATATATATATATATATATATATATATATATATATATATATATATATATATATATATATATATATATATATATATATATATATATATATATATATATATATGTATATACACTATATTGCCAAAAGTATTTGCTCACCCATCCAAATTATTGGAATCAGGTGTTCCAATCACTTCCATGGCCACAGGTGTATAAATTCAAGCACCTAGGCATGCAGACTGTTTTTACAAACATTTGTGAAAGAATGGGTCGCTCTCAGGAGCTCAGTGAATTCCAGCGTGGAACTGTGATAGGATGCCACCTGTGCAACAAATCCAGTCGTGAAATTTCCTCGCTCCTAAATATTCCACAGTCAACTGTCAGCTGTATTATAAGAAAATGGAAGTGTTTGGGAACGACAGCAACTCAGCCACGAAGAGGTAGGCCACGTAAACTGACGGAGCGGGGTCAGCGGATGCTGACGCGCATAGTGCGAAGAGGTCGCCAACTTTCTGCAGAGTCAATCACTACAGACCTCCAAACTTCATGTGGCCTTCAGATTAGCTCAAGAACAGTGCGCAGAGAGCTTCATGGAATGGGTTTCCATGGTCGAGCAGCTGCATCCAAGCCATACATCACCAAGTGCAATGCAAAGCGTCGGATGCGGTGGTGTAAAGCACGCCGCCACTGGACTCTAGAGCAGTGGAGACGCGTTCTCTGGAGTGACGAATCGCGCTTCTCCATCTGGCAATCTGATGGACGGGTCTGGGTTTGGCGGTTGCCAGGAGAACGGTACTTGTCTGACTGCATTGTGCCAAGTGTAAAGTTTGGTGGAGGGGGGATTATGGTGTGAGGTTGTTTTTCAGGAGCTGGGCTTGGCCCCTTAGTTCCAGTGAAAGGAACTCTGAATGCTTCAGCATACCAAGACATTTTGGACAATTCCATGCTCCCAACTTTGTGGGAACAGTTTGGAGCTGGCCCCTTCCTCTTCCAACATGACTGTGCACCAGTGCACAAAGCAAGGTCCATAAAGACATGGATGACAGAGTCTGGTGTGGATGAACTTGACTGGCCTGCACAGAGTCCTGACCTCAACCCGATAGAACACCTTTGGGATGAATTAGAGCGGAGACTGAGAGCCAGGCCTTCTCGTCCAACATCAGTGTGCGACCTCACAAATGCGCTTCTGGAAGAATGGTCAAAAATTCCCATAAACACACTCCTAAACCTTGTGGACAGCCTTCCCAGAAGAGTTGAAGCTGTTCTAGCTGCAAAGGGTGGACCGACGTCATATTGAACCCTATGGATTAGGAACGGGATGTCACTTAAGTTCATATGTGAGTCAAGGCAGGTGAGCAAATACTTTTGGCAATATAGTGTATATATATATATATATATATATATATATATATATATATATATATATATATATATATATATATATATATATATATATTTATATTAGTGATGGAACGGTTTATGAAAACCGTCCGAACCGTTCGGTTCGACTGTCTCGGTTCGATTTGCGTGTGTTTCGTTCGGTTCATGCGCTGCTCCTTTTTCTCATAGGCGAAGCGTTTACACTCCCGAGCAGAAGGTGGCGGGGCTTAAAGAAAAGGCACTAGCGTCACCCAGTGTATGAGCGTCTTTTTCCCTTGAGGAGCTCCGCTCTGGAAGCCTATGGAAAATGCATAGACTGGGGGAAAATAGCCCCGCCTTCCCGCAGGCTGCAGCGGGATGTACTTGGAAAATTGTACCATAAAACCACATAGCGTTAATCTCAGGTTAAAAAAATTATCGCCGTTAAAATGGCCTCGCGTTAACGCGATAATAACGCGATAATTTTGACAGCACTAATATATATATATATATATATATATATTTATATATTTATATATATATATATATATATATATATATATATATATTTATATTAGTGATGGAATGGTTTATGAAAACCGTCCGAACCGTTCGGTTCGACTGTCTCGGTTCGATTTGCGTGTGTTTCGTTCGGTTCATGCGCGGCTCCTTTTTCTCATAGGCGAAGCGTTTACACTCCCGAGCAGAAGGTGGCGGTACTGCGACCAAAGCCAACCACCAGTAGAAAACAAGAAGAAGAAGAAGCGAAGCAGCGTAGCCGAACGTAGCAGAAAAAATCAGTTGTTGTGGAGAATTGTGTCGGTGTGGCGAGTGGGAAAGAACAGGAGTTGGAAGTAGGGTGGCCAGATGTCCAGCTTTAGGGCGGACAGTCCGGATTTTCATTGCACTGTCTGTATTTGTCTTTCTTTACCCCCAGATTCCACATACTCCGTCAGCGCTCCACTCCGCTCACGTACGTTGTGCGGAGTAGGCCTACTTGTCTGTCATGTAAATCAATGAGATCTGTTCCACATCCTCCGCACGTCTCTGTCCACGTACGTCTTCTCCGTCCTTCACCATCAAAATACGGAACTGAGCTCTTTTTTTTGCTCCGCTCCAGTCAGTCCAGATCAAGACCCGCAATTGCAATCACACCAAACAGGAAAAAGAATGTACAGAAGACCCGGTTTGTCAAATTAAATGTTGGGGATTTTTTTTTTATATGTCATATTAAATTAAACGTTCACAGGGTTTATATAGGAATGAGGAACTCTAATTTAATGCTAATAGAAATAATTTTAATGCCATCAACAAGTAACATGTACACAAGTTATTAGTTCACATGAAATAAGGAGCTGTAAGCACAGTTCCATGACTGAAGTTTGCATATATATCTATATTTAGATATATATAGATGTATATCTATATAGATAGATAGATAGATAGATAGATAGATAGATAGATAGATAGATAGATAGATGGAGCCATGTCATGAATTCCTCTTTTCCAGACACTTTTTAAAATTTGTATCGTTCTATTCTCTAGCTCTTTCTCCGCCTCGAGCTTCTTTTCCAAACAACTGCTTTATGATCAATTGCAGCAGTTCTGAGCAAATTAATCGTGTCAAATAATGGTCACTTTTAAAACACCACAATGTATTAAATAAATACAAATGCTGGGAACCAATTCTTTTTTACATCTCTGTAAAGGTCAGACTTCTCTGTTCTGCAAAGGCCCAAGACCTCCAACTGAACTAACTGACACCTATATAGGGAAATTGTGTTTTCAGCAAAAAAATCTCCTAAAAATAGAAAACATATTCGTACTTTATTCCAAGCAAGCTGCATCTCAGTTCCTTACGTAATTTCAGTCTGGTCTGGTTTCAGAAGTATGCTGGAACAAAACATGGTCTTTACCCAATAAATATTTATTAGTAAACAAGGTTGAAGATGTTTCCTTTAAGATTATTCACCGCTGTTTTCCAGTAAAGTCATTTTTGTTTAAGTATAAAAAGGACATTAATACCACTTGTACTTTCTGCAACATTTCTCACCTGTTTTGGTCCTGTGAACAAACCAGGTGTTTTTGGCAAGGTATCTGTCGCTTTATTCTGGACAATATTTATGACAGTTTTGAACTTTATTTTAAAGATGTTTTATTTGGAATCACAAAATAAAAAAAAAAGAACTTTCTGACCCATTCGTTTTATGTAATCTTTTGCTACTGTTGGCCAAGTTTTATATCCACAAATGTAAAATTATTATGACTAAACCCTCATGTATCAGCAACTTATTTTTCTACATTTTCCTCCTCCACTAACAAAAAGGCTGTTAAAACTCTATCTTTATGCTCTAAATTTAAAATATTTACGTAATCCCGTTACATGCATCTATTTACTATTGCTATTTTTACTTTTATTTAGTTATTTTTTATTTATGAATTACTTTTAACTCAAACCCTGGCGATTGTTCACTGAAATGTGTACTCTCTGTATTATAAAGTGTTTTCTAATAAAGTTTAGATATATATATAAAAAAACAAAAAAAAACAGCCGAATAAAAAAAAAAACTATGGTCAAGATTTTGTAAGCTACACACTCATGTACGGTAGGCTGCGGTATGCACCTTAAAGTTGCTTGCAATCTGCCATAATAGAAAAGAAGAAGAAGAATTTTGAATGAATTTGATCGCACACTATTCAACTTTATTTGGAAAAACACAATTCGTTATATAAAAAAACTGTTTTAATAAATAGTTATGATACAGGAGGTCTTAACTTTCTTGACTTAATGACAGTTAACAATACATTCAAAGTGGACTAGATTAAAAATTGCCTTAAAAATCCTACCTCAATGTGGAATATTATTCCTCACCACATGTTCTTAAGTTAGTTTTGGTGTGTAATTATAACAATGATTGTATTCCTGTCGCTCTCTCTAATTTCCATAGACAAGTCCTTTTGGTCTGGTCACTGATTTTCAAACACAATTTTCTCTAAATTGGTACTTCCATTTAATTAACAAAGATATATGTTATAAGAAAAATTCTCTGTTTTTTGAAAACTGGTTTAAGAATGATATCACACTGGCAAGTCAACTTTTTAATGAAAAACAGCAACCTATTTAAATATCAATACTTTTTATGCCATTTTAAGATTCATTAAAGCCCCAATCAGTTTGTTATTGTTTTTTATGCTGATCCACTAGGTCTTATAATGTTATGTAAAGGGTTCTCTGTTCTCCAAAGGCCCAAGACCTCTACCTGATCCAACTGATACTTATATAAGTAGACAGTGTTTTCAACCGAAATCTTCTAAAAATAAAAAAATATATATTTGCACTTTATTCCAAGCAAGCTGCATCTCAGTTTCTTAACTAATTTCAGTTTGGTCTGGTCTGGTTTCAGAAGTTTGCTGGAACAAAACGTGGTGTCTACCCCATAAATATTTACTAGTAAACAACGTTAAAGAGGTTTCCTCTAAAATCATTCACCACTGTTACCTAGTTAAGTCATTTTTGATAAAATATAAAAAGGACATTAATACCATTTGCATGGGCATGCAGGTGGCGCAGGGGCCTTGTGGAGGTCGAGGCCTCAGTCCTCGACGCGGCCGACCCTGGTTTGAATTTGACCTGTGGTCCTTTGCTGCATGTCTCTCCCACTCTCTCATGCCCCCTTTCCTGTCAGAAAAACAAAACCTAAAGGCTCATGCTACTCTGTACAGTAATGGTATAGCTTATCTATGGAATAAATACATGCTTTTTAAAATGTATTTAAAAAGAGAATAAATAGAGTACAGAGTCCTCACAGGAACCATACTATTGTAAGTAATGGATAATACAGACAGTGTCAGTTAGTTTGTGTTTTCCATTGATGGTTGGGCAGTCATAGCTGCTGTGCTGTGATCTATATGATATAAGTTGAGTGCAGAGCCTCAAAGACTGTGCTGATATGTCACTTGGGAGCACCATCTGTGATACTGCCAGTGGATTGGCAAATGTTACCATCCTGAGGAAGCCTGAACTTTTGCCTCCTAGTCAACATGAGGGCTTGCTGCCTGAGACGTCTGGTCGAAATCTGCAGTTAGCAGCCGATCAGCTCATTGTTGCTACAAATAAGCAAATGGATGTGTATTGAAACCTCCAAGCAATCGTAGAGAGGATAATCACTTCATTCAATCTACTAATTTTTTTTTTCTTGGAAGGAAAACTAAGGATCCTAAAGAAATACTTTAGGGCGGAGGTCTTTAACAGGGGGTCCGCGACCCCTAGGGGGTCCACAGAGGTACTGCATGAGGGTCACGAAAGTTTTGGTTGATTGGACTTTTTTTTTATATTCCGCCCTGTAATTTATTTCCACTAATTGAAATGTTTTTAAATACACATTAACATAAATTCAACACACTGTTGTAAACAGATAAATGGAGGCAGAAGATGTCTTTCAGTCATCAATGCACACATTCAGCGACACACAGAAGCTCTTTCAACCTGGGCACCATTTCATTCACAACATCTGTCCCATCAACCAGGAATCAGAGTCAGAAATACTTTAATAATCCCAGGGCGAAATTACTTTTGTTACATAACACCATCTGTAGTAGAGTGACTATAGGAGCGGTTTGACATAACACATTTTAATGCAATATATATAATTAGGGGGTCCCCGCTCCACCTCGCCATTAGTTTGGGGGTCCTTGGCCTAGAAAACATTGAACAGCCCTGCTCTAGAGGACAGCCCCTGATCCTGACCTCATGGACTGGGTCCAACAATCAGGGTGCTGAGCAGTTGTTCGGCAACATGAGGAAGAACAGCTATTTTGTCGATGCACTATTGTCTTTTTTAACATTTCATTGATATTTTACATATATGGGGTAAAGAGAAAATGATGTGTCTCTGCAGGTCATCGAGGAGTCTTCAGTGAAATAAAAGATAAATGACAATTTTAATAAAAACATATCAAATAATCAATTTATGTAGATATTAGAGCTTGTAAATATAATTTGTATGCAGAATGTTTATTGATACAAATAGCTAAATAAAGACAATGATGATTGATTTACACCCCAGAACTCAAAACTGAGTTTTATCCACTATACCTTTTATCTACCGTAGAAATTACGGATGTTTAAATATATGCCTCTATTTGTTAGAAAAGGCTGAGGGCCACCCGTCAGTCTACATTGGTTATTGCCTGGCCACCCTTATAAAAAAAATTCTGGCTACGCCCCTGCTCTACCAGAGTTCATAATGTAATTTCTAAGTAATGTATATAATTATATATATGTGTTGAGATGAAGGGAATCAACAACAGCCGCAGTTCTGTTTGAATCCGTTCACCCTGTTTGATGAGAGAGCGGAGTGTTGGGGCCTGAGGATCCACCCCTGGTACCAAACAGCCCCTCCTGTAGAGGCAGAGCGGAGGGAACAGACTGCTCACATAGCGGAAGATGGCGATTGCATGGAGGAATCGGTGGAGCTGATAACCGTGGAGAAGCAGAGGATATATAGACACCCGGAACCCTGAAAGGATTATAAATAGAAAAGGTAGGAAGATGGATTTTCCACTGCTAAAATGTAAAATTTAAGCTTGGAACCCCGACAGCCATAGGTAAACGCAGTCTCCCTGCTGAGGCTAATATTAGCAAAGACTATCAACAGAAGCCAAGGATGGACGTTATGGCTCCTAACTGATGTTGACTTAGTGTCACGTCGGCAGGGTTAACGTCATTTTATATATATTAATAATTCCGAACTCTTGGGAAAATGTGTGTGTGTGTGTATAACTCCTCAATTAAATATAAACTAGTACAGGGAACTACTGCTAGCCTGGATGCTTCTGGTAGCTTAGCTAGTGTTAGCATGTATTAGCCAACCAGAATCAAACCTTCAGTTCGTCAGGCTAACTGGTCGGTTACAATCTGCTAAACTATCTTTTATGTTTGAAGAAACGTACTAATCTCTTATAATTATTACAGCTTTTAAAAATGTTTGGAAGCGGAGTAAAAACTGATTTTTGTAAATGATGTGGAAGCTAAAGTTAGCTAGCTAGACATAGCTAATGGAATAGATGCAGACGAAAAGAACCGTTCGAAGAAAGAGCATCATCGATTTCAAACTATTTTGATTATTTACACGGTTGATCCGAAATAGTAACTATGGTCACATGGTTTTGCTTTTTATCAGAATCATATCTGTTTAACTTTGATCCAAGGACTCCCAGTCATTATTATTCACTGTGTAAATGAACCAAACAAAGCATGTTATCTCTCTGGGTCAGTAGAGAAAATTATACATTGATTTATCCCTCTGTGACGTTCACTAGATCTGGTGTTCACACGCATTCTTTGTACAGATCATCAACATGTCTTCATATGTCTCATCAGAAAATAATGTCCCTTTCCCCCGACAATGAAGATGAATACTTTGTTGCCATGGATACAGAGGATGAGGGTGCACAGCAAACTGAATTAAGAGACGGAATGGAGTCAAAGATGGGGTCCTGTTGTCAAGAAGCAAACATGGACACTGGTGCCAAAGGGAAGGGGAGAACGATGGTTGAGCTGCCGGAGGAAGTCCTTGAATATATTCTGTCCTTCCTCTCACCTTACCAGGAGCATA
Source organism: Cyprinodon tularosa (assembly GCF_016077235.1). Lineage (NCBI taxonomy): Eukaryota > Metazoa > Chordata > Actinopteri > Cyprinodontiformes > Cyprinodontidae > Cyprinodon > Cyprinodon tularosa. Next base: position 1,450,187 of record NW_024038375.1, on the reverse strand, counting down.
AGACCGCTGCACTGGTGTGTAAGCAGTGGTATCGTCTTATTAAAGGTAATTCCATGTAGAACATATGTAATCTTATACAGGTGTTTTGATCTAATTATGATTACTGTCAGAGAATGTGTGTGGTTGATGTAGGAATAACATAACTAATTTTTACAGTTCTGATAGCGAGAACACTTTTCTACGACGGAGTATTAGGGCCATATATGAAGAGAAAAAATATTTTTGCCATGACGAGATTAAACTCGACATGTCGACTTTAAAGTCGACATGTCGACATTAAACTCAACATTTCGAGAATAAAGTTAAAATGTCATGTTGAGTTTAATCTCGCCCTGTCGACTTTAAACTCGCCATTTCGAGAATAAAGTTGAAATGTCATGTTGAGTTTAATCTCGACGTGTCGACAATAAAATTTAAATTAGTTCAAGAGAGCCAACCGCTGCACAGGATACATGCACAGAATCCTATACAGTTGCAGCACGTCAAAGACTACCTTCACTCTTAAAGTGCAGACTGCAGCTGTGGAGCTCGGTTGCTAATTTCTCCAAACTTTGGAATGTCGAGATTAAAGTCGCCACGATATATCAACTTTATTCTCGAAATGGCGAGTTTAAAGTCGACACGTCGAGATTAAACTCAACATGACATTTCAACTTTATTCTCAAAATGTTGAGTTTAATGTCGACATGTCGACTTTAAACTCGACATGTCGACTTTAAACTCGACATGTCGACTTTAAAGTCGACATGTCGAGTTTAATCTCGTCATGGCAAAAATATTTTTTCTCTTCATGTGTGGCCCTAATACTCCGTCGTACTTTTCCCTATAATGTTTCCTTCTTACATTTTTTTCTTCTGAAACAGGTGTCGCCTATCAGTGTTACCATGGTTTTCTGAGAGCTGTCCAGGAGGGAAATATCCAATGGGAAAGCCGAACATACCCGTATCCTGGAACCCCAATCACGCAGCGCTTTTCACACAGTCAGTATACAGTGCTTAAAATCATGGGTACCAGTCAAATACTCTTTCTCACATGGATCTTGTTAACAAATATGGGCTCAACCTCATCTAAGAAGGTCACCGATATCAAAACAAAGTGCCATGCTTGTTGGCTTTAAAGACTGGAGACAATTACTTTTAAATTACAGATATAACATCTGAAATGTAATTATAGATTTTACAGCAGCCGGTTCATACTATTTGAACTGGTTGTAGCTTTAAAAACCGGAAACCCAAGTAAATTTTTCAGATTTCAGTTCGTGGTAGTTGATCAGTACTCTGTAGAAACACCATTTGCTGCAGATTCTGCTTCAAGTCTTGAGTTTTGCCAGTGCCAACTTTGCAAATATACTATAGATATGATTTTAAAATAGTTACCTATTCTTCTCTGCAAAATAGCTCAAGCTCACTCAGATTGGAGAAGGGACCTTCATTTATGTCAGTTTTTAGGTTTTGCTGTAGATACTCCTTTATCATTTACGTTAGGACTCTTGCTGGACCAACAACTGTATTGGTTTTGATCTGAACCATTCCAGTGAAACCATGGCTCTGTTGTCACTATGGTGCTGCTTGAAGGCCAAGCTCTCCATCTCTTTCTTTTTTTTTCCCATCTGCAAATTAACTCAAAGTAGCTTCCTTATCTATTTGAGGGAAACGGCTATGATGTTGGTTTGAGTTTTAGAGTGTAGTTTTATTTGTAATGAAATTGAATTAAATCCTATATGGAGTCTGAAGTAATCTAATTTATGGGCGTCAGAGTAAACTTGGTGAAATATAATGTGCACTTTTCAGATTGTAACTTTTTAATAAATATTCATGATCCATGAAGATCCATATTTAATTTTCCTTCCACTTCCTATTTCTGCATTAAGTGGGGTGGCTCTGTCACATATAAGCTTAATGTTTTTAATGTAACAAAATGTAAACAAAGGATATGGACACTTTTTAATGATCCCTTTATTATTGCAGATTTTTGTATCATAAATCTTTTTTTATTTATTTATTTGTTTTACAGGTGCATGCTATTATGACTCAAATCAGTCCATGTATGTTTTTGGGGGGTGCACTCAGAGTAGCTGCAATGCTGCCTTTAACGATCTATGGAGACTGGACCTCAACAGCAAAGAGTGGATCCGCCCTTTAGCCTCAGGTAAGAACTTTGCAGTAGGCCGAAAGAAATGGGAAATCTGAACTGTTTAAGAGCTTCAATCGGCCTCTAGAGTGTCTTAAACCTCATTGTATTCCTCTGAAATACGATTCTGTGTTGCAACATTTTATTTTTACAGACAAGAATCATCACAAAGGTGTTAGTGATTTTGTTGGTGTATTTTCCACAGGCTCATATCCATCTCCAAAAGCTGGAGCCACTCTGGTGATGCACAAAGATCTGTTAGTGCTTTTTGGAGGCTGGACGCGCCCCAGTCCTTACCCACTTCACCAACCTGAGAGGTTTTTTGATGAAATTCACACCTACTCACCTTCAAAAAACTGGTGAGATGGACTCCAGAGTCATTGGGAGGGTGTGGTTTAGACAAAAGATGGGAAAGTTCATGTCTTAGTCTAACTATTGATCATTTCATATTACTTGTGGGGTTTATTTTTTTTATTTTTTGTTTTAGGTGGAATTGTATAGTGACGACACATGGACCTCCACCTATGGCAGGACACTCATCATCTGTAATTGGAAGCTCCATGATAGTGTTCGGGGGATCATTAGGAGCACGCCAGATGTAAGATTATTGTATGGATTACTTTATTTTTTAATGGGAAGTCAGGATTATGTATTTGATTTAAATGTGTAGCTAATCGGACAAACATTAGGAAGCATTTCAAAGGTTTAAGGCAGATTGCCCACGCCAAAAAAAACACGTTATGTCCACACAGTCAGTGAAAGCAGGTCTAGCTTTGTGCAGAACGGCACATTAGTGTTAAAAGCAGGGAATTAATGAAATGGAGGAGAATAGAAGGTAGAAATATGAGTTAATGTCTCTCAGTGGGAAAATCCCAGTTGGGAAATAAAGCTGCTGATAAATCATTGGCTCTGCTAAAGTACAAGCAGGCGAATCATTGGATCAGAGTTCATTTGGAATATACCAAACATGGAGGAAATCTAGGATGAGTTTCTTAGGTGAATAATAAACTATTTTGCAATCAACTCCTCTTACACTGTAAATTTATTTTAGGGCTGCAACTAACGATTATTTTAAAAATCGATGAATCGGACGATTATTTTTTCGATTAATCGATGAATCGGACAAAAAATATTTTTTATATTAACCTCTTTATTCCAAAATAAACATTTTAGACAGAACAAACAAGCACACAAGTACAGGTTGCTCATTAACTGTACTGGTGCAATATGAAAAATAAATGTTTGTGTTAAAACTACGCAAACTTACATGAGAAATGTAGCTGTACATCCACAAAATATAGGGTACTTTGTTTCATAAAGCGCAAAAAAATACATTTTTGTTTTTAAAAGCCCCTAAGGGGTTCAAACAATAGGCCCCCCCATTTCAACAAATGAGGTTTTTTTAGACTAGAAGAGTTCTGCCTTTTAAGACAGGAAAGTATAGCAGTTAAAGTTGCTACTTGAGAAAATACTGAACCATAGAGATAAAAATAGCCCTGTGATTCAAATTATAAATTGTATTTGGAATAAAAATGAGAGAACCAGGGGTGCTAAAAAACACATCCTCCAAAGACAGATATTTACATGGGAATGTGGCATATAATTAATTGACATATTACTGATCTTGCTGGATTTTATTCTGCTTTACTTCCATAAATTGCAGGATCTTCTTTTCTTTATCTTTGCCAGAAGATTTAAACTTTAAAAGCCTTGCCCTCATAATTTGCAAGTTAATTTATTTATAAAGTAAATGTAAACGCTGCTTAAGCTAATTCAAATGAAATTAAAAGTAAAATAAGTAGCCAACCTTATCACTGTCTGTAACCTACTAACAAGGTAAGGAAAGCATCAGATGAGCTACCTGAGAAACTAACGTAACGTTTCCCCACTTTAAAACCAAACAAACATGGTGGTTCCGTGCCATGTTAATTTCTTTTGAAAAAAGTTGCATGTTATCACTTTTTTCGCTTTACAAAGCACAGGCTATTTTAATTATTGTGATCAATTTGCGCCTTCAATCCCGGTGCATGCGCGCTTCATTTGCAGTCTGGACGCTGAGCCTCTGACTGCAGCGCTGAGAGGGACTCCTGCGGGAAAACGCGGTTGGGGTGGGGGAGGCGCCCCGCGGCAGAGTAGGAACGATACATGCTTTCACGTAAGAGTCTCTAAAAGCCGCCAGTGACACCGAAAAAAGTCGCCAGATTTGTCGCTAGTCGCTTTTTTGAAAAATAGTCGCTGCAGGGGTCTGAAAAGTCGCTGAGTTGGCAACACTGCACCTGCGGCGCTGACTCGCTCTGCCATATTTTTTTTTTCTTCCTCTTTCAGTCAAGAGGCAGTGATGACGGCGCGGCGGATGACGCAATAATCGCGCGACACAACTAATCGATGATGAAATTCGTTGCCAACGCTTTTAAAAGTCGATTTTTATCGATTTTATCGATCCGTTGTTGCAGCCCTAATTTATTTACTGGTTTTGATCAGGAGCAATGAAGTTTGGGTTCTGGATCTGGAGCAGTGGTCCTGGTCCAAGCCGCCCACATCGTGTCCATCACCTCATCCCAGAGGAGGCCAGTCACAGGTAAGAAGCTTTATTGTTCCTTTTTATAAGTGAAGCTTAAATAGTTTTCTGGTTCATATTTTGTAATTGAATTATAAAAACTGTCTTTATTTTATCCTTTAGATCGTTGTTGATGAAAAGACGTTGCTTATATTGGGAGGCTGCGGTGGTCCTAATGCAGTAAGTTGGCCTAACAACACTGCCAGTAAAACACAAGTTTGGATTTCTGATGATAGATTTTACAAAAATAGTTACAAAATACAAAAAAATAATCTGTATAAACCTTCATTTTTTTTGTTCACTTCCTGCTTCTTGTGTTCTGTACAACAATGCATGTTTTCTCTGGAAGCTGTACAATTTGAAAACGTTTCCAAAGTATTGTGTTTAAAGATTATATTGTCTCGTTAAACTAGTAACATCCTGTTAAGGATCCCTTGTTTTTATTTTTCTTGCAAGTTTGTGATCCGTGAAAAGGTTTAACCAGTTTTTTCAGCTCAGAGCTTGAAGGAGATCAAAATGGACCATATTTTAATTTATTGTCTTGTTAAAATTTCCAGCTTCTTAAAGATGCCTGGCTCCTCCACATGGATAGCCCTGCATGGAGGTGGCAGCAGCTGCAGGTGGAAAATGAGGACCATGGAGCCCCAGAGTTATGGTGCCACCCAGCTTGTAAAGTGAGTTTCTGTCCCATTGGTTCTTAGTCAGTTCTCTTCATTCCCAAATCTCCCCCAACTTGTATGCAAACATTTCTTTATCTATAAACAAACCATTTGCTGACAACCTTAAAGATGTTATAATTAACTTAATTTGTCTCAGTAGTTAAATATTTTATACATTTTGGAACGTTATTATAAAGCATGTTGTTGACAGATTGCTTTTTTTGCATTACACGAATATGATGTAGAATAACCAATATAAAAGTAATATAATAGTGAGGTAATAAAATGCCCAGCGTCCATCAGCTGTTAGTACTGCAATGTGTGATTATTAATCTCTGATCTCCCTTCTCCACCAGGTGGGCCAGTGCGTGGTAGTTTTCTCACAGGCTCCATCAGGCCGTGCGCCTCTTAGTCCAAGTCTTAACTCAAGACCTTCCCCCATAAGTGCCACACCTGCCCCGTTGGGGCCGGAGCCCCCCTCCCTGCGCTCTCAGTCCCCTATCCGAAGCGGGGCCGCCGGTGTCGTCCTGGGTGGTGCAGAAGAGGCTCCGTGCGTAAATGGTCGGTGGGGCACGCTAAGACCTCGACCTTCAGCCAGAGGAAGCGCTAGAGACGGGAGTCCTTCCTCATCCCAGCAGCAGTCACCATCACAAGGCCCTGACAGCCCCCCTCTCCCCCCACTTCCCTCTCTCATAAATGGATCTTCCCCTTCTCCTCGGACCAGCCCGGCCCAGGGGTGCTCTCCTCCCTCCCGTCCTCATCTCCCTGGTTCTACAGACTATGGGTGGGATTCTCCTCCTTCTGCTGCTCTTCACCAAGACGTCCCAAATACCAATGGCCTGCACACTCCCCCCTCAAGCTCCCCTCTTACACCCCCTGGAGCAGTGTCCCCCGCTGCCCTACGAAGAGGACTAGAGGCAGTAAAAAATAGGTCTTCTTCATCTTTACCGCCGTCTTCCCTTCAAACACAGGGAGCTTCTCCTATGGGCAGCGTAGTTGGCGGAGGAGGAACTGGCCCCTCAGGAACCCCGCCGTCATCTTCTTCCAGCCCACCACAGGCCACTGTAGCTGATGGACATGCTATCCCACCGATAGCGCGGCGCCTTGGCCATCACCCGCCTCAGAGTCTGAATGTAGGCAAACCTCTTTATCATTCCCCAAACTGCAAGCCCATGCAGATGTACGTGCTGGACATCTCCCGGGCCAAAGCCGCGGGGGTTGTGTCCTGGAAAGTTTACGGTAACGGCACCCCCGCAGCAGTCACGGGGCCTCCGGAGACTAGCCTTCACACTGTGGTGCAGGGCAGGGGGGAGCTTATCATATTTGGGGGCCTCATGGACAAGAAACAAAATGCTAAATACTACCCTAAAACCAATGCTTTGTACTTTGTTCGTGCTAAAAGGTAATGCCTCTTCAGGCAGGACTGGAAAGACGGACGTTGAGCTTTGCAACAACATAAGGGAACTAGCACAAACGGCCTTTTACCTGTAGGAAAGAATCTAATAAAATAACTTTATCAGTGCTAGATGTCTCACTTGAATTCACTATTGTCCCTTCTGCCTATTGAACAGGAAACACTTTAGCTACACTTTGAAAAAATTAAAGAAAAAATATCTTTGCTTGAATGAGAATTTTCTGAGTGTATGTTTAGAGAGGACCGCGTGTTTTTATCGCCCTCTGGTGGTGAACAACCAAACAACATGTGTTTGTGTATGTGTGTGTGTGTGTCATCTCTTCAGGACTCTTAAAAGGAGAGAAACTGGAAGAGTCGATGACTACCTTTCTTTTTCTATCTCTCTAAAAGCCTGCAATGTTTACATAGAAACAGTGAGTGGGTGTGCTTGTGTGCATGATGGTGGTTTATGGTCATTGACTTATGTGTGTTTTGGTGGGGGGGGGGCGCACAGTGGCAGAGAGATGTGACACTGTACCATGAACATAGTTGAACAATAAAGGCCTCTGTCTGCTCTGTGCCTAGGTTTGTTCTTGTCTGGTCTTACAAAAAAACTAAACAATGAATTTCTTTGTTTGGCATCAAAACAATATCTGATGGTCTGCCAAATCGGAAAGATCGTCTCTTTGCTCTGCACATCACTTTTGCCTCTCTCTGGCTTCATAAAATAGCTGTCACCTAGCAACATTTTAACTTTACAGGATTGTTGATTCTCTCTTTGTCCTGTTTTCCACCTTTCATCTGAAGGTGTATATAAACTGGTGTAGTTCACGACCAGGTGCACCTGCTTTGGTTCAGATCAGTTCATTCTCATGCAGTCACATCAGATAAATCGAAGTAGTTATGTAATGTCCATTTTGATATAAACTGATTTATTAAAGGTAATAATTAACAATTAGAATACAGTAATCAAAGAAAACCCTACTCATTGCAACAGTGGGGAGGAATCATTATGTTATTGTTGGATACAATAAATCTGTAACCAATAAAGGTTGAACGTAGGTGTGATAACGTGGCTAATTATGAAAAATCCACGTCCAGCCGAAGCATGTCCTTTTTTTAGGTGTCTTTATTGCACACTCTCACAGAACCAACAACCAACTTTTTCTGCCTCTGTATACTTATCTTAGCTCGCCCATCACTAACATGGGAATACAATCCCTCTTGTGGCGTGGGGGTAGTACTGCATATTATAACTAACTCAGGATACTACAGTAGGACAATATTGGGGTTTATAAATACACAGTTTTAGAACTTTCCAACCTTGATGACAGGATCCACTGTGTGAATAACATGCAATTAAAATAGATGGATTTATTTTGGAATTTGCTCAAACTTCATATTCATCAAAGTCATTTAGTTCCTGCCTTAAGTAGATGGATAGATGGAAGGTGATGGAAGAATGAAGCAGGAGACTGATAGACAGATTTACGAGGCTGCAGCTATGTTACGGATGCTGCACTAGTCTCATGGGGAAGATAGAGCTGAGCTACAAGGTAAAGATCCAGATTTACCAGTCGGTCTACGTCCCTTCCCTCACCTATGGTCATAAAATCATGATCTAAAGAATGAGATCGCGGAATACAAGCAGCTGAAATTAGTTTTCTCTGCAGATAGGGTGAGGAGCTCGGTCATTCTGGAGGATCGGAGATTAACCACTTTTTCTCCACACGAAAGGAGTCAGCTAAGGTGGCTTGGACATCTTTTCCAAATGCCCCCTGCACACCTCCCTTAGGATGTATTCCAGGCACGTTCAACTCGGAGGAGGCCCAGGGGACGACCCAGGAAACGCTGGAGGGACTGTCGCTCAGCTGGCCTGGGAGAGCCTCAGGCTTCCCCAATTAGAGCTCAAGCATATGTATGGGGAGAGGGAAGTCTGGGAGTCTCCTAATACCGCAACCTGGTCCTGCATAAAGAGGAAGACAACGGCTGTGTCTAAATGTCCACCCTTATCACTCTATAGGACGGTATATAGTGGTTATGCCATTTTAAATGAGTACCCGAAAGTCTAGTGGATGAAAAAGTAGTGGACTTGAAATTTCCCACAGAGCTCCTTGAAAAGTAGTGATCATCCATGGTCACTAGAGGAGCAGATATATCCTGGGGAGAGATCTCCTTGCAAAGCATTATGGGATTTGCTGTCGGAGCGGGTTGTTGTCGCCATAGGCTGTTGCTACCCGACAGCACAGATTAGTAACAAAGATGGAACAGTCACAGAGCGATGGAGACGGAGTTACGTACCAACGGGGGGCATAAAGTAGTGATCGTCTGTCCAAGCGATCAGTTAACTGAGTTCACTATAATGTCCACTATGTAGTCCCCACTCTATATAGTGATTGATGGATTTAGGGTTTAGGGCGGACGTTTCGGACACAGTCAACGAATACGAGTATTTATTAAAGGTGGAAATTGCATAAATGTTTTGCAAAAATTAAACGTTTACTTAGAGCAGTGTTTTTCAATCCTGGTCCTCAAGGCACCCTGCTCTGCATGTTTTGGATGTTTCTGAGGTTCAGCACACCTGATTCAGATGATTGCAGTTCAGCAAAGCCTGATAATCTGCTATCAATTGATAACAGGTGTGTGAAAGCTGGGAAACATCTAAAACATGCAAGGCAGGGTGCCTTGAGGACCAGGATTGAAAAACACTGACTTAGAGGACTTTTCTTCTTTTTTCATCTTTGCTTAATTGAAATAACCTAGAAGTTACCTCCATTCTTGGCATATTATATAATTCAGCTTTTACAACAACCTTACTTAATTCAGTATTGTGAAAAACAGTAAAATAGTCAGAATGGCGTAGTACTATGACAGTTGACAAAGCTTATGCTGATAGAACTTAGTATTTGCCTGTTAAAGAACAGTATTATTTTTTTCTCCAAAACGTTTTTTTTTTTATCAAGTTTTGTTACAAACACATTCACACTATTTAAAATCTTTTGGAGTTAGCCCTCATGTTTAAAGGGAATCACAATATAAGGAGATCATGTACCAAAATCAATAAACAGCTTTATTATAAAAGAAAGACCTTCAGGTAAACCAATATTAGAAAAAGGGAAATGTTTATGTTTGGGTGTTTTTTGCTGCTGGGTTTACCTAGATTATTCTGTTTTTGGCAGGTTTGCCTAGTATTGACACTGACTTCTCTGCCATGCTTTCTTTCAGACCCCCCCTTTCCTGCAACCTCTCTGAGGATCACTAACCTTTTACCCAGAGAGATGCTATAGGAGCAGAGCAGGGGCAGAGCGCAGCTGAGGTCTCTGATTCGTGCAGCTCTGAGGACAGTGATGAGGTGGCAGGCAGCGCTGGGACAGCATTGGCTCTGATATGGAGCAGAAGGAGGAGACTCTAACAATGAATGTGCTGAGAACACATGTTTACAATGAGAGGAGGAATGGAGCTGCACAGGAGCAGTGGACTCAGTGGGATTCAGAGAAAAGTCAGCACATACAGGAGATAACTGGACTACCTCTGTCCTTCGTGGTGTTAGTCTCTTCTTTTACAGGTAAGACAACTTCCTAGTCGCTCTGATCAAGCTGTTGTGTTTTAGAACTTTTAAGCGTAGAGTCCAGTTATTGCTGATTAAGTGAAACGGGTGAAAGCTTTGTGACACGATCTGAGCAGAAATCTGGATGCTTGTCATTTCAGGAGGATCTCATGTCAGCCGTCATTTCGTTGGGCGAAGTCAGTTCTTTGACCTTGGGCTTTTTGTAAACAAGCCATAACATCAGAACTGAATGGTGTTTACTTGATTATGACTGCTTTAACTTGGAGATGGTGGCTCATTCTTGGAGGCTGACACACAAGGAAGTGAACAAGAGTCACAAAAATCAGGCAGAAGAGCGAGGCAGTTTCTTTCTGTATCTGAGGACAAACATGTAAGACGGACCATAATTCATCACTTCAGCTGACTGAACTGCTCAGGGCGCTTCTTTTCTGCTTTACTGACAAATTCATACAGGAGGGACAAACTGTTTGCAACACTCAGGGATGACCAGTGCTCAGCTGCTGAAAAGTTCACCTAAAGAGTCTTCATTCTGTGGCCATCCTTCCCAAAGGATGGCTTCTCCTGCAGTCACCCACAACGTTTTGGGCCCCCCTCCAGTTGTTTGGCCCCCTCTAGACTTTGCGCTGGGTGCTCTGGCCTGCTGTGCAGCTTGTGTTTTCACCAATCCTCTGGAGGTCGTGAAGACACGTCTGCAGCTTCAGGGGGAGCTTCGTGCTCGGGGATCCTACCAGGTACACTACAGGGGAGTCCTGCAGGCCCTGCTGGTGGTTGGTCGCACAGACGGGCTCAGGGGCCTCCAAAAGGGGCTCTCAGCTGGGCTCATCTACCAAGGTGTGATGAATGGAGTGAGGCTCGGCTCTTACTCCTGCTGTGAATCTATGGGCTTCACTGCATTTCATGGAGGCAGTCTGCTGTCAGGTGCAGGGGCCGGGGCCCTAGGTGCCTTCATCGCCTCTCCTGCTTATCTGGTTAGTAAACTACAGTTCAACCACATTGTTGCAAAAAAAGCAGTGAGTGAAAACTTCTTAAAGAGAAAAAAAATCAAAAGCTGCATTAGCTGCTGCTGTTCTCTATAGCCTTTTATGCGTCTATAGGGGCTTTGTGGTGTTAAAACAGCAGAACTAAAGGACACAATGAGTGACAACAGATCAAAAAAAAAAAAAACTATATAGCCTTTGGTTTCAAGTTCATCCTCCTAAATATGAAAGGAAATGCTAAGATTTGAGCATCATAGCTTAAATGATCAATCATCTAAACAAGGGAGAGATCTTACTCTTTTGTTGCAGCACATCAAGTCTTCATTTCATCTGTAGGCTAGAATTATGCCTTCAAAATGACTGACTGCAGGTAAAACGCTTCGAAAATCAAACAATCAGATGTGAGGGTCTATTTGACCACAAGTAATGGTCATTATTTAAAAAAAGATTCATATTTAAATAGTTGTCTAAGTGATTACATCTGATTTTACCAAGTCACATATGTACTAAGGAGTTTTTGTTGTTGTTGTTGTTTTAAAATTACTTACTAATTATCAAGAAATGTTTATACTTTTTTTATTTCATCAAACCATTTTACTTTCCATCTATGAAATCTTCACAGCTTTATCTAACAAGTTACCTGGCTGGTTTCTGCATGTCCTCGTGACATTTTTCATTTGCCTTCCTTGAACAATGAGCAGCATGTGAGCTTATTATGGCCTTATTTGTTACGTACCGTCTGTTCAAGGAGAGCAGCATGTCAAAAATTAAAGCTGAGAGGAAGTTCAAACCATGTGCAAGGCAGGACCAGTCATTAGATTACACTCAGCACACATATATAGAACTTTAAGAGACCACACTAGTTAATGAACAACTAGTGCAGTTAAAAACAAGAGGGCTATCAGAAAAAGGACATAGGTTATTATCTCCTGACATGAATTTGCTGCAGCCTCATTGACATGCATAGTAAAGATGTGTAGAAAAGTGTTGTAGAAAAACATTTTAATTATTTATCTGACTGTAGATTGTGGCAAGTTTAGTCCAGCAGCTGTTTTCTTGTTGACATTTCCTCAGTTATGGAGATAAACAGCCTTCTGCCCTGTCCTCCTATCTTTACAATTTTAAAGTGTGGCTATAAACACTAATTTGAACTCTGGGAAATCAGGAAGTCATGAATTACAAATAGTTTCTAGACACTCTGACTAAAGTGAAAAAGTGAACTACAAAAGGATTTGGGGGACTATAAAAATTTATTTGATATGAATTGTCACGGAGTGTAATTAACAATGGCATTGGTGTCTGTTAAGGGTATTTCCATGCCGTAATGCTCAGTAGCAGATCAACTATGCAGTTGTTTTGGATTGAATTTACTGAAACCTGGCTGTATGCAGCGTACAATCCCTTCTCATCAATCTACCAATGATTAAAGGCCATCACCACCACATCATCTTAGATTAACAGAAAAACAGGATCATCATTTCCAAATCTAAGGTATTTTTTTGAGACTAACTAATTGCTGTGATGGTAAAATGTTATAATAAAAATATTTTGCTGATAAATAAAACAAATGAGTTACCCATCTTTATCAACAGAATCAATAAACAAAGGGGCAACAGAGAACAGAGCAAATGAGGGGTTAAAAGTATGACCTTACTGCGTAAAATGATGTTCCATTTTGTTTCTGTTCTGGGGCTTTAATGGAACAGAAGGTGCTCATTTAATGCAATATTTTGACTAATTTGGACACGTTCTTAACAGAGTGTTCCTTTTGTGTCTAGTGATAATGTTTCTTATTTGAAGCCATGGCGGTGAAAGGTTAACCCTGCACCTGTTAAATAAATGAGTTTCTTGTTTTTTATTTTTACTTGTTTGGGCGGGCTGGGTTACTTAGAGTACAAGTATCTGCAAAAATACCAGAAACATTGTAGGATAATACTAGAAGGCATTATTTGAAGACTGGTTGTATAAATGAGGGATGACTCTGTCATACATGTAGAGGCTTGTTTATAAAGGCATTACACAACACACACAAACCTGTCTCTCTATCACTGCGGGGCCTTTCAATTGACTTCCATTAATTTCTACAACCTAACCATGACCCTTACCCTAACACGAACCATTAGGGGTTCATACCTACCTTAACCCCAACTTAAACTAAATTCACAGCTTAATCCTGAACCCTAAAACAGCAATTCTCCATTTGGGCTTCATGCAGGCATCGGACCCCTCAAGGAGAGGTCGGTCTCCACAAAGTGTTATTTTTCCAGAAAATGGGCCCCATGTATTAAACACAAGTGTATACACACACATACAATGTTTACCTGCATATTTTAGCTGTTTTATAGAAAAATGGGGTACTTAAAGTTTGGTATAAAGAAATGAAAAGACATATTGACTTTAAATGGATGAACTTTATCCAAGTTGGGTTCGTAGCCCTGCTGCCTTTGACCTGAGGAGTCAAAGTAATAGATGTCTGATCAGGTTTGAAGTCATCTCAGATTTCTATGCTCTATTTTGGTCCCAGTAGCGCTTAGAGGCACTGTAAGGATGTAATTGTATTTGTAAGATGAGCCTTTGATGATATTTACTTTCAAGGTTCTTTATACAACCTAACCTCACATGTTTATGCTTGGCTTCAATTAAACCTTCTAATGTTTGTTTTATCAATATCTTTTCACATTAATAACTTCCTGGAATGTTGTTGCTTGTTATATATGTGCTGTCCTTTCTGCAAAGAGTTGCAGGTGTTAAGATGCCTCAGCTTTCACTTCTTGTTTTCTGAGGTCAGGGGCACATTTCATACTGTCAGATATGTTTGTCCCCGTTCCAAAAAGGCACATACTGCTTAACTGATGGGAGACTTGCACTATAATTCTTACAAAAACTGACAAGCCTTGATCTGTGTGCACTTAATTATCAGCACAGTGATATATATTGCAGACATATGGTCTGACAAGGGAATGAAGAACTTAAAGCCTTGTTACTGTTTTCTCCACAGGTAAAGACTCATCTGCAAGCTCAGACTGTAGATGCCATAGCTGTTGGTCACCAACATAACCATCTGGTAAGAAAAGAACAAAGTGCCTTCTCTGGTTTCAACAGTGCATAAACCAGAAACAAAACTAGATTTCACATTTATATTGCATCAATGATGAATAAAGTCTTCCCACTACAGCTTTCTACAGGTGGGTATTATTTCCCTCAGTCGGAGACTTTCACAGATATCAGAAGCAAGGAAAACATCATTAGAAGCGAATGGATAGACATAATTATATTAATGAAAATGAAATAATGATTGAATAGAAAGTTCAACTTTGTAAAGTAGAAAATAATATACTGTTACAAAAAAAGATGTAGTTTCTAAAAGCTATCCAAATGTATTTAGAAACTGCAAAATGTGTGCTCTTTTAAATATATTTATGCAATTACAGACTAGTTACTAGTATTGTCACGATCGGGTTAAGGTTTGTTGACCCAAAAGCAGAGGCAGGGAGAAGAGGTGAATTTCTTGTGGATTTAATGATGAAGTAACTGAGAATAGAGGCAGGTAATCCAAAAATCCAAATAAGAAAACAAAGTCCAAAAACAAACAGGAAACCAAGAATCCAAAAATCTAAAAGAAAACAAAGCCCAAACTACCATTAAACCAGGAGTCCAAAAATCCAAAAATCAAAACAAGAAAACGAGTCAAGATGAACCAGAAACCATGGAGACATCAGGGGGATCACAATCACAAGGAGGAAGGCTCAGAGAGACGGAGTTGGAGCAAGCTTGGCGAGGACCCAGCAAAGAAGAACTGAACAGAGGGGATATTTAAGGGAAACTGAGACAAAGAGAGGAGTAACGAGCAGATTGGGAACAGGTGTGCACAGAGCAGAACAGAAAAGGAGCTTGGGAAAAAGGAGAACACAAGAGGGCAGCAGAGGGCAACAAATAAAAAACCTAGAAAACTGAAAATAACCAGAAAACACAACAAAACAAGAATTAAACCATTAAGACTATAAAACATGGAGCAAAGTAAGACTGAAAACTCAAAAGAAAAACATAACAGAGCCAAGACTGAAACAGTTACTAAGAATTAACCAGAGAACACAGCAAAATAAAAATAAAATCACTAAAACTAGAAAACAAGGAGTAAAGCAAATCTGAACACTCAAAAGAAAAACATAACAGAACCAGAACTCTAACAAGTATATGGCAAGCTGTGCAATGAGTAGCAGGGATTTAACAAGCCTGCTGGGTTTACTGGGTGCAGTGATAGTTATACAGCCTAACAGCTGCTGTGGAAAACAAACATATGCTTGTTTGTGTGTTTGGCTGCAGCAGCCTGTAACTAAAGGAGCTCTCCTTGCTGTAAGATACCCTTAATCTATGAGGTACGCAGTTTGCATATGAAAGTGTTTACCCGTCAACATTGTTTTTATAGGCAAATTTGAATTTTTTTCTGTGCATAACAATTACATGAGAAATTAAACTCCATATCCATTCCCCCAAAGTTAGCTTTTTTGTGATTTGTTCTGCTCTGAATGTGCTCATCTTTAAACAAAAGCTCAAATAGTTTGAAGTTTGAAACAATTCAGTTAGTTAACAATGCATTTATTTTATTTTCTAATAATTTTCCTATAGCAATCTGAAACTGTTCGGTAAATTTGACACAAGTTTCCTTAATCCAGAACAAAACATTATGTTTTTCTTTAACTTTTTATTTCTTATAAATGATTCTACCCACTTCAAATGCCCCTTTTTTGTGATAATCTTTTTTTATTTATATATCACCTTTAGATTCTCTGACATCATTGTGTATTTTAATGTGCTCAGTCCATCATCAAAGATTGGTTTACTCTGTAAACAAGCAGACTATGGAGGCAATGTTTGCCAAAGAAAAAACTACTAGTATTGTTTAAACAATACTGGTGCTTCACAGCCATGTAAGTAACCGTCAGTCATTGAGAATACCAATTACAGCCTCTGCAAACCCTAGGGTTAATAAAAAAAAATTATTTAAGGTTTGAACCTATAAATAATCTGCTTTTTACCTTTTAAACCACAGATTTTTTTCCATCCTTATGTAGCAGATTATTAAACTAGTATGCTATAAAGCAGACACATTGGTAAACAATTAAGTAAACCCTTAAACTAGATGTAAACCTTTAGATTTAAAGGTGCATACTGATTTTCTATTTTAGTTATGGTTTTAGATGCTCATTCCAGTTTACTTTCTGAACTTTACATACAGTATCAAAAGTCTTGATGTATTTTTCTGTAGGGTTGTAATAAAAGTAGAGGGTAGAAGCTTTAAGTTCAATCAAAGTTGAAGGGATTACAAGATAGGAAGCCCTATTGACACATTCAGTCATGTCCTTTATCTGAGTTGTTTTATACTCAGACGAAAGTGCATCAAAGTACTTTAGCTGGTTGTCAGCAGATTTAAAAAAATAGATTTTTCTTTTCTTTTTGGTATTAATGACAGAGGTATTTGAAGTGCTGATAACCTGTCCGATCTTATCAATGGATACCTTAAAAATATTCGATCAGTGATGATACACTGGTGAATTAATATGGTAGTTCATTAGTCATGACTAACGACATAATAACATGTTTCTCTAAACAGGTCTGAGGATGCATCAGCACTCTGTGTTCTACGGCTGGCTCTAGAATGTGACCTTTACGGGGGCCAAACCCCCTCCATCAGCAGCCCTCGGAGATTCAAGATCATCAAAGTGTTACTGATGCTTGGGTCTTTTCTTTCAGAGTGTTTCCGATGCCTTTGTTACCATCTATAGAAGAGAGGGCCTGAGTGGTCTGTGGAGGGGAGTGAACGGGGCCGTTCCCCGAGTCATGGTGGGATCAGCTGCTCAGCTGGCCACCTTCACCTCAGCCAAGGACTGGGTGTCTCATACTCAAGTATGTAAAATTAAAAGCTTTTTTTTATGCATGTAACATATCAGTCAGTACAGATAATCAGCAGTTTCTTTCTGACATTGCAGTGGTTCAGTGCCAACGGGTGGCTCACAGCACTGATAGCTGCCTCCATCAGCGGTGTTGCTGTGGCTATCACCATGACTCCATTTGATGTGATTAGCACACGGCTCTACAACCAGCCGGTGGACGAGTTTCACAAAGTGAGTTTAAAAGCTCTCTCCTTCACTTCACTCTCAGATGTTTGTTATTTTAGGGTGGGCTTATTGAGAGATCAAAGTGTGTGAGAACTTATCTTGTTTTGATCTCTGCAGGGGCGCCTCTACCATGGGTTTACAGACTGTTTGCTGAAAGTATGCCAAGCTGAGGGACCCCTGGGATTATATAAAGGAATGGGCCCTGTGTTCCTGCGGCTGGCTCCGCACACAGTGCTCAGCATGCTGTTCTGGGATCTGATGAGGCAGCAAGCTGTCAAAGACAAATAGACGCAGAAAACTGAACGGAAAACTAACCTAAACAAATTTCATACTGAACTTGAAAGCTTTGACAATCTGCCCTTGTTTATCATTCTTGCAAGTAATAAATGAAGGCTTATATCAGCAATGGAGCAACAGCAGCATCTTGGCTGCAAAGTTCCTCTACATTTCTCTTGGATAAAATATTACAGAAGCTCATAATATGATCAATATTAGAAAAAAACTAAAAATCAGAGTTGAAAATAACTTCTGACTAATCCAAAAACTTCATATTAATGAAATACAGTCTAGAAGATCAAACTCTGTTTTACAATTTATCAAGATGGGGATATGATAACCAAATGGTCTCATATAAGATTATCTTAAACCTGTGATGAATGTAAGGCTGTTGATCAGCTTTCATGAAGCAGAGCTGCTTGCTAGCTAAAAGACACTGTCTTCCATCTTCAGTCTGTAACCACTGCTGTATGTGTCAGATTTCTGATATATATGCCAGTTGTCTTGTTGTTTGCCTAAAAGGAAAAACAACTGTTGTTTTTTTCTTTTTAATGACTTGTTAGGGAGTAGAAACTGCAAAGCAGTGAATCTACGTCATTTAAAGTTTTGTATAGAAGACTTGAAACACCGGATTTAAGCACCTTTGTGGTAGTAAATAATTACAATAAACATATTGTGTCTTTGTTAATACTAACACAAAATCATTGTTTTGTTTTTTTAATACACTTTGCAACAGAATCTGCTTTCGTGATGTCAACCTGAACCTTTATCTTTTCAAATGTCAAATTTACTTCTGTTTGACTCCATTTGTATTGTCCAACTCCCTCAGCCTGCTGCGTCTTGGTGGGTTTTTTTTTTTTCTGGGTGCAGAAGTGAGGAGAAATGGAAAAGGTTTCTTTTGTGAAAATAAATTATTTTTAGCAACAATGCTGAAACTGCTAATCATGTCATAGTGACTACACACTAAAACATATGTCATTATCTTCCAATCTGCAGTCACATCACATAAACAGTAAGTTTGTGACCTAGTATGATCTCTCTCTGTTTGGTGTTTTTAATTTTTAAATGGGGTGTGAGGTTGTAGAAGGACCAAAGTGCAAACAGGAAGTGGGGAGAAGCATGATGTGTGAAAGATTAACTCAAAATGATAACAGACAAACTTACAGCAGACAGAAGAATAAGTGGACAAAGAGAACCGATGGAGAAGCATAGGCAATGAGGTGACAGGGAAACAGACCATCACAGATTAGAACAGAATAATCCAGCAAAGAGCAATGGGAACCAGTGAGAAAAAATGTATATGCTGTGGGATAAATGGACAATGACGTGGACACGTGGACAAAATAGTTGGTACCCCTTAGTTAATGAAGGATAAGCCCTCAATGGTCACAGAAAAAACTTGAATCTGACAAAAGTAACAATAAATAAAAACTCTTAAAGGAAGCCATGCTTCAACATAATGATAATTAAAAAATAATCTCTTTAAAGAGGCCTGGACAAAATGACTGATTTAGGTCAGGGTTCATAGAGGGAAACTTCAGAATTGTCCAATGTTTTCCTCTTATCCATTTGCTGGCTATTTTTCTCTGTGTATTTTGGATCATTATCCTGTGATTGAGACCTGCAACTGAGACCAAACTTTCTGACACTGAGCAGCACATTTGTCTCTAGAATCCCTTAATAACATTAAGATTTCTTTGAAACCTGCAGAGAATCCAAACACCCTGTAAAAGATGAAGGAAATAAGTCCTAGAACATAACAGAGCCTCCTCAGTGTTTCAGAGCAGGGACGATGTTCTGTTATTTATATGCTTTATTTTTCCATCTGTAAACATAGAGCTGATGTGCCTTGGAAAAAAGTTAAAATTTCCTCATGTCTCTATAAGACATTCTCTCAGAACCTCTGTGGCTTATCAACATGTAGTTTGGTAAATTAATATATGGCTTTTCTCTTTGTTTTCAACAATAGTGTCCTCTTTAGTCATTTCTCATTAAGACCATTTTGGCTCAAATATGACACTGATGTTCTTTGACCTCAAGGTTCACCTTTAATCTTTTTAAATGTTATTTTGGGCTCTTTTGTTATCATTCATATTATCAGTCTCTTTGATTTATCATACATTTTCCTCCTGTAGCTGCATCCAGGAAGTCGGCTACAGTCTCATGGATCTTAAATTTTTAACTAATGTGGAACTAGGAACTTCAAGCTGCTCAGGTATGGTCTTATAGCCTTTATCTTTAAAAATGCTGGTCTATTATTTTCTTTCTAATCTCCTGAAACAACTCTTTCCTTATCTTCCTCTGGTCCATGTTGAGTGTGGTACACACCATGTCATACAACAGCACAGTGACTACCTGTAGCCCTAAATATACGGTAGGCTCACTGACTGATTCAATATTTTAGACGCATGTTATGCTAATTAGTGAACACACCTTGATTTATCATGTCCTTTGGACACATTATTTTCATTTTTTTCCAGGGGTAATATCATTTTTGTTCATGCCTGTATCATCAGTTTATTCTTCTTTGAGTCATGCAATTGAAGCTTGGGTTTAAAACAATGTCTGACTTTCATTTGTTAATTTTTATAGAATTGTTATCTATTTTCACTTTTGTCATATTCAAGTTATTTCTTTGACCATTGTTGGATTTTGTTACATTGTATGGGGGGTACAAGTAATTTTGTCCATGTGTGTAAAATGCAGGTGAGTATATTAGAAGATCACGTCAAGAAGCAGTTCAGGGAGACTGAGGAAGAGTCCATCATCTTTGCTTTCTCTTTGCAAGTAGAAAGCATTTTACTCAATGCAGTCATTCCCACCAGCTTTTTGAGGCTGTTGCATAAGGAAGAGCCCTCCTCTGTTGTCTGTCAGAAATACAGACCAAGTCTGTTTTGAAAGAGCAAAAATTCCTAAAAACCAGATGATCCAGACAGGAAGCAAGACAGAGGAAGAGTGAAGGGTCATTGTTAAAAAGGCTTAATTTACAAGAGCAGAGTTGACTAGAGTTGTACCAAATCGTCTAACCAAACGGATTAACAGTGCTCTTAAAAAGTAAATATGAATACACAAAAAGAATCAAGGAATAAACAAGGAAAAAACTGCTAAACATAAAAAAACAACGGGAAAAAACTTAAACATCCAACTTAAGGAAAACTTCAGTGTATTTGAAGTGGATTTTATATGACAGACCAACAATTAAAATCAAACATAAATTTAAAATTTAAATGAAAAGCTCCAAAGAAAGATTATATTTATATTTAACATTATTGACCATAATGACCTAAACGATTAAGTGGCTTCAGAAATGGACAAATTTGTAAGCGATGTCCATTTATCGGCCTTAGTAAGTTTATTTAAATTTAAATGCAGCTGAAGCTGTTTGTTAAACATGAGTGAATAAACAGCACCATGAACACCAAAGACTTGTACAAATGGATTTGTGAAAAGCTTTGCAGCGGATTTTTGTTTTTCTTTTCACTTCCTTTATTTAGCCAGATAAAATCTCCATAGAGATTTAGGTTTCATTTGCAAGAGTAGGCCAGGGCATTAGTCTGCAGTACACATAAAGACTTACACTGGTCAAACACACTTTATAGTGAAACAGAGCTTTGGAGTAGAGTTGTGTCTGTTGCAGAGTTATGTCTATTGTAAGTATGTGCATGCTGATTAGACTTAAAGGTGATATCAACCGAAAACAGATCAATCTGAGAATAAAAACTGGGTAAAGGCTGCAGAATACTGAAGGCTTGGGTGGATGTTCACTTTCGAGCAGGAAAACAACGGTTTAGATCTTTATTCATTTTCCAGTGAAAGTCCAGAACTACTGAGATGTTTGAACATGAATGTAAGATTATCATTCAGATGCTGTGCTTTTGATTCTGAGAGTAAGCGGTTTTTCAAAGAAAAACTTTATTGCTAGTTTTGTCTTTCTTTGCTCAAAGCCTATGGAGAAATTTTTTGAAAGACTTGTAGATGCAGAAAATGCTGATGCATAGTGTTAAATATATCATATAATTTGTTCCAAATCTAAAGGAAATACATTTCCTCTGGTTGCCAAGAAATGCTTCCAAGCCGTCCATCTTAAATGCTCTGGGTAACATCAAATAATCTTCTATGGGTTGTTTGATGGGATAGACTTAGGTCTGGCAAATCAGTTTTTAGCCTGTTTGATGTAATGAAAACAGCCAAGGTAAATAATCGACCCCTGAAAACTACCTTGGAGTTACAATATTTATGCTATAAACAAATTATAATACAGAGGCAAAAAAGTATTTTGCCTTGAATAGATTTAATTAACTATACAAAAACTCTACAGGTCAATATGAAGATGAACTCATCGATTCTTATCTAAAACTTAGACCCCCATCAACTGTTTAAGAGATCCAGTTAAATCTCTTAAAACAAGTTTATTTACTTAACAATCTTATCTATCAGAGGACTTTTAACCCTTTTAATGGAAAATTTTTTAGAATGACAACTGGAGCCAAATAGTTTAACCTTTGGACAGTCAGTAGCTTGGTTCATCAGCAGGAAAAAGTCAATCTATGTTGTGTTTTCTGGCTGAGAGCTTGAAGAGCTTGCTTCATGGTGGTGTCTTCCGAGATTTTCAAAGGGCAGAAGCATGACTGGAACATACTATTTTGAGTGCAATTTTTAGGCAATCGAGGAAAAAAAATGAATATATTTTTTCCATTCTTTTGGATCCTGGAAGTGTTTGAATGGTCACCTTTTGATTCGAATCCAATTGACTGTTTTCTTAAGGGTCAGTTTACAACAATGTTCTTTCTAATCTGAATCCCATTTTTGTTCTGATGTATTTTTCTGCTTTTCATATACTGTTACGTTTGTATTTTAAAGGACTTATAGGAGCGTGTGGAGTGTCAGTCTTTTATAATTTGATGAGAGTTTATAATTTCATTCAGGCATGCAGGTGAGTCATAGTACAAAAAAGGAAAAATAAGGCTTGCATTTTAGGATGAGTGTGATTTTGCTTTTTTGTTCATACAGTGATTCGGAAACTCAAAGTGGAAGCAAGCAGAGATCATCCTCCTCCACAAACCCTTTGAGAAGGAAATGGAAAGCGGCTCTCCAGTTCTGGTTTCTGACTGGAGTTCTGTCTTTGGTGGGCTCGAGGGTCTCCTCCCTCATTGTGCTGGAGTTTTCCCTCCGAGTTGTTTCTGCATTGACCTTAGCCGGAGCGGTGAGTTCCTTAAGTTCGCAACAAGAACATTCTGCTTTCAGTTTACCTCACATCTGTGTGCCTGCAGATGTAGACTCAGTACTGTTTCTGTCTAAAATCAGGATGATGACTCCAGAGGTCTGGAACTGCTCCTAATCCAGAGTCAGTTCTCCCTGGGCTGCGGCCTCACCTGCACTCTGGCCTTCATCCATCAGGGGGCTCCACACAGCTCCTTCGGCTTGCTGCTGGCAGCTGCCCTCAGCTGGGTACTGGCAAGTTACAGCAGCAGTCTGTGGAGCCATGTGGCCAGACTGTTCCCACAGCACAGAACCGATTGTTACTGTGGGAAGTGCATCAGCCTTCTAACCTCTGGACACACCATGATGGCTTCACTGCAAAGAGCGGTTATCTTGGCCTTTGCTACAGCAGCTGTGGCTTCCACCACCACTGTCTATGAGCACTTCTTATCCCAGAAGGATGCCATGAAATTCTGGACTCCCCTGACACTCTGCTACACTATGCTGGTGGCCTATAACCAAGGTGATACTCAAAGTAGATGATTGTAATACCAAGGTCTGCTCTAGAGCTGCATGTGGCTCTTTGGGCCCTTTACAGAGGCTCTCAGTAAGTTTGGCTCAAAGTGGGGTGGAACTGAGTAGTAAAATTAAATATAAAAAAAAAAAAAAAATTGAAAAACTTGAGACTATAAAGTTTTACAAAAAAGCATAAAAGTTAAGCGGGGTGAAGGACCCATGAGTTTTAACAAATTAACATTATATCACGCATTTTAGACGAAGTTCATTGAAAAAAAGAAAAATAACACTACCTCTTAATATTATAATCAACATTAAAATAAATCCGGCTGCTGGAGGCAGAAACCGGGCCGCTGTTTAAAGTCATCATAAAGTTCCTCAGACTATGCATAACAGAAGGTTGTACCTAGTTACTGTTACTTTGATATGCAATAGGACATTGTGCTCCAGGGATATCCCAGGCTTTGTCAACATAGGAATTGAGACATATTTCTCATCTCAAAAACCTTCAAAGCTGATAATTTTTTTAGTTTTATACACTGTAAATATAGCAAAAAAGATTGTGTAGTGTAGTGAAAGGGAGCGTGTTTGAAAGGTTTAACTGGCGGCCTTGATAATATTGTTAAATCTGTTTAAGACCTTTAGAGAAAACCTGAAAATGACCACTAGCAAGTTAATACTTCCAGATGTCACTTAAAGGTGAAATAAATTATTAAACTATCACGTTGAATCTGATATTGAGCTTCAAATGCAGAGACTGAGATAAAGATATTTTTAGGGAAAATTACACTGGTGCTGAATCATAGAAAACATTTAAAACAGATGAATAATTCTAAAAACACAATCTGTTTTGTATTATAATTCACAGAGGAACAGAAGCGAATGACCGTTACAGAGACCCTCCTGCGCACCGTAGTGTTGCGACTGGGAGGCTTGCTGGTGCTTATGCTGGCAGTGGGATACTGGTCAGATGTTCTCCATGTCCTCATCGCCTTTCTGGGAGAAGGAGTCTGTCTGCTGCCTGCTCAGGATCTGCTGCAGGCTGCAGTAAAGGTTCTTTCTTTATTGGATTGTAATAGCTACATAGTTGGTTATTTTACTTGAAAATTCTAAAAATCACTGATGAGAGCTTGCATTGTTTATTTTCAGGAAGAACAAGAGAGCAGCAAACTCCAAACAGAGGTCCGACCACATCTTAAGGAGGAGAAAAAGAGTCGATGACATGGCATCCAAACAAAGCATCATGGGTTAAAAGAATGATCTGGGTGTTTTTAGAAATGTTTCTAAATTTGCAAAACCTAGTTTTGAATCTGTGCACTGTGTTTTAAGCTTAAAACCAATTGTTCATGCAAAATTATGAAATAAAGCCAGCTGCGAATGTGTTACTTGTTGCATCAAGCAAATAACTTTTTTTTTTTTAACACAAGACATCTATGGATATATCTGCAAAAAACAGGCATTTTCAAGATTATAGTCACAGCAGCCAAACTTAATGTCTGTTGACCACTAATTGCTACCACATGTTATCAATTTTGTGGTTCTCCACCAGTTTTCTCTCACTTACATGAAAATATTATAATCTAATTTCTTGTACTTTATTTAATTTTAAAGGCTGCACTAATTTACAGGGCCTTATGGGGAGATTTGTACAAGACCTGATGAGAAATCTTCCCATTAAAAAAAAGATAAGAGCAATAATAACAGTGGATAAGGAATCGCTCTCTTTCCAAGAGCAGTGAATATTACAACGACATTAAACTATGCTTCTGTGTATTCACTCACTCAATTAGTAAAGTCAATAGTTATTGATTAAACCAACACCAAATTGACAGGTGAGAGTTGCCCCCCTTCAGAGCACCTAAAAAGAGTCTGAAGGTTGGGTTGTGTAGCTCTGTATCACCAATAGTGTGATGTCAGAGCTGCAAGGCATGCTGGGAGCTCATAATTAAACCATGATTATCCCAGCCCAACATTAGTATACATTTACACAGATGTGTAGCTTCAATTGCCAAAATGAAGCTTGAATAAGGGATAAGAAATTATCATTGAAAGATTATTAGAAAAAATCAACATGAGCAACTGAAGGAGTTAAAGTGTAAATATGTTTTTGATCAAACTGATGTGCATCTGTGCCTACTCTGTAGAAGTAAGTGTAACGAAAACAATCATAATGACTTATAATAAGGAGCAAAAAACAAATACAACTCTGAAGAAAATAAGGATATATATCCTGAGTAATGAATTTACTTTCAGCAATCCTAGTGCAAAGTTATGTGCAAAAGAGACAATAAGCAGATTCTTAAGAAGTTTGCAACATTTTTTGGAAAGGTCATGCTCCAAGCTTTGTGGCATTATTTTGGATTCAGCTCCTCAAGTCCTGACATCAATTCAGTGAAAAAGGACTGCAGTAAATGACTACTGAGACTGTTAGTCAGCCCTTGATGTCCAGCATACCTGTCTGACCACAGAGATGTCTTTTGGCGGAATGGTTAAAATTATCATAGAACTTTAAAACTTGTGCAAATCCTTCAAAGGAGAGTTGAAGCTGTTATAGCAGACGATAGTAGCCTGCCATCATATTAAACCCTATGGATTCTAAATGAGGTGCCACTCAAATTCATGTGCGAAAAGTCACACGAAAGTCTAACAAGTCTAAGAAAGCTTTAAATGCCACAGTCCTCAGTGTTTGTATATTTTTACATTTTGGAATACAGCCTAGCATTTTTGATTATAGGGACTGAGAATCAGACCAAAATCCACCTGAGAATCTGGGGCAAGAATTTAAAACTGATGTTCCCAGATGCTATCTATTTACTTTGAAGTTTAAATCCTGTTGGGAAATTCGTTGAAATAACAAGTGTTTAAAAAAAATAATCACAGACTTCGCTGAGTAAGATCAGCAGTTGAGGAAACCTTTCCCCCAATAGAAACCAAAGAAAAGTTATTTGCTTCTTCTACTTTCCTATTTACATTTTCCTCAATCAGTGGTGATGGACAGTGAGATTTAACTGCATCATTCAAATTCTTGGACTCCAGGAAATACGATCTTATGATCTCATCTGGTTCAATTCAGTTCAGTTTATTTATATAGCACCAATTTACAACACATATAATCTCAAGGCACGTTACAGGGTCAATACAGACAGACTGGTTTAAGGTTTGCATAAAGGAAAACCACTTGATTGCATCAAGTCGTTGACTTGCAAGACATGCTCATCCTGGATGAGCTTGCCTCACTATGAGCACGTATGTAGTGACAGTGGAGAGGAAAAACTCCCTTATAACGGGAAGTTCTGCTTATACCCTCCAGCAGAACCGGGCTCAGTGTGAGCGGCCATCTGCCGAGGCCAAATCTGGTTCAAGGTTAATGTTAACTAGCTCCACAGGTGAATCCATCTAGGAAAGACGCAGCCAGGCAGATGAGCTCCGAGCCAATTCTCTTGTCAGGGAATGAAAGAGAGCACCTACAGTTAGCAATAGTAAAAGAAACAGGACTTCACTGAAAAAAAACGGGCCAAGCTCCAACATCTATTAACAGAGGCTTTGATGGCAGCAGCCAGCTAATGTTTCAATCCAGGATGGTGTCACAGCTAAACGGGGACAGACCAGATGAAGTTACTATGATGAGAAAAAGCAGAGGGAGCATAAAGTTATCGGTGGAACCAACAAATACTGCAGAATTGAAGAATAGAGATAGAATGAAGCAGAAAAAGTGTCCCTATGTCCTCAAGTAGTCTACGTCTATAGCAGCATAACTATAGAGATAGCCATCTTACCTGGTGTTTTCTGTAAATGTTTGATTTTTTTTTTTATCATTTTAATATTTTATGGATGTTGGGTTAAAGGTAAAATGATATACTGTGCCTCAAGTCAAAAATCAAAGTCATGCAACTAAAGGAAAAGAAGGAGGTTCACACAGTTTAATGAAGAATTTTGCTGTTAGGGGGAGGAGCGTGAAGGTTCTGGGATTGTATCATCCGTGGGCATGCTCCCTCCTGCAGCCGTGACATCACTGCAGCATTCCTTTCCACAGAGCTAGAACAACAGAGACCCCCATCACTCTCTTCATTGCCATCTGCTATTAACCCTCACCGCACTGCCCCAGTTTTGCACATACATCGAGAAAACTTGGTTTCTAGCATCCATTTTTAGATTTAAAGGGAAGGAAATGACATCACAGTCTCCTGAAAGTAGTCATAATATTTGCTTATC
Organism: Cyprinodon tularosa; assembly: GCF_016077235.1. Taxonomy (NCBI): domain Eukaryota; kingdom Metazoa; phylum Chordata; class Actinopteri; order Cyprinodontiformes; family Cyprinodontidae; genus Cyprinodon; species Cyprinodon tularosa. The sequence continues at coordinate 1,422,584 of NW_024038375.1, read as the reverse complement.
AGCAACCCTGATATGTTCACTTCGGCCCAACGAAGAACCACAGCTTTTTGATCACTCCACACATCTTTCTCTCAACTGATTTGTCACAGAGCTCTGGTTGAAAGCATAGAAACAGATGCTGATCACCAGAAACTTCAACGAAAAACTTTGAAATTCCACATCTGTTATCAAACTATGTTTCCCAATTTAGAGCTCTGCAGGGGGCCCAAATGCAGCTAATGCCACAAGATACTGATAGTGTGTAAAGACTAAAAGTGATACAATGTGGGGGAAGGGAAGAAGGAAAGAGGGAGAAGAAGAAAAAAGAAAAAAAATCAGGCAGACCCAGTGAGGGAGGTAGTGAAAATAAGGTTAACAGGACAATAAGGGAGAGCTATACAGGAGATGAAAAATTGGACACTTGGAGGTAGAGAGTAGCTCAGAAACACAGGTACAGTCAATTCCGGATGGTATGCTGATAGATAACATAGTGGGAGTTGGCTGTGTGTCTCTGCTTGTCCACGTCAGGGTAAAAAAAAAAAACTTTTATGACACTGTAGAAACAGTCCTGTTGATTAAACTGTACATTGCACAACTTTTGTGTGAGTGTACGTGCCTCTGAGTCGGTGTATGAGCGTTCCAGTGCTTGCCAAGTTTTCATAGTGGATGGATGTGTCATGATTTTTTTCCTTCTCTTTCTCTCTTTTTTTTTTACTGCACTTTGCCAGAGATTAGCTGTTCACTTTTTATGGTTAGGAGGGAGGCAGGATTGTCATTCAGCCAGAGAAAGGAGGAGGGGTCGGCAGACGGCAAAGCAGGAGAGGGAGGGAGATAGAGGAGGAAAAAGGAGTGGCTTTCTGTAGATAGGCGCCCCTTGCCACCAGAGTAAAGTCTTCTCTCAGAGGCAGCTCATGGGAGTGAAAATAAAACAGAAAAATTGACACACAGAGCAGAAAAGAAGAAAAGAAGAAGATAAAGGCCTGCATTTGTTCCAGGTAAGCAGGAACCAGATGTTTCAGATTCTTTCATTTGAACCATTCATTGTAGGTCATAAAAGCTGAAGGTGTGTGATTATTCTTCTCAGGAGGAAAGTTAGAAGTCTTTTAATGTTGACTGAGGGCGTTCACTGCAGTCAAGACAGAAACACATTGATCTCTGTTAGTAATAACAATTGTTCTGTCATTCAGTCAGGCTTTATCAGGGTTTCATTCCACCATGGCATCAGCAGCTCCCCAAAAAAGGATGGTCTCCTCCGTCTTCATCACGCTGTCGTCCCCTCACAGAGCCACAGTGACACAGCAGAAGAAACCTGCCCTCCAAACGCAGAGTAGCTCGGCTCCAAACAGACAGCACACCTTTGCCAGAGCCAGCCCCGAAGATGACAACCTTGCTGTTCTCAGGCATAAAACAGAGGATCAGTCACCACCTCACACCCACGACAGACACTGGACTCATGAAGGGCCGCGAACCAAAGCCTCAGACTCACAGAGTCAACCCCAACCTGCCCAAACAGGACGACCGAAAGCAGAGGTGCAGGAGACAAATGGGAGATCTGCAGGTATTCATTACAGAGTTTTCTTCAAAATGCTTTCATTATGGGCCTTCATTGTATCCCATGGTTAAAATGTTGAGATTTCTAATACACGCCTCTTCCGGTAATCTCCACAGAAAAATGTTAGAATTTAAAAGGCATTAACTGCAATATATGGGATTCTCTTGCTCGGTCCAAACTAATTATTGGCTGCAGTGGGAGCTGTAAACAATAAGATGAAGTATTCTTCAGATTTCTGAAGCCAGGAAGTCAGACATGATTAGGCTGAAACATACTTTGTTTGGTTAGAAACCACTAAGTTGGAATTTTCTCTTTTCCATTCAAACTCCCTGAACATTTTTGATTATTACCTATGTTACACCTACAAACCCCAGCATATCTTGCCAATACTGTATTAAGACCTAATTAAGTACTAATTGTGACATAGTAAGAGGAAAGGAGATCATTTTCAAGAGACTTTACATAAATAAAATTTAGAAATGTGTGGGACACAATTACATTTATCCCGCCTGAATAAAAAAAACAACTTGGCAGCATATTTGTAAAACTTCTAATGTATGTCTTCACAAGCTTTTAATGTTTTGTACCTATTCTTCGTTGCAAAACAGCTCAAGTTCAGTTTTCTCATTGGGAGTCAGATCCTCTGTTGGATTTAGGTCAGAACTTTGACTAGTCCACACTAATACATGTCTGTGCATTAGTGTGGACTAGTCAGTTCCATTGTATCTCTGGGTTTATGGCTGTACGTTAATGAATAAATCGATCAATCAATCAACCTATACCTTTTTATATGACCCTTTAAGAAATATGATGTGATTAAAGAGCTGTACATAAAATCAAAATATATGAGAAAACAAATATGGATAAATACGTTTTAAGCCTGTTGAATAGGCTTAAGTATTCAACAGTGCAAATGTTGGGATACAGAACCCAACCCACTGGAAGGGCCGGATCACCCCAGTGTTTGTACCTAACTAGAGCTGGTTTGTTGATGAATACTCAAAGAGTTTCTACAGGTGAGGAGGGGCTGCTAAAGGCTGTTTTCCTGCTGGGTGGTAAATCCCAATCTCTGGTATTGAAAGATTTCCTCCAGAGTTTCCCTGTTTTTAACTCCATTCTCATTCACATCTGACCAGCTTCTCTGTCCTTGTTAAAGAAAATTCTCCCCACAGCATGACGCTGCACCGTGTATATATTTCACGCTGAGGTGGGCGTGTTCAACACGTAGTGTTAGTGTTTCCTTCTATACATAGTAATTTACATGATAGACAAAACATTCTGACGAGAGCAGCTTCTTCCACGTGTTTTTTTGCCAGCTTTCCTACATTGTTTATGGTAAACAGATTCCTTTTAACAATCCAACAATCTTTCTGCTTCTCTATAAAAAGATACATTTTCAGGGGGGGGGGGTTTCTCTATTTTTTGGATCTATGCAGCTAATTAGGAACAATTACTCTGACTGACTGACCTGTCAGTTTAGGTGAGCAGCCCTTTTCTGTTATCTGCATTGTCGTTCTTGTCCTCAACTTTCTCAGGATGTGTATGAACCTTTTTCATTCCTTTTGGTATACCATAGTCTTTCTTTTCAAATGATGGACTGAAATGTCCTTGAAATACCCAATGCTTAAAGAAATGTCCACAGCTTATCTCTGACCTTTCTGATGGACTCCTTTATCTTTATGATGTTGTGTCATCCATAATGTTCCTTAACAAACATTTGAGGCATTCAAAAATCAGCTGTATTTATAACAAGGTTAAATTACACAAAGGGGGGCTCTTTTTCCTAATTAGTAAACTCCTTTAGGGAGTTTTCTCTTATTTCATTTATCTTTTTTTTATGTCTACAACATCAAGTATTCTTTAAGCTTATTTTCTGTTTAAACCATGAAAAATGTGAAAAAGTTCAAGGTAAGAAAATACTTTCAGATTTGAAATTAGTTTCAGCTATGAGACCGATATAGAATCAGCAAGGTTTAGTTTGATGACAGAAGTGGAGCAACATGCAAATATATTAGAAACCTCAATGGATTCTACCCTGATTCACTTTTTTTTGTTGTTCTCCATTTCTTATTTTTGTAAATTCTGAGGAGGAGAATTAAATAAATCTGCACCGTTGTGCACAAAAATGCTAATTAGGGTAGCATGTTTGCTAATTATTTAATGTGTATTTATTTATTTATTTATGTAATTTGAAATTTCAAGAGGTGAAATTCAAGCTTTAAAATTCAGGATGAATTATAATAATTGTCTTGTTTTATTTCTACCAAAAAAAAATAAAAGATAACTGCATTCTCCAGACAAAGACAAAAATATAAACAACAAAAACACATATTTAAAAATCCACAACAGTTCAAAACTCCCAATATATATTTTTTGCTTCTTCTATGCAGAAAATCTAAGAGTTATTTTTTCCCCCAACAGAGCTCTTCCCTCCCCCTCCTCCTCCTGATGTGCTACCTTCATCATTTTCTGAGGACTCAGCACTCCCTCCACCTCCTCCATGCCTAACATCTTCACTTGATCCACCGAGTCCCCACCAGCAGTCACTTTCCAACAAAGAGGTATCCCATCCCATCCCATGTACTGTACAAATCATCTCAAATTTCACATATAATTTACTCTTGTTCAAGGAAGGGGTTAAATCCTCAAAAAGACTTAATTAAGTCAGACACTGGGTTATAGAATAAGCAAACTGAGAAGAAAAGTAAATGTTTTTCACATACAACCTATATCCCAGTCTATTTCTGTTCAGTGGGAAATCCTTTGTTCTACTATTGTCTAAACTCAATAAAATTAAACAAATTATGAGAAAGAGGGGAGGATTTTCAACAGAAGAGTCATTGTTTTCACTGGTCGTGTGTTTTACTTTGAAACTCTTCCTGCAATTTTACTCTTTGTCAGGGTTTTCCTGCAGGTCTACAATCTGTTTATCCACAGTTTTAAAGAATCAAAATCAAGTCATTTATTTTTGAAAGAAAGGACAAATACCGGTAATTTCTTAAAATTTGATTTTGACATAAGCATATTTTTTCATACATAATAGAAGAGATTAAGAATAGTCTTAATTTGACTTTTTCATTATTTTGTTCAGAGCAGAATGGTTTAACATTTCCACACTGAACTAGATCTAGTCAATAGATATGGATGATGCTACGGTAAAACCTAAACGCTAAATGCAGAAATAAGAACCAGATAGCTTAAAGGTCACATTATGCTTTCTGATAAATACATTTCTATCAATCTTAATTTCTTACAATCATGTCTGTCTGAAACATTAAATTCTCCATAATTTATTGAATTTTTAGGTGCATGCTGCCTCCTCACCGTCCAGAGGCTCAAATGGTGATGACGAGGCTATTGCTATTCACAAAAACAGTCATGACATGACCACAGAGAGCAAAGGTAGAAAGATTTTCTTTTTAATCTTTCAGTTCAACACGCATTATCAGCTGACTATAATGTTACTATTTGTTTTTACAGCAGATTTGTGTGGCTTCTGTCGGAAACCCATGGCTCTTTCTGAACCTGCTATAGAAGCCCTGAACAGGATTTATCATGAGGGCTGCTTCCAGTGTAGATCCTGCCACATTCCCCTGGCTGGGAAACATTACTACAACAAGGCAGGCATCCCACTTTGTGAAGACTGCTATCAGGTAGCTAATCTTACATTTTCTGTACCTGCATGTACAGAAATTAATTAGCCCATCATCTACAAATAATTATTTATGGGGAGGGATCATTGTTTTTTTTACTTGCAAATGGGGACGTGTGAAGGACCACTTTCAATTAGCAACACACAGACATACATAATGCATGTACACTCACCTTACTTCAACCTAGAGTTGTTTAAACTTAATGTGTATGAAGCCAGAGCACAGAGAGGAGGAGGAGCATGCATACTCTGCACAGAGAGGCTTTAGGTGCATAAAATTCAGTTTTACAGGACTTCTTTGAAAGCAGAGCTGATGTTGTTCCACAGTTTAGTTTCACTTTAAATTAATTAAAAGTTGACTGAACTACATGGAATACTAATCTGTTATTGATTTCCATATTCCATATACCATATAGATATAATAGATATCTACATTGTCCTACAGTGCTGTGCTTGAATGTTTCAAATTTTTGCCACATTTCAGGCTTCAAACATAAAGATATTTAAAAAGAAATGTGAATAATGAACAACAAATGGGACACAAATATGAAATGGAATGAAATTAACTGGATACTTTAAACTTTTTTAACAAATAAAATAAATGAAGAGTGGGGCGTGCCAGATGAATCTGCCCCTTTACTTTCAGTGCAGCAATATCTCTATAGAAGTTCAGTGAGGATCTCTGAATGATCCAATGTTGACCTTAATGACACACCAGGTAGGTCTGAGATGCTGTTGTGGAGAAGTTTAAAGCCAGGTTTGAATACAAAAGGATTTCCAAAGCTTTAAGCCTCCCAAGGAGCACTGTGCAAGCGATAATATTGAAATGGAAGGAGTATCAGGCCGCTGTAAATCTAGGAAGACCCGGCTGTCCCTCTAAACTTTCAGGTCAAACCATGAGAAGACTGATCAGAGATACAATCAAGATATCCAAGATCACTCGGGGTGAACTGCAAAGATATACAGCTGAGGTGGAAGACTCCTACTTAGGACAAGCAGTCATATACTGCACAAATCTGGTCTTTATGGAAGAAAGAATTTTCTATCCATATAACATCTTGTTTAAAGTTTTGACCAAGGCACGTTAGAGACACAGCAAACATGTGGAAAAAGGTGCTCTGGTCAGATGAAACCAAAGTCTAACTTTTTGGCAACAAAGAAAAATGTTATGTTTGGCAAAAAGCAACACAGTTCCTCACCCTGAACACTTCATCCCTACTGTCAAACATGGTGGTGGAAGGATCATGGTCTGGGCTGCTCTTAATCAGCAGGGATGGGAAGGTGCTTAAAATTGATGGGAAGATTAAAGAGGCCAAAGGAGCAATCTGGAAGAAAACCTTTTTGGTGTCTTTAAATGACCTGAGACTGGGACGGAGATTTATCTTTCAACAAGACAATGATACAAAACATAAAGTAAAATCTACAATGGATGGTTCACAAAAAAACATATCCAGTTGTTAGAATAGCCAAGTCAAAGTCCAGAACTGAAATTAATCGAGAATCTGTGGAAAGTACAGAAAACTGCTTTTTGCTCTCCATCCAACTTGACTGAGCGACAGCTGTTTTGGAAAAAAAGGATGGGCAACATTTCTCTTGATGAGCAAAACTGATAGAGACATACCCGAAGCGACTTGAAGCTGTAATTGCAGCAAAAGGTGGTGCGATTAAGTATTACCTCAAGGGGGCTGAATAGTTTTGCAAACCAAATTTTTCAGTTTTTTATTTGTTAAAGTTGAAAATATCCAATACATTTCATCCCAATTCATGATTGTGCCCCACTTGTTGTTGATTCTTCACAAAGAATTACAATTTAATGTCTTTATTTTTGAATTCTGAAATGTGATAAAAAGTTGAAAAGTTCAAGGGGGCCTAATACTTTCACAAGGCACTGTAAAGAGGGTAATTCTGACAGATATGCTTTACGTTACTAAGAATGTTTGGGGGGAGTCGACTATATATTACTGTGTTTAAATCTTATGTATTTAAGAAAAAACAAAAATTTGCACTCAATCTATGAGCATTACGAAATATATTATAATTTAAAAGACCTTATTTTTGCCAGCATATCAATACCCATGAAGTTTAGATGAAAACTTGCTTTATAAGAGACATCTACTGAGGGATGATGCATCTCTTAAGTCCTGTATTGAGTATTTGCTGGATTTGTTTTAATTTCCTGAAGAAACAGCTCTGTCTGTCCTCTAGATGTTTTTAAGGTCCAACAATTCATTCACACCCTGCAGATTAGAATTAGAAAAATGTAAGGTTAATACAAATTTAAACTCTTCCTTTTAATTTGAATACTTTGTATGTCATTCATTTCAATGTTGCTATTTGGTTCAACAGTCTTTTAAGGTATAACAACTGAATAAGTTTATTTTTATACCGGTAAAGTGTGAGTACGTTTTTGGGCCTTTGAAATAAGTCAGTATTGCATCTTTCTCTGTGTTTTAGGCCAGTTTGGAGCTCTGTTGGTCGTGCGGGGAAGTTATTACAGATCAGATAATCCGTGCAATAGAGAGAACGTACCATCCATCCTGCTTTACCTGCACAACATGTAAGCAGCAAATAGGAGCACAGGCCTTTGCTCAGGGGGAGGTCGGTGAAGTGTACTGCCTGCAGGACTACTACAGGTATAAACAATGATGGCAAGTAGAAACAGCAACGAAAATGCAGTATACACTCTGCTCTGTTTAGTTGCTGTTGCTTTTTTTTTTATTCCAGTCTATTGCAAAGTATTAACTCTCTTTAAATACTTCTCATTTTTTACACACACACATACACACAATTGTCCTTAAAACCAAAGAGGAAATTGAGAGATCAGACAAGGTTGCCTAACTTGCCGTTTTATAAAAGTATTTCTTTTCTTCTCGGCTTTTAACCAAGTTTGAGACTTTTTTAATCCATCTTTTTATCTATTTAGTTTTGATATTTTTCTTGTATTTTTCCTAGCTAGAGCTGTAAAGGGTTATTTTTTTGCATTTTCTTTCAGTTTTCATCAGCATACAAAACTTTGGTGAATACTGTTTTAAATGTGCTTCATAAAAAATGTGAATTGTATTGTATGGTATATAGATTAAGACAAAGTAGTGGATAATATAAAAACAGCAGTTTAAAAACCAAGTAACTCCCCAGAAAGTTCAAAACTATATATCTAGATTTAAACATTTAACAGTAATCTGCTTGACCAGTTATAAATTGAGTAAGTAAAGTGTAACAGCAAACCTGCAAAGACCAGGCAAATTTACTTAAACCGGAAGTCCGAATAAGTAGAATGCAAGCTGGGTTTGCTGTGTTATGAACTCAAAATTGACATCCAAAAACTTTCTCCATCCAATCAGACTGAGCTGGAGCTATAGATATCAGTTTTAGTTTTTACATGTTAAAAGCTGGAAGAGGAAAACCCAAAGGGACCGCCAAGGTGTTTTTTCAAAGTATTGGCTCAGGGGTGTGAGAACTTGAAAGCTATAATATACGGTCAGACTAACTTTCCTTGTTTCCAATTAAGGGGCTGTGAACACACATGAATGCAATCCATTCAGAGTTTGTTTTAAATAACATCCCAATCATTCTCTATTTTGTGTGTGCATTTTAAACAGCCATTTAAATTTATGTAAACACTTGAAAATATTTAAAATCCTTTTCTAAACACATCACATATATTTTCTTCTTGAAAATCATTTATATACAGGAAATATGCTCCAAAGTGTAGTGCCTGTGACCAACTCATCATTCCTAAGGAAGATGGTACTGATAGCTACACTGTTGAGTGTCTGGGGCACTCCTACCATGAGAACTGCTACAGATGTGAGGTGGGTGTTCTGCAAACAGTTTCCTATAAGGATTTACTGGCAAATGTTTAAACACACACAAGCACATTATCCTGCGGTCGACATTACTTTCATCTTGTCTGCAGGTCTGCGGCATCCAGCTCTCCCCTGAACCAAACGAGCACGGCTGCCATCCATTGGAGGGGAAATTGTTGTGCAAAGCCTGCCACGTGAACCTGGTGTCCGTGCAGCAGTAATATAAGTCAAACTATCGGAAAGCAATAAACACTCCATATTCAGACAAATGAGAGACATGTGCCTTTTCAGGAGTTTATGCATCATAATGATTTATATCAAAGGAGCATTTAATTACTTTTCAATATATCTGGCTTTCTGGAAAAGAGAATTCTACTTTTCTATTATACTTAATAATTTTACACTCTGTACTAGAGATAGAAATGCATCGAACATATTTATGCAACTGGCTTTGCAAAAACTATTTGTAACAAACTAGTAGAATATGGTTCATCATGCTTTCACTCAGCTTTGTACGAAAATAACAAAATATTGTACTCATTTATAGAAAAACTGAAGTAAAAAATTACATAAGGCCTCATAAATCAAATTAAAAAACACATGCAATCAAGATGTTGCACACAGTATGTACTTATATTAAGTCATAATCCAATAACTGGTGGAGACAAATCAGAGTAGAAATTAGAGGCAAGCTGCTAAACATTAAATCCAGCATTTTTTCTGTGATAGTATCCCCCCCGATGTGTCAAATTATTAAAAAAAAATGTCTCTGCTTCTTCTTCAGTTTCATCTTTAAAGCACATATCACACAATAGCTTCTCGAATGACTGGTCTGTTAAAATATATAAAGAAAAAGGAAACAATAAAATCTTTTTCTAAGAAAAAATAGTTTTTTCTGTTTTTATCTGTTACTATAATGATGACTAAGTTTTTGGAATTTTACGGAATTTCACAAATGTATCTTTGCATGTTCATTTCTGTTCTTCTTATTTGTCTTTTTAATCCATATTTTATCCAAGTACAGGATAATCATTTATTAAATTTTGCATTCTTAATGGTATAGTCGAGGATTTTTGAGAATTTTTAATAAGACCGGCCCTCTCCACTGGTCCCTGTACCCGCTCCCGAGAGGCAATGCCTATTAAATGTGTGCAAGAGAATGCACAAGCCCATTTGTCCTTGTGCACACTCTTTTAGAAAGTTGCTGTTTGCATCGATCGTACAAGCTTACTTTCCAGAAAATTTACCCTTTTCCCACTATCTCAGACTCACCATGGGTAAGTGAAAATAGGGACGAGCAAAAACATTACATAAACATATCAACAGAATGAGTGACAATTAGGAGGACCGCTTATTTTTTATGATCCACCTGGAAAAAGAACATCCTCCACTGTACCTTTAAGTGAATATAGTGATACAGCTCCAACGTCCCTACCTTGAAATGCTGTTTAAAATATATCACATGTATAAAAAAAAAACCTAGGTAAACAAAAGAAAGAACACTGAAAATGTATTGGATTTCCTGTACAACTGAATAGTAGAAAAATGGGCAACACTATATATCATAGATGAAGAAAGTTCAAATTCTGGAAGGATGTATGTGTTCAGTATTTTCAGACATTTGTCTTACAACTTTATTCATACTTTTATTGTAAAATGTTCTTAGAGCAAATGTTGCAGGGAACAAAGTGAGCACCGTCTTGTGGATTTACCATCACTCCTGAGCTGTGGTCTCTTGTGTTGTCATTTGAAGTCTCAGGTTTCCTGTCTGACTCTGACCAGTCCATCTGTCTCCTTTAATTTGAACAATGTGTCCCTCAAAATAGACGCTGTTCTTCTTGGAAGGTACAAAGAGTGTATCAAGCACAAGAAATATAATTTCATGCATGTGCTATATCAAATTAAAGAAGGACAATGAAACAAGCAACAGACATGCATGAGACTTTCTTCTTTTATCTGATTGTACTTTATTTAGTTGCCTTCTAAAAAGCCTTGTAGGATATTTGCAATACTGTACATTTTTCCCTAATATTTTCTACTTATGCAACAACTTAACAGAAAAAAACTGTTAATATTAACAAAACAGGAGATGTAAAGAGGTAAAAAATATATAGAACCAATTTTATATTTTAGGTTTTAGCTTATTGTGCTAAGGGCTGGGGATTAATAATGTTTTCTTTATAATCTATCATTTAAATCAGCCAAAAAAGTTGCTGTGAGAAAAAAAAAAGTTCTTATAAAAATTCTTAATATTTAGAATAAAAGAATTATTTAAAATTCCTTTTACCCCTTTTTAAGGCCTACTGCATATCCAGGACGGTGTCACAGGGACAGGAGTCTCAGCAGGGATTCCAAGACTCCCCTCTCCTCAGACCCCTCCTCCAGCTCTGCTTTGGAAACCCGGAGCTTTCCCAGGCTGGCTGAGAGTTCGCAGCTGCTTGATAAGGAAGCTCATTTCAGCTGCTTGTATTCAGGATCCCATTCTTTTCACCATGACCTAAATTTCATAACCACTGGTGATCACAGTGGTGTAGACTCCCCATTAAATTGAGAATTTCATCTTGAATTAAGCTACTTCTTTACCACAATCGACTGCACAGGGTCTGCATTACGGCGGCAGTAGCACCAATCCATCTGTCATTCTCCCACTCCATTCTTCCCTCACTCATAATAAACATGAGTCTGAGATGTTTTAACTCCCACCTTAGGCAAGGACTACACTCCAAGCCTCTCCAGAAGAGGACCATGGCCTTAGACTAGGAGGAGATTATCTTCATCCCCACTGCTTTGCACTTTGCTGCAAACCTATACTAGAGTTATTTGCCAGAGGGAGCCAACAGAGGCACATCATCAGTAAAAAGCAGAGAAAATCCTCTGTTCCCATTACCAGATAGATCCCTTTCAGCCATCGCTAGGCCGAGAAATCATGTAAATGAAAGTTATGAACAAGACCAATGACAGGCGCTCTACTGAAGTCCAACATGCACTTGAAACAGGGCTAATATTACTACAGCAGTGAGAACAAGACACGTGCTTCGCCTCTAGATAATGGATAGGCCCTAGTAAAGGGCCGGGAGGTCCTTATGCCAACTGAATAGCATACAGCTTCCTGCTTCTAGCTCCTTCCTAACAGGCAGCTTTGTTCCGATAGCATTTGTTATGATAGACATCGATGAACCACCGCCTTGGCTCAAGGTTCCTTACTGGTTTCAGGTATTCAGATCGAGGCCTTAACTGTATGCTAGTGAAGTGGTTTAGCCATTTGAATCAAGTGGGATTTAGACCACATGTGCTAAAACCTATTCAACTCATGTGTAGTAATTTGGCTGGGACTGTAAAATTGCAAGCGAAGTGATTTTGAAGTGGAGATGAAAAACTATAACTTTACTATAACTATTTCCAGAACTCCTCAAGGGGCAGTTTTATCTTTATCCCTCGGTTTTGAGTAAAAAATAAAATAAAATCCCAATTGGCACCTTCAGCTGTCATACTATTAATCAGAAATATAGGCTATTCAACAGATTGATAAATAATAATTAGTTAAAGCACTTTCTCAAATAAAGTTTTGGGTGTTAAAATATATATTCAAAGTTCAAACCAAAGTTTACTTTAATAAAATTACAATTTATTTGTTCTACAATCACAGACGCACATGTCTCAAAATAAAAACAAGTTTCCACTCTGCGGTGTCATGGAATTACCATTGATGATAAGCCATGAAATTAAAATACATGATTCAAAGACATGATTTTATGAATTAAAATTGTTTCTCTTAATCTAAAAAAAATCTAATTTGGATAGGTTTAATAATAGTGTGTTGTCCTTAGTAGTGCAGATAAAGCAGTTCAAAACTACATTTTAGATTGAACCTGCACATGAAAATATTACTTCCGGGCTGTTGATTTGTTTTCGTCATGAAACCGCGTTCTCGATGTTCGCGCGTGAACACCACCCGGCGCACGCGGCTCGCACACCCGAAACTACCCTGAGCTAGGCTGAGAAGCACGCACGCGCGCTGACCGAGGACGCATCAGCAGCAGAAGCCAGCAAACAGCTAAAGCTACACGGGGAGCAGGCTCTCGGGCCCACGTCGATCACGGAATCCACCGTCGGTCATTTTGTTCAGACGGACCTCCGACCGGCAGGGGATTAGAAACGTGCTAGATCATATGTGTTTGAAGGAGGAACGAAGATCGCAAGATGGTTCGGGAAACCAGACACCTTTGGGTGGGAAATTTACCCGAACATGTTCGTGAGGAGAAAATCGTGGAACATTTTAAAAGGTATGTTATGCAAGAGAGAGCGTGTTTGCGAGGCTACGCGCGCTGGCTGCAGTACTAACCTTTTCTCGATGCGAGGGCTGCGCTGCTAGCCCTGCTAACATAGCTAACGTTAGCATTGTTAACTTTTGCTCCTCGTTAGGTTTCCTCTCTAGTAAGTGTGATCTATTGCTACATATTGGCCTTTTATCTACGTTAACATAACTAAACGACCGCGCCTACACATACATTTTAATATTGTAGAGTGTTTTGGTAACTTTTGCTAACGCGAGAAGGTAGTTAGCTGCTAGCCACTTAGCTAGCACCCAGCCAACCATTTTGTGGGAAGTCGAAAGGTTTTCGTGATCTGTTCAAGCCAGCGTCCACCGCGATGATGTGTTAGTCTTATGTTGTTGTTTTTTAATCTCCCAAATTAGCCTTTTTTAAAATTTTGCTACTCCTAACTGTAACAGGTTAACTTTTTTAAAAGAGCTACTCTTAAAGCATTTTATGAGCTTTTTTGGGGGGGGGGCTCGGGACCAATGTTAGCAAGTTGTTGAGCTGCAGAGCGTTCAAGTCAGTTACTGAAAATATTTGAAATTAGCTGTGGTAGGTTTAACTTTACTTATGATAAAACATTTTTTTTCAATAGCTGTCGTTCTTAATGTTTAGATAAGCATGTGCCTACTGCTTTACTGAGCTATTATCGATTGTTGTTTCTATCTCAAGGAAGAGTGCATTCTAACCTAATCTAAAGCAAACGAACCCATCAATCTGAGATATTGTTAAACAGAATGATTGCTATTTCGTTTTTGTTTTTATTAACATAGTGCACCCAACAAAAACAATCCTGGCTGATTTGTGTTTATTTTAACCAAAAACCTCAATCAAATAAACATCTTTCCTCAGCTGGTTTCTCTTAGTTGGCGCTATTATATTACATTCTCTGCATAAATTTAACATGCAAAAAAAAACAACAATATTGGATGCTTTGATTGTAACTCCCTTTTTGTGTTTATTTCTGTAATTTCCTGTCAGGTATGGCCGAGTGGAGAGCGTCAAGGTTCTGCGAAAGCGAGGGTCAGAGGGCGGTGTTGCAGCCTTTGTGGATTTTGTGGATATCAAAAGTGCACAGAAGGCTCACAATGCTGTCAATAAGATGGGAGACAGGGACCTTCGGACTGACTACAATGAGCCAGGGTCAGTCCCTAGTGCTGTGCGGGGCCTCGAAGACAGCTCCCCCTCCAGCAGTCGAGAGGTTGCAGGATTCTCTAGGGGAACAGTTGGCCCAGTGTTTGGCCCACCTGTGTCCCTACACACCCGAGAGGGACGTTATGAACGGAGAATAGATGGGTAAGTGGACACAGTGTCCCTATAAAAATCCAGAGTGGTCTAGGTGTCATTTAAGTTTCTAACTTGTACACATAGTGGCGTTAATCATCAGGGTGTGGTACCTGAAGGGGTCACAAAAAGGTAATCTAGGGATCACTCCACTCTTCATCACACCTGAGTCGCCTACCCCATGGGATTTAAAAGAAATTAATTCACTTTATCATTTGCAAAGGTAACTATGTTACAAGGTTTTTACATCTGGTTTGGATTTTACATCCATGAGGAATATCCTGGTGAGCTGTGGATTTATTATGTGGGATACTACCTTGGGGAGCTTTCGGATATATATTAATCAACATGGAATTTAACCCTGAAGTTAACATGGATTATCCTGAAGCTGGAGAAGAAGCCCAAATATAAAGGATTTACTTTTTTGCCTGAAGGATTTATTGAGGTATATTGGTGTTCTGCCATCGGCCTGTCAGTCTAACCCAAGGCTTGATTGTTGGACTACTTTTTTTTTCCTCCCCCAGTGTGTGGATATACCTTTCGGATATTAGGTTTTAAGCAACTGGATGGAAGATCTTAGAAATTACACAACCCAAGGGAGCATAAATAAGTGTGTATGTCCCAAGTTGCGTATGAGCAAAAACCTAACTTTGTTACTGATTCCATTCTCTAAAAATGGAATTATACTCAGGGGGCAGCAAGAGAACGCTCTGGATCCAAACAACCGACTTCCAAGTTTATGGAGTAATACTTCATCTTAGGAAGCGTGAAGAAAACTTTGTGAGGCGGAAAGTTTCCGGACGTACTGGATGCAGCTCATCATGCTGGACATAGTGATGTGGATCCTACGGTGGCTAGGTGTATTATGCTATTTATTCGGAGTACTGAAGTGTGGATATACTATATCTGTATGTGTGCCCTCAAGAACAATCCAAGGATAGAAAGCGGAGAATAACTCTTTAAAAAAATAAAAAATGCAACCAAAAACAAACTTCATACATTGCTAACAAGACAATTTTCATGTTTCATGAAGCACACCATATGGGATCATTGGACTTTGGAACTATGCTATACCAAGATTCGTTAAGGATTTATTCTGTGACGTTTCTGATTCTTCTATCAGCTAAGTTATGGGATGTAATCCACTGGGATGTATTATTTTTTTTCTCCCCCTCAGTAATCTGATTAGTTTATTTCTTCTTAATGCTTAAGTTTTGGGACATATTCATTCCTTGTGCTACCCTTCTCACCAAGACGATCAATTTGGATATATATATTATGCTGCCTTAAAAAAAAAGTAACCAGTTAACCTGGATATGCAAATAATCATTCGTCTTTTTTTTTTTTTAACCATGTTATCAATTTTTTTTTTTTACCACTCCATTTCCTAAAATTCGTCAAGGAGCATACTTCTAAAATTATTTTGCCTTTTTTTTTTTTTTTTTTGCCCTCATCCTATGGAGATACTTAACTAAAAACTAAACAGTGGAATATACAAGAATCCTGACCTGGTCCTTGAAGATGACTTGAAAGTATGATCCAGAAGAAACCTTTTTACCCCTTAATTGGATCACTTTTTTGTCGTTTTTTTTTTTCTTCTCTTTTTTTTCTCCAATGTTTCATTGGGGCATTCATATTCTGACCACCTAGATTTTATTGGGATTAATTTTGGTAACTTCTTTTCCAAAAGGTTGGTATTTTTCTGGCCATATTTTAAAAAAAATCTTTCTGCTTCCCTAGTGCTTTGTTAAGGTTTCTGCTGAAAGACAGTTGTTTAATTCAATGCAGATGGTAAATCATTTTCCAGCATATGTTTTCTTTCACCAGGTTGCAAAAGTAGTATTAAGTGTCATTTACATATTAGGCCATGTTATCTAACCGGCATGCTTGGCATGTAAAATATATTCTGCTTAGATTCAACAGATCTTATTGTGACAAAGTATCTCAGCTTAAATTGTAAGAATGTATGTCTTGGTCACAGTTGCATCACAATTGAGGCATATTACAAATATGTGGCTAGAAACACAATGCCTTGCTAAAGTATTCCTACCCTTTGGTATTTTTTCAATTTTCTGTACAATTTGAAGATCAATATTGTTTTATTCTTGGATTTAGTGTTATGATACATGGGTTTGCAAAAAATATTTTTGCAAATCAAAATCTGAAAAGTATGATGCACATTGTTTTAATTTCATTTCCTCCAACAAGACCTCCATCTTCCACATTACTGTGTCTCCTGCAAGCCTTACTAGATTACCTGTATTTTATACCAAGAAGTGATTAAACACAGCTGTACTAGTTTAGTTGACTTATTCAAGCAATTAGGTGCTCTGGATATTTTTCAAGGGGCTGCTAAAAATTCAAGTCACACCCTTCAGATTTCTATCATTTAAGTTAAAAAAGATTTGTAATTTTCTATCTACATCACAAAGGTGCTGCCTTGTGTTAGTATTTTAGAATACCACAAAAATGGATTGAAACTTGTCCAACCTGATGGAATGTGGAAAAGTTCAGTTATGGAGGCTTTTGCAAGGCATTGTGTGTGTATATATTAGATTTTCAATATGCTGCCCTAGATCTCAAGTTGAATCTGAAATGACAGGTAGTGAGACCTTATAGTTTTGGCATATCTTAGTGGGTTTTTTTTTGTTTGTTTGTTTGTTTGTTTTTTAACTGGGCATTTTTTGAAATGCTTATGGCATCTGTGTTGTACTGGTTGTTTTCAATGGGATATTTTTAATTTAAGAATTTACTAATTTTTTTTCTTTGTAAATTTCTCCACTTTGTTCTTAATTCACAGTAGCTCAGAAAGCCGTGAACGTGCATACGATCACAGCCCATATGGCCACCATGAGCGCAGTGGGACATTTGACAGACGTCACTACAACGCTGAATATTACCGTGATCGTGCCGTGTTTGCAGCTGCTGGCCCGGGCAGTAGTGCCATCGGAGGGAGTTTTGAAGCAGCAGACCCACATTTTGAGTCTAGAATACGAGATCCATTTACCCTTACCAGTTCAACAAGACGTGACCTCTACAGAGATGATAGAGGGCGACGTGTTGATCGAGCTTATCACCACCGTCGAAGCAGATCATCTCATTCCTCCCAGTCAAGGCACCCATCTCCTCAACGGGCTGCAGGGCAAACCCCAAAAACTCCCCATTCTCCTAAAAGAACGCCTTTGTCCCCTGGAAGAGGCCCAAGATCGAGATCTCACAGCAGATCATCGAGCTCGGACTCTGTCAGCAGCACCAGCAGTACAGGCAGTGGCAGGTATGTATCTTAAGTTCTATATTTTAGCCATATACATTTAAATCAAAGACTAATTTTTCTTTTTCTTTTTTCCCCACTCTCTTTTCAGTGATTCAAACAGCAGCTCTAGCGATGGTTCACAAGCCCGTTCTGTCCAGTCTTCGGCTGCACACGCTTCTCAGACATGTATGGTGATGGATTCTGAAGAGCCACGGAGGAGTTTTGGAATTAAAGTGCAAAACTTACCAGTGCGCTCCACAGGTTAGATTTGTTTGTAGAGTTTGGATGCAAATTCTTTTCTCTATCCAGGAAACTTTTTCTGTGTCATTCTTTTAACCCATGGTTTCCATTGCTGGAACCAGGACCAGATCAGATAGCAACAGTAAAAGTCTGGCTCAGATATGAAGTAGTTAATGGGGAAACCTAAACCTGGGTGGAGTTCCAATTTAGTTGGGTTCTCCACATTTCCCAATGACTCTTTCCAAGCATTTTATTTATTTGTCTCTCAGTTTTAACTCATCTATAGTTCATGTTTATGTTACCCTTAAAGCATATTTTAGGAGCCATCCATCTTCAGCCCCTAAACAATTACAAATGATGCTGTATCAGAATGCTCATGTCAGCCTATAAAAATACCTGATCATCACTGATTAATGAAGAGCACATATTGATTAATAGAACAGACATTAAATGCTACTGACAATGTAGAACGTGTCAGAGAATGTGTTTAAAAAGCCGGTTGTCTCACATTCATGCTAAAAGACCTAAAATAATGTGTAAAAACGAACAAACTCGGCTGTAGCTTAGCTCCATATTTTGAAAAATCTTGTTAGTTCTTTTACAGATTTATTTGAATTAGATACTTAAAATTACTATTTATTTCTACAGATACAAGTTTAAAAGATGGACTCTTTCATGAATTCAAGAAATATGGGAAAGTGAATTCGGTGCAGATTCATGGGGCGTCAGAAGATCGTTATGGTCTAGTGTTCTTCAGACAACAAGAGGATCAGGAGAAAGCCCTCAGTGTCTCCAAAGGAAAACTCTTCTTTGGAATGCTTATTGAGGTCACAGCCTGGAACGGTCCTGGTAAGTGGTGACAGATGGAACTATTTAACAGCACTGAATTTTCCAAAACTTGATGAGGAGGTAAAGTATCTCCTTCAATTTGATTGAAGTATTATTTACATTTTTTTACCTCCCCAGAAACTGAGAACGAAAATGACTACAGGCCTCTAGATGGACGTCTAGACGAGTTCCACCCCAAGGCTACGAGGACACTGTTTATAGGAAACCTTGAAAAGACCACCACTTATCAGCAGCTCCTTGACATTTTTCAGCGCTTCGGAGAAATTGTTGTAAGTTCTAACCCAGTTATTTACTTTCAAGCTAACATTTTCAACTGTATAGTGAGCATTTGTTTGATTTGCGTCTTGTCTTCCCAAGGACATCGACATCAAGAAAGTGAATGGAATTCCTCAGTATGCCTTCGTCCAGTATTCTGATATTGGGAGCGTTTGCAAGGCCATCAAGAAAATGGATGCAGAATATCTGGGGAGCAACAGGCTTAAGGTAAAGATTTTAAACCCAGACAAGAATATGACAATTTTTCTGAGTTAAATATTTAGATGTACAACAATTTATACAATTATATAATTTATACAATACATTTCTCAATATAATTTTTTTCTCTACTTTTCTCTTTAGCTCGGTTTTGGGAAGAGTATTCCTACTACATGTGTTTGGCTTGATGGTTTGGCTCCTAACATTACAGAGCAGTACCTTACAAGACATTTTATGCGCTATGGGCATGTAGTTAAAGTAAGTGTTTTTTTTTTTGTACTTTTTATTTACAGCGGTTTATAATTTGTTTTTGTTTTTTTGGTCTTGATTTTAGTTCACCTTATTGTTACTTTGTATTTTTACATTTTATAGGTCGTATTTGATCGGCTAAAGGGGATGGCCCTTATCTTGTACAACAACACAGATTTTGCTCAGCAAGCTGTGAGGGAGACCAAAGGCTGGAAGATTGGTGGCAATAAAATTAAGGTAAATTTATTTTTAAAAAATTTATCGGCATTGCCTTTGACACAAAGCTACTTGGTGTCTCTGTACTTAATTTTTTTTATTGTTGATCACTGATAGGTGGACTTTGCAAGTCAAGAAAGCCAGAATGCATTTTACCGCTCAATGCAGGCCTCTGGTCAAGACATTAGAGACTTCTATGAAGTTCCACCGGAACGACGGTAAATTTACTCTATTCTCTTCCTTTGCATAAGACTGAATTAGTCATATTGGTACCACATTTATTAAAAAAGTACATGCAAGTATTTTTTACATTTCTAAAGCAATTCAAATTTCTATTTAAATTACAGAGAGGATCGCAGACCTCCTTATCACGAGTTTACGGCAGAGAGAGCTTACTACGAGAACTTAAGAACCACTGACCTTTATCCAGAAGATGCTCGTAGAGAATATGCTGCGCGCAGCAGAGAGCGCTTTCCCGGACTGGAACATTATCAGGGGGAACACTTTGATCCACGCTATCATGAAGACCCAAGAGACTACAGGGACTATAGAGACCCTTTCGAGCAAGACATCAGAAAATACACCTATATTCAAAGAGAGCGAGAAAGAGAGCGGGGAGCGTTTCGAGGCTGATCGTAGCAGGTGGAGCCCATCTCATCCAAGGCGAGCTATTACTCCCACAATATCCCCCTCTTCATCAGAACGGGCTACCAGAGACTCAGAGCGACGTGTTTACAGCCAGTCATCTGAGAGGAGTGGCAGTGTGAGCTCCATGTCGCCTTCACATTTTGACAAATCTGAAAAGAACATACTTGATCATGCAGCAAAGGGTGAAAAGAGCTCTCAGCCTGATCGAGTGACAGGGGTGGAGAAACCGAAGCGGCCTAAAAGAAAGGATAAAACTGACAAAGAAAAGGCTGAAAGAGGTAAATCAAGGAAACCAAAGCCTCAGTCCCCAGCAAACCCAATACCAGAAACAGAGACGGATGCTGGTTTAGATGGAGGATCTGGACGAGGAAGAGGATCAGATCAAGATGTTCATGAGAAACAGAAATGTAAGTTGGAAGGAGACAATCTGTCTGGAAGTCAGTTAACTGCTCTTCAAGAGTCTGTTAAAAGTGAAATGAACAAATCAGATATAGCAGAGGTGGATGGGAAAACCAGACTCAAAAAAAATCCTAAGACTGATGTTGGAAATGATGGAAAAGAATTAGTAGTTGACACAGATCGCCTTGCTGCAAGAAAAAGGCGATTTGGAGATTTAGGTGGCAAGACTGCTCGACAGAAAAGAAGCAGGCTGGAAGAGGAGGATGGCAGTCAGTCATCAGACTTTGGATCGAATAACTCCTATATAAAAGAACCAGATACTGAAAAACATAAAGATTCTCAGCGACGAGATGCACGACTTAAAACAGAAAAAAGTGTCACTCAAAAGGATGGACTGGAGGATCTCAGAGGACAAAGAGATATACCTGAAGGATCTATAGAGCTGCTGGAGTCAAAACGACAAGGAAGCACTTCTTCCAGAAGGGTCTCATTAGAAGGGAATTCAGATCAAGGCGGTATTAGAGAGCAAGAACAAAATGCCTTATTCAAACTTAATCAAAATCCTGAAAATAAAAACACCAAGAACAAGGAGGACCATGTTGACATTGACCTCTCTCAGAGTTATCGTAAGCAGATGGAGCAAAACAGACGTCTACACCTGCAGCAGCAACAACAGCGTGATTCTGACAAACTTAAAAAAGCAGAAAATCTTCAGAGAAATGAAGCAGAGGACTTAGAACATCGTAGTCTTGTGCATGAAGTTGGTAAACCACCCGAGGATGTCACAGATAACTTTCCATCTCACAAACTCTCTGAACAGTTTGAAGCAGAACCAGGGATAAAGAGAGAGCGTGTCTATAGAAGACAAAAAAGTGAAGATCCTGACTGGAGTGGTACACCCTCTCCAGGACACCAGGTCTTCACTCATGTAGATGAAGAATTCATGGATGCTTCTTTAAAAGAGTTGAGTCGAAACAATCAGAAGATTCACCCAGAACTTGAGCTACTGGTGAAAAGGACTCAAAACACACAGGTCACCAAGACAAACACCCCTATGAATATCGTTGAAGACGACCCACAAAAGAGGTGGGAGAGCAGAGTAAAACAAGAAATATTACCCAATGTTAACTTTTCTAGAAACTTAAGTAAAACTCTTCAGAACCGCAAACCTTCAGACTATGGCCTTTGGCATGATTTAGAGCCAGGGGAAGTGAGATCAGACTCTGAAGAGGACAGAGAAAACAAACCCCTCTCTCCTGCCCCCTCCACATCTATGCCTTTTCCCGAGAGGCCAAGACCTGATAGGTTTTCAGACCCAAAGCTAGCACATCTTGAAAGAAACAAATTCTATTCCTTTGCACTTGACCAGACCATCACCCCTGATACAAAGGCTCTTCTGGAACGGGCAAAGTCACTCTCATCATCTCGTGAGGATAACTGGTCATTTTTAGATTATGATTCCCACTTTGTAAATTTCCGACATCAGAAAGACACAGAGAAAGTAGAATCAGCTCCAAGATCTACACCTTCCTGGTATATGAAAAAGAAAAAACGAAGTGGATCAGAGGTCAAACAGGATAACAGGAAAGAAGAGCCCAAGCCAGAGGAACAGGAACGCAGAGAACTATTTGCCTCACGTTTCCTTCATAGTGCTGTGTTCGAGCTGGATTCTAGACGACTTCAACACCTTGAGCGCAAATATGAAGAACTTGAGCTAAATCAACAAGCTAGTCAGCAAGGGGCAGAGGGTGAACTTGAGACTGGCCCAGTTGTCCTTTTTCACAGTCGTTTTTTGGAGCTCACGCAACTACAACAACAAAAAAACAAGAGCCAACAGCTGCAAGAGGATAAAGGAAACACAGTATCAACAAATGAAAATAAAGAGGAAAAACCATCTGATCTGGAACAACAAGCTCCACGGCCTAATGACACACCAGAGTCGAGTGTGGAGGCAGAAATCAAACCCATCAGTCCTGTTGAACAAGTTATTCCTGAGCAAAGACTCACTCCTAATCTAGTTTCTCAGCCTGTGATCAAAGACTCGCCTCCTTTAGATCAGAAGTGCGAGTTACTTCGTCCGGCTACTGATGTATGCCCACCCGTGAAACAGGAGATAAAGGAGGAAGTTAAAGAAAGGGAAGATATTATACCGATGCTCCATCCACCAACTGAGACAATAAAACCTGAACCTGTATCCGAGACTCTTGATGAAACTAAAATTGCTGAGGAGAAGCAGGAATTTGTTGAAGAGACAAAGCCCCTAGTTGCTGAACAATCACACTGTCCTGGTTCTCACGAAGAGTTGGTTAGCATATCAGAACCAGAGCTAGGTCCTGAGACGTCACAACCTGAAGTGCCTACATCCAGTAGTCCAAACCAATCCCATCTTACTGAAGAGGCAAGTGTAATCAAGGAAGAGCCTTATTCTACATGTCAAACAGCATTAGAGTCAGATGGAGATAGGAAACTTGAAGTTGGTAAAGAGCAAGTTTCTGCTGACAGTGACACAGTTGAAGAGCCAGTCTCCTTTCAAAGAGAAAAAACTAAAGAGCTCAAAACTAAGAAAGGCAAGCAATCTCCTGCCCAAGTTCCTGTAACACCAATCTCTGCTTCTGAGAAACAAGCTACACGCAAGAGTGAGCGCATTGACAAAGATAAGCTGAAACGCGGCTCGTCCCCAAGAGCCGAAACAAAGTCCACAGCCAAGTCTCCGATTCCTGGATCTGACCATGATCAACTGAAGCAGAGCTTACCAATAAGAGGAAGAACACGAAGAAATGTAAAATCTATTTATGCCACTCCAGTTGAAGAAGCAACACCAACTCGTGGTAAGGAAATAACAGAGTCACTGCGCCCTGTACGAAAGCGGCCTGCAGAGAAAGAAGCTGCGCAGCACAGTACTGAGCTGGAGGCACCGGCTCCAACTCCCACAAAGCAACGTGGTCGTCCTCCTAAAAACCGCAAACCTGTTGAAGAGGTTTCAGCTTCAAAAGCGGACAAAATAAAAATTGACAAAGACATGGACTCAAATGAATCGGAAAGCACAGAAGGAATTCAAAGACTTAAAGGGAAATCCCCTCATATTACAAAGGGTCAAATGCCCTCAGCTCAAGGCTCAAAGAAAGGGGACAAAGCTGATGCAACCGATGAGGCTCAAGAGAGAAATTTTACAGAAGCAGATACTACACAACAGTTATCAAGTTTGGTCAAAGATTCTTCAGTAAAATCTGATGTAAATAAAAGTGAAAAAGACAAAGAAGGTGTGGAACTGGGTAAAGATAAAGATGTACATGAAAAAATATGTCAGGGTAAATCGAATGGTAATAATACTGATGCTTTAGTTATTGAAGAGCGACTTGTCCCAGAGAAAGAAAAGACCACAAGAGGAAAGCTCAAGTCAGCTGGGGCTTCAAAGCCTCATGTTCTTAAGGACCTCCAAATCAGACTAAATGTCACGGAGGTCAAAGATCTTCTTCAGCTAGGTGATGAAGAGTTTGGAAATCAAGAAGACCTGTCAAAAAAGGTCAGACCTGATGACCTACCTGAACAAGCTTCAAGGTGCTCTACTGCTAACAAAGAGTCCCCCAGTGAGGAAAAGGAGAAAGAGGACATAGAAGCTTCAAAGAGCTCATCCTCACAGGAGCAGGAACTGGAGCAGGCTGTTGAAAACATAGCCAAACTTACTGACCCAGCATTTCCAACAGAACCACCAAACCCTTCTGTCCCTCCTGCAGAGGTAAAATCGGATCCAGAGGAGGAAAAGCCTTGTAATCCTGCCAGTGAGACGGAGCTGATGGCTGCTATTGATTCAATAACTGTTGAAGAATCAAGTGTACCCCTCACCCCAGCTGCTCCAATCAACACTGATGTTGGTTCAGAATCTGAAATCAATGAGTTTGTCCAGCCACTCAAGGTTGAAGAATCTGAAACCGGTAATCAGGAGGAATCTGTCTTAACAAATACACCCAAAAAGGGTTGGAAGGGAAGGCCCAGAACGCCTAAACGAGCCAAAGCCCCAAAGTATGCCAGAAAAGATGTAAAAGAAGAACCATCATTAGGTGAGGAGCTAGCAGTCCCTATTGCTGAAAGGACAGCCTCTGATGTAAAGATTGTGTCTGAGAAACCTCCACCTGCTGCTGCGGCTGCCGTTATTACCCCTACACCCTGGAAATCAGAGCCTGAACTTCCAGCTGTTAAAGCAACAGAATCAGAGCTGACATCGTCCGTAGAAGAACAAACACAAGCCATGAAGCCAGTACCTCCCCAAGGTCAGAGTCCCATATACACCAAGCCTCAACACTTACCAGCTGACTGCGTTTCTCCTTCTCTGACATCAAACAGGCAAAATATCAGACCCATTCAAACATGTAGAGCCCCTGTTTCACCACAAGACTGGCGACAACAGTCTAAGGATGTGTTTGGTTCCTCTGCCAATATGTCAGTTGCAGCAAAAGAAGGCCAACCAGCCTCAGACTCCATTAACAAAGAGCATGAACAAAGGACAAGTGACTTGAGGCAGATTCTTATGAAAACCAAACCTGTTTCACTCCAAGGAAGTAGTTCTGCTCAAACCAATTTGCCCAGCCCCAGAGATCAGAATCCTTCTGAAAGCAACCCTGCCATTACAGCTGCAATTCAGAATAGATCCCCGCTCCGGGATAGTAAAACGCCAACTCAATCAGCATCAGTTGTCCGAACACCCTCCACATTAACCTCTGAGACAAAATCTGTGATCTCTGTTATCGCTTCTACGGCAACATCTGTCATTAGCCGTGTTTGCAACCCTCTTGAGTCTGAGGAGAAGCCTAATTTAAACAGTGGAAACCCATCTATAGATATGCACAAAACAGCCTACAGGCCCAGCAAAGATGAGGGTGGACCATACCATGGACCACCTGATGAAGCAGGAGCACGCTTCATTGTTGATGGCCCCACTTACAACTCTGTGTCTTGCTCTGGTCTTAGAGTAAACACATCAGAAGGAGTGGTGGTGCTGAGCCACTCAGGCCAGAAAACAGAAGGACCCCAGAGGATCAGTGCCAAGATTAGTCAAATCCCACAAGCAACAGCAGGCGACATAGAATCTCAACAGTTGGTGTCGATTCCCCAGATTAAGCAAGATGTATATGCTCATTCTCAGTCAGGACATCAGAAGGGGCCTTCACAGACAGATCATGTGCATCCTGGTAAACCACAATCAGCTCTGTCCTCAATTAAGCAGGAAAGCAGCAGTTTAGAAAAGATGGAGCCTTCATACCAGTCAGGGCCTCAAGGAGTTGTTAAGCGTCTCCCAGGACAGGGTAACCAGCAAGTCATGGGTTATCACCCGGACTACATGAAGTTAAAACATAAAAAAAAAATGGACAATATTGATCATGGTACGGATGGAGTTAAGCCGCCGTGGACCTCTACCATCAGCCCTGCTATAAGCCCCCATCTACCTTCACCCCCTGGGAACCATGTAGGTTATGTCACAGCTGGTGACAGAGCTCAGGCACATCTTGGCACCATTAAACAGGAGCCAAGATCCCCACGGAAATCAGGCCCTCCCCATCCTCCTTTCAATAAGGTGTCCTCACCCCTTGGCTCATCATCACCTAAGGGGATCCCTGTAATGTTAACCTCTGCTCTTAACCCCATGCAGCAGTATATGGCGGGAGTGCACCATCCAGAGCAGTCCGTTATCATGCCACCTCACAACGTGCCTGGAGGCTTGGGAAGAATGTCTCCTCACTGCGTTTCCCAGACTAGGGTAAACACTCCACCTCTGTCTGTGATGAACTACGTACACGGTGAGCAGCTGCCTTCTCCTTGGTCCGGTTCAATGCAGCCACGATCCTCCTCCCCACAGGCTGTTAGCAGGGACAAGGTCCTCAAAGTTAATCATGGTTCTTTGCGAGGTCATGAGGGAGAACAGGAAGAATCTAGACACTTCCACCAAGCAGGGAGACCATCTGCTACCCTGCCATCTGATTCTCGAGGAACCTTGAGGACAAATGTTTTGGAAACCTTCATAGCTCAGAGAGACATGCGTGTGCACCTGCATCAAACTGGGGAGCAGAGAATGACCTTGGACCCCCATTCTGGACACATTCAAGAAACCCTACCACCTTCTGTATCACCGAGAGCTCACATTTTGTCTAAAGGCGTGTCTGAGAAGGACCTAAAGTCTCTGGAAGCAAAGAGGCCTCACTCTCCTCTTCCAAAGGATGGAATGATGGGAATCCGACAGTCTGGCCCTGCAGTTTCATCTCCCCAGAGGGTTCCACTGATGCCACCGGGTCCTAGTGGGTCATTCTCAGAGTACCCAGGAATGTACCCAAACCGCATCCATTCTCAGATCCCAGACACGTCTGTTGGGCACAACCAGCCACCATTGAATGTGACACCATGTATGGTAGGTTAAGTGAACATGGAGAATGATAGTAAAATAATTTTTCTTTTGTTTTTTCATAGTTTTGTAGCTTTTTTCTAATTTTCTTTTTCGCCAAAGGGTGCAGACCTCCAGACGAAACCAGATGGCAAGATAGCACAGCCTGTTAATATGGTCCAGTTGCTGACGGTGAGATGACATCACTGTATGCATTCACACCTGTTGGTCCAGTTTGTCTGACACTCTTTCCTGTTTCTGTCTAATTAAACAGAAGTACCCCATAGTGTGGCAAGGCCTTCTGGCACTGAAGAATGACACTGCTGCTGTCCAGTTGCATTTTGTATGTGGAAATAAAGCTCTGGCTCATCGATCGCTTCCTCTGCAAGAAGGAGGTGCTTTGCTCAGGATTGTCCAGAGAATGAGACTAGAGGCGTCTCAGTTGGAGAGTGTAGCCAGAAGAATGACGGTATGTGTATGTTGTCTTGCACTTCCTTTTTTCCCCCTTTCCTCATAAATAAGGCAGTCAGTAGTTTGGTCTTTAAACTCTTCCATGGAGACCATTTTTTTCTATGTCAAATCATGAACTCTCAACTTAGATGTTGTTCTAGATTGGCCAGCATCTCCAGTTTTCTCCATTTTGGGGTGTGGAGTCCCATAGCCTTAGGATCAGTCTTTCAAGGCTGATTTGTTTTAGTGACATTAATTGTTAAGTTACATTTTTTATCTGTGGTCATTAAGTGGCATTTTTAGACAATTTAATCCACTTCATGTTATCAGACAGGTTTTATTTAAGAATGTGAGACTAAAAAGCAAAAACAGAATTTATGGGGTGTTCTCGATTTTGAACTTTGACTTTTGTCTTCAGGGCGACAGCGATTACTGTCTTCTCCTTGCTTTGCCATGTGGACGAGATCAAGAAGACGTCATAAACCAAACTCAAAATCTTAAAGCTGCATTCATCAACTACTTGCAGGCAAAATTGGCAGCTGGTATTATCAACATCCCCAATCCAGGTTCCAATCAGGTGAGATATATTAGTAAAGGTTTGGGTTTGTTTACAAAACTGTTGGGACAAGCACAACCTTACTACTTTTTATTAGTTAAATGGTCCATAGATGTTGAATGAGCATCAACCTTAGTGTTAGTTTTCAGGTATTTATTATTAAGCATTTAATCTAGGGCTGCAACTAACGATTATTTTAAAAATCGATGAATCGGACGATTATTTTTTAGATTAATCGATAAATCGGACCAAAAATATTTTTTATATTAACCTCTTTATTCCAAAATAAACATTTTAGACAGAACAAACAAGCACACAAGTACAGGTTGCTCATTAACTGTTCTAGTGCAATATGAAAAATAAATGTTTGTGTTAAAACTACGCAAATTTACATGAGAAATGTAGCTGTAAAAAAAAAAATGTAACTTTTTAAAACCAATCTTGCTTTTTTCTTTTTCTCAGCCCGCCTACGTGCTCCAGATTTTCCCACCCTGTGAGTTTTCTGAGAGCCACCTATCACAGCTTGCTCCTGACCTTTTGAACAGGATCTCCAGCATCTCACCACACCTCATGATTGTCATCACCTCTGTGTAACCTACATTGCTAGGACCCCCTCCCATCATTGGACACGCTTGCCCACGAGCCTCAGGAAACCAGAGGAGTCTCCCACAATTTTTTATTTTTATTTTTTTTTTCCTGGATGCAGTGGGGGGATAATTGGTTTGGATGTACATTTCTTTTTATAAATTTTTCTTTTTACATAACATTTTTTTTGCTTTTGTTTGTCACTCCTGTCTGGTATTTTTGTCCTTCTCAAAAAAACAGAAAAACTCAGGGATGGATCAAACCAGAATGAGTCTTACTTGACCATTTTTCTGCTGTATTTATATTTATTGAAGTTTTATTCTAGTGTTTTTGGAGACGCACCGAAGAAGGAAAAAAAAAAGCAACGTTAAAATAAGAACTGGTGATTGTGGGTGGCATGTCTTTTTTTTCCCTCTTTCTTCACAGGAGGATCATTAAAACTGTTGCACTGCAATGGTTGACGGGACATTTCATTGTTTAATTTTAGAATAAGTCATGTACAGACTTCCTCACTTGGCCTTTTATCCGAGGAAGTATTAACTTGTAAATCTATGGAGATCCCGAGGAGGAACATGTTCGTTTAACAGCTACTTTACGTTCTCCATCTCTGCTTGTTTTTCCTTAACACTGATGTGGTCACGTTGGGCACGGGCCTTCACATTGAGCAAGCTTCAAGACTTGTTTTTTCAGTACAGAACATTGTAAATATTTTAAATATTTAAACGTCAGTGGAAAAATGACGACTTAACAGAGACTTTACCTCGGGACATACGAGAAGTCAGAGTGTGGAAATTTAGATGGATCTTTACTTTTTCTGATGTAAATACTTGTAACACAAAGAAAATTGGCAAACTCTGTAGAGTCTGCTAATGGCACTTCATATTTTGTAACTCAAATAAAACAAAACTCCAGAAATAATGATTTAAGGTGAAGCTTTAGTTCTATATGTCTGTTTTGTGTGTTTTAACTGATGTCAAGCGGATATAGTTTATTTTCATGTCATGGTTTTTAAGTTTTTCTCATAGTCAAAGAAATTGATTTGGGTAAGCATGTTATTTTATAACAGATTTTTATTCTATTTAAATGAAAACATTCATGAAAATTTCTCTTAAACATCCTTACCCTGTTTCTTTTTTTTTTTTTTATCTCATTTTCTGGCTAATAGCTCGTATGGATTTTACACATTAGAAAAGCAACAGCTCAAATTAGAAATAAGGTTTAGAAACTGAAAATGGAAGATGGTTCAGTATAGTTGTCGAGAACTTTAACTAACCGGAGCTGCTGTTTTGAAACATTTTTTTGATGAAACCATTTAAATTAAGGACCAGGATGGAGAACCACTGATTTGGATATTGAAACCCGATCTACTGCTTGTGTAGCTTCCAACTAATTTTAGAGACTGATTCGGTAATTTTTCTGCATAAATAGGAGTTTTGTTGTATTTTTAAGTCCAGGCCCAATTAACCTGTTGTAAAACCAAGCTGTTAAATGTGGCTCCATAACTGAGACATTTACCTTGAAACAATTATTTTTGTCATATGACTACATTACTAAAATGGCTCATTACTACACATGGAGGGATATTAGACCCCATGATTTGAATAGGGATGTTTGGTGCCATAATATCAACAGAACATCTGTGTTGAAAGGTTTCAGAGCTTGGCTAAAGCTATGAAGTGACATTACTTTTAACCTCTGATTTTCAAATGCATGATTAAAAAAAATTTAATTTCACGGCAAAATGCTGTAACTACAGCCTGGATACCCATAAGTGAAAACAGTTCCCAAATAATACTGCCAATATTATGAATTACACAAATTGGCTAAATTGTTTTATTTTTTTTTACATTCTCATTAGCTCAGAGGACCTTTTCTATAGAGTCCAGTTTGTTGATTGATCCCCATTTTAAACAGCATTAACTTTAACCATGCTGTTAATGTCTTCCACATGATCCAGGCGTGTCATTATGGTCCAATTAACACTAAACTTTATGCACATGCAGGAAGTATAGTGATTGGAACATCTAAATCCATTGATCTAGTGTTGTGATCCTGAACTTTTGGGCAAATCTATCAACAACAATCCAGAAGTTGTTAGCTCCCATCACACCACAAGCACTACTTTCCACCACAAGGGGGCATGGACGGTGCAGGACAGTTTCCCAGCTCATCTTCCTTCATCTTTCATGGGGCTGTCAGTAAGAACACATTGGTAGGAAAGGAATCCTCCAATTTGTCCTGAAACAACTTACACAAATATGGCCATTTGCTGAAGCTATTATAAAACATAACATGGTGTGTACATTTTCACGTGTCACACAGAGTACATGAAATAAGTATTACTGTTTAACTGCATTAGGTGGGCTGTGCCTATAGGTTGTTTCACAGAAAGGATTGTGGCAAACTGTAAAGCTCCTAATTTGTGGATAGGAATGTCTGGAGGTCCTGATGCTAAATGAAAAACCATTAGGAAGAATCCTGCTTCCATTTCTTACCTCCTTCCTTACTACCTGTACTTTTCAGACAGCACTTATCATGGTGATTGCTGACACACTTCCGCTTTGGCTTAATAGTTGTTAGGTTTGTACAATTCAAATAGACTCCTAGAGCAGTGATTGCCAACCAGGGGTACGTGTACCCATAGTGGTCCTTGAGTGCATTGCAAGGGGTACATAAAAATATTTTATATTCCTCAAGTAGTCAAATAAAAATAGGGCTGGAATCTGTTTTGCTTTGTGAGGTTCCAGTTGAAAAATTAAACAAGCTTTTATCAACCTAAAAGTAAGTTGTTCTTTTATGTTTGAGTTCACCTTCAGCTTTAACCAAGCAGAGGAACAGACAAGAGATGTTCACATTTTGGACAAAGATAATAGGTGGTTTTAGAGGGGTGTGAAGGAAGCTACCTATCTTAAGAAAAAACCTTAAACAGAGCAGAAGAACTCAGATTTCAGCTATTGAAAAACTACTATACAGCATTTGAGTTGATCCCTTCCCGCTATCATCGCAACCACTTTACAGGGGAAAAGAAGACCTCGCCTATTCAGCCAGGCAGCCAATTCCCTTTAACGACATCCCTTTCAGAGACATAGACAGGTATGGGGCATTGCAGAAGCTAAACGACGCTCTTTCCCAAAGAGTGGACCCGTTCATCCGTTTTAATTTGCCTGTTTTCTAAACAAAAACAAGGCTTTGCTGGGCTACTGTATAAAGCCTCGATGTCAACGCTATTTTTGACATTTTGAATTGAAAAAGCTTCCTGGATGGGAAGCGAAACGTTTTCAAACTTGGAAACAAAGTCCAGTGGATTGCTTTTAATTTTTTTTTGGAACAGACTAGAGAACAATCTGGTATCAGCTGTTTTTCTGGACCTCATCAGAGCTCATCAAAGCAGCTCAGCTGTCTTGATGAAGACAAAGTCTGACTATGATTTTTGTTCTGTATTTTGTTCCCAATTCATCACGCTTAAATATGAGTAAAGGGAGCCCCAGTTTTATAAATACAGGTTTATAGTATGATTTTATTTAGGATTTATTTTGATTCCTTAATAACTTTCAATCATCATATTTATTTATTTATTTATTTTTAGATGAAAAGCATAACATGCCGAAGAATTAAATACTCAGATTAAAAGATTAAGTAAAATAGTTTTTATTTTTTAATCAGTAATCGTATGTTTCACTTTTGGACAATCATGAATACTTTTGACTGAGAGGGGTACTAAAACAAAAGGCCTAAAGGGGAACACAAGTCAAAAAAGGTTGGGAAACACTGTACATTGAGAACTATGGCCCCCCAGCATTAAAATGCCTCCCTGCACCTGCAGACCTGAATCCAGTAGGTGAATTCATCCATCAGCAGTTCATTCAACTCTACAGTGACCCACTAACATGTTTTCTTTTGAGATCATTGTTTTTGTGAAGAAATGCATCTAAGAGTTGAGGCAAAGTAACTCCATGACAGGACTAGGGACCTCTTGGATGTGTTGAAAGACCGCAATGACCTTAAATAAAAATATCATAGTATTTACACACACACCCACACAAAAAAATATATATGTGTGTGTAGTATATGTACATTAATAAATGTAAATTGTTATTGCTGAATGTGAACAAAACAAGGGAAATTATTTCAGAACATACATGAACAAGATGATTCCTATTAAAAACATTCGAGAAAAAATAACAAATGTTAAAATTAAGATAAAATCCAGATTATTATAATGTAATGTTCAGACAGATGGTCAGGCCTTTGTCATTTTTGTAATAATCTAAAGCTTGGATTCATATTTGTATTTTGAATGAGGGCATCAGACACCACACCTTTCTAAACGTCAGTATAATTGGCAAATGGTTTGTGTGTTAAAAGCACCTCAAAAGGATGAGAAACATGTTCTTATTAACATGCTGGTTTAAGTGCAGCATACTAGAGTTTTAAATCATCACTGGAGCCAAACAGTGCCACCAGCTGGTCCTCGTACTGGGAGATGTTCCTCTTCATGATGTCCATGCAGGGCCCCAAAAGGCGCTCAAACGCCTGGATGTCAATCACTGAAAGCAAAATGGCATTCATCTTTAGATATTTGTGTGATTGACAACTTTATAAGCTGTTACCAAAAACAAAGACATAAAATGACGAGTTAAATGAGAACATCTTTCCAATATTTTAAATTGCATCACAAACTTCAATTGTTATTTTTAATTAATAAGAAAGGGGAAATCAAATACAAGTTTAATTACATAGCCTTTTTTTCCTTTTGATGCTTGTGAACGAAAAATCATCTCACAAACTAATTTGCTAATTAACTAACAACACAGAGGTTTCCTCAGCGTCTCAGTGGTCTCTCAGTCTGGGTCAGTAGGCTGCACAATCATAGAGACAACTGCTGACTGGAATCTGGTCATTAATACTCTCTACTCCGGTATTGGAAATAAAGAAGGGTCCTATGTAATGAAACTTGTTGCCTACAGAGTGTTGTATCCAAGCATATTCATGGAAAGTTGAGTGGAAGAAAAAAAACGTGATTCAAAATAAGCCATCAGCTGGGAACGTTTAAGCATAATGCTTTGCTGACAAGTTTTATGGAGATGCAGATGAGATTTCCAAGTACAACTTTTCTCCTCTACATAACAGCATAATAGATTAGGTATAATGACCATATGTATTGATCCCAGCAAGCAGGCCTGCTTAATGATGACCTGAAGGCCACAAGCAAAGCAAAATGGACTTTCCAACCCAATCCACAGGCTGATAACTTCCATGCTAAGCGTCCTTAATGTAGTAATTAATGTGAAAGAAGGCCTATCTCTCTTCAAAATACCCTTTTTATTAATCATGCTTAATATTCTCATTTTCTGAGCCTCTAATTTTTATTTTTTTTTTACTTGGGACCTAATCCTACAAACAAAAAATATATATATTTTTAGAATATTTTACTGTGAAATAATCTACATGAGCATTTTACATTCTAAAATGAGTGAACTTCCATTTATTAAATGTACCTGCTTTGTTAATTTAGTTAATACAGGTTCGTCCCAGTGACAAAACTTCTCTTGATATATTTTCATAACCCTCTTTAGTTGGACCAGTGTGAGAAGTTTTTTTCTTTTTCTTTGCGTCCCCGTTTTTGAGACAAGTAGCCAAAGGAATTCCTGCATTGCTGTAAAATTGTTCAGTCTGGACACACAGGAGTCTCTGTGCTAGATTTTGACCTTGCTGGCTGTTAAAACACATTGATTTTTCGGACAGTAGGATGTTTGCCCCTCCCAGTTTAATGGATGAAGTTCAGTTTCAACATATGCTCTGTGACTGATGAACAAAAAGGGTCGCTGTCAGAGATGAAATGCAAACACAAGAATAATCGCAGATTCAATCAAAATTGCCTTTGGGAGATTAAAACCCATTAATGATAAACCATCACAATGTGATTTAAAATACAATTATAGGTAAAAATTGGATGGGTTTTATTTGTATTCAGCTGTCCTGATTCAATACTTCAAACAGCTGCTTAACTTTCAGTGAGAGGACAGTGTCCCTTGTAGTGCCCTGTTTGGAGGAGGGTTCTCTTGACTAGGGGCTATCTGGTCTCTGTAGAAACAGAGCAGGACTTTGGTCAGCATTGCTGGCATTAAAGGAATAGTACACCCAAAACATGATTAGCCTTCATTTTCTACTCACCCCCATGCTGAACAAAACTCTGGAGTACTTTTTTGATATCTCAAATGCATCTGGAGATCTGGGAGGCTTCTTGCCGTCTGCTGACATTCAAATAATGGAGGTCTATGGCGCCCGAGACAGAAAGGTCCACAAAAGTCCACAAAAACTTGTCAATATTCCTCCATACTGCTCGTCCAATGTAATCCAAGTGTCCTGAGTGGGTAGCATCCAGAATTTACTCCAAACGAAGTCATTTAGAATGTTTTTAGAGCCTAAACAGTAGTGTATAGGATTTCCTAATAGCGCCCCCATGCGCGCTCACGATTCTACGGAAGCCGGCAGACCAAACCAGCGCATTCAGCTCGGCAAAGAACTCATGCTCTTCCTCAACACTGAAGTCCTCAGACATTTTTCTTTCGTTGTTTCTTTCTTTGCACAGGTAAACAGCACATTTCTTCTTCTACGCTTGCATTATCGGCAGAGCAGACGCTGCATGCGCACTTTCTTCCGGTTTGGTCTGCCGGCTTCCGTAGAATCGTGAGCGCGCATGGGGGCGCTATTAGGAAATCCTATACACTACTGTTTATGCTCTAAAAACATTCTAAATGACTTCGTTTCGAGTAAATTCTGGATGCTACCCACTCAGGACACTTGGATTACATTGGACGAGCAGTATGGAGGAATATTGACACGTTTTTGTGGACTTTTATGGACCTTTCTGTCTCGGGCGCCATGGACCTCCATTATTTGAATGTCAGCAGACAGCAAGAAGCCTCCCAGATCTCCAGATGCATTTGAGATATCAAAAAAGTACTCCAGAGTGTTGTTCAGCATGGAGGTGAGTAGAAAATGAAGGCTAATCATGTTTTGGGTGTACTATTCCTTTAAAGAGGCATGACAGAATTTTCTAATGATACTGCTACCTGTGGCAAAAACGCAGAACTGCATAAATCTTCTGTTCGTTCTCGTAGCGCGCTCTCATGCTTGACATGTTTTTTTTTTTACTTTTTTTTACTTTTTTCACCTTATGTAGAGTTGCAATTGGTGTCTGGGTTGAGCTGGATACTAGTTGCTACCTAGTATCCACAAAATTCATCCTGAGTATATCGCTTCAATTGTTTGCTAGGTGATGGCTGCTCAGTGGGGCAGTGGGTAGCACAGCTGCCTTGCAGCAAGAAGGTTGATTCCCGGCCCGGGGTCTTTCTGCATGGAGTCTGCATGTTCTCCCTAAGCATGCATGGGTTCTCACCGGGTACTCTGGCTTCCTCCCACCTGTTCCCTTATGCCAAGACCTACAGCAGGCACTGGAGAGGATAACAGCCAAGTACGATGGGGACGGGACCAGAATCAGGTCTTCCAGGTCCGAGGCAATGGTTCTCAGATGGATAAAGGAGGCTTGTCCCCTTCAGGTTGGAGGACAGTTCCTGCCTCAAGTGGAGGCGCTCATTTATCCTGTGGTCTTAGAGCTAAGGGCGAATGGAGCAGGAAATCTATAGACGGATCGACACAGCTGTTGCTATAATGCAGAAAGAGAGCTGGTTGAAACGGCAAAGCTCACAATTTACTGGTTGGTCTGCATTCCTACCCTCATCAATGGTCATGAAGAATGCGATCCAGAGATACAAATGGCTGAAATTAGCTTTTTAAGCAGGGTGGCTTGACACTCCCTCTGAGATAGGATGAGGTGCTCGGTCATACAGGAGAGGCTTGGAGTAGAGCTGCTTCATCGAGAGGAGTCAGCTGAGGTGGCGCAGACAGCTTTTTAGATACCCTTGGATAATATTTATAATTATATATTTGAATTTTATTTATCTCACATGGGATAATTTTCCTCTGCATTTAACCCTTTGGGAGCAGTGGGCTGCCATAGTGTGGCTTTACTTGTCAATTTGCCTTGACAAGTAAAGTTGATAATCCTTATCCAAATGACAAGCACTGTGTAGTAAATTTAAGGTTTAAAATATACTTAGAGGACTATACGAATTAAAGGTTGAAGCTACAACCGTTCATCAAAACCCTTCATTTTGAAAACAATATATTATCCAACAGAAGGTTTAGAGTAGTGCAGAATAAAAGTATAAACTTTATTGAAAAAATATATAGTTTATATAAAAAAAATAGAAGCTGAATTAGGGTGAAGATTACAAAATATTTTAAGAAATGAACCCTACGGACCCACCGGCGGGTCCAGCTGCTACGTGACCTCGTAATCTTACCAAACCCCCAGTATTGATGTAAAAAACATATTTGGCACAGTTTGGTGACATTTATGGATAAATGTGCCAAAATGGCCTCTCCGCCTAAGAAATTTCTCACTAATACCATTCTAAAATAAATATGATTCATCTGATTGAGTCCAAATTTGGTATATTTTTACACAACATTTAGATTTGAAAGTCTGTACTACTTTTTTGTGCTATAAATAATATTTTGGTAGTGTTTTGCAATGTTTATTTCAAAGAAAATTTTGGCGAGGTTCAAAAAATGCAAAATATTTTGTATTTTGTCCCTAATATTTCAGGCAGGGTCAAAGCTACAATGGTGCTGACACCAGAAAACCATTCTATGACATCTTACCTTTACAGACGTACCAAAAGTTTCTTCTTAAATCTAATAGCTTTGAGGCTATAAGTTATTTACTTTTGTGTGTTTTTGTCAGGCAGAAATTTATTTATACCCCCTTAGGGTGTAAGAGGTTAAGGAAGCAAAGAGGATGTGGTTATATGAACAACAAGCTGTTCTTCTAGACAGGTAAGCATTAGCATTAGCAGACCTGAAAAATGCCGGAAAACAGAGTAGAAAATTTCACCACCTAGTGGCTGGGAGGAGTTAAACTTATAGTTGTCACCTTTAATATGGACAAAAACAAATGACAAAGGCTTCTTACCTCTGTCAGTTTATTAAAGATACAAAACAATGCAAGCATCTATTGAGAGATTAGGAAACATCTAAATATAATAAGCTGATATATAAAATATATAACTATTTTTGCTCAAAGTAAATCTTATAGACACCGATTATTGCTGATTATCCAGATTGTTCACTTAAAAAAAAGGTTACAAGTTTTAACTACTCAGGGTTCCTGGCAAATTATGAAAATGGTAGGAGTTCAACAAACCTAAACATTTGGTCTCTCCAACGGCGTAGACAGAGGCTGCACGGGGTTTATTGTTGACCAACGCCAGCTCTCCAAAATACTGCCCTCTGGAGCAACGAGCCACTTCCACCTCTGTGTTATCCTGCTGGTTCACCTTTGTCTGCAGCAGAAAGAGGAGAAAAAAACTGGTCAGAGGGCAGATCGGTTTGTAATTAGGAGACTGGGGAAAAAAAACAGTATGTTCATGATATGCTTATTACAGTAAATTTACTTTGGTTTTGATCAGTATCTTCACCTCCCCTGTTTCCACAATGTAGAAACATTCAGCTCTGTCACCCTGCAGCGACAGACACTATTCTGTAATTAATATAAAAACATTAAAATTATCTAAAAGTGACAGATTTAAAGCTGCTTACCTGTGCTATAATGCGATCGCCATCATTAAATGTTCGTACTCCTAAAACATCAACTATCTTCATCCTCTCAGAGAGCTAGAGCAGAGGAAAACGTCTGATGATGTTAGTGCATCTTTGTGGTGCATTTGTTTGCATAAGGCCTGTTTCTAAATAACAAACCTCAAGACAGTTGAGAAGAGGCACACACTCTATGAAGGCCTCATACAGCCTCCTCTTCTTTGCGTTGTTTTTCACAATCAGTCGGTGAAATGTGGCTCGATCCTGACAGGACACAAAAGGACCTTCTGGTTGGTTTAGATTAGCAAAAAGAAACCAAAAAAGCAAAAACAAATCAAAAGCAGTGTAGTTCACTCACCAGGCCCCATAGAGTGCCCTCCTCTGTTGCTACGATGGTGGCAGCTCGCGGCGTGTTATACATAAGGGCTAGTTCCCCAAAGCTGCCCTTGTTGTTATACTTTCCCACACACACACTCACTCCATCCTTTGCCACAAAGATATCATACACACCTCTAAAATGACAGAACATTAATCATTTTATTGCCAAACACAGATGTATTCTAATTAAACATATGCTGGGTTTTTAAAACTGTAATCTACTTGTCTATGACGTAGAAGTTATCCCCATCGTCTCCCTGGTCGATGATGTGGTCTTGAGGTTTGACCTGAACCTCAAACATGGCGTCCAGAACCTCAGAAAACTGTTCCTGTGTGAATATGGGCAACAAATTCCTTTGAGTTTTATTTTCAAGCACAAAAAGTGTTTGATGAAATAAAGACGGTGCCTAATAGATTTCATATTCCTCTTTATTTTTAAATGCTATATATGGATTTCTCCATTGTGAGTTCAATGATGTTCATTTTAGCATGTTTTGGAGTGACCTTTTTTTTAGTCATTCTTGCAGATAATACAAATTTGTAAAGATATATTACCGATTATTTATCATTGAGCAAGAAGAAAGATTAGAGCCAAGACTCTAATATGTTGATCTGTCCCAAATATTTGAAGAACAGACTTTAGATTTTCTTCACACTGAGCTAATGTTATTTGTGATGTTTAAGAGAAAAAAAGTCACATTTGAACCTCTGCGTTATATTGGTTTTGCCTATGCATCTTTAGTGTTCAATAAAAACATTGTGGTAATTTGCAGAATGCATGCTGCTAAGAGAGGTTTCATAATAAACTGTTTAAACAACAGCTTAATTACATTCTGTTCTGCCTAATGCGTGTGTGTGAATCCACAGGTCAGTCATCACCATCATGTACATCATACAAGTTTTATACCTCATGTATATGTAGATTTCAACTGTTTTTTACCTTTTCCAGAGTCTTAAACAGCAGAATATCTTTGCATGCATCCTGAAGCCGTCGACGCTGCTCGTCTGTTTTGGGATTCACAACCTGAGGCTGACTGTTATCATCTGATTCATCGTCAGGGTCATAAGCCTCTGCACAAACTGAGACAGAGCAGAGCTGTTATTGTAACATTCATTTTGTGCTCCTTTTTGTTAAAAAAAGCCTTTTTTGACCTTTACGTCAAAATAAAAATAAAAATTCATACAAGGTCATATTACATGGATTCATATTTTAGAAATGAAACATGTCTACTTTGATCCCAGATGCAACCAGCATAAACAATAAGTGACAGGAGGGAAAAAGAAGACAAATACATATTAAATATCATTTTATTATTCCATGAAATCTATTACTAATTGCAGAAATACATTTTTGTCCAGGATAAAGAGACAAATATTTTGGGGCTAATTTGTATTTTGGAAGGTATTAATGTTGTCTGGGAGAGTAAAATATCAGTGACAAGAATTTTTTATGCAAAGTAATTTTCAAAAACATCTTTACCCAAGAAATATTATACACAAACACATTTTTCCATTTCTTTTATAAAAGATTAAAGATTTGCCACTTATAGCAGTTTCAAATGGATTTAATCTTTATATCTTATCTCTTCAAAGTCTAGTATATAGATCCCATATGAAATATACAGTTTTACATATAAAATGCTAGTTTTTCAGTTAGTAAAAACATCACTGAGTGGAAAACAATTAAAAGTGACATTTTAAGTGGGTTGTAGGACAATTAAAAAAATAAGTAACCAATTTATAATGTATTAACAGGTGTAAATTGTGAATAGAGATTTTGGAAAGACTTAAAAAAATTTAAATTAACTCCAAAATACACAGTTTTAGGCTGTTGCTTCAGCACTAAAGGTTAATAAAAAAAATAAATCAAATGTGGATTGTTAAAATTAATTTATATCAATCAAACATTTTTGCTATTCACTGACCTGCGACCCTGCGACTCCTACTGCTCCTGGACTCTGAAAGAAGGCAAGAGATTAACGTTTTAAATTTCCAACTTTTTTACACAGTCACAGCCTATTTGATTACGACTTAACACTCACTGGGAGCCTCTTTCACCTCCTCTTCTTCATCGTTTTCCTTTGAGTTGTTTGACACCGTTTCAAAAGTGACATCCTTCCCTGAGGGATTGCTGTTGTGCTTCTTGGCTTGCTGCTCGTTCCTTTGATTATCCAGGATTCGTGTGAAATGCTGCACAGCAAACTCCAACAAGTTAGCAGGCCTGTGACGGAGAACCTCCACCGTGTAGCCCTGCAGCAGCTCCTTCAAACCAGCTGGGATCTCTATATTACTCATTGTTGGAGAGGATCGGATGGTCTGAGGCTGACTGGAACAAAAAAGCTATTTCTACAAGTTCATCTCATGACATAGCCCAACCTAAAAGCCTGGAACATGTCGGTTTTATCAGTTGCACCATCAGCACGGAACACACAGACTGCTCCCCATCCTCTAAATCTCTGCTTTTTATTGATTTCTTTATTTAGCACAGCCTGCCGAGAACTATTGACCAGCACTGCCCACATCATCTGTAATTAAAGGCCATCCAATGGATTATATGTCTGAAGTTGATGTTTTGGCAAAGAAGAATTTTAACTGGTAATCTGACATATGAAGATAAATCAAATTTCTCACTAGTTTTGGTTCAGGCCCAATTTTCATTAAATGGACTGAATTTCTGTGCAGATCCCCTATTGATAGACTTCCTGTAAATACCTCTCTGTCCAGCTCTTTTGCCTTGAATAGCAGTAAACAGGAGGATGCTTATAACGCTCACCATTGTTTTTTGTGCTGAAACTGAAACCATTAGTAAAACTATTGGAAGCCATCAAATAACGGCCAGTGTTTTACTGGGAGACAATTAACATTTAATGTTGGCTTTATGCGGATGAAGATTTGTTTTTTATTACTGACCCAGATAGTCCATTACCATCCATTTGTCAATTATTGGTCTTAGTTTGGTAGAATTCCAGGTCACAAAAGTAATTTCAAAAATTAGTAATTTTCTTTTCATATGGCAACATTTTGGCTTCACTTTTAAGTCAAAATTAAAAACCCACTTGTTTAGAGCCTCCTTTGACTGGAAAAACTGTTTACTGGGGTATAATTAAAGTTTGTGATCCAACTGTTTTATTTGCTTTACTATCGTGTTTTTATCTGTAATTGCTTTTATTCTGCTTTTATTTTCCTTGCATTTTACTATTTAATTCATGTAAAACACAAATTGCCTTTTTGCTAAATTGTGATATACAAATAAACTTGCATATGCCTTAACCTTATCTTACTTACCTGGACCTCAGCAAATATCAAAGAGCTGCATAAGTTTAAGAGACTCGCACAAGTTAAATGACATCTTAGAAGGTGATCTTTCTTTGTCATGGGTACTTTAGGAAGGATTGATCGAATAAAGAGAAATGTGGTCCCTAGAATACTAGAACTACTACACACATTACCTTTTAAAATAACAGTGGGAAAAAAATCAGTTAAGCACTCCATTATTGGATATTTAACTCCTTAGCCTTAAAGGTAAAAGCTACAAGTTTAAGTCCTGCCTGCCACTAAATAGATCTTGTCTGTTTTCCTTCCACACAGCAATCAGCTGGTTTTCCTTAGCTAGAAAACTTTAATCCAATCTGACTGTATGATTTATTGAATTGTCTCTGTAAATTGCCATGAGATGACACATGTAGTGAATTGGTGCTATAGAAATCACCTGAATTGAATTTAATT
This sequence comes from Cyprinodon tularosa, assembly GCF_016077235.1. Taxonomy (NCBI): domain Eukaryota; kingdom Metazoa; phylum Chordata; class Actinopteri; order Cyprinodontiformes; family Cyprinodontidae; genus Cyprinodon; species Cyprinodon tularosa. Next base: position 1,379,939 of record NW_024038375.1, on the reverse strand, counting down.
CCCAGCTGATTCCCCACTAATGCTCTTGGGTTAACCGTGTGATAAGTTCCTAATAACGCTCAATAATTTTTTATTCAATAAAGGTTAAACATTTTAGAAAATATTAGCACTTTTAAGTCTGCCTGTAAAGCTTAATTTTTTTAGTTATACCCAAAAATAACTCTGGAACCATAGACCTAGAGAGGGTAGGTCAGTGGCCAAAATGGACATCTGGCTGCTAAACTCATTGATGTCCTCTAGTTGTTCTATTAGGTGTCTATTAAAAATAGAAGGTATGAAACACATATTAAAACATTTCAGTAAATTATTCAAAGATTTTAAAAGCCTGTTAGCCTAATCAAAGACCCTAACATCTCGCAGAAGCACCCCCTTACTACTGGTCTGAGTGAACCTCTGGGTATGATAACATTTCAGCAGAAGGGACCCGGGATTTCGAATTCTTTTTTTAAACTCAACATGATGTGGTGGCAATTTCAAAATATATCACAGTTCATAAGTATTTCTGTTACATCATGGAAACACCTCAGTCAGTGTAAGGTTGGATAAATCATGTCCAGCTTTGTGAAGCATATGAAGGACCTGAATCATTCATTGGTTGCAGAATAAAGATTCTGTGTTATTATTGAATGAATTATTTTTTTTAAACCCTTTTAAACAAACGTCTTTAAATCCTAGAATGGAATATGGCCCTGTCCTGTCCAGCCATGCCTTAAGCAAATTCAGGGTGACAGGGGAAGTAACATTCAAGAGCATCACACAGCCATGGCTGGGTGCAGGCCTAACTGCTTCCATTAATGTGTATCTACTTAAACACCTTTCCAGGGAACTTTATATAACTGAGCAACATAGCGGTGGGGCCTTCAGAGTGACTGTTTAACACCCGACCTGTCAGTCGGCACCTTCTAAATAAAGCCTGTTGTTTCTCAGAGGGGTAGATAGATCCTGGACTGGAAGGAAGATGCAGCTGTTTATAATTATGTGCGACTGTCCACACCACGTCCACCCAATTAATCATCCCATTTGACTAATTTGGGAAGTAGAGTTGTGTGTGAAGCATTGACCTAATGCCTGGAAAAAATGGGAACATTTTGGAGTCTGTGGGGCCTAAATAAGATTATGAATCATTGAATTTGTTACTTATAAAACCCATGTAGAAAATCTGTAAAAGCTATTACCCTGGTTTCTTTTATTAGACTTTTTTTGTAAGTATTACTCTGCTTCAATAGAAGTATTTTACTTTGTTTTTTAACTTATTTTGCATTTACTATACTCATGTAGTCATGGAGAGAGTCCATCTAATAAAGGCTGGAGAGGTGATTTTTTTAACTGTAAATCTCCCCGTTTGCAAAGAAGGAGACAAGTGTATATAAGAAAAAAAAAAAACAGCAACACAATAGATGTTAAAGATGAATCTGTTTTAAATTTTCATGCTGACATTTACATAATGTCATTCAATCATTCACATTGCCTTTACATTTACAAATTAGACAGACGGTGTGAGGTTTTCACTGAGTGAGAGACGTTTCCAGGAGGACAGTTTGAAGGAGCCGGCTGCTCACAAAGACTTAAAATGCACCTGAAATGTTCCTCTGTTAGCAGTTAAAAGGTAAGGCACCACATGTTCGTTTCACTCCTTTTCTAGTAAAAAAAAACAAACTCCAAAAATAAAAGAATAAAGTCTATAAGGAGCGAGAACATTCGGACTGTCTTTGTGTTTGTGTGTGAGGTGGCATCGTTACAGAATCCCCCCCAGCATCTCTGGCCTCTCAGCAGCGCTGCACCACCCCTCTACTGTTCCAACAAAAACAATCAAGTATATTTGTGGAAAACTGATAAAAATCTCTTCATTTCACATGATTCTCCCTGTATAAAGGAGCTATTATTGCTGGTATTCTCCAGACGGCACTGCTTCGAGGCTATGTCACAGGTTCGGAGCTAACCAGTTCAGAAACTTCATGGCCAGTTCAAATCCTAAGAAGCAGGCCTGCAAATGAGAATGAAGACACAGCTTGATTAGAACAACTAACATCTGACAACAATAATCCGTTATATTTAATTAACTAAAATCACTGGTCACATCTAAAAAAACTTTAGAAATTAATTTATTTTTAATGCAGAAGCATCAGCTAAGACTGAAAGAACTGCTTCAGCTTTCTTGAAAATACTGACATATATAACTCGCAGCTTTTTACTTGCTCAAAGATATTAACTGTAAAGGGAGCAAAATGACCGGCATGTGTAACTAACAAATGTGTTTATATGTAATATCAAGATCAGTTTTCCCTCGGGAAATATGCATAATAATGTGTTTTACTTTTTTTTAAAAACACATTGTGAAATGCTAAGCCTCTTTTAATGCTTTTTGGTCCTACAAAACAAATTTGGATTAAATGCACCTTTGAGACACATCGACCTTATTAGCCAATATGTAAATGACCAAACTGCTTACATGATCATATCTGCCTCATCTACAGGTGTTCACCTCCATCTCACCACTGAGCTGAGGAACAAATGATGGACACTCACCGCATTCGCAGGAAATGCTCTAAGCATGACGGCGTTGAAGCCTTTGTACAGAGAGGTGATGCCCTCCTCCCGGATCAGCTCCCGCAGAACGTCTCGAAAACCGTTGGGATACTTTCCTTCAGGAGCTGACAGGCAGAGGAAAAAAACGAGGTTCAGGATGACGGCATGTTAGAATCCTGACAGGCAGCTTTTACACACAGAAGTGGAAATAAAAGACAACAGGGAACATTAACCAAGAGAATGAGTGGAAAAAATATTTAGAAACGCTGTAGACTGATTGATTTAGATGCATCTGTGACATCTGTACTGTTGGGACACCAGATTAAATTCAACCTTCAGTTGTCCAGCTGTTGATCTAAAGCTAAGAGGAGCAAACAAGGAGCATTGCTCACATTTCTTATAAATTTGCTAAAGTTCAAAATAAACAAAAAATAAAATACAAATAATGCATAGGTACAGTTAAAAGTGCAATAAAAGTCATCATTTATAATTTTTTTTTAAAAACTTAAACAGATAAAAAAAAAGAGGGAACATTCCACAGAAGCCTTCTACTGATCCTATTTGACTATGTAAGTCAATCCCCCACGAGAAAATGTTTCTCCTGGAAAAGGGTGGCTTTACATCATGTTTTAGACAACAAACCTGTTTGGAAGCGGGACTTGAGAACGTCGGGTGGGATTGCAACGGCCCAGTTGAAGATGCCGGCCATTCCTCCAGCAAACAGCACGCTGGGAATGCTGAGCTCGCTGGGGCTGCAGAGGGAAGATGCCATGTCATTATGCTCAGGGGACAATTAGCGACATGAAAACCAGGAATCAGGAAATCCTCACCTTTTTCCTGCTGGTGTGAGGAGGTTCTTCAGCCATTCATAAGACATGAAGTACATTCCACTCGCTGGAACATCTAATGAGAAACAAAAACCAAAATCAATTCAAAAAGTGAAAGTAATTTTACACAGACAAATTACAGCGACTCATGTAAAGCATTTATTGGTGATGTTTATGGTTACCAATTGCATGAACTCAAAATTAAGTTTCTCAGAAATTGGAGTCAGTCAAGTGTGATAATTTCCATTGATTTTCAAGGAGCGGCAAACGCCATGACCTCGTCCAACATGATTTTCTGATGGATCGGAAACTGAGGCTTTATTTTACATGCTGATAAAATTTTCTAGCAGGACTTTGCAGCTGATCTACACTGATCAAGGTACCACTTGGTTTAGTGACCATCATGTTACGGTTTTCCAATGGCCGTAAAAATGGCCTCATCTATCCCACACAGGTAATCTATGGAGGAAGATAAGAGACACCAACTATGCAGAAAAAGAGAGGGTTGGTACTAAAGCAACTTGGTGTTCTGAATACTTCTGCAGAGCCACAGACCGAGCTCTTCCATGCAATGCAGCCATGTTGTTTAGTTTTATATTCATGCATGCAGTCCACATCGCACACCTTTTCCAACACTTTCCCCTTCCACTTAATTTCCCATTAAAAGCTGCATAAAGTCAGCAGAACTGACAGTCCTTTAGCAAGGATCTTTCTGACCAACCCTCCTAGGGGTAGGAAATCATTGTTTGTTGGACTATTGTACATCACTAGGATTCTTCCCTATGATTGATTTGGAGCCCGATATGAACCTGCTTTTTAACTGTTCTAACATTATATTTATATTTTGCTATTTTACTAAGTTGAACTGTTATTACCTTGCTTTCTTTCCTTTATTTGAAATGGAACAATGCACGTTCAGTCACAGGGTTTAACATGTCAATATGCCATTAAGTCATACAGGCTAATTTTCATCTGCAGTCCCAAAGCTCTATGCTATTATAATCAAGACAAACAATAATGAACTATTGAAACATCAATTTTTGTGCAATGAATCTACAACATAAGTGAGTTTAACTTTGTGTATGAAATGACTGGATTACCAGTTTATTGAGATACATCTGTATGATAGCAACAGCTGGAATCTCTGCCAACAACTCCCAATAAATTAGTTATGCAATCGATGAAAGTCTACAGTTGTAGTTGCTGTTCTTCTTCAAAGTGGCCGATAAAGATTAGAGGCCTCAAACGGTCCAAAGATAAACTGCATACTGAGGATTGTTACACTGACAGAAACATCATAGGTTTTCCTAGACAGAACCCCCAATGGAGCTAGTTAATTATCAGCTTCTCTAACATACAAAGTTTTTACATATCAATGCTTCTATGTCCTTTGCTGAGTCTGTTTCTGTCTTCTTGCTTGAGGTTTCTTCCTGTAAAAACATTTATAAGATAAAACTAGGGCTAAAACAATTAATCAGACTAATCGATTATTGAAATAATTTTCAACTAATTTAGTAATCGATTAATCGTTAAACTATACAGACTCTAAAACATACCTTTAGCTGACAGAGCGACCCACTTAGACCAGTAATTATATCAGCATTAAAAAAAAGTCAACATTTTGCATTTAAGATAAAAAACTTTTTGGTCTGTCAATATGCTCTATCCAGAACTCCTCAAGTGGAAAAGTTTTATTTTCACTTCGTCAAATTTCGCAAAAAGGTTACTTCAAGTATTCTTTTGCTATCTTATTATTAATTGATTAATCAAAAAAATAATTGACAGATTAATTGATTTACAAAATAATCGTAAGTTGCAGCCATAGATAAAACCTTTAACCTATCTGACTGTACAATTAAACTTAATGCACTCTGTAAAGAAATGACCTCTGGTGTGAAGTGGGACATAATAAATAATTGAATAATAGCTTTGATGTTACTAATGCAATAATGCTAATGTTCAACACAGAAAAGGAACCCTGATCATCAACTGGTTCATCTGCAGAAACCTAAACAGATCGATCTTTTTCTATGTGGCAGATGATTCCTTCTCTCATCTTCTAAAACAAGCTTCCCAGCCAGTAAAGAAAGGAGCCGGTTGAGCCTGTGTTTGCAGATAAGCAGAGATAGGATTCAGGACCTCGCCCGCAGAAGAAGGACACTCCCCGTTTCAGATCTCTAGCTAGCTTAACTTTTCACCAATTTACCTTCATTTCTTTAATCCGTTCATAAACGTCCGTACAAACTCAAAGTGAAGACAAACCTCTCATGAGAGTCAAAGCTGTTCCTTTGTAGACTCCTCTGATCCCAGCCTCTCTGTACAGCTGTTTCACGCAGTCCATCGGCCCTGCATACTTCACCTCTCCAGTTGAGGCCTGAATCTGAACATATACACAAAAGAAAACATTTTCTTTCCAAATCAAGTTCCTGCAATCTCATATCTAGCTCAAATTTTAAATTGAGTTTTTTAAAACAGGAACGGACCTGTAGGAGACATTTGATGCGCTCTCCAGGAGCCATGATAGCTGTGGTGAAAATGCCTGATAACATCCCAGCAGCAAACAGCTGTGGATACCTGGAGACCAGAAGAGAAAGCTGAGGAAAAGTCCTACGCCGCAGCATAAAGACAACCCCCTGGAGTAAACTGTCACCTACGTAAGGATATCATCAGGTGTCTTCTGCTGTAGCTTCTTGCCGAGTCCAAATCCAAAGAAACAGACAGCAAACATGGGCGTAACTCCTATTATTGGGGCCGCCATTCCTCTATACAATCCTTTTACACCCTGTAAGAAACATCATTGTGAGAAGAGAGGAAAGATAACGATGAACTCCTGAAAGATGTCTGCTCACCTCTTTGGCCAAGGTCTTTTTAAAACAGTCGATGGTTCCAGCATACAGAAGGCTCTCTCCAGGTTTGGGTTTTGGTTGAGTCTGTAGGCGCACCTGAAGGGAAAGAGCAACGTTTTATTCTTATCAGAAATTATAAGATCATTAGAGGAATCAGATAGGCAGTGACATCAGGGAGCATCTGAAGAAGAACATGAATACACTCCTTTCTGTACATATGCAGAAACTGACCAAAAAAGGGCATTTTGCATGCAATTAAAATACATTCACAAACCACGTTATCAGGTACGTCACAAGCAGTGAAACAGCCAGTTACTTGCGTTTACGGGCATCTGGATGTGAGCATGAGAATAGGGGAGATTTTTTTAAAAAAGTCACTGAACACTGGATCAGACAGCTGATCTATCCCAAGGTTTAGAGGGAACGGTCCACAAAATTAAATATGTGACTGGCAGAGATTAAATTGACAGAAAAGGCCTGTTTATGCCACAGAAGAAGAGTGGCGTCTACTTCTGTGGTTCAATATAACTGAAAGGCATCGGTAGCTTAATAAGTCACTTATTTCAATCAAATTGGTTGTCTCTGAATACTCGGCACGTTGAACCTTCAAGCAGATAAGCTACAGCAGCAGAGCAAATGCTGCCTTTTTTCAGCTCAGCACAGAAAAGGCCAGATTGGAAGTCTGGGAAAAACATTGCCTGGTCTGATGAGTCTTAGCAGCAGCAACAATCTATGGGACTGAGGATTAAGGCAGCTCTGGAGATAAAAGCAGTCCAACTATGAAGAACTGAAGGCTCTTCCAGGGGTTATTCGTCTTCTCTATTAAATCATCTTTAAGGAACTGAATGAAATCAGCCAAGCTCACTGAGATGCTTAACATTATAAACCAAGTTTGACATGTCTTAACGTAACCTGGATTTAACGTGTGATGTACAATGAAACTGGGTGAATGATCAGGTTGCATTGAATTGGTTTAATTATATCTTTAGATAAGACTTCGATCTGTTCATCTTGTTAAAGAATAGGGCTGTGTACAAAAAAAAAAAAGAAAAAAAATCGATTTTTAATAGATTCCTTTAAATTTTTGCAAAATCGATGTCTAGAGAATGAGATTGAATAGTTTTATAGTGACCCGCGTAATGTTCGCGTTCAAATGAGCAGGAAAAATGCACTCAAGATGACTTTAAGCCAGACAGCTGCAAATATAGCCAATAGGTTGATTGAAGACATTAACAAATGGAGGCTGACCAGAAAACACCCTGTAGTTGTTATAGACAACGCTGCAAATATGGTTTGTGCAGTGAATATAATGCAGCTCATGAATGTCTGCTGTGTCACTACTGCTTGCTCGAGTGAGGCTTCACTTTTTCACTTTTCACAAACAAGTTTGCACTTATGAGACAGTTTTGTTCACATCTGCAGTTTAAACTGTCTGATTTACAAGTTTGCACTTTGTTTTTAATGTGACAGGAAAAAATAAAATACATGAGTATTTTGAAACACAGCTGAACCACTTTCATTATTGTAAAAACAGATTGAATCGAAATGAATCCATTTAGAACTGTATGAATCGAAATCTAAATGATTCAGGACTTTGGCCAAAATACCCAGCCCTACTAAAGAATTGTTAAAAAGCTTTTGTTTATTCAGAGGTACATAATAAAACTAATTGCATTTACAGAAATATGTAGATATGAGCCTGGTGAGAGGGTATCGTACTCTGAGGCTAAGGAGATCTTAGGTGCATTTGCAACTGTGTCACAGTTTTCACTCACTTTAATTCTTTGAAACAATTAATGTTACGACAACAGTGATTTGATGTCGAAATAGCTATTCACTGAAATGTGAAGGTGAAGAACAATGCTTGTGTCAGGTCTGGTCTTTGCGGTTTCCATTCTGTAAAGGAGTGAGGTGCATTAATTAGCCCAAGATACTTTTTTTTTTGGGCGGGGGGGGGGGTCCATCAGACTAAAAGATGATCAAGCAGCTAAATCCAAAGAAAACACAGTCACAAAGTGTGTAGAACTGATGAAGACCACTTTCAAATGTTAAGAGGAAGTCTGACACCCTAAGAAGTTAAAAAGTAGGATGACCACTTTGTTAGTAAATGAATGAGACTGTCTGAGGTCTCAGTCTTCATGTAGGTGTTTCTCTGATCATTGGATCATCATCACTCTGAGCTATTTACCTGAGCTGCAGTGATCACGTGACTTCCTATATCTGGGTCAAAGGTATCCAGCAACAGTGACACAACACACTTAACACTACAGGCTGTATTTTATAAACTCAAATTGTCAGCTGAACCCGGATGCATTCTGTTGACTGTTTCCCCGATCAGGGCAGAGGAAAACCCAGACACAACATTCAGCGATATTTACCTTGATGGTGTCCAGTGGATGTCCGGCGAAAACCAGGCAAACCCCTCCGAAACCTCCGGCGAAGAAGTTCTTCAGCGGGCTGATCGGCTGCTGTTGTTTGGCCATTTTTGCTTCCCGCACTCTGCAAGACAGAGGAACAAAAATAAACAAATATTAGTGAGCTAAATAGGGAAAAGATACTACACAGAAAAACAGGTCAGTAGAAACCAAACAACTTCTAACCTTCTCTGCTTTTCCACCGAGAGATCCTCCGGAGAGCTGCTGCTGCTGTCACTGCAGTCCAAAGGACCTTTAACCCACTTCTACCCGGACTGATTTTACCGTGACACAACCATTCAGCGGTACGACCATCTATATAGTCCGAATGGAAACTTAAAGCCTGAATTATCAATAAAAATAATCACTAGAAGTAGTGACTCTTTAAAATACAACATACATGATGGGTTGGACATAACTTACCAACTATATATTTCTATTTATTACCCATATATAATGCTAATTCATATAGTTAGCAGTAGTTAACCAGCTTTGCTGTGCTCAGAGTGCAACAGCTTTAGATATTACATGATTGCTCCACACCATCAACTGAAGCAATATCTCTGTTAAAATATACTTTATTAGTTTTATTACACAGGTGCAGCATATTAGCAGACAATGCCAATCATGAATATGTTTCACTCAAACATACACTTTACACATACTGTAAACAAATACACAATTAGTCAAAGAAAAACAGACATGGATCTTCAGGTAAGAGGAGAGGAGTTTCTATTGGAACAGAACCGTCAACAGTTATATGTTAAGAGCGGGATAATCAGTCACAACACTAAAGTGAGAAAATGAAAAAACATAAAAATGCCTTCCCTCTATATGCATCTTTTTTTTTCAGCAGGAACAAAAGATTATAATTCAAACAAGTACAGTACAACAATACAGCTGCAATTCAGCTGTTTGCGAGTTCTAAATGTCATACAAAGCATTGCATTTAGGGAAAACAAATTATTATTAGTAGATGGTATTTTAAAAAAACAACTGTAGAAGAAGGAAACGGATACAGCAGAGAATTCAAAGCAGCAGAAGCAGCAAACCCAACTACAGTTTTGTAGAGGTGCTTTTTAAGGAAGTAAACTTGCTCAGCTTGCTTTAAGTATTATTTAATGAGATGTTTCATGGCACAGGAAGTTAGGGGTAAGAGTGCAGTTACCATTTAAGAAAATAATACTCTCCGTTACACTCAGTAGTTTGGGTCCTCTACAAAGGGAAGCTTGCAAAACATTTGTCTCCAAGTTGAAATAATGGCACTGATACAAACTACAGATTTGGCTCTTTATATTTTCTCTGAAATCTATTTGGTTTAGTTAGTTTGGTTAGAATAAAATTCCACTTTAAGATGCAGTTAATCTAATCTGACATAGCAAATGTAGGTAGTTCATGCGAAACTTAGTTTTTATTGCTTAAAATTATCTTTAGGAGCTGCTTGCTATTAATTTAGGCTAACTGTATATTAAAGAAATAAAAGAGAACTCTTCTGTACTTTAAAGTTTTTTAAAAGATAAAAGAACTGTCTTTATTATTTGAGCTAACTGCTTAAGAAGTGTGGCAACTTGAACTGTGAAGCCCTGGAGAGTCTGCTTTTGTTGTCCTCGGCTGGAGCAGAACCATCTTTTTTGGAAGCCCCCCAGCAGACAGGAACTAAACTACAGCGTGTGAATGTGCATAACACGGATATGGTCAGTTCTGGTTGTCACAGATCTGTGGAAACTCCTTGAAGATCTGCTGCACAATTAGCTTATCCATCTGTTTTGCTGTGGCGCTTCCTTCGTCCTCTCCTGGATCTTCCTCCTCCCTGAGAATCCGCTTCAGTGACCCCTGCAGGTCAGACAGCCGGTGCTGGTGTTCCAGGTAGTCCGTAGAGCGTATTATGGAGTGCATGAGGGAGAGGTACTCCATCCTCAGCTGTGGGAAAGTTCAAGGAAGATTAAAAAAAATAAAACATTTATCTTATTCAGTCTTTGAAAGGGACGTGTTCTTAATAAGCATTAGTAACATATACAGATGTAAATACGCCTGAGTTAGAAAGACCAACATCTTTTATTCTTTGTCTGAAAGCAAATAAATATTTACAACTTTAATTGATTTAAACATACATACTTAGCATAAGTTGCCTAGTGCAAGATTTTTTACTAAAAGGTGGAACTATTGCAGTTGTTGGCAAATATAGAAAATTAGAATTTAATGAAAAAAATAAAATAAAAATCAGACCACTGCTGTCATCTGGAGCAGATACAAACATTGAAGTGGTCACTAAAAACAACAGGGATGCAAATCATACATACCAGCAGTAACATAATTTACATAAACATATCCCTTAAACAAAAAAGCTTTTGGTTGTGACTCCATTAGCAGCAAAAACTGGCATCAATCTTTAAGCTTCCAATAGGTTTTATTGCCCTGAAAGACTTTAGACATATTGCTGTTTGTAGAATTGTCATAAATCAGCATCACTGCAGGCTGTTAAAACACTAACCACTGAGTCAAATTACAAAAGAAAAATCAACACATTTATTTGAGGCCAATCAGAGGTTATTTAAAGTTGGTTTCATTGGGATTGTTGTTTATTATTGTTTCAGCAACTGAGGCTAGTCCTTCTAGTCCTGAAGCAGGAAAGCAGCCCTGGATCATCACACTCCTACCACTATGTTTCAGCATGATGTTCTTTTTGTGAAATGTGTTAAATGTTTCTTCAGATGTAACAGGATGCTGCACATTTCAGAAACGCAAACTTTTGTCACATTAGTTTAAAGTATTTTCGCATAAACTTAGGAATCATCAATGGTATTTTTATGTCACATAGGAGATAGACTTTAATTTTCACTTTTACTCAGCAGGGGTTTTACATCAAAACTGTTCTACTGATACCACTTTTTCCTATGTTTTTCACCCTCTGTGACTCATTAATTGGACACTGTGGAGTCTTTTCTTTAAAGTAGGAGATAAACATCATCTCCCTCACCAAGAAAGCCCCGCAGAGGATGTACTTCCTGCAGCAGCTGAAAAAAAATCAACCTGCCAAGGACAATGATGGTGCACTTCTACTCATCCATCATTGAGTCCATCCTCACCTCCTCCATCACCATCTGGTACGCTGGTGAACGCCCCCAGGACTATGAGGCATGCAGGGAAGATGGTGGCTGGTCCCTTGCATTCCAGCCACAAACTATTTTACTCACTTTCCTCTTGCAGGAGGCTGTGGTCCATAAGGACAAAAACCTCACGCCGCAAGAACAGTTTGTTCTCATCCGCTTCCAGCCTTATCAACAAGGCCCAGAGCCCCCCCGTGACTCTGACACTACCTCTCTCCCTCCCCCTGTTCAGGACCTACAAGCTACACCAACATAGCATCTCTAATGTGTTACATTAACACACACAGTCTACTGTGTATATAGTGTACATAGATATGTACTATATATTAAATACAGTATATAGTATGTTTTATATCGTATATAGCTAGAGATCTTGTATTCTGTATAAATATCTAATTTGTCTGCACCATCAACCATCAACACAAAATCAAATTCCTTGTACGTGCAAACCTACTATTTGGCAGTTAACTTGATTCTGATTTTTGTTCAATCATCAACACCTTTCCTGAGACTACAGAGGCCTGCGGTGTTCTGGGTTTTTCAGTGACATGCTTCATGAATCACCGCATGTGTTTTTGGAGTAATTTTGGGAGGCCAGTCTCTTGTGGTTCAACACGTATTATTTTACTCTTTGATTCACAGGACTCCCTTTTCTGACTCATCTTTTCATGACTGTCTTCAGATCATTGGTGATGTGTTGCTTTCTGAGTTTATTCAGCCTACTACCTGTAATCAGAATTAATTATCAAACAAACTTGAATTCGTTTTAGACTATTCATTATTATATTCTATTTAATGAAAGAATATTTTGTGGTATCTTGATGATTTTAATATTAAACATATTTCTCACTACTGTTTTCCCCTTTTTTTTCAAATAAATGAGTTTTTAGATTAGCTTTATAAGATATTTGACACATGATGTCACCTGTACTAAATAGCAGGTTTACAGGCTCCATTATTCGTCTCCAAAAAGTGCCTTCCTGCTGGGTCCTCTGCTGGGAGGAGAGTCTCACCTTGTCTCCAGGTGACAGGTCAGAAATCTGTCGGACGGCGATGTCAATCATCACCATCATGTCGGTGCGATAGAAGATGTCGGCAGTCTCTCGGTTGGAAAATACGTCCTGCAGAAACTTTAGAACAGAGTGAGGTGCAGGCGGCGTGTGTTTGAACATGCACACTGGATCCTCTGCAGGAAACAGAAAAGGAAATTTTACTAAGCAAAATAAATGTCAGAGCTTTTAACAAAGAAGAATATAACTGCAGGATGGTACCTCCTCTGTTCAGCAGAAGCAGCACTTTCTCTGTGAGGATCTTAACATTTTTTTGCTTCAGCTCCTGCATTATTGCATTGTTGCTTGGTACTGTTAAAACAGACATGTATTTTATTTGGAAACAGATATTTCTGATAAAACAACAACAAACGTACAAATACTCCCATAACAGACAGAATAGTTTTGTGTTGTTTCAATAGGTAGTTAAATATGTCCTGTTGAGTTTCTGACCTGTGTGGTGCAGGTTGAAGGCCAGCAGGAGGTTCAGGAAGATGTCCGGCAGCTGCTCGGTGGGATCAGAGGGAAGCCCGTCCTCCACCACACCCAAAAGAAACCGAACAAACTCAGCACTAAGATGCTCTGCAAACACAGACGCGTCTGCAGTTATAGATCTGCTCACACAGTGCTCCTAATGCAAGCTTTAATCTGAGTGCACATTAAGAGTGCAAGCAAGAAGACGTATCATACCATAGTGGTGATACGGCAGCTGCTCTCCCATTGAGAAAATCATAGTTAGTACCAAAGCTGTGTAGCACATCTTCTGGTGTTCTGTAGAAAAACCAAAACCAAATAAATGAAAGAAAAGCAGAATAATTAATATTTTACAGAAACGTAATACATTTATATATATATTTACTTTTCAAATGTAAAGAAGCAATACATTAAAAGACATTCTTTATCAATAAAATGGATTAGATTATCATCATGTTTAAAAAAGGGGCACTCTGAAGAGATCGAGAACAGCAAATATATATGAAATAATGAAACAACTTGTAGCTAAGTATTGTTATCATGAAGATCAGGTGATTTTGTCACCCTGTTGTTCCTCAAAAATTCTCTAGCAAGAGAGCAGACAGCATCTGCAGAATCGACTGGTTAGCTTTTTTTTTTTTTTTAAAGCAATAAATCCTCTGGCAAAAAGCAAGCTGAGGTTTATGAAGGTCTGTTAACATTTAGCATACTTTTTTTCTGGAGATAAGCCAATCAAAAACTATTTTGGTAATAATAATAATTGTTTGAAAATATTTTTAACATACGGTAATTTTTCTGCAGTATGGACAATTTGGGGGATAAGCTACCGGCTTCTTGTGAATCTTCCTCTAAAATCCTCCTCCTAGGCCCAAAGTCTGAACTTTCAGAGACATAATGAAGTTCTAAATAATTTTCTTCATTCAACATTTTTTGGAGCATTTCTTTCAGAGCTGAGTTGTCAGGTTTTCCTGCTCATCATTTATTTTGCTTTTATGAAATTTTTACGTCTAACATATTTAAGGAGATAGGAAAATGACACAGCAGCTGCCATAGTGGCACTTAAAGCTACAGTGTGTAATTTTCAGCGACATCTAACGTCCAGACTGCAGACCGCAGCAACATGAACATCCCCCCCCACCGCTTCTCCCCCCCCAACAGTACGGCGAGCGTTACGGGACAAAATGTCTTCCACGACGTCCGCATCACCTACCTTCTCAAGTGATGAACTTTGTTTACATAGATAATTTTACAGATAGTATTTCATTCGTCTATGTAGGGTATAGATTTCAGTACCATCTCAGTTCATCTCTCTCAACTTGCCGTAGTTACTTTCGAGCGTAATGGGCGATCTCGCAATCGCTAGTTTGTTGGCTCTGTGCTGCCGTAGCGCAAAGATGTCTGCCTCCATGGCTGCGAGACCCGCTCCTATGTAATTATAAATAACGAATTCTAAGGCAACGCAAATATTAAGGTTAAGAGGCTGAGCTCGTAGATGATGATAAATAACATAGTTATGTATAATATATTACATTTCTGACTGTATATCCCTGTAATTATTACACACTGTAGCTTTAACTCCAGTCACAGACTCTGCATCACACTGATAATACCAAACCACAATACTGCATATTTGCATCATATATATTTGCCTTGAAATACTCTGAACTTCTATATCAATGTGTTTTTGCACAATGTTCTTTGTTCAATGCTGCACCTTATGAAATTGCAAAATTCATTTCGCTGCTAAGCTGCTGCTTATTCACTGTCTAAAAGCAGTACAAAGCAGAAATTCGTTTTGTACACCCTGTGTATACAAAATGACAATAAAAGTTGTCTAAATCACTCCTGTCATACATCACCTAAAGCATTAAACCTTTATCCACTGCTGATCAAACTGTGCATCCTCATTAACAGGGATTTCTGAACTGAAGTTTCTCTATCAAGGCTGTAACATGATGCAATGAGGAATACAATTAGTGTGCATCCTCTCCTAAATTAGATCAGTTATTGGCAGTTTTTAGTCTGACTGCATTACCGACATCACAATTTGTGATGAACATGTCTTCACTCAGCAAGTTTACATTTGTTAATTCTATTTAATCCATTCTGAGATCTTTAGGGTCTTGTTAAACAGCTACTGCCCTCAGATACGTGTATTACAGCCAATCAGATTACAAAGATGCCTCCCAAGATCAGTTCTGCGTACTAATATGGTCCGATCTGTCACATTCAAAAATAAAGACGTTTACGCTTGTTAAACAGTTTATTGGAGCAATGTGGCCAAGCCCACAGTGGCTTTTTAGGCTTATTTTTATCTCTGGTATTAAAGGGTTAATATTTCTGTATTTGAAAAACCCAAATTGATGAACATGTCTCAGTTATTTCTTGTTGCTAAACTTACAAATGCGAAGGAGGCCTTAAAAAGGTGTGCATATAAATAGAATATAACTGTGGTGAGATGAACCCAGCTTTAGAAAACCAATGCTTTTAAAATGCACACTGAGATGGTTTGCTTTTAAATTGAGAAAAGAGACAGTCCTCACCCTGTGTGTCCGTCTGGAGGTCCCTGGCCAGCTCCATGGGTAGGATGGAGTTTAGGAGCGCTGAGATGAGAGCTGCATCCAGGCTGCACATCGCTCCAAACACTTTAAGCAGAAGCAGCCGCAGAGACACGCGATGCTCCTTCAGGAAACCAAACGGTGAGAAAAAGTTTAGCAGACAAGCATCAAGGCACAAGTTGTGGGTCAGCTTGACGTGGCTACAGACAAAACACTTGAGTGAGACACGCTGACAAATAAAAGATTATCTCTTGACAAGTGTAATGCTAAGACTTACTTCAAGCTCAGATTGATGTCTAAAAAATAAAGGAAATATTTTTATATCTTACCATCTGATAATATGTGACCAGAGACATCACGTTTTCAAAGTCATTGGACTTGCACATTCTCCTGCACACCTCTGGATCTGCATCAGTCTGAGGAAACAAACAGAGCAAATGAACAGAGAAAAATCTATTATTCTTAATCTCAGGAACTCATTACAGGACAGAAAAAAAACCCTGAATGATCAACTGACAGACAACATTAAGATGCTCTGGTTTTACTACGATGAGTGAGACAATTTTCAATTCTTAATTATGAGGGGGTTCCTTTTAATGATCAAATTCCATAATTTTTCAAATTTATTTATCAGTAATTTCTTTCTTTATCCAGTTCTCAGGAGACAATTCTGCTCAGTAAAGGCTTTAAATACGCAACCAGCAGAAGCAAAAGAATATGCAAGAATATGAGGGAGAAAGGCAGGAAACGATGCAAAGGAATAAATAAAAGCTGTCTGGCTGCTGGAGGGATGGATGAAGACAGCTCTGCTGGACCCTAGTGTCATGGTTACCAATATCTTCAGCAGCTCCTCCAGGTAGCAGGCGATGAGGGCGTGGTCCTCGTGCAGTGCCCAGCTGCGCTGCTGGGAGTCATCACGGTGACGAGTAAGATCACTAAAGATCACCTCCAGACGCTGTTCGTCATGACACACCTGACCCTGTGGAAGCGCTGCACTCAGGTCCTGCAGGACGATAAAAACTAGATGATCAACCGTATGTTCTGTGTGCAAACATCATAAAAAGGCAGAAAAACATATATACCGTACCCCCACCTCCCCGACACACACAGAGTACCTTTTGTGTACTTGTGATAAAAAATAAATGGTTCCTTAAAAGTACCTAAAAAAAAAAGGTGAGTGCAAATTCTGGTATTTTAAAAGTACGAAATAAAAGGGAAAAAACATACTAATAGATTATCTGATTGCAAAACAACAAATTTGTGCAGAATAAAGTCTTTTTCACATAATTTTGTTCATTATAAACTTATAAAACCAACTTAACAGTAAGTATATATGTTAGGAGCGGATAAAGGGCTGCTATATACAATATTTATACTATTACTGGTGGTGGGTAGAGTAACTAGACATTTTACTTAAGTAAGAGTAGCTATTATCTTAAAAGTTATTTTAGTATATCTGACTAAATGTAACTAACCATTACCCACATTTCTGTTTATCTATACATGTCTTTTAAAAATAAAACAGCATTTCCTTTTATTAAGCTTGCTTTGATGAAACATTTGGCCACCAGGTGGCAATATAAGCAGCTGTAATTCATCACTGTTTAAATCTTTGCTAAATGTGGAAAAAAAATCATTAATCTATAGTTATGTCCTTCAAGTATCCTTTTTAATATGATGTTTTAGTCAAGCCTATTTGTTAACTAAACTAAGTAGAATAAAATCAGGTTGCTGATTTTGATGTCGAGCTTTAAATTTAACACCTCGCAGCAACTGATATTTCACTTCTGTTTTTGGGCTCCAGCACGCAGCGCACACTGTGTATTTTTAGAGGTTTTTGTCTAAGCTGCTAAAGCTGAAAAAAGAAAACCAAATTTATCTGAACACACTGACGCCAGCATCAGCCAATGATGCTTTGATCACATCAGAAATGTTAACTTGAAGCAGCTATGAAGCCGTCATTCTGACGCTGTTTTTCTGGATTCTTCTTTCCTCTGCAATGCAGCGTCTGCAAGCAGGCTGCCAGCAAGGCTGACTTCTGTCAGTTTTTCTGCATTATCATGCCCCCTACAAAGATATGAATTACAGCCAACGTTTCTG
Source organism: Cyprinodon tularosa (assembly GCF_016077235.1). Lineage (NCBI taxonomy): Eukaryota > Metazoa > Chordata > Actinopteri > Cyprinodontiformes > Cyprinodontidae > Cyprinodon > Cyprinodon tularosa. The sequence goes on along the minus strand of NW_024038375.1, from coordinate 1,362,038 downwards.
ATTAAATTCCTTCAACCTTTCACTTTCTTAAGTTGCAGCAAACAGACTGGAAGAGAGTAGTTCATTATTGTGAAATGATAAATAAAGAAAGATTATAATTCAAATACTGAAAGCATGTCAAAGAATGAGACACAGGTCTATTTGTTCTATGTGTGCCACACTATGTGTGGCAGAAAACTAGTTTGGTTTAAAAATCACTGCTCTAAACAACAAGTTTAATGTTAAAAAAAAATGTTTAAAAAAAACATAAAATGGGTAAATTTTAGTTTTTATATTTGATAAATTCTAAGACTATAAATAAATGTGGTTACAAGTGTAGCGATAGTGATTGTGGGGCTCTGATTGTTGTGACCTGCAGTCATAGCCATACAGTTACCTAAGAACAACAAAAAATGTATGATAAGTGTTTTAATTATTATCAAATATAACGCCCAGCCCTACAGAAAACCATCACTGCCTATGACTCTGTTTGTACCATCCTGACGTTAAAACAAGGTGGTGGCAGCATGGTGCTACGGGGAGGCTTCTCCTCAGCAGGGACAGCTGGATAGATGGATAAACCCAATAAAGGCCTCAAAACCCTAGAGGTTCATCTTCCAACAGAATATAAACATATACCAGAAGTTACAATGAAATGTTTAAGACTAAAGTAAATGAAGTGCTACAATGGCCCAGTCAAAAGCAAGACCTAAAACTAAATGTTTTTGGATGTGTGGATCTGGCAGAGACATGGTTCAAAAGGCTTGCAACTGCATTTAGCTGGTATAACAAATATAATTCTACAATAAAATCCACAAGTATATAGTTTCATTTGACAAAATGTTAAAAAGTGGATACTTCTATGGGTATTGGGTTGGATTTAGAGATGCTGGGGGATGTAGAAGATCAATTTAATTTAATTTGTTAAGCTAATTATTATTGGCTAAAATAGGAGAAATAACTGTGGATTTTGGTTTATGATTTAAAAAGTAATCATAACCACCAAAAAGGGGTAGTTGGCCGTTTCTGTTATTGTTTCAGGCTCCTGTAACTCTAAACTCAAGCTCAGCTCAGGAATGCTGAATCCACATGATGCAATGAAAACAAGCCTGACCTTGCTCCCCACCAGTGATAGAAGAACCTGCTCCAGAGCAGAGGAGGCCTGAGGCAGAGCGGTCTGCAGGTGGCCCACCACCACTCCCACTGCCACCCGGGACAGCTCAAAGCTCAGGCCCGTGTTCTTCCGCACCAGCTCGATCAGCTCAGCTCCCACAGTCGTAGGAAGTGGATCAGAAGCAGAGGGGCTGCCAGGAGGGGTCTCTGCCACGGATAGGGGGGCCGCGGGCCATTCCGGCCCTGGTGGGTCCTCCACAGAAAGATGAACTGGAGTGGTGTCGGTAGGGGTGGGTTCAGGGGGCTGTGGTGCTGGGCTTTTTTTCACAGGAGGTTGCATGGGAGGAGAGTCCGATGGCTGCACATCTGCGGGTGCAACGGGGGGCTTTACACGAGACGGCACAGGAGGAGGGGGGGTGCTGGAGACGCTTGGCAGGCTGACCTCCGAGGTGGCCAAAGAGAAACGGGAGGAGGAGGTGGACTCCGTGGAGGTGGTGCTGATGGTGAGGGAGGGAGCCGGGGACGAGGGAAGAGAGGAAACTCTGGAGGGGACTTCCGGCTCTGCAGAGAGGGACAGGGCTCCAGTTACAGGGGAGCTGAACAGGGGTGACCTGACTAAGAATAGAGCAGGCAGCAGGAAGCATCGGCAAAAACACACTGCATCGCAGTTTGGAGCTGACAGCTGGAGGATCTATAAGTCTGACCTGGACGACGCGTGTTTCTCTGCTTCTCAGGGGGAGGAGGAGTAATCGGAGCGGCACGGCGAGGCTGAGGTGGCACCTGCAGAGAGGAGAAAGGACGGAGCTGTGTTAGCATGTTCTCCACTGCTCTCGCAAAAATAAAATGTCCTTAAAAGACTGAAATTCCTCTACTCCATAAAGAGGGACTGAAAGAGAGAGACAAAGTAATGCCAACCAGAGAAAAATTGCAGTTTTAACAGATTTTTTTTCTTCTTTTTGCTGACTGATTTAATCTGTGGAAAAATGACCAGCTGTTCTGTGAAGGTTTGTTACAGCAGGTGTAAACAGCATAAGGAAAACAGGCAGAGCAGGGGTTTCTATGGAAACAGTATGGCACAACCCCAAACCTATCCAAACAAAGTCATCAACCTACACCACTGGGCTCGGTAAGAGGACCATTAACCAAGGAAGCAGTCAGATGGAGCATGTTAAATCTGGAGGAGCTGCAGAGATCCTATAGCTGCTCTGCTCACAGAGGGACTATCAGCTAGGCCTCCCGCTAAGCTGACCTTTATGCAAGATTATTGAGAAGGAAAGTCTGAAGAAAACCAACCCTGAATATCGCCCTGAATGCACCACCCCCATGCTGAACGCTGAGAGTGTCAGCATTATGCTACGGGAAATGAAGCATAATGATGGATGAAAATAAATACAAGACAACCCTTGAAAAAAACTCTGAGGAGGGGCTGTATAATGAAACATGCAGCAAGAACTAAAATGATGTGGTTTTTCATTTAAACTTATATTCATGTGTTGAGGACAGGCTAATCAAAGTCCAGACCTAATTCTCATTAATAATCTAAGGCAAGATTGAAAGAAAAAGATTTACTCTAGATGCGCTATTCAATCTAACCGAGCTGTAAATATTTTTTACAGAGATGAAAATTGAAAAACGTCAGTATCTTTGTGTGCAAAGCAAGCAGAGGCTTTCTACTCTATTCAAATGTTCTATTGAAAATGTTAAAAATCGATTTTCTTCCAACACTCACAGTTATAATTTACTGCTTGTTGATTTAAGTTGAGGTTGCAACATAACCTAATACCCCAGATATAACTAAAATCACATTAAAAAAGTTCAGCTGATCTCTGCTCAGCGCATTACTGCTATAAACCAGGATCAAGTGTTATGACAATGATGGCTGATTTAAAATGCAAAAAAAAAAAAAAAAAACCCACACACTTATAAACACACAAGTACGACGGAGTATTAGGGCCACACATGAAGAGAAAAAATATTTTTGCCATGACGAGATTAAACTTGACATGTCGACTTTAAAGTCGACATTAAACTCAACATTTCGAGAATAAAGTTGAAATGTCATGTTGAGTTTAATCTCGACGTGTCGACAATAAAGTTCAAATTAGTTCAAGAGAGCCAACCGCTGCACAGGATACATGCACAGAATCCTATACAGTTGCAGCACGTCAAAGACTACCTTCACTCTTAAGACGCAGACTGCAGTTGTGGAGCGCGGTTGCTCTTTTCTCCAAACTTTGGAATGTCGAGATTAAAGTCGCCACGATATATCAACTTTATTCTCGAAATGGCGAGTTTAAAGTCGACACGTCGAGATTAAACTCAACATGACATTTCAACTTTATTTTTCAAAATGTTGAGTTTAATCTCGACATGTCGACTTTAAAGTCGACATGTCGAGTTTAATCTCGTCATGTCAAAAATATTTTTTCTCTTCATGTGTGGCCCTAATACTCCGTCGTACACAAGAGACCAAAATAACAAGATAACTAAATAAAACCAAGCAACCCATTTATCGTGACTGAACATTTGTAATCCATATCTCACTCAGTTAAAAGTGTTAATATATATTTTATAAAGTGTATAAAAAAAGTAAAACAGTTTAAAATTCTGGCTTTATAAAGTGCATGATTATGGCCCCAAAACTGAGCCGAGTTAAAAGACTGAGGCAAACATCTCGCATGGCCACGATGTCATCATACTGCAAACTGTTCTGGAGCCAGTGAAGCAGAAACTCACTGAAGCACGCTGTCTTTCTGACCCGATCAAGTCTTTTATGAAACAAGCAAATTGCACCAAAAAAGCAAACAGAAACCATTTCTTTTAATGAGATTAATTATATAAAAATGTCCTATTTTGACTAAAACCCCATATAGATGTTTTTGATCATGAATGCATGAGTAACAGAGCATGACATGCTGAGCCGTGCAGCTGAGCGCTCTGTGCATCCACATATGAAATAAGCGTGTTACCTGGTAGAAGCCTGGCTCTCCCTGCATGCTGTCCATGCTCCCTGATAACGGCACGCTCCCCTGTCTCCCATAGTTCTGGTTAAGGCCGTTGGCTGGAGGAGGAGTCTGACTCAGGGATATTTCACTGTTGGAAGATGGAAGTCTGTGTCCTGTAGAGGAGGAACTTCTCCGAGCAAGAGTCTCCTTTCTGTGGTGGATCAGCTTTCTGCAACGCAGAACATTCATTCCTAAACAGAACCTTAATTTCTATTGCTTCTGATGTTCTCTTTCTGACTTACTGTAGAACATCTCGCTGCTCCAGATTATATTTGCCTCCATTCTTCAAGGCCACATTGTGGATGCCTTCAATTGCTCGGTCGATGGACTGCAGCACTTCATCTTGTTCCGGAGCCTGGTGCATTAAAACAAGGGATAAAGAGGTGAAATATTCATTATTATGGCAGAATTCATAGCTATTAAACTTTAAACTTGAGAGAACATCGCCTGGGGACATATGAGACTATAGGCAGAAACAAACTGTTAATTATTGAACATTTTGTTACAATAAAAACACAAAGTAGCGTGACTTTCAGGGGACGGCATGAATTCATATTTAACCTCATGACATTACCACCTTATAAAAATAGAAATTCCATCTAATTCTTTCTTTTTCAGTCAGCTAAGATATTTTACATTTAATTCAGGTCTGGACTAAACCTCCATACTGGTCTCAAAACTTTAAAAGCCTCTTACATATTTTTTTCCCCCCAAGCATCAACCTGTATTAATTCCAGACATCAGACCATCAAATCTGGCCAGGCTCTTCCTCGCCCAAAAACCTTCCCACATCATGATGCAGCTGCCACTGTGTTTTACAGTAGATTATGTGTGTAGGGCAACACTTAAAGCTTTGCATAAAGGACAAAAATCCCACTGTTGGTTTTAGCATTCAACTGATAGCACTGGATGTTATCTAATGGTTAAAAGAAAGATGAATGCTTTCCCACACCATACTTTTTTAGATTTTATATCCAAGTTAAAATAAAAACATCATTTTTTTTACATCCTTTAGAATGATGCAAAACCCTTTGTGAGACCTTGCAAATTAAAAAAGCCCCACATTCAGGCTTATTAGAGGTTATTATTTCAATTCAATTCAGTTTATTTATATAGCACCAATTCACAGCACAAGTCATCTCAAGGCACTTTACAGTTCAGCAGATCATACAGTGAAATTGATACAAAGTTTTCTATCTAAGGAAAACCAGTTGATTGCATCGACTCATTGACTCAAATGCAATCCTTTACACTCAGCATGCTTGTAGCAACAGTGGAGAGGAAAAACTCCCTTTTAACAGGAATAAACCTCCAGCAGAACCAGGCTCAGTGTGAGCGGTCATCTGCCGAGGCCAACTAGGGTTCAAGGTGACAGAAGCAGAGATACAAAAAGCAACTGTAAAAGGCAGCCCCGTCCAGGAAACACACAGCCAGGCAGACAAGCTCTGAGCCAGCTCCCATGCCAGAGGATGAAGAGAACACATCCAGCCACGGTCAGAGAAACAGGACCACACTGGAAAACAGACCGATCTCCAGCATCTATAAATTATGCATATATAGTCCAGAAAGAGAGTGAGAGAGCTGTTGTCTTCTGCCAGCTCATAAACCCAAGACAGCATGCAGGCTCTGACAAGTTAGTCTGCATCCAAGAGCAAACTCCTTATTACTGGACTCATGTGGGCGTGACTGAGGAAAAAAAGATACAACATGATGAATCATGGATTTTTAGAAGATAAAAGTTAGGAGGAAACACAGCTGCTGCTGATGATGAAGATTTTTGCAAGATTGCGTCAATCAGCTTCATTTCTATCCCATCTCTGCAGCTGCATTCACTGCAGATAAAACAAAGTGGTTGCATGATGTAACCTTTCCTTTAATCTATGTTTTATTCATCAGGCATAAAGCACTGAATATGTCCTTTTGCGCTTCCATTGATTCAGCCTTTATCTTAACAGCCTGCACCTTTAGAGGCTCAGATCTTGGCGTTCAGAGAGCAGGAACATAGAAACACATGTTTTAGATCGGAGTCCTGTACCTGAATCTTCTCGATGTAAGAGGCCGGGATGTAGCCGGTTTCCCCCGAGCTGCAGCGGGACCCCAACCACCAATGTTTGTTGCTCCTCTCCAGGATTAGAAAGCTCTCCCCGGCCGCGAAGTGCAACGAGTTGGGCTCGGACGATCGGAAGGCATACAGAGAGCGGTACATGCTTCAGCAACACTTTGACAAAACGGCCCAAGAAAAGCTGTGAGAGAATACCGAGTCCGGGCGAAAGGATCTGCTCAGTTGGGGGGAGGATTTAAAGAGCCTAGGAAGGCATGGCTACAGTGAATGGCTGACGTCTATTTACAAAGCAGTTCATGTCATCTGACCTGGGTAGTAGTGCTGGGTGCCGCGGGGGGGCGCTGTTGCGATCTGAACACGCCTACCAGACATTTTAATCAAGAACAGAGCAACTTCCGGGTTTTATTCCATTATAGAAACTGCGTTATTGAATTTTAGAAGCATTAATACAGATAAAACAAAACAAAAATATATGGTAAAATTATTTTTGTAATTGGGATAAATACTTAGGAAGAAATAGCTTTTACTGAAATATGAAGTTCTTCTAGCTTCAAATGTATTGCACCTAATTACTTAATTGAATGTAAGTGTACATCTGGAGTATTTTTGGTAATATTCTAATAAATTATAATTCTTAACAAATTATGTATATTGTTGTATGTGCAGATCTATGATATGCCTAATATATCTCAAATATATTTGAGAGAAAATGAAAGCAAAGGTGATATTTTTTTTTCAGATTTTTTCAGATTTATTGGTAAAAGTTGTCGCAATAAAAATTACATTATTCTCTTCGTTATTTATTTTCTTTTTCATCATATGTTCTTGTTTTTTTTGTTTTTTTACTTTATTAGGGTAAATAAGGAGGTGCAACGTGAAAAAAATACCAAACAACAACCTCCAGGTACCTACACCAGGATACTGTTTGTGGATTTCAGCTCTGCCTTCAATACAATAAGCCCAGCCCTGCATCAGGAGAAGCTCACTCTGCTGAGTGTGCCTGACTACCTGCAGGTCAGTTTCTGACAGGAAGCAGCATGTGAAGCTGGGAAAAAGTCTCCCGCTGGTTCCCCTCAGGGCTGTGTTTTTTTTCCTCTGCTCTTCTCCCTGTACACCAACAGCAGCACCTCCAGTCATCATCTGTCAAGCTTCTGAAGTTCATGGACCATACCACTCTCATCTGACTTGTCTCTGATGGTGATGAGCTGCGTACAGGTGGGAAGTTGACCATCTGGTGACCTGTTGCAGGGAGAACTTCTGGAGCTCACCACTCTAACAACAGTGGAGATGGTTGTGGACTTCAGGAAGAGCTCAGCCCCAGCTATCCCCATCACCCTGTGACTCCACAATTCACCCCGGGGAGTCTTTCCACTTCCTGGGAGCTGTCATCTTGCAGGAGCTAAGGTGGAAGTTTAACATAATTTCCTTTACCAAGAAAGCCCAGCAGAGGATGTACTTCTTGCAGCAGCTGAAAAAACCCCAACATGCCCTTGTGCCAAGCACAGTGATGGTACACTTCTACTCCTCCATCGTTCAGTCCATCCTCACCTTCTCCATCACCATCTGGTACGCGGGTGTAAGCGCAAAGGACAAGGGCAGAATGCAGTGGGCCATATGGTCTGCAGAGGAGGTGATTGGCTGCAACCTTTCATCTCTCCATAATGTGTAAACCTCCAGGACTCTGGGGCGTGTAATAAAGATTTTGGTGGCTCCTTTGCATTTCAGCCACAAACTATTTCAGTCACTTTCCTCTGGCAGGAGGCTTTAGTGCATCAGGACCAAAACCTCACGCCACAAGAACAGTTTCTTCTCATCCACCACCAGCCTTATGAACAAGGCCCAGAGCCCCCCAGTGACACTTGACACTGCCTCTCCCCCTCTCCCTACCACCTAGAAACTACAGACCTTCTGCGTTACATCATCAATGCACTACTTGTATATTATATATAGCTATGTACTATATATTGTATATAGTATATTGCATGTTTTGTGTTGTATATAGCTATATATCTATATATTCTGTATGCTGTGTGTATATATCTATATATAGATATATATATGTATATATATATCTATATACAGATATATATTTATATATATGTTTGTCTGCATCTTCAACATCAGGTCAAATTCCTTGCAAGTGCAGACCTACTTGGCAGTAATTCTGATTTATTCAAAGACAGGATACCAAATTGTTAAAAATCTTAAACTACACAAAGATATTGTAGAGACTACATAAGATCTCCATAAGTCAAGAGTTGTATTAGCTTTTACAATAATGAAGCTTTTAACAGTCTTAATATACTGTTTGACTTCACCAGATAGATTTGGTTTATTTCATTAAAATTTTTCGATGTGCTATTTGAATAAATATATGATGAGATTGATCATATAAAACTGCTTTATCTTTACAGAAGGAAATTCAAAGAAGCCAAACGATATGTGTTCAAAGGGAAAGATGAGGTTCAATACAAGAAGTAACTAAGGAGAAAATGCCTTTCTAAAATTAGTTTAAAAAAGGGTGAGGGTGTCCTTCATAAAAAAAAACAGGTCAAGACCAGTGACGTGCGGTCAGGGGAGGCAGGTGAGGCAGTGCCTCACCAGCCATCATGGAAAGAAAGAAAATATATAATCATAAAGTAATTTAAATTGTTATATTCATCCGGTGGTTTGTACTAAAAAATATTCATTTTTCATGTAGCTTCACCAATTTCGATTTTTATTTGTTCAAAATCGCTGAATTTTCTTATTTTCCCATTCAAATGCTTGGAAGCGATGCCGGTGAGGCAGCAGCGAGCTCTGCCTCACCTTGGATTGCGCAACCCCTGGCTCTGCGCTGGCTGCAAAGCGGAGAGAGCATGTTGCTGTACGGCGTCAATAAAATGGTTTAAACAAATGTAATATGTGAACTTATTTCTAATAATTTGGCTTATGTATATAATGTACAGAGCTTTTTGTCACCAACTGTGTTTGTGTAACGTGTTTCGTGTAATGAGCGATTATAAACGGCAGAGAACAAGTTCGAGGTGAGGCAGGCAGTTCTCTTGCCTCATGGCAGGGGGTGCTCAAGAGACTGAAAACATAAGGCAGGAACAGGACGGATCAAGGAAGGCTTTCTTCCCTGGCAGTGATCTCCATTGAGACAGAGAGACTTTTAAAACTGAAGGAAGATAAGGAGGACTTCTATTCATTTATAAGTAAAGGTAAGACAGTAATAACATTTATTTTGTTTTGTTTTTTAAGGAAATGTGTGTTTTGTGAGCTACAGTTTGTATGTGTAAGGATGCAGAAGTGAAACATAACCTGTAAACTGCTGTCAATCTATGCATCTATTTGCAAATCTGATTCTGATGACGTCAGTGCCTCACCAGCTATGAACCTCACCGCACGTCACTGGTCAAGACTATCTTTGTGTTATTATTGGTGGTGTCTATTTTGTTATAGGGCTCGGGATCCACGTTGCATTGTGGGACGTCGCGGTCATATTGACGGCTACGCAAACGTAAACATAGCTCTGACACAACGTTGTTGTTGAAAGAAGAGACAGAAGTAGAGAGAAAAAAGATGTTAAAATCCCGAAAAGGATCTGGAATTTACCAGGACACATTAAATAGAGAAGCCAGGGACCGGTATGGTGACAAAATCAGCATTATTAATCATTTGGATCCATATAAAGTTCCAAACAATGAGTGGAGCACCGATGAGCGAGCGCCTATACTTCAAAACAGTTCCGAAGCTACAAGTCCTTGGAGTCTCATATGCAGTTCATGAATGGATGGGTTCAGGAGCTGCAGATCATAAAGCCAGCAAGCAGTGGGAACAGAGTAATTCGTACGAAGGTAAGCTGTGATCAGACGGGCTCTGGAACCTGCTAGTTTAGCAACTGCTAACCGCTAATGCTAACAACCACTCACGCATGTAATGTACTTTTAACTAGCTGCTATGTGTTTCAAAGGTGTAGTTAGTAACGTTAACTGCCAACCCTCCGGGTTTCTCACGTATTTGAGCCTTTTCCCGCTGCCGTTTTTATTATTTTCCCGTAAAAGATCCCAACTTTGAAGGAAAGAAACAAAGCAGGCTATAAAATAAAACCGTGCATCTTTAACTTACCAGAATGAAAATGCAGGGAACACACTCTCAATGACATTGGAATACTGTGGAAAGTTATGTTCGGTCGTCTTACAGCCGCGATCCAAGCAAGCCGACGACTCTATATCTCTGACGCTTGGTCTCCATGGTTACGCGTCAATTCAGGAAAGCGGTGGAAAGTTAACCCATTTTCTATGTTTCCATGGCGATCATGCGTTGAGCTGTTACAGCCCACAATACAGCAACGGTTTACCATGGTTGAAATCAAGTTAAGGTGAAATTAATCAAATTAAAACACGGCTGAGAGGGAGTACAGTACCCGGTAGTCATAGGCAGTAGTCTGAGCCGCGGTAAAAGACGCATTCAACATGGCGGCGACGCGAAGTGCCTACGTCACGACGACCAAGCCCTATTATCAACGTCTACAAACTATCAATCTACTTTTCGACGCTCGATTACTCAGTGAGGGGGGTGGTGTTACACTGAAATCCGTCCCCCTGTGTATCACCGGCTCAAACATGGCCGCTGCCGTCCGCACCAGGTTGCTGCTGCAGAGATCAACAGGGGGGTTTCTATTATCCCAGAGAGCTGCACCCGCATTTTCTAGGTTTGTTTCATTAAAGTTCTTAAATATTTAAACCCTAAACAACAATTCACTTATGTACATGTCGTCTTTTTGTGGATTATATCTCCTAGGAGGGTAGGTCATTCTAATGTCATGTTATAGTTATGAAATAGGTTTTCTGTTTTCAAATTTCTATTAGTTAAGAGGTACTTTAGCTCAAGCTCTAGAAGTATATTGCAGCTGATTCATATGACAGACCTGTGCAGCCTGTTCTCCAAAAAAATTAAGGAAAGTGCAGACTGAAATCACAGGTCTATATGGTTTTTCTTTCATCCATCCATTTTCTATCACACTTATCCAAAGCGGGGTCGCAAGGGCTACTGGTGCCCATCTGCAGCTGTCTACAGGCGAGAGGCGGGGTCACCCTGGACAGAGGCAAACAACCATTCATGTACACTCACAAGGAGAATTTAGAGAAGCCAATTAACCCAACATTCATTTTTTTGGACTGTGAGAGAAAGCCAGAGTACCCGGAGAGAACCCACACATGCTCAGGGAGAACATGCAAACTCCATGCAGAAAGGAATTGAACCCAGAACCGTGCTACCCACTACGCCACTGGCTTTTCTTCATTTTCTCCAAATTTAAGAGTTTCTCTTCAACCTGTAATCATGTGGAATTTTAATTAGATATTTTTCTGCTCCTGATAAATAATATGAAAAAAAAATCTGTACTTTATGATCATGTTGTGCTGAAGCTTTACCCAGTTGCTTAAGTATACATAGACCATGCCAGCGATGTTGCATGGAGACCTAGAATTTATTACTCATGTCTTTGATTGCAGCCCGTTTCTCTGTAGGGCTCACAGATTAGAGCCGGGCGACGATGAGCTGTACCAGCGGACCACAGTATCTGTCATAAAGAACGAGGCCGACAGTGGGATCCTGATACACAGCTACAGTTCTGCAGGATTCAACATTGACGGAAATCGGGTTTTTGGACCCTGTGCCGTGATTCCTCCTGCCATCCTGCAGTGGAACGTGAGATCACTTTCCAAACAGCCCCTTAAAAGATTTATGTTCCAAGTTATGGGGAAAAAAAATGTCTGTTTCTGCAGGTTGGGAGTTATAAAGACATCACAGAAGAGAGCATCTCACTCTTCCATATGCTTGAACCACCTATAGGTACGACCAAAAACAATAAGATCGCACAGATGTTTGATCATTTACTGAAAAAAACTAATGATTTATGGAAAGTCCAAGTTTAACATTTATCTTTTTTTTTTTTTGTAGTGATGTATTTCCTTCAGCCTTTTAGCTCTAGTAGAAGTCATAATAAACAAAGACATATGACATACTTGCAAAAGTATTCCCTGTTGTTCAGGTTGCCGTAAACACACTTTATACAGAGTGGTACATGAATTAACTCACCTAATCACTTACTTCAACTCTCATATGCTGTTCCAGTAATTATAAAATAGTGTGTTTGATATTAAGATATCATCAACAATTTAAACTTTAGCACCAGATACAGCTGAAATTACTGGACATTAAAAAAGTAATAAAATAACTATAAGGGATCAAATAGAAAACTAACACAATAATAAAGAAACTTTATACAACACGAGATCGTCGTGTTTGAAGGTTTATACTCCATATAATTGTTAATTTTTTTCAAAATTCTGTTCATAAAATAATAAAGAAAGGAGTAAAGTTTTTTTTATTCAACGTTTCCCTACTACTAAATAAGTATGAAATGAATATATACCATATTCTTTTTTTTATTTTTTATATATATATTTAATTTATTATGGCAAAGAAAAAAATAAAAAACAACTTTTATAATTTTCTATATTATTTTATGAAAAGAAATTCCTCCAAAACCTTTTGTTTCTTGTGCATAGTTGGCTTCTAATCTAAAAAATGAAAGAGACACGATTGTTGATAAAGTGTCGTTTGCACTGTTTCTGTGATAATATGACTAAATGTATTGGATCATTATCATACGTCATGAATCAGGCAGACTTTGATACAAACCGTCTAAGGATTTCAAAGAGTTCATGATGCTGCACACTCTCAAAGAGAGAGCAGTTTTGATGTTTTTGGAGGACAAACCAGCCTACGGCATCATTGATCCAATAATTAACAGTAAAAATTCGTGGTCTTTATCACATACTCATCATTTGTTTTATTCTAGACCCACGTCATGAAAAAAGGTCTGTTTGTTTATACACCAAGGGACAAATTAGTTAAAATGTTCTACATAGTAAAAAAAAAACGAAGTATAAAGGAATTTGCGGATGTGAATTTGAGTATTTTTACATTTTTTTTTTTTTCCCTTACTGAGCAGATGCACCTAATTTTTAACTGCTATGTAATTGGAGCACCTATACTGGAATAATTTTTTTGAAGATCCTGCACATCTTTAACAAATGTGCCATTATTTGTGAATGGCTATATTTATTTCCTGTCTGTGCATGTTTCTAATTTTCCTCTGACGTATTTCATTTAGAAATATTAACTTTTTGTTTTCTATATAAATATATATTTTTTTTACCACCCTGCTGCAGAGATTCTGGTGCTGGGCACAGGAACGCACGTCGAACGAATTGACCCCTCTGTCTTTGCACTGCTAAAGCGGAAACGCATCGCTGTGGAGGTGCAGGACACGGTAAAGACCACTCAGTCTGTTTTTGCTATGAAATTAAAAAATATTTTGTTACGATAAAACAATTAGAATAAGTTACCTAAGTTATATTTTTTATCCTTGTTTTTATTTATTTGTACTGTTTTGCAGCCAAACGCCTGTGCAACATTCAACTTTCTGAACACTGAGAGAAGATTGGTGGCTGCTGGTCTAATTCCTCCATCTTACAGCACGGCTCTGGAAGTGAAGCAGGACTAAATGTTGGGACTCAAAATTAGTTTAAGAGTGGAAGCCCTTTAAGGCATAGGTTCACATCCAAGTAAGAGGGTAGTAAGGCTTTCAGCGCAAAGGAGCAAAGCAATTCTTATCTATTTTATGAATATTGAAGCTTGAGGCAGCCTCCGTCAGTCTCAGGCATTCCTATGCAAGCCAGAGAGCCACATGAGAATTTCCTCCAAAGTCAAAAAAAGTTGTGGAAATGTGTATAATATTCCACTTTAGAAGTAAATACTATCTGTCAAAAAAATAAACAGGAAAAGAGAACGAAGCAAAAGCAAGAGTCGAGTAAAACTGTATCCTTGTGTATAAATTAAAGCATTTGTATAGACTGGTGTGTTTAAAAATACATTTATTAAGTACCACAGTTTCATTAATTTATTGTTTTGTCTACCGAAACCATTCCATCATGCTGTATTTGTAGTTTTCAGTCTGCTCAGCATCACGTAAACAATAAAATCCACTAACAAAACAAAGGACATAATATGTGGGAATGTGAAGCAGCCTGTGCCGAGGTGAGGAGGTCATTTGTGGTGAGTTGTCCTTTATCTGGATAAGCCTCTTTGCTCCGTGTGTCCTCCTCCTGCAGCAGCAGCAGCAGCAGCTCTGCAGCAAACAAGTTGCCTGTGCAGCATATGATATGATTCACTGGCTTTGTCCTTCTGACACATAAGCCCCCAGCATAGAAGAGAATCCGCAAATCCCCTACATGTTCGATTCATCCCTAATCACAGTTAAACCCACAAGCAGTCTGCAGCTGAGCTACTTTTACCTGGAATAGTTGCAAAAAGGATGTTTTCAAAGTGAGTCTCAGTTGGTAATGCATGCAGAACTACATGATTGCTATTTAAGTAATTATCAAACTAACCCCCAGAAATTTAGCTAAATCTCTTTCTATTAATATGTTTACAATACAATGTAGGAATTATTATATGGAGGGGAAAAAATAACACAGGGAGGGAACAGTGTTAATGTTACACAGCTCCACTTTTACAAGCTTCCTCAAACAACAAATTATAAAAATCAAATCAGTGGAGAAGGGGATTTCAACATTTAAATGTCACGGTTCATGCTGCACTCTGTGTTTCACAGCCGTTTTCGCTCTTTTTCTTGTCTGTTTTATCACATCTTCCTGATGTGGAGGGCGTCTCTCAGTCGTCATCGGAGTCGTGAGACAGATTCCGAGGTCCCCCGAAGCAGAGCTCTGCTCCTGTGACCCGGCGGTACATGTCTTTAATGTCCTCACACTCTGAGTCAAAGTGGTTTGTTGCGTCATATGAACGGGACACAAAAATCTAACCAGGAAGAGAAACAGAGGAGAGAAGAAAACCAGACTTTTAAACATTCACTCAGATTTTGAGTCAAATTTTTACATTTATCAGCATGATTCTCTTAATACTTTAGATTCTCCAAATACTTTAGGCTGAGCTCAGGGAGCCAATAAATGCATGAACTCCTGAGACATGATCCAATAAAAAAATTAAAAAAAATCAACCAATAAAAGGTTTGAGCTTATTGATCATAATCACAGTGTATGCTTTGATCAGCAGAAGATTGGTTTTTAAACTCTCTGTTCCAACTGTTGAGCATGTGGTTGAAGCAACGTATAGCTGATCAGTAGCAGAGGTGCTGTTGCGCCGCCAAGATGGGTGGAATAATAAACATTTTTATTTGAATCTTTTTTATCAGCATTGAGATGGTTCCAACCAGAACAGAGTTAAAGGTTGTAAAAGTAGACCATGGTCCTGAACAGACATCAATGGATGAAACAGGCCGAAAATTAGGCTCAGATTTAAGCCCTGACCTCAGCCTTGTTTAATATCCTAATGCGATGCTTAGAAGCTCAATCTGACGCATTATTAACTTGACATTTATGCTACTGATGGATGTTTGTGTAATTCTGCCTGCCTCTGCTGATTTCTCTTTACCTGACTCTTTCTTCCATCCTCATTTGGAACCAGCAGGTTGGTGGTGGACACAAATCTGGAATTATAATAGCCGTACTAAAATTACAACCATTCAGCTAAAAAGGCAAAGCAAATGGAGAATAGAAGGATTTCATCACATCACTAACTTCTGCATGATGGGTTCAAGAAGCTCCAAGGCGGGCTCCACTTCTTTCTCTGGATTGTTGGTCTCTACAGCCGTGCTCACGGTGGCGATGTACATCCCATCTGAGGCCAAACTGTGGCTGTAGGACACCACACATATGTAAATGTCTGCATGGACAAAACAGAAGGAGACATCCACAAATATTCATTCAGGATTAAAACATCTGCTAGCTCTTTGTCATTAAGGGTAAGAAAGTTGGTTTTTAAAAATAAATCCACCTGACTTTCGGTTGAGTTGCGCTTGAGGGATGATGATCTGACAGGAGCTGGCCTCATGAGTGTTTTTAACTGGATGATTTAATAAGCAGATAACTCGTATGACACGTCCAACTTTCCTGACTCTGTTAGGAACATAGCTGGGATCACAGATTAACTGCTTACAGAGAAAAAGCTGTGGGGAAAAGGAAGAGAACATTATTTAGTGAGGTGTACCTCTACCCTACATTTCAACTCAAATTTCCCCCTACGGCCTCCCATCTGCTTCACCTTCCCATCCGATTTGACAGCTTTCACTTTGCCATTGTCCATTATGATTTCATCCACTGGCTTGTTCAACAGGAAGGTTCCTCCATACTCTGCACTCAGTCTGTAAAACACACATATTTGAAATAAAAAAAAACCCTGAAACGAACAAATAGACTAATGCTGAAAGAACTAAAACATCGTAGAGCAGAAATTGAGACCAGATGTCAATAACCAAATGAATCTACACATGTATATGTATAATAAAATTAATAATAAAAGGAATAAGGGCTTAATACTAATTGATAACCTACGAAAATATCGCCAAGGTGTTATACAGGAAGTATCCCATGATGGGTAAAAAGCAAAAGGCTCTCTAAGTACTCCATTATAAAGAGCTCTCCAGTGAGGTCAACTGGCTCTCATAAACAGAACTGTAAAAAAAAAAGGTTTTTATGATGAAATCAACTATGGAAAATATTTCCTATCATTTACTGAAAAAGAAATAAAAAAGAATCTGAAAGGTTATCAAATACATGACTTTTTAAAGATCACCCCAATAACAACCACAGCAATCGAGCGGTTTGGAGGTAGGGACAGCATGGTATGGGGCTATTTTTTTTACCTAAAGCTGACAAAGACTTGTGGGGGAAAATGCAACTAATTACTGATACTAAAGGAATGTGACGGATCCCAAACGCAAAGTCAGGAAAACTCAATATCTGAGCCACTAGTTTCTGCACACAGGAGACATCTACCTTACTAAAATAGATATTTCTGTCACGCACTCAATAAATGACTATTACTATGTTTGTTTAGTACTTAATCTATGTGTCTTCACACTTTATTACACATTTCATTTTAAAATATAGCAGAAAAATCAACACTTAAGCCTTAAACAACTATTTAATGTAATGAGATGTTCCAGAAAAAATTTGAGGTGCTTATCAAAGCAAAAAAAAACAAAACCTCCTGTTGGCAATTCAAATCCGCCAATAACCCGGCATGCAAGACTCTGGGTCGTGAGATAAAACTATAATAACCAGGTATACATAAATTCCACAGAGAAAAGTCCTGGCTTGTCCTTCAAGCCAATGCTCTACATACTTTAAGGAAACAGTGTCTGCATCGCACCTGGCATATCCCTGCGGTAGCTCCCCCAGCCCGTACAGGGGGAACAGGTATGGACTGGTGTTGTGGCGAGACAAAGACTCGCAGTACAGCCGGATCCGGTTGATGGTTTCCAAACAGGGCCGATCCAGGTAGCTGCAATACAGGAAAGAATATGGACAAAGACTGAGACCTCTGAGCCGTCTGAGATCACTGTGATTTACTGACGGTCTTCACTGACCTCTCGCTGGAGTGTAAGGCTATGGCGTGACCTGTGAACTCTATAACATCCTGTCCCAGGTCGAAGCGGCTGAACAGCTCTCTTGTGGTTGTTTTTTCAGGATCCACGTCCTGGTGTGTGCGGGGGTTTCTTATGTCAAAGTTCTGAACAAAGTGCAGCAGCTTCTTGAACCTCCTCTTGTCAAACATGCCCATCAGATCTGAAAATAAAACATTTTAACATTGTTTCATATTTTTAAATGTAGAGGCAGATTGAATGTTCAGATCTATGTCACCTGAGCTCTGGGCATCTTCCTCTGTGGCAGGGACTTTGTACAGTTTGCCTGCTTTAAATAAATAACTTCCTTCCACAACTTTGAAGTCCAGATAGCGAGTCACTTCAGTGTGCACCAATATTTTAACCAGGGGGCCTGAAGGAAAAACATCACTTGATTTTAGTTTAAGCCTTAAACAATAATTTTACTAATAACCCAAGATTCCCTACACTTACCAGTGGCCAAGAAAAATTTTGGGATGAGGTCCACATTCCATTCCTTCCCTCGACGCATCGATTTAGGAGGGCCAGGAACCTTAAACCTCCTGTACAGCTGTAACAAAAACAGCATTTAATACCAGTGATGGTGTACACTGCTTTGTGCAAAGAGGAAAAGTTGCGTCTGCCAAACATGGGCAGGTAAATATTAGGTTAACACTCCCAAGGTATTCATACTGAAATTTGGTGAAAAATCATTATTTCCTTCGATTCAAAACCAGAAAGCTTCAGTGCAAAAAACGGAAAATCAAATAAGTCTTTTTTTTCTTAAAATAAGATAATTTTTTTCTAGAATTGAGGAGGAAAGTGAGACACTTTACCAATGGAATGAGAAAATTTACATTCAAAACAAGAAAAAAAAAACAATTGCATGGACTTATTTCACGTGCATAATATCTAATTTTCTTATTTTGATAGTAAAATACTCATTTCATTGGCAAATCATCTCTTTTACACACTTAAATGAAGACGAAAAATACTTAATTTAAGAAATGTTCACTGTTCTAGATCATTTTTGCTGCTTAAATGTATTTCAACTTTAATACGCTGCAAAAGCTGTCTAAAAATAAGTACAATTTCTTAAAATAAGTGCATTCACCCTTAATTTTTATAGGTTAATAAGATAATCTGCCAATGGAAGGTGTATTTTTAAACTAAAAATAAGATAATTAGATATTATGGACTTGAAATAATAAATAACTTATTGCATAAATTGTCTTATTCCATTGGTCAAAGAGTCTCACTTACCTGCTTAATTCAAGAAAAAATACACTTATTTTAAGAAAAAAATACTCACATTTACATGATGCTATTTCTGGGCATAGCATTTTTGAGGTTTTATGGACATCAATCTCTTAAAGTTTCCAGTATCCCACCATCAGTGTGGGATAACAGGTTGCTTCTACTAAATCTAATGTCTGTCAAGATTACTTTGGAGGTACTTGTTGACATGTTGTTAAGGTAATTCAAAGGTCAAATCTGGGGTACGCTGATCAGCTGTCACCTCTTTATTCTACACAGAAGAAAAAACTAATCACCCCTACGCTTGCTCTGGCTTATCATTAAAAGGATTTTAGGCAATAGGAGCAACATGCCTCTAATATATTACATTTTTAAAACTGTAACTGCTTCATGTCTACAGTGTGAAATATGCGTTAAACTAACCTCCTCAAGGGGAGAAATAGAAGCACTTTCTCCTCCATGGCATGAGTTCTTGTCAATGTGAAGGACCTTTTTCCCACTCAGCGACATTAAGCCAGATAGGACACATTCCTGGTAAAAAGGAAGAATATGGGAAGTAGGTCAAAAGCTGTTGGAATCAGCAGTTATCAGTTTGTGTGAAGGCAGATCAGCACTAATGCCATGATGTCACTGATTAAATCCCCTTCAGGGAAGCCTAGTGGGTCTGCAGGATGATGGTCCATGAAAATGTGGTGGAAAAAAGGGGAAAGAATTTCCAGCAAAACATTTCTCTTTAGTAGTGTCCGTTCTACTGTTAAAAGCAAAAAAGAACAAATCATTTAGCGTGTTTTAAGATGTTTGGTGCAGATATATAGCATTCAGTTATGATTTGACCTTGAAATTGAAGTTATTTGTAGTCATAAAGATCATACCACCTCTGCAGATATTCTATCTAGGACTGCAAAAAGGAAACTGGAAAGAGAAATGACAGCTGTCATTGTTTTTCTTCATATTTGTTACTGAACCATCTGCTAACTCCTTTCAACAAAGTATTTTGAAGATGGCATTCAATTTCTTCACTATGTCCCCGCAAAAAAAAAAAAAAAGCTTAAGAGAGCTGACAGAAGCATGCACATTCCCTTATATTGCATGTTGATTATTTCATATGAACACTAGCTTTTTTCTTACCTTGATTCCAGTTCCAAGCACTATTATATCATACTCCTGCATCATGTTGGTGTCTCTGCTCCAATCCCAGCTGCTTCCCCTGATAGCAGTTTACAAAGTCTGTGTCGAGAAACAGGAGACAGAATGGCCTGTGAGACTAATTGCTTTGCTTTCTTCTTTGCAATAATCCTCTTATGACGGGCACATATATGAATACTGTGTGTCTGGGAGAATGAGTAGGCTAAGAGGTCACGTTTCATTCTAGCTGTGGGTTATGGTATTATATAACGTTACTGCTATTAGTGAATGAAAATAATTAACAGGAAATTTAAGTATAAATTTGTATATTTAGTCAATGTTAAACTTAGACAAACTTTTGTCATGTTGGATAAACAGAGTGTATGCAGAATAAAATTTCGATGCATACAGCTTACAACATTGAATGAGCAGCCTACAACAGTGAAATGAACATAACCATTTATAAACTGCAGCAGTGATTAAGAATGTAGATAGTTTAAGAAAAAGGGAAAACCACTTTAAAGTCATGGTGTAAAGTCATTGCTATTGAAAGGCTTAGTGCAGTTCTAAATAAATATGGTGCAAAAATGAAGTAGAGCGCTAAGTTGTGTTCTGTTTAAAGAGATTACGAACTCCCTAATGTATTTTTATAGTATAATCAATTTCAAAAGGTTATGTTTTGAGCAAAATGTATTTAGAGAAATTAAGATAAAATTATCTGTACTGCAGAAAGTGTCCCTGCTAACTCAAAGTCTCTATTTAACGTATAATAATACGTTAAATAGAGACTTTGTGTTTTTTGCCTCTATAAAGTTTAATATTTCTCCATCATGGTCAGAAATCTATTAAAAATAAAACTACTACAAAAATAAATTAGTAATATAAAGTTTTTGGAGAAGTGATATAAAACATTTTAAATAGTTACATTTTTGCAGGGGTTACACGTTTATTTACCAAAGAAGATGTACATACAACTCTTTATTAATGCATCTCTTTTTATAATAATATTTACAATAATAATAATAATAATAAGAAGAATAATAATAGATTAAATATTTTCATGTAAGAAAATATTATTAGTCTTACATGGAAACAAAATGGAAATATCCCTTTAAAATAAGTGCCTGGTTGTTTTAATCATTATTCAATATAAGTCAGTTTAATTTTCACACGTTTTTATTTACCTGCTTATATCTAGACGTAACTGTAAAGTGCCTATACTGAAATTCACTCTAAAAGCAGCAGTTATCAATGGATGTCAAAAAAAGACTACATTACCCAGAGTTCTCGACGCTTATAAGGTCAGATTAGGGTCATAAACGTTTGTACACGTTTGTACAGTACGCTTGTAGCTTTTCACCAAGCGGCCCTGGCTGCTCTGCATCTGTGTTTCTCCATGACACCGCCCTTCGTTGGCGAAGTCGGGACAGTCCGAGTTGAATTTAAAACGAACCCTGGCGGGGAGTCGTTTGTATATACGTCAGTTTGCTAACATCTTAGTGATTCCAGTCTGCAGAGGTAAAATTAACGAAAGAATGTCTTCGGAACAGAAAGTGAGAGTTATTATTTTCTTTAATTAAGTTTTATATCGTTGAACATACTTAAGTTTGTTATCTACTAAGCTACAGGCTATTTTATACAGTTCTAGAACTTGTAGTACCGCCTTACCAAGTTTCAGTCATTTAAGATAAACCGTCTAACTAAAAATCATTCTTTATAATTTTAATGCCACAGTTGGTCAAATTCTAAATATGTGCACTTATAACAACTTATAGGGGCAATATTGTATAATAGTAAAGTAAAAGACCAATGAAACAAGTAGGAAGTAATCGTATGTCACTATACGCCCAATCACCAAATTTGGTAACATTTATTATCAGTGGCAAACATTCATTTACCGATTTTCAAAACATACAAATATATAATCCTAATTGTTATTGAACTGATCATATGTGTGCAAATTGAAACAAAGCTCTGAGGAGCACAGTTTTAGAGCTTAACCTTTTTATGTAATATTTTCAGATGTAAACAAGCACTAATTAAACATTAAAATAGGAATTGGATTTATTAAATATTTTAATCAAAATAGTCGATAATTATTTAACTTTGCTTATGTATAATGTCTGTTCTATAATAGGCCCTTAAACATCTGCATTAATGGCACCAGCTTTATTTTAATGGCTTGTTAAAGAGACTAACACCTGATTGGTTAACTTTTCCTTTATCTTCCCATAGACCAATTTAATGGTCAATATCTGTTGTTTTTGCCCTCTTACTTTGGAAAGGTAACACTGGGAGATTAAATCAGAATCAGAAATACTTTAATAATCCCAGAGGGAAATGACTTTGTTACATGCTCCAGTTATATATGCATATGTAAAACTAAATCCAAGTAAAGTGATAAATTGCTTTACATCACTAATACGTTTTTACTGTATGTTTTTATTTCTTCTGCTTTTATTTGACTGTGTGTGCCATTGCCTTTACTAAGTTTTCAGGTCCAGACTCTGACCAACACAGACGTGTTTCTGTTAAGTCCAAACCTGGATTTCTGGAGCGTCTGGGTGAGACAGCTGGAGGAACAGTGTTTGGTATCGGACTGTTTTTTCTCTCCATCTATATTCTTTTTACCAATGAGGTAAGAGACAGAGTGGAGCTGGTTGCTTTAAAGTGTCTCACGTTGCTTTTGCAGCGGATGCTGCGTGAAATAATTAATTTCCACAGTTTTAGAATATTTTCTTTCTGCGTGTTTCTCTTCTTTAGGGCCGAACTCTACAAACAGCTTCTTCTTTGGATGAGGGTCTCTCTCAGGTTGTATCGCTGGGGTCTTATTCCAGCCTGGACCTCCAGAACAATGACCGTTTAGTTCATCTGTCTGCACAGCTACGTACTCTAGAGGTAGGCTGTCATGTTAACTCTGTACTTTTAGCTCATTTCCTTTTAGTTATTATGATTGTATCTAAAAGCTGAATCGGAAATCATTGTTTGCAGGTAAATTCAAATGTGGTGATGAGTAGGCAACGTATGTTTTCATGTCTTTAGCGAGGGAGTGGTGTGCTCTGAGAAGGGTGCAATTACCCGGTTCGAACCCCATAGCCTTCACTCTTGATTCCTGAGCAAGACCCTTAACCCCACACTGCTCCCCAGGCGCTGACCTTTGGCATCCCAAAGGGTAAAATGGGTTAAATGCAGAGATATATTTCTCCAGTGTGAGAAGTTCAATTATTCAATTGCGTGAAGGTAAATGGTGAAGTGGAAGCAAAGGGGATGCTACTCTTGGTTGATCCGTTAGTATCAAAACATCCAAGGTACTTGATGTTGGAAAAAAAGGAAACTAAGTGTTTTAGCAGGTTAGGTTAGGTTCTGGTTTCCATCTGAATGTCAGTTAATTTGTCTTGCATAATTTTAATAACATCAGAATAATACAGAATAATCAGATTTCTGTGCGATATGTAAGTTTACGTTTGATGAGATACCTTTAAGCCTCTTCTACAACCTCAAATTTCAAACTTTTTTGTTGTTTTATGGCTGTAACAATCACATTAATCAATTACTGAAATAAATGACAACTAAAGTAGTAATAAAGCACCCGTTAACCAATGCCATTTCCTGAAAGACCAACCCTTTAAGAGCAGTAATTATGTCAAAGGCATACAAAAACTACAAGCATTTTGTATGTCTAATGAAAACCTTTATTGGTTTATAGATGCGTTCTACCCAGAAGTCCTTAAGTAACATAGTTTGAGCTTCACCTTGTTCCAATCAGTAAAACTATTTCCTGAAGTACCTTTTGCTGTCTGATTATTGATCACTTAATCAAACACAACGGTTGACGGATGAATCTATTAGAAAAATAATTACTGGTATCAGTGTTGCAACTTTTATTTTTGTTTGTTTTTTTATAAGAACTATAAATAACTGCAAACAGATGTAATCAAATATTACAGAAAAATTGAGGAACAAATAAAAAAAACTGTAAGAAAAAGTTGTGATAATTTATTCAAAAAATACATTTTGGATAGATTTTCTTTTTGTATTTTGTTTTTTATGTTTGGTAACATTTTCTGTTTACTCTTTTGCATTGACAATGTGATAATGTTCAAAGCCATGTTGGGGACATTAAGCTGAATCTCATGTCTGAGTGCTCATGCCTTTGTCTCCCAGCCCCTTCATGACCCTAATTACAGAGTGGTGGTTCAGGCTGTGAAGCTCAGAAGGCAGGTGGAGATGTATCAGTGGGTGGAGCACCATGAGAGCAAGTATGTTTGTTTCCTTCATGTCAGCTCTCAGACTGGGAACAAGTATAAGAATCCAACATACCTAAACTCTTAACATCTTTTCAGGGACTATGAAGAGGATGGGGAAACTAAAACTGAGACGACCTACACTTACAGTGAGTTTTTGTTTTTTTTAATTTTATTTATGTGTCAACATTCACCTGCTGCTGTTCTTGTATCAAAACCCCCACCTGTTGTGAGACGCCATGTTTCATTTCTTTAGACACAGAGTGGAAATCGGAGCTGGTCAACAGTCGTAATTTCGATAAGGAAATCGGCCACCAGAACCCGAGGTACTGGCAGGTTTTAAAGGTGAACAGGCGATTGTTTATCACCCAGGGGGATTTAAACTCCCTTTCTTATTCGTAGTGCTATGCCTGTTGAGAGTGTGACAGTGGTGGCTCATGAAGTTCAAGTGGGACCTTTCATTCTGTCCAAAGGTATTTGATTCTGTAAAAATTTGTCACGTTGAGTCTCAAATTTGGGAGTTCTGATTTGGAGTGTTATTCCTTAGGCCTGGTGGAGCAGATCAATAACTTTCAGACTCTGAGCCTAAGGGATTACCCAGCCATTAATCTGGACCCTTTCCTCTCCATTCATGATGATTACTTCTATCACACTCAGTTTCCCCTCAGGCCACAGGTGAGCCTCAATGGTTTGATTTTACATAAATATTCACTGTCAACTTCTTTCATGTTTTGTTGTTTTTCTTTTCTTATTCCATCAGGTTGGGGATGTCCGTGTGAGGTTCTCATTCGCTGGACTGAGTGGTGAGAACACTCGTCTTGGCCCACCACTAACTGTAGGTACTCCAATTCTAACACTAATAACCACAAATCAGTTGCTAACTACATCTTTAGCAAACAAATATGTCCAACTGAATAAAAGGCCTGAGCTTACAGAGATCTTAGGTTGCTTTTTTTTTACTTTTTATTTTTAAATTGCCTACCAATGTACGATGCCTTTGAAATGTTTCCCTTTTGTTGTATTGCAAACAAACCTTAGTTGTTTCTTATATGAAAGAACAACATGAAAAAAAGACAAATGAAATGGCAGATGATTTTGAACAGGAAGGAATTTGAAACGAGGGTAGGCAATTATACAGAAAGTTTTTAATATATTGTCATAATAATACCCTGCAATGAACTGGTGACCCGTCTAAGCTGTACAGGTCGTACGAATGTTATTTTCTAGAACTTAAAATGATTTAAAAAAACTATAGAAACTTAACTTTTTAAAAAAAATGTTATACTTACAAGAATCCCTATAATGTTAACATCAAAATCCCTTTTTTCATGACTCTTCAAGTTCATATGATTCAAGTGATCTAGTTAACAATTATTGATTGAATATGGCTTTTTAATAGCGGTATGACATTATGCTTCCGCAATAAAAAAATCAATATATATATTTTTAAGCTATTTCCACAAATCTTTACAATGTGGTGCTTTAAGTTCTATTTGTCTTTATTCAATAGTTAAGGTTGTTTTTTCTTATTTACTGCAGAAGGCAAGGCACGTTTATTTTTACAATCCAGGACAAGGAAATATCAAAGGGCTTTACACAAATTAAAAAATAAAATGGAAAAAAAATAAAAGCAAATAAAGATACAAACATGATAAAAGCAGGTAGTATAACAAATAAAACAGTTGGAGCAGAAAATATGTCAAAGGCAGTGTGTGATCTGTAGGCTTTCTTTTTATGAAAAACTGATTCAAAGTAGAGAAATGTTTAAGTTGAATAATGAATCCCATAAAAAGGGATGGAATGTAAAACCTTCACACAAGCAGAGAAAATAGATGTTACCATTAGAAATGGTGGTCAGTGTTTAAAATGAATAAAACCAAGCTTCAGTAGATCTAATTTTCTCTGACTTCATGGAACGATTGTCTTTGTTGAAATTAAAGGGCCTACATTTCTTTCCAGGTCAGTATTGTAGCCATGCAACGAGGACAGAAGCTGCTGCCATTTAAAACAAAGTCTGGAGACTTTCTGGAAATTATCTACCTGGAAGAGCTCACTGCAGAGGTCAGGGTGGATTTACTTTTGGTTTTTAAATTTATATCATCCCCCCTTTTATTCTTTTTTAAGTTTTAGATTTTTTCTTATTGAGCTTTTTCCATCGGCAGGAAGTTTTTGCCAAGGAGCACCAGTACAACCAAATGAAGACGTGGGGACTAAGAGCTGCAGGCTGGGCCCTCATGTTCATCAGCATTCAGCTGAGTACACGTATCCTCTACACACTGGGTAAATTGATGCTCACTATAGGTGTGCAGCCACAGCACACAGGGGCTTTTATCATGCATGCATCCTTCACTCATTGTCTTGGTTGTTCTTGTGCTTTCAGTGGATTGGGTTCCTCTCCTCAGAGATCTGGTTTCAGTCGGCCTGAAGATCTTCGCCCTGTGCCTCTCCTGCTCAGTGTCTCTTCTCGTAATCGGAATAGGTTGGCTTTTCTACAGACCGTTGGTGGCAGCTGCTCTAGGAGCCCTCGCCTTGCTCCCAGTGTTTCTGGCCCATTCTGGTCTCCCACCAAAGAAGAACGAATGACTATTGAAGTGAGGTTTTTGCTATGTTTTGTAACTTGGTTGTATCTGTACAACAGAAGAGCTCCAAACTGCTCACCTACAGACTTTGTGGTATTTAGAGAAATGTCTGCTCCAAAAGAACACCTTTAACACAAATGATTGTGTTTCCTTCACTCCCTGATGTGGCCTCTCAGAAATGTATTGAAGCATAAAAGCACCACTTTGTTTATATTTTCAGTGTAAATAGAACTCTGCAGGAAGGTGTTGTCTCACTTGGTGATGGATTTGGTATTTTGTTTCTGTAATTCATGAAAACATAAAGAGCTTCAAATAAATTCTACAGGTTTCCTACTCATGGCCACATGTAATACTAATTCTGGACTAAACTTTACTTATTTCAATTTATTCTTGTCCGATTTTTTACGGTAGAAATACCAAACCTGTGTTACGCTTCTGGTATTATTTCTATGAAATTATTGGACTGATGGATAATTCACAAATGCACAGAAACACGATGGGATTGATGGACAGAAAAATGTATGGGTGAATGTATGGATGGACTAATAAAAGGATGGACATACGTGAGTGGATTGACAGATGGCTTGATTAATGAATGGATAAACAGATGGGTTAATAGATGAAGAAAACGGTTAAATAATTAAATTGAAATGTAAAAGAAGGAACTTAGATTAAATAGTGACCTGGAGGTACTAGGTATTTATTCAGTACTCATCCAGACCTACAAAAAATGCCAGATTTGAATGCTAGTCAGGAGTGGATTTTATCAACCTAATTTTTCTCTTTAGGAACATCTAATTTTGGGAAATTGAGATTTTCTTTTACGAATTCTTTCTTTGGCTTTATTTCAGAATCGCATTGTCCATCAAAACAGACGACCTATCTTGCTGCATAAAACCACTAGCTGCAAACATTTAGTCATATTTCCAAATGGCAGGGCCTGTGAAGTTGTTTTTCCAAGTATTATTCACACCATTGAAGTCCGTTCAACTCCCAGAAGTGATTTTTAAATAACTGGCATTTTTCTATGATGAAGCTAAGGAGAATTTTATTTTAATTTTTGGTTTTAAGCCATATCAAACAGCCCTACCTGAGAGTATGATAATGTTTGCGTTTTTGCTCTGCTGCATCATATACATTTAATCTGTGTCGACCAGGTTGACACAAACAATTTGTGAT
Source organism: Cyprinodon tularosa (assembly GCF_016077235.1). Classification (NCBI taxonomy): domain Eukaryota; kingdom Metazoa; phylum Chordata; class Actinopteri; order Cyprinodontiformes; family Cyprinodontidae; genus Cyprinodon; species Cyprinodon tularosa. The sequence goes on along the minus strand of NW_024038375.1, from coordinate 1,333,980 downwards.
ATTCACGTGTTGAATTGCTTTCCTGTTAAGGATCATTCTGCAGAGTAAGTATCTAGTAAATATGCAGATTTTTTTTTTTTTTTTACTTGAATCAACACACAACTGGAAGTCAGGTTCCCATTTTGTAGCTTACATAAAAAAGGGAGTTCCTGGGATCAAATTAATATTAGTTAATACCAAATGTAAGGTATTTTTTTCAGGTGCAAGCTTGATACTGTTTAGAAACATTTCTATCTTGCAGCCAACTTTTTTTTTCTTACAGTATACCTCATTCTTAAATGGCATATAGGTTTTTGTTTCCTTGTGGAGGCATGGCTAAGACTTGAAATAAATTGATAAAGTAGCATTTTACTTCAAGAAACTGCAAGATCTCATTTTAAATATATGATGAATAAATAATTTTGAAGGTTTCATACATGTCTGAGCAGTTTATTTGGATATATCATCACAGATACTGGCTGTGGGGAGGATAAAAAAAGAAACAGCAGGAGCTACTTTGTCCACCAGGGAGCACTGACAAGTTTATTTTTTCAAACTGTTAACATGATTGTTACATATAACTTATATTTTATGAAGTAGTTCCAGGGCTTATCAAAAGTTGCTTCCGCAAAAATTTGTCCCTAGCCTAAGCGTCAGGCTCCACAGAACAAAAATGCTAAATGAGTGGCTTGTATTAACATGTAATGCCCACCATGCCTTATGTGTGCACTTTTTTTGCACTATGGCTGAGCCAGGACCCCTGACCGACACTAAAATGCTTATGCAAAAAATAAAAACAAACTGGCCAACAGTAAAAGTTTGAACCCAGGAAAAAGTAAGAGCCGGTATTACATTTAAGTTCTGGTTCTCATTCAGTGTTTCTCAGTCAAGTCAAGCAAATTATCAGGATTCTTACAAAGTAATTTATTACACAAACACTTGTGTTTTTAGCAAAACCAGTTTCCAGTATAATGATGCACCCAAGGATTTATTTTAATGAGGCAAAATGCTGACTTGAGACTCAGTGTGTGCATCAGTTTGTTGAAATGGTTAAAGGACTACAGGTCACAGTGTGTAGGTATTTCACCCTAGTTGGCCGTGGACACATTCCTCAGATCAGCAGGCAGGGCTTAAGCACTTTACTGTAGTTGGCAAGTATGACACAACAGGCCCCTGGGCTGACCCTTACAAGGACATACAACATGATTAAGGAACTTCTTATTATGGCAAATTTTACTTGTGTTAAAAGTACAAAAAAGTATTTTCCATAACTTTAAAGTTGAATACTGATGACCTGACTACTTTCGCTTAAGACAAAACAGTAGAAGCATTACACCTTTAGTAAAAACAGGGGAGAACAGTCTGTGTTTATGTGGGGGTAGGGTTGACCTAATTTTCCATCTTCTACCCCCTGCAGGAAGCAGTCCTCATGCCCCAGTTTACAGTAGGACGCATTTATTGCTCTTCTTTCCCCGCCTGGCCTGTAGTGCAGCCCTGGTGGCCATCTCAAACACTTCCCTCACACCGTCTTTTGTTTTCGCAGAGCACTCCATGTATCCGAAAGCCCCGATCCTGTTGGCCATATCCCGTCCATCTTCTGGTTTCACTGGTTCCTATGGAGAAGGGGGGCGTAGATGGGATTTTAGGAAAATTGATGGCTGATTTTGTGTTCACACATGATGTAAAAAGTGGACATGCACTAAGATATCAGCTGGTGACATCTGATATTTGGCCAAATAGGCTCTGATGAGAGACCTGATGGAAAGTTGAAAATCTGATCTCTTTCAGATGGTACTATAAGATTGCACAGATAAATAGATTGGTTACTTCTACTAAAAGTTAGCTATCGTAAACATCATTTAAGTCAAAGGAAACCGATCCAGAAATCTATTAATGAAATATACTTTTTTTAACTGACATGAAGTTATTCTGCACTCTACACTTCAGAGAGCAGCAATTTGGCTCTTTTATCATTTAGGCTTTAACTACCTGTCATGGTACATGCCAGACTGTACATGCCAGACTTAGGAACGTAAAGCGTATAGAAAAAATCTCAGAGTTAAGATAAAGGTCTAATTTCTCTGGGGATATCGGGACTGTTTTAGCTATGCTTTCCAAAAGGTTTCACAATATGTTGAAGATCAATTTTCAAACAGCACTGTTCAACGTTATAAACCCAAAGGATTTTTTTTCTTTTTAAAGCAGTATTATGTTTGTGTGATGAATTCATGTTTTGAAGCCCAATGCAATATTCAACCAGTTGGTGCCTCACAACTGGGACTGCCAACAGCTGACATGGATTGTGGATGTGGATTTATTGCAACTAATATATTGGCTTATTGAAAACTCAGCAGCCCTAGCCAATTACTAGATTATAATTTTAATTTCAATGCTTTTCATCATTTTTTACAATATAGATGGCTTGGAATAACATTATGGAACCAGTCAGAATTTATACTGATAGTTCAAAGCTGTAAAACAATCAGCCACACAGGTCTGAGTAAAGAGTTTACCTGCTTCATTTTGGCTAGCTCCCTCCGAGTGTGATCATCGTTACGCAGGTCCTTTTTATTTCCCACCAGTATGATGGGAACGTTGGGGCAGAAGTGTTTCACCTCGGGGGTCCACTTCTCTGGGATGTTTTCTGATTAACGGAATGAGACACAAAAAAAATCAGAAAGTTGTACCCAGAAAGCATCACCACAAAAAATAAAACAAACACTGTTGGAAGGAATTAAGACCCCTTCTAAGTCTGGAGTTTCAAGTTGTTTTCTGCATGACCTTTGCTGCTGTGTTTGGGATCACTGTCCTGTTCAATTCTGGCCAAGCTGAAACTAAGGAGAGTAGTCTTCCATTTCATTCTTGGTATACAGAGAAATAAATAAACACAATGAGTGAAAGATGAGCTCAAATCGTCAGCCATCCACCACCGTACATTGTACGTTTACTTAAACCAAACATCTTTAAAATGACATTTTTGCAGAACTCACTGGGTAACAGAGAAGCCAACCTTAGCTGATCCCAAAGCTGATGATTTTTTACCCGACATATATTTAAAAAGTGTGGTAGAGCACTATAATCGCATTAAAACTGACATAAAAAAAAAAATGTATAGCTAAACAAAAACTTTTTTAAATGTTTAAAAAAAAATTTTTATAGACACAAAACTGTATACTTCTACATCAAGTTATCCACATATTAAAGCTGCAATCAAATTTTGCTTAAGAAAATATATCCATATTGCTAAAGGAGAAAAACAACTATTCATTTTTGAGAATGTTGCTACTAAGGATGTATACATTATATCAACAGCCGGCAAAAACACAATTTAATGAATATGAAGCCTTAAAGACTAAGTGGGGTACACCTCTATGCTCGTGAAATCACAGCAATGACACAACAGATATAATTTAATGTATATATGTTATCATAAACACCTCACCCTAAACGGAGAATAATGTGAACACTGAGCCCAGAATGGTGCCTGCATGATTACACTTGTAAAACTCAATTATGCTACTTAGGTAGTAACAATGTAAACATGGAAGTATCACCAAAACCCCTCATACTTGATCAATTTCTTTAGAACCATTTTAGGGAAAATTTTTAATTAGCAATACTTTAAAACAGGCCATAGTAGTTGAGTCTATGAATGTCTGAGTCTAAAGGAACTATAACCGAAATGTCACCACTAGTTGGGCTGTTAAGCACCATCTGTAGACCAAAACAAGATATGTGCCATACCTCTCTCTACCTACACTCTAGCTGCAACCCTGCCCTGATCACTCTTCCCCACTCCTTGGCAGCAGGTTTTGCAGACTGGTTAGTAACGTTATTACACCACTTTTGTCAACACGCATTTTGGTAGGTAAATTTAAGTTAAATATTACATTAATGTTAAACAGTAATGTAGAAGTTTTTAAAATAAAATTCCTTATCAATAATAAAATAGAGGCACACAAAGATTTTTCCTTCAGATTAGAACAGCTGCAGAATGAAAACATAAGGGTTTTTCTTTTGTGAATAATATTCTAAATTAATTGTAATAATCCGTTTCTAGAGAATGAGATAATAAAAATGGAAGCACAACATTCACAGGATTGTAGTTGGTACTTACCAAGACTGTCTGGGCTGTCGATAGAGAAGCACATGAGAATGACATCAGTGTCTGGATAAGAAAGTGGGCGGAGTCTGTCATAGTCCTCCTGACCTGCTGTGTCCCAGAGTGCTAATTCAACCTGCAGAGAGTTAAACTTATCAGCGGACTTAAACCATTGAATCCACCAAAGTGTTTACAAACTCATAATGTAAAGTTAAACCATTTTATTCTGAACATAATGTATTTGGTTCCTTAAATCTTGGAGTTTCTTAATACAGCTAGTTTTTGATGTCAGTTTAATGGTCCATTAGAAGAAAAAAATAAATGACAGGATATAACATGCCCTGCTTAACAACAAATTTTAATCTTAGTATGGATCTTAAGTGTCACAAAGAATCCTTATTATCAATCCCGAATGTGCCTTAATATGGACATAAACCTTGAAACCGACTCATGGTGCCATGATCGAGAACTTACCAGTTGAAACTAAAAATCTTTTTTCAGTCAATTAATGTATTGTTCATGAGCACTGGATAAATACAACTGCTTCCGGTATCAATGAGATGTTTAATAAGATTCAGCTGTAAGAAACCCCAAGAAAAGTAACTGTGTTTTCACCAGAGGCACCCTGGATTTCCTTCAGGCTGCCAAAACAGGAAGTTAAAAGTCAATTGAAAGATTAACATCAAAGATACTCAAGTTTATCTATTTTAAGAGTCCAATTCTGTTGGAGATATATGCTAATCAACTGGAGTAGTAAATACCTTTTCTAGGTGACAGTTCAATGAGGTATCAACCTGCTCTACATGGACTACACACAGAGTGCTGTTTGTGATGCTAAGAAAAATAGATTTCTTAATAACACTGAATATTTCTAGTTTTTTAATAATAATAAACATATTTTTAACTTAAGTGCTGTATAACAACTGGATATCCTATATAACCATTTAACAAAGAAAGGTTGCTTAGCACTCATTTATAGCTTTAGCAGATGAACTGATGATTTGGAACTGTTCACATAACTTTGCCTTTAAAATTAAATTTGGATGACTTTTTAAAACATCTTTTTGGAAAAAAAAGGTACATTGTAGTGTAGTGCACAGTACACTTTCAGGTCTGCAAAAATAGTGACCTTTGGGCACCTTTATAGATGACAAATGCTGGTATTCCTGTAAATTTCAACTATGTGATTAAGAGAGCGTTTGAACCTTAGGAAATACCAATTCCAATCTATTATTATTTTACTACGTTTCAATTATTTATAGAACAAATGGGATTTTGCTTAAATTAATATTAGCAGGTTAAGCCTGACCAAATTTTCATATTGGCGTAGGATATATTTAACAAATCATCTACACAATTAAATGGATATAAACGACCATCTTATTTTCAAACAGCTTGTTAAATATATTACTTTTGTAACGGTATTGATAATGAACATTTCTATCTTTTTTGCTATCGGTGGCTGAAACTTAACATTAATCTGTCTGAAACTTGGAGGAGAAAACAATGCATACCTGTTTGCCATCAACTTCAATGTCAGCAACGTAGTTCTCAAACACTGTAGGCACATAGACTTCAGGAAACTGGTCCTTACTGAATACAATAAGCAAGCAGGTCTTCCCACAGGCTCCATCTCCCACTATAACCAGCTTTTTCCTAATTGCTGCCATCGCTAAAAAAAAAAAAACAGACAAAAATTGAAAGAAAAAATAAGATAAAATACAGATATCACAGTACCAGAAATTTGTTATCTGTCGTAAACAGGGTGGGTCATTTTATTATGCAACATTTTTAGCCCTGTTGCGCCTGTGATAAACCCTGAGCACCCAGCAGTCTTCAGCTGTGTTGACACAACCCCAAACCCCCGACTAAAACCAACACCCAGGGCTAAATACCTGGCTTTCTGTCAAAGCATCATCGCGGCTCTGAATACTCTACATTAAACACACACACACACAAAAATCAGAAATAATGTGCATAGACGTTTAAGTAGCTGATCAATTTTGGACAGATCTTAATATTTGCAAAATAAGAAACCTATTTTTTTTCCCATGATACATTTCCGCTTCGATAGCTTTACCAAGCCTAGCATAAGGCTTGGTAATTTATTCCGTTTGACCCACTTTACAAAACCTTTCCGCGAATCACCGCGTAGCTTCATGACCTGGTTTAAGTCCGTCAAAATAAATTTCTGTTTACTAAAGACATTATGTGAGCTGCACAGGCTAACTAGCCACGGCAGGATGTAGCTTAACAGTTATTGTGATATCATATTTAGTGATCATAAGTGCCGGGGGATTTTCCATACGATTTATAAAACATTGCAAGACTATTGTCTTTTTTCTCACAGCTAAGCCCATCATTTTCAATGAAAAGTTGCATACCGGCAGCGGCTAGCTGGCTAACGAGATTAGCTTAGCATAACGGAAGTCAGGACGACTTTAATCGTTCCGTTAGCTAGGTGGCTAACATTGGCATAGCGTCGGAAGAAAATCTATTTTTAAAAAACAAACCAAATTGATTTCATTGTAAATAATAGGCCCAGTGATTATATATATGTTGTTATTGTTTGTTAACAAGACAAACTTACGTAGTGAATATAGGAGAACCTGCTCAACTGAAGTCAAGTAGCGCTTTGTTAGCCTTGGTGTCCGCTGCTGATGCTGGAGGATTAACCGGAGGGAAGTCAGGGGGCGGGGTCAACCCAATCCTACAAAAATGACGGGATGAATGATGGTGATAAATACTTGCAGCTCACGCTATCCGTCTCTTTGTCGATGTTTTTAAGTGAACAAGTTACTACTTTCCTTACTTATAATGTTTACTTTTATTTTTATAGACACAACAGCCTTTTACATCGACTTTCATTGGGTACCCAATCTGGTAAATAGTCAAATATCACCTGAAGAACAGACTGCTGAGCCCTATAACCCATATAAGGATGTGCGTATTATCTCAGTTTTTACTAAATACATTAAAGAAAAAAAAAAAGTACATAGTTCCCAACGTATGACAAGAAAAATATATCTAAAAATAATTACCTGTTCTATCATTCTTTTACAGAAAGAAAAAACAATCATTCAATAAAATTTTTAGAAAAAGATGTTAAAACCTGCGTTTTGCTTATTTAGATATCAATAACTCAGAGCAATATATATATATATATATATATACACTATATTGCCAAAAGTATTTGCTCACCTGCCTTGACTCACATACAGGTGCTGGTCATAAAATTAGAATATCATGAAAAAGTAGATTGATTTCAGTAATTCCATTTAAAAAGTGAAACTTGTATATTATATTCATACATTACATACAAACTCATATATTTCAGATGTTTATTTTGTTTAATTTTGATGATTACAAATGACAACAAATGAAAATCTCAAATTCATCATATCAGAAAATTAGAATATTACTGAAGACCAATAAAAACAAAGGATTTATAGAAATGTTGGCCAACTGAAAAGTATGAACATGAAAAGTATGAGCATGTACAGCACTCAGTATTTAGTTGGGCCTCCTTTGGCCTGTATTACTGCAGCAATGCGGCGTGGCATGGAGTCGATCAGTCTGTGGCACTGCTCAGGTGTTATGATAGCCCAGGTTGCTCTAATAGTGGCTTTTAGCTCTTCTGAATTGTTGGGTCTGGTGTATTGCATCTTCTTCTTCACAATTAAGGTCAGGAGAGTTTGCTGGCCAATTAAGAACAGGGATACCATGGTCCTTCAACCAGGTACTGGTAGCTTTGGCACTGTGTGCAGGTGCCAAGTCCTGTTGGAAAATGAAATCTGCATCTCCAAAAAGTTGGTCAGCTGCAGGAAGCATGAAGTGCTCTAAAACTTCCTGGTATGTGGCTGCGTTGACCCTGGACCTCAGAAAACACAATGGACCAACACCAGCAGATGACATGGCACCCCAAACCATCACTGACTGTGGAAACTTTACACTGGACTTCAAGCAACGTGGATGAAGTGCCTCTCTTCTTTTCCTCCAGACTCTGGGACCTTGATTTCCAAAGGAAATGCAAAATTTACTTTCATCAGAGAACATGACTTTGGACCACTCACCAGCAGTCCAGTCCTGTTTCTCTTTAGCCCAGGCAAGACGCTTCTGACGCTGTCTGTGGTTCAAGAGTGGCTTGACACAAGGAATGCGACAGCAGAAACCCATGTCTTTCATACGTCTGTGTGTGGTGGTTCTTGAAGCACTCACTCCAGCTGCAGTCCACTCTTTGTGAATCTCCCCCACATTTTTGAATGGGTTTTGTTTCACAATCCTCTCCAGGGTGCGGTTATCTCTCTTGCTCGTACACTTTTTTCGACCACATCTTTTCCTTCCCTTCGCCTCTCTATTAATGTGCTTGGACACTGAGCTCTGTGAACAGCCAGCCTCTTTAGCGATGACCTTTTGTGTCTTGCCCTCCTTGTGCAAGGTGTCGATGGTCGTCTTTTGGACAACTGTCAAGTCAGCAGTCTTCCCCATGATTGTGTAGCCTATAGAACTAGACTGAAAGACCATTTAAAGGCTTTTGCAGGTGGTTTGAGTTAATTAGCTGATTAGAGTGTGGCACCAGGGGCCATCAATTTTGAACCTTTTCACAATATTCTAATTTTCTGATATGATGAATTTGAGATTTTCATTTGTTGTCATTTGTAATCATCAAAATTAAACAAAATAAACATCTGAAATATATGAGTTTGTATGTAATGTATGAATATAATATACAAGTTTCACTTTTTAAATGGAATTACTGAAATCAATCTACTTTTTCAAGATATTCTAATTTTATGACCAGCACCTGTATGAGCTTAAGTGACATCCCGTTCCTAATCCATAGGGTTCAATATGACGTCGGTCCACCCTTTGCAGCTAGAACAGCTTCAACTCTTCTGGGAAGGCTGTCCACAAGGTTTAGGAGTGTGTTTATGGGAATTTTTGACCATTCTTCCAGAAGCGCATTTGTGAGGTCGCACACTGATGTTGGACGAGAAGGCCTGGCTCTCAGTCTCCGCTCTAATTCATCCCAAAGGTGTTCTATCGGGTTGAGGTCAGGACTCTGTGCAGGCCAGTCAAGTTCATCCACACCAGACTCTGTCATCCATGTCTTTATGGACCTTGCTTTGTGCACTGGTGCACAGTCATGTTGGAAGAGGAAGGGGCCAGCTCCAAACTGTTCCCACAAAGTTGGGAGCATGGAATTGTCCAAAATGTCTTGGTATGCTGAAGCATTCAGAGTTCCTTTCACTGGAACTAAGGGGCCAAGCCCAGCTCCTGAAAAACAACCTCACACCATAATCCCCCCTCCACCAAACTTTACACTTGGCACAATGCAGTCAGACAAGTACCGTTCTCCTGGCAACCGCCAAACCCAGACCCGTCCATCAGATTGCCAGATGGAGAAGCGCGATTCGTCACTCCAGAGAACGCGTCTCCACTGCTCTAGAGTCCAGTGGCGGCGTGCTTTACACCACCGCATCCGACGCTTTGCATTGCACTTGGTGATGTATGGCTTGGATGCAGCTGCTCGACCATGGAAACCCATACCATGAAGCTCTCTGCGCCCTGTTCTTGAGCTAATCTGAAGGCCACATGAAGTTTGGAGGTCTGTAGTGATTGACTCTGCAGAAAGTTGGCGACCTCTTCGCACTATGCGCGTCAGCATCCGCTGACCCCGCTCCGTCAGTTTACGTGGCCTACCACTTCGTGGCTGAGTTGCTGTCGTTCCCAAACACTTCCATTTTCTTATAATACAGCTGACAGTTGACTGTGGAATATTTAGGAGCGAGGAAATTTCACGACTGGATTTGTTGCACAGGTGGCATCCTATCACAGTTCCACGCTGGAATTCACTGAGCTCCTGAGAGCGACCCATTCTTTCACAAATGTTTGTAAAAACAGTCTGCATGCCTAGGTGCTTGAATTTATACACCTGTGGCCATGGAAGTGATTGGAACACCTGATTCCAATAATTTGGATGGGTGAGCAAATACTTTTGGCAATATAGTGTATATATATATATATATATATATATATATATATATATATATATATATATATATATATATATATATATATATATATATATATATATATATATATATATATATATATATATATATATATATATATATATATATATATATATACGTCTTTACCCTGTATATAGCTAGCCATTGAGGAAGGTAAACAAAGAAATACTTGCAGTTTGCAGACCCCTAATTTAGAGATACTGTGCAAAGAGAATAAGCAAATGTCCTTTCCTCTGTTTGTTTTGACTTTTTGAAAAATAGAACAAGATTTCATAGGTGCAAGAGTCCAATGTGTAAGCTATTAACATTAGTTATTAAGCTAGCTCTGGTGATTTTGCCAAAAAAAAGAAGAAAAAAAGGTTTGAAAACCTAATCTGTATAATGAAAACATATAGCCAAGTAAAATCTTTCTTTTGTTTGTTTTTTTTTTTTTCAAAACATCTTATTTTATAATTTTCCTACTTTAATAGAAATATTTATTTAGGACAGTTATAGTTTTTTTAATAGTTAGCATACACGGTTTACGTTTGCATTAAGATGCTGTCACCATACTCTTATGTGAGATTGCCTTTCACAGCAGATTGAACAAGAGTAAAACAGATACATAACTACAGTATACAAACATTACTGCTGGAGATCTGCAAGAAAGAAAAGTTACATTAAATTAATAACAACCACAGGAAATGCAGGCTCTTACATAATATCTGCTCAGTATAAGAAGATTTTCTCTGTTATTAAAGATAAACTGAACTAGAAAGAGATGTTGAACTCAGCCTGTGCTGCAGCAAATGAATAGCTTCATGCAGCTCTTATTCTAATCCTGATAAGAGGCTTTCTCGGTGTTGCTTGGCTCTAGCTCGCGGAAGCCAACTCAGATGCATTTCCATGAAAACAATAATGCCTTTCATTCATCTGAACAGTAAAGTGGTCAGCCATTCAAATAGATGAAAAATATTTTTCCTTTCTCTGAAATCTAAACAATGATGAACTTCTGAGAATTAAAGTGGCATTGATGAGATGAGAACAAATCTCTGTTGTTTTTCCTATCCTTATAAAAAAGGAACATATCAGCCTGTAGATATAATAATATGAATAAATCCCACATCCTATATATAAACTATTAAATAGTTAAAAATTGCTGCTGGTCCTTTTTAATAACAAAATGATCTAAATCTTTTTATATTCACATACATTCATTTAAAAGAATTAAATAAGATGATTTACTTACAGTCATTTGCACTCTAATAACCTGCAACAAATTCACATTCGGAACGTTACAATCACATGTGTTTTATAATAGCTTTATGTCACACATGAACAGAAATTTATGTATATTCAAGAAGCAGGAGTAGAAAAACACACTATTTTCAATTTCTTAAAGAATTTTTTTATTTTTTCCTTCAAATTTCTGGTATCCATTAGAAGTAAGCTCTAACTAAGTCAACAAATTAGAACTACCTTAGTAAAATTGCCGTATTTTTTGGATACTATTTATCGGTCCACAGTTTGTCACACTGCTGTTTCTCCTACATTATGTTGATTATATGCACTGTTTAGAATGGGCAATGCATATCAAAAAGCATTCCAGAATTAGCCACAAAGGTGATTTTTTTTTAATCTGTTGTCCTTCTCGGTACAATACAAAGTACAATAAATATAAACATTACACAAGTAGGAAATATGTCTCCATTTTTAACCTTCTGTAAATGATGGGAGATTTTCATACTCAAAAGCTCTGATAATTTGCTTTATTATTTAAAAGTTAGGTCATTGCAAACCATGTTACGGTAAATCCACAGGTTTACTTTTACAGCCAAGAATAAAAAATAATAGGATTCAGTGCACGCTTCACAAAAGCGTAGGTAAACATATAAAATTACTTTTAGGACAAACTGATGTGTTGGTCTAAGACCGAGTTCAGTCATATTTGGTAACATTGAGACTTCTTGTATTTTGACTATCTCCGTTTCCCCCCCAGGACTTATGCTGCGTTGATGCAGGATCTGACTCTGCTCCATATTCACAGCATGCTGCCATGGAGAATAATCCCAACCATGTCCATGTATCTCTGCCACTTCTGGGTCCACAAGGCTGCCATCTTCATATGAAGAAAGGGTAGTTCTGTAGGTAGTGCAGCAGAGTCTTTGGGAGGGGCAGTTGGTCGGTGCAGTTTGTGTGTTTGTTGATGGCAAGGCGTGCCAGGTGCTGCAAAGAAGGAAAACCCTTGATGTTGAGCAATGGACGTAGCAGTTTGAGAGGGACTCCGCTGTCTTTAGGTGCATGCTGCATCAGGTCCGGCTTAATTGTTGGCTGGACTGATTCCAGGTCCTGCGGTGTCTGCCTTGAGGTGGTGTAGTGTTGGATGAGGCTTGGAACATTTGGGAAAGCTTGTAGCTTAGGCAGGTGAGGGGATGTGGAGTCTAGCCAGAAGCAGCCCCTGTTGTACTCTATCCGCACACTGGTGGGTCCACAGCGTGTTTTCACTGACAGGGCTAGCATGTACTGAGGGTGGCTGCTGTCCCGAACCAGGAATGTTCCTTCAGACCTGGATTGAAGAACTTCCCGAGCTTGGCTTGCTGACATAGAGCCCCAATACCAACCTGGGGAGAGGATATGAGTTTAGAAATGTAAATCAGCTTTGTTCTTTCAAAACAAGACTAATTGTGTTAATTTACCAACTGATACTAATTCAGTTTTTGTCAGTTTAAGAGAGGCATATGAGGAATAAGCTTACTGCTCAGTTACGATTTACATATGTGTAGGAAATATGTTTAGATTAGGATTCTTCATTGTTTAGATATAATGCTTCTTGCAGGGTTCCATTTAGGAAGACATGTGCAAGAGCCAGTAATGTAATTTTAATTTTACACATAAACATTACAACATTCCTAAAAGATCACTGAAAATATAGCTTTACTTTTAGAAATGTTTTATCTGTCCCAAAAATATCTAAAAGTCGGTCACCTCTAAATGGCAAAAGCAGTGGGTGAAACATATTAGCAATCAAAGAAAACTGTTTACAACATGCACCTACAGATAAATTAGACTCTTGAGATTCAGCTTTAGCTGAAACAGTTACATATTTGTACATATTTGATTTAGGATACCTCTGATTTAAAAAAGGGGAGCATCATGGATTCTAGTTGTGTTTTTTACATTTCTAAAGAGTTTCTTTAATATTCATATGAGACCCAGCTAAGACCTTCTTCCCTATAGTTTCTGCCCATATGGGTCCAATTTAAAAGGCCCACGGACCTCTTTGGCCCGTGGTTCCGACCCAATCTAGACAAACTCTATAAAGGACCCAAATATGTTTTCTGATCTGATGCTTTACCTGAGGTCTGCAGATACTGTAAGTTGGTGGTGATGGAATTGAGGTCCTGAGCAGCGTTCCAGGCTGGAGGCAAAGGCTGTGGGTAGCATGAACTTTGAGGTTCCTCATGATGTAAAATGGATTCTGCCCGGGCAACCATTACGCACTGACAGTGGGTCCCAACTGGAAATACAGAGGGTAGTATCAAGAAATGTGTCTTTCGCCAGTGAGGTATTGTTCTTTTCAATCATCCATGACTATAGCTGTAGCTATAGCTATCCTTAGCACTAAGTGTCATTAATAAATCATGCTGCAACTAACCATATCCTTAACCCAGTTGAGTGTTTTTGATCCCCAGCAGTATTTAGATAAAGTAAGCAACCTTTTTAAGAGCCAGCTAAGACATCTGGATAAAAAAAAATCCTCTTTTTTATTTTTTTCTAGAAAACTTTCTCAAGAACATCAAAAACTTTTTTATCTACTCTTGTAAGAAGTGGTGGAATTAACGTTGCATTATCATTTCAATAAATAAAAGTGCAACTGTGTAGTATGAACATTTTTTGTTTTTGACTAAAGTGTGTATGTAAAAAACACCAAAAACAAGCTATGGCATGATGTTATCCATATGCTCTTATCAAGGGCTCTAATGTCCAATAATTTATTAACTTTTATAATTTTTTAAATTTATTTAAAAGATTCTTCTTTTTAAGGTGAAGAAAAAAAAGTAGCTGCAAAAAATTTATTCACAGGTTGGAATCTATAGTGGAATAAAATCCTAAAGACACCGACTTTAACCTTCATGATCTCACAAATATGTCTTTGGGGTTTTTTCTTAGATCTCCTTTTCTTCCCTTTTGTTTATCGTCTGTAATTGCAGACATTTAGTTTTCTGGTTTATGGATAGCATTCAGAGTATTTATGCCAATGGCCTTATTTTTAAGGGAATAGAAATATAAAACATATCTTATTAGATTAAGGTCTTGGTTATTTCTGAATCGTAGTGTTAGGTAACATGCATTCTTCATTAAAATGCAACATTTTATTTGTATTTGAGATAATTTCCCAGTTTGAACAGCCAATTATTCTCATATTGTAACAATCTATGTGACCCTTAGATGGATGAGAATTCATCGGGATGTTCAAGAACAACCTACAATTTACCAACAATGAAGATATCACAAACTGGAAGATGCAAGAACATCAAAGTCTGTCCACAGTAAAGGAGGTTTAATTGATTTGGAGATCTTTGACAATAAAAGAAGTGAATGCGGCATAATAGACTCAGTCAAGCTTGAATTAAGTGGTTTTAAAGAATCTTCTCATTAATTTAACGTGAGAAATTCCCTAAAAAAAACTGAAGCTCTATCTGAGGTTGTTCTTCAAAGCACTGGATTTTCATGGCATTTATGTCCATTAATGTAAATTTCCGATTGGTCCATAAATATATATATATATATATATATATATATATATATATATATATATATATACTAACATGCTGTTGTTTGCCTCCATCAGATCTCATAGCAACAATATTGAATAGCTTGTAATGTATACAAAACAATATATTTTTGATTTTTTTCCCTCTGGAATCCACATGACAACTTGAAAACAACAATAACAACAATCTAATTAACAGTAACCATAGGACTTACATGAATTACACTCAACCTTCCAGAATTACTGAGACTATATCTGAAACAACCTTACCTGAAATGAGGGAAAAAGGAAAGTATTTCAACCATTAAAAACTGATTTCAGTTACTGAAGGTTTTAGAGCTTCCATAAGTCTGAACAGGAGAGGATCCGTTGTGTGTGTCTACGTTTTACATAAGAGCACAGCTGCAGTGTGAGCTCTGTGAAAAATGCTGCTGCACACAGTCACACAGCAGCTCAGTTCAGCTGAGGGTTCCTGGGAATCTGTTTCCAGGAAAGGTTTAGTGTTTCAGCGCCCGCAGTGACAGAGAGGCTGCAGCCAGCAGGTCCTGATGGTCTGTCAAGCCAACACACACAAACACACTGCTTCCCTTCAAATGTCAACATAAGATGAAGAGATCAATTTGACAAAAAAGGGCAAACATTTTTGTTTGTCACAATTAAATGTTACAATAAATATAATATTTTGAACAGCATTGGACAATTTTCAGAGGTACTCTATAGACATATTTTTGTTTCAATCACATTCTTTTTAATAAATTTTTCTTTTTACCTTGATTTTTGTATGTTATTCATTTTTTGTGTACCAAAATAAAGTATCATTTTGTCTGAGAGTGACTTATAAGAATTAGTTGATGCTGCAAACACACCCACAGAATAACAAAATACAAAGAAAAAAATAATTGTATTTTAATTTTTTTATAAAGGAAATATGCTGAAGGAAATCTTTAAGAATCATCTGTTAAACATATGTATATTTTCGTGTTAAGAAATGCCAATAAAGTTAGTTATACTTTAAATATTAATTTATATAGGACACTTTTAGAACTCTAAAGACAAGATCCATTATAAGTTCAGATCTGGGTCTATATTACATATAAAAAATCTGATAAACAAAAAAATGAACCCTCAGGTCTGTAATGAGGGTGTTTTGATTCATAATCTATTTTTCTTATTATATTAACTGTAAATTATCTGGCCGCAAATAATCAGTAGGTTTACAAGAATTTTGACAAAAACCCTTCTTGATAATTTCATGGTCATTTTTCATTTATTGCTATTATTTCAGGATGTAAAGGTTTATGCTGATTCTACCAGGGCTGTCGTTTGTTTCTGTTAGTTTTAGATCAAAATCTAGGAGTTCTACTTCCTGTAATATTTGTAACTTGATCTGACTGAAGTGTAGTTTCATGCTGTCTTCCAGTTCAGTCAAAACAGAAACACACTATTAATTTTAATTTCTATTACAGACTGTTTTATAACATGGGTATTAAAGCTTGTAGTTCTCTTTTCTAGTAAACTTTAGACATTAGCTGTTAGTGAGGAAAATACTTTGCTGCCTTATCAGATTTCATGATTTCTTCACTGTCATCTTTCAGTTGTTTGTTACTTGAAACGTCTGCATCAGGTGCAGCTTCTTTTTTTTCTTGGAAATTAACTTCTTATCTAAAGTCAGCCTGTTTTCTAAGATTAATCTTAATCTTAACATATTTTGCATGTATTGAGATAATGACCACTTGAAAAGCTGCTGCTCAGCTCTAAGCCTGGATTCCAAGAAGAAATGTTCACATCAGGCCTGGTTCCCGTGAGGTATGAAAGCAGCACAGCACAGGATTCTGGGTAGATCTCCTTCTTGGGAAAAAAACAGGCAACCCCGTGACCCCTGCTGCTGCTCCCTGCATGACTATGGGATTTTACTTACACACATGCAATTAGGAGGAACACAAGGAAAACACAACTAAATACATAAAACGTTTGATTTAATTACAGCGTAAAATAACAAACTTCATTTAAATGTTGCCAAATGTTAATTAGAGGCTACTGAAGCAGTAGATGTCTGTGCCACTTTAGAGTAGATCTACTATATCATAGTGCCAGAAAAGCACTACGAATATAACAAATTCTGAGCTATTTATGTTGGTCTTTATGAGTATTGAACTTTTTTTTTTCTAGCCACACAAAGTAGGCCTCCTTTTTACCTACAAATTGTCTTGTCACAGAAAAGATTGTGGAAGAACTTGTTTATTATAGACCTTTAAAAGTTATATAATCTAGCTTAGTCTTTTTCAAGTTTAAATAGGGTCACATCTGGGCAAGAATTGCACTAATAATAATAATAATCATAATGATATTGATAACAATATAATAATAATAGAACTTTATTGATCTCACACTCTATGATGGACTGGCGTCCTGTCCAGGGTGTCCCCTGCTTCTTGCCCGTAGACAGCTGGAGATAGGCAAAAGCAACCCTCACAACCCCAAATGGGATTAAGCGTGACAGAACTTAGGGGGGTAGTGGGTGATCTCACACTGGAGAAATTTATCTCTAAATTTAACCTATCCCCTTGGGGAGTGGTGGGCTGCCATTGTGCGGCGCCCGGGGAGCAGTGTGGGGTTAAAGGTCTTGCTCAGAGACCCAGAGTTCAGGCTGTGGGGATTAAACCTGGTACCCACAACCTTCTAATAGCACAAGCATACTGCTTTAACCACTAGGCCAACAATCCCCCACTTCTTTTTTTTTTTATAATAATAAAAAAGTGCAATGCACTGGGATAAAATGAGGAGGCCCCTATAAAAGTATTTTTATAAATAAAAAACATTATGGACGACTCTGAATATCCTCTTCACAAAACTGCTGAACAACAACCGACTCTTCAATCAAAGGCTTCTCCAGATTCGATGCAAGACAGCCTGCTTGAGTAGATCCCTTCAATCAGCAGGGTTTTTTTTCAAGCCATGAGAGATTATTTACCCTAGATTTCAGTGAAAGAAACATTAGTTTGAATGATAGTTCTTACAAAATGCATGTATTCATATAATTGCAATCTGTCTGTC
This sequence comes from Cyprinodon tularosa, assembly GCF_016077235.1. Taxonomy (NCBI): domain Eukaryota; kingdom Metazoa; phylum Chordata; class Actinopteri; order Cyprinodontiformes; family Cyprinodontidae; genus Cyprinodon; species Cyprinodon tularosa. Next base: position 1,316,057 of record NW_024038375.1, on the reverse strand, counting down.
TTTTATGTGTCCTTTAATCTTTGTGTCCTCTATTGTGCCCTACAACTGATGTCTTTTTTTCTGGAGTTTATTGGTTGTTCTAGAGGAAAAATCCAGATTCTATTAGACATGACCCACATCAGTACAATTCCATTATTTAAGACTATACACAACTGATAGGTATGTAAAATGAGAGGTATGGTACATGTAAACATTTAAACATGTCTCACCCCACCCCTCATACTCCTGGGTGGGCTGGGTGGCTTCTTCAGATGAAGCTAACCCATTACATAGATTACAGGCATGTCTCGAAGACATAAAAAACTGGATGACTCTTAACTTTCTGCTCCTGAATGCAGACAAAACAGAAGTTATAGTCTTTGGACCAGAGTCTTTGAAAAATCACTTCATTTGGATGGGATTAAACTGATTTCAGATAAAGTAAATAATCTTGTAGTTGTTTTTGATCAGGACCTGTCCTTTAAATCCCATATCAAAGGGGTTTATAGAATTTCCTTCTTTCATCTGCGGAATATTGCAAAAAATTAGAAATATCCTGTCCAGGGGTGATGCTGAGAAACTAGCCCATGCATTTGTTACTTCAAGGCTGGACTATTGTAATTCTTTACTTTTAGGAAGTCCACAAACTGTAGTTAAAAGCCTTCAGCTGATCCAAAATGCTGCAGCCAGAGTTCTGATGAAAATTAAAAAGAGAGATCACATCTCTCCTATCCTGGCTTCTCTTCATTGGCTTCCTGTTAAATCCAGAATAGAATAAAAAAAATCCTCCTTCTCACATTTAAAGCCTTAAATGGCCAAGCTCCATCTTCTATCAGAGATCTGATTGTTCCTTATGTTCCTAACAGAGCACTTCGCTCTCAATCTGCAGGTTTACTAGTGGTTCCTAGAATTTCTAAAAGTAGAATGGGAGGCAGATCTTTTAGTTATCAGGCTCCTCTCCTGTGGAAAAGACCAAAACTCTAGGTATCTGTTGGAGACACATTTCCAGTGTAGGGGTTACTGTCCCTTAGTGCTCTGATGACTGCGAGCACTACAGTTGCTTTCACCCTCCAGGCTCTCTCTAGTTCTTCCCTGAGCCCTCGGTATTTCTCTAGTTTCTCATGTTCTTTTTATCATTCGGGATGGCCACATCGATGACTCAGCCATCCTCTGCTGCTTATCAATGATCACAATGTGTGGTTGGTTAACCACAACTATTTTGTCTGTATGTATCTGGCAATCCCACAGGACCTTAGCTCTGTCATTCTCCACCACCTCCCATTGTTTTCTAATATTTAAGGTTATGTTTATTTAGCTTGGTTAAACATTCAAAAAATTGCCATTTACATCTAATAAATCTTTCTTTAACAGAAACTACCCCCATAGACACTAATCTCTAATCAAAATTCACTTTTTGTTGCAAATTATCCCCTGGATTATCAATAAATCAGAATCTTGTGGAGAAGATTTATTGAGTGAATATCAATTTAAAGAACAAAAACTATGTTTGTGAATTGTTGATGATTTACAGGGAATCTTATGTTTATCATAATCAAACAGCAAGTTACAGGAGCTCCATCATCCCCATGTTTCCACTTTATTACTGAAAACTTCACATCCTTCCCTTACTGTCATGCTCATTGTGCTAACTGGTGAATCATCTTCCAATTTTGCCAGTTTATTAAAAGTTTTATTGTTTTCAAAAACAGGCCTACACATTTGTTATTATCCCTTTTGTATTTTTAGTAATATAGCCTTGATTTTAGACTATTAGAAATGAACTAAGATGGCTAAATTAATACAGAGTAATTTAATGTCCCGACCATATCATGAAAACATTATACATTATATTATCATTACTACTTTAACTACTATAGCACTTCCTGGCTCAGTAGAGTAATACACTTTGCATTCTTATGTCATACGAAGTTTATTTGTCATTGTACATGGTTGCCAGCAATACAATGACCTTGCTTTTGTTCCCGACTGAAAAAAATAATAGATGCTTCTCCTGTCTTTTTACCCTTTTAAGGAAAGGCTAAGAAAAATGTGCTTCTGTGTTCCAGCATTTCTAATCCCCAAGTAAACAGTACCTAAAAGTTCCTACACACCTAGATAATCTTGAAAACTCAAGTAAAAAAACAGCTTTATAACATTAGGTTGTGAGAGGTTAGTTATTTCCATGTTTCCTACATTGAATTGATGTCCCCAAATGAAAAAAAAAAAGTTCGGAAAAGTGTGAGAGTATACTACCAAAATAAAGGATTAATTTGTTTTAAGGCTTCTTACATTTGTCTAACTGGAATACCAAAAGGTGTTAAGAGTGCTGCCCATCACAACAGGTATATTTCCACAATAAAAAACGCTGACTGTAAAATTAGGCCAAACGCCTGTTAGCTGTGCACTGAGCAGTGACGCTCAGCTCTCAGTGTTTGGTGTGGATCTGTGAAAACTTTGGCTGCATGACATCCCTTTTTGTGGACAGCCTCACTGTCGGACAACAGAAGCTTTAGAGGAGAGTGGAAAAGTTGCCCAAAATAAATCAGCCTTTAGACACATCTTTATAGTGACTTATTAGTTTTACCTTTAGGACAGATCTACACCTTACTTAATTTTACTTTCAAAAATTATCTTTGAATAGCAATATAGAACAAGTGACAAAAAACTTAACATGGAAATAACAGGCAATCAGTATTCAATATTTCTAAAATTGCTTGCAGATATTTTTTGGGTGTGATGTCTAATTCTCCCCCCCGTTCTCTCCCCTCTCCTTGATGAGGCGTTTGCTGCCCCTCTTCCCTCCTGGTCCATGGGGCTTAGCGAAAGCCTGCTTTAAGGTGTGCTCTATGGGATGAACCTCCTCATAGAGAAAGTCTTCTGTCAGCCCATCGCCGCTGTCTATCTCCATCTAAACACACAAAACAGAGAATAATTAACTAACTCAGTGGTGGTCATTACTGAAGATAAATCTGCTGATTTGATATGACCTTTACCTTCTTGGTGACTTCCAAGTGATAGTCTCTCTCCACCTCCTCCAGTAACCTATTCTTACAGCTAGAGTACAGCATCCGCTCCTTGATGCTGCAGGTGTAGCCAGGCATCGAGTATATAAAGACTGGGAGAGACATGAAACTAATCAGAGGGCATTTAAAGACTGAGCTATGCCAGGAAGAGCTAGGTTAGAGGCACTGCAGTTTAGGCTCAACTAAACGGCCAATAAGAACTCGGAAAAAATGCTTCAGATAGAACAACAAATCTCCTAACCAAGTTTTGTGTGAAGAACGTCAAACCAAACCTCACAAATTTCAAGTAAAAAAAAAAATTATAATTTGCCAAATATGGCTTTTTATTTTTTGATTTACTGATAAATATCAAAATGTGTTTAAATCTGGTGCATTTAGCCAATATATGATGAATTTATGCAACTGAAAGATTCAGAACAGATTCCTGTCTAAGTGTATTTGGGTTTCACTGAATATAATTGCAATTGCTTTGATTTCACAGTTTTGCTACATGTAAACCTGTATCAAATTTAATAAATGGGAGTTAGTCTTATTCTCCTTAGGTATGAGTGTGTGCGTGAATGGTTGTATGTCCTGTTTGTCTCTGTGTTGCCCTGCGATGGACTGGCGACCTGTCCAGGGTGTACCCCGCCTCTCGCCCATTGACTGCTGGAGATAGGTACCAGCACCCCTCGCGACGCCAATTGGGAGAAGCGTGTCAGATAATGGATGGATGGATGGGAGTTAGTCTTTAAAATTTTTCGAGACATTTGACATTATTCAGAACATCCAATTTTGACGTTTGAACAACAAGTTTAGTAACCACTGGTATGGTGGTGAGGGAACAATGTGGTGTTTTATGAATAGATGCAAAAGTCTGAGAAAATTACTGATCTAAAGATATCATATAGAAAGTAGGAACATTTGTCAAATGTATTTACTTCAGTGAGGAAAATAAGTATTTGAATGCCCTGCTATTTTGCAAGTTCTCCTACTTAGAAATCATGGAGGGGTCTGAAATTTTCATCGTAGGTGCATGTCCAATGTGAGAGACAGTCTTAAAAACAAAATCCAGAAATCAAAGGGAGATCTTTAAGCCACATGGTAAAAAATGCATCAGAAAAGATCTCCTATTGCACATGTAAGACAGGCCATGACATGTGCTGGTTTAAGCAGGGGAATCTTCCATTCCAGGCATGATTTCAAATCATGACATCTTAGTGTATTACCCACAGTAACCTTGGAAACAATGGTCCCAGCTCTTTTCAGGTCATAACCAGCTCCTTCCGTGTAGATCTGGGGAGATTCTCCCCTTTCTTAGGATTATTGAGGCCTCATGAGGTGAGATCTTGCATTGAGCTCCAGTCCGAGGGAGATTGACAGTGATTCCGTTTTCTAATGAATTCGCTAACAGTGGAGCTTTTTTCACCAAGCTGTTTGGCAATTTCTCCGTAGCCCTGTCTAGCTTTGTGGAGGTGTACAATTTAGTCTTTAGTCACTTTGGACAGCTCTTTGGTCTTGGTCATGTTAGTAGTTGGATTCTTACTCATTGTATTGGGTGGACAGATGTTTTTATGCAGCTAACGACCTCAAACAGGTGCATCTACACTCACCGGCCACTTTATTAGGTACCCCATGCTAGTAACGGGTTGGACCCCCTTTTGCCTTCAGAACTGCCTCAATTCTTCGTGGCATAGATTCAACAAGGTGCTGGAAGCATTCCTCAGGGAGTTTGGTCCATATTGACATGATGGCATCACACAGTTGCCGCAGATTTGTCGGCTGCACATCCATGATGCGAATCTCCCGTTCCACCACATCCCAAAGATGCTCTTTTGGATTGAGATCTGGTGACTGTGGAGGCCATTTGAGTACAGTGAATTCATTGTCATGTTCAAGAAACCAGTCTGAGATGATTCCAGCTTTATGACATGGCGCATTATCCTGCTGAAAGTAGCCATCAGAAGTTGGGTACATTGTGGTCATAAAGGGATGGACATGGTCAGCAACAATACTCAGGTAGGCTGTGGCGTTGCAAAGATGCTCAATTGGTACCAAGGGGCCCAAAGAGTGCCAAGAAAATATTCCCCACACCATGACACCACCACCACCAGCCTGAACCGTTGATACAAGGCAGGATGGATCCATGCTTTCATGTTGTAGACGCCAAATTCTGACCCTACCATCCGAATGTCGCAGCAGAAATCGAGACTCATCAGACCAGGCAACGTTTTTCCAATCTTCTATTGTCCAATTTTGATGAGCTTGTGCAAATTGTAGCCTCGGTTACCTGTTCTTAGCTGAAAGGAGTGGCACCCGGTGTGGTCTTCTGCTGCTGTAGCCCATCTGCCTCAAAGTTCGACAGACTGTGCGTTCAGAGAGGCTCTTCTGCCCACCTTGGTTGTAACGGGTGGTTATTTGAGTCACTGTTGCCCTTCTATCAGCTCGAACCAGTCTGGCCATTCTCCTCTGACCTCTGGCATCAACAAGGCATTTCCGCCCACAGAACTGACGCTCACTGGATGTTTTTTCTTTTTCGGACCATTCTCTGTAAACCCTAGAGATGGTTGTGCGTGAAAACCCCAGTAGATCAGCAGTTTCTGAAATACTCAGACCAGCCCTTCTGGCACCAACAATCATGCCACGTTCAAAGTCACTCAAATCACCTTTCTTCCCCATACTGATGCTCGGTTTGAACTGCAGGAGATTGTCTTGACCATGTCTACATGCCTAAATGCACTGAGTTGCCGCCATGTGATTGGCTGCTTAGAAATTAAGTGTTAACGAGCAGTTGGACAGGTGTACCTAATAAAGTGGCCAGTGAGTGCACTTCAGGATCATAAATGGAGTGGAGGTGGACATTTTGAAGGCAGGTCTTTCAGGGTCAGAATGTTGGAATTTTGACAGCTTTTCAAATACTTTATGATTATTTTACCTTACAATTATGTCTCTCACAGTGGACATGCACCTATGCTGACAATTCCAGACCCCTCCACGATTTCTAAGATGAAGAACTTGCAAAATAGCAGAGTGTTCAAATTCGTATTTTACTCACTGTATATGAGTCTTCACTGATAGCCATAAATAAAATTATGGTTGTTGTGACCGATTGGCCTTGCTTGTAAGTCTATGGGACCTTTTTCCAAGATGATAGGAAGCTTAAACATAAATCGAAAAACACACAAAACACGATACCTGTATCTAAAGCACTGTAAATATTTGAAATTTAGCAAGACAGCCAACTTAGAGCTCCTTGAGGTTTTTCTCTTAGGAAATCCTCCACACATCTTAGTTATTGCTCAGCTAAATGCAATGAGTTATAAGCCGCACCCCTTAGACCTAACATTCTCAGCAGCATGTTGTTAAAGCACAGAAGCCCTATGTTCTTGACGGACCAACTTATATGGTGTAAAAGGTCAAAGTTGTGCCATCATGGGGGATTTGTGGTTTTGTTTTTGTTGTAAAAGTATAAGTTAAGGCAGCTAAATACAATGGCTGATTTCAGAATAAAAATGCACCTTACTGTGAGGAAAATGGAGGGTGACAATTAACTCAGGGTCTTTAGAATCTGCTAAAGACCTTTAAGATGTCTTTGTAAATTGCAGGGTTTCTTCTGGGGCATTTTTTATTATCAATTTCTCTATCAATTTTGAGACTTTTACAATTGGATTTGGCTTGCTCAATGAGAATTTAGAGTAGGAACTGCCTCATGGCCAGAACAAGGCATCATCCTGACAGTAGCTATGTGCAAAGTTGATGTGATCTTCTAGTGCTGCATAGAGCTGTGGCCTAGGCATCATTATAGGAAGCTGTTGAAACACCTCAAATGCATAGGTGAAGCGCAGGACAGCGTTTTATAACTGCAAAAATGTATTTGATGAGAACAGGGAAGAAAGCAGTATTGTACAGTGAAAGCTTTCCAACAATTCTGCAGTCCGTTCAAGTTAAGGCAAGATGCAAAATGTTTAAAGTCATCATTGTTAGTTTAACCTCTCGCAATTTAATAAACTACCAGAACACTTCTCAGTCACACATCTCCTAAAGTGGCTATGATTACCTGGTTTAAACCATAGCTCCTCCAAACTGCATCTTAAACTTGGGTCTGAAACCGTTTTTTGAAGTTGACTCATAAGCTTGAGCTGCTCTCAGTGCTAAAGGCTGCAGCAGGAAATGAACACACCCAAGAGCCTCGGCACAGCTGGCAGGAACATCCGAGGTGAGTAATAACACTCAGTGGGTGCGTCAGGGGAGGAAACACTTTGCCATTAAGCAGTCATCTCATTCATAGCCAGAGTGTGTAACAGAACTGATTAGTAAAGCTTTGAACATGTGGCTGGCATATCGTCTGGATGTGAAGCTTTTGGGAAACACTAGAAATGACATTCTCAGAAAGGCTGTGGTTGATGCGATACTCAGCAATTCAGTCACAAAGATTTGGCAGCCATTAGGAGAAGCGCTGACACATAAGCTACTTTCACACTGTATGTCTTAATGCTCAATTACGTTTTTTTTGTAAGATCTGATTTTTTTGTGTAGCTGTTCACATGACCTCCTCAAACTGTGTTCCAGAATGTGCAAGAAAACAATAATAAGAACAGAAATTAGAAGTCAGTGTCTATAAATGGATTTAAAGCTGTTTAAACAGTGCAAGTAGCAGGATGATACAGCAGACAATGCTGAAAACTAGACAGACGAGAAAGAGTGCTAAAATATTAATTTTGCTTTTAGAGGAGCAGTGGCAGCAACTTCTTAGAGGAGAAACATGTGGGTGCAGCGTCATAGTCAAATGACCTGTTGCTTTAAGACCTCTTGGGTTTCTTTTGGATTGTTGAATCCACCCAAGTACTTATTAACTCCATAATTTTCAGTCAAATACTTATTAACTCTGCTGTACATCTCTTTCTTCGCTGTCCTCCATGTTTGCTGCAATTGTTTATGGTTCTGCGCTGTCTTTACAGAGTGACATCATCATCTTTGTTAAGAAAGAAAAAACAACCTTAAACAGAGGGGGTGGACTCAGATTTCAATTTTCGAAAAACCTACAATTCAGCGATTGAGTTGATTCCTTCCGCTATCATCGTAACCCCCACCTGATTACAGGGGACCAGAGCACTTCGCCTCTTCAGCCAGGCCAAATATTTCCTGTAAGGACCGCCCCTTTTAGAGACATAGACAGGTTTCGTGTATTACAGGCTATCAAAGACACAAAACGACTCCCATTCCTAAGGGGCGGACCCGCTCGTCAGGTTAGTTTGGCATGTTTCTAAGCTAAAAAAAGGCTTTGTTTTGATCCACTCTATAAAGCCTTGAACGCTGACGGTTTGAATTAAAAAAGCTCCCTGGATGGGAAGTGAAACATCTTCAAACTGGGAAAAAAGTCCAGTGTTTGTTTTTTAACAGAGATTTGGTTTAAAATAAATAAATAACATGTCTCTTCTAACTTGAAGTAATATCATGCGTTCCAACCAGAGTCCCAACTTAAAATATGATTCAAAACCAGTGAAGGCAGCTTAGAGGGATGGCTAGGAAAGCTAACCCCAGACTTGAAGCTCACCACCAAAGATAAATTATCCAAAAGGCCAGTGGAAATAAATAAAAACAAAACCATGATTGTGGTAAAATTGTGACGCCTCTGTCTTTGTTTATCTGTTATTTTTGTTTATATTTGTTTATCTGCATATTTCCCAAGCACAGCAGACTGCATACTGACCCAGCGCCTCCTGAATCTGGCCTTGATGGGAATGCTTGAAGATGAAGAAGTGATATCGAGGAGAATCTGTAGGAATCCTGAAGGGAAGCTCGTGGGTTTCTGTGGGTTTGGTGTGAACCAACTCAATCGTCTCTTTTTCCACATCCAGCTTCTGGAGCACAACACAGACAAGCAAACTCTGAGAGAATTAATCATGTACCAGCATTACAACATATAACTAAAATTAAAATTACCATTTGAACCAAGACTACCCACTGATTACATAATGGCTTTTGTCTTTTTAGGCTCACCAGCTGAATGTAGTTGATTCGTTTCTGCTTTAGTTGCTGCAGAGCTCGTTTGGCATCTTCTTGTAAAGGGAAGGCAAGACCCTGAAGAGTCTGAGTCCTCCTGTCTAAACCAAACTCCATTGTGACCTGGACAAAGCCGTCAGACCAGCATAAAATCAGCTCCTTTGTTGGATTATGTAAAATGAGTAAATAAGAAGAGATGTGTCTGGACAGACCCTTGCTCGTGCCGTTGGGGTTCCGATTCTTCTCCGTTCATCCTGCAAACAAAAGGGCGTTCATATTCCTGCATTTTAATGGATTGAAATACACACATAAATATGTATAAAAAGGATCAGCTTACCAAGACCACTTTATCCTGTAGCAAAAAATAGAAAACATAAAGTGCAAAAAAAAAAAAAAGAGAACAAACAATGAAGACATAATTTGCATATGCAGCAACTTATAAAGTCATAGATGAACCTTTAATTTTCTTTTTCTAGATTTTCTGACTTTTTTTACAGACTTATTTACACTTTGATGGGATTTAAAGCAAAAAGATCAACACAAAGTAATCAAGTGGAACAGGCGGCGCATGAGCTTCAAACATTTAAACAATGCATTAAAAAAGGAAGGTGTTGAATATTTTTGTGTTTAGCTGTTTAGCTAAACAAGGTTTTTTTTACTTCTACAATTTCTGTTCACCGCATTTATAGAGAGAGCTCTTTTGGACCATGATTGGCAAATTGGCAGATCATAAAAACTACTTTTTATTCTCTTTAGAAAAATACTTCATATAATTTAGAATAATTTGAGAGTCTTACCACAGATTTTCATTTCAATTTAGGTTTGGACCATTCTAACACACATACATTGGATTCTATGTTCCCATTATCTAACCCATCGTAAGCTCCCCAGTAAATGATTGCTGAAACCCTCCCCATAGCATGACGCAGCCATCGACATGTTTAATGTTTAATTATGATGTTTGTTCACTAATGTTTTCTATCTTTTCAAACCTCGATTAAGCATTATAGATATTCAGATATTCAGTTATATTATAGATATTCATCTATATTCATCTTATTCTTGATTTTCATTTTCTTATGATATTCATACTGATCTTTGAAATTTATTTGGATTTGAAGAAAACCCGGCTAAATACAATTCAATACCTTATTTTCAAATATTTAACTATAAAATTACATGAAACATACATTTTTTTCCTTCCAATTTAAAACGATGTATCCTATTATATTGTGTTGAACTACTAAATAACATATAAATAGGAAATATAAAGGTTTGTGCAAGTATACCGGTACATGGATACTTTTGCAAGGCCCTGTAACATCTTAAAATAACTTTGATTTCATGAGTACCTCAGTGACTTTTATTCGTTGGAGCTCTTGTTCGGCTGCTGTAAGAGGAGCTGGAGAGGAACAGGAGGCTCTGTGGCGTATATATCCCTGAAAGCACAGATCATCCTGCAGGAATACAGAAATATAAATGACAATGATTAACCGGGAGGTGACTGGTTGATCTCTCAGTATACATTAGAGGGGCCTTTATACACCTCGACTGTGCCGAACATTTCATCTTTGATGTGACCTCCTCCAAACTCTTTCTTCAATGTGGCACGGGTTGCAGCGTACATCATCTTCTGCCGCACCTAGAGGACACACAGCAGCTGTAGTATTTAGGATCCGGATGTTCTATATGTTTTTCTTAGACTAAATAAATCAGATTCATATACCCATTATATAGTAGGTGAAGATGGTAATAAGATCCTGTAATTTAAACTTGTAAGTGACGACCATTGCTTATTTTGGTTGTGTTTTTAAAGCACTGTTAACTCCCTTACATTTAGCTTTTTAAACAAAGCTTTTTTTGTATTATTTTATCTTGCTTTTGGGAGTTTTTACTGTTGACTTTATTAATTTTTAAAAAACTTTTATTCAGCTCATCTAAAAGCGACAAAATTAGAAAAATTGGTAAGTAGAGGGCAGTTGATGGATGATATGGAGGATATGAATAAATAATTATTTTAGAATATGTTTTGGTATTTAAAAAAAGATTTAAAACAACAGTTTTAAACAGATTCAATGAATCAAAATATTCTCTTTGGCTATACACGTGTTTCTGAAAAGCAAATCTGTTCGGATAAAAACTGCACAGTGATACTTCCAAGTACTCGAACTATGGAACATAAAGACAGCATTAAATATGAAACCAACAAACCCGACCACAGAGTCATCAGATGGTTTTATCACAGGATGCTAAGTTCTTATCACTGGGAGTTTTTGCGGAAATTGACTAAAAACGTTGCCCATTGATGTTATTGTCCAACACTGTGTGGTAGATAATTGTGAAGAGGAAGGGAAAAAAAATAATGATTTTTTTTTTTTATTAATAACTAAACATCTAGAAAGTGCGGCACTTATTTAAGCTCGTGTTTTTTTTTTTATTGTAACCCTTAAAAAAGTCCTTATCATCTCAGCCACAAAACTCACAAAATGAGTAAACAGAGTCAATCTGTGTGTAGTTAAATCAGTTTTGGCTACATGGGGGAACTCAGTTCCTTAGGACAAATAATCTGCAAATTCAACAATTGAGTAAAAATACTGAATTGCAGGAAGCTGTGCAGGAGGCTGAAACTGATCTAGTTACTTAATTAAAAAAATATCTAAAACATCATATCCGTAGTGAAAAAGTGATGGCATTATGATGCTATCACTTGTGCTCTGGGAAGGCAGCAAGTACGCAGTTCGATTTCCACAGCCTGCATTCTGGGTCCCTGAGCAAAACTCTTAACCCCATACTTATCCACGCGCTCTGTACAATGGCAGCCCACTGCTTCCCAAGGGGATGGGTTAAATGCAAAGAGTTAATTTCATTGCTTTGTCCTTGTGATGTAATGATAATAAAGTTGACTTCTATTCTATTCATAGTCCATGGGGGTTCCTATCCCATTAGGATGACTCTAAAAGTACAGCCTAAGCTGTAATGCTGGGGTTAAAAATTGAAGCATATTCTATAGAAGTTCAGATCTAGATTTTATTCTTAATATTTGGTAAGACTTAAACAATGAATTGAAATTTAACAAAGGTAGATGTGATGAATTTCCTAGATGTCTTGAGCCTCAAAGTTTATGAAGACATACCCAAAAAGACCAAGAAGAACACCGCTTCATTCTTTAAATCTATGAGTCTTTTTATGCTTGCATGAATCATAGAGTTAAGAGGCTTAAAAAACAACAAGCAAAAACATACTGAACTAAAAACATTAAAATACCACTTTAAGTAACTACAAGAAAATCTGCCGCATCTTAAGCTAAATACAGTATAAAGAAGTTAATAAAAATAAAAAAGTTGTGAAAATGTTTTTCCCCCTCTTCTGTTAAATTTGAAACACTGCAACAGAAATATAGAACTGAGGCTAATTTCCAAACATACTGGTGATTGGTCAGGCGACCATGCAATGAATATCCACTCGTGTCCCTGTGCATTCTGGGAATCCAGACGGTAAAGGATGTAACAGGGCTCCTGAGGCTTTAGAAGAGGAAGCAGAAACTGATCAAAGTCCTTGTCCCAGCTCTGGGCAGGCTCTCTGTATGAATCTAACACCAACTCCTCTGCAGAAGAAGAGAAAGAAATTCAGGAAACATTAGGTCCTAGCTTCAATAATGGGCTTTTTAATAGTAGAAGTTGTTACCATTGCTGATTATGATCTTCATTATTCTGATGTAACCTCTTCTTGCTCGAGCCAGGAACTGTTTAAGCTCGGGTGTTGCTGCAGCAATCAGATATAAGCATAAAAAAACAAGCAAGCATAAGCAAACAAAGACAAGCAAAGCAGAGTTTGGTAAGTAAGAAGCTGTGACTCCACTGAAGAGTGAAAATTTGATCCACAGCCAGGAAATCATTTTGTCATCTAAACGGACTTACACTCTGACCAGCCACTGACAGACTAGTTTCTAGAATAAACCAGTTCTGTTCTGTTAAAAAAGAATTCTCATATAGAAAATCTTGGTCTGCTTTAGTGTCTCTTCTTGTCTCACCATGGTTACCAAACCCTGCCATCTCATAAATGATGTACGATCAGGTGAGAAAAAGGAACACTTCCGTCAACCCTCCGATTAATAAACTCCATTACCTGCATACATAAACCGCTGCAGAATGAAGGAAATTTCCTGATCTCATCATCAAAACATTACAGACATTTAGAATAGGTACATGCATGGATATTTGTCTCTTTATCCTGGCAAAGTTTATCATGTTTTTAGATAACATTTGCAGACTTCATCTTCAGACGTCCTAAACACGATCCCACAAAACCACACTCTACTTATTCAGATTAGATATAATGAAAGTTTTCATTTAAAGACACACTTACCATTAATTCCAGTTTGGTGGGACATCTTTTGACAGTCAGTGTTCACAGTTTGCTGTACCTATCATGCAACAGAGACCCCTTCCAGGTCTTCAGAGTTCTCTCTCTGCAGGTGAGTGGCCTCTCCTCCGATGGCAGACAGATGCAGCCACACGTACAAGTGACATAAACGCCTGGAGGATGACTCGGGAGCTCCCTAACGTCTGAAACACAATCTACGGAAGTGCGGCCAATGAGTAATAACGTGCCTGTCAGTGGATATGCCTCCCCAATGAGTGATCTGAAACGCTTCACGTATCGATGGCAGCAGCGTTAATGGTCTCGGTGGGGGAGTCCTAAGTGGGTCGCTCCCCGTCTTGTCTTGGGTCAGTGTGGAGAACCGAAGATGTTCTCACCAGAGGTCAAAACACTGTTTCCAGAAGCTGCTTCTGTGTTGCGTGTAATGACATTTTAACACTCCTTCACAAGGGATGGACAATCAGGCAGACGAAACAGCATGATCTCAAATTCCAGCGACCTGGTCAAAGAAATGTGACACCGGGCTAGAATCTGATCGCTACATTTGAACATAGTTCCCCCATCCTACATACCTGCAGTCAGTACACCTTGTGCCTATTACCAGGAAAAAAAGGGAATGAAGAGTTAAGACTAGGACGGGTTCAGATACCCTAAAAACCCTCAACTGCAGTGAAAAATGTACATGCATTTCAATATTCCGCCTGAAGGAAAATTGCTTCCAGCCTCTTTAACTTGAAGTTTTAAGATTCTGACCAAGCTGGCAATTTGATCATCTGGAAATTAAAACGGTGCAGCATGTTTTAACTATTGAGGTTCTGAGATTCTCAGTCCAGGCTGAATAATCTGCCAACAGGACAACTATTGCTGGGAGTTCTAAAACACAAAATGGTAAAGTGGTAAATCCAAATCTAATGTTCTGGCCCACATTCATAATGACATGGGGCAGATAAACAGAAGCCTGAACAAGCAATACTAACTTGACAGAGTTCATGTGAAAATATGATACAGATACAAAAAAAAAAAACCTGCAAGAAAAAAACATTGGATCCTACAAATTAATTGATATTCAAACGGAGGTTCACCCTCCAGTAGGACAAGGACCCAAAACGTAAAGCTAGCGCTATAAAAGGATGATTCAGATCTAAGCATATTTGAGAAAGTATTTTTTGGACCTAAATCTACCTGTTACTCTTTAGCATGAGCTGTTGGTAGTAGAAAATAATTCAATTAAATTCAATTTAGTCTAATTTTATCACGACAATTCAATAGACACGTCATCTCAAGGCACTGTTGTGCCATATGCCATGATCATGGTTTTTGGACATTGGTAACCAGTGTTCATATTTCCTCTTGACATGATGACCAGAGAAGAGACTCATAAGCAGCTGTAAGACCTCTGTAACCCCCCCCTTTTCAGCCAACTGCCTCCACAGGAACTCCCACAGAGGTATGACTGGCCACCCTCCCTCTGTGTTGAGGACAGTAAAGACCACAACACACAGGATTTTACTCTCTTTCCCATGAAGCTGCCTGAGGGTCCAAATCGGAGGGGCTCCACCAAAATGGAGATCCAGGCAAAAAGCCCAGATCTCCAGAATGACCAATGATAAGGGGAGGTTCGAGTTTTCAGAACCAAACTGCTAGAAAACAGACTTTTTGCAACACATTTCTCTTGAGTTTTAGAACTTACAGAGCCATACTGGATGAGGAGGCCTCCTAAGGATCCCTTGGTGTTATCCACATGGATAAAGAAAACCCCTGGTTGCTGTTAGACTGCCTGAAAACCTGCTGCTGAAAGAAACTCAAGCCTTCCAATGGACATGGACAAAAGGTTTGCAGGTCTGGCACAATTAGGGACAGAACAAAAAATATGTCTTTTGATGATTTTTATCATTTGACATGTTTACTGATTAGTAAAGACAAAGCTAACAGGATGGACTGCATGCTATGCTATGGTAACATTTGTTGAGCTGTTGTTTGTCTTGAAAACATTGAAATTTCTCTAAATTTGTGAAAAGCTAATTTGATCACATTCCAAATTCTTTGAGATAAACTTTGGTTTTAAAACACAAAGTCCATCTTAAACAGTAATATGGTTTTCAACCATGTTTCCCCTTCCTCTTTGTAAATAGTAGTTTAGTTAAGTTTCACTAGTTTTAGTTAAGAGTTTTAAACTTAAATATTTTTGACTTGGAGCTGAATTATTTTTGTTAATAAACTCTTATATTTTGAACAGAAGTTGTGGTGAATTTATTCCATGAATGTGCAGAGTTAACTGTTTGACCATGATTTGAACTCGAATCACTCTTTTATTTATTGTTTTAACACACAGCTAGTAGGGCGTGTGTTCATAAACAATATATAACAGCCCAAATAATATCTGATTACGGTAAATAAGATATTTACCACCCCTATTGGGTTGGGCAATGAGCATCTTAAAGTATGAGAAAATATGAATTCCCAGCTAGCTGGGAATCGAAGTTATTCGCAACATTAATATGACATCCAACCTGGATGGGAATTAAATTTAATATAAAATCACTACAGCACTTTACAGAGACAATTCAGTCAGATCATACAGCCAGATTAGTTCAAAATGTTCTACCTAAGAAAAACCATCCGATTGGATCGAGTCTTCAACAATTCCTCATAACAAGCATGCTTGTAGCAACAGTGGAGGAAAACTCCCTTTTAACAGGAAGGAACCTCCAGCAGAACCAGACTCGGTGTGAGCGGCCATCTGCCGAGGCCGACTGGGGTTCAAGGAGACAGAAGCAGACATACAGTAAGGAGCAGAGATGCAACTTGCAATTGTCAACCAGCTCCACAGGCGGCCCCCTCCAGGAGACACACAGTCAGTCAGACAAGTTCCCATATCAGAGGATGAAATAAAGGAAAAAGCTTCAGTCTCTCGGTGCAGGATGAGAGATATCCTAAAAGCTGTACAGTCATATGGACACCACCCTACTAATAGTTCTACATAAAAAAAACACCTGAGACCAAAGAGCCATTACAAATTCCATTGTTTTATTGCCTTTGAGGTTTGTGGATTGGTTGGTTGTATAAAAAAGAAGAAATTACACCTTTTCAAGTAATTGTACAATACAAAACACATTAACAAGTATTTATAAGGAGCTCCAAAAAGTTACAAAATATCTGTATAAACAGCTCTTTCACCATCACACAACACAAAAAGCATCCAACATAAAGAAAAGATGTTGGAAAATATTAAAAGTTAACAGAAAGTTTGATTAAACTGTAAAAAAAAAAAAAAAAAAAAAGGTTTCACCTGATTTATTTCATTTATTCTTCCACACATTGTTTGATCAAACACACATAGGTGTTGGTGAGAGAAAGATAAGTGTGTCCCTGTGAGGTTACCTGTGATGGGATCATCCATTATTCACTCTGTGGTAAGTACACTACCTAAGCATGTATACATTATTCAGCATGGCTCCCACCCCTCTCCTCTGCTTCAGAAGAAACACTTATAGATGTGTGGGCGAGTAAACACACTAAAACACTTCTTTATCTATGATTCCTTTAGTTTTTAGGTCAAGGTTCTGTTCTCCTGAACTCTGCTATCAAATTGATAGTTTCCAGTTATTAGTATAAAAATAAAAAGATTTACTATAGCTATGTATTTAAATCATTTAGCCTTATACCTAAAAGAATTACAATGGAATTACAAAAAAAGAATAAAAAGAAGTACTGAGCATATCACCAGTTAAACCAACCGACATTAAAGTACACTATAAGAATCCAATAAATGAAATTTTATACCAACAAAGTTGGGGATTGGACTCAATATGAAAGTACAAAACTGGAAAACATGATTATGCCAAGTTCACACCTGACGTGCTTCTGGCAGCAGAAGCAGCTGGTTTACATGCAAAGCCTATGGTTGACGCGTATCATGGTGCATCAAAAGGTCCTGGATCAGCAGGAGCAGCTCATCTTGACACATTTGAGCAGCTGAAGCAGGGCCTCAAGAGTTTCTGAGCATGAGGTACGTGACGTGCTTCACAAGCAACAGATGTTGAAGTTGAAAAATCTGACTTTTTGCTGCTCGACGAGCCCCATTTACCAATCAGAGAAGCTGATCTGGGAGCTGGTAGGGAGACAGACACAGCAATGCTGATGCAGAGAACTATAATCACTCCCCTAAAACACCTTATAAACGCCTAAATTAACTTAAAATGCCAAAACCTGCTGGAAAAATATGTTTGCTTTTATTATCCTGGTTCTTGCAGTTTGTCTAAACATATCTGAAAAACACTACCATCTAGTTCCAGCTGCAACAAAGTAGGAGGAAAAACCACATGAGTCGACCAACCTTGAGGTAGCTGCTGTTGCTGGATTCCCAATGATAGCACACCGCCGGAATATGAGGTCTAAGCACCTCTAAGGGTGAAATAATATTTCAAGGCACAGGCGATGTTTTTAGGTGGATTTACTTACTTAAAAATAGGGTTGCACCGATTCACTTTTTTCACCTCCGATACGATACACGCAGTGGTCTCCAACCCTGGTCCTCAAGATCTACTGTCCTACAGATTTTAGATGCATCGCTGCTTCAACACAGCTGAATCAAATGAATGGCTTGAAAAGGTAATCAATCATTTGATTCAGCTGTGTTGAAGCAGAGATGGATCTAAAATCTGTAGGACAGTAGATCTTGAGGACCAGGGTTGGAGACCACTGCGACACAGGTATTTGAAGTTTAATGTTGGCCAATACCGATACCAAAAACAGCACTGAATTATTACCTAAAAATGGTTTTATTGTGTGAAAAAAACAGATCATTCTTCTGTGCATATGATTTGATTCCCCTTTTCTCAAAAAAAAAAATAAAAAAATTAGGAAACAACCTTAATATAAATGTTATGATTCATTTATTTATATCTGACTTGGTCAACATGTAAAAAAAAGTGTCATTATCATTATCAAGTATCACCTCTGTGATTTTTTTGGCCTGTATACTGTTATATAAAAAAATTTCACTTCTTTCCTTTGCTTCCATCAAAGTCAGCTGCTTCCTGCTGCATTCCTTTTTGTTTGTAGAGTCCGATAATCTCAGCATGTTCCTTGTTATGAAACTTCTAGAGGTATTTCATTAAGTTGGTGGTGTTATAGTTTGAAGATTTAACACCGCCCCCTCAGAACATTTCTGCCACAAATAGATCTTTTCGCTCGCTCAATCATAAACAATATGGCCGTGTTGTTTTGTTGCGCTGCCGCATGAGGGCAGAGCATAGCATAGTTGGAATGAATAGATCGGCCTCTATATCGAGTCAATTGTCACCGATACCGATCTAGTTTTTTTTCTTTATATCTGGACCGATACCAATAAAAATATCGGATCGGTGTATCCCTACTTAAAAACATATTAAAACAACTTTTTACCCACTTATAACAGCAAATATAGCAAAATTTATCTCTGCCATTGAACCCAGGAGCAGCAGAAACATCAGATGCATCTGTACAGTTTACTGGACGCGCTTCAGGAGAATCAAAAATGCTCTAGAAGTGCGTCGGACCTTAGTGTGTACAAGCATCAAAAATGAAGCAGAAGGTGCTTCTTTGCTGCAAAAAGCGCATCCAGTGTGAACGTAGAAAAAAACTTTGTGATTAAGTGCTTTAATAGGCTATAAAATGTAACCATTTAAAAACCCCAAAACAACATCCAAAATGTATATTTCAGTCTTTTCTATTTTTTTTTGTTAGTGCCTTTTGTCTTGTTCTTCTCAATTTTGTTCTGGTCACCGTGAAATGTTAGGAAAGATTAATATTAATATACGTACAATAAAAAAGACAAAACTTTGAAAACAAATCGTTTAATATCAAAAATGTGAACAGCAACAGTTTTTTAAAAAGAAGAATTTACAAAGACATAGTATAAAATTCTTAAAATAACCACACACGAACAATGTTAGGAGGACAATTTTAAAAGGAGACGACAGGCTTTTTAAAAGCCTCAGAATACTGTTGTAAAACATGTAAAAAGCTTTTAAGAATACTTCTATATTTCTTGGGCAAAGTGTCCTAAAACATAAAGTCCAACATGCTGAGATATCCCACCTCACTGCTGGGTGGGAAGGTGTCTCAGCCCCTCTACTATAAGTCATCAATACACGGCAGCCAGAAAGACTGTGGAGGAAAAAACAGCAACATCAAAACAGTAAAGATTAACATGAATAGTAAAGAAAGAAGCACTTAGCCCAGCAGTTTCATGTAATATATTTGCTCTCACCATGTTTGTGCATGCGCTGGCAAATGTCATGTATCTGGGGTTAAACTGTAGACCGTTGATAGGTCCTGGGTGTTTGCCATCCAGCACGGCCACCTTCATCCCACTTTCAGTACTCCAAACATGAACTCGTCCATCCTCTGAACCTGCACAACATAAGATAGACTCTGTATAAACCGCCTGCCAAGGGTAGTCAAACTCGTTTAACCTTTACACATATTGATTTGTGAAAACTACGAACTTAAATGGTCGAAAACAAAGGATTAGGTTAGAAAATAGAACCCACAGCCTAAAAGAGCATAACATCTCCCAGAAAACTGCTTATTTAAGCAAGTTTAGGACGGACAGCCATGAGGTTCATTGTAAGTGAGGAGGAGCTGGAGATCCACAGCTCAGGTGGAAGGATTTGCTGATAGGACCAAAATTAGTGTGCCTCAAGCCATTTACGACACACAGCATGTAAAATATAAATACACTGTTTGGTCTACTACATATCCAAATGATTCACATAGAGAACAGTACCACCAAACATCACCCTGAACACACCATCTGTATGGTGAAACATGGGAGTGGCAGCATCATCCAATAAGGGTGTTTTTCATTAGAATAGAATAGAATAAAATGAAATAGAAAATCTATTTATTGTCCCAGAATGGGAAAATCCTGGTGTTTAAAAGATTATAGAAAAAAATGGTCCCACAAATATGGACCTTAGAAAAAATTATAAGAATAACATAATAGTGAAGAGATAAACAATTAAATACTGTACTTTAAAGTGTTTATAAATATAAAAACTGTTCACCTGGAGAATATGGATATTTTTATAGTAATTGACATTTGAAAATAGCAGCAACATCAGAGATGTGCAAAAATAACAGCAGTATGTTATTTAACTGACTAAATGACTAAGCATGAATGTAACAACTTATTGAGGTTACTGGGAACAGTGGTGGTTATAGAGTCTTACAGCTGCTGGGAGGAAAAATCTGTGATCTGTGTGCATTTAGGGTGCAGCAGTCTGTCACTGAGGGAGCTCTCCAGTTCTATAACAGCTTCATGCATGGGGGGGGGGACATTATCCAACAGAGGTGTTAATTTAGTTAGGATCCTTTTGTTTCCCACCTCATGCACTGAGTCCAGAGGGCATCCAATCACAGAGCTGGCCTTCCTGAACAGTTTATCCAGCCGCTTTCTCTCAGCTACAGATAACCTACCATTACAAGGGAAGCTGACCTGAACTAATAGGAGGATGAATGGAACTTGATATATGGCATGACGGAGATTGCAAAGGTTTGTGAACCAGGGTGGAGATTAAACCTCCAGCGGATGGCCTAGTCAAAGCCCGGATGTTAATCTGATAAAGAGTCTGAGGGAAGATTTTAAAAAATGAAACAAAGCAACACAAAAAAACTGATCAAGTGCACCCTTCTTCACAGCTTGTTATAAAATTACAAAATTAATAAATGATTTAACCAGATGTATAAAGCCCCAGATGTTCTTCATCTGAGAGGAGCAGAAGAAAAACGTATTTAGCTTACCAATCATGACAAACTTTGAGTCTGGTGTGAAGGAGGCCTCCAGGGAGATGCCTTTACTGTTGTTATAACCCTGAAATTAGGTAATAAAGTCCTTGAGAAAATTAAAAGTCACTATATTAATGTCTAAATACATATCCTTTAGCACATCTGTGTTTCTGTGTCTTACTGAAAAAGTGTGCAGCACTGATCCACTAAAGGCGTTCAGGATGCGGACAGCACCTCCATTGGTGCAAATAAGAATAAGCTTTCCATCGTTACTGAATTTCAGTCCAGTCCAGTCGCAGGTCCGATTTAATCTGGTCTCAAAACATGCAAAGGGACCCTTAAAGACACAGTAGTATCGCCGATGTCATTAGTCACAGCAGCAGCATTTATTTTTCTAGGGTCAGATCACACATCTCACAATGATTTGCACCTTGTCAAAAGCACGGATGTCGTACAGTTTGATAGCCTGGGATTCCACTCCTGCTGCAAATACCAGTCCATCTGGGTCAAAGGAGCACACAGGTTTCCCCAGAGGGTCAGTCAAACCCTGAGACACACAAAGCAACACAGAAAAGACAAAAAAATTAATATAACACCAGATCTTTGATCTTATTCTTGTTTTTATTATTGACGACCACTGGCCTGTTGTAAAGGACTACATGCGAAGCTTGAGCTAAACAGTCTTACTTGGCAATCGGGGGAACGCAGATCCCAGATGCGGATAGTCTTATCCAAAGAGCTGGAGATGAATGTCTCATCCACCGGAGACATGGATAGTGCAGTTACCCTGATTAGACAAATAAAGCTTACTTTGATCAGTGTGAAGGAAACTGTCAGGTTACATTGAAAATAAACAAGCTTAGATAATAAACAGTTTCAGAATATCGCCCATAAAAACTGCTTTTATGAAAGAGTTATGAGGTTTGCAGAAAATGCCAAAAAAAAAAAACTATTACTGGCGTTCATTCAAAAGTACAAAATAAGTTATCTTTACAAAATTTGCTGATAAAAATATTACAGAATGAATATTATTAAATTAAAAACTTCCTCCTACCAACAAAGTGAAAGAAAAAGGTACATATATATATATATTTTTTTTACATTGGCAAAAGTTATCAATGAGAAATGTGCTTGAAGACATTAGTGACATGGGTATTTTATGAAGTTTATGTGAAAGACCAACATAAAAAGTAAACATAACCGCACATTGTTACACCCCCTCCACGAGGAACCATGGAGGTGGCCAGGCTCAGACTGGGTACGATTTTCAGCCCTGGCATTTTTCCATCTACATCAGCCCACTTATGTCCACACTCACATCTGCAGGGTTGCCAGATGTCACTGACACACATTTTCCAGCCAAAAAAAAAAATTTCATAAACTGTCTGGATATACGAAATCACGCCCAGTTTGAACCAAAGTCTAATGATCTTTTAGGCCAAACCACTAAAGAAAAATATTTTTTACCCATAGACGGCCATCCTAAACAGCCAAAACATCCCAACCTGGCAACAATGCACATAAGATGGGAAACGTTAGCATTTAAGGGCTGGTTATACTCCTGCAGCAGTGTGTCGCAGTGAGCTTGACGCAGACATTTTTGATTTGTGCCCAATATTGAAGCGTGGTCTGCGCTAAATGCTGTGGGTCTAAATACGGCCAAGGCGCTGAGGAAGTGGGGGCGAGTTTGTCCAACAACAGAGGGACATGAGGGCAAAAAAGAGCAGGAATCCAGGTGGAAAAAGGCTCCCAGCGTTCTCACACACCTCGCTCTTCTAGCTGGTCCAACTTCTCGAGTTGTTTTCTTTAATTTCGGTCATAAAAAAAAAAAAAACTCCTGTCTGCAGCACTGTCTGACCTATAATTTGGGAGGTGCAGCATAGTGTCTGCAGAGGGGACATCTGTTTGTTCACTGCGACACCTACGCAGACAACCTAGTTTCGAAGTATAAATCAGCCCTTAGATGCAAATCCCCATCATGCACCGCAACATAAATTTGCAAAATATTCAAACACAAATTTGCCAAATATAAGAGGAACATTGTAGCCTGACGTAGTCCGACTCAATTCTAGTCAGAATATGAGTCTGATACTGCTCCATAGAGCTGTGATTATGGGGCGTGTTTCGAACGAACCAGGAAAAAAATGCCTCTGCACTCAGTTGGATAGACCTACAACCAATAAGAGCAACGGAGTGCGTGACGTATGTTAAGCAAGGCATAGTTGTTGTCCACAAAAATCAAAGCGTGCAGTTTCGCTTTTCTCTGTTCCTATTTTAAAATTAATTTGCTGTCGATATCTTCTAGAACAGACCTAATAGCAGAATCTACTCACCCAAACTCTCCAGTGGCAGCCATTATTGTTGTCACCCTAGCGCGCTTTGGTCACGTGGTTGATTACGTTACTGTTGATCATCTGTCCATCATCGTATAAAGTCCGCCCTGACAATTTGATTGGATCGCCTGACAGTGGGCTTTAATACTCGCGCTACTATGGAGCAGAGCCAGACCGAACTTCCCCGAACTCAAACCTTGTGGGCGGGACTAAGTTCTGACTGGCACCCAGGCTAGGAACATTGTAATTTGTTTTAAAGAAAGCATTTTATTATAATTTACTCTTTTGCAAGGATTTTACAGTTTGAAGAAATAGAAAATGACACCATATGCCAACCGTCACAAGGATGTGCATGACAAGGAAGGGCTATATATACTGCATGCATCATTAAGGTAGTTAACATTGTATTACTTCTTGAGCTCACAGGTAGGTGCTTCAGCCGGAGAATAACGGGCTGGTTATACTCCGGCAGCAGTGTGTCGCAATGAGCTTGACGCAGACATTTTTGATTTATGTTTAATATTGAAGCGTGGTCTGTGCTATACGCTGTGGCTAGATATGGCTGAGGCGGTGAGGAAGTGGGGGCGAGTTTAGTCCGACAACGGAGGGACATGATGTTGAAAAAGAGCAGGGATCCAGGTGGAAAAATGGTCCCAGCGTTCTCACACACCTCGCTCTTCTAGCGGGTCAAACTTCTCGAGTTGTTTTCCTCAGTTTTGGTCATAAAACCAAAACAAGCCGGCCTCCTGTCTGCAGCACTGTCTGCGGTCAGTTACAATTTGGGAGAGGTGCAGCGGAGTGTCTGCGGAGGGGGCTGGGACGCCTTTTTGTTCACTGCGACACCTACGCAGAGGACCTGGTTTCAAAGTATAAATCAGCCTTAAGTGTCTGGGCCGGTATGATTTAAGGAGGGCCAACCCTCGCACACTGAAATTAGGACCGGCCCACCGGGCAAATTCCCGGTATCACAGATTACCAGTCTGAGCATTGAGGTGGCAGTATAATGGTTTGTTTACAGCACTGAAAGAGAGAAGGTGGTCAAAGTTGTTGGAGAGGGAGTTATATTTGTAACTTGAAGCAGAACATTAAAGCTAAACAGACAGATTGAAGTTGAACCGATTGTTAAAATGAACAAGCCAAAGCCTTGATCTGGATCCAATTTGAAACAAGAGTTTTGTGGTTGTAACTTGACAAAATGTGAAAAAATAGGTAAAAAATTTTTATCAAAGCAACAAATATTAGTTACCTTGCAGAGTGACCGGGGAAATATCGGATAAACTTGTTGTCAGTAAGCGACAGATATCTAATTGTATCTGTAAGACACCAAGCAAACTCAGCTTTCCTGAAATTCCCACATATCTGCTCCCTGTGGCGATAACAATCAGCTGTTTACCATCCAA
Organism: Cyprinodon tularosa; assembly: GCF_016077235.1. Taxonomy (NCBI): domain Eukaryota; kingdom Metazoa; phylum Chordata; class Actinopteri; order Cyprinodontiformes; family Cyprinodontidae; genus Cyprinodon; species Cyprinodon tularosa. Next base: position 1,291,187 of record NW_024038375.1, on the reverse strand, counting down.
TTTGTTGGAGCTGAAGACCACATTCTTGGCCTCCCCGTGTGTGAAGCGGATCAGATCTACTCCATACTTCTTGCTGTACAGAGTCCTGGACGGTCTAAAGTGGAACACACCACAAATAATTTACTATATTTACAAATGTGTTGTTTTGAAGCACTGAACTGCCCACTCACTTTCCCTCCTGGATGTCATATAAAACAATACAGTCGTCGTTGCCACTTGAAACGGCGTGTTCACCATTGGCGCTGTAGTGGACACAATTTACTTTTTCTGAATGATATCGGTGGATTCTGGCGACTTTAAAACTCCTCAGGAGGCTGTCTGAGATCTTCATCGCAGCTGCTGGTTAAAAACATCCGAACTCACACAGCGAGATGTTCTTTGTGCTTGACTTATATTTAGCTTAAAATCTTAGTTAAAATGAGTTACATTGCATGTATATTTAACGCTGTTATACAAATATAACTGCTTATGTTTTGGTTAACAGTACTGCCACTACCCGATCCGTCCCGGAAGCACGATCCGTTCTGCGCGTGCGCCATCAGCTCATTTGCGCATGCGCATCCAGATATACATCCGGGTCTTCTTCGTTTATTTTGTAAAAAAGAAAAAAATAAATAAATGACGTTTTCCCTCCACAGAAATATTAAACGTTCTAAAATATATTGTGTTAAAAGTTAATAATGTATTTCCTGACAAAAAAAAGATGCCTTAAAATCCTTTCTGTTTATTTTATTTTATTATGTCATAGAAATTTACATGAAAAAAAGAAAATACTCTCAGAGAGGATGGCAAAGGTGTACATTACAATTTAAAAAACCCCTGAAAATTAAACTAACAAGCAGGGGATTTATCTTGGCAAATATTCAAATCAAACATAGAAAGAGCCACAGAAATATATATAAAAAAAGGTGGATGCACTTATTTTTCATTTTTTAAAATCTTTTTAAGAGAAGAAAAATAGGTTTTAAAGTCATTAATAAACCAATGAAAGGAAGGTTTATAATTTCTCCATTTAGCACGGTGGATATGATATTTACCCAACAGCAGGATTGTCAATATACATCATTAATCTTTAAAGAAATCAAATCTTTCAACTATTTCCAGAAGCGATGTGGAGTAGGACACAGGTAAAACATATGTTCAACGGTTTCACTATTATTATTACAAAAGGAACATTGATCCTCCTCAAAACCAAATCTTTTTCTTAAAAATTCTGCCACAGGATAAATTTTGTTTATAACTTTAAAATGTGTTTCTTTGACTTTAGGTAGAATAGGCCATTTAACAAATTTTGAGAATGCATTATCAACTGTATCTGAACTAACAGGAATATATCTCTTCCAAGTAAATCTATTATAATCATGAAATTTTCTTGCTTTAAAAAAACTGTTAATGAATTTATTATTGCATTTTTTTTTATTAAACAGATAGCATTGTGAAATCAATCAACTGGGCAATATTGGTGGGTAATTATTATATAACCTAGAATTTTTAATCAATTGAATTAAAGGCAGTGGAATAGATTTACACAGTTTGTTATACTTTTTTAGAGAACAGGGAGTGTTGGCCTTGTGGTTAGAGAAGTGCGCTAGTGTTGAAGGTTGCAAGTACCTGGTTCAATCCCCACAGCCTCCACTTTGGGTCTTTGAGCAAGACCCTTAACTGACACACTGCTCCCTGGGCGCTGCACAGTGGCAGCCCACTGCTGCCCACAGGGGATGGGTTAAATGCAGAGAGTTAAATTCTCCATTATGAGATCAATAAAGTTCAGTTTCTATTTCTAAAAATGGTGGATTTTTTAGAAACTGAACTGTATTTATTCTGTTGTTTAAAGCAGCAAAAAGATTATATACATATAAAAAAGGTCAATTGAACTGAATTGTAAAAAGACACAAACATATGACATAGACACATGTATACACATTACATAAACATATTTCTGGCACTATTGAAACCCCATACATAATTCTAACCTTTCAAAAAATAAAAATAAAAAAGGACAGTGTCCTGTATTTAAATTTAAGTTGGAAACTGAGGACCTTGTGTTAAAACACATCTTAACTGTTCCAGTCGCAATGCAGACCTATTATCATGTGGGATAATGGGTCAGGGTTGGTGAGAAACCTCGGCTTTCATCCTAGAAAAATATTTGGCTTCAAACATGAGAAAATATAATCTTTTAAACAAGCTTAAATCCTGCGGCACAGCTGATAAGTGTGCTACATGTTTTTTTTTTTGTTTCACTTAAAGTCACACAACAATATATAAACAAACAAATAAATATGCCAGGGGGTATGTCACAATAAACAAGTACAGTTAGGAGGAAAAAAAACATGCAATTAAGTGCGCTACATGTTGGTATCAATCAAGTGAGAATGCTTTTACTTTGAAAAGTAAAGTACAACCCGGGTGTGATTTACGAACGTTTCCTGTCGAAGGAAAAGTTGTGTTGTTCTCATCATGTGTTACAGTTCTCACGCTGAAGAATGATGAACTGCTATAAAACAGCAGCCACTGTGGGGGACCACATGTTTTTCTCCCTGTTTAAATCCCGGACAATAAACCGCAGGCTCCCGAACACAAAGCCTTTCCTTAGCCGGAGTCAAAGCCAGGCGGCGGAGTCCTCCTCAGAGGCGTCCCCAGGTCAGCACACCGCTGATAAACCCCGCCTGAGAGCCATTGACCTTGCCCGAAAGGTCCGACAGGAGAAGGCGAGGACTCGGACAGAGCAGACAGAGCCTCCAGTGTCCGCCATGCAGCAGAGGGTGATGGAGCTGAAGCGGTTCAGTCTGCAGCTGCAAAACGTCCACCCAAACGTGTTGGCCAAACACCTGCACAAAAACCTGCTATACCAGGATAAAGATGTGGTGATTATCAACAAACCCTATGGCGTCCCCGTCAGAGGTAAACTAAGGTGGCTTAAAGAAAGAAAATCAGGAAATGTTTATAGTGTGTTTTTGTTAAAATGTAATTGCATGTATGTGTTTATAAGATTTCAAATTTGGACTGATAATAAACTCTCTTTCAGAGGACTCAGGCGTTACCTCCATCACATCTGTGCTTCCTGTTCTCTCTAAAATGCTGGATGGACTGAAGGTGAAGAATGACTCCAACCTTCTGCCCTGCCTGAGTCTGGAAAAGGATTCAACAGGAGTTCTCCTGCTGGCCAGGAGCGAAGCAGCAGCAGAGAACATCCTGGACCTGAGCAGAAATAACCAGCTGGAGAGGAGATATTGGTAAGTAGTGAGACTTATGAAGGTATTTAAGGAATGCACCATTTAAAATGTGTTAGTTTTGATCAGCTGGCCTGCTCTTCTCAGGGTGATCACTGTTGGAGTTCCTGTTCCATCTGAAGGGTTGATTGATATCCCCATCATTGAAAGAGAAGTTTCAAGTCCTCAGCCTCATTTCAAGGTGATTATTATCCAGTTTGGATTATTTGTATTATCACAATGCTGTGAAGACTAATCAGAGGGACTAAAAGCAGATAAAAATGGACTTTGAAAAGTAAAACTCAGTTTAGCATTAATAAGCAATATGTTCCCAACATTAACTGCAAAACTGACAGCTTTACTTTTTTCTTATCTGTGATAAAAGACAGACAGATAACAAAATGAACATGTCCTGCTACTCCTAAGTTAGGGTGCTAAAAATAGGATAACACAAGTTATTTTAAGCATATTGGTTTACATGTTGAAAATAAACAAGTGAAATGGGTATATATTTGTTTTTTATTATGTTTCCTAATAATTCTGCACAGTAATATTTACCTGCACACACAGACGTCCTCATACAAATCTAAAAAAAAAAAAAAGCACATCAATTTCCAAAAATATGAAACTTTGATATTAAGGAGTCTTTTGGATTAATTGACAACACAATTGTGGTGCAATAATAAAAATAATCCTCAAAAATACAACTTGCCTAATAATTCTGCACTCAGTATACGTTTTGATACAGAAATGAATGAATTTTACTGAATGTTTATTCCAGATTACGTTTTGGCCTCAGAATGGCAACTGAGCAGTAAAATTTTTTCTTTCTTGGTCTGATCACAAAAAGTTATGATGGATTAAGTACATTATTACCAGTTTATTTTTAATATGACTAAGCACACATGAATATGAAAACACAGTAGAGCGTTACCCTCTACTGTGTTTTCATATTCAGTTAACCGTTTTGTTCTGGCGGGCTCTTAACTTTCATAACATCTCCTTTCAGATGACCCTGAGTCCGCTTTACAGAATGAATGAAGCCGGCGAGAAGCTCACCAAAGTCAGAGGTCACCGGCAGGCCCATCCTGCAGTCACCAAGTACAGAGTATTGGACAGCAGCTATGGCTGCAGCCTTGTTGAGCTCCAGGCTTTGACAGGTTACATATCTTACATACACTTATCTTCTTCCAGATCAGTTTTAGTTTCCTTCAGGGCTCCTTTTTCCACTTTCCCTGTTTTCCTTCATCCACAGGGGTTAAGCACCAGATGCGGGTGCATATGGCGTATGCTTTGGGATGTCCCATCCTTGGAGATCATAAATATTCCCACTGGAGCAAACTGGCACCACAGGTGAAACATGTATATTACTTACCACAGGGTGCAATGGGGGAGGGCAACACAAAGACACATGGAAAAGGAGGCATGGGTGAATTTCTCCCTTTGCTGTTTCATTCCCTGATCTGTCGTCCCCATAAATCAAAGAAGCCTCAGACGTAACATTTCATCTTAACCAAATGTTTTATGTAATTTTCCATGATCTTTGTGGGTATATTATTGATCTAATCTATATTTAGATTGAAAAAAAGTGAATGATCTGTCATATTTTAAAAGAGTCAGAAGCCTCGAACAGGGATCCTAACCAGAATCATTAGAAATCAGTGCAAAAGAATGTCATGCAAAAATAACAGTTTGCTTTGAATATTTACTAATAAATACGTTTTTATGCGACTTCATCAAACTCAGAAATATAAAGATAAATGAATGCAAAATGGTTGAATACAAAGGATCCTTAAAGGAATAGTACACCCAAAACATGATTAGCCTTCATTTTCTACTCACCCCCATGCTGAACAAAACTCTGGAGTACTTTTTTGATATCTCAAATGCATCTGGAGATCTGGGAGGCTTCTTGCCGTCTGCTGACATTCAAATAATGGAGGTCTATGGTGACCGAGACAGAAAGGTCCATAAAAGTCCACAAAAACGTGTCAATATTCCTCCATACTGCTCGTCCAATGTAATCCAAGTGTCCTGAGTGGGTAGCGTCCATAATTTACTCGAAACGAAGTCATTTAGAATGTTTTTAGAGCCTAAACAGTAGTGTATAGGATTTCCTAATAGCGCCCCCATGCGCGCTCACGATTCTACGGAAGCCGGCAGACCAAACCAGCGCATTCAGCTCGGCAAAGAACTCATGCTCTTCCTCAACACTGAAGTCCTCAGACATTTTTCTTTCGTTGTTTCTTTCTTTGCACAGGTAAACAGCACATTTCTTCTTCTACGCTTGCATTATCGGCAGAGCAGACGCTGAATGCGCACTTTCTTCCGGTTTGGTCTGCCGGCTTCCGTAGAATCGTGAGGGCGCATGGGGGCGCTATTAGGAAATCCTATACACTACTGTTTAGGCTCTAAAACATTCTAAATGACTTCGTTTCGAGTAAATTCTGGATGCTACCCACTCAGGACACTTGGATTACATTGGACGAGCAGTATGGAGGAATATTGACACGTTTTTGTGGACTTTTGTGGACCTTTCTGTCTCGGGCGCCATAAACCTCCATTATTTGAATGTCAGCAGACAGCAAGAAGCCTCCCAGATCTCCAGATGCATTTGAGATATCAAAAAAGTACTCCAGGGTGTTGTTCAGCATGGGGGTGAGTAGAAAATGAAGGCTAATCATGTTTTGGGTGTACTATTCCTTTAAGTGAGGGTTAGAAAGGAGGGATTGAGTGTGTCAGTCAATACAAAAAAGTCCTAATCAGTTTTACCAAAAATATTTTCTGACACTGCAGTGAACTTTTAACATGACACTTATACATGTAGATTGGCTAATTTCTAAGCTTTCATTTAGCTGTGTGCCTCACTAAAACCTAACGAAAACATCAGCTTCATGTTGTTTAAGATTAAATTTCTCCCCGTTTCACATTTTGTCATTTAATAATTAACTTCAGTCTGATAATGGAGGTCGCTTCTATGTACATCTCAGTGAATTAAAATACAAAAATATGTTAAGCAATTCTGTTAGAAATCATAATCCATTACAGAGAAATATCCAGAATCATATAGATGCTAAAGGTTAATAGTTGGCTGAAAACTAAATCCTAAACATTACTTATAGAAACAGAAATGTCAGCATTCTGATGATGGTCTACCCAGTTTAATTTCCTTTTACATCAATTCCAGCAGTAATGCAACATCACACCGAGGCCAGGAGCCATAATAGTAACGCTGGTGGCTTTGTTTACGGGCTTTAGCTTATCTGCATTGTTGGTTCTGGTGTCTCTTCTCTTCCTCCTGACGATACTTGTTGAAAACTATGGAGTTCCGGTTGGACCAACTCCATCTATAAAATTAAATGGGGATCGTTGTCAAGCTTTTAAGCAGATAGCAGCATTAGGGTGTTGGAAAATTCCCCTGCAATTATACACTATTCAAAAAAAATAAAGAACATGTAAACAATACAACTTTAATTAAATCAAACTCAAAAAATAAAACTGTCCACTTAGGAAGCAACACTGATACTGATTGACAATCACAAGCTGTTGTACAGATGGAATGGAAAACGAAAAAAAAGAAATTATTGGCAGCTAGCATGATGCTCAACCAGGGAGTGGTTCTGCAGGTAGGCACCACAGACCAATTCTCAGCACCTATGCTTTCTGGCTGATGTTTTGGTCACTTTTTTATGTTATTGGTGCTTTCACACTCGTAGCATGAGACAGAGTATACCCACACAAGCAGCTCCTCCAGGATGGCACATCATTGTTAGTTGTGGCAAGAAGGTTTGCTCTGTCAGTGTAGTGTCAAGAGGCTGGAGGTGCTACCAGGAGACAGGCCAGTAGACCAGGAGATGTGGAGCAACCCGCTACATCTGCCTTTGTGCAGAGAGGAACAGTAGGAGCACTGCCAGAGCCCTGCAAAATGACCTCCAGCAGGCCACAAATGTGCATGTGTCTGCACAAACTCTTAGAAACCAACTCCATCGGGATGGAATGAGGGCCTAACGTCCACAACTGGGGATGGAGCTTATAGCCCAACGCTGTGCGGGATGTTTGGCATTTGCCAGAGAACACAAGGATTGGCAAATTTTGCCACTGGCACCCTGTGCTTTTCACAGATGAAAGCAGGTTTACACTTAGCACATGTGAGAGATGTGCCTGAGTCTGGAGACACCATGGAGAGTGATCTGCCGCCTGCAACATCCTTCAGCATGACCAGTTTGGATCCTGGGTCAGTAATGGTGTGGAATAGCATTTCTTTGGAAGGCCGCACAGCCCTCTATGTGCAAGCCAGTGGTAGCATGACTGCCATTAGGTACCTCAGACCCCTTGAAAGACCTTATCTGGCTGGAGCGTGTCAGCAGTTTCTGCAAGATGAAGGCATTGGAGCTATGAACTAGCCCACCTGTTCTCCAGACCTGAATCCCGTTGAGCACAGCTGTGATGTCATGTTTGGATTCATCCATCAACATCGCCACGGACTGTCCAGGAGTTGGCGGATGCTTTAGTCCAGTTCTGGGAGGAGATCCCTCAGGAGACCACCTGGCACCTTATTAGGAGCTTGCCCTGGTGTGGTTGGGGTGGAGGCCACACACAATACTGAGCCTCATTTTGACCTTTTTTAAGCACATTATATCAAAGTAGGATCAGCTTTTAGTGTGTTATTCTACTTTAATTTTGTCTGTGGCTCCAAATCCAGGCCTCCATTGGTTAATACATTTGATTTCCATTGATTATTGTGGATTTTGCTGTCGGCACATTCAACTTTGGACAGAACAAACTATTCAATGAGTATTTCATTCATTCATATCCATGAGGTGTTATTTGAGTTGGCTTTATTTTTTTTAAGCAGTGTATTTTTGCTGAAACATAGTGGACTGACTTCAGATAGTATGGCTTTCTAAATCTTCATTGTGGGAACTTCAAATTGGGCTCAAATCAATGTGGATTGTGTGTCTTTCCTTTCTTCAGAAAATGAGACTTATATCCAGATAAAATGCAAAATTAACTTCTATTTGAAAGTCACTTATGTCTGATGTGGTTCTAGGGTAACTCAAAGAAATTATGACAGCTGACCTTGATGCAACTCGGGTAGCTCTCCCTGAAATGCTTTTAACAAGCTTTAAAATCCTGTATAGTTGTCACTTCTGAATGTGCACCTTTCCACTCACCATTAACGGTTGGATACCACAGCCTATTTATTTCTACAATGACCTATTTGTGTCTTAACATTAAGCCACAATGAGCTGATTTAGGGGTTAAAACATTCTGTGACTTAAATGTAAAGAGTTGCATCATATTTTAAATACATTTTCCTTCAAGTACACCTATAGAAAGCAGGTAATTTGTTGAACTTCTAATAAGGCCTGGACTTCCTTTCTTCCATCACTCAAATTGCTAAATTTTTGGTCTACAGAAATTACCAGAAGGTGTACTGAAAAAGCTCGGACTGGAGCAGACCAAGAGCCGCCACCTTCCTCTTCATTTGCACGCTCGCCATCTGGTGCTGCCAGGTCACAGCGGGTCTGACGTCAGCACTTCCTGCCCCCTGCCCAAGTACTTCATAAAGACACTGAACAGACTAAGGTTAACATTTCCAGAGGACAAAAATAATAAATAATCCCTCTATGTCCAGAGACAGCTGGCATAAATGGTAGGCTGCTGAATAAAGAGTAACCAACCATTTAAACTAAATGGGGACTTGTATCAGAATTAATCTGAGTTTTTTTTTTATAGGCGTTCAATAAGAGAATGCTTTTTGTTTGTGTCATCCAATGTAACATTTTCCAAATAAAGTGGGTGTGTTAAGTGTTACTGGAGTTTATTAACTCAAAGCTACCGTAATAATTGTATAGCACTGTATTTTCTATATGATTTGCATCAATCAAAATACAATGTTTCCATCTGGTTCTCCTTTTTAATGTCCTACTATACACACATACATGAAGGGCTGAAGATGGCAAAATATTTGATAGTTATCTAACTGAGGGGTTAAGTCTAAATAATTACAATAAAATATTGGATCCTGTTGAAAATTGACAAGCTATAAGTAGAAGTAAAAAAACAAAACAAAAAAAAGGACAAAGGCACACATTCTTCTGACTTAATCATATTCATACATTGTTTAAATTGCTGTCAGAATACAAAAACTGAGCAATCATCCCTGTAATTATGAGTTGCAATCTATCATAGTGAGAGCTTGAAGAAAAGTAAGACTTGAATAAGATGTTTAAGATTGAATAATTTGGTATGATGTTGATAAGAGGTCTACAGGAAGAAAAAAAACCAAACTCGTCCACCTCTGCACGTGAATGTCACACTTCAGCAGCTGGCTCTGCTCAAAGGTTAGAGTTTCCAACCCCATCAGATGAGAACTAGCAAATGCAATCATACTGCTCTGCTAAGAAGAAAATGATTGTTTCAGAGGATGCCCCGCTTTATTAGATGACATACAGTCTGGATAGGTACTGCATAGTCAAGTCCAGCCAGTTCTTCCCTCTTAGCTCGAGCTTTCAGGAGCGGTGCCAATGATCTCCTGGATCTCTCGGACTACGATGATGCGAGAAAGCATTTGCTCCACCTGCTGACTAGAGAGCGGCTGAGACGAGTACCACATGGGGCTGTTTGGCGCCACAACAGGCTCAGGCGTCATGTAGTAGGCGTCACTGCGCCCTTTGACGCTTTGGGGGCTGGGAAATAAGAGAAGGTTAAGTTTGCTTTCAGACAACGACCAGAATGCATCTAGGCATTATGATAGGATTAGAGAGCTGCTCACCATTTGAAGAGGTAAAAGTCGTAAAGTTTAATGGGACAGCGAAGAGGGTTCTCAGGATCTTCTATCTGCTCTTCATACATGTCGTCAGTTCCTGAAAGGACACATAACACAACAGATGCTTAAAATCCTGATTCCCTTTTCGGGTTTTAGCATTGCCTACATTTGTGTACAAAGCATCCGGCTATAGTAATTGGGTTTTTAACAATCAAACAGCACCACACTGAGGCTGGCCCTCCAGTCAGCGGCGTAGTAAATGGCTGTTTGACAGTTGCTGACAAATATATAATTCAAATGGAAAAATATATGTTTAAAGGCATTTAAATAGCATACACCTAAAGGATCTTAGGTCCATCTCAAATCCCCAAAGTTGCAGGAACTCAAATATGAATGGCTATTTTAATTGATTCTAAAAGCAACACTAACGTTTAGCCACTAGGAACACTAGACCTGTAACTTCCAGGTTAAGTGCCTCTAAAAGCAATTGGCAACACCGCAGTGTCACAAAATTAAACAGTTTCCTTCAGTGTTTTGGAAAGTGATATCAGACCACTTTGGAGCAGTAGACTGAGAAGTCATGGAGTTAGTAGTAAAAACCAGGCTGTATCCACCCCTCTAGATTTAATCCTATCCAAGGGAACCAAAGATATGACTGATCAGGTCAGCGTCACATGTTTTAATCCTAAAAAACAACCTTTAGCTGAGTTAGCTCCCATGTTTAAGGGGAGCTCAGATCACAATAAAGTGGTGCTCTTGGTCACATGACCCATTCAGTGATGGACCAGACCCTCTGAAGCTACATAGATGAGTTTTGTGAAGATCAGCTTGACAGATAATTGATATGCACCAAACAAAAAATAGATAATTTTATACCTCTGAAATTAAGCCAATTCTTGGGACAAAAACGTACACAGTTCTGCTTGAAAATAAATTGTATCTTAAAGGTGTAGTAGAGGATGTTCTTTTTCCATTAAGAATATGTTTAAAAGTTACCCTTTTCATTCATATTTCAATGCCTTTTCTCATCAATGTGCGAGTTTAGGGCGATGCATGCTAATGTGACGGGAGGAAATTCTTACCAGGCAGGTATTTCTTCGCATTTATCAGTCTACCAAAACTCAATTTTAGGGCATCCATGCATAACGAATATGTAAATAATAAGAATATGTTTAAAGTTTCCTTTTCATTCATATTTCATCAGTTTTCTCTTCAGTGTGCAACAGGGGAGGCATTTCTTGGCATTCACATATTGGTGTGTCTGATGTAGTGGAAAAATCGCAAGTTTTCTTTTGGAAAGTAAAGCTTGTATGAGCGACGCAAACAGCAACTTTTAAACAGAGCGTGCACGAGGAGAAATGGGCTTGTGCATGCTCTTGCATGCATTTAATAGACGTTCCCTCTCAGGAGCTAGGCACAGGGTTGTGCATGTGCATTTTTTATTTTTAAAGTGTAGAGGGCAGATCTTTCCTCCACTACACCTTTAAAACACGTAGACAAAACAGGTCATGGTAGCACACCAAAAATATTACTGACTCAATATATATATATATAAAATAATGCTCAAATGCAAATTAATTTCACCTTTTTGTCCAGAGCTGTGTTGGCTTTGCACTTTTAGAAGGCGAATACTGGTGGCCTTGTCCTTGGCATTAGTAGGGTTCTTTCTCGAGTGTCTCAACACCTTAGAAAAAGCCACTCTCATGTGGTGTTCAGGAGTTATCAGGCGGAAATACCTGCAAAAAAATACTGAGTTTTTAAAATCTGTTCCCAAGGGATGGATTCAACCCATCCAATGATGAGTACTTACTTAGTGTTGAAATACATTAGTGTTGTGAGCAAAGTGGAGGGAGAATGAGCACCAAGCTGTTTACACTCCCACAGCATCTCCTCTGTCACATGACTAGGAATGATATAACCTAAGTAGGAAAAAAAGGGAAAGGAAAATTATATATTTAGATTTTTCCAGTGTTTAAAACTAAATGGTGACTTGTCCTTACCTAAAGGATGGATGCTGGGTTTCCAGCCATGTAAGAGTTTGTGTAAACTCTCGCAAAAACGCGTGTAGTATGGATCAGAGAAGATGTCATCCACACGTTCGTTTTCATACAGATACTAGAAAAAAAACAAAAAAGAAAACAAAACCAGATAGTCACAAAGAGGCTTAGACAGTGTGCTGGTATCTTTGACATTGAAGGCACTAACCTTCTGTATACACAAGAACACATAATACAGAACATCTGGGGCCAACTCTTCTTCCTCTGCCCCTCGAGCCTCTTGAGTCATCAAGGAAAGTCCAAGGTTTAACTCTGCAACCGCGCTGGAAACCAAGTCCTCTTGGAAACGCAGAGGCTGGCGCCCTGAACACAAAAACAGAATGGGGTGGGGGGCAGCCACAGTCTGAATTATCAGGACAAAGTTTGTTCCTATGTTTCTCAAACTATAATAGAAATCAGGATTACCAACAGGTTGAAAAATGAAGAGCTGCCAACCAAAGTTAACTGAGCCAAAAAAAATTAAATAAAAATATGGCTTTAAAGATGCTATACTCTTCCTTTGAACTGTCCAGAGACTTAAATAGGTAAGAGACAGTGTTGATTTTAGATTTTGACATCTATATTGACCTTTACTAGGGAGAACCATGTAATGCAGCTTTGCCTGTCCCCCACCTGTTTCTGTAAAATGGCGGGCAGCTGGCTGAAAGAATAAGTATTTGTCATACTTGCAGATTAGACCGATTAGGTTAGGAAATATTTTCAGCTGTGATGTGTAAAATAAAAGGAGCTCTGGTCATCACTCCTATAAAGGCCTTTTTTTTTTTTTTTTTAATAACTGACAAGCTGTAAGCTGGTTGGCTGATTTTTACTAACAAATATCCAATGTAATAAAAAACACAATTCTATGATACAAAGTTATGGATTTCCATTTTTTTATTCCACCATATTCTGTTTATAAAAGGAACCACGAAAAAGAATATTTCCTGTGTAGCTGGGTTGTTGACATAAATGGCAAAAAAAAAAAAAATTAGTTCAGCTGCCATTTGTAAATAAGGTGAATAAGAACTTTTAGACGAATCCAAGGCACTTTAAAGTTTAATTCAAGTTAAATGTGAATAAATTATGCATTATCACTAAATAGTAGATAGTTATAGTAGATATGCAGATGCAATTATTTGCTGCTTCTCTACAAAATGGATAGAAACACTTGAATATATATATAAAGATTAAAAACAAGCACTAGAGACACAGGCGCTTGTTTAAGGAAGCTATGATTTGAAACTAAAACAGAAAAACTGTCTATGATGCTCTACAGGCAACTAAATTTGAGTTTTCTTTGATTTATTTTAAAGAAAGCTCTAGATAGTTTCTTATTTCTCTATATTATTGTCTCAAGACTTCAATACCCAAAGCAGGTGAAACAGTCGTTTTAATTAAAGGTTACTGCAAGGAGAGAATCTTTCAAGTCTACTTACGTCCAATGGGTGCGAGTTTTGTCTGTTCCTGCTTGCTAAGCTCAGCGTTTTTTTTCTTTGCCCAAAAACGCCACACTTCCAGACCCTCCTCTGGCTTCAGAGAGATGGGAACCAGAATCTCGGTGGGTGCTTGGCCCTCAGCCTCCGTCTCTACTTGGCCCTTCGCAGAACCAGAGGGAAAACTTTACAAATGCTTCCTCGGAAGGCTCTTAGGTTAGTACAATAAAGCACAGACTATATTAGGTTCACAATAAAGGGATATCTGTTAAATGTCCAGGCTATCCTGATGATTCATATAGTGACTGATCGTCATGTGTAGCCATGTAGAGAAATGCCCTTCTAACCTGCAGATGGAGCTGCTGCTCCTGGCCGTCTTCGCCTTGGCTCTGCTGATGACTGGGGTCCCATATATGAACTGACTGTGTAGTGTTGTAAGTCCCTCCTACTGTCTGCACAGCTACAGGAATGTGGATATTCCCGTTCATGAATTGTGCAGGCAGCAGCGTCTGCACTATCTCTTCCTGGGTTGCAGTGGAGGCTGCTTGGCCGTCCGCAGACCTCGACACAGAACTAGAGACCCCTTTGTCCTTGCCGTTCGTAGTAGTAAGTTGCACTGCACTGTATGTGTCTTGTGGTATAGCGATGTGCGTCACCCCCTGCTGCTGTGGAGTAGAGTAAACGGGGATGGTCCACGTCTCACCTGTGGGACCTGTGATAGTTCCTGTCGTGCTGTACAATTGAGCGCTGTCAACGGTGAGCAAATCTGGTCGTAGGGACACATAGCTCTGCTGCTGCCCCTGAGGGATGGTCAGAACTGTGGCCACTTGCTGCCCCTGCGGCACAGCATAGGAGACAGCCAGGGGAACATCCACCTTGCGCTTCTTAGCTGGCTGGAGAACGGTTGCCACAGCGCCAGGCCGTCTCTCTCCTTCCCTCGGAGAATCCTGTTGTTGGGAAGGAGACATGGCCTCTATGGTCTGGATCTGGATCTGTTGGCCACTTTGTAGTTGAATCTGTTGGCCAGCCTGAAGCTGGATCTGCTGTCCTCCAGGAAGTTGAATATGCTGGGTTCCTTGGAGATGGATTTGTTCACCACTTGACAGCTGAATCTGCTGACCTCCAGCAACAGCTGCGAGCAGTTGAGCTTGAATCTGTAAAAAACAGTCAGCGTACTCAGAAAACAGTGATGGATTGTGTTTGTTTACGCACATGATTTTGATGACGAACCTGCTGTTGCTGTTCCTCTGTGAGCTCTGCCTGCTGCACCAGCTGGGCTGTAGAGATTCCCTGCAGCTCCTGCTGAGATGGAGAGGCCACCTGCAGAACCTGGCTGACTGTTTGGCCAGACTGTTCCTGGATCTGGACCTGTCAAAATACAAAGACCCCCCAGTCATCACACAAAACCAGAAACTGAATCTTCTAGACCGATACAGGAATTTGATGCTAATTTATTTCTTACAAAGAGGGCCAAAGACAGAAGGCCTAAGGTCTAATCTTAAAATGCAAACTTTTAAAGCAAAAACACTTAAAATACTATTTTAAAAAGATAAAATAGACATTTCTAAATTTCCAATAAAATGTGTACGAAACCATTTTGACATTCTGCTAATTTTTAAAATGCTAATTTTAGTCACTGCATCAAAATTGCACACAAATACGTTTGTTCACACGATAACACTTTACATCAACATAGCAGCGGCGGATTTAAACACAAGAAATATACTCAGTATCCAGGCTCATTGCGCACATCGCCAAAAACTACATTATCAAAATACTCAGTCTCCTCATGAATCCAAACATGCTGCACCATCATCCTCCAACCACTTCTGATCTTCTTCATTTTTTTGAAAGGCAGTAAGGTCCAGCTACAGATCATGTGACACATGTGATCCAAAAGTGTTTTCATTGCAGCTTTAAAACATAAGAATTTGGATGTGACAGAAAAACCACCCAATCATAGCTTAAATTTTTTTATGAAAGAGTGTGACTTTCTTTATTTAAATTGCAGTGTTTCCATCTAGCAAATTTATTTCTGTAATCAAAATTTGCCGATTGATGTGTTAATGGAATTGCAGCTGATGAAGCAGCAATGAAATTTAAACAGAAATCTACAAGTCAAAAACCAAATTATTCTACATGAAGGAAGTGTTAACAATGGCGGTTTCTCAATATGTGTACTTGTGTGTTCTCGTGTCATCAGCCTCAGCCCAACGGGAAAAGTCCCTGGATATTGTTCTTTCCCCTCCCTCTTTACCTAGCATCCATCAGGCTTGTCAGTTCTTGTCAGGCTTGTCAGTTCTCCAGATTGACAGCTGTCCCAGCATGCACTGTGGCAGTAGCTTCTAGTTCAGCACTTACAGAGCTCAGAGTATTAAGTTAAAAGTTAGCCTTTCTGCTGCTATTGTTAGTTTGTCTTATGAAGAACATATTTGGCGAGAACACCAGTCTGAACTTGCGTTCTTGTGAATTGAGAAACGGTGACAATTTTGCTTAGAAACTATACATTTCCACTTTAAACCTTTAGAACTCTGTTTGCATAACAACTGCAGGAGTTTTGTATTATGACTTCACACACTTACAGAGTAAATCGGGGCCAAATAACAACCAAAAGAACACTGCAACTTAACGATAAGAGTGATCTGGCTTTAAATTCACACAATCAACTTTCCCAATCATATCGCCTCCATTGTCCACTAAATATTCTGCAATATCGCCATGCGAGATCTTTCAAAAACAATTTTTAAAAAAAGTCCTTGCCTGTGTTGTTGCCATAAAATAACTTGTAAAAGCCCCAATGCTTAACTTCTTAAACCTGTTTACAGTTACCAGATTACTCTAGTTTATTTCACAAAGTAACCTTGATGCTCGCTGACGGATAGAGGTGGAGTGTCAAACATCAGTTAAAGATAACATCACAGGTGGAGTGTGGAGCTAGGTCAGTTAAAAAAAAGGACATTAGAATGTGGCTGAAGTGTCTAAACCCCACCTGCACTTGAAGTTGCTGTTCAGAGCCTGGATGCACAGACATTTGGGGGGAAATCTCCGCTGAGGTCACCTGGACCTGCAAAAAAAAAAGAAATATTCAGATGAGTAACAGTGAAACCATGATGAGTAACCTCTGATTTAATTTCTGCCACTAATGTGCAACATGTCCTGACTTATTCAAGAGAAAACAACTGTTACAAAAAATAGAAACTTAAAAGTAAGGCTGTGTAATGTTGCCAAAAATGTAAATTTCAAATGCGACTTTATTCTGGTTTTTCGCTGCACTAACGATAAACATAGAAATGTTTGGCCTTTTCATTGTTTTTTTATTTTTTATGGCCATTAATGCTCTCTTTTCCAGAGTCCATCATTACCGGGCTTATCTTCACTTCTTGCACATGGATCTGCACCTAAGCTGCAATTACTTCCTTCCATCCACAGCAACAACAAACCCACCTTAAGCCAATTATCACCTTGGAAAGGGCTGGAGTGAGAAATGCAATTTATAAACCACAGAGCCACAGACATTTTGGTCTCAAAAAGAATAACAGATTACATTTATATTGCCAATGTAATAAATTGTCAGGCCACATTTACAAATAAATAAGATGCAATGACCTAATTGGGTAAGGGGAGTGTTGGCTTAGTGGTTAGAGCAGTGAACTTGGGCTCTGAGAAGGTTGTAAGTACCCAGTTTGATCCCCACAGCCTCCACTCTGGGTTCCTGAGCAAAACCTTAACCCCACACTGCTCCCTGGGCGCGACAATGAAAGCTCACTGCTCCCCAAGGGGATGGGTCAATTGCAGAGAGTAAATTTCCCATATTTATATTTAAATATGCAATATTGTTAACCAAACCTCTATTAACCCCCGCCTGCCATCATGTAAAGAAAAACTGATTAAATACCGTAACATGTAGCCGTCTTTCTAACATTTTCTTCACATTTGCATCTTTAAGCTTAAACCATAGAAATTAAAGAAAACATCCAGGCCCAAGCTTGATCTCAAAAACCCTCATTAAAGACTGCAATCTAGTCTGAATAATCCAAACTTGAACTCTTGGCTCAGTTAAAGTGCGTTTTACATGAAAATGACAAATTTAAGGACTATAATTACGGTAGCCTTGTTGTGATGCATAAGCCTTAGGTTTCACATCAAACTGTCCAAGGACTACAGATGGAAATAAGTCAATGGCTATAACCTGGAATATTTACATATGATATGTATGTTAATTAATATGTAGTGCCCCCTTTAAAGAAAAAAAAAAAGCTGCAGTTTAACATGGTGATGGCAGAATCATGCTTTGGAATCGCTTATCCTCAAATGACACTTGAGGTTTTGTCAAAACACACTAAAATCATGAAAATCTCTGAATACATGCAACTTTTAAAGGTCTGCTACAAAATTAAACACACACAGAGGTCTAAATTTGAGCAGCTCTAATCTGTTTCTGAAAAGGCAAAACAAGACATCACATATTAGACAATAAGAAACATGTCATCTGTATGTGTAAGTCAATCTGGTAGTCAATCTACCAGACAGTGAATACACAGCATTCTGATTAGAAATTGTCCAAAAGCATTTTTTGTCACTACAACTTTTTAGATCAAATTTTCAACCCATTAGCTTAATGTGTTTTTTTTTTTTTCACTTCTCGATCAGCTGCATGTAGTAGATACAGACATTGAGGGATGAAGTGGACTCATCTTAACCACACCTCTAATGCACATCATGTGGGGGCCCAAAGCCATTGAAACGAGATATGAAAGTGTAAGCCGTGATCGTGGAACAATTGTAAGAGGTACAGTACAACGGTTCAAAATCAACAGCACAGCTCTCGTGTCCCTCTAAGCACATGGGAGATATTTTTCATATTTTAATTCATTACAAATTTGTTTGATTGAGGTTTTATATCCGTTTTGCTAAGAGGAAGATCAATATTTTTGATAGTGTAGTAAAATACCTTTTAATTCAATGTCTCTGTTTAGAAGTCGGACAGATTTTTCCATCTAACAACTCTGCTTAAGTCTGTCGGCATGAAGAATGCAGGGGCAGGCAGTCTGGTTGGCAGTGCGCCCGTATTGGATAACGGTAAGAGCGACGTTCCATTGTCGATCAGACACATCTTCAAAGAGCTGACTGAAGAGGTTCCAACAGAGAGGTTTCTAACGTGTATATATGTGCAAATAAGGAGGCAAATGAGTAAAACATGACTTGTGCAGTCGTTCCTCTAATTAAGAGACAGCGTTGCATACTACTTTGAGTGGAATTTTTTGGGTTGAGAACCCTGCTATGCCCCTTAGAGTCTGCAATCGCATCTTCATGGTCTGAAGGTAGACAGCTTTCTGGTCTCACTGGACCAACTTCAATGGCGACAATGAAAAAAAATGAACACTGAGGAGGATCTATGGGTGCATACCTGAGGGGTGCCATTGGTATAGTAATAGGATTTTATAGCAAACAGAACCACACAGATCCATAAATATTAGTAATACACATGTGCCCCATTTACACTACCCCTCTGAAACCAATCCAAGCTGAGTTTGGACAGAGCTTAGATCAGTTAACTGTTCTGACCTTGGTTCTTAAGACCATTTACACATCACGCTAGCACAGTTCCTCACTTCCTATCGGCGGCCCACAAGGCTACAGCTCTCAAGGCGGGAATTACAACAACAAAAAAATTTCGGCATCCATAACATTCAGGAACTTATGTGCCTGAATAGCATCCTCTGCCCAAATTTCAATAAGAACCTGTTTCGGCATTATACCAGGTGACACCACGCATTTTTGATGTCATTTAATGTTAATAGGTTGAGAACAAGTTTGTGTTGTGAACAGGTGAAGAGATCTGTGAATTGCAAAGCCAAACACGCCGGAAAACCTACGGAATGAGTCAGCTGACTGTAAATAGGAGAAAATGGGGTCTGCTCATGCACTCTTTGTTATCAGAGAACCAAGCCACAACTGTTTAACTAGTACTAGATTTAGCTTGGTTCAATTGCATTTTATTTAGACTCAACAGTTATCTCTAGGAGTGTCGGCCTTGTGGTTAAGGCATAGGTCTTGGAATTTTGAGGTTGTGAGTTCGAAACCCACTCCCACAGACTGCGTTACCGGCATTGTTTCAAAAGTGTAGTGTAAAGGCTAATTTATACTTCTGATGCATAGCCTCTGCAACCGTCAAATCTGTCTCTGTGCACCTCAGAAAAATCCTGACAACACGTAACAAAGGCCGCAAACCCACACAGACCTCAAGTGGAAGTGGAAAACAGAGGACTAATAACAATGGATAACCAAGACGAAAGGTTGATCAAGGAGGTTCGGAAGTACAACCACTTCTACAATGCCTGAGACATGTTGTGTTGGAAAATAAACACTCCCGCCGGCACCGCCGAAGAGGTTCTCGTGACCATCCGCCGAATAGGCTCCCCCTTAGCGCTTTGGCGGGAAACTGCTGTGCGTCCCTAGAAATTCCAGACAGACTTTGCAGAAACATACCAGCAAAACTGGTTCGAGACCAGACGCAAGCAACATTTGATGTGTGCGGTTGCAGTATAAAGTATTAAATGGAGCTATGAGGCTGCAGCTCGATCCTTAACTTTTATTGGAACCAAAATTCCTTTTAAAAGCAAATTGTGGCTTCACTTTAAGAGTCTGAAATATTAGTCTAGAAAGCTGGAATGAGACAACAATAAAGAATAGTAAAATGGTAAAGTGAAATAACAACTTTAGCAAAATATTTCCTTTGACAGCTGTAATAAAAACAGTAAAGTCTTACAGGGCAGGCCAGCTCCAGGAGGGATCCAGCCACCTCTGTGCTGTCGGTGTAGATACAGTTGACCTCCTGCTGCTGGTACACCATGGTTGTGGTGGTAGCTGCTGCCCCGCCTTCTCCCCCCTGCTGGCTGAACTCCTGCAGCACCTCTGGGCCCTTAGCGAGAGACTCCAGAAACTCCTTCATCCTATGCTGAGGTACCGTGCGGGCCTTCTGCCGCACATATTCATCAAATGAGACCACCCCACCCTCCTGTTCGTTCATCGTCACTTTACCTGAAATAATAAAAGCTGTATTTAACTGGACAACATATGAAAACAAACATGAATCTTGTTAGGCATGTTGCGTACTTTCTGTAAGATAATTCACAAAAACAAAACAAAAAAGAAAACGGCTCAGTAGTAATTATATTATTTTAGAAAAACATGATATCCAATATTCTTTCTCAGAAACGTTTCACAAACAAATGATTGAGGCTAAACCGCTAGATTGAACTTTTTTTTAACTTTACGATCACAGGTCATATACGCAACTACATGTGTATATTGGGGGAGTCGTTTACATGGTTAGAAATTAGTGGCCAAATCAACTCAAACGGTTTTTTACCTTATTTTGATTATTTGCGATCAACTGTTTTAACGCTGGAGCTAGCTGTTAGCATGCTAGCTTTATATTAGCAATACCCTGGCTAGTCACATCCCATATGGAATGTTTCCTAGCAGGCCAGGATTGGTCAGAATTAACAAGGTTCAATACAAGTACAAATATGTTCACAAAACCATAAAGCGTTTTATGGACGTTTGATCTCAAAACAAACATCAAAAGAACTATCCATTCATTACAACAGAGCGCTAGCTAACCACAGAGCTAAATGCTAACCAGCTAGCTCAACACCCTGTAGGATCCCGTCATGCTACCTTAAATAAAACGAAATCCTCTTCTTTCCGCCAAGGCACGGTGTTTAAAACTAAAAAGCCGATAAACGTATTTTAGCAACCAGCAGCATGCCAATCGATGCCTACATAGCGCAGCGTAAGCAGCGGCGAAATCCCGCAAATAAGGCTGTGATTCCACCGCGATAGAAATGTAACTGCTGCGGTGAAGCGGGGCGAAGAGGCTCTGACGTCTGCTTATTTTACAGGCTGAGCTCCGGAGGTTGCCTGCCTCTGCTATGCGAGTTTCCCCCCCGCGGATAACTGACCAAAATCCAAATAAATATAGCTTAGCCTCTAAAGAAAACCCACCTTCGTAAGTTGTCCAGAAAGCAGTTAAATGTCGGAAGTACAGGCCTTGAAAACAATGATAGTAAGCAGGCAACCAACGGCCTGACGCTCACTCCTAAACTGAGGCTCCTATCCTGGGACTCAAATCAGTGTCTATAACTGAAATTAAAACGTCATAATGATCAACAGATAACGGATAAAATAAAGCAGGACTCTATAAGTTTGAATATACGACTGTGCCAACATCTTAGAAAGAAAGACGAATCAAATAGAATCAAATATCCATATACAGTACAGATACTTGAAAGTGTTGCACTAGACAAAGTGAAAGTGCAACAACACTACAATCTAAAGTGTCCACGTGCACATACGAAAACACATGTTACAATGGGGAATTAGATGTGTTTTAATCATATAAAAACTATTTTAAAACCCAATTTTTAGGAAAGTTTGTGGTTTTAAGTAACAAAAATTATTTGAAATAATCAAAATAACAATAAAAACTGATTCACAGACTCATCAACACTGTGGTATTGTTAAAGTGCTCTTCTCACTAGTCAACAGTAAAGCCTGGTACACATTTGAATGCGTATACCTTTAACAAAATCTAACTTCCCCAGTCTGCCTTAAAGTGCCAGGCATGTGCCACTGAGGGCGTCCCCCTGCTAGCTTCACAACAAACTGCCCCGTGCTGCTCTTAAGGTGGACCGAGCTAGATGTGCTCTGAATGGGCAGAGTCTGCCACTCAGTGGACAGGTAAGAGTTAAAATCAATCCCTGTTCACAGATTTGATGTGATCCTGCAAGATATCAACTGGAGTGATGTTAGTAGAATGTAGAGCGTAGATTAATTAGTTGCAAAACGCCCACCAACATTAGGCAACATCTATGAAGACCAAGGAACACACCAGGCAACAAGAGATGGTTGTACAGAAGTTTAAAGCAAAGAGAATTTAGAAAACAATCTCTCAACCTTAAAAACATATTTCAAAGTACTGATCAACCTAAAATAAATGCTAAAACATGTAGCATCTGTAAAAACAAAAAACAAAACTCTGGAGGAGCTGCAAGGATTCACAGCAAAGGTGACTGTAGCTTTTATTATTTCATCCTAGGTTATAAGTTTACATTTTTAGTTTACCATCTAAAGACTAAAAGTCTTTTGCTTGATATATTTGACCTTAATGGGTGATTGGCAAAGGAAATTGGCGACAAAGGCGTAGGAGGCAGGAATTTGTCCTGCACTTGGAGAGTCACCGGTTTGAACCCCAGTTCTGTTCAACTTAGTCACTGCTGCCTTCATCCACATCGCCTACTGACAGTAGTCAGAGGGCTTAGTGGAGCCTGTGTATGGCAGCCTTGCTTCTGTCAGTGTGACTCAGGGCAGCTGTAGCTATCAGTGTGTTAATGTGTGCATCAATGGATAAATGACTGAATGTAGTGTAAAGTGGTTTAGAGGAGTCCCCTCACAAAGGACACTTACTATTCCATTTACCAAAACTAAATTGTTTGAGGTTTTGACATGTTTTTTGTGCAAAAATATTGAAAAACTCTTATTTTCTTTCAAAATGTGCTACAAAGCAAAACATAGAAACCTGAGTAAGCATTTTTTTTTCTTAAAATAAGTGCATTTTTTCTTGAATTGAACAGATAAAGGAGAGATTTTTCCAATGGAATAAGACCGTTTAGATTTAACATAAAAAATAAAAAATGACTGCTGTCTCTTATTTGAAGAGCATGATATCTAATTATCTTATTTTAAAGGTGAAAATAATCATTCCACTGGCAAATCATCTCTCCTTTATCTACTCAATTAAGGTTGAATACTCTTATTTTAAGAAATTATTACTTACTTTTAGATAATTAGTAGTTTGTGTTGGTTTGTCAAATAATATCCAAATTAATTACAATGACGTTAATGGATGGAGGAGGATGAAATGTAATTAATTGTCAATATGGTTTCAGTAAACTGTATAGTTTTTAATGCAGTCACATAGCTTATACTAATCACAGTGGATTCTCAATTAATTATAACTGTTTTCTTTATGCTGTAAACAGATCCTCTGTCCATATTTAAAGTTTTGAATATGGTGTTTTGTGTGTGTATTTAAAATAACAACCTAACATATTGTCAGTATTCAACTCTGGGATGTGCTTGTGTCTGTTTGGCTTCAGATCATGACTTCACATGACTTGCTGCCACTATAAGGATCTTAAAGTAATCCTTTTACCAAGGGATTTACATGCAGACAAATGTAAAAAGTCAGGTGAAGTTTTCACAGGCTTTACTTAATTAAGAAAAAAGCTGCAAAATGTATTTGTACAGTAACAAAATTATCCTTTTTTTCAGGCTAACTTTTTTACAGCCCTTTTTACATTTTAGGTTTTAACTAATTATTCAGGTCACCCTGGGATGAGAAAAAGCCCATGTCAACAGCTGGTGCATTAAGAGGACTAAGACTTCAGCTCAAAAGGTTTGAATCTGTCGGTGAGCGTGTCAAACTCGGCTACTAAACTGTATTTGTGTTCGGCGAGATGTTTAGGTGGAAAATTAACAGATAGCCCTGAACCAGTAAAGAAGGAAGACAACCAGTAAAATCCTGAAGGGGAATCCAGACTATCAGGAGCTGCAGGTAACTGTTATGTTATTATTTAGCTCTTGTTAGAATTTTGTTCTGATAAATGAATACTCAAAAGTTTGAACAATAAATATTCTGGCTTACTTACTGCTCTTAAACAACAATGCAACAACATTTTAAATAATAATGAAATAATGAGTGATGAGTCAAATGGAAAACTGAAATCTCCTTTATTGGATGCTTAATATTAAATCTTATCAAATTTAATGTGTAAACATTTATAAAGCAGTAACAACTGATGTAGCATCTTAAAGTAAAAGTACCTCCTTTATGTTACAGTGGGAAATTTAAAGTTAATAATTTCAGATGTAGTTGTTGTAGTAATTATGCATATCTAACAAGTGACCAGAACAATATTTGTGACCCAAAGTTTCCCCCCTTTCTGTGTTCTATTTATTTTTTCTGGGTCAAATCAGCTGCAGACACCATCTAATTTGTAAAGCCTCTGCATTATAAAATGAATTATAGGATTAAAACACATCAAAGGCTGGGAGATCTCTTTTCCCCTTAAATGGGTCTTTACTTTTATTTATTTTTTCTGCTTTCAACATTATGGTTATTATAACTAGCTACAAAGTAGTATACTATAAAACATACACACTTTGAAATCTGCTTTTATTCATGGGAGTTTTTTTCTTTGTATTCCTCCTCAGATCTTGGCTCCCAATTTTTCAAACATGGGGCCCTCATCTTTTGTCCTTGTTGCTCTGGCTGCATCTCTCTGTTCACTTGGAAGCCTCAGTCAGGCTTTGCAAGCACTTACTGTCTCTGGCTCAGTAGGGATACCACAGAGCACAGGTGATAACACTGACAGGCAGAACGATGTAGACGGGAAACATATGCTTCTTTCAGAGAGCTTTTTGGAGGGGAGCGGACATAGTGCTGAAAGCAGGACTTTGCTGGAGCTCCACAATAAAAATCCATTCTGGAAGGAGTCTGACAAATCGAGCAATGAAAACCACTCTGGGAGTGAAATCATATTAACCACAAGATCCGCACTAAGTGTCTACAGCTCAGAAGCTTCCAACCAAGGAGCAGACAAAGCTAAATATTCAGTTACAGGATATACACGCTCCACTGGGGTCTCTGAGAATGTCTCTCTGGACATTCATAATGATTCTCAGAAAGGTAAGTCTGGTTTAGAATTGTTTGATGTTCCTTTGTCTATTATCTGGATAAAAAAAATATGTTGAGATATGAGTGAAAAAAATCTAGTCTTTTAAATTATCACCTGTTCCATCATCTGATGAAATGTAGATTCTTTATGAGTTGCCCCATGTGGTCAAATGATTATTAGCTAAAATTTTAGATTAGACTGCTATAAGTAGGAGCCATGTTCTAGTGCACCTCAATGTGAAGTAAGCGGAAATTAATAGGTGAGAAGGGAAGCTGTCAGCGTGCTTGTATAATATGAAACATTGTTCCTGTGTCACTGGTGCAAGGTTTGGTAATAAAAAATGTTTCATAAGTAACAAAGCTCAATCTAACCTGAGTTTAAGTTAGGGTTTGCTGGCATGCATATTAAGAAATGCTGGTGTGCAGGTTGCTGTTTTTAAATTGTTCGTTATATTAATCTCATGCAAAAACATAAGACATTTTCTCTATCTTTCAGGTGAAGATCACCCCAGACTTCCCGTTCAAACCAGTGCATTTTCCTTAACGGCTGATCCCAGCCTTTTGGGACTGGAGAGGCCCATCTTGAACAGCTTCAATGGTACCAGTCTTCTCTGGGAGGACATGAGTCGCACGCTGACATTTGCTTGGGAGCTGCATGTATTTGGTTCTGTGAGCCTTTTCATGTTGATAACAGTCCTGGCGGCTGTGGGAATGGCTGGAGCATGCTTTCTTCCTCACATCCTCCGTGATGCCCTCATGCTTACTAATAGTTTCCTAACTATGGCAGGGGCTTTGCGCACAGTTCCTCTTTTCATTGATCCTTACGGTACCCGTCAGATCTTGTCTCATGCCACACTGGCAGCACTACATAACATTCCTCTGCATCTTCTTCTTTGGGCACAGGTTGTCCTCGCTCTAGTCACACTAGGAGGGTTCAAAGTTTTACCTTTCCCTATGAAGGTGCAATGCTCGTGGATGGTTGGATTGCTCGGCATTTCCCACTGCACTACCTTGTTTTTATCTGATCTGTTCTCTTCAGCCTTGCCCCCTGGTTTTCCTCTTTTACTGCAGAGCATCTCTCTTTGCTGGGGCGTTCCTTTTTGCCTGGGCATTCTAACTAGGTCTCTTTCCCGTTCACAACCCTTGTCCAGATCTGCTGTACCACAGTGGGTTCCCTCTAAGAGAACAGAGAGGCTTGGAAAGCGAGTAACAGCTGTGTGCGCCTTCCTTGGTGTACTGTGCTGCAGTCTTCAGATGTACAGTCTTCTATGGATTTATGGACTTCTGGGGAGCTGGAGGCGCTTTAGTTGGAGTTGGTGGCTCAGTCAATTTTGGGCCCGAATTCTTGAGCTAGCGTGGGGATCCTCTATTCTGTTTCTTGGATCTTGGATCTTCTGGAGACCATCTAAAAGCATTGTAAGAGGAAATCATCCACAGGATAGAAATAACATGGCAAGGGGAGAAAAGAAAGGTTTGTGGCATAAATTCTTTGCCGGCACGCAGAAAGGCCCAAGGAAAAACCCAGAGAAATCCTTGGAAGACTTGATGCCTAATAACTTAGCAAAGCATAACATGTCTCGTGACAATGCAAGGCATGATTATAAGCAGGCTCCCTCTAAACTAGACTATTGCTCTGATCCTGTTAGTATCAGCACATTGGACTCTCAGACTACAATGATGTGGCAGAAAGTCGGTGAGCGAGAATGTGTTCTCTCACTTATAGAGTTTGACATGCTTCCCCCGTCTCCCATCAACCTCAGGCTCAGCATTGACAATGCCCTTTATCATGGGCAGCATGTAGCTGGCGCTGTCTTCACTCCTCCTCCTCCCTCTTGGACTCAGAGTATGAGCATAGATGGAAAGAGTGGACCAACTACATTCCCTCCTGCCGGCTATGGGTGGATGTTGGATACCGAGTCAATATCTGCATCTTTAGACCATTTTCAGGCCAAGGAGCCAACACAATCAGTAATATCTACGCCAGACTTTAATGGTAGGATTAGATCTCCAGTAGCTGAACCAATGGGAGAGCAGTTTTCAGTAGGGATGCCTCTAGGTGACTTGTCTGATGACGACGTTACAGATCTTTAGCCTGTTTGTCTTTATAAATGTAGCATTGTCAGGTCATTTTTAACTCACAGAATTATGCTGCATGAGCTGTTAAACTGACGCAGTGGATGGTTTCCTCTGTGCTGTTCTTCCACTGTTTAACTTTGAAGGCTCTAATATTGACTTCAAAAACTTGCAAATTTGCAGCATTGGTGTATTTAGTAGTCATTGTATCAATGTTATTCTTAAAGATTTTTGGCAGTCTCCATGAAAGGAAATGTATAAAAAGAAAAAAAGAGGAAGAGATGTTATGAATGTCTCTGGGCAGGAATGTAAACCCAGGATGGCTTCATCAATGTCCAAGGTTTGCAAACATTGGCTGGACTTTTTAACCATGCTCAGCCACCACACCCTCCTAAGTCTTTGCTCATATTAATTGGTTTTATATAATCTACTAGAGAGAAAGTTACAAATGGCAACTCTAGTTTTTTTTTTTTTATAACATAAGAACTTTATGTTTATATAGGGAAACAATTTTTCTTTATATAGAACAGAGAGCTTCTTACTGAACTCCATGAACTACATCCACATCTCTATACTCTCCGCAACAGCTTTGTTGAGTTTTGAATGCTATGTAAGCTGGCATATGTAAAATAATGAAAACCAAATGATTTATGTATGTCACATAAGCTTGATTATTGTCAGTTTCTTATATCTTTAGTGATATTTGTGAGTCAGACTGACTCACATTTTAGATCATTTGCCCTTATCTTTTCCTACAGTAAGCATTTCTTTAGACAAACTATCTATAGATTTAAATTTTTTGATTGGACAAGAAGGTTTGCTCAGTGCAGGAGAAGAAAAAATGCATGCTCTTTCATTGTTCCATGACATAGGGCATAGGAGATGTATCAAACACTTAGCCCTTTCTCAGAACAAAACAAATAGGAATAAATGCTGAAAATGATAGAACTCAAAGAGTGAGTATTCATTGCACAATTATAGCTGTATTCATAATTATAAACCAGTTTGTATTCCAAAACAAATAATATAATAAAATAATTGTAGAGGTTTTTTTTTTTTTTGTATTTATGAGATACATATGAGTTGCAGCAGAAAATAAACAGCTTTATTGCACTTACAAAGTCATGACATTTCTGACTTAAACTGCAAAATCAGTCCACATTGGAAGTATCACCCTTGCCTCCATCCTAGTGAGCATTGGGATCTCTCAAGGCAGTTTATCCAGTCCATTGTTGGCTACACCACTATAATGATAATGACAGATGATACCACAATAATCAAAATCATTCTTAGGAATGATCATTTAACGATCAGTGAGGATTTTAAACAGCTAAAGGAGTTGTACAGAACCAAGTTGATTGAATTCTACCAGCATCCTTACCACTGTGAATGGTGGTGGAGTGAGTTGTAGTTGGGCATCCTACGTGGTATTCCAGCTGCAGTAAGCCAGGAAAGGAGGAAGAGGTAAAGGGCAGTATGAGGTCTCTCTGTAAAAATGTCTTCAGAGCTGCTACATAGACTGCAGCCACTGACAGTTAGTTAGTATTAAATTATTATCAAGAAACAGTATTGCACTTATTTTATAAGATATGTTGTGTTTGTTCCTCTCTGTGGGATTTTTTTTTTTTTTTTTTTGCACAATAAAGTGTAAAAATCTCAGCGTAATTGTGTCTTCTTTTACTTGTACAAAAAAAGTCAATTATTTTGGTATTTATTTTATTGTAAAAATCTTAAATTTAAAGTTAGCGAAAATATCAGCAGAACATTAAAATAATGAATAAACTAACACCTGCGTTCAACATTTTTAACTCAGTGAACCTGAAATGACCTGCATATATTGATTTGAAATACTCTTCGTTGAATGCAGCCTCTATTGAAATCACAAACATTTGTTGATACTCGGGTTAAATCTGGGCAGTTTCACACAACTTTTTTTTTTATATATATAGTGGTAGCCTATTTCTATGAATTGTTTCAGATTCCAGATCACTTTTCTTTTTCACACAAACGCAACATTATAACCTATGAATTTCCTGACAGGTGCGCTTTGTGACTTCGTCCTGAGTGATTGGTTAACTAATTTCACAGTATATCTTTGGTCATTACACGTAATGGAGATCCTGGCGATTAGCTGCACGTTTATAGAGGTCACAGATTAGCGGACCGCGGTCTGGATCCGGACCCCCTGGCTGGCTAATCCGGACCGAACCTGATTTAAAACGTTTATCAATTACGACATGTTGTCCGACAACAGTGTCTAACTTCAATTGCGCCGCTTCTCCTGTTAATATGGTAAAACCCTCCGGAGCGTCCAGCACCAGGCTTCACGTGATACAAATTAGCCAATGAGCTGTGTCAGTCTGGGTTGCTGCTGCTGGCTACTTTTAGACACAGCAGTAAACCTGTGGGAAGCTGGACGATGGGAAAGAAGGAGAAGATGATGAGAAAAAGAAAGCGGAGAAAGTGTAGCCTGATAAACTAGACTAAATGTGACATTAAATGTGTAATTTAGTCTGGCCCTGATGAATGAGACATCTGATCGGAAAATTGTTGATGAGAACAACCCGTTGTCTTTCAAACCATGTCTGTGCCTATTGGCCAACGCTCTGACCAATGAGCGCAACTGACTGTGAGCGTGACAGAAAGCTGGTGGGGGAACAGCCTATCGGTAAAACGGCGAATACGTCCTTCTTAAAAATTAATGAGCGTAGAGCCTCTTTCTACTCACGTTTTAACGAAAACCCCAATTCTAATCCCTCCAAAACTGACTCAAGAGAAGAAGTGTTCAATAGTTGTTGCCATCTTCCTTGTTGTGCTTTCTCCAGCATCATGCTGCTTTGTCATCACGCCCTCAAAACCCCGCCCGCTTTTCATCCAAAAATTCAAAACACATCCCTGCGTTGTGATTGGCCCGCCAGTTCTAGGGCCTGGGGCATTGATCAAGGCTAGACCACTCACAGGCTAATTTACTAGGCTAGAGAAAGTGTAGACTGCTGGAAGAACTGCGGTGAACTGGTGACAGAAAAGTGAAATGGCGTGCTCAAAGATGACCCTGCACATTTTGAGTATGTCTGGCTCAACCTACTGCTGTGAAGCAGGATTCTCCACCATGAACATAATCAAAAATAAATATTGGTCCAGACTCACAAATGATCACCTTGATATGTGCTTGAGAATGGCTTTGTCTCCATTTATACCCAGGTTTAAAGCCTTGCAGGGCAGCATAAAGCCCACTGCTCTCATTTAGCCATCAAAAAGAGAAAATAACAATTTCAGTTCCGTTGTTTCGTAAAGTATGTGAATCAGGAAATTGTCTATATAACAAAATGGAAGAAAACATTTTTTTAAATATTTTTTATTTAAAAATTCAATCTATAACATGGATGCATAAAAACCTGCTTATATTTCAGTGTAAAATTCTGTTTAAAGTAACGGATTATAATTAAAAATGTCTCCGGATCTTTACTGGTTGATGATTTTTTTTTATTGGGACCCCGCTGATTTTTTATTTGTTACCCCTGCTCTGTACAGTCTCAAGAGCTGTGATAACTTTGTGGAATATTTAGCCGTATTTGCATTGATTGTCATCCTGGGCCCTCCACTCTGTCTGATGGACTTTCTGCTGCAGCGGAGGAAACACCTGCAATTCAAGGCATTCATTGCCTCAGCCGAATCAAGTCTGGGTTGAAACCTGAACCTGCAGCTTCAAAATTACATGCTTCACTAACCTTTACAAATGAGCAAAACATATACTTTAATTCTTCCAAAGGTGAGTTTTACCATCAGAAATCCCCTTAAATATGCTAAATGCTGGCAACCTGGGTTTTTTTTCCCCCTTCTAATCTTTCGTCTTAAGCCTTAACAGTTTCGAGCACTGCCTGTTTGCAAAAATGCTGCCAAGCATCTAATTTCCCTCTTTAGTTTAAAAGTTTCCTTAAAATACTTATCTCTAAGCTTAGAGAAAAACATAGATATTTGTACCCTATTTGGAATTTTGATGAAAAGCATTAATTTGAATTTCAGTACTGCTTATAATTCTATTATGATTTTTTTTCTTTCTTGAGTAAAAAAATAACAAGCGCAATTCACAATTTACAAGTGAAACATAACAAGCCTTATGTTTCAATTGTGATCCAAAGAAAGTAAAGAAGAGAAGGCCATATTTCCATGTTTAGATACAGGCCACATGGTCTCTGATTAAAGCTATAATGGTCTCATGTTCTATACAGTTGTAAACAATTTTCAAACGTTTATGCATTGCATATAGAAGCTACCGAAAAGCCCTTTGCTAATGAGGGTGTTGTATATATATATATAAATAAAAAAAACAGCTTGGAAGGGTGCAAGGGCTTTTAGCAAGGTAAGACTCTAACAAGTATTATATTTATTTAGTTATTATAATGACTTTTAATGTATGAATTGGTATGCTTTTTTTCTTC
The DNA here is from genome assembly GCF_016077235.1 of Cyprinodon tularosa. NCBI lineage: Eukaryota > Metazoa > Chordata > Actinopteri > Cyprinodontiformes > Cyprinodontidae > Cyprinodon > Cyprinodon tularosa. Next base: position 1,259,479 of record NW_024038375.1, on the reverse strand, counting down.
CTTTTTCCCATTTGTATCCCTGCATTCTTTTTAAATTAGTTCTTTTATTTAACTTTATGAAAACACTGAAGTCCATTTAGATGGAACTCTTGATTTTCTCTTCTTGTATTTTAGTATTGCTCCCTGCAAAACTGCAGCGCCTGGCTCCATCATTGCATTGTGATCACAACCAGATGACTCTCTCAGTCAAAAGAAGAGGAACTCATCATCTTCTCCTCAATAGCGGTTGATTCTATGTTTTGTAAAGGAGTCAGAAATGTTCTCCAGTATGTAACGAGACGATTAACTTGTCCCTCTATCAAATAGGTAAGGAGACTCTTACCCTTCTGTCCCACATGTCCTCCACGTGTGGCTTTTTTGTAAAGAGGTCCCACAGAGATGTGCAGTATGGGACATCCTATAAGGGCTGCCATGTTAAAAAAACAGGTCAGTTTTCTTTCATGCTCCATAAAGGATTGGACTTCACAGCTTTAAAATGGGTCGCCATTACAGCTATTTTATTTTATAGGATGATGAATATTCCTTACTACTGCAACAATGGGGGACACCAATGACCATGTCCTGTCCTAATGTGTAGCCACTGCCTTGGGAAAATGGATGTTAGTAGAGTTCATTGCTGGAAGAAAAGCTGTAGGAGGCTGCAAAAGATTTGTCCTCCCAGCAGGACTGGAAAAGTAAATATAACTGTTGGAAGACTTACATTTTTACTGGTGTTCTACATCCAATTTGGAGAAGTGTTGAAATAAAGAGTTAATGTTGACTTGCTGAACAATTTCAACAGAATACATTCAACTTTGTGCTTGTAATTGGCAAAGCTTAAGATGAGGGAATCTTTTTTGGAAAGCATGCAGCATTATTTTGATAATACTAATTTGTTCAAGAGGAGATTTTATGGTGGCAGTAGGACGTGAACTAATTTCTTTACAGTGCAATGAATCCTACAAGGCGCTATTGCTTAAAACCTTTTTTTTTTATATATGTTTTTCAAATTTTCAGCTCTGGAGTGTTTTTTTCCCCCTTATTACAAAACATGTCTTGTGTTAAAACTGTTGCAGTGCCTGGCTCGTGGCAGCCTTTTTCATCAGCATGTAGGAGCTGTGGACTGACTTTTAAAGAGTTGTCAGGTGAGATGATGCTAATTGAGCCTTACAAAAAAATCTTTTTCTGTGGAGATCAAGGTATGATGGGGCCCTCTTGTGGTCAAAAGTTGAAATTAAACTGTAAATTTGCAGAACTTGAGCTTAAGGGCTTCATGTTCAGTTGTGTCAAATGCAGACTTCTCAGGAATAGCTGCACACTCTGGTGACTGTGATAAAGCTCTGCATCTTCAGTACCCTCAGCTCCCAATATTTCCACAGTTCCCAGAGGCCCAGTCAGCACAAAGTCCTGGACTTGTGACTCCATTGCCAATTTCATTTGTTGCTGCAGACTTTCCTGAAAGCCAAAAGATGCTTGAAAACATGAAACCTACTTTACTCCTTATTTTTGATTCCCAGACCTGAATCCCCACACTGAAAAAAAAATAGAGGTTGACAGAACTTACATTTTCTAGGCAACGTGATGCATTTGGTTTTTTGAGTTTTCCTTACTTAAATTCACTGTGGTTGAGTTTACAAAGATTTTTGAGTTCTGCCAACTTAGGTTTTTGGAGTGTTACATAGAAATTTTGAGTTCTACCAACTTAGGTTTTTGAGTTTCACCTTTAAGTTCTGAGTTCTATCAACTTTGTTTTATGAGTTTGACATATAGATTTTGAGTTCTACAAACTCAGATTTTGTAGTGTTATCTGCAAGTTGAGTTCTATCAACTCAGTTTTTTTAGTCCTACCAATCGTCTTCACTACCAATCATTCAACACACAAAAAATTATGTTAATACAACATTTTTATTGCTTCAAGCCAAACATTGCATCAATAGATACAGTATAAAACCATGTTCAACAACATAATCTTAACTGCACAGATCAAAGTAACCTGACACTGGACCAGAATGTTCTAGATTCGTAAGAGTGATGATGAGGGAAAAAACAGTAAGACACCATTTTAGTAAGAGGAAAACACACAGGTAATTTTTTGTGAAGTAAGTGTATTAACATACACTATATTGCCAAAAGTATTTGCTCACCTGCCTTGACTCACATATGAGCTTAAGTGACATCCCGTTCCTAATCCATAGGGTTCAATATGACGTCGGTCCACCCTTTGCAGCTAGAACAGCTTCAACTCTTCTGGGAAGGCTGTCCACAAGGTTTAGGAGTGTGTTTATGGGAATTTTTGACCATTCTTCCAGAAGCGCATTTGTGAGGTCGCACACTGATGTTGGACGAGAAGGCCTGGCTCTCAGTCTCCGCTCTAATTCATCCCAAAGGTGTTCTATCGGGTTGAGGTCAGGACTCTGTGCAGGCCAGTCAAGTTCATCCACACCAGACTCTGTCATCCATGTCTTTATGGACCTTGCTTTGTGCACTGGTGCACAGTCATGTTGGAAGAGGAAGGGGCCAGCTCCAAACTGTTCCCACAAAGTTGGGAGCATGGAATTGTCCAAAATGTCTTGGTATGCTGAAGCATTCAGAGTTCCTTTCACTGGAACTAAGGGGCCAAGCCCAGCTCCTGAAAAACAACCCCACACCATAATCCCCCCTCCACCAAACTTTACACTTGGCACAATGCAGTCAGACAAGTACCGTTCTCCTGGCAACCGCCAAACCCAGACCCGTCCATCAGATTGCCAGATGGAGAAGCGCGATTCGTCACTCCAGAGAACGCGTCTCCACTGCTCTAGAGTCCAGTGGCGGCGTGCTTTACACCACCGCATCCGACGCTTTGCATTGCACTTGGTGATGTATGGCTTGGATGCAGCTGCTCGACCATGGAAACCCATTCCATGAAGCTCTCTGCGCACTGTTCTTGAGCTAATCTGAAGGCCACATGAAGTTTGGAGGTCTGTAGTGATTGACTCTGCAGAAAGTTGGCGACCTCTTCGCACTATGCGCGTCAGCATCCGCTGACCCTGCTCCGTCAGTTTACGTGGCCTACCACTTCGTGGCTGAGTTGCTGTCGTTCCCAAACACTTCCATTTTCTTATAATACAGCTGACAGTTGACTGTGGAATATTTAGGAGCGAGGAAATTTCACGACTGGATTTGTTGCACAGGTGGCATCCTATCACAGTTCCACGCTGGAATTCACTGAGCTCCTGAGAGCGACCCATTCTTTCACAAATGTTTGTAAAAACAGTCTGCATGCCTAGGTGCTTGAATTTATACACCTGTGGCCATGGAAGTGATTGGAACACCTGATTCCAATAATTTGGATGGGTGAGCAAATACTTTTGGCAATATAGTGTATATGAAAAAATAACAGTTTTACAAATTTGGACAGCCTTCAGTTTGTTTTTTTCAATTGTAGTCTCTTTAAATTGGGTGCACCCTTTTAAAAAAAATAAAATGAAATAAAATGTCTTGTTTCCCAACGGAAAAAGAAAAAGGTTTTCCCTTTTTATCTCTGAGTTTTTCTTTTTAGTCCTACCACTCAGACAGGACGATGAATGCAAAAAAAGAAAGTCCTCTTCAGTCCAAATCCTTCTCTTCAGTCCAAATCCAGATGTTCACACGGTTGGCTCGCCATCTCCATTTAAGGAGAGAATCCAGAATCCAGGGTATCCAAAAAACCCAGCCTGCATAGTACAACAGAGCTTAGTTAAATCCATTCACTTCTTGTTCTTAACTGTACAGTTTATATCTCTCCAAGTATGATAAATTTCAGTGTGTAATGTAACTTTTCTAACTCATTACGAATTAACTGCTGCATTACAGGGTTAACATATAAAATGTTAATGTCACTGTTTTTCTTGTAAAGCAAATAAAATCATGAAAGCAAAAAATCCACATGTAAATAATGTAAATAACAGTAAATACCCACATCGGATTAAGAAAGTAAAATAATGTAGTCTTGTAATATTCTGTGCCTGAGTGCAACAACACTGCACTACATAAAACAATTTAGAAATTTAATAAGTTATTACACTCAACTTAATGTCTCTTTTCATTTGTACAATGAAAATAACAGGCACACTCTTTTCTCTATGCATAAACACTCACCCGCACGTGCGCGGCATAAACACGCACGCGCACACGCGCATTATAAACGCGCACGTGCGCTGCTTTTCCTTTCATCAGAACGTGAAAAACATGTGAACTCATGCTTCAACTCGGTGGCAATACACCACAAGGGAATGCTAACTCACGGAGCTAACCGCTAACTGTCTGTACTTTGCAGCACTCACCGGGAAAACTGGTAAGGTCCCAGGGTCGTTCCTCCGTGGTTCTCCAGATGCATAAAATCACAATGTCCGCCAATCTTCTCAAACACGAGGGAAAAAGGCTGTGCCCTTGAAGAAAGGGATAGGAAACCCCGTACCGTAGTGGGCGTGTCCATGAACATAAGCAGTGCGCATGCCCATGAGTTTACAGTTGAGGGAACTCAAAAAATCTTGTATAGGCGATTTAAAACTCCTTGTTAAACCAACTTCTGAGAATTTGAGTTGGGCAAACGTGTATTTATTTGTTAGATGTCAAATTTATATTTCTGAGTCGGATTACAATACAATTGTGTGTTAGAACAACAATTGCCATTTACTTTTTTAACAGTGCAACAGATCTGTCTGGAGATGAAAATACACACACAAATCAGCCCGATTTGCTTCAAACGTCACTGTATGCTCTGTCAAATTCCATTTTCCAAGAACTCCCAGTGATACCTGGAGTTTTTCTACTGACAGCAACCTTGCCACTCCCTGCAGCAAGCACAAAGACTGTGGTAACCACACCTAGTCGAAACGAGAAGATTCAGCTTCCCCCACAGCATGAGTATGCAGTGATGCTATAGTATCCCTTCCCACAGAATGGACCAATGTCTCTCAGATTTCACTCACAGAAAACTGTTTATGATCTATAAATTGGCCTACTGTATTAAAGATGCTTAAGGTCAATTAACAGCATTTTAATAATAAACTGCAATAATATTACTAAATGTAAATGAAAGGGGAAGATAAAAGCTGAAGGAGCATTCACTTGCTTGGTCTGTGTGACTTATTTAAAATCCACTTCCTTTGTTCAGGCTTGAATTGTTAACTACAGGTGCATCCGAAATGAGAGTATTGCAGTTTAATTTGAATATATCTTTACATTAATTTACAGATCATGCTTATTTCAGGTAAGCTGTGAAAGCTGTATGCAACAAAATTTAATTTTGTTTTGTATACACCCTGTGTACACCAGATGACAAGTTTGTCTCTAATATCACTGTGCTGCACAACATAGTTATGTCTTCAAATTGAAAAAGCCACAAGAGCAATCTGGGTTGCTTTCCCTGTGACATTGATGCAATAATTTAATGAAATGTCTCCAACTAAGTAATGGATGTATTGTATATGAATAGGGGTTTAATAGAAATAAATTGAAATGTACTGATCTCACAATGGAAAAATTCACCTCTGCATTTAACCCATTCCCTTGGGGAGAAGTCGGCTGCCATTGTAGATCTTGTACGTGTTGTTATTCCACCAAGTGGAATTCACATTGAAAGTGAAATTAAAGATCTATTTCAATAACATTTTCTTATCTGTCAGGTGATGTTCTTCACTTGCTTGTAACTCGCAAGATTAATGAAATTGGACACCATAATCAAATATGGACAGCTTTTAGGTCTCTATCTTGTTCAATTTTGCATTTCTCATGCACACTTGTATATTAAAATACAATTCCACACTGGAAAAAAAGCAAATAATGATGGTCAGGCTATTGTAGAGCTAGAAATTTGGAAATCTTGATTTGTTATCCTGTGTGTGTGTGTGTTTTTTTTCTTTTTTATTTAATTTCATTTTAACATCTAGAACCTTTAAGAAAATTGATATTCCATAGTCATGTATGCACACTGTGGAAACCTTCTGAGTTGCTCACCTTGGTGAATCAACCAGGAGGTATGGCAAGCCATTTAATCATATATTAGGGGCACCCATGTCAGCGGTGCAAAATGCAAGTATTTTAAACTACAATCAAATGCTTTTGTTACCCCAAGCGTTGCTTTTACAGGAGGAATTTAATTTTTTCCATATTCAATGATGTTTTTCATCAAAAAAATCTTGCATGTACATACTTTTTTTTTCAAACAGCCAATTAAGAGCTGATATAATAATTTCCAATTCCATGGTGTTTCTCAGGACTTTGGTAGCAGCATTTTAGATAAGCTGCAGCTATCTGATAGAGTTTCATATTGATCAGGTTCGCACCAGCAAAGATATTAATTTAATTTGCTGAAATCATACACTAGTCTCACCCTCTATTCTTTTAATGATTTTTCAACGAAAGTAACCTAGTCTAATAGCATACTTTGTTTGGTTGTTAATATCTGGTTTGAAATCAGAATGACTGAAAGGTTAGGGGTCATTCTAGGTGGACACCCAGGATCGATTCAAGCTTACCTTGTGACTTGATATATTCTTATTTTACCTTATGCACGTTCAGTTCAGCGGGACCTTACAATACTTGCTTATGGCTGGGAGTAGGGAAGCTGCACTTTGTGTCCTGAATTGTATTTCAATACTTTCCAGCATCGACATAGGAAAATAAATTGTGGAAGAGGGGTTCCAACAAGGTGGCCTGTGGTCACAGTGAGCCTTTTCTTGAGACACACCTGGATCGAGTTATCTTCTCCCCACTATCAGTTTTCAAGGAATATTCTGGAGTCTTGGATCTGCCTTAAGGTTTATTAGTGACCATTAAGACTGTCGTTTTTCTCTGCCATAAGCTCCCATATTTGGTCCGTCTGTGTGTGTGTGTGGGGGGGTGGACTAGATTGCACTGACATATGGCACACTTTCAACCTGTTAAAAATGTATCTGAATATTGTATTTATGATTTCAAATGGTGGCAACCAAAACCAAAAATGTAGGTGCTGCAAGCTAATTTTGACAATAAAGAGTTCAGAGCCTAAGACGTTTTAAAACTATAAAGGGTCTGGAAAACCTCTTAATTGTTAGCAATAATTGAAATGCAACAGTAAGAAATGTTTTAGGTTTTCTCGTTTTTCTTTTCTTCTAATGTATTCACTGATATATCACCCTTGTTTGTTTCTTAGTCTCAGAGGCGCTTTTAGTTGAAATTTACCGGGGTGGCCAGAGTGGGACCTGTGTTTTTCTTCATGAGTATAACCAGCTGTTAAGGCCCCCCCTGGCCACCCATCTAGCTCCACCCCTGCATAACAGGGACCAAAACCAGTTATACAGAGGCACTGGCCCCTGTTGACCCCTGACAAGAACCGTCTATGGTTACTCTCCCCCTCTGATGTTTATTCGGCTATCTTATTGAAATGTATTAATACTACTTATTAATAATACTACCATATATACTACTTTCCAATATTCCAGTTTATACGCTATTCTGTGTATTTCTCGATTTTGGATCAACACTGGTTAAATTACAGCTGGTTTGATTATGTGTTACTTTCACTTGCCATACCCTGACGCCGAGCACGCTATTTGACGTCATCGTGGGAGTGTCGACCATCGGGAGAAATGAACGGTCATCAACACAGCCCCGTCTGCGCCCATGTAAGTTACATCTTTTTCAATTAGCATTTGTTTTTTGTGTTTTTTAGCAACGGCCTGCTTTATGAATGAAACGCGTTTTCATATGCTGCTGCCCTCTCCGGGCGGGCGGAGCAGAGGTGGATTTGCCTTGTTTACCTCCCTGTCGCTGCCGCCTGGCGGGTTGCCATTTCTCGCCTGTAGCCAACCGTTGCCGAAGCCGAACGACGTTTTTATTTTTTTCCTTTAGCCGTGGCGCTGGCAGGCTAAGTGGACAGGTAGCGAATATAGCACCGTTCTGCCACCTCGGAGATTCAAGATGGGGTTGTTAATTGCATTTAAGTGTGATTAAGGGAGGCGGAATTAATGCGTGACAACTTAAGATTCAACTTTCACGCCAACACCCAGGCCACGTTCACCCGTAACTGTTTAAAAGTAGCTATTGGAATCCATTGAATTTTTAAAGAAGGTGAAGCTATTGATGTATTTAAATTATAACGCCACAATGAAACAGAAGAGGGAAAGGTGTGATACGAGAGAGCTTGTGGGAGTATGTGACAGATGGCAACTCAATACCTCCCATCTAGACGGGGGTGTCGAGATTTTTGCACCTGTATGAACCGTTTATTGCCGCACCTTGGATTTGCAGCTTATAATTGATTTTTACATGTATATTTTTACTCCCATATTTATTACACAGTAGTTAAGTTTCAAAGCATTTCTATTTTTTATTTATTCTGTGTATAGCTATATTTTAATATGCTAGTGAGACAGTTTGCTGCAAATGCTGATTATAGTCGTTCTTAATTCAGTTAGTTTGTGCTTCGATTGATTGGTGATTAAACAAAACGGGCATTTAGTTCCTTTGAAAGAGGAGGCTGTTATAAATCCCTTAATCTGTTTTTGCTTTTAGATTCTGCTTGCTCACCCCGCACAACAGCGGTGTGCGCTCTCACGTAAAATAAACGCCCTCCAGCGCACCACGTTAGCTTGTAATGCTACATATTAGTTGATCAGCTAAGCCCTCTGGGTTAAAATTGCGATGCTTTGATTTGAAATACTATAAGGGGTTCGTTAAACACTGTAAAACACATATAATCTGTAATAGTGTTTTATAGAAATATTGAATAGTTGAGTGTTTTTAAAGGGCCCGGCCTGCGAGCGCTGGCTAGCAGGCTGCTAATATCAATCAGTTCTTTCCCTCTAGCTAACTGCAGAGCTCACAGTATTTTCTGTAATTTAACATGTATACTTGCAAATTAACCCTTTCATCACTGTTAGATATTTACTATAAAACCTTGTTTTTAAAGTGTTAATTTTAAATCATACGCACAGTAGCAAATCTACATGTGAGGATGCGAGATGCACCTGTAACCTGCTGAGCTATGAAGGCATGGAAATAAACAGGCTCCTAAAATGGAAAAGCTACTGTTCTGCTGCTGTATGCCACTTTAATCAAAGCGACTTGAGTGGCGTTTATATTGTCACTTCACTTTACATCATTTACAATAGTCATAAAACATTAATTAATAAAGATCAAACGTTACCACCCATTAATAAAACCATTTTCATATTGCAGATGCCTCCTGTCACATAACATTAGACCAAGCATCTATTTCTTTTGGGTATTTTGCCTTTTTTGTTGTGTCATGATCTTTTCATTACAGTCATTTTAGTATCAGAGTTAAAATCCATCACATATTGCAGGTCTGCTTTGATCTTTATTATTCCCAGCAGATTGGCTTGATTGTTTCACCTCATCTGATGTTATCAGCCCTAATGCACACAAAGCAGAAAGCTCCTTCCCTCCCCTTCTGTTTTCTTTATTTACTTTATTGCCTGGTGGTATTTTAGTGTTATCAGGCTGCATTTGTTAATGATAAACATACATAACTGGGAAGTAATTGTAATTGTTTATTTAGCAAATCTCTTTGCCTAACTGATTAGATGTTCTCTCTAATCAGAACATGCGTGTCTCTGAATCAAGTCCGAATTTTTTTAATCATAAAGTGAGTCTTAGAAAAGCATTGCTAGAGATGTAGGATGCTCCCTAAACTAGAATTGGATCTTTGTGAAGACTGGGATATTCACTTGCAAAATACCCCCTAACTATTGTATTTTTTTTGCCAACTCAAATACAGTTTTGTATTTTTACATTTTCTCCAATGCCCCATTTTCCAACAGGGTTTGCATTTAAATAGTTTACAGAAATTAGAGAAAGCACAGAGTTTATGTTCTGAGATGCATATTAAAGGAATAGTACACCCAAAACATGATTAGCCTTCATTTTCTACTCACCCCCATGCTGAACAACACTCTGGAGTACTTTTTTGATATCTCAAATGCATCTGGAGATCTGGGAGGCTTCTTGCTGTCTGCTGACATTCAAATAATGGAGGTCTATGGCGCCCGAGACAGAAAGGTCCATAAAAGTCCATAAAAACGTGTCAATATTCCTCCATACTGCTCGTCCAATGTATTCCAAGTGTCCTGAGTGGGTAGCGTCCATAATTTACTCGAAACGAAGTCATTTAGAATGTTTTTAGAGCATAAACAGTAGTGTATAGGATTTCCTAATAGCGCCCCCATGCGCGCTCACGGCGCTACGGAAGCCGGCAGACCAAACCAGCGCATTCAGCTCGGCAAAGAACTCATGCTCTTCCTCAACACTGAAGTCCTCAGACATTTTTCTTTCGTTGTTTCTTTCTTTGCACAGGTAAACAGCACATTTCTTCTTCTACGCTTGCATTATCGGCAGAGCAGACGCTGAATGCGCACTTCCTTCCGGTTTGGTCTGCCGGCTTCCGTAGAATCGTGAGCGCGCATGGGGGCGCTATTAGGAAATCCTATACACTACTGTTTAGGCTCTAAAACGTTCTAAATGACTTCGTTTCGAGTAAATTCTGGATGCTACCCACTCAGGACACTTGGATTACATTGGACGAGCAGTATGGAGGAATATTGACACGTTTTTGTGGACTTTTGTGGACCTTTCTGTCTCGGGCACAATAGACCTCCATTATTTGAATGTCAGCAGACAGCAAGAAGCCTCCCAGATCTCCAGATGCATTTGAGATATCAAAAAAGTACTCCAGAGTTTTGTTCAGCATGGGGGTGAGTAGAAAATGAAGGCTAATCATGTTTTGGGTGTACTATTCCTTTAAAGCATCAATCCCAACTATCAACCACTTACTAGAAGTTTGAATGGAGCAGACATGCTGCTGCAGCAAATAATCAAAATGTTTTAATTAACAAAATCTTGCAGTTGAAATCTATACTTTTTTATCTAGCTGTCATGTCTGTTTGCATTTGTTAGCACACATGACATAAACGTTGGATATTCTTCTTTAAGGTAAACAATGTGTGATTTACAATATATTCTTACAGTTTCATCACTGCTGCATTTCATTATTCAGTTTGGCTTCTATATGACAGAGGATTAACATCCAGTGAACATCCTCATGGGTCATTTATGCACTATTAATTAACATTTCACACTTAATTACTCTAAAGGTCCTTTGAGGGCTGTGCTCTTCAAAATGAAAGAGTGAAGCGGATTTGGCTCCTTAATTTTAGGTTAGGGATACCCTCCAGGGCTGTAAAACTAATGCTTAATTTTTCTTTTTTTCCTGGCAAAGAAGTTGGCCTTGCTAGCTTTAAAGTAATTGTGGTCAACAAACTTTGTGGAGTATGTTAGCCTTAGGTTTCAATGCTCTTTTGGTGACACGGCTTTCAGAATATTAGGCTATGTTGACAAGTTTCTGTTTTAAGATATCAGTCTATGGCTGTGTTTATTTAGAAAAAATTAATTAAATGTGTTAAAAATGATACAGAATAAAAATGATACAGAATAAAATATTGAGTTAAAAACCTAAATTGCATTAAAAAAAACATACTCTCTTTTCACAGAATTTACTGAATTCCCTCCCGTTCTTTTCCTCTTGTTTTACAGGATGTGATTTCTCTAAGTTTCCAAGGAAACGGTGGGCTAAAGTTCAAGAGCTGTTTGATTTGGGAAAGTCACCCAGAGGAAGCCGGGCCGGAAATCGGCTCGGATTGCTGAGCTTTTCTTTCCTTCTGAACTCATAGATGCAGAGATCTGCTGCAGATGACCACATGTAAGTCCTCCAGCCAACACACACACACCCACACATTGCCACACAATGGATTGTTTTTGTTTCATTATTCTAGATTAAGGCAGCATTTATCTTTATTTGGAATTAGTCAAGCTCTTAACAATATTAGTAGAAATAATCCTGAATGATGGTGTTAGTAGTTTAGGAAGCAAACGGTCTGTGTTGAATGTCTGACTTAAGTAAAATGTTAACTCAGCTGCACATGGCGGTGTGCAGCCGATGTGACATTAGAGCGCTGCGTGCACAGAGTGACAGGTGAATACTCGTTGACCTACTTTAGACTTCAGCCTGAAGGAGTCAGATGTCATTGCATTTTCTCTGCAGATGCAGGATTTAGTGCCACATCTGTGAGACTTTCAGCTTGATATCGATTTGGAGCTTCTGCAATACAGTTTGGTAATCAGAGTACTGCATGCGCTCACAGTTAACCCTTCTGGGTATGGGTGCATCTTAAAGAACTTAAATATTGTTAATTAGTATGAGTGGTTAGTTTAAAAAAGGACTCGTGATATATATTTATTACACATAGATCATTTTCTGTGGTTGTTTGGTTGGTCAGAAAATTCTACCATTACCTCAGAATAATTAAAGAAATGTTTTTGATTATGACATGTTATGTTTTGGCTAAACAGTGGCAGTTAAACAGCAGACAGTCAATGTCATCCTCCAGAACAAATAAACCACAAAGGTCACAGCAAAAGATGCTGGCTTTTCAAAGTCCTTTGTTTAAACACGGATGGAAACTGAAGTGAGAGGAAAAAATGTTGTCAGGAAAAACACATCCTTTTTTTTTTTTCCTTCCACCAAGCTTTCCGTTATGGATACAGTGATCTATAAACGGTCAGCCGCTTTGGCATTGACCTTCTGGGGCTTGCCCTACTTGATGATGTCATTAAAGGTCTGTCACTTCAAGTCTTCATCATTACGTTATGTTAAGCATGAATCACTTAAATTACCAGAAATTAAAGGTTAAAATATTAGTTTTACTTTTTAAAACGAATCACTGAAAGCTTGGTTTTATTGCTATGCAGCTGTAAACATGTTTTTTTTCTTTCCTGTAGGATTTATATAGTAACTATAAGCCCTCTTATATAAGTCGGTGTGATGTATTGCCATAACAACCTGAATGCAGCTAGCAGGAGCGCAGAAAGCTGTTCTGACCGATGATTGGTGTGCTGTATTAAGCGCATGCAGCTGAATCATGTTCATACTGAAAGCTTGGCTTTAATGATGGGTTTGTTGAAGTTTTCATTTGCTTCCAGGTGTGTTGATATAGGAATCAGCCATGAGAACACCAATAACAAGCAAAGAAACTTTTAAATATCTGCTTCAGTTAGAGTGTGGGTACCAAGTGTGTACACACACACACTCACACATTGATGTGTTTTCAACAACCCACCTCAGTGCTGTGTGATCAGACTGTAGATTTCCCAGTAAAGCCAGCATCAAATGAGTCACAGCACATCATTGTTTTGGGGTTTTTTTTGTCTCTAAAAGAGAACTTTTTCTACTTTGACTTGTTAAACAGTACTCATAGTGCTGAATCAGATGTTTGTTTTATTTTATTTTTTTCTGGAAAGCATTCTGTGTATCATAGAGTGAAACCTCCACGGCTCTTTGAGACTAACTGGAACATGAAGGTTACTTTCTCCCCTAACACGCCCTAACCGGTTCATTGAAGCTCAGCGTAACACCGTGCCTAGAAATGAGTCGAACAGGCCAATTATATGATCCAAAAGGCATTCTCTGCTCACAGCCCATTTTACTCTCAGCTAATGTAGCTTCTAAGTGCAGACATGCTTTGGTTTTAATTTCCTTTAATGACAGCTTATGGAGGCCGGACCTTACCAGCTGAACTTTTAATGGGATGTTTTACTGATGATATTGTGTTCCATTAGTAGATAAATTTGGTGCAAAATTAGAAACCACAAAAAATCTTAGTTTAGATGGCACCGGTGGGAAGTGTCCACAATCATCATAGACATGGATTTCATATTAGTTGTTGGCCTTTGATGATGGATTTTAGCCATTTGGTTCTGCAGGTGGATGGGGGATGGTTTTTTCTCTTGTTTCTAAACCATGCAGGATTTAATTTGATGTTTTTTTCATGATTTATTTTATGCTACAGTGTCAAAACCAATCCTGCATGATAAAATAAAGCATATTTTCAAAGGCGCTGATTTAAATTAATTTAATTCTTAATTTCGTAGTGATGCAATTGGGGTTGCAACTAACGATTATTTTGCAAATCGATTAATTTGCTGATCATTTTTTTTATTGGTTAATAATCAGACAGCAAAAGGTTCCTTAAAGAAGATGTTTTATGAAATTAAACCAGTGAATTTAAAACTTTACCTCTAAAGGACAGAGCAGATTGACAGACGAAAATGTTTTTTTTTTTAAACAATTTTGGGATAATTTCTGCTCTAAGTAGGTTGGTCTGTTAACTAAAGGCACGTTTTAGAGTCTCTATACTCCAGTTAACGATCCAGTCAAACATTAATCATTAGATTTTGTTAAAATATAATTTTTGTTTGAGATTTGCCCTTCCTATTTTTTTTTTTTAGTTAAGACAAGTGTCTATAAATCAGATTTCTGTTAAATACCCAGCTTTAAGGCATAGTTCTCACATTTATATCGGATTTGAGGTCAGGTTTGGTCCGAAAGCTAAAAGTTAGCATGCTTAATCAGCATCTACACTAGCTAAGATGAAAACAGCTGTTTCAGTGTTTCAACCATTCAAAGCCTAAGGTAGAAGGAATTTGGTTGGGATGCTCCAGAGTAACTCAGGAACCACCAAAGCTCAAGTCAGGTCCACACAGTAAAAGTGAGGAGCAAAGGAGAGCCTTTCAAATCTAAGAGCTGTCAGTCCCCATCAGTCAGGCATGGTGATGGTAGGATCATGCTGGGGCCTGTGTTCTGCCTTCATGTGAGCTGACAAACCGCTGCAAATTGTTGTCATAAAAGCAATGATTATAAAATGGGTCAATCTGATGATGAGTACATGTACATTTCTGACCTGGACTCCAAATCTTGGCTTTAAAGGCCAACTTTGTCATTTGAGTCTTTAGTTTCATAACTAACTGTGCTAACTGCATAAATATATTAAATTCTTCAGTCCTTCACTAGGACGACTCATGAAACAATGTGCTAACATTCTGCAGATGAGGGGAGCAGTGACAGCTCCTGAAAACTGCGTACGCCTTGTTTTTTCATGTTTGTATTATTAGCTGAGACGGCAGCTCTGAAGTCTTGTTAATGTTTTCCTGTCATTTCATCCGAACACATTGTGTGATTAAATGAAGACTCATTAAGCAGGAATGAGCTGCAGCCTCTTAAAGGAATAGTACACCCAAAACATGATTAGCCTTCATTTTCTACTCACCCCCATGCTGAACAACACTCTGGAGTACTTTTTTGATATCTCAAATGCATCTGGAGATCTGGGAGGCTTCTTGCTGTCTGCTGACATTCAAATAATGGAGGTCTATGGCGCCCGAGACAGAAAGGTCCATAAAAGTCCACAAAAACGTGTCAATATTCCTCCATACTGCTCGTCCAATGTAATCCAAGTGTCCTGAGTGGGTAGCATCCAGAATTTACTCGAAACGAAGTCATTTAGAATGTTTTTAGAGCATAAACAGTAGTGTATAGGATTTCCTAATAGCGCCCCCATGCGCGCTCACGACGCTACGGAAGCCGGCAGACCAAACCGGAAGAAAGTGCGCATTCAGCGTCTGGTCTGCCGATAATGCAAGCGTAGAAGAAGAAATGTGCTGTTTACCTGTGCAAAGAAAGAAACAACGAAAGAAAAATGTCTGAGGACTTCAGTGTTGAGGAAGAGCATGAGTTCTTTGCCGAGCTGAATGCGCTGGTTTGGTCTGCCGGCTTCCGTAGAATCGCGAGCGCGCATGGGGGCGCTATTAGGAAATCCTATACACTACTGTTTATGCTCTAAAAACATTCTAAATGACTTCGTTTCGAGTAAATTCTGGATGCTACCCACTCAGGACACTTGGATTACATTGGACGAGCAGTATGGAGGAATATTGACACGTTTTTGTGGACTTTTATGGACCTTTCTGTCTCGGGCGCCATGGACCTCCATTATTTGAATGTCAGCAGACAGCAAGAAGCCTCCCAGATCTCCAGATGCATTTGAGATATCAAAAAAGTACTCCAGAGTGTTGTTCAGCATGGAGGTGAGTAGAAAATGAAGGCTAATCATGTTTTGGGTGTACTATTCCTTTAAAGTTTCCACCTAAAGGTCTGATTAGGTCATGTGGTTGGTTCTCTCTGACACTCTTTTCTACCCATCTATTGTTACCATTCATTAATGAGTGGATGGTTTCACAAGTCAGCTTTTACCTTTCTGTTGCATGAAGAATCTATTTTTGTCTGTTTGTGCTTCATTTAGCTTCTCCTGAGTTGTGAGTCAGAAGAGAAGAGGCTGAGCTGATGGTAAGCTCTGCCACACTCTCTCCTTCTTGCCTTCTTTCTAAATATGCTGATGCGTTTTGATCGAGTAAAAAGCAAACTGTTGTTAATTAAACCTGATTTCAGGTTTAAAAATCCGTGGAAAAGGCTTTATATTTCAGGGTTTAACTATGCTATGTTTAGTAGAAGATGCAAAGGGGAGGCTGCTACAGATGGAGGGAGTCCTTGTTCAGCTTAGAATTGGATCATAGTTTTTTTTTTCTTCCATTTTTTATTTTATTTGGAGAACATATTTTTATTATTTACTTTTTACTGTATGCTCTGTTGTCTCTTAATTAGCATCATCTGAGCATTTAGTAATTTCCTCCTTAGTTAATGATTTATTCATTGAATGCTTTCTGAAATGTGTCCATTTCTAAGCTCTCAAATAATTTGGCTTGGATATTTTGGGGAGAAACGCAAACAATGGCGAAAACATTTCAGAAAGTATTTCCAATATTTTAGTTTTTTTTAACAGTCTAGTCTTTGGATTTTTTTGCATTGCTGGGTTGACACCTCTAAGACATGCCAGGTTGTTTTAAACTAAATTCACTTTCAGTAACGCTTAAATTGGGTAAACCTTGATTAAAATGCCAACTTCTTGTTTTGTAAAAAAATCAGACATTGAGTAATCATTGCAAACATTTATTACCTAAACATTTATTACCTAAATCATAATTGATCACATAAAGTGTAAAGGCAACATATAAACAAGAAATAAATCTTGTCATAACCCTGATGCATAACACACACTCCAATGGAAACCTGCCATCAATTATTGTCAAAATGGTCTGAAATAAGTTTTAACTAAATTTGTAGTATTTTAATTAGTCATTTCCATCCTGTTGGCTAAAGATTGCAGAAAGGATCTCATCATGCAAAGGTTGGTCAGGAGGAGAAGGGGAAAAAAATAGGTGATATAGGCAGACGGCAGGATCAATGGATCTGGACACATTCTGGCATCTTTATTCTCCAGATGTCTGGACTACATATTACAGATACAAGATTGAAGACTTGCCCTAAAACAAAAATGTCCAGACAATTAAACCCCTGCACCCCCACCCACAAAAAAAAAAAAAAAAAAAGTTTGGGGATGGACTTGTCACACTTAAGTTTTCCACTAAACCTACCTTGCAAAGATAAGAAAAGTTTTGCAATGATCTTAAAACAACCCAAAACACATAGGTCTGCGTTTTCCTCCTAGTCTGACTCTAACCTTTCTATGTTAGGGTGAGGAAATATTGTGAAAGTTTTACTTGGTAATAGACTAAAGCCTGTTTTGTATTTTCTCCTGTAAAGATTTTTTTCTCCAGTAAATGGCACAGGATGTTTGTCACATTAAATTTTAAAAGGTTCTTAAAATATTCATAAAGGTCTCATTTTTCATTTCATAACTCTGGCATTTTAAAAAGGCTATTTAGATATCTTACATCCATTGTGTTGAAAAGTTATCCTCTTTTTTGACATAAATTGTAATAAACCAAATTTTAAATAAATGCTTGTTAAATGGAAGGGCCAAACGTGATCCTTTATATGTCAACCCAGTTTTTTATTGCTTAGTTTGTTTGTTTTTTTTCTTTTCACATTGTGCTTCTGCTTTTTCTGTTCCTCACTGCTGCATGTTGTAATGCGTTTTATTTTCCTTTTTGTGGTAGACAAGCATGACATTGAGCCAAGCCACAGATGCATGCCCACTCTAAAGCACCAACTGAGCGGCATCCCCTCCGCTTCCCGGCTTTCACCCGGCCTCTCAGAGGAGGGTGTCGACGGGGCGTAGCTAGTCTCCTGCAAACCCCCACGTAGAGCCTCGCTGTGAAACTGGAGGGGCCCGATGGATCAGGGTAGTAGTGAGCAGAGTCCAGATGAGCCGGATGCAGGAGGCCGAACGGAGCTGGAGGTCGGCAGGAGGGCGTCGGAGTCAGAGCACGGCTTATCCAAAATCACCCATAATGCCCTGGAGAACATGGGAGCGTTGGGGCATGGCCTGAAGCAGTTCTTCCAGCCACAGCGCCGACGCTCCTCCGTTTCCCCGCATGACTCCGCCTCAGCCTGCGCGAGCGCCCCTCCCTCCGAGCCTGCCGACGTAGGGTCAGACGTAGGGGACCCTCCCGGCTCCTTGGCCCCCTCCTTGGATTCTGACAATCCTGCCACTTCCGCAGCTCTGAGCCGGGTTCTGCAGCAGATCCGAGCCCCCCCCATAATGAAGCGAGGCACCAGCCTGCAGAGCCGGCGCAGCAAAGCAGGGAGCTCTGGGGAGGCTCCCCAGAAAGGGAGCCCACAGATCCATCGGCGGAGCACTCATGAGGCCCTGCTGCAGGCTGGACGCCCACGTTCCTCCTCCACCACAGACACCCCCACCTGTCCTGCTCTGGTGGACGTGCTGCTGACCTCTGGGTACCACTCTACTGAAGAACCTGACAAGGTGAGTGTCTCTGACCCTCAAGGTGCTCCACTGCAAGATGCACAAATGCATTCTACACAGCTTCAAGTGTTTTTTTATTAAACATTGTCTTCAAATGCCTGATATGTTCAAATATAGATCGTTGAAAAGAATCACTATAAATCTTTTTTTGAACATATTTACCATAACTTCTCTCAATTGGTTTATAATGTAAAATCCCTCAGTTCTGTGGCTCTGATGTAACAACTATTTCACAGTATGATTATTTTTTCAAGACACTACGGGGAAAAAAAAAAACATTTAACCTCTCAAAACCCACCGGGTTGCTATTTTAAAGCGTTTACAAATAATAACTCAATGCATGAAAATTACACTTGTAAAATATTAACCAATATAGACACGTTAGACATCGTTGAAAAGCTTAGATTCTCCTCAATTCAACAATCAAGTGCATTTGATGGACATAGGGAGCATCAAAGCACAATTAACACAGATATAGCAGCATGTCAAAATGTACTATGACAAAGCAGCCACAACAAGCAAGCATGTCTGTTCAAAAAAGACATCATTTTCAAGAATAAAAAAAAAACAACTTTGAGTATTGCTTGAACTGATGCAGCTTGGGTGTTTTACTCACCCAATATTTATGTATATATTCAGAAACTAGAAGGTCTTAGCTTTCAAATAATGTATCATACATGTAATTTGGGCTTACAGTTCCTAAGTTATTTGGTTTCCATTTGGCTATGAAAAATAGGTGAGAATTTCCCAAAATGAGGTGGCTATTAAGAGGTTGGAAAAAAAAGTATTAAAAATAATTTAGCCTTTCTTTGACAACACACACTATAGCTGTTGTAATATGAATGAAAGGCTTCCTAAAGATTTGGTGTCCATAGAGCTAAGCAATCAGAGAGTTTGTTTTCTGGGAAAGAAAGTGGTTTAATTTAGCTTTTTTTTCTTTCATCTTCTTTTTTTTTAAGTTAAAAGCATAGAGGTTTTAGAGGTGACTCATGCACACCAAATGAACTGGGAAATCATGTTAAGTCTCTGGACATGTCCTAGAAGCACCGCTGAGTGGGGAGATGAGCTGTCAGTGTTGGAAGGTCAGAGATTGCCTTTGACTGGTTTGTCACTATGTGCTTTAAGCCCTTCTAAATTTAGCATTTGCAGTCTTTCAGTGTACTTCAGGTCAGCAACGGCTCGCAGGGGTAAATAAAGTGTAAAGATTTGCTTCAGGTTAGCTGACCTTGATTAGAGAGATAAACTAACCGGGGTTTAAATGACAGATAACAGGACGCTCTCTGACTCGGCTGCACAGAGAGCCCATTGTCTAACGAAATGGGGGATTTGTTTTGATTAAATTTAGACTGTGTCTTGTTGGTGCCGATAAAAGAGCCTTTGTTTAGAGTAAAATAATGTGTTACTGATGACTTATTGATCTGGGAATTTATTATCTGTGTGACAGTAGCAGGGTGTTTTTTTTTAAGTTGTGGTAACAGACTGCAGCTCTGTGTGCGGACTGAAGGACGGGGAGAACTTAACTAAGCTCTGGGGGAGAACTGTTTGATGGTGCGCAGAGAGGAAAGCGTCTAAGAGTTTTAAAGCTTAGAGTTGCATTAAGAAGGGCACCATTAATTACTTGTATGCACTGGCACAGGCAACAGCTTTGATGTGCAAGGTCTGGCAGCTAAACCTACCTCTACATGGTTCCGGGATGAACAGTTGAGAAACAACTAATACCACAAATAAAGCTTTTCATCAGGGAGATTCTGGTAACTTTTAAAGTTAAAGCTATGGGTGAGAGATTGTCAGTAATTATGATAAGTTTAAGATCTACCAAAGCAGAGATGAGAGTAATGACAACACAGCTGTCATTGTATTTATATCTACCCATCAGAGCTCCATCGGTTTTATTTTCCTGTTTTGTCTTAGATTTTTATTTCTTAACTTTTATGTAGCTTAATAGTCTATATTATAAGTGCTGATTGTACACCTTCACCATTTAATACCTCTGTAGGTTCTGTTATTTGGTGCCTGCAAACTTATTTCGTCATAATCTACTTTATTAACATGAGGTTATAGCCATATGACTCCAGTAATTTTATCTACCAATCAGACGTTACTTATCATACATATTTAACTAAATAAGAGTATATTAAAACCAAACAGATTGCATCGAAATAAAATGCAAATAGGGTTTAAAGCAACAAACAATATACAAAGTAGGGGTGGGCAATATATTTATAAATATCAAATATACTGGTGTGTATTGAGTTTCCCTATGCACAATAGTTAAAATGACTCAAATTTCCATGACAACATTAATCCATCTGCATCAATTTCACTGAGAGTTTTATTTTTACCTGCACAGTTTGAATGCATCATAAACCCCTCCTCCGCACGCTACAGCAACCGGCAAACGAAATACGGCGACAGCAGGTGTTTCGGCTGAGCAATATGGTAGTGGTTTGGATTTCACAAAAGGCGGTCATTTGTAAGACATGTCGTAAAAACCACTGCTGCAAAAGTTAGCAGTGCAAATCTATTCCACCACCTACAAATAATCCGCTGCTAAATGAAGAATGTAAACACCACGTCTGCATCTCCCTACACACCAATTAAAACATTAAATAAATCAGCTGTGCAGCCGATGACGTTGGCCTAGTCGTTTGAAAAATCGATCCAATATGAGCGACAAGGGAAGAGATTGAGGGAAATCAGACGCTATTTATTAAGTTATTTTAAATATTCTTTAGCTGGTGATGTAATGTGGTCTTGTTCAGAGGTTTTGCAGGCATTTTCTAAACATGGCAGTGTTCTCAATTTTGCAACTTTTTGTGCTTCTTTAACATTCCTATTGTGCTTGTGCTGCCTAAAAAGTTTGTAAAAGGTTGGAATTATTAGATATTTTCTATCTATCTGTCTGTCTGTCTGTCTGTCTGTCGATAGATAGATAGATAGATAGATAGATGTAAAAAACGAATGATGTGCTACCTTTTAGATGTTTGTACTATAGAAGCTTCTCCTTAATCAGCTAACATAACGAACCTTAGAAACATGTTATATTAACCGCCTCCGGTAGATTTGTGAGACTATCTGTTCTAAAGAAAGAACCAGAAAGGGTTACATTTGCATCATTATGTAATCACAAGCAGCACTTTGCTCTGATGGCTTGTTGTCATTCGTAATGTTTATCAGGCCTGATTATGGTATGCTGGAACATGAGGTTTGCTGCCTTTTTATGTCATAGACGCCATCTACTGTTGTAAGTGTGTTATTACACCTGCATCTTAGATGAGCGGTTCAGTTTAGATTTTATTTTATAAACAGTTATGTTTAACTAATTAGGAGTTTTCTGTTTTGTAGATTTTGTGTTATTGCTGTGTATACTTGCATTTGAAGAGTTGCCTCTTTCCTTTCTATAAATCTGGAAAAGAATTCAGGATTTTTTTTAATGTGTTTAAGCAAAAGATAAGCAGTGCTTTTTTTCTTTATTTTCTTTCTTCCTTCTTGTGTTTTCCCTTCCTACCTTCCTGCCTCCCCATGTTCCTCCCTCCCTCGTTTCTGTCCTCCCTTTCTTTGCCATGTCCTCCTCTCCTCCTCGTATTCTTATTCATTCCTGTTCTGTTCCTGTGACCTTTACCTCTCTCCATGTCCTTCTTTTATTTAACTACTCCAGTCTTATCTCCAGTTGTTTCCTGTCTCCTTCTTTCCTGGCTGCTTTACTTGTGTCCTATTTTCCTTTCCTGCTTCCTTCTTTGCTTTCTTGAGTTCCATTTTCCTCCCCCTCATGCATCCTCCCTTTTTTTGTTCTACCACTGACACTGAATTGGTTAAAGTGTAGCTCCTCACTCTTCTTTCTTCACCGGTCTTCGGGTCATTAGTAAGAACACGATAGGGGGTGGGAAGGAACTTTGAACTGGTGTACTGAATCTGGACAGCCCTTAGTTATATGGGCGTCTTTACAGTCAGAAAACACACATGGATGATGCAAGTCAGAACTGACTACAGCCTTCCAAAAAGAAATATAAAAAAAAAAATTACATGAATGTATGAAGATTTATACACTTGCATGTGTCACACAGAGTACATGTAAAGAAAATAATATGTTATTCAACTCTGGGAGGTGGGCTGAGTGTCATGGACCTCTCTGATTGTAATGTAAAAAAAAAAAAAAAGAATTTATTTATGAACTGTATGTGTTATTTTTCTAAACAGTGGGATCGGTATGATGGCTCAGGTCCTGCAGTGTCACCCAATGCCATGCCCTACGGTGCTGAGGGCTATGACTTGGTGGACAGTACCCCAGACCCCCAGCGCACCAAGCAGGCTATCGCCCAACTGCAGCAGAAGATCCTGAAGCTCACAGAACAAATTAAGATCGAACAAAATGCCCGCGATGACAATGTGGCTGAATATCTGAAACTGGCCAACAATGCAGACAAACAGCAAAGCGCACGCATCAAACAGGTGTTTGAGAAGAAGAACCAAAAGTCTGCTCAGACCATCCAGCAGCTACAGAGGAAGCTGGAGCACTACCACAGGAAACTCAGAGAGGTGGAGCACAACGGCATCCCTCGGCAGCCCAAAGATGTTTTAAGAGACATGCACCAAGGTCTGAAAGGCGTTGGAGCCAAGGTTAGACCCTGATCTTTCTCCATAAAGAAAACATTTAGTTATTTTAAATTTTCTCTAAGTTGACAAAATGTTTGACCAGCGGTCTGTTGGTTTTAAACGTCACTCTAGTATTGATTCACATTCTGACAAGTAGAGACAAGTTTCACAGAAATATCAGTTTTACTTCCTCCTCCAAGCCACTTATTTCTGGTAGAATTACATTGGACAGTGAAGGCTCTAAAAGGGGTACATTCCTTTATAAAAAAAAAAAAAAAAAAAAGAACAAAAAGGTGGCTTACAAACATAATACATAATTTAACTGGGAGGATCACTTGACAAAATGGCCTAATGTTACAACCAGCTTCATGTTTTTGTACCAGAAGTTCTTAGGAGAAAACAACAAAAATGGCAACCTCTGCAGTTCTGGCTTTTAAACTTGTATATTATGTTTGTAATAATATAACTGAACTTTATTGATCTCACATTGGAGAAATTTACCTCTGTATTTAACCCATTCCCTTGGGGAGCATTCGGCTGCCATTGTGCAGAACTCAGAACTTCTGGATTCCAAGCGCAATGCCCCAACCACTAGGCCACCACTCCACCTGTCTGTTTCTTAACTTCACCTTAAGTCCTTCATACAGCTGACAGTGTCATCGCTGCAGCACGTGTCTATGGTGCAGACGGCAAATAGCGCTGTGACTGAAAAAAGTTACTATTTTATTATTTTGGTTCATTGAAACTCATTTTTTACATTCTTGCAAAGGTGCATCAGAGTGTGATGTAGTGCTACCTGTAACCAGCACATTACACTTTGCCACATCATTCCTCTCCGCAATTATGCACTTAACGTTGCTTTTATAGATACACTTAAAAATAAAATGCAGCAGGTTTGGTTTAATGTGACAAAATGTGCAGCGCTAAGCATTATTGATCCCCACTGACTTTATCTGACATCATTAAGCTATATGAATTCACAGAATCCATTGTGAAGTTAATTACGTAGCTGTTACTTTAAATTGGCCTTTAATCATTTATAAACAGACACTGACAGAACCATTGCTATTCACAGGTAACAGGGGGGCTGTCCAGCTTCTCTCAAGCTACTCATTCTGCAGCTGGAGCCGTGGTGGCCAAGCCAAGAGAATTTGCTTCCCTAATCCGGAACAAGTTTGGGAGTGCCGACAACATCGCAGCTCTGAAGGACTCGTTGGAGGAATCACAAGGAGAGGAGGGTGGTTGTCCAGGGGGGTCACGGCCTCTTGGAACAGGACAGTTACAATCCAGTCCCAGATACGGCAGCGAGGACGACTGCTCAAGTGCTACTTCTGGATCGGCTGGAGCTAACAGCACCCCTGGGGCCCCAGGCGGCCCCCCTAGCTCCCGGGGCAATACTCTTGATAACGCTCAAGGCTCGGGATTTGATGCTTTATTCCATGAGATCAACGAGCTTCGGGAAAACCAGGGTCGGCTAGAGGAGTCCTTTGAAAGTTTAAAATCCCATTATCAGCGGGATTACACGGTGATCATGGAGGCCCTGCAGGAAGAACGATACAGGTTAGCATACATTCAAGAACTGGTTCTAAGGTTGGTTATTAGTTCATAAATAAACATTGGTTTATGCCGGTCAAATTTTGACGGTGATACCAATATACATTCTGTTAGATGGGCAGAACATGCTGCATCAGATCAGTTACAGACTTGTGAATTAAATCCTTCTTGAGGAATTCAAAAACTGTCGCTAAACCAGTCAGCAGTTCCACTTCATTTTAAAGTGTTGATGAGGTAATGTTGATTTCATTATTCCATCATTTTGCATTAAAATCATGCAGCAGACATAACAGATGTTCTGAGTTATTATGAACCAAGCACAGTAATTTTTTTCTAACACAAATATCCTACATTTAGTATTTCCACAGCAGCCCTCTGATTAATAGCTAGTAAAAGCCATCCCCATGTGGTGATGTCAGAGGGAGAACACTTTATGAGCTACCTCAGCATTTTATAATGGAGAGGGGTAGAAACATTGTTCTAGAACATCTGGTCTGGAATTGGTTTGTATGGTTAAACCATCAGCATGTTTAACCTCAGGGGAGAGAAGTGATGCTGAGGAACATGGAGGCATCACACCTTCCAGGGCAGAGCCATCCAGAGCGGACCTCTAGCTAGAGGTGACGGCCAGTAAGCCAGAGGGTGACGGCTAGTGAGACGGCAGCAGTTCTGGTTGAAAACTCATGGCACAGAAACACGGTTTGCTCTGCCTCTGGAACAAAATGTATTTTTTAGGTTCTAGTTATTGCACTGTGTGCAGAATTATTAGGCAAATTAGTATTTCGACCACATCATCCTTTTCATACATGCTGTCCTACTTCAAGCTGTTATTAAGTTAATCAGGTAGTGTGCATCTCTTTAATGAGAAGGGGTGTGGCCTAATGACACCAACACCCTATATAATGTGCTTAATTATTAGGCAACTTCCAAAAATATAAAACTTTTATATTAAGGAGTCTTTTGGGTTGATTGAGAACACAATTGTGGCCTAATAATAAAGATAATCCTCAAAAATACAACTTGCTTAATAATCCCGCACACAGTGTAGTTTAAAAATAAAAATTTGAATATAATACTTTAACTGAACATGACATGAAAATGTGACAAGACATTATCTACTATATTCTTAAAGGTATAGCTAGCAACTCCACCCATCCTTCAGTGCCAGGGTTGCCCATCCCTAAGCATTAATTCCTTTAAACCACAGACTTATAAAACACCTGATACAGAACGCAGAGCCAGTAAGTCTCTACTACGAAGCTGGCCTCTGCTTTGGTAATACAGAAGCTAAAAACAATTAGCTTTGAATCATCATCCAGAACAGCAGAAATTTACGATCCAAACTCCACATCAGCCTCCAGATTTTTCTGTGTGCTTGAAATTATTACATTGATCATTAGTACTAACATTTTCGTCTACGAAAAATAGTCATCTACACTAAATATTACTCTTCTAGATTAGGATTCCTTTTTTAAATGGCATTTTTGGGTTTCAATTACCAAAACAGAATTACTTTTGGTTGATATTGTAATTTCTCAACATGAACTTGTAATAAAACAGTTAGAAGAAGACATTTAGTCCCTGATTTCTGTGTTTTGTTTTTTAGGTGTGAACGACTAGAAGAACAACTCAATGACTTGACAGAGTTGCACCAGAATGAAATCCTGAACCTCAAACAGGAACTGGCTAGCATGGAGGAGAAAATCGCCTACCAGTCTTATGAAAGAGCACGAGACATCCAGGCAAGCTGGACTTAATTGGACCTAAATCTGACACTTTATCATCATACATGTCTGATGCGTTTGTTTCCCCCTTTCCAGGAGGCGCTGGAGGCTTGTCAGACGCGCATATCCAAGATGGAGCTCCAACAGCAGCAGCAGCAGGTGGTGGAGGGGCTGGAGAACGCCACGGCACGGACTCTTCTGGGAAAACTAATCAATATACTTCTGGCTGTCATGGCTGTCCTCCTGGTGTTTGTGTCAACTGTGGCCAACTGTGTCGTCCCCTTGATGAAAACACGAAGCCGCACTTTTTCCACGCTGCTCCTTGTCATCCTGCTCGCCTTCCTCTGGAGGCACTGGGAGGCTATTTCAGAGTATCTGCATCAATTCCTGATAAACCCCAGATGACCTACTGGGAGGAACCAATCAAAGCAATGAAAGGGACTCTGAAGGTTGAAGGGAAGACGGATCCACTGAAGGTTGTGTCTTTTTGTCCAGTTCTCGATCATACACTTTCTCTAAAAACACTCAGGAGTGTAGAAGAAGTTTGTCACTTTACCACTTTGTGAAGTTTGTTTTCGGAAGTGGATAATCAAAAATAGAGGAGCTAAAAAGGTCTGGCATCACCTTCTGTCATGGGTACAATGGAGGCACGAGCAGCTTACCCTGGTGGGGGGCATATTTGAAGGAGGGCCTGAGAGAACTGCACACTGGATTTCTCTCTGAGTGAATTTGTTTACAAGTGGAAAAAAAAACCTTACATTGTTTTTCACCTTAGTTTTTATCTGTATTTTATTCAATTGGTATTGCTTTGAAGTCACTGCTATTTTTAATAAAGCTTGACCGGTTTTCTCTCTAACTGTAATGAGCTGATGGTGTTCTGTGGTTTTAGTGTCCCTGGTTTTTATTTTTATGTTTTATAAGAAAGTTCTCTTTTCAGTCTTTTTTTGTATTTAATTTCTCTCTTTTCTCATCATCACTGCATTTCAGCTTATGTAACAAAGTTCTCCTTCCAGGTCATCTAAGATCAGGGGCCTGTGTTTCTGTATCAGTGCTCTGAGCTCACATTTGTTACTGAGTCAAACAGCAGGGGGTTGTTGAATTGCTTCCTTTGGCTGCGTGGAGTCGATCACACTGGTTTTTATCACTAACAGGATGCTACTACCAGAAGATGTGACCGCCCTCCTCCTCTGACTGGACATCACACTTTTCCTAGTGACTCTTTCACTGTGGAAAGGATAATCTATAAACTGAATTAACATACTTGAAGAGCTGCTAAAATGCTCAAAGACTTAGTGCTTCCGTACTGTTTCTATTAGTGACGACAAAATATGAACACATTAGTTTGTTTTGTTTTTTTTATTTTTGAATAATAAATAAATTTGCTGTTTTAAAATGCTACGCTTTAGGTCTAACTTGCATTTGTTTGCAGTTGTCAACAACTCAATTGCATAATACATTACCAAAAAGAAAACCCTCTTTGTGTCTGTTTTATTTATGTTTAGATAGATTTAGTTTATTATCATCTGTAAAATATGGAAATGAATAGAAGTGAATTTATGGATTCCTGATTCTTACATTATCTGTAAGTTTCTTACAAAGGTAGTGTTCAAAATTGGTAGGAGGTTTATCCACCTTAAAGGAATTATAGGTGGAAGATATTAGATGTTTTCTGTGTGGTTTTGAGTAAAAATAGTAAGATTTATGGGGGCATAATGTATAAGTAAATACTCAAAATGTAAAACATCATCAGGTTGTTTTCATTTAAAACGGGAAAACGAACTTTATACTTTAAGCTGCTAAAATCCTTTGATTTAGGGATCAGAGATTAACACAGAAATGGGTGGATATTAGCTGGGTACTTTAGTAGGGTTGTTGGCGTTATGTAGCCGACTGCATTCAGCTGAATGATGTCCCGGTAATAGCTTTCTAACTGGGTTTAAAACGGTTTTTATTGATTAGTAATGGGTGGCTGTTCATTTTCAGTCCTACCATCGCACTCCTTCCTCTGGCTTTCTAGTAATATGCTTGGATACATCACTGTGGGCAGCCAAGTTCTTCAGCAAATCCTTTTTTTTTTCTTGTAATTGATCTTCCACATATTTTTGTATTTTTGCCCGAGACTGCAAGCTACAAGTAGTGACTGAAATAACTGATTCAAAATCTGTTATGCACTAGCACTCCAGACAGATTTTATTTAACGGCAGGGAATGAAATAATATAAGATAAAGAACTTTAGGATGTGTTTTGGCCTAGAGGCAGCTCATCTAAAAAAAAAAAAAACAAATGTTTTCAGTTCTATTTTGTTGATTAATGTTGCAGAAGAAACTATAGTATTTAACATTAAATGTCTATAAAGAATGAAAAAAACCCTACAAATATAGATAAAAACCCCTACAAACAGTAGAGTAATATTTACATTTATAGAATTAAAGTTTAGTTTCCTCAAGCATGCAGGACATTTCTTCAAGCTTTTGTCAGAGAATAGGCTGCTCTCAGGAGCTCGGTCTGTTTTAGTTTGGAAACCATGTTTTAATTTGATTATTCTCGCAGTTTCAGGTCAGATTACACATTTTTTTTCTTCCGTTTGTTGAATTCAAAAGTAATATGTCATGACAATTATTTAATTCATGTTTTAATTTCTTTCAGTTTCATAATCTTCCACCTTATTGTCCCTGCAGTGAGATTCTCTGATCACAAATATTTATGGTCAAGGCTGATATGAACAAATAACATATTACATTGTCTTTAACAGATTTGACACATACACTCAGTATTTGCATTAATGTTGATTTAATGGTGGATTCCATAGTGCACACACTGGCAATAAAAATTAGGCCTACCAGCCAGACTCACTAAGGCTCAATACTCTTAGAATGGTCCAAGCTAAAACAGAGTGATGTCCCGATTCTGACTGTTTGGTTCTCCATCCAATCTGCATTTTTAAATGATAAGTTGTGCCAATAGCAATCTGATGCCTACGTTTTCAAAGAAACTACCTCTGCCAACCTTTCTTGCTGTGGTTTCACAGCCCTCCTCTTACAATCTTTTCTAAGTGAAAAATCAAATTAGAGATATCAAAGCAAGCTATGTGACAACAAGAGTCCAGTTTATGATGTTACATGTTGTTTACAAAGTAAAAAGTGTTGCAACACAAAATCGGACATCTGTGCATGGTGTTGCACTTTGATTTACAGCAGCTTTAAAGCTTTGATGACGCTGAAAACTCTATTGGCCCGATCCTGGGATGAATTCCAATAATTTCCATTTTTCTAAAAACTCCTGTATTGGCAGGTAATACCGTTAACGAGTACCTGGTCTTGACATCCCCAGTCACAGTACAGGAGGCAGGCCCATAATCTAAAACTACATTTGATGTCCCTAAAGAACTGATGATATCAAAATTGCATCAGGCCAGGCTAATATAAGTGTTACAGTCAGTTTTGCTGTATTTGTTGTATTTATTGTGCATCCATGTTAGCCACAGTGAGATTCTGCTGCTTAAAAGGCTGTGGGATATCACAGCCCAGGATGCAGCATTTCCTATCCTCATCCAGTAGTTCACTCTCAGAAAGCATCGTCCCTTGAATTCTGATTGGTCAGGATGTGTACATGTCAATATGTAATTTTGTTAAATGGATTTTTATCTGGATCACTGAAGTAAGCGTAAAGAGTTTTGTCATTTAGAATAATCCAGAAGAAGACCACAAATCCAAAAGGTGTTGATTTGGTTATAAAATTAGTTCCCAGTACTTCGAATATTGCTAGTCTTAGAGGGATGCACAAATGCTGTAGATTAATAGTAATTAGTGAAAACAAAAAACTTGGAACAATCTCTACAGAAGGCTACAAGGCCTTTCCTCTAGATATTTTTTATACAGGTGGCTTTTAATAGTTTAGATTAAAAACCTGTTATAAAAATGACTATTCTTCCTTATCTCCTAAAATAAAGAGCTCATCTTGTTCTATGGGATTGTTATTGCATGTCTTCTGGAGCAGCTGATAGGCCTACAGAGGAAGCTTCACAGAATAATAATATTAATAATTCCATCTGAAAAACTCACACAAAGAGAAAAGACAATTAGGATAAATGTATTAATACAATGACTTTGTTTTTGGTGCTCAGACCTCTGCAGGAAACATAGCGTTTAATTTTGATAGATATGCATGAACAGGAGCAAAGAAGAGGGTTGTTTCCACCCAGGCCTGAAACTGGTCATGGAGTGGAGATAGATGAAGTTGGTCAGTCTGTAGACTGCTGGTTGGTGAGACGGTATGCTGAGCTTTATGGGGAGATTCAGTGGACTGCGTGAGCTGATGCTAGAGCTTCACTCAGGGACCTGGAAGATGGAAGTCCAGTTGGATAACACAGGTCAAAAGAACCTGTCCATGATGAGCAAGTATGAAGCAACAGTGGAGAGAAAAAACTTCCCCTCTGGCAGAACCAGGCTCAACATGGCGGGTTTCTGCCGGACCGGTTGAGATGAGACAGGGAAAGCAGTAAGAGTCTGGGAGGAATGACACTCTGATGAAGCTTTAGCTATGATGGTAGAGGAGGGGCTGGAGGTGGGTTAAAACGGTGTCATCTGAAAGAAGTCACACAGCGCATCCGCCGCCTGCGCACAGGAGCAGATAGGGGTGTATCGGAGGTCTTTTATGATGAGCTTTGGATGCCGATTGGCTTTCGCCGCAGGTGGATAAAGGAAAGAAATTAGTTTCTTCAGTTTAACTTACACCTAGGCTTCATAATAAAAAAACATCCAAAGACAGCAGTTGCAAGAGTAAACTCTGCAAACTGCAAGAGTAAACTCTGCCATCTGCAAGAGTAAACTCTTAAACAGTATTCTGTATGGGTGGATTCCACATGTCTGACTATAATTTTCTAAAATATTTTTTTTTTTTTCTTTTTAGAAAAGTGTGAGAGAAAATAAATATTTATAGGATAAAAAGAAGATTATAGAATCATAAAAAAGCACAGTCATTTTGATCCACGATTGAAAAGAGAAACGTTGCTCAGCGCTTAGTTTAGAAAAAAAAGCAAACATCCTGGAACATAAATAATTGTAGTGGCTTGATTAATTAAATATTAAACCATGATAAATGCAATCCTGGCTTCCCACCGCTGATCCATGGTCATTCCTCCATATTTTTTCCATGTTATCAGTGATCGTCTCTGGGCCCCTGCGTCCTGTCCGGGGCCGCAAACTTGTTGCACTAAGATAACAACTCCTCCCACACCGCCTCTGTCCCTTCTGTCCAGGTCATCCTCCGGCTGACTCATTAGGAGCGAACCATTAACATGCTCTCACCTGCAGAGCCTAATCAGCAGCTCGCTGTGCAACACCTGCTCTATTGGTATCAGTTGTATAAAGTGGAAGCGACACTCTTAGCTTCATCCGATGTGCGTTTTGTCTCCGGTTCAGTCTGAAAAACATGCCTCCCAAAAAGCAAGTAGCGCAGCCTGCTGAGCCGCAGCCCGATTCAAACAGCGCACCTGCAGATGGGACGACTGAGAAAAAAGAATCTGGTTTGTTAGCTTATATATACAAACGGGAACGTTTAAAATTGTTTATTTGAGCGGCTTCATTTTTTTTGTCCCTTCTAGGACCTCCAGTGGCCGTGCGTAAACCTGCAGCTCATCCATCCACTGCGATCATGGTGAGAGAGGCACTTAAAGCTCTGGATTCACGCAAAGGAGTGTCCTCCCAGGCCATCCAGAGCTACATCAAACAGAATTACCCCTCTGTGGATCTGGTGAGGCTAAAGAACTTTGTTCGCAGAGCCTTGAAGAAAGGAATAGAGAATGGGACTCTGGTGAGGCCTTCCAATGCCACCATCACCACAGGCGCTATGGGAAAGTTTAGGGTAGGAAAACTAAATGAAGCACAGCAACTTTCAATCTGATTAAATCATGTTTTATTAACTGTTTATTATATCTTGTGTGTGTGTGTGTATAAAAAAAAAAAGCTTGCACCTAAAGTTAAAGAGGCAAAGCCGAAGAGTGAGAACAGAGATCCAAATATGCAAAAATCTCCAAATGGAGGCAAGAAGACAAAGGCAGCAGGTATGAATTAAGTGAAATGCATATTTTCAAATGACTTTAGACTCATGGCATAGTGTGTTTGTTTTTTACAAGGTGTCACAAAGAAGAAAAAGTCTACGAATGAAGGGGCAAAATCTACCAAGGTAGGGGATACATTTACAGGGAAATGGAGTTTGCATCAAAGGATTAACTTGACTAAACTTTCCAAATGTTCAAATCATTTAAAAACTTCTTACACCTTTTGACTAGTTCTGGCTTTGCCTCCTGATAAACTTTTTTTTTTTTTTTTATCCTTCCCTTAGAACCCGAAGCCTGCGAAAAGCTCAAATGACGAGGGAGCTGCTCCTTCAAAGGTTCCTCCAGTAAAGAAGCCAAAAGCTAAAAAAGCAGAGGCAAAGGGAAGCTCTGATTCCACCAAAAAGGCTACAAAGACTAAAGGAGAGAATGCAGAAAAGAAACCTGCGTCCAAAGCAGCGAAAGCAGGCGGTGATGCGCCTGCGTCCAAAGCAGCGAAAGCAGGCGGTGATGCGCCTGCGTCCAAAGCAGCGAAAGCAGGCGGTGATGCGCCTGCGTCCAAAGCAGCGAAAGCAGGCGGTGATGCGCCTGCGTCCAAAGCAGCGAAAGCAGGCGGTGATGCGCCTGCGTCCAAAGCAGCGAAAGCAGGCGGTGATGCGCCTGCGTCCAAAGCAGCTGGCAAACGAGCAAAGAAGACGGAGTAGCACTATGACATTTTTAATCTTCAGTTTTGATTACAATAAAAATTTAGTTTTACATTTTTGTGTGTTATATTTTTAAACGAGGTGTAGAAGTGAAGGAGCTGGTTTTGGCATTTCCTGCATCAGGCCTTTTTCATGTATGTAATCCAAACTGCAGGCACCAGAATAATAAAAGCGAACATGTTTTGCAGGCAGATTTTGACATTTTAAGTTAATTTAGGTGTCAACTGTATCAGAGGAGTGATCATGGCGCTCTGCATCATCAGTGTTTGTCTCCCTACCAGCTCAGTGCGACGTGCCGCTTCAGCTGCTCTAAACGTGCTGCAGACAGCATGAGTGTTTTCAAGGCGTGGTTTTGTAGGATGGTCTAAAGGGAGAGGCATGGTTGTATGTTTAAAATATACCTTGTCTCCTGCAACTTTAAAGGTGTAGTGGAGGATGTTTTCCTGGGTGGACCATCAAAATAAGTGGTGCTAATTATCAATCATTCTGGTGATCTGTTTACTTAAGGCTGTCCTATGTGCCCGTCCCCATTTTCAGTTAATGGTCGTGAGTCTGACATGGTGGGGAAAAAAAAAAATTACAAATCTTTTGGAAACTGAGCTTGTATGAGCTTAAACAGAGCATGTGCATTTAAGTGGAGAGGGCAGGTTTCTTTAAAAAATTTGTGAAAATCCTCCACTATACCTTTAAATCAGCATGGAAGCATCATCAGGTGGGGGGTGGTCATACCTGGCTCTGCACCTGGTATTTTCTTTTAAAGAGCTTCAGGTCTCTTCTGCAAATTTGTTCATCTCAGAACTAGATGTTTAACATGATTTATTCAAATGTAAGCTGAATACATTTAGATTAGATGTAACTGCAACTACAAAGATGTATTTTCTTTGCAGATAAGAGAATGATGGTGTGCATGCAAAACCAGATTTCCTCCAAAAAAAAAAACACAGCTGTCTTTAAGTGTGTTTTCATAACACTTATGTAACAAGCAACCGATTTCTCTTTTTGTCTCTGCATACCTATTTTCACTGCTCTATTAAAGCCGCTGACTTCAAAAGGCTGAGACGGTGATCTATTTTAAAGATTTTTTTTTTGTTTTGCAAAAGTCTTATGTTAACTTTGGTTTTCCTGTGAACACTTTCTACAAAATGACACCAAAATGTGTCAGCATGTTAATGATGGATATTCAGTTTCTTTTTACTTCGATGCGGCTTATCTTTTTGAATAATTAAAATGACTATCATTTTATATTTTTCATAGAAATAGATTCAGTCACACTGAGCAGTCAAGTTCTCTTTTCTTTTTTACATCAGTAGTACTTTTATAGGGGAACTACTGAAAATGGTGCAGAAAAACTGCTAGTTAAACTAAGAGGGTTTTTGACCAAAAAAGTTTCTACATCTACCCAGCACAATCTGTTAGTAATTCTTTGCTTCTTCCTGTATTTGGACATTTAGATAATTTCATGACATTCTTCCAAAATTTACAGATTGGTTAGGAGCAGTTTTTAAGTGCTGCATATGCTTAAAATCTGCCAGAATAAATTATGTGAATATTTATTCTGTTAAAGATATATTTTACACTTAACATCTTTTATTTAAAATGTTAATTTCAGTAATCTAATGATGCACTATAGATGTACAGGTGCTGGTCATAAAATTAGAATATCATGAAAAAGTAGATTGATTTCAGTAATTCCATTTAAAAAGTGAAACTTGTATATTATATTCATACATTACATACAAACTCATATATTTCAGATGTTTATTTTGTTTAATTTTGATGATTACAAATGACAACAAATGAAAATCTCAAATTCATCATATCAGAAAATTAGAATATTACTGAAGACCAATAAAAACAAAGGATTTATAGAAATGTTGGCCAACTGAAAAGTATGAACATGAAAAGTATGAGCATGTACAGCACTCAGTATTTAGTTGGGCCTCCTTTGGCCTGTATTACTGCAGCAATGCGGCGTGGCATGGAGTCGATCAGTCTGTGGCACTGCTCAGGTGTTATGATAGCCCAGGTTGCTCTAATAGTGGCTTTTAGCTCTTCTGAATTGTTGGGTCTGGTGTATTGCATCTTCTTCTTCACAATACCCCATAGATTTTCTATGGGGTTAAGGTCAGGAGAGTTTGCTGGCCAATTAAGAACAGGGATACCATGGTCCTTCAACCAGGTACTGGTAGCTTTGGCACTGTGTGCAGGTGCCAAGTCCTGTTGGAGAATGAAATCTGCATCTCCAAAAAGTTGGTCAGCTGCAGGAAGCATGAAGTGCTCTAAAACTTCCTGGTATGTGGCTGGTTGACCCTGGACCTCAGAAAACACAATGGACCAACACCAGCAGATGACATGGCACCCCAAACCATCACTGACTGTGGAAACTTTACACTGGACTTCAAGCAACGTGGATGAAGTGCCTCTCTTCTTTTCCTCCAGACTCTGGGACCTTGATTTCCAAAGGAAATGCAAAATTTACTTTCATCAGAGAACATGACTTTGGACCACTCACCAGCAGTCCAGTCCTGTTTCTCTTTAGCCCAGGCAAGACGCTTCTGACGCTGTCTGTGGTTCAAGAGTGGCTTGACACAAGGAATGCGACAGCAGAAACCCATGTCTTTCATACGTCTGTGTGTGGTGGTTCTTGAAGCACTCACTCCAGCTGCAGTCCACTCTTTGTGAATCTCCCCCACATTTTTGAATGGGTTTTGTTTCACAATCCTCTCCAGGGTGCGGTTATCTCTCTTGCTTGTACACTTTTTTCGACCACATCTTTTCCTTCCCTTCGCCTCTCTATTAATGTGCTTGGACACTGAGCTCTGTGAACAGCCAGCCTCTTTAGCGATGACCTTTTGTGTCTTGCCCTCCTTGTGCAAGGTGTCGATGGTCGTCTTTTGGACAACTGTCAAGTCAGCAGTCTTCCCCATGATTGTGTAGCCTATAGAACTAGACTGAAAGACCATTTAAAGGCTTTTGCAGGTGGTTTGAGTTAATTAGCTGATTAGAGTGTGGCACCAGGGGCCATCAATTTTGAACCTTTTCACAATATTCTAATTTTCTGATATGATGAATTTGAGATTTTCATTTGTTGTCATTTGTAATCATCAAAATTAAACAAAATAAACATCTGAAATATATGAGTTTGTATGTAATGTGTGAATATAATATACAAGTTTCACTTTTTAAATGGAATTACTGAAATCAATCTACTTTTTCATGATATTCTAATTTTATGACCAGCACCTGTAAATGCCTTGCATTAACTATTCCCTCTTGGCTCTTTAGCCATTTTGTTTCATAGCAAACCAATCGGACCAATATTCAATACTGCGTGTGATGTGGGGCGACACTGAACATCTATATAAAGACTCTTTGACCATGGGTGATGATTTTTTTCTCTCAGATATATTTATCCACACATCGATTTACGGGTTAATTTTATATAAGCACATAAACAGCCACTGTGATGCTAAGAATATTACATAATTAGTATTTCAGCCTTTGATATAGGCCCCGTCCACACGAAGACGAACCCTGGCCTAAACGCACAAATTTTTCACCAAACCAGCCCCTCATCCACACGAAGCCGGCGTTTCGGGGGTCTGTAAACGATCTTTTTTTTATTCAGCCGTCAGAGTGGGAAGATTTTGAAACGCCGTTTTCGCGTTTCCATCTTTACGCTCTAACCGCATTTTTTTTTTTTACACACATGCATCATAGCGTCGCCTCTAAACACGCATGCGCGACACAGTATCACAACAACAATGGCGCCGTACTGTGTTGAATGGTTGCTGCTAATGCTACTCACCCTGCTGTCGGGCTTACAACAGAATCTTCTTCTTCTGGAATATCTCCAGGAAGAACAGAGCAATATCGACGACATAGTTCAGCACCTGAATTTGACTTAACCACGAAAATGGACCCGCAGGGCAACCATGTATAAATATTAGTGCGCATGCCCAACATTTCGTCGCTTATTTTTGCTTTGGCACCACAGCGCCACTTACAGGCCTGGCATACATTTTGCAGCGTTTTCATGCATTCGTGTGGACGCTCACATTTATTTCACGTCTCCGTCTTTACGGCAAACGTTTTGGAAAATATCAGCGTTTCGTGTTCGTTTTGACTTCGTGTGGACGGGGCCAGAGTGGGAAGATTCTGAAACGCCGTTTTCGCGTTTCCATCTTTACGCCCTAACCGCATATTTTTTTTTACACGCATGCATCATAGCGTCGCCTCTACACACGCATGCGCGACCAGTATCACAACAACAATGGCGCCGTTGC
Source organism: Cyprinodon tularosa (assembly GCF_016077235.1). Taxonomy (NCBI): domain Eukaryota; kingdom Metazoa; phylum Chordata; class Actinopteri; order Cyprinodontiformes; family Cyprinodontidae; genus Cyprinodon; species Cyprinodon tularosa. Next base: position 1,221,946 of record NW_024038375.1, on the reverse strand, counting down.
TAATGCTACTCACCCTGCTGTCGGGCTTACAACAGAATCTTCTTCTTCTGGAATATCTCCAGGAAGAACAGAGCAATATCGACGACATAGTTCAGCACCTGAATTTCACTTAACCACGAAAATGGACCCACAGGGCAACCATGTATAAATATTAGTGCACATGCCCAACATTTCGTCGCTTATTTTTGCTTTGGCACCACAGCGCCACTTACAGGCCTGGCATACATTTTGCAGCGTTTTCATGCATTCGTGTGGACGCTCACATTTATTTTACGTCTCCGTCTTTACGGCAAACGTTTTGGAAAATATCAGCGTTTCGTGTTCGTTTTGACTTCGTGTGGACGGGGCCATATTTATCTTATTCACAAAGGTTGTTTTGATGAAGGATAAAAAATTGTCTGTTAGCTCAGCCTGATGCTAGTTTTTCTGCAAACACTTAATAGATTGACAGCAAAGCCTCATGCAGTCAGAAACCAATCACTCTGCACTGATATGCCTGTTTTTATCATGCTGAGATGCCTGGCTTTCATCACCCTGTTTGGTAAGTTCATAATGTTTCACACATTTAACATTACTTTGATTATGAAAACAGCTTTTAAAGCATTTTTCCCAACTACCTGAGCGATTCAGCTTCCTGCTCAGTTTAATCTAAGCAGGAAGTACAGTTTTCTGTGTCAGCTGATTGTGATTCTACATAAATTAAGTTTATCTTAATTGTATTTGTTTTTCTTTTTGCCAATAGGATTTTTTCATGAGGTGCATTTACAAGGTTAGTTTGTGATTTTTGTCATGTGATATTTGTTGCCATACTGTGACATCTAGTACTACCTTTTATTTGAGTCGTTGAGAATCCTAAACATGCTCTGGGAAGAAGATATCTGTCTGCTTTGATATTAAAGAATGTTATATCATTAATAGATGATTTAAATATAGCACCTAGGTATACGATCATAAGCCTAAACTAACAGTGAATTAATCAAGAATCACAGGTGCATTAAACTGTCAGGCTTAACATGACAGGCTTTTGTTTCTGTGTATCAGTGTTTATTCTATGTGGAGGAGGAACTCAGAGATCCTTACAATGCCCTTCATGCTTTACAAGATAAAAAAACAAATTTTTTTCCTTTTTACAATTTTTACCCTTCACAACTATTCTTTTTTCTAGGTTTAAAGCCACAAATAAGTGTCAAATATTTTAAGGGTCAGTATGCTTTCTTCACCTGCTCTCTTCCTGGATCTGTGAAACATGATACTGAATGTAATCTGTACTTTGGAGAGTTAAGTCATCCAGTCAAAACAACCAGAAGGAAGACAAAGAGCTCCAGAACCAAGCTGTGGTTCTGTTGGACTGAGATCCCAGAAGATGAATTATTGAGGAATCTACGTTTAGTTCAACAGAAGGAGGTCAGCTGTGATTACACTTTGGAAAATGATGGGAAACTTTTATCACCTCGAAGTGATCCACACAGCCTCCATGGTGAGTCAAACATCACATACAGTAAATGGGCAAGGCAAGTTTATTTGTATAGAACATTTTAGTTGCAATAAATCTCTAGGTGCTGTACATGAATAGAACATTAAAGCAAAAGTGTCATTATATATACAGGTAAAGAAACGTGGGACTACAAACAATCTAATGAGGTTTTGGTTAACAGTTTAAATGGAACATTCAAAAATCTAAGTAATCAAAGATCTAAATGAATAGATTTTTAAACTTAATTTAAAGCTACTAGGGTTTCAGTGCTGCTTCTCTGTGTTTGGTCGGACTTTAAAGCAGGGGTACTGTGCTCCGCTTTCATAGTTTAAGTGAGGACGTGGGCAGCAGCTTTCTGGATTATTTTTAAGCAGACCTGTGAAGACACTGCTCCAGTTATCAATTTGACTAAAGATTAACCAATGAGTTAGTTTATCACGATCCTGCTGAAACATTAGTCCTTTAATTCTGGAATTTTGTTCAGGTCATAGAAGGCTGACTTGGTTACCGTCTATATGTCACTGAAGGTTCAGGCCTGAGTCCATCACTGCACACAGATTTAAAGACTGATTATTGTTTTCTAGCTGTATGCTAACTTATAATTGCTCCTCCCGTGGTCTAAAGATGACTCACTTTTGGTTTCAGCTAAAGAATAATTTAGTTCTTCTATGCATTTACCTAGTGCTTAGGTGGGTTCACAGTTACCTACTGACATCGTAATAAAGCTGCGTGTCATCTGAACTGATAAGAGGAAAATTGTTTACTGCATAACAGCTATTCTTAATAACCTTTCAGTACTGTTGTATCATTGCTAGATATCAGCATAAGCTAAGTCTAACATCATGTACCCCATGCCCTTGGTTTGATACACAGCAGGGGGATGTCTAGATGACAGCACTGATGGTGTGAGAAATGGTGTACTCATTTCTGGGGTTAAGTTATAAAATTCATTTTAGATAAAGATGTATAAAATTTGTGAGTGATGTTGTTGCAGAAAGCAGAGCTTGACTCACGTGTTTGTGGATTATGTGCATGAAGTTATAACTCCCCCTGAAAAATTTGTACATTGCCTTTTACTTAGATTTTAGCCAATCTTTACAGAAAACAATGATAATCGCTTAAAAATGACAAAGACTTTATTAGTTTTAAAAATATTATTTTCTTTATTCAGCAGTTCAGAATCTTTCACGTTCTGCCAATCGAGGTTCTTCTCTCCGCTCCAATTTCAAATCCAAAGATTCAGCAACAGGTAATGACAACATTGTTCTCTGATAAAGCTGCAGTAGTATTTGCAGTATTCATTAATATTATCTCTTTACTGGATCGTCTGCATTTTTTAAGAGATTGAGATTTTATTGACATGCTTGTTTAAAAGAGAAATATAAATAAATATGATAATTTTTTTTTGTTTCCAAGACTCATTTTAAATTCTTTATAAAACAACAAAAAAAAAACCAAGGATATTGTTTCAGAGAAAATTTATTTAAACTCAAATCTACCAGTGGTTTGAATAATTTGGGGCTTAAATGTATGTGTGATAATGAAATGAAAAGAGCCAAAGGAAAAAGTGAAGAAAAATGTGTAAAACAAACTAATTTATTACATAATTCAGATATAACAAACATTTAAAGACAAACCAGTCGACTTGTGTAGCTGTTTCACTAATGTTTCCCCATGAGACATTTATGCAGCAATGATGGAGTGTGAGTTTGAGGCAAAAACACAACATTGTTGTACACTGTGTATTTATGATATATGATATATAGCAAAAAGAAGCCCTGTTTCATGATATTTACACCAATGGAATTTTAAATCTTATTGAACACATATGGAGAATATAAAATGTTTTACCTTAAAAAACAAAGACAATATTAATTAAAAGATATATATACTACTACTTCCACTGAATAGATATGTGTGATAGATTGGCAGAGAATTGCTGAATTGCAGAGTAAAACAATCATTTTGTGAAAGAGTCATATTGTCTTTCTAGCATCTAAATATATATTTTTTAAGTTACTATTATTATTACCTGAGCTTTTTTGACACAAAGTTTTTTGCCTTAAAACTATGCTCTTGATGCCACTTTAGCCCCATCTCTCTTTTAAATTCTTTAACACTTGAAACACCAGCAAAGTGATGCCTGCAATGCTGGCATTGTAGTCTGGAGTCATCTGCTCCTGAATTTGTTCAAAAGGGGACACGATGAGTTGCTTTGTGGGGTCTGTCAGCCTACTTCATGTTGTCAGTTTTTTTTTTTTTAATATTACTTTACTGTAATGATGTGGTATTAAATACATGTACTGGTAAATTTTATTGAAATTCCTTTCTATTGTGAATTAAATTGTCATTTGGAATCTACACAATTTATTTTCTCAGATAATTTTTTCCTGATACAAAATAGGTTGAATGAGCTAAAAATATAAAGTTTGACCAAAATAAGAATATATTTTCAATGCACTTTAGGTACTCTAAACAAAACTGAAATATGCATTCCAACAATATGGGAAAATAACAAACTCATGGCTGCAGGTAAACACAGGACAACAGCCTCCTCTCCAAGTGTTTGGATACTTTTATGGTGCATTAGAGCAGGTCTGACTCTGGGTGGAATCTTATATGGAGCAACATTTCTCTTAAAGCTCTGCAGAACTAGTAAGAATAAAATTATTATATTTATGTATATTGGTTTACTTTGTGCTATAACACTGCTGTTTAATCTGTGTTTCTCTATATCTTTTCTTTAATTAAAAGACAAACAGAATTCTAAAAGGTAAGGAATTCTATATATATTGCAGTTATATTGCTGTTGGTGTATTCAGAACAGTAAACAATTTTAGTCTGCTATTGGCCTGTTTTGCATAATTTTTTTAAATAATAACTGGTTTCATTGGATACACCAGACTTGTTCTCAAGCTTCTCTTTTGCTTTTCAAAGTGACATTTATCTGAAGATATTTTGGCTAAAATATCCTTAAACTGCTACTAAATGTAATGAGTGTTGCTTTGGAAGAGATTTCCTTCACTTTGCAAGAAAAAAAGTGTTTAAAATAACCAATGAAACCTGTTATTTAAATTGCAGCTGAGTATGTTTTTTTTTAACTTACCAAAAATATTTAATAAATCTACATTTTATTTATTGTTTCAACTTAGATTAACAATTTGGAGTCAGAATAAAATAAAAAAAGCCACAAAGCATGGATAAAATTCTTTCATAGTATTATAAGGTCCAGCAAAAAAAAGAAGATATATCAGTTCAAATTTTCTTGAAAAATAATAAAACTAATCACCGCCTTTTCTTTTAAAGCCTCAGAACATGAAATCCTAAAAAGTTATAGATAGCTTCATTTATTAGCAAACAGAATGTTTTGATGCTTCAGGAGGATCCTTTTATAAAAATAAATACAGGTTTTTCACCACATTTATTTATTTATTATGTATATTTTCGTCATGTAAAGAGGACAATTCTTTCAACATTACATTGTGTTTTAGTTTCCTTACAGTTCCTGAGACACGCATGTCAGGTAACTGGTTATCTCTGTTTTTAGATAACCATGGTTCAGTGATTATTCTAGGATGAATTCAACTGTTCTTACTCCCTTCTGTTTCATGTAATGTCCAATATTTGTAGGCTGATTGAGATTAAACCTACGCTGTTGTCACCTGGATTGCAGAGCTCATATTGGTGAGTTTTTTTTTCTAAGACTTTAGATTTAGCCTATTAAAGCAAGATTTGTCTTTATTCAAGTTTTGCAACACAGAAAGACATTTGCTGTGTTTAAGAAAAAAAAAATGTTAAGATAAAGTTTTTTTTTTTAACCTAAACGTCTTAGAGAGTGCCACTACAACTCAGGTGTGCATTCTTGATCTTTGAAATTGTTCCACAAACAACAAATGTGAAAAACTCTGAGCAGATCAAAGCCATCCAGACACTTATGGCATCATTGTCAAAACAAAATAGTCAATAAAATTAAACAAAGCATTTTATCAATGTCATAATAAACATAATTGTTTAATAATAATTTATGCCAACTGTTTCATTTTCAGATCGACAACACACCAGCTGGTGAAGATCCAGAAACTGTGATCCATAAACAAAACTCTTTTTTTCCATATCATTAATTAGATTTATTACACTCAATTTTGTATTTGCCGGTTTGCTAGAATGTATTGCATAACAAAAATATAATGATTGACATACAAATGCATTGAACTTATTGATGTTTAGTGTAAAATATGCTTAACAAACATCTAATTCATTACAGCTATTAGCCACTATGAGGCTGGTTAGGAAACAAAAATAAGTTTGAAACATATTACTTTCAAGTTCGTTGATAAAAAAACAAACAAACAACCCCTTTATTTATTTATTTTTATTTTTACAGTGTCCTGTCTGGCAATGTGGCAATAAGAATAATTGTCTTGATGCCAAAAAGAGCCCAACAGATTTTACTTTCACAAGTGTAGCAGTATGGCAATTGCCATATTGCTCCACTTGTTTCATGCATATAAATTGCTTTATTATAATTATGCAGGGAGTTTTGCAGTTTATATGGACACTGCAATGTAAGTAGAGCAGAAAAACAGCAGAAGAAAAGAAAAAAAATAGAAAAGATGAAAGAAAGAAGAGATAGAAAGGAGATAATGACAAAACATTTTCAGTCTGCTTCATCGCCTGTAACGAGATGAAAAAAGAACAGCACAACCGAAAGACATGGTACGAGACATACAATAAAGCAACATCTTGAACTATCGCTAAAGTAATATTATTAAGTCTGACATGTACTCTGTGTTACCTGAAGATATGAATGTGGGGTTTCTGTATGAAAGTGAATCTCTAAGTACCTGGAGCCAAGCACCTGTAATTGTTTGTGAGAGTGAACTTGTGCATGTAAAGTTTATCCATAGAAAAAGTGCTCAATAGTGGTTGTGGAGAGCCGGAGAGGCACACCCCCCAGAGCACTGAGTCCAGCGTCAGGAGACCCAAAGCCCCAGGCGCCCAAAGGGACCCCAAGAGCGAAGGCACCAAGGAGGGGCCAGCCCCGGAAGTCAGACCCCCATCAAGGGAGGAGGAGAGACAGTCCCGAAGAAGCCCCCCAGCCACCGCCATGCCGGCGCCCCAGGGAGCCGTGGGGACGAGTCCGCGGGCCCCGCCAGCAGCCGGCCACCCTTAAGTAGGGCCGGGCACCGAACACCGGCCCCCCCACGGCACCGGCCGAAACGCCCCGGCCCCACAGAGCACCGAAACACGCCCCGCCCCAGGCACCAAGCCTCGGCGACCGGCCGCAACACCCAAGGCGACCACACCACCCAGTAAAAACACACAGGCGGCCACGCCCACAGCCAGGGCCCACGCGCATCCGCCGCGAACCGGCTGCGAGCGCCGTGGAACCCCCCCAAAACGCCCCCCAGGCCAAAAGCGCGGCCCCACCCCACCAAGACCGATGCCAACAGCGCGTAACGCAACACACCGCGCACAGAAACAACCCAAGAGCAGAAAAGCACCCGGCGCCCGACTGCAAGAAGAGCAGACTGCAGCCGGCGCAATCAGCCCCCCCCCCACCGGACGAAGCCAGAGCAGCACACCCGGGCATCCACCCCCAGACCCCGAGCTCCACCAGTGCACCGAAAACTTTGCGAGCCGGAGCCCTGGTACAGCGGTGGGACTAAGGCTACGTTCACACTGCAGCCTGAAGTGACTCAATTCCGATTTTTTTGCCCATATGTGACCTGTATCTGATCTTTTTATGACAGTCTGAACGACACAGATCGGATTTTTTCAAATGCGACCCAGGCCACTTGGATATGTGGTCCTGAATCCGATACGTATGTGATCTTTTCAAGTGCGACCTGTGTCTGTACGGCCAGGTCGCATTCATCCGACCTACACGTCATTGATACTTGACAAATGTTACTAAACGTTACTAATCTGCGTCCTACTAAGCGGAGGCGGGAAAAACTAACAACCATGGCGGAAGATAACACAGAGAGCAGTCAATGGAGAGAAAGTGAGGTTGCTGACTTAATTCATATTTGGAAAGATAGCTCGAAACATTTACTTTTTTTGTGGACTTTCTCTAAAACAACACAGCTCTAAATCTATTAAATTGGATGAAGAAGGTCTTAACAATTCCATAATCTTGCTGTGTAAGAATTATAATGAGGTAGTCTCAAAGCTCTGCCCGTGAAGATGCCGCACTACAAGTTTCTCCATGACTTCACAGCACATGGGGCTTCAGTTGAGGGTTGGAGTTTATACTGACATTTGATCATTTGATCTCTTAAAACCCTTTTTGTTGTTTTCTGTCTGATAAAATGTTTAACCATCAATTATCTTTATATAGATTCTACCTGACCAGCTTATAAATTAAATTTAGAAAATGAAGAGTGCACACTTGATCTTCTCATCGATCAGATAAACACATCCAGCCACTTGGTGGGGCCATTTTTCTAGCAAAATAACCAGTAAACCAAAACGAAGTGTTCTGTAAGATGATAATAATTGTGTTTTCTTAGGGAGAAATAATGAAAGTAGTGTTCAAATTTCATAGTCATGATTAATCAGCTGGGAGAGGTAAAAAATGCAGGGCTTCACTTTTCTATTTGCTTGCTTACTATAATGTAGCAATTGAAATTAAATGAACATGTTGGTGAAGAATGTACTGATAGTTGTTCTAATATTCATATACATATATCCACTTATTATGTCTCTATTAGGTTTTACACTTAAGTCAGCCTAGATTAAGCTCCATTATATATATATATATATATATATATATATATATATATATATATATATATATATATATATATATATATATATATATATATATATATATATATATATATATACACTATATTGCCAAAAGTATTTGCTCACCTGCCTTGACTCACATATGAACTTAAGTGACATCCCGTTCCTAATCCATAGGGTTCAATATGACGTCGGTCCACCCTTTGCAGCTAGAACAGCTTCAACTCTTCTGGGAAGGCTGTCCACAAGGTTTAGGAGTGTGTTTATGGGAATTTTTGACCATTCTTCCAGAAGCGCATTTGTGAGGTCGCACACTGATGTTGGACGAGAAGGCCTGGCTCTCAGTCTCCGCTCTAATTCATCCCAAAGGTGTTCTATCGGGTTGAGGTCAGGACTCTGTGCAGGCCAGTCAAGTTCATCCACACCAGACTCTGTCATCCATGTCTTTATGGACCTTGCTTTGTGCACTGGTGCACAGTCATGTTGGAAGAGGAAGGGGCCAGCTCCAAACTGTTCCCACAAAGTTGGGAGCATGGAATTGTCCAAAATGTCTTGGTATGCTGAAGCATTCAGAGTTCCTTTCACTGGAACTAAGGGGCCAAGCCCAGCTCCTGAAAAACAACCCCACACCATAATCCCCCCTCCACCAAACTTTACACTTGGCACAATGCAGTCAGACAAGTACCGTTCTCCTGGCAACCGCCAAACCCAGACCCGTCCATCAGATTGCCAGATGGAGAAGCGCGATTCGTCACTCCAGAGAACGCGTCTCCACTGCTCTAGAGTCCAGTGGCGGCGTGCTTTACACCACCGCATCCGACGCTTTGCATTGCACTTGGTGATGTATGGCTTGGATGCAGCTGCTCGACCATGGAAACCCATTCCATGAAGCTCTCTGCGCACTGTTCTTGAGCTAATCTGAAGGCCACATGAAGTTTGGAGGTCTGTAGTGATTGACTCTGCAGAAAGTTGGCGACCTCTTCGCACTATGCGCGTCAGCATCCGCTGACCCCGCTCCGTCAGTTTACGTGGCCTACCACTTCGTGGCTGAGTTGCTGTCGTTCCCAAACACTTCCATTTTCTTATAATACAGCTGACAGTTGACTGTGGAATATTTAGGAGCGAGGAAATTTCACGACTGGATTTGTTGCACAGGTGGCATCCTATCACAGTTCCACGCTGGAATTCACTGAGCTCCTGAGAGCGACCCATTCTTTCACAAATGTTTGTAAAAACAGTCTGCATGCCTAGGTGCTTGAATTTATACACCTGTGGCCATGGAAGTGATTGGAACACCTGATTCCAATAATTTGGATGGGTGAGCAAATACTTTTGGCAATATAGTGTATATATATATATATCTCAGCCACCCTGCTAGAGGAAGCTCCTTTTAGCCACTTGTATCCAGGGTCTTGTTCTTTCGGTCATTATCTAAATTTCATGACCATAGGTGAGGATAAGAACGTAGACCAACTGGTGCATTGCCTTTGTGCTCGGCTCTCTCTTCACCACAACATACAGGTGCAGTGTCCGAAATATAGCAGCAGCTGCACTGATCCCTCTATTTATGTCCCACTCCATTCTCCCCCCACTCGTGAACAGATACTTTAACTCTTCCACTTCAGCCAGGAACTCTGCTCCATCCTGAAGGGAACAAGGCACCTCTGGAAACTCCACAAAACAGCTGAATTTTTGCTGAGACCATATTACACACAAGTAGACTCTATTTACTGTATAGAAACTACTTTAAACTAAATTTAGATTTCAAATTATTTCAATTCAATTAGAAAAAGTGTTTCTGGAAAAAATAACAACAAATTCACATGGCTTGTCTCAAAGGATAAGCATTACATTAATTTGGAAAAATCATAAGAGTCTATTTCCCTGTATGTATCAGCAAAGGCCAGCTGTAAATGATTTGTTTCATACTCAGTATTCAATGGGAAAGTCTTTGTCACTACAGCAATCATCCATTGCTATTATTACTACTGACATTCTTTTATGTTTCACTGCTATTATGTTGTCTTGTTTTAAATGTTCAAAAAAAAAAAAAAAAAATTGGAATGACGATTGTATAGTGCAAGAGCAAGTGGGGGTGTTGTCATGTGTATTCTAATGAGTGCTCTTCAATGATGTCATTAATGGGTGTGACTATAAATTGTGGAGCATGTGCAATGTTGTTGTATGAAGTAAAATAAAGTGGTGGCGTGTGACGTGTCGCCCAAGGAAACAACTTGGTGTAGTCGTGTGCTGTTATTCTCCGACTGTTCCCTGCCCTTATGATGACAGCGCCAACAGGTTATGGGCCCAGGAGGGAGATGGGAAGTCGATGGCAAAGATTGTGCTTTAAAGGAGATGAAAGAAATTATGAGCTGTGGGAGGCAAAGTTTCTGGGACATCTCCGGCTGCATGGCTTGAAAGAAACAATACTGCGTAAGGTGGAGCCGAATGCAGACGCCGATGAAGATGAAGATGACGACTCTGATAAAAACGAGGAAGCCTACGCCGAGCTGATCCAGTGTCTAGATGACAAGAGCTTGTCTCTAGTTATGAGAGAGGCGGCAGATGACGGCAGGAGGGCGTTGCAGATCCTGCGAGATCATTATGCGGGCAAAGGAAAGCCGCGGGTAATAAGCCTCTACACACAACTGACATCCCTCCAGAAAGCTGCCAGCGAGACTGTCACCGACTATATTATTCGGGCTGAAACTGCCATTACAGCGCTAAGAAATGCTGGAGAGACGCTGAGTGATGGACTGTTGATAGCCATGACTTTGAAAGGTTTGCCTGAACCATTTAAGCCATTTGTTGTTCACATAACTCAAAGTGATGATGACAAATTAACCTTTGGTGACTTCAAAGTTAAGTTGAGAAATTATGAAAGCACCGAAAAGTTAAAAGTTAACATGGATGAAGATAATGTGATGACAGCCAGTGGATTCTCAAGCAAAGTGATGCAGAGACAAAAAAAACAAACCCAGAGTTTACGTGTTACAGCTGTGGCCAGAAGGGACACAAAGTGCGACAATGTCCGACGAACTTTAAAGCACAGAGACAATGGTGCAGTTTCTGTAAAAACTCCAGTCATAAAGAGAGCAATTGTCGAAGAAAGAAGAAAGAAAGTGTGAAACAGGCCATCGAAGGGGATGATCACTCGTTTGTTTTCAAGATGAGCGACAGCCAGATGAGCGGCTTGAAACAAAGAGGACTGATGGTAGACACCGGTGCAACGTCTCACATAATTAATGATCTAAACAAGTTTAAAAAGTTTGATGATGCCTTCCGAACGGAGGAACACTTCATGGAGCTTGCTGATGGGACGAGGACAAGTGGCGTGGCACAGAAGAGAGGCGATGCAGAGGTGTGGCTGCGAGACATCGAGGGACGGAATGTGAAGGTGGCGATAACGAGGGCGCTGTACATCCCCACCTACCCCCAGAGCATCTTCTCTGTTAAAGCAGCGACGGCAAAGGGAGCCTCGGTCAACTTTCAACAAGGACACGATCAACTCATCTGCAAGGATGGAACCAGGTTTGACATTAACGTGTACAATAGACTTTATTTCCTTGATGTTCTCGATGAAAATGACTTTGCTGACAAAGAGGAGGATAAAGTTTTGGGTTGCTATGACATTCAAGAGTGGCACAGGATTTTAGGTCACTGTAATTTTCAAGATGTATTAAAACTAGAAAATGTTGTGAAAGGTATGAAAATTAAAGGGAAGGTTGATAAAACTAAACTAGACTGTGAAACGTGTATTAAAGGGAAATTTACCCAGAGTAGAAACAGACAAGCTGATGCAAAAGCTAAAACGGCCCTTGAGCTAGTGCACACAGATCTAGCTGGCCCTATTGAGCCTGCTGCAAAAGAAGGATTTAGGTAATCACTTGCATTTACGGACGATTTTTCAAGTGCAATATTTGTCTATTTTCTAAAAGCTAAAAGTGACACAGTCAGAGCTACTGAAAGGTTTATTGCAGATGTAGCCCCCTATGGAAAAGTAAAGTGCATTAGATCAGATAACGGCACTGAGTTCATGTCAAGAGATTATCAGTCTTTATTGAGTAAAAATGCTATTCGACATGAAACATCTGCGCCGTATTCTCCCCATCAAAATGGAACAGCTGAAAGAAGCTGGAGAACACTGTTTGAGATGGCCAGGTGTTTGCTGATTCAGAGTAATTTGCCTAAAGAATTATGGACTTATGCTGTGATGACTTCTGCAGTTATACGCAACAGGTGTTTTAATAATCGTCTGGGGCAAACGCCGTACTACATGTTGACAGGCAAGAAACCTGATCTTTCTAAAATGAAGGAGTGGGGAACAGTGTGCTACTCTTACAAACAAAATAAGAAAAAGTTAGACCCAAGGTGTGATGAAGGAGTTTTTGTTGGTTATGATAAAAACAGCCCATCATATTTGATTTATAATCCAGTGACAGGAAGGGTGTGTAAACACAGGCTAGTCAGATTTCTAACTAAACCTGAAAATGAATGCCAAACTCAGACTGAACCAGAGGAGTTGGAGGATGAGTATTACAGAAAAACTGTTCCTGTTAAGTCAGAGTTAAAAGTAGAACAGCAGGTGTCAGAAGGAACAAAAGAGATGCGTGCTGAACCTTCAAGTGTGGGGAACACAAATCTCAGGCAAGATGAAGAACATTGTCTACGACGCTCAAAAAGAGAGAAAAAAGTGCCTCTGTATTTAAAGGACTACGAATGTAAGGCAGAGAGTGATGATTTTGCCATGGCAAATTTTGACAATGTTGATTATTGCTATCGTTTAGTGTGTAATACACCACAAAGTTTTAAAGAGGCCCTGACTTCACCTGAGTCTGAGAAGTGGATAGAGGCTATGAAGGAAGAGGTTGAATCCTTGAAGGAAAATAACACATTTTCTCTGACCACGCTGCCAGAAGGTAAAAATGCAGTGGGGGGTAGATGGGTTTATACCATCAAGGAGAATGCAGATGGAGCTGAGACTTTTAAAGCCAGATATGTGGCAAAAGGCTACAGCCAGGAAGCTGGTATAGATTATGGGGAGACATTTGCACCAACAGCTAGCATGACGTCTATACGCAGCTTGATGCAGATGGCAGCTCAGTATAATCTGAAATTACATCAGATGGATGTTAAAACAGCCTATCTACACGCTCCTATTGATTGTGAGGTGTATATAGAGCAGCCTGAGGGTTTTATGGTTAACTAGAATTTGGTGAAAAACAGTTTTTTAAACTTAACAAATCGTTGTATGGTTTAAAACAATCAGGACGCAACTGGAATAAGATGTTATCTGATTATTTGTCTGAAAACGGTTTTGTACCAAATGAAGCAGATCACTGTGTTTATACAAAACATACAGCAAATAATAGAGTGATTCTAGTCATTTGGGTTGATGATCTTATTATAGCAACAAGTGAGGATTCTCTAATGGACAGTGTTAAAGACATGCTGAAAGCAAAGTTTAAGATGAGAGATATGGGGACGCTTAAAAATTTTTTGGGCATTGATTTTACACAGACAGAGGGAGAAATAAAAGTTAGCCAAAAAAGGCACATAACTAAAATACTGGAGAAATTTGGTATGTCTGAATGTGGTACTAGATGCACTCCATGTGAACAGAAGTTAAACTTTGAAAGTGAAAGCGAACTTGTAGACCCAAGATTGTATCGTGAGCTTATAGGAAGCTTAATATATCTCATGATGTGCACAAGACCTGATATTAGTTGGGTTGTAAGTAAACTCTCACAATATTTGTCACAACCAAGGGAGTGTAACTTGGTAACAGCAAAACATGTGTTGAGATACTTAAAAGGGACAATAGACAAGAGTTTATGCTTTAAGAGGAGCGAGCAGAAACTTCAGCTCGTAGCATATAGCGATGCAGACTGGGCTACTGATCAGAGTGACAGGAGAAGCGTTACGGGTTATTGTTTTAGCCTTAATAAAAATGGACCAGTTATCTCATGGAAGTCAAAGAAACAACAAACGGTGGCTCTGTCTACATGCGAAGCAGAATATATGGCATTGGCAGCGACAACACAGGAAAGTTTGTATCTTGTACAGTTGTTGGGTGGAATGGACAAAGACTGCATGTATATGCCAGTTACAATATTTGAGGACAATCAAGGAGCAATAGCTTTGTCAAAGAACCCAGTATTTCGTCAGAGATGTAAACATGTTGATATCAAGTATCATTTTGTCAGATCTGCATTTTATGATGGAAAAATAAACCTTGTGTACTGCTCAACAGCAGATATGGTTGCGGACGTTTTTACCAAACCTGCCACAAAGCTAAAACTGGGAAAATTTACGCATTATATGTTTGGAATGTAAAATAACTTGTTTTAAATGTTCAAAAAAAAAAAAAAAAAAAAAAAAAAAAAAAATTGGAATGACGATTGTATAGTGCAAGAGCAAGTGGGGGTGTTGTCATGTGTATTCTAATGAGTGCTCTTCAATGATGTCATTAATGGGTGTGACTATAAATTGTGGAGCATGTGCAATATTGTTGTATGAAGTAAAATAAAGTGGTGGCGTGTGACGTGTCGCCCAAGGAAACAACTTGGTGTAGTCGTGTGCTGTTATTCTCCGACTGTTCCCTGCCCTTATGATGACAGCGCCAACACATAGTCCTACCATCCTGTCCTGGGTTGTCCCCTGGACCTTTTTTTGGCAGGACGTGCCTGGAATACCTGCCGAGGGAGACATCCATGGTGCATCAACTGATTCCTCTTGATGTGGAGGAGAAGCAACTCTATGCCAGGCCTGACTGAGCACCTCACTCTATCTCTCAGCCACCCTGCTAGAGGAAGCTCCTTTTAGCCACTTGTATCCAGGGTCTTGTTCTTTCGGTCATTATCTAAATTTCATGACCATAGGTGAGGATAAGAACGTAGACCGACTGGTGCATTGCCTTTGTGCTCGGCTCTCTCTTCACCACAACATACAGGTGCAGTGTCCGAAATATAGCAGCAGCTGCACTGATCCCTCTATTGATGTCCCACTCCATTCTCCCCCCACTCGTGAACAGATACTTTAACTCTTCCACTTCAGCCAGGAACTCTACTCCATCCTGAAGGGAACAAGGCACCTCTGGAAACTCCACAAAACAGCTGAATTTTTACTGAGACCATATTACACACAAGTGGACCCTATTTACTGTATAGAAACTACTTTAAACTAAATTTAGATTTCAAATTATTTCAATTCAATTAGAAAAAGTGTTTCTGGAAAAAATAACAACAAATTAACATGACTTGTCTCAAAGGATAAGCATTACATTAATTTGGAAAAATCATAAGAGTCTATTTCCCTGTACGTATCAGCAAAGGCCAGCTGTAAATGATTTGTTTCATACTCAGTATTCAACAGGAAAGTCTTTGTCACTACAGCAATCATCCATTGCTATTATTACTACTGACATTCTTTTATGTTTCACTGCTATTATGTTGATTCATGTTTGGTGATCTCCAAGTCGTTGAAGCTCATAATCCTTCTTCCAATCACTGTAACCTTAAATTAATTCCAACTAGGGGCATTAGAGCTGTAACTTACAGGTGTAGCATCTCCCTCAAAATTAATCAGCGTGTGTCTTGGAATCTGATAAGAGACAACCACATGACCAGCAGACTGAGAAATCTTGGAGTAGAAAAGACAAGGTCACATTTACCTGCAATGTCAGAGAAGCAGTGATATGCGTGATTGTGTAAATGTCATATCTGTTTTGTTGCCTAAGAAAAACTTTATTTTTTTCTTTAAAAAAATGTTTTATGATTTTTCTGAGACAATTTTGATGCCTTATATTTTCTCTGTTCAACAGCTTGTCTGAGGTCATCATCGGACATGTTCAGAGTAGTCCAGCAAAATATGATTAAACCTCGTTTATCTTTTTTAAAAGTCATTTCTTTCTTTATATTATACACTACATACCATAAGGGTAACACGAAAAATACAAATAAAACTAAAAAAGACTAGACTTACTTTTAAATCCAAAGCCAAAAATGTTAACTTCCTGAAGTAGTGTAGGATCCCATTTCCAGATGAAGGGGACCTGGATGTATATCTGGATGTATATGCAAAAGTGAGCTGATGGTACAGATTGTGCTTCTAGGACAGATCGGATACTGATGACGGATAGAGGTGGGTACTCAAGTAAAAGTAGAGTTACTTCATAATATTTTCTCTCATGAATAAGTGAAAAAGTATGGAGGACAAACTCTGCCATATTTAAAAATAAATACAGAAATAAATAAATGCTCAATAAATATATAAGCATACAATTAATTGCCAACAAAAATACAATAAACAAATAAATATAAGTAGAAAATAAATTATACAGTGAGACATAAATGTATATAAATTTTAATTAGCTTCTTTATTTATTTGCCTTTGTAATATTTACCTTATTTATTTTTTTGTCCTTTATTTTTTTTTTATATTTCTGCCTCCCCTTTCTACATTTCTGCCTACCCTCATTTCTGCCTTCCCTTTTTACATTTCTGCCTGCCCTCATTTCTGCCTTCCCTTTTTACATTTCTGCCTGCCCTTTTTACATTTCTGCCTTCCCTTTTTACATTTCTGTATGCATTTCTGTCTCATTATGCAAATGAGGAGGGGGTGTGTCCTAAAGAGTCAACTTATGCCCATTGGTTGGCGGTCCATCTTCTTAACTGACTGAGCTCAGAGTACTAAGTTAAAAAATAAATAAGGTAAATATTACAAAGGCAAATAAATAAAGAAGCTAATTAAAAGTTATATACATTTATGTCTCACTCTATAATTTAATTTCTACTTACATTTATTTGTTTATCATTTTTTTTAGCAGTTAATTGTATGCTTATATATTTATTGAGCATTTATTTATTTCTGTATTTATTTTTAAATATGGCAGAGTTGGTCCTCCATACTCTTCTTCATCAGATGAAGTTAATCTTGATGGTTAGGGCAGCCAGATCATATTTTCACTCAAGTAAAGTTCAAAAGTAAAAAAAATACAAGAAAAAACCCTACTTGTTCAAGTACATCTTTCTCCAAAAGTAATTTAATCAAATGTAACTAAGAACATGTAGATTATTACTACCTACCTCTGGTGATGGATCGGATCCTCTCAAGTTATATCTCAAATTAAGCTAATACTGGGGTTAAAAGTTACTATCTTAACTCTAAGCTACCAGAGAAAAAACATGCCATAGGGCCAAGGACCCTGATATTACACAATGGATCTATAAGTGGGATTAAACATTTCTGTAACAGGAAAAACACAGAGGTGTTGATTTATAACCCTTTGAACTGTGGCCTGGTGTCTAATGTATCAGACATCCTTCCATAGATCATGAAAAAACGCCAGACCTTGGAAAAACTCATCATACAAGCTGAAGCCTGATTATTACTACCTACCTCTCGTGATGGATCGGATCATCTCAAATTACATCTCAAATTAAGCTAATACTGGGGTTAAAAGTTACTAGGTTGCTTTAAAAAAGGTAAAAAAAAAAAACATGTGCAAAAGTAAAATATTAATTTCAACATAAATGTATGTATGAATAATGTCTAGCTTAATTATATTAAAAACATGCAGTATCAATCAATTCAGTAAAAAAAAAAAGCAAACAAAGTAAATGCATGCATCAGTCTAACCATTTGACCTACCTAATTTTGTTTTGGGTCACAGAGCATGGAGCTAATTGCAGCAGAGTGTGAACATGCATAAACCTAGGTGTTGATTGCTTGACCTACTCAGACTCACAGGCGCAAAGATTCACAGCATCCAATTAAATAAGTTGCATGTGTTTGTGGGCTGTATATTTGAAGTATTCTAAAGGTTTTTGTGGTTTTCTTGCAAGTAGAGATCAACACCCCCACCTACATGGAGCCAGACATCATTATAGGTTGTGAACAGTTTAGGTCTGTCTTCATCATGATTGGAAGCCTGGTTTTTCTCATTGTGTTGGGTAAATATTTTTCTATTTTCTTTCAAAATCAATGAGATTTTTCATTGATAAATACAGAAACACAAAATGTATTTTGGTTTGGTCCCTCTGCCTGTATGCCTTAGTCATTTTTTTTTTTTTTTGAGAATAAATGCAGTTAGTAGATTTTTATCTTAAATTGTATTCTAAAATGTTTCTATGTGGTAGGACATTTATATATTTCATTCTATATAAATGAGGAATATAGTAAATTTTCTAACTTGATTTTTAAACAGGCTCTTTTCACGAGGCACAAGCACAAGGTTAGTGTCTGATGATTCTCATATTTAACCATGTTATGACTATTGAAATCTCCTAAAACCTTAAATAGGTTCAGAAAAGAATGTATGTCTTTTTAATAAGAGATAGGAAAATAAATGGACATTGAAAATGTTACATTCTTAATGAAAAAATGAAATATTAAACCTCTGTCTGTATTTCAGCTCTTCCTCAGGCAAAACTAGCAGTGAATTCATCAAGAATCAAAGAAACAGAATTAGTCAAATTAAGCTGTGAGGCTCCAGATTATGTTTCTGTGTATCAGTGTACTTTCTATGTGAATGGAGGAATTCAGAGACCTTTCCCCTGCACAAAGACATTTACAGGAACTGACCTACTTTCTGCAAGAACGCAAATTTCATCCTCCGTGGTTGGGGTCAAATGTTATTACATTGTTAAAGATGGGGCCTTAGCTCGTCCATCTCCCCACAGCGATATATCCTACATCACTATAGGTAAGTGATTGCCCCATGATAAAACAAGCTCACATTAAGTTTTATTTATTTAAAAAGTCATCAAAATTTAACAGCATAAAGAAAAGATCTGATTTACTATTTTGGATCTAATGTTTTGGTTTATTTAATAAAATCTTTTTACTACTTTGACATTTATAACATTTCTCACTTTGCCTTTTCATGCAAATTATTTCTTTTTTAGGTCTAAAACCACAGTTAAACTCACACTATGTTAAGGGTCAGTATGCTACCTTTACCTGCTCTCTGCCTGGATATGTGGAACATGATACCACATGTAACCTGTACTTTGGAGAATTTAATCATCCAGTTAAAATAACAACTGTAAGGAAGTACTCAGGAAAAAATGAGTGGTACTGCTGGTTTGATATTCCAGAAGATGAATTAAGGAGACATCTTAGTTTAGTTCAACAGAAGGAGGTCAGCTGTGATTACACTTTGGAGAGTGCCAGGAATTCAACAACTCGTAGTGATCCATACTCCCTCACAGGTGAGTTGAACATAACATGGATACACTAAATACTGCAGTAAAAAATATGTTTAATAACTCCTAATTTTTTCAAATAAACACAATCACTTTTATATACCCCATAGGTCTAGTATGGTTTCTGCCCCTAGATGTAAGCAGATAATTTACTACTGCAAGTTCTTAGGTGGGGGCTGCTCAGTGCTGCAGTGGGTAGCACTGCTGTCTTGCAGCAAGATGGTCGGGGTCTCGATTCCACAATCCAAAAACATGACTGTTAGGTTAATTGGCTTCCAAAATTGTGTTGGTGAATGGTTGTTTGTCCTGTTTGTCTCTGTTTTGCCCTGCGATGGACTGGCGACCTGTCCAAGGTGTACCTCGCCTCTTGCCTGTAGACAGCTGGAGATAGGCACACCTTGCAACCCCACTTGGGATTACAGGTGTTGGACGATGGATGGATGGAAGTTCTTAGGTTGAGACTCCAGAGTCAGTGTTGTTTATAAAGCATATTCTATAGATGCTGCATTAATTCAGTTTATTTCAGTTTATTAATATAGAACCATTTCACAACACATGTCATCTCAAGGAACTTTACAATTCAACCAGATCTTACAGTATAATTGATTCAGTTTTCTAAGGAAAACCAGTTGATTGCATCGTCCTATTGACTCGAAGGCAATACCTCAGACCAAACATTAATAAATTGTGAATTTGGAGTCAAAGTCCTCCCTTCAAACATGTTGTTAAATCAATCCTCAACCATTTTTGATTTTTAGGTAATACAGCTCTAACTATGCAGCCATTTATGCAGTTGTGCTGTTCTGACAGCTTTGGATCAGTACCAACATTAACTTCGACAGTGTTTTCAGTGTTTTGACTGTTTGATCAGACTAAATGGACCAGCTTTAACTCTTATTATGCATCTATGAGCTTTGACCACTCCTTGCCCTTTCCATGATGCATCATTGTTGCTTTGAGATGCTCTGCCCACTCATGTTAAACTTTTACACCTACATTTCTCTGTTTAATCATGTTGTTTGACATTTTTTCTGTTTTATTTTTATTTTTTTACATAAGACTTAACATAGGATTCTCCTTTTAGGAACACCTAAAACTAACAAAATATCTGTTTTATTTTTGTAGGTATTTGGGAAGGAATGTCAGCTGATATCACCTTAATAGGAACACCCTGGTAAAAAAAAAATGTGCTTTATTGTATTTCAAGTATATTCATATTTCCTATAGTTTACTGAAAATGTACTTAGACAAATTGTACTTTTTGTAAATATATAAAAAGTATACTAACATTACGCTTTCATGCTAATACTTTTAACACACTTTAACATAATTACACTATGTTACACTTTATAGAAATATATTATTAAAAAAGTATACTTTAAGTGAAAGTTATGTGTAATTTCTAAAGTGTACTTATTTTAAATTTGTTTTTACATATATTTTTGCTATATTTTAAATTGTATGCTCAAAGTTGTCATTGTAACGTACATTGAAAGCATATTTTAAAAGTACACATTTTAATATCGACACTGTAATATTAAGTTTGAGTGCATTTTAAGTTACATTTGAATCTAATTATGAAGTGAAGTTATATACGCTTGTACTTCAGGTAATTCTTTTGGAAAGTGTTCAATAGTATAACTACAAAAATGCACTTAAACCCTATTATGCAATTTTGTGCTGTGTGTAAAGTACACAGATAGCAATTATTGCAGTTGTTATGTAATGTTTAATAAGTTTTGAAAAAGAAATATGATACAATACATCTTACACACAAAACCACATTGAACAAAACACTAAATGTTCACTTCAAAAGTACAGGTGCACAAAATTGTGTGTTCTGCTGAAAAGCAAGTGGTTTAAAGCTGGTGCAGTGCTACATTATGATCTAACAAATAGCATAACCCACATTGCAACAGAAAAGTTAATACTGGCCAAATGCAAAAGAAATAAACTTAACACATTACAATTGTCTCAAGTGTTCAAAAAAGAACATTTCATTAGTATTGTTTAATGGATCAAAGCAGGGCTACTGCAAACAAGACCAATTGGTGAGTGCACATATTTAAAAGTCGCTGACAGCACTTCATGCATATAGGAGTGATATGTGGAGGTTGTTTGGCCTTGATGTCTGTAAAGTAGTAGCTCCCCAAGAATTTTAGTCTTGGGGAGTTTTTGGTTCAGTACTGATATCAGAATTCCCATAGACTTTGAATGCACCACACCTGCACAGCAGTTAGTCACGGCTCCTCCCTGCTCAGAGCTAGCGTGCTTTTCTTTTAAGGCCTTGGTCTGCATGGAGAGAGGTAACTTTCAAAACATTCCCATTTGGTTTTGAAATCTTAAGATATCTGTATAAAACGCGATTTTGATTATTATATTTGTATTGTAGAAACAGGAGATGTAATCGGTTGAGCAGGAAGATTTGCTGTATTATTGTGTTGAAGAATATCCTGGTGAGTTCACATGAACCTGTGAATGAAATATATATATTTTTTGAGATGTAAAACCAGTCAGGATATAATGTTTTGTAATATATGTAATTTTACTAGCTCTTTTGATTTATTGAATGCATTAGCACAGTGAGAAGGAGGCTAACACACCCCCCATGTGCTCTTCTAAAAAAGAAAATGCACTTTCAAGCTAGCTACATCTTGTGTGATGTTGCTGTAAAACCCCCACAAGGGGTTAACGTAAAATTAACCCTTCATAGGTGTCCTGGATTGTTTTTTCCAGATACAAGTATTGACTACTGACCATAATGATTTCTTAGACAGTGAACCACATGTAAATTGATAATTTTACTTTATATTTTTGTCTGTATAAATGTGGTAAAAACCAATTTATATTATGGTGATTACATGATTTATTTTCCAATTGAAGTAATTGCTCTGCACATTTGTGTGCAGGCTGTTTTTTTTTTTACATAGTTGCAGAATCTGCTGTTACAGCTGAGCGGTTCATTGTATGGACTGGACTAGACTCCACCAGAGATGTTGATGCAGAATGTTCCCAATGTGAATGCCATCCGGTTCCCTGGAGGGTGGTAGGAAAAACAAGGAAACTTAAGGATTTTTCTTCCCTTTCTTTCTGCGGATTCATAATTTTTTTCTTTTCTGAGATCTCTGACAATTTTTGTTGTTACTTTGTTTAATTTTTTTGATCAGATCTGATAAAACCACTTGATGCATCAGATTTATTTAAATTCAACTGAAATGGACAATTTTTTTTTCTGGTGCACTTATGGACCCTGGTATATCATACTGATACAATTTGTCAGACTTTTCTGATGTACTGCTCAAAAATACTATGAATTTACAGTATCTCTCTGTTTGGTTAACAGACGCTGTTCTTCTGGAGTTTCCGTAGACAAGTGTCTCTGATGTGCGCACGGCCATCAGACGAAAATGTAACAATGAGCAGTTCAGCCAAAAAAAGGAAAATAATGTGTGGTGGGCGTGTTTTTGTATGGTGCGAGGGTTTAGGGGTGCAATAATAAGGAATGTTGTTTTTCATTGTTCAGTATTCCTCTGCGTTCTTTAAAGTTTATTTGTAATGTTTAGGTCTGCTGCCTGAAATTGACATATTTCTACAAAGTGTACTAAAGTACCAATATTTGAAAATGTGTTGTAAGTTTTATAATGAAAATGGTTAACGTCGATATGTAAATGTTTATACATTCTGAGATAGTACAAGTTATATTATTTGTAATGTACTATAATTTGGACATGTTTCAAATACATTAAAGTATATTTTTTCATCTGCACGGAAGTATATCCACAAGTCTTTCAGCATTTAGTATACTGTTAATACATTTGCAAGAATGTGCAAGGTAGAAAGTAGTATAGCAATGTAATGATAAAGTATATTTACTATTAACTGCAAAGTATGCTTTTTTAGTAATTGGAATAAGCCAACAGTATAATTAAGCATATTATTACCACAGTAAGAGTATATTAAAAGTATAAAGCTTATATATTTTTAAGACACTAACAAATCATTTTTAATGTAGTTATAATACAACCATAGTGCACTTTAATTTGACTAATTAAGCATATATTAGTACATATAAACTCATATACTTAAAGTATACAAAATATACTTTAAGTTGTTCCACTTTAGCACATCAAAGTACACTAAATACACTTCAAGTTGAGCTTGTCCACAATTTAATTACAATTAAAATATATTTAGTACAAAATTAGTTGTTCCAAAATAGCATCCTTCAAGTTAACTAATCATAAACACACTTAAAGTATAGTAATGATTAGTGTGCCTTCAAGTACACAAAAGTATGCTAAATTTTAGTACACTTAGCACATTTATTTTTCAGCAGGGCAAGATTAATGAAAACCACTGTGTTTCCTATCCAGGGTAATTGTACTGCTTTTATCAGAATTTTTTTGGATAAATTTTTATGTTAAATCAACCAGTGACCATTTAGATATACTACTTTTCAAGGTGAATTGTAGGAATTTTTTATTCCACTACTTTTTCATCCACTAGACATTTGGATATAGTGTAAATAGTGTATTAGCTATATAATGCTCTAAGGGTTAGGATGCACATTTGGAGTCTTTGTGTTTCTTAAATATGAGCCACAGGACATGCCAAAGAGGACTGTAGCCCCCAAAGTTTCTCTAGAGGTTGTTAGAGGTTTTTAGCGGCAGAAAGACAGTAGTACAACATTCAAATCATTGGACACCTTGACGCTTACAATCCTACAGTAGAATAAAAGAAAACATGACTGAAAACACGTCCAATCAGTCTGCAGGAATACTTCCCATTTCTCATTTAGCTTAGTTTAAAGTGTTAAAAATACTATAATATTAAATTATTGTGGGGGTGGGGGGGGGGGTGCCACTGCTGCTGTTTGAACAAGTATATTTTTACTAATTTACCTTTAATCATTTTTATAGTTAATATCTATTATTTTCAAACACATTGCTTCATTACACCTGCTTTAGTCTTCTGAAGACACTTATGATATTGAAAGGTATTGATAAATTATTATTATTTTTTTAGCTTAAAATATGAATTCATATTATTAGACTTTAGAAGTATTTATTTATTTATCAGCATATTTATTTTTACAAATACTGATAAATGAAAAAGTTTAACTGAAAATACTACTTAGCATCAAATGTCCTTTGAGCTTGTGTTTTAGACTTTACAATCAACACATTAACAGCACTGCTTTGGTGGTAATTCCACTAACTCTGAAGAAAACACTCTGTATTTCATTTTTCCAATTTTTTGAGTTCAGTCTTTGTGGATCAGTGAAGGAGCTGTTTTTAATTTATAAATCAACCCATTTATAGTGGCTTCAAATATACTATGTAAAATGTATTAATTTATCATTTTTAATCGTCTTTCTTCTATTTTCCGAAAATTCCGAAAAAAGTCTTTGATACATTGTGATACATAATTTTTTGTGTTTAGGTAAAACTGTGCCAACAAAGAGTATTACCAGTGTTACCACTTCTACCAAATCAGGTAGGAATATCTACGAATGTGTATTAATCAGTAATAACATGCAAATTATAATAAATGCTATAAATTAAGGTATAAGATTGCAAAGGATGAAAATATATACTTTTATCTATTTACTTGAACTTGAAAGTTAATATTTTAAAAAAATCACATTTTGAGAGGCATATTTTGCAATGTAATCTAACCTGCCTATGTCATGATTGGTTTAATATCAAACCCACATGCAGAACACAACGGAGGCTTGGTAAAAGTTTAACAGAGTTTATTAAAGATGTTGACACACAAAATCATGAACTGGATCTGGAACAGGTCCGGGTTGGGTTCACAGAAGTCTGCAGAGATGATAGTTTGATTAGCTGGCAGGCAGATGATTAATGAGTCCTTAGATAGTTCTGATTCTACCTTGACGGGGTCCAGACTTCTCTTTGTGAGAGAGGGAACCGTTGGGTCCAGAGACTGTTGGTTCAGCAGAGTACACAAGCAGCTACAGCGTCTAGCTTCTGACTTTGAATGGCAGACCTTAATCAGAGTTTCCAGCTCTTCACAGAGAGCAGCAGGGAAAATCCAAATAGGAATCTTCAGGTTTGGCTCACCAGGGCTGGAAGGCAGGTTAATCTCACCCAGAGCTTTCAGGCTTGAGACAGGTTTCCTGTGAAAAAAAACAGAGGAGAGTTAGAATCAGTTCTCTCACTTGAGACAACTAAGATTCTTTCAGGTATCAGAGGCTCAGGTTGCTAACCAAACTAAGGTCAACACTGCGGCGTCGAAGGAAGGTCTGGCAGCTGCTTATAAAGGGAAGGTCTCCTAATGAGAAGATGCGTCTCAGGTGTGCTGGAGGGCTCCAGCCCCAGGAGACCCCACGGCGCACTCTGCTGGAGGAAGGTGGTACATCCCCAGATTCCAACAGTACCCCCCTCTCAACGACCGCCTCTTGGCGTTCCCGAGGATGTCGACGGGAGGGAGCTCTCATATTCCTCGATCAAAGACGGATTGAGGATGTATGAACCAGGAACCCATGTGCGGTCCTCCGGACCGTAGCCCTCCCAATCGACGAGGTACTGCCAACCGCGACCTCGCCGACGGGAGTCCACGATCCGGCAAACAGTGAAGGCCAGGGAGCTAGAAATGACAGATTTGATTTGGGAGACATGGAACGTGGGATGGATGCGAAGACTCGGTGGCAGGTGCAGACGGACAGCAGAGGGGTTGATAATCTGGGCTACTTTATATGGGCCGATGAACTGGGGTGACAGTTTCTTGGACATGGCTTTGAGGGGAATGTCTCGTGTTGACAGCCATACCTCTTGGCCTACGGTGTAGTCATGGGCAGGACGTCTCTTGGAGTCAGTGAAGCATTTAGTGGAGGCAGATGAGCGGTTGAGGGTGGTGATGGTGTCTTTCCAGATTCGCTGACAACGACGGATGTGGTGATGGACTGATCGGACTGACATACCTCTGGAAATCGGGAGACCAGTGACAAAATCTACTGCGATATGTGACCAAGGACGGGTTGGAACAGGTAGAGGATGCAGCAGGCCAGAAGGTGGTTGATGAGAGGTCTTGTTTCTGGCGCAGATGGGACATGCCAAAACGTACTCCTTAACGTCTTTGTGTAGTGATGGCCACCAGAAACGTCTTGTAATGAGGGAAATGGTTCTGCTCACTCCAGGATGGGCGGAAAATTTAGCTGCATGCATCCACTGGATCAGTCGGGATCTGACGGAAGATGGAACATAAGTTTTATTTGGAGGGCCGTTACCTGGGTCAGGTTCAGAGGCTAGGGCAGAGTTGATGAGATCAGTGATCTCCCAGGAAACGACTCCAACAGTACAGGAGGCAGGAAGAACAGGCTCGGGTGTCTCAGGTTGATCAGTGGAGTACGGACGAGAGAGAGAATCGGGCTTGACGTTCTTGGAACCAGGTCTGTAAGAGATAATGAGATCTAAACGGGAAAACAATAATGACCATCTAGAGTGACGTGGATTGGATTGTTTTGCTGATTGGAGATAAGCCAGGTTTTTGTGGTCTGTCCAGACCAATACTGGATGCTTGGCCCCCTCGAGCCAGTGTCTCCATTCCTCCAGGGCGAGTTTGATGGCAAGAAGTTCTCGGTCTCCAACATCATAATTTTGCTCCGCTGGTGAGAGTCTACGTGAAAAAAAAGCACAGGGGTGAGTCTTTTGGTCTGAGTCAGATTGCTGAGATAAAACAGCTCCTACACCGGAGTCAGATGCATCCACCTCTAAGATAAACTGCTTAGAGGGATCTGGCTGGATAAGGATGGGTGCTCTGGAAAACAGGTTCTTTAATTTATCAAAAGCGTTCTGGGCTTCAGGTGTCCATTGAAAGGTCTTCTTCACAGAAGTCAGAGTTGTGAGAGGTAGAGCTGTTTGACTATAATTTCTTATGAAGCATCTGTAAAAGTTTGCAAACCCAAGAAATCTCTGAAGCTGTTTGCGGTTTTCAGGTGTCGGCCAGTCCAGAACTGCCTTTATCTTGTCTTTGGATGGCTTCACCTGCCCGCCCTCGAGCACAAACCCTAAAAAAGTGACAGATGGTTGGTGAAATTCACATTTTTCTGCCTTCACAAAGAGTTTGTTTTCCAAAAGTCTCTGAAGAACTGGACGAACATGTTTCTTGTGGTCTGAGAGGTTCTTGGAGTAGATCAAAATATCATCGATGTACACAAAAACGAATACGTTCAAAAAATCTCTGAGGACGTCATTGACTAGAGCTTGAAAGCAAGCAGGAGCATTTGTGAGGCCAAAAGGCATGACCAAATATTCAAATTGGCCTAAGGGGGTCTTAAAGGCTGTCTTCCATTCGTCTCCTTCTCTTATCCTAAGGAGGTGATAAGTGTTTCTCAAATCGATTTTAGTGAAAACTTTTGCTCCCTGAACAGGTTCAAATGCTGATGCCAGTAATGGTAGGGGGTACTTATTCTTGACGGTTATCTGATTTAAGCCTCTGTAATCTATACAGGGTCGTAGGGAACCATCTTTTTTACCCACAAAAAAGAAACCAGCACCAAGAGGAGATGAAGATGGACGAATTATTCCAGCAGCTAGAGACTCATTGATATATTTTTCCATGGTCTCGCGTTCAGGTTTGGAGATGTTATATAGTCTACTGCTGGGAAGGGGGGCTCCTGGTAGTAAATCTATGGCGCAGTCATATGGTCTGTGAGGTGGAAGAGACGTCGCACTGACCTTACTGAAGACTGGTGCCAGATCATGATACTCGGGAGGAACAGAAGTAAGGTCAGGAGAGTCCATCTCCCCCCTACCTCTAGGGGACTGAATGGCAGGAGCCGCAGAACGAAGGCATGACTCGTGACAGGAAGTGGACCAAGACTCAATGTGGCATTCAGCCCAGTTGATATGGGGGTTATGACGTTCCAGCCACTCGAATCCCAGCACCAGAGGGGAGCATGCAGAAGGAAAAACAAAAAACGTTAATGTTTCACGATGGTTTCCAGAGATCAAAAGTTCTAGAGGTTGTGTCTGATGAGTGAATTGATGAAGCTTCTTTCCATCAATAGCGGATACTCTGAGAGGCTTAGATAAAGGGACAGTCTCAATATGTAATTGCTGGACCAGATTTGAATCAATGAGATTTCTTTCACACCCAGAGTCAATGAAAGCCGACAAGGTGAGATTCTGGTTGGAGAAAAAAAGAGTAGCAGGCAACATCAGATGAGGAGCTTTTTCAGTTTTCAGATGGCCCATCAGACTCCTCAATTCCTCTGACGGGCCCTGGCTTTTGACTTAGCCGGACAAGAAGCTATGAAATGGCCAGTCTCACCACAGTACAGACACAGATTGCCCCTAAATCGTCGTTGTCTTTCCTCAGGGGATAGCCTTGTGTGTCCAATCTGCATGGGTTCGACTTCCGCTCCATCTGAGTGAGAGACTTGGACAAGCACAGAAAGAGTCTGGTTTTTAGACCTTAGCTTGGAACTGGGTTCTGCGGGTCCAGAAAAAACAGAAGCATTGTTAAATGCAGGAGCTGACACAGAAAAATTTAGACTTCTTTACTAGTGTTATTTCTAGTTTGGAGTCTGTTATCCAGTCTGATGGTTAAACGGATTAAGTCCTCCAAACTAGCTGGTTCGTCGATTGTGGCTAGTTCGTCTTTGATGTTATCATTTAAAGCCTTAAAATAAGCACTCTTAAGTGCACATTCGTTCCAACCTGAGGCTGCGGCTTTAACCCGGAAGTCAATGAAGAACTCAGCCACTGTAAAATTTCCCTGTTTTAAATTTAGCAGGGCTCGGGAATCAATTGTTTTATCTGAGTCGTGGTTAAATACTTGGGAAAACTCAGATATGAACTCGGAAAAAGTACAAGAAAAACTGGACTCTGAAGAGAACCTTGCCTCCGCCCATTCAAGGGCTCGTCCAGTGAGTTGAGAGAGAATGAAGGATATTTTCTTTCTATCATTCGGAAAACTGCCGGGAGAGTGCTCAAAAAGTAAACGACATTGAAACAAAAATCCCTTACAATCCTTTTGGTTACCTGAAAATCTTTCAGGCGGACTAGGACGGAACTCAGGAAATGACGTCACTGCCGGTGACCTTAGAGGCGGAAGTGGATCCGGAACTGGACGTACTGCTGGCGTGGCATTAGCATTTCCCATGTAGCTGGCATACGTTTGTAGTATTTGGTTCTGATGTTCAATTTTAGTGTGTAACTCACGGAGGGTATGCGCATGTCCAAGGATCTGAGCGTCCTGTTCCTCAAGCCTCCTCCGGAGGTGATCTGCTGGGCTTTGTGTTTGGCCGCAGTGTTCTGTCATGATTGGTTTAATATCAAACCCACATGCAGAACACAACGGAGGCTGGGTAAAAGTTTAACAGAGTTTATTAAAGATGTTGACACACAAAATCATGAACTGGATCTGGAACAGGTCCGGGTTGGGTTCACAAAGGTCTGCAGAGATGATAGTTTGATTAGCTGGCAGGCAAAGATGGGAAGTAACGAAGTACAAATACTTCGTTACTGTACTCAAGTAGATTTTTCTGATATTTTTACTTTACTTTACTACTTATTTTTATGGCGACTTTTTACTTCTACTCCTTACATTTTTACACAAATATCTGTACTTTCTACTCCTTACATTTTAAAAAATTGGCTCGTTACTTTAGTTATGAATCATTTCAATGGAGTTACCGTTATAATTTTTCACGTCATCAATACCAAATTCAATCTAATCGGATGGGAATCTACGTTGCATTTGACGCACCACTACAAGATGAATGGACAGATTCGGCGGTATACATTGGCGGCAAATCATTGCAGCTTGGTGGCGGTGGCGTTAGCATAGTAGCATGGACGACGAGATGATTGAAAATGAACACAACGGAGATCTAGTCCTATTGGCAGACATCCATTTAAAATGTAGGCAACGGCATGAAAAAAGTGGTTTCTACTTTTACTTTTATACTTTAAGTAAATTTACAAGCCTGTACTTTGTTACTTTTACTTGAGTAAAGAAGTTTAATCAGTACTTCCACTTTTACCAGAGTATTTTTTAACACAAGTATCTGTACTTTTACTCAAGTATGGAAAGTGAGTACTTTTGCCATCTCTGCTGGCAGGCAGATGATTAATGAGTCCTTAGATAGTTCTGATTCTACCTTGACGGGGTCCAGACTTCTCTTTGTGAGAGAGGGAACCGTTGGGTCCAGAGACTGTTGGTTCAGCAGAGTACACAAGCAGCTGCAGCGCCTAGCTTCTGACTTTGAATGGCAGACCTTAATCAGAGTTTCCAGCTCTTCACAGAGAGCAGCAGGGAAAATCCAAATAGGAATCTTCAGGTTTGGCTCACCAGGGCTGGAAGGCAGGTTTAGCACACCCAGAGCTTTCAGGCTTGAGACAGGTTTCCTGTGAGCAAAAACAGAGGAGAGTTAGAATCAGTTCTCTCACTTGAGACAACTAAGATTCTTTCAGGTATCAGAGGCTCAGGTTTCTAACCAACCTAAGGTCAACACTGCGGCGTCGAAGGAAGGTCTGGCAGCTGCTTATAAAGAGAAGGTCTCCTAATGAGAAGATGCGTCTCAGGTGTGCTGGAGGGCTCCAGCCCCAGGAGACCCACGGCGCACTCTGCTGGAGGAAGGTGGTACATCCCCAGATCCCAACAGCCTAACAGTATAGTGCAAAAACAGCATAGGATATATCAACAAAATACTCTGATAATAATTATGGCTCAGAAGTTTTTAGCTTCGACCCTAGTAAAATATAAAGTATCCTGAAATATTTCTCAAATATTTAGACTTTTTCCTAAGCTTTCTTAAATATTACTGATTTGTTTTCAATACATTAACAAAAAGTCTGCTGCATCTGCATTTTGTCTCCATTGGACTTATATTATTGTTATTATTATCATTACTAGACTGAGACTCCTGAACAAAATTCAGTGCAAAATATTCTCTCCAGAAATAATCGAACTAATAGACAAAGTTTATCTGCATGTAATATAATCAGAGTATAAATTCAGTTGTTCAGTTCTTTTGGCCATTGAGGTTTGTTAGATCATAGTAAACAAGACGCTTCATCATTGAGGTCATCGTTGGTCTTTAACGGCAAGAAGATGAAACGCAAAAACATCGCCAACCCATATGTTCCTGGATTCTCTGAAAAAATTAAAGAGGATGTTCTCCAAACACAAAATCCCACTACATTTCAAACCAAACATGACTCTTAGACAGAGGTTAGTGCATCCTAAATACAAAACCCCCAAACCTAAGATGAGTCGAGCGGTGTATGCAAATCAGTGCAGTGAGGAATGCTCTCATCTTTATATTGGAGAAACTGAACAACCTCTCCACAGACACTTGGCTCAACACAGGAGAGCTACTTCCTGCAGACAAGACTCTGCTGTCCAACTGCTGTCCACCAGAATGTTCACATTTTGAAGAAGATAGATGGTTTGAAAGGGGTGTGAAGGAAGCCATTTATTTAAAGAGTGAAAAAACAACCTTAAACAGTGGAGGTGGACTCACATGTTAGGTTCAGAACACTTTAAATAATGATGAGACAAAAGGAGGCACTCAGACACTGCTTCTTTTTTACGCTTCTGCAGAAGGGAGAGAGCAAACAAGAACCTCGTTTAGAACTCTCTGCTTGGATACTCTCTGTTTAGGAACTCTCTGCAGCTCTCTCTCCGCATCCGCTTTTTACTAGAAAGAAAACATGAAGTGGTTACAAGGTCATCCAATAGTAAAGCCGTAAACATCTTATTCGGTTAAGGTAAGCAGAAATCATACACAGTCAAGATAGCTGAGGTCTTGCTTATTTTCCTCGTGACAACAACACTTCTCAAAATGGTGTCTAACAGCAGAAGTTACACTTTAGTTTAGCTGGACATGCAAGCATGCAATGTGTGCAGCTTTTATGTGCACACTATGATCCCTTTGACCTCTTAGTGACCCTTTAGCGCTGCATAGAGACGAACAAACCTTACATCAAGATTTCAGCTCTTAAAAACCTATAACACAGCATTGATAGCACAGAGTTGATTCCTTCCCGCTTTTATCTCAATCCTCATCACCATGCAGTGGACCAAACATCTGGCCTGGTCAGCCAGGCCAACAACAACCCTAACGACTCCCTATTAAGGGAATGGGCCAGTATCGGGTTGTGCAGGCCAACAACGACCTCAAAGACTCCTCTTGCTAGGGGGTGGACATGTTTTTCGGTTCAATTAGCATGTTTTCTAAACCATAATGAGGCATTTGTTTGGGCCACACTATATGACTAGAACTACTCCAGACATTTTGAACTTAGAAAGCTTTCTGGATGGGAAGCAAGACGTCTTCAAACATGGAAAACAAAGTCCAGTGTATTATTTTTGGAATGACTATGACCTGGATGACTGAGAATCTTTACCAGCAATACCTGGGAATTTAAATTAGCGAGTCATTAAATGCAAAAAATAGATATATTTGAAATATGATAGATTACTTAGAGGTAAATATAAATATATCTCTTTTATTTTAACTGTTCTATTTTATCTCTGCACTTTTAGTTGTATTCTTTATTTAAACAATTAATATTTAGTCAGTTATTTTACTGTTATGCTGTATTTTCTTCTTTGCTTATTTATTGCAAGCAAATTTATTTCTGTTTTATTTTTTTCTAACCCTTTTTATTTCTTTCTTATTTTTTGTGCACCCAAATATATTTAAAGAATTTATTTTCCTACTATTTTTATTTTTAATTATTTTAATTTCATTTTAATTTTTTAATAAATCATATACTTTGTAATCATTAGTATTAACATACAGATTTGTCTTATTCAATAATAAATCAATGAGATGTACTTGATTGAATATTTTTTAGCAAACATTAGTGTCCTTTCAAAAAAGTTTGCCAAGATGTCTATTAAAGACAGCTACAGGTGCATATAGAAAAACTCCAACACAATTAAGAATATGTTGAGCCAATTTATTAATTAGTCTTAGTAGGATAGGTTTTCACTGCAGAACAATGAAATTCATAAACTGGTTTCTGACAGCACATAGCTGAAGATACATCTTTTCTCAGTGCAGCTTGTTGCTTAGTTTTACTTTTTATTGCTCTGAATACATATTTGCTCTTATCGGCACAGATAGGACAGGTTAAACACTTGCAGGCAAATAAAGAAAGTAATAAAGTTAGCCTTCAATCCATCAAACAGCATCTCCAGAATATCAGGGATAATGTCCCAGCAGAATCTGGAAATCCTCATCCATGCATTTGCCTTAGTTTAAATTGATCGGCCTAAAAAGTTGATCAAACAGCTGCTGTCAGATAGTGTGCTGCTGCCCACATCTATGAGGGGCCGTTTAGGACAGAAACTATTTTTCCTCTCACGTACACCAATAAAACCATGCACACAGCTCAGTAGACACACACACACACTCAACAAAAATATGTTTTCCTCTCAAACACATTACTATGACATGCACACATCACAGTAGAAACACTCACACACAATCACAAAACTAAAATTGTATATGTCTTATTTGTGTGTGTGCACTAATACTAGACTGTATGAGAGGGCATAAGTGTGTGTGTGTGTGAACTAATACTAGACTAAATGAGAGGCTATACATATGTGTGTGTGTGTGTGTGTGTGTGCGCGCGCGTGTGTGTGTATGTGACTGATACCGTAGCAGACTGAATGAGAGGCTTGTACTTGTGTGTGAGAGAGTTCAACCTGTCACGGAAGAGGCGGGGCAAATTGGCTAGCGCATGCGTGGAACCCAAATGCGCTAGCCAATTTGCCCCGCCTCTTCCGTGACAGGTTGAACTCTCTCACACACAAGTACAAGCCTCTCATTCAGTCTGCTACGATATCAGTCACATACACACACACACACACACATATGTATAGCCTCTCATTCGGTCTAGTATTAGTTCACACACACACACACGCACACACACACACAAACATATGTATATCCTCTCATTTAATCTAGTATTAGTTCACACACACACACACACACACACACACACACACACACACACACACACACACACACACACACACACACACACACTTATGCCCTCTCATACAGTCTAGTATTAGTGCACACACACACATAAGACATATATTCAATTTTAGTTTTGTGATTGTGTGTAGGGTTGGGAATTGAAAAGATTTTCACGATTCCGATTCCCTTTTCGATTCTATGAAACGATTCGATTCTTTATCGATTCTTTTTTCGATTCCAATTTGGGGAAAAAAGGAGAACAAACAGTTTGATTATCAGCATCAACTGTGTTTACTTAACTATTGCACAATCTTACAAAATCAACAAGATCAAGATGTCCACAGGAAATGTGAAACTGGAGTAACATCTGTGTTTAAATGAAAAATTAATACAAGAACAAACTTAATAACCAACAATGTCTAATAACAAATGATGGGATAATAACCTATTTTAAATAACAAAAAATACTAATTATAAAACAGTAGTAGGGAAAATTAACAGTTATTTTGCAGAAAGATGAGCATATCTGCTTTTTCTGGAAGGATACGGGATCTTTCAGGGCTTATGGTGTCTCCAGCCATGGAGAACACCCTCTCAGATGGGGTGGAGGAAGCCTGCACACAGAGGTAGTTTTCAGCCAGTCAGATAGCAAGGGCAGCGTATCTTGCTTGTTCCAGCACCACAGTGTGGCGCTATCCCTGCAGGGGATGGAGGGCAAGCTTTTATAGAGCTGGATTTCCGGATCTACCCTCTGGGCTAAGGAAAGACGGGGCTTTGATTCACAAAGTGACCGCAGCTCGTTGTCTTCCTCCTCGAATAGTTCTTCCAACTTGCGTAACTTGCGTAACTTACGTAACTTACGTAACGTACGTAAAAAAACGTGACGTAAGTCGTGCTCCCCAGAGCCGGCGCTCTAGGCTCTGGTGCTGCGGGAATCGAAAAAAGAATCGTTCAGCGAGCTGCCAAACGATGCCATGGAATCGGAAAATACGGAACCGGTTCTGAACAGGAACCGGTTTTCGATTCCCATCCCTAATTGTGTGTGAGTGTTTCTACTGTGATGTGTGCATGTCATAGTAGTGTGTTTGAGAGGAAAACATAGTTTTTTTGAGTGTGTGAGTGTTTCTACTGTAAAGTGTGCATGTCATAGAAAACATATTTTTGTTGAGTGTGTTTGTGTGTCTACTGAGGTGTGTGCATGGTTTCATTGGTGTACGTGAGAGGAAAAATAGTTTCTGTCCTAAACGGCCCCTCATTGATCTGTTGTTTCCTCCTAAATGATCTCATCTCATCTACTTCCTCTGTCCTGTGGCTACGGCATGAGCTTTTCTAAACAAGCTCTATAGCAGGGACAAATATGTGAGGTAAAGTACTATTTCAGCAATCGTGCATTGTGTTTTAAGTGAGCTTCTTATTGTCACCACCTGCAACTTCATAGTATTAGCGACTAATTTGACAGTTTGCCTTAAAATTTAAGGGTTATGGGTGTGGGCTTGTTTTACAAGCCAAATTTTAGCTAATTGTTCATATTATTAACTAATGACAAAGTTCTGATGATTTAGTTGGTTTTATTTCAATTAGAACTGTTTCTTAGATCCGTGTTAAAACGGCAGCTTGTTTTGTATTCAGAATGTAAATTTAATTTAAACTGAATGGTGATTTATGCAAACTTAATGAATGATGAATGAGGAAAATTTGATCAGATATTTTTTTATCTTAATACATTTTCTTATATCTGAACAAAATGTTTTCAACTAAATGATTTTTATAAGCTAGCGGTTATTTGCTTAATTATTCAATTTGTTGTGGTGATTTTTTTGAGTGATTCAGCTTGACATTTATCTTTATTTGTAAACTGTCAAACATTTTAAACGGTTGGCAGGTAAATAGATAATAGTTTCAGAAATGAACAAAATACTCATTTGTGTATCTGACCATTTTAGGTCAGCTTCCTCACCCCCCAGTTCGGATTGAAAGGAAGAATATTTACTTAAGATGACAAGTTAGTGAAGATTCTCAGTCATCCAAGTCATAGTAATTCCCAAAAAGTAAAAAAAAACAATCCACAAGACTTTCTTTTCCAAGTTTGAAGACATTTCGCTGATGTTCAGCATCCCATTCAGAAGGCTTTTTCAATTTGATCAATGTTTTGAATTAAAAAAATCTTCATGGATGAGAAGCAAAACGTCTTAAAACTTGGAAAACAAAGTCTGGTGGATTTTTTTTTTTTAACCTTTTTTGGAATCAAAATGACGAGCTACCCTCTGTGTGGTAAGATTAATTACCTTGGACTAAACTAACTCTTCTAGAATTCATGGAGATTTATTTGTTTTAATTCCCTCATTATTTCAGGATTGTATTTTTGTCCCTCCCCCTTCATTTTTTTTTTTTTTTTTTTTGTGGGGGTGGGTTGTTGGACTCATTTTTTTCCCCTTTGGAACGGATCCTAATTTAAGAACTTGTGAAGGACTGAAAGTTTAAAACCTTTAAATCAATTGCCATTTCTCATTGATTATTTCTTGTTGTCCTCCTCTGACAGTTAATATTGTTTGTTTTGAATATTAATATATTTTAAGATTAAAACAGTATATTTGGTGTCACCTTCCAGGCTCTATCGTGAACCAATCTTCTGATGCTACTAACCGTTGATAACATTGTGAAACTTACCCAATTGGTGTTACATAATGCTTTATTCTGTTTTCCCTGCCTTCTTTTTCAAACATGAGGATCTGATCCAGCATGGATTAAGAGAGGTATGACTGATTTAAAGCGCTTTTCAGAAAATGTTAGAATGTGTTTTTTTTCGTTGTTGGCATTCATGTAAATATACTGCTGTGATACCATAGAATATATATTTGACTGGTTTTTGGCATACGTCTATTTTGAAGTTATACCCCCCATGAAGAAAACTCTGTGAGCCATCATAGCCAGAACCAAACATGGATAAGCAGCTTCTAGTTCTTTGAATTAGTACCAATAATGTGAAACAAACTCCCAGAAGTCTCTAAAAGCTCTGGAACTCTTAAGTTCTTTTAAATCAATATTAAAAAGCTATTTGCTCAGAGTCACCTTTGACTTTCTGTTAGAACTGTTTAGTGAAACATCATTACCTTAGATTTGTATTCAAACTACAAACTGCTTATACTACTGTAATTGACTGTTCTGTGTGTTCTTTGTTCATGTGTTCTATACATGTGCATTAGCTTAAATTGTCTGTTATTCCACTGTATAAATAAACCTGTTTTGCATTGATTTACTGCTGCAAAAGGTGATTCTACAAAGTGTCTGCTCAGGAAATGTGAATATTAATCCTAACACCATGCTTTTAAGATTTTTGAGTTTTCTCTGTTTTTGTAAAGAAAATATAACATTCTGTCTAGTCATTAACAAGTTTGAATTGACAGAAAGTTGTTGAAGGTGGAAATATGTGAGACAGGTCAAGATTTGCATAATACTTCAACTAAGCATAATATAAATAATAAACACTATATTCTTGCAAATTACTTTTATTTTTTGTTTTTAATTGTACATTTGACTTATTCTTCCCTAAAACTTTCTAATATGTCAGCCAATCCACAGTTGGTAGGTTTTAGAATGTGCAATATATTGGGCACGTCTCTAGTACATCAACCTAATAATAACTTTAAAAGTCTGAATTTTCGCAATGTTTTAAAAGTTTTAGGTAGTAGGTATGACACAAAATGGTGATAAAATGTTTTTTAACATATATATATAATAGATATTGATACATTTATTTACTGTCTATTAGTGTCAGATTATCACACACCAACTAAGAAGAGTTTTGCTGAGAAGATGACTACAAAAAAAGCTACAGAAGATCACACCTCAGGTATTCACTATACTTATAATTAAAATTAGCCAAACTTTCAAAGATGTCATTGTTTTTGTTGTGTTCACAGAGCTGCTTTGGTTTGGAGTTTCTGTTTTCTCCCCTTCATTTTCAGGGTGTGCCAGGCAGGTGAGGCTCCCAGCTGTTACTCATCAGCCACAATCAAGCAAGCAGTATTTAGAGGAGTGGATTCCCTGAGGCAGACGACAGATGGTTACCTATACCAGTGGTAACTGGGTCCCTCTTCAAGACTTCCAAGTTAAGTTGAACTTGTTCTGATAGTCTTACTTACCAGTCTTGTCTCTGTTTTTCTTTAGTTTTCCTCCTGCTGGAGGCTGGCTCCTGTTCCTCCCTCAACGGTGCTTTCCACTCCTCCCCAAGAGCTGTCTTTCAAGATCTGCAAAAGCTGAACTCGCCTGCCTGTCCACCCTCCAACGCCTAAAGAAACTGGTAACTCCAAGGTCTTCATTCCCCCCTCTCTGTGGACACTGTTGCTCCCCCTCAACCTGTTTCCAAGCCCTGAGAAGTAAGTCTGGCCTCACTGTTCATCTCAACATCAGCTGGTACTCATACTGATCACCTAACCTGTTTTGCAGTGAGACACCGCTCTGGATTTTCCTGTTTTCTCTGCTTCCAGTCTGAACAATAAAACCCCCTTAAAATAAACCCAGTTCTCCTGTCGTACGTACTGCTGCTGCGCCAGAGTCTTGATCCGAAAGCATGTCAGAACCATCTGTCCAAACCGACTCTGCAGCTGCGTTATGTACGGCTTTATCTGAACAGGGGATTCTTCTCGGGCATCACGAAAATGCTATCACTAGTATGGCCCAACAACAGACTTCAATTCTGCAGACGCTTACTCAGCTCTCTCATCAGGTGCAACAGTTGAGTGCCAAGTTTTCTGTTTCCTCATCCTCTGCTTCTGCTTCTCCTTCTCAGTCTCCCGCTCCGGTGGCTCAGCCCCCCCCTGCTGCTTTCCGTGACGCGGCCTCTCCACCTCCAGAACCCTTTTCGGGGGAACTGGGTAAGTGTAGAGGTTTTGTGTTACAGTGCTCCCTAGTGTTCAGGAGGTCCCCTCAGTCTTTTCCGGATGATGCTTCTAAGATTTCCTATATCATTGGTTTACTACGTGACAAAGCTCTTAGATGGGCTGAAGCCATCATTGATGAAGAAAAACTCTATCGGTACTCCTATGATGATTTTCTGGATTTGTTCAAACAGACATTCAGTCCTAAAATTAGTGAGGAAGAAGCAGCCAAGAAGCTTTGGACTCTCAAGCAGGGCAATAGATCTGCAGCTGAATTAGTGATCGAATTTCGGACCCTTGCTGCCGATTCAGGCTGGAACGCTCCTGCCCTTAAAGGAGCATTCCTTCACGCCCTATGCGAAAAACTCAAAGATGAGCTTGCTAGCCGGGATGAACCAGATACTCTGGATGATCTGATTGCCTTAGCTATCCGCATCGACAATAGATTGCGGGAAAGAAATAGACTCAAGCCACAGCCCTCTCAATCAACCTTTCGTTCAGAGGTTCCTCTGAAACAACCTCCTGTTAATCCGTCTCCCCTTCCACCTCAGGAACCAATGCAAATTAGTCACGTTCACCTAACCCCTGAGGAACGCCAGCAACGCATTAACTCAGGCAGCTGTTTGTACTGTGGATCGCCTGACCACTTCCTTCCTCAATGCCCTGTGCGACCAAAAGCCAGAGCCCGCCAGTAATTCTGGGGGTACTGGCGGGCAAGCAGTTCTTAAAAGATAATCTCCGGTTTTCTATCCCATCTACGGTTTGTGTCAATAATCAGACTTATCCAGTCCTCTCCCTTGTTGACTCTGGTTCAGAACAGAATCTAATTAGTCCTGAACTCGTCAACCAGTACAAGATCCCTTTTGAGGATCTCCCTGCACCGGTTCCAGTATCTGCACTAGATGGTAGTG
Organism: Cyprinodon tularosa; assembly: GCF_016077235.1. Lineage (NCBI taxonomy): Eukaryota > Metazoa > Chordata > Actinopteri > Cyprinodontiformes > Cyprinodontidae > Cyprinodon > Cyprinodon tularosa. The sequence continues at coordinate 1,181,753 of NW_024038375.1, read as the reverse complement.
CGCTCCATTCAGTCACTCAGCGAACCAAACCCATTACATTCATAACGTCAGGCAATCACCATGAACTCATATCTTTTTTTATCTTCCCTACAAGGAACTCTCCTATAGTTCTGGGCTTCCCTTGGCTCAAGGAGCACAACCCACACATTAACTGGTCTCAGTCATGCATCGAGTCATGGGATCCTAAATGCCTCAATAGGTGCCTTCATTCAGCTCTTCCACCCAGTTCTCCACCCCCAAAACCCACTCCTCCAGATCTAGCCAATGTGCCTTCAGAATATCATGATCTGCAGCGGGTTTTCTGTAAAGAATTGGCTCTCTCTCTCCCTCCTCACAGACCATATGATTGTGCCATTAATCTTTTACCTGGGGCCCCTCTGCCTTCGAGCCGTTTATTTAACTTATCCAGACCGGAGAGAGAAGCAATGGAAAAATACATATCTGATTCTGTCAATGCTGGCATCATTCGACCTTCGTCTTCCCCTCTAGGAGCAGGTTTTTTCTTCGTACAGAAGAAGGATGGGACTCTCCGTCCATGTATTGATTATAGAGGGCTTAATCAAATCACCATCAAAAATAAATATTCCCTTCCTCTCATTTCCTCTGCGTTCGAACCAGTCCGACAAGCTACCATCTTCACAAAACTAGATCTTCGCAATGCGTACCATCTTGTACGAATTCGTCAAGGTGATGAGTGGAAAACGGCTTTCCAAAACACACATTTGTCACCGATGTAATACCTCGTTATGCCATTTTGGCTCTTTGCAACCTACAGCGGGGTTCTAGTCCCCATTAGCAATGACGTTCTAAGGGGACGTCCTGGAACATGGTTGTCTTTGTGGGTATTTGTGGACGACATTCTCGAGCCGTTTCTAAGGACCCCAAAGAGAGCAACCAAGGAACTTGTCCTGAAAGGTCATTCAAAACTTTTGGAGAACAGATGATGTGAAAGCAAGAAAATGTGATTCACAAGCATCCATAATCTTTTCGTGGGTTTTGTTTTTGAGGGTGACCATGAAGACGACACATCCCAAGCTCCCAAGCTGTGTGGACTGCCGCTTCCTATTCCCGATACAGCTCCAACGTTTTCTAGGCTTTGCCATTTTTTTACAGGACGTTTTATCAAGGATACTTAGTGCGAGTCTGCCTCTCCCGGACAGCTCTCAACCTCCACTAAGAGAACCTGTCCCCGGGGTCACCCGAGGCAGACAAGGCATTCCGACCTAAAACAGATGTTCACTTCAAAACAGCCCCATTCCTGCCACACCCGAGACCCCTCATACATTGATTACTTGGAGTGTGCCTCTGCGATACAGGGGTCGGAGCTGTCCTCTGCTCAAGAGATCCAACGGAAAGAAGATGCACCCCTGATCCGTCTTCTCTCCCCGGTTTACACCTCACGGAGAAAATTACAACATTTGGAATCGAGAGCTTTTTGGCCAATAAGCTTTCCCTTGGGAATGGAGCACACTGCTAAGAACTGATCTCCTGTTATTGTTTGGCACAGATCGATAAAAATTATCTTACCTTCCAAATGACGGTAAAGGCGACCACCCCAGGCAATACCGATGGACTCTATTTTTCTCCAAGTTCAACCTAAACATTACCTACCGGCCATTTCTCAGCAAAGTAGATGGCATATGTCTCTGGTCCAAGTCATCGCTCCTACGAACCTTCAGAATCTCCCCAACCCCATTCTTCCGCCCCTCCTGCATTGAGTTTGGTTCTTTCTTGGACGTGAACTCCTCATCCAAAGGCTCTTAAAGATAGCCTGATCCAGGAGGCGGTCCTCCCAAGCCCTCTATGCCCTTTGTCTGTTCGTTTCATCTGGGTCATCCAAGGCTCACTCATCCTTTCTCTTGTCACCCCTGGTTCAGTCAGAACCAGTAGGGTTACTACTCGCCGCACTTTGGTGGCCTTCCCTTAACCAAAAGACTTGCTGACTTTGTTGCTTGCTTGCCCCAACTGGGCGCCCAGAACAACAGAACCCTTCCCAACCGTCCTCCCCCGCAGAGGACTTGCTACAACCTCTCTCCTAAGCCAGCAGACCGTTCTCATATTGCCATTGATTTTGGCACTGGTCTGACCCATCTCTAACCAAAAAACAACCATTCTGACCATAATTGTGTCAGATTATGATCAAAATCCTGTCATCTCATTGCCCGTAAAAACAACCTCTGGCTTCCGAAACTGCTCGTCCTGTTTTGTTTCACAGTCTTCCCGTCTCCATGGCATACCCACGGAAATAATCTTCAGATCGTGGGCCACATTTTTCTCCCAGGGTGTGGAGAGATTTCTGGCTCCTCTCTTGGGAGCTAAATCCCAGCCTTTCTTCTGTTAACCATCCACAGACTAACGGGTCAGTTGGGAAAGGCTGAACCAAAGCTGGAAAAATGCTCTTATTCGCGTGCATTTGTGCCTCCCATCCCTTCATCCTAGGAGCATCATCTACCCTTGGGTAGAGTAATGGCCCACAATCCCAATATTTCAGCTGCCACAAGGCGACGCCTTCCATTTGAAGCAACTCTGGGTTTTCCTCCAACCTTCCGTGACTCCCCTTCCTCCTTCCCACCATTCTTCCACAGTCAGATCTCCATCTAGAGAACTGAGTCATCGCCTTGAACCAAACCAAGGCCTGCACTCAATGATCGCATCTGCAACAACCACAGAACAAAAAGAACTGCAGAGCTAAACGCCATCCCCGCTCCAACTACTCGCTGTCAAAAGTCTGCTTCCCAAGGACTTTCCGCTCAAAGGGTCAAAAGATACTCGCCCCTAGCCCTGGGACCCTTCGACCAATCCACAACAGTTATCAAATCCCCACGACCCGTACCCGTCTCAACCTCCTTCGCCATCTGCGCACTCTCATCCCTGTTTTCATGGTTCACAAATAAACCAGTTCTGATCAAGGGCCCTGTGCCCTCCTGCCAAGCCCCCGCCACGCCGCCCGGATCGGTGATGGAGCAGCCTGCTTTACGGGGCGGAGCGCGCATCGTGATGTTCCCCTAGTGGGGGAGCTTGGCACCATTCTTGGTGGACTGGCAGTTATGGATGCCTGAGAGACTCTCCCTGGTGCCACGCCTCTTCCACCTGGACCCTTCCATTATCTTCGATGTTTGAGCGTCGCTCAGCCTCTTCCTCTGGACGGTTACCGCTCGGTGCTCCTTGAGATGGGGGGTACTGTATGTTCTACCAGAGCTCGTTGGGTTTTGGAAGTTTTCGTTTCTCCCTTCATTTCAGGTTGGCCAGTCATGAAGCTCCCACTGTTACTCATCACCACTATCAAGCAAGCATATATAGAGGAGATGGATTCCTAAGGCAGACGACATGATGGATTACCTATACCATGTACCTGGGTCCCTCTTCAAGACGTTCCAAGTTAAGTTGAACTTGTTCTGATCTCTTACTTACCAGGCTTTCTCTCGTTATTCTTTAGTTGTCCCTCCTGATGCGGTCGGCTGCTCCTTTCCTTCCTCAACGGTGCTTTCCCACTCTACCCCAAGAGCTGTCTTTCAAAGGAGCTCAAAAGCTGAACTCGCCTCCTGACCAACCCTCCAACGCTAAAGAACCTGGAACTCCAAGGTCTTCATGCCCCCCTCTCCTGTGAGACACGGTTGGAAAGAAACTCAACATGGTGTGGTTCGTTTTCTCATTACCACACACACACGTTAGGAAATCATCGTACACTTACCCTCCAGCATCCAGTTCTGGGTAACAAATTTGGGGGCTCGTCCGGGATAGCACCTCCTGCTGGCTTGGTGCTATCTAAAAAAAAAAAAACCTTGGGATCCTGACCTTATGTTACATGAACTGATGCTCTAAGGGCAAGACATCAGGTATCCAGAGATGACGACGCTACATGAGCTTCAGTGGGAGATCCAGCAGCTGCTTCACCAACTGATTGATGACGCCAGAAGAGAGCTGCTTCACCAACTAGCAGTATCGTGCCAAGATGAGGTGGGAGAAGACGCGCCAGGGGAGGAGTCGTCTGAAGTGGAACTCTATGACTTCATTGTTGACTTTTTAAGAAGTAAACCATTGAGGAATTTGGAGGACCAAGGGATGTCGCGCCTGCTGGTGTTTCGTGACCTCGTTGATGAGCTACTGTCAGCACAAGAAACAGAGAACCCGCATCATTCAGTGGATGTAGACAAAGTGGCATCAGTGAACGAGACTGAGCAGATTGTAGCAGCATCAGCGTCGAGTAAGACAGTGTCATCACCAGTTGTTGCTGATCAGGTAACCGGGTTAGTAAAATTGACAGATGTTGCTGCATTACTTCCACGAAGAGAATTTCGGATTCATGCTGGTCAGATCTCAGATTCTGACTCAGATGTGAGTTTTAACTGTTTGTGTAAGCAAATTGATGAAGGATTGAGTGAAGGTTTCACTGAGGCTGAGATTATTAGGACAGTTCTCAGAATAATTAAACCGGGTACATTTAAAGATATGCTGATTACAAAAGATACTCTGACTGTAACTGAGCTGAAGCGTTTTCTCAGAGTGCACCTTAAAGATAAGAGCAGTACTGAATTATTTCAAGAACTGAGCAATGCAAGACAACATGATAAAGAAGGTCCACAACAGTTTATGTATAGACTGATGGGGTTAAAACAGCGTGTGCTTTTTGCTTCTAAAGTAAGCACAGGTTTCAAGTATGACAAGAAATTAGTTCAGGGAGTGTTCCTACATTCACTCTATCAGGGCATACATGAAAAATATTCATATGTCAGACGAGATCTCAAACCCCACCTTTCAGATGAGAAAGTCACTGATGACTTTATCCTAGAAGTGATAACAAAGTCAGTAGGTGAAGACACAGAGAGACAGAATAGACTAGGTCAGGCTCTCAAACCAAAAGCAGTTAGTGTCAGTACAGTGCAGATGGACAAGAAAAGTCAGAATGCAGTTCAGATGCAGGCAGAAGTCCAAGCTAACCGTACTGCCATACAAGAGCTAACAGCACAGGTTTCATCACTGACCAAAAGTTTAGAAAAGGCTTTAACACCTATTGTTGGTTCAGGGACTGAAAACATTCACACACCTTTTCCCCACCAAAACCAGCCAGCAAAGTCAGACCCTAAACGAAGATGTCAGCAATGTGTCTCCCAAGGAAAGGATAGCTGTAGCCACTGTTTCAAGTGTGGGAAAGAGGGACACAGGGCAATTGGCTGTTTGATGAAGAACAATCTGTCGGGAAACTGGGCGAGGTCGCTGGGACGGGACCACCAGTGACCAGAGCGAAAGCAGGGTCCCATCCCACTCCAAAGCTGCATCCTCAAGAGGGCGCACCATCGTCTGCCAGGCTCATCAAACAAAATAGCACTACTAAGAAGAAACATGTTGCCCAGCTGATTGGTGGTAGATGCACTGTGACATGCCAACTAAATGGGGCCGAGTTGCAGATGCTATTGGACAGTGGGGCACAAGTGAGCATAGTGGAGAAGTCATGGGTACAGAAAGCTCTACCAAATGTAACAATCCAACCTCTTGAGAGCCTACTACCAGAACACCCTCTCAAAGTCACAGCAGCAAATGGAACAGAGGTGCCATTTGATGGGTGGATAGAAGTCCGACTCGAAATCAAAAGTATCAAATATGGTTCTGTGGCTCTCTATGTTCCGTTGCTTGTAAGTCAAGAGAGTATAACACCCGTTGCCTTTAGTTCTAACAATGGTTACAGAAATCATAATGGAAACCACTAGACCAGACAAACACCAGTCAAACTTGTGGAACTTACTGATCAGAGCGTGCGAGAAGTTCAAAAAAGTAGCGGGCCAAACTCTCGGTCTCTGTTTTTGCACACTATGCCGTCCTCAGGAAGAATCAAAGAGGTCTATACAAACATATATGGTTGTAGAAGGGGCTTAATGTTACAAAGTGGCCAAATCTGTAAGTGAAATGGTCCATCAGAACAGATGTTTCCAGAGAGGAGGAAGCTAATGTTGTTTGAACCAGACATACTAGTATTGTCAGAAGTTGGAATTATTTCCTCTTTAGGTTATGATGTACCTGTTTGGAGCTTCAAAAATGGTAGAAAAACATTCCAGTCAAATAAATTCAACCAACCATGACATGTTTCCAGGACGCTACCTTCCAATCGACAGATTAGAGGTCATTGAGGAAATATGATGAGAACCAAATCGGATTTACATCTCTCTATCACCTCAGAACACTGTAGTGGACAAGTGGATCCACCCTTGTCGCCCCCCATAGTGAACCTCGCTAAATAATGGGGACTCCACACGAAAGAGAAACATACACCTCTCATGTACAAGAGAAAAGGCATCCAAGATGTTTAATCTTGATCCATCTCCCGGAGACTTGAACAGGATATGGGTCACGCCCAAAAGTGTATGAAGAATCGATGGTTGCATCTGAAGAAGCGCAACAGTGGATGTAGCTCCGGGTTTTTTACAGCTCCATGATCACCACAACAGATGAATACCCCTGTCCAAAAAAAATTAAAACTTCTATAGCCTCGGCAGTTATAAAGAGGTTTAAGGAGTATTTCTCAAACCTGGTTGGATAGAAGAGTGTGGATTGAGAAAGGTCAGTTTCAGCAACTCCGCACACTAGTTGTCTGCGTGCGAAAGAAGAAACCACACCTCGTCTTTGTGTTGACGTCCGTAGAGCTCAATCCGTAAAACCACTCCACTATCAGACACTACCTGATCGCGCAATCCACTACCACCTTTCAGGATCTTGGGACACTTGGAGCGGAGAATGCACTTCAATCTCACGCATTTTTGACCAAAGGGAGTGCATCTATCAACCAGAAGTGTTTGTGAGTCTGGAAATCAAGGCAACTGACAGCACTTTAGCACACCGTGGGTCCTCTACTGAATGGATAAAGAATCCCCATCGCGACTTACCAACGCACCACTGCATATCCAGAGTTGTATGGAAGTGCGTATTAGAAGCACAGGGATGAGATTCTGCGTACCCTATATAGATAGGTCCTCGGCTTTACTCACAAAAACATTTGATGAACACTCCGACCAGTTGAGACAGTTTTCTGCAGAAATGCTGACAACATGCTAATGAAACATTCGACAGCCAAATGTGAGCTTTTCAGAGACAACTTCGTTCAATCTGGGACAATGGTCTTTCAGGAGAAGGCGTCCAGATCGACCCAAAAGATTTGGAAGCTGTAATAGCTCTGAAGGAGAAGAAGCCTCACACAGTTGGAGAAGTTCGGACATTGCTAGGCTTCCTTAGTTATTATCGATCCTTCATTCAGGATTTCTCACGACTTGCAAGACCTCTGTTTGAACTCCTTCAAAGCTCAGCCGACACAAGTAAGAACAACAAACCCCAGACTTCTAAGAGTCGAGGTTGTAAAATGAAAGAAAACACAGGTCAGCTTCCCTCTCGCACACCTGTTATATGGACAAATGAGCATCAGACTGTGCTTTCCAAGCTGGTGGAGATGCTGATTAATCCGCCCATCTTAGCTTATCCCGACTTTGATCGTCCATTTGTTTTGCATTCTGATGCGTCAAATGAAGGACTCGGAGCGGTGTTATATCAGTCCCAAAACAACAAGCTGCGTGTTATTGGCTACAGATCAAGAACCTTAACACCTGCTGAACGTAACTATCACCTTCATTCAGGTAAACTTGAGTTCCTAGCACTCAAGTGGGCCATTTGTGATAAGTTTCGAGACTATCTGTATTACGCACCAACTTTCACGGTCTATACAGATAACAATCCCCTGACCTATATTTTGAGTTCTGCCAGGCTAAATGCTGTAGGTCATAGGTGGGTTGGGGAATTAGCCGACTTCCACTTTGATATAAAGTATAGACCGGGGAAGAGGAATGCTGATGCAGATATGTTGTCCAGACACCCAGTAGACCTTGAACAGTACATGAAAGATCATACTGAGACAGTGTCCCCTGAAGTTGTGTCTGCAGTGTGGCAAGGTAACCAAGCTACACAAAGCAATGATGTTCCCTGGATTGCTGCATTACAACTTGCTGATGAAAATGATGCTAACATACTTGGCAGTGTCATGACCATCATGCCTGAAAACATCAGGGAAGCGCAACAAGAAGATACAGCAATTAAAGAGATTGTGTCATTGAAACAAATAAATTGGAGTCCAAATGAAAAGGATAAAAGAACCATGGATAAAGAAACAAGGAGACTGTTGTACGAGTGGAACAAGTTAGTCGTGGAAAACGGACTACTTTTCCGGAGAACAGTACAAAACAGACAGCTAGTTCTCCCTGACAAACTCAAACCACTAGTGTTAAAGAGCTTGCATGACGACATGGGCCATGTCGGGCCTGATAAGGTGATTCATCTTGCTCGAGAACGCTTTTACTGGCCGAACATGCAACAAGACATTGAGGATTATGTGACCAAGAAATGCCAATGTATTAAACAAAAACATCCCAATGTCCCACAGAGAGCACCAATGGGATCCATCACAACTAGCGCACCATTTGAGTTGGTCTCTATTGATTATTTGCATCTGGAACCAAGCAAAGGAGGATACGAGTATATCCTGGTTGTCGCTGACCATTTCACCCGATTTGCACAAGCGTACCCAACCAAAAACAAATCCGGAAAGACAGCAGCTGAAAAGATATGTCAAGATTTTATTCCTCGGTTTGGGTACCCAGAGAAACTACATCATGATCAGGGACGTGAGTTTGAGAATAGCTTATTCCAAAGATTACAACAGCTCTCAGGAATTTCTCACTCACGCACTACTCCCTATCATCCGCAGTGCAATCCAGTGGAGCGACTGAATCGTACCCTTCTTCAGATGTTGCGCACGTTACAAGAGGAGAAAAAGAGTGAATGGAAAGATCATCTGCCACAAATCGTACATGCATATAATTGCACGAGGCACGAAGCGACAGGATACTCGCCTTTCTTCCTATTGTATGGCAGGGCTCCGCGCCTACCAGTTGATTTGCTCTTTGGCACCAGGAGAGAGACTGAAGACTGCAACCATCAAACCTTTGTTAAAAAGTGGGCTGAAAGGATGCGTATGGCGTACCAAATTGCTGCCAACAACAGTCAAAAATCTTCAGCTAAAGTCAAAAAGCAATATGACAGACGTGCCAGAGGTGTCACTCTTCAGGCAGGCGATAGAGTCTTGGTTAAAAACCTCTCAGAAAGGGGAGGTCCAGGTAAACTACGCTCATACTGGGAGCAGACAGTGTACCGCGTGATTGAAAGAGTGGGGGATGGACCTGTCTATAAAGTGCAGCCAGAGAGAGGGAACAAAACCATGCGTGTGCTTCACAGAAACCTGCTTCTGCCTGTCAATGACCTACCTCTGGAAGAGGAACTTCCTGTGAGAAAACAGACAAAACAGAAAAATCAGCGAACTGAAAGCTGCGAGAATGAACCTGAAATACATAACTCGGATGAGGAAGAAGAAGAGTTTACATACCACCATGACCTCCGGAGCAGAATCCCGTGTTATAGATTTGTAAACCCACAACAACTACAGACAGACCAAACTCAAAATCCTGAACAAGAACTTTTGACAAGACAGAACCAAGAAAATCAAAATAATCTGCGTGCAACGGCTGAGGAGTTCTGTCCCTCTGACAGACAAGCAACTGTCAATAAAAGAGATGCTGCTGAAATTGAAGAAAGATCTGAGATGTGTGAAAGAGAGCAGGATCAGATGGAGATGGATGAAAACAGAGTGGAAAGTGATATACGGAGATCAGAGAGAAGAGGGAGACCAACAGAAAGACTAACATACGAGACCCTTGGCCAGCCATCATATAGCTGCTGGAGTGCAGGTGTTAGTCCGTTGCTGTTTAACCAACCCTTCACAATGACATCTGGTCTACTGCCATTTCCCTATATTCCATATCCATATGTGTATCAGCAGTACCCTTCCATACAATGAGACTCACCCAAGAAATTGTTAATGTCAGGAGACATTTCTTTAAGTGAGGGAGAGTGTAGAGGGGTGAAAAGCCAGTTTTAGTGGATAAAACAAAGAAGTTGGAAAACTGGCACCCCAACATTATTTTTTCGTTTTGTGTCTTTGATTTTTCATTTTATTAGATTATATGGTGTTATTCATTTAGTCCATGTAATTCCGGCCGCGGCCGCTAGGGGGCGCTGACGCGTTGGCGGCATGAAAAAGACTGAACACACAAGAAGAATAAATCTTCCGGTTGAAGGTAAAGAAGCTCAACATGTGTGTTTCGTTTTTCTCATACCACAGGTCAGTATAAATATGGTTTTATGTACCAATATTAGTACTCTTGAAGAGTCGAAAAGGATCTTAAATTGAATCTCAACTAATGAGTCATGTAGTTCATTTTGTGATGGTTTTTGTGTACAAAACGGGACTAGTTCAGAATGCTAGTTAGAGCCAATGTTAGCTAACTTCACATATGCTAGAGCTAGCTGAAAGGACTGGAGTTCATCTGAACCTATGTTTTGCACTTTTTGAAGGAGTCCACACTCAAAGGAAATAATTTCGGTTTCTTTATTTTATTTAATGCTTTTTAATGGGTTTGTTACAAAAAAAACAGATAAGCCATATATTTAGAATATATGTGAAGCTGAAGGCTGAAGTACATTAAAGGAATATTGTGTCTTTTTCAGTTTTATATTGAGAATGGAGTTTATGTGAGATGTAAAATACTATTGTTAAAAGCTAAGATGCTTAAATGTTAAAATACATTTTATTTATGCTGATTAAAAATGGTAAAAGCTATCAAAATAGTTAAAAAACCATTTAATGTACATTTCTACTTTGATAGTAAAATACAAAAAGGGACATTGGATTTAAAGCACTAACTACAAAGTTCATATGGTTAGACAGAGAAGCCATTTGTAAATAAATTTTGTCATTTGACATAGTTCATAATGCTAAATGGAGTATGTTAAAAGTTGATTGTTTGGTTTAAAGGTATATTACAGCCATTTCTTATGTAATGAAGCTAATGGTCCTCTACTGAAGAATGTTGTACATGAAGTGTTTGGAACACACAAGAAGAATAAATCTTCCGGTTGAAGGTAAAGAAGCTCAACATGTGTGTTTCGTTTTTCTCATACCACAGCACCACACGTTGAGGGAAGATCATCGTACACATTACCCTCAGCCATCCGAGGTTGCAGGGTAACAGTTGCTCCCCCTCAACCTGTTTCCAAGCCCTGAGAAGTAAGTCTGGCCTCACTGTTCATCTCAACATCAGCTGGTACTCATACTGATCACCTAACCTGTTTTGCAGTGAGACACCGCTCTGGATTTTCCTGTTTTCTCTGCTTCCAGTCTGAACAATAAAACCCCCTTAAAATAAACCCAGTTCTCCTGTCGTACGTACTGCTGCTGCGCCAGAGTCTTGATCCGAAATCATGTCAGTTTTAGATTTTTTTTCATACACTATTTTAATATATAGCGGTGACCTTTTCTCAAGTTTAATTTAATATCTTTTCTGAAAATGTCTTCATAAAAGAGGCACTATGTACTGTCTCTTTCATTAAAAAATATACTTCATGTAATCCATGCTTTCAGTGTTTTTTAGTGTAACGTCCAGTTATCCAATGGTGGCTTCTTCAAAAAAAACAGAGAACAGTGAATCCAAAAGCAAAAATAAAGGTGAGATTTATATTTTATTGTTAATGTAAAGATTACCTTTTATTTTTTATTTTTGTTTGTGTTTTATAGTATGCATATTGAAACAAGATATTGAGACTAATGTGTACTTCTGTCTTTAACCAGTTCAGTCTAAAGAGAAACATATTTCTGGTTTCTGCAGTACCATATGAATAACATTTTCTGAGGTTTAGATCTTTTCAACCTAAGTCATTTATCAACACATAGTGTAATGAGAAAACTCTAATAATCCAGTTCTCAGCCAAATTGGGTGTGTTTTTTAAAGCTTTATTTGAAAGCAGATAAACTGTTAGCACGAGGCTAATAAGGGCATATAAGCTGACAAGCTTGTAACCGGACCAGACTGTAAGCAAAGTGATGACAGTTAAGAGTGTGACCAGAGTCCAAAGCCACTAGAACTCAGCGAGGGCTGGGCAAGCGCAGAAAAACAACACAACTCAGAATGAAGTCACACTCGCAGCTGTGGAGGGTGTATTGATGGAAGGTGAGGGGTACAAATGAAAATGGGATGCCCTCCTCCCTCCACTGGAAAAGAAAGCAGTCATTGCTATGGCAACCCAGTGACACCCCACGTGCATGGCTATAGCTCTGTGGCATAGGCTGACATGAAATCAAACAATTGTCTTTCTTAAAAATACATGTATAGTCAAATAAAAGTATTTCAAATAACCCTTCCTTTTCCAATGTAGGGAAGAAGGCATTTTATTTATACTCCCACCATCAACCAACAGCTGCAAATATGACTTTATTGGGTGTGACAGTTGTTAGTTAAGTGGTAGTGCATAAGGTGCGGTTTAGGATTAACGCTGGAGTAAGCCTCATATTGGAAAGGAGGGCTGAATCTCAAACTGGCTCCAAAATAGTAACCATAAGCACTAACCCTCTGTTCGCATGTTTCCGTGGAGGATCCGCCACATCAAGGCTGTTCCAAACCACATACTCAGTAGGGCAAGTGGACCATTCAGCCCTTAAATACAAAGTCTGCATCAGTGCTAGAATTTTGCAGCGGTTGTATTGGCAAAAAAAAAAATGGCAGAGTACAAACATGCATTTAAATGTTAGTTACGTGCTTTGCTACATCTTTGCAACACTGACAGAAAATCAAAAGTTAGGAAAAATAAAAAAAGATGTCACTAATCCCTTTAGGCTGTCCCATTCTCGTTTATACCCCCCACGTTCCACAGCTGTGAGTGTAACTTCATTATGAGTGACACTGGACACCGAAGGGTTTTTGCTTAGGGGACGGTTTGGGATTCAGCCGAGGGGTCAATCTGGTAAAGACTGGCAGAAAGAGGCAGGCATTAATAGGCATTTAACAGCTATGTGGAAAAAGGTTAATTAGGAGAGAGGCAGGTAATTCCACTCACCCTAATTAAGACAGTGGAGCAGAGCAGAGGGGTAAACATCCAGCAAACCCAAGAAACAGTCAGTCAGGATTCATATCAACATACACTATTTTTCAATGACAAATATAATCTAGTTATGAAAAGCTTAGCAAGCAGACGTGCATTCTTTTTTTTCCCCCTATTTGAGGTCTAATGCATTGATGAGTGTTCCAGAAACACACTCTAAGCAAATAAAAGTAAAAATTGTTCATAACTTCTAAACAGGATTGTGGACACTGATAACGGCAACAACTGCGATTGGACTGACTGTGTTTGTCATTGTGATGGTGGCAGTACCTCTCATTACCAAAAAAAGAACAGGTAATAAAGTGCTGTTCAGTAGCATAAAAAAAACAGACATTTAATTAATGAGTTGTAGTGTTGTAAAAAGGTAAAATGAGCAATGGTAAAGTATGTTTTCTGACTCAGTCCATTTTTTAAATATATTTTCAGGAAAAGAATCACACAAAAAGTAAGACCCTTATTTTCATTTTTTTTTTTTAGAAAACTGATAGATTTAGGGTATTGGACAGTGAGACTTAAATCCATTAATAAATAAAAAAAGTTCCATGTTGCAGGCCAGGGTAACACGGAGTCATACAACAATGCACACACACACTTACACCTAAGGACAATTTAGAGACACCAGTTAACCATATTGTTTTGGAGTGTGGGAGGAAGCCAGAGTACCCTGAGCGAACCCATGCATGCTCTGGGAGAAAATGCAGACTCCATACAGAAAGACCCCGGACCAGGAATCGAACCTGAAACCCTTTTGCTGTGACACAATACCTTCCTTTAATGAATTCCCTTTATTCAAAATGTTGTTGAATCTTTTTGTGCTTGGCGTATTAGAAAAAGTGTGCTGCAAAAACACAAGGTTTTGTACAACTTTATATTTATTTCTTGCATGACTGGGAGTATGCTGGTGCTTTTGTTCATATTTTGCTTTGCTGCTATCTATAATGCACACTGCACAATGATTTTGCTTTCGTTTTTTTTTGTTTTTTCAGAAAACAAACAAACTCTACAGGTAATATATAAAAAAAAAAAAAAAAAAATATATATATATATATATATATATATATATATATATATATATATATATATATATATATATATATATAAAATTCTGAAATATAGATGTTTTTTATTTCTACATGATATATTGCATTTACTCCTTGTACGTTTGTTTATCAAATGCTGTGTTAATGTCTATTGTAGTTCGATATGTGTTCATGAAAACGCCTGACAGCACAGAGATGGTAAATGAAATATATTGTAAAATGACTGTTGTCATTGCATTAGCTTGCTTGCGCTTTTCAGTTATCTTAATCTTTTTCCTCATGTTTTTGTGTTTGAAGTTACCAGCAAGTAAAGATGGGACCTATAGTGTCATCTCAAGTATACCTGATGCTGAATGTTCTACAGGTGACTTTCTTTTTTCCCCTACACATTTGATGCCAAGGTTACAATACATCAACATGCAATTGCTTTATACATATATAGGTATATCAACTGGAAGAGGTTAAGTGTGGTCATATTTATTTTGAAGCCTCTGAAGCAATTATGCTACAATTACTATTGTTATGAGAATTTTCCATTTAATTAGCAAAGAGTAATTTGTGGTTTCAACAAAAAAGAAAAGATTGATCTTGTCTTTATAAGTTTATTCAAAGGCTGGCTAGCATTCAGGCTCACAATCAGTGAAATGTACTCCTTGATGAAGCTTATCATATCGTCTATAAGTTTGGGAACATACACACACACATTAGAACAGGATGCGAAAAACAGATACGAAAAGGGTACACAACACCCAACTTTTAGGAGATCTGGGTAATAAAGCTCTGACATCCTGTATTTTCAGCGGAACAAGATAAGTGTAAGGAAGTCAGCGTTCATGAGGCTTAGCATAAAATTTCCCATGAAACTATTTTACCACCTTGTTGTGTTCAGGCAATAGTTGATCTTGAAGTCAATAGAAGGAGATTATACTTTTTTTTCTGTTGTTAGTTATACATTTTAATGCTTTTTTATATCTCACAAAGATAGATTGTTGTATTCATTGTTAATTTCATAAGAAATATTTCTAATTTAAAATTTCATTCTGTTTTGTTTAAGCGTCTTTCTTTCAGCGTAGAAAATCACCAGTACAGTTCTAGACATGCAACTGAAGGTAATTTCACTTTACCCATAGTGAGAACAAATGCCATAAAAAAATACTGCTGTGTTTAGAGGTATGAAAGAATGGAATAATCTGCCAAAACATATCCTGCTTGCTATTAATGTCATAAATGTTAATTATATGTAAAACAGCATCTATCAAGATAATATAACTGAATGTTATATTTATTTATATTTGTGTGCGAATATGTATGTATATGTGTAGGTATGTTTACAGGTGTAAATGTAGAATGTGTTTTTATATTTGTGTATATTTCATGCCCGCACGAGGGTACATATGTATATTGATATGTGTATATATTGTATATGTATTTGTATGTGTTTGTGTATTTTTTTCCTTTCATTTATTTGTTGTATTCTTTGTTTTGTTTTTAATGTATATATTTTTGAGCACCCCAGAAGAATAGCTGCAGAGACAAGACAGTTAACAGTCAAATTGGATATTGATATAGATTTTTTTTTTTTTTTTTTTTAGGTCCTGGGAAATCAGACTCAGAAAACTTCAACACTGTTTATGTATGACCTCTTGCTTTTGCTGAACTTTGCAGTGGTAGAAATGTTAATGGTATTAATGTTAATTAAGTCAGAACTCTTAATGTTTTTATTTTTCTGCCTGATCTCTACCATGTGTACAGCACCATCCCTGATTTATGTTCACCATCAACAGTGGATGGTGAGATATACAGCCTCCTACAGTAGCCTTGAAACCAGCTTGTTTCATGGAGAATTAACCAAATAGCCTAAAGATAATGATTGTCTGTCACCACACAAGTTGTCTTACTATGTAAAAGACTTTAAAAGAACATACAATATTCCTCTTCTTTCTGGTTGAAAAGCAACTTGAATAAAGAATTGGTAAATATTAGTCCTTTATGAAAAAACACTTAGTTTTTGTCAAATGTTTTGCACGACAAAAAAAAAAACTAAACATGTATCACAGCAGTGCTTACTGAGAAGAAATTATTTATGTTTATAAGAGAGATAGTGGGGAAAGAAGAAACATTGAACTTTAGTCAAAGCACTTATGAAAATACAATTATAAAAAACAAAGAACTTAATGCATACTGTGTACAAGTCAGTTAAGAAAAACAGATGATTTAAATAAATAACACCAACCTTCCTGAGTGCAACAACTTCCACTTTCACAGAGTTGATCATGTTCAGGAAATCGGGGTTATATTTAGCTTGAGGTTACAATGAAGGCTGTTTTCTATCATTTAATGTGGTACATATTCAAACAAGTGAGACAGAAGAAATGTTTTCTCAGGAAATTCACATAGTATTGTGTCAAAAGTAGAGTTGCTTATTTTGTTAATCATGAAGTTACAATTTGAATTAACAACTGTATCTCTTTCATTTATCTGTAGGATGTAAGAAAGTACCACACTTATTAAAAACCAAAAAAATGTATTGTATACTTGGTTAAAGACATGGAAGAGTAGAGCTGACATTATTACAGGACTTCTTTATTCTAACAATGTGCAATTGACATTTGTATCATATATTACTATGAAATGACTATGAAGGTTTTGTACTGAAATCTGAAATAATAAAGATGAAGTGGTCTTTACTCAGTAAGTTTTTATTGGTCTTGCAAGGCAAGGCAGGCAAGGCAAATTTATTTGTGTAGCACAATTCAGTACAAAGACAATGCAAAGTGCTTTACGTGATTGAAATATAGGAAAATAAAACAGAACCAAAATAAGGAGGGAAAAAATTTAATAAAAAATGCAGAAACAAAATATAAAAAACAGTTGGACTAAAGAAAATAAAAAAATTGTACTGATAATGTTTCAGTTCATCTGTTTAACTAGAACAGTCGAAGGCAATCCTAAACAAATGTGTTTTTAGTCTTGATTTAAAGGAACTCAGGCTTTCCGCACTTTTACAGTTTTCTGAAAGTTTGTTTCAGATAAGTGGAGCATAGGAACTAAATGCTGCTTCTCCATGTTTAATTCTGGTTCTAGGTATGCAGAGCAGGCTGAAGCCAGAAGACCTGAGTGGTCTGGAGGGTTGATACACTGATAGCAATCTGTGTTGTATTTAGGTGCTAAGCCATTCAGGGATTTATAGACTAACAGAAGTATTTTTTAGTCTATTCTCTGAAATACAGGGAGCCAGCGAAGGACTTTAGAACTGGGTTTATGTGCTCTACTTTCTTGGTCTTAGTGAGGACACAGGCAGCAGCGTTCTCGATCAGCTGCAGCTGTCTGATCCACTTTTTAGGCTGACCTGTGAAAACACTTTTGCAGTAATCAATTCGACTAAAAATAAATGCATGGATTAGTTTTTCCAGATCATGCTGAGACATTAGTCCTTTAATCCTGGAAATGTTCTTCAGGTGATAGAAAGCCGACCTTGTAATTGTCTTTAAATGCTTTTGGAGGTTCAAGTCTGAATCCAGCATTACCTGCTGGGTAAATTTGCCTTTCGGTGCAAAGTGCATGCGACTATCATGGTGTGCATAAGTAGGGGGAACTAGTGCAATTTTTTGCAGGTTTCGTCTTCGGTGGGAGTGCACACGTCGTCTGGCCAAAAGTCTGGCCTAAAAAATCACGGGGGTAGCCCACTGCCCTGAACTGCATCTGAAATGTTAGAAATCACATTTGCATTTATTTACTTAGCAATCAAACCAGTAACAGCTAGTGTATTTATTATAGACTATAGTAGGGTAGCCCGGATGTATAATTAACCCATGCATTTAAAAAAGTCTAAGTTAATATTAATAAATAGCTGATTTCACCTAACATAAATAGTTTAAAAAAGGTTAAATACATTTTCTGGAGTTATTTAAAATGTTCATTTTGTAAATTTATTTACAATGTGTTTAAAATATCTGTTTACATGGTTTTATTTCATTTTAGAAAGGTTTCATGTGAGAAGTGTAATTTCCTACAGAGAGGAAGGTTTTTGAAGGTAACACAGGTGTTGAGAGAGCGCAGAGAAAAAAAGAAATCAGCGCCGGTTCGGCTGACTTTAAGTCCACATCTCCAGGGTGATGTTCACTTATTCAAGGTTTTAGACGGTTATTGTCGCCGTGGATTGTCCCCACGATAACCCACAAGAAGTGACAGTTGGTTAAGTCCGCGGTAGAAGACAGCAGAGCTTCTACTCGAAGCTTGTGGGACTGTTTTTAGCCGTTAGCTTACCATTAGCAACTCGCTAATGGGATATAGGCTCCCGTCGTTCGCTTATTCAGCTGGATATAGGAGCTTGCAAAGGACCGGTACTCAACCAGACAAGAAAGTTTGGACCCAGATAGCACTCTGAGCCACCAGGAAGCGTTCAGAGGACCTCTGGCACCGTTGGAGACAAAGTTTGTGAACGTTTGTGGATTACGCACGTGGTTGGAGCTGTGACTGTGAGCGCCAGTATTTTTTTCTTTCCCACTGGAGACGAGGACTGAACAGAGCAGAGCGTTTCTGTAGGATTTTTACATCATCTTCCACCAGGTATTATTTTTTTTTTTCCTCATCACAAGCATCAGAACAGGCCTGCAACGTAGGTTTAAGTTGGGGTTTGCCGGCTTTAGAATTAGTCTATAATTTTGTTTTTTAAGAAATATTGAACTGTGAATTTGGATTAACCCATTGTGGGTGTTTTACTTTTGGGTTTGTGTTTGTTTATCTTTTAAAAAATAAGGTTCAAAAGTAATTATTTTATCCCTCCTTATTTGTTTTTTATTCTTCTCAATAAATGGACGGGTAATGTTAACACGTTATACTTTGTGTACAGTGATGATTCAGTCTGCAATTTCATAGTTTGATATTAAGTGTGCAATACAAAATCTGAATAGTGTACAGATCAAAGACATAAAATTTAAAGAAAAGAAGATTGATAGAACCCAGAGCCCACTCAGTTAATTGGTGAGTAAAAGAGGGCTACATAAAATGGAGGCACCGCTGGGATGTATTTAACCTAAGATAACCAAAAAGTAATTTGACCCCACAACTCTAGAGTATTTTTTTTTTTTATAACGTACAGATTAAAAGTAATTCAAGTAAACTTTTTTCGATGGCAGCCCAAACAAGTAATCCATCACAACGTGAGCTAATTAACTGGTGCATAGGAGAAGCAGTAGACTTAAAGCATGCTCTTTTGTTATATGGAGTGCCTAAAGCCGCTTCAAGGGAAGACATTGAAAGCACAGCTGAGACCATTAAGGCATTGGGAAAAGTTACTGTTAGAGGAAAAATGTTTCACCCTCAACAAAAATCTCTGATGGTGTTATGTGAGTGTCGTGAAGAGATCGACCCATCTAAAATCCCACCTGAGATAATGCCTTTAAATGAAGGAAGTGGTTGGAAAACTGTTTGGTACTCAGAGCCTCAGACTGATAACTTTGAAGATAAGTTGCTCACCTTTTTACAAAGTGAAGGGATAACCCTGGAGGACATCCAGAGTCTATATTCACCCCCCAAAGAGGTTAATAGCAATCCTGAAGACATTATCCGTGCCGTCGGTGATGTTATGAGCAGAGCAAACAAACATCCTGACACCCACCCATACAGACGTCTGCGGACATATTCAGGGATTAGTCCCATTCCCGCTGGAGAGGAATCCCTGGACAATTGGTTGGAGCAAGCAACACTCTTAGTAGAGGAAGGAGAGTGCTCGGACAAAGAGAAACGACGCCGG
Organism: Cyprinodon tularosa; assembly: GCF_016077235.1. Taxonomy (NCBI): domain Eukaryota; kingdom Metazoa; phylum Chordata; class Actinopteri; order Cyprinodontiformes; family Cyprinodontidae; genus Cyprinodon; species Cyprinodon tularosa. The sequence goes on along the minus strand of NW_024038375.1, from coordinate 1,161,935 downwards.
ATCCTAGAAAGTCTCAAGGGACCAGCTTTTGAAATTATTCAAGCTGTGCGTTTGACTCAACCAGATGCTAGCCCACATGAGTACATAAAGGCTATAGTGAGCATTTTTGTTACAGTTGAGTCCCCAGAAGAACAATATCTGTCTTTTAGAGCCCTCCACCAACGTCCTGATGAGCGTTTGTCTGAGTTCCTACGAAGAATAGAGAGATCTCTTGTCAAAGTAGTCCAAGGAGGGGGTTTATCTGTCAGCGCTGCAAACAGCGCTCGTTTAGAGCAGTTACTTAGAGGGTCCACCTCTGAACTCATGTTGCTGCAGTTGAAAATAAGGGAAAGGAGCAGTAATCCCCCTACATTTTTGAACCTGTTAAGAGAAGTGATGGAAGAAGAAAGCCGCCAGTCAGCCAGACAAAGCCACGTGTCACATCTGCGTCCTCAGCGTGTGCGCACTATTCAAGCCGAAAAAGAGAAAGAAATCTCCTCACCCTCCAGGATTGAACTTCAAGCTCAGATCCAAGAGTTGAGAGCACAGTTAGAGCAGACAGCTCAGCCACTCACCGAGGAGTCCATTAATGATCCTAAAGAGAAGCAAAACCAAAAACATGAGGCAAAGAGTGAACTGCAATCACTAAGAAAGCAAGTGAAAGCCTTAGAAAACAAAATGTGTGCAATGGCTGTAAAATATACTACAGACCCCTCAAAAGAGCACACACAGCAACCTTATAGATGCAAAGTAGCTCCAGGTCACAAGCCCACTCATTCCAGAGGCTCCTCTCCAACAGACAGTAATGAGTTCTTCTGTTATCGCTGCGGCGAAAATGGCCACATAGCTACTAGATGTACTGCTCCTGAGGATCTTCAGAAAGTCATCAGAAAGCTCATACGCTTGGTGCGAGTTTCCCCTTCATCCAGCCAAGACAACCCAAAAAACACAGGTGAGGAACAGTGTGTAGCTAGAATTAACAAGGTTGAAGTCCCAGAACACAATACAGAGTTACCTGAGGGTCTTGTAGGGCCATCATTTATTCACACCATCAAAGTTAATGATGTGGTCTGTGAAGCTCTAATAGACAGTGGGTCCAACGTGACTATTATATTTGAAAACTGGTATAACCAACATCTTTCTGGTATCCCGATAAAACCCCTTGCTGGCCTTGGACTCGGGTCTCTCAGATGCCGAGTATCCTTACAAAGGCTATGTTGTTGTAGAGATGGAGTTTTCAGAGGAGATCACTGGTGTGAAAGGCAGGGTAGAAGTGCTCGCCTTGATTTGTCCTGAGCCAAGAAACCAACAACAAACCCCCATACTGGTTGGAACAAACACATCTCTGTTCCGTCGCCTATGGGAACTGGTGAAGACAAAGGGTGATAAAAAAACTGTTCACTCCCTGAGAATCCAGTCGGTGTATGCACCGGTCAAAGCATGGAAGCCACCAGCAGAAAATGAAATCTTGGGACAGATAAGGTGGAAAGGGCCAGGTCTACTCTCTATCGTTCCAGGTGCCAAATGCTATGCCACCTGCACAGTAGAAAAACAGATTGATCCAGGCAAAGACCTAATACTGATTGAGGCACCCACTGCCCCGTTACTCCCGGCAGGTCTGTTGGTACGGCCTGGTGTGCTCCCAGATACTGACGTAGACAAAAGTTGCACTGTGCTCATTCAAAATGAGTCCAAAAGGACAACTTCCATCCCAGTTGGGACTGTTGTGGCGGAGAAGCTGCCTAACTTGCCTGTTTACAAAGTTAAACCAGAGTATGGCACAGGTGTGATGAAAATTCTCCATCGAGATCATCTGTTGCCTATTGGGTACTTGGTGAGGATGCCTATCCCCACAGATGAAGGAAATCCTGCTCGGAGACCTGTGACCAGACATCAACATACTCAGAAATGTCAGCAAACAAAGTCTGTTGGCTCCTTAGCAGAGAGTGACATGGATTCATCTGACTCAGACTTTGAAGCAGTCCACATTAATTCACATTTTGATACGGATGCAGTAATGAGACAAATAGACATGAAGAATCCCCCCATGGAGAAATATGAGAGTCAGAGTTCCGAAGGGAGTGAAGGCTCTGGGGAGGATGGCATTTCTCTAGAGGAAAATCAAAACCTTACTCAAACAGAGTATGAGGAAACACCGGAAAGCCTTTCATCTTCCCTATCAGACTATTATGTCCAACAAACAAATGCAGAATCTATGGAAGAGGGGTTTCAAGATCCAGAAGAGGGAACCAGTTCATCTAGAGTAAACAGAGCACAATTTGATGAAGCTTTCACAAATGGAGAAACTGAAAAGCCTTCTGCAGGCCGAAAAATCCCTGAGAAAACCAAAGCCAGTTATGAGGTTTACCTATGAGAAACCTGGTTATCCATCTTGTGAACCAGTCACCATAATGCATCATGGCATGGTCATCAAACTTACATTAAACTCTTCAGACAGTGCCAAAGCATCAGAGAAAAAGTCAAGAAGTTCCAAAAGGAAATTCATCCCATAGTCAATTGGTTAAAACTTTTGATCAGAAGTCAAAGAGAACTGTTAAGCTGGTTGTACGTTTAACTTATGTTTAGCTAAAAGAAAAAAAAAGAAAGCGATTCGCCAATCACGGTAATTCATAGAGGGGTGATGATAACTATTGGCAAGAATTAATATACATTTTGTACTGAAGGGTTATTCTGCTTCCTTGGTTTAGATTTTTTGGGTACTCTGTTGAGGACACCAGACATTTAGAAGGGGGAGGGTGTAGCCCGGATGTATAATTAACCCATGCATTTAAAAAAGTCTAAGTTAATATTAATAAATAGCTGATTTCACCTAACATAAATAGTTTAAAAAAGGTTAAATACATTTTCTGGAGTTATTTAAAATGTTCATTTTGTAAATTTATTTACAATGTGTTTAAAATATCTGTTTACATGGTTTTATTTCATTTTAGAAAGGTTTCATGTGAGAAGTGTAATTTCCTACAGAGAGAAAGGTTTTTGAAGGTAACACAGGTGTTGAGAGAGCGCAGAGAAAAAAAGAAATCAGCGCCGGTTCGGCTGACTTTAAGTCCACATCTCCAGGGTGATGTTCACTTATTCAAGGTTTTAGACGGTTATTGTCGCCGTGGATTGTCCCCACGATAACCCACAAGAAGTGACAGTTGGTTAAGTCCGCGGTAGAAGACAGCAGAGCTTCTACTCGAAGCTTGTGGGACTGTTTTTAGCCGTTAGCTTACCATTAGCAACTCGCTAATGGGATATAGGCTCCCGTCGTTCGCTTATTCAGCTGGATATAGGAGCTTGCAAAGGACCGGTACTCAACCAGACAAGAAAGTTTGGACCCAGATAGCACTCTGAGCCACCAGGAAGCGTTCAGAGGACCTCTGGCACCGTTGGAGACAAAGTTTGTGAACGTTTGTGGATTATGCACGTGGTTGGAGCTGTGACTGTGAGCGCCAGTATTTTTTTCTTTCCCGCTGGAGACGAGGACTGAACAGAGCAGAGCGTTTCTGTAGGATTTTTACACCATCTTCCACCAGGTATTTTTTATTTTTTTCCTCATCACAAGCATCAGAACAGGCCTGCAACGTAGGTTTAAGTTGGGGTTTTGCCGGCTTTAGAATTAACCTATAATTTTGTTTTTTTAAGAAATATTGAACTGTGAATTTGGATTAACCCATTGTGGGTGTTTTACTTTTGGGTTTGTGTTTGTTTTTCTTTTAAAAAATAAGGTTCAAAAGTAATTATTTTATCCCTCCTTATTTGTTTTTTTATTCTTCTCAATAAATGGACGGGTAATGTTAACACGTTATACTTTGTGTACAGTGATGATTCAGTCTGCAATTTCATAGTTTGATATTAAGTGTGCAATACAAAATCTGAATAGTGTACAGATCAAAGACATAAAATTTAAAGAAAAGAAGATTGATAGAACCCAGAGCCCACTCAGTTAATTGGTGAGTAAAAGAGGGCTACATATGGTTTTATTCATGCACACCCATTCTTCATTTACAAAGAAAGCATTTCAAATTATGGTGGTTAGAGTTGGTTTCCTGATACGTGACAATTCACTTTTGTGAAAGAATGACAGATAACCTCAGTGAAAATGCAGTTAGCTTTTACTCTAAAACTAAGTGATATCTATCTATCTATCTATCTATCTATCTATCTATCTATCTATCTATCTATCTATCTATCTATCTATCTATCTATCTATCTATCTATCTATCTATCTATCTATCTATCTATCTATCTATCTATCTATCTATCTATCTATCTATTACAATTTTGACAAAGTAATTACATGTTATCCTCTGTCTGTACATTAACAGTGTAGATGAGTAAGGCTACACTGTTAAAAAAATCAACCCACCCAGGGTGGGCGGAGGGGGAACCAGGAAGGAGGGCACGAAACACACAACCAAACGGCAGAGTCCGAAAAAAAAAACAACGTGCCTATGATGGGCGGAGGCGGCACCCCCTCCGATGCAGCAGCAGCCGCCTTGGGGGATGCCCACTGCGGCTCAGGAACAACCTTGGATGGGGACACCAACTGTGGCTCAGGAACAACCTCGGAGGGGGACACCGACTGAGGCTCAGGAACAGCCTCGGAGGGGCGAGGAGCACCCACTGAGGGCTCTTAGAGGCAAACTCCCACTGAGCTCTAACTCTGAGGCCTCTTCAGTGATTTACACTGGGGTCTCTGGACAGCACACAGCTCGCTCAGGGGTCTCTGGACGGCACAGGCTCTGGAGCTAGGGAAACTGGCCCGCTAAAGGGCTCGTGAGCTAGGGAAACTGGCCTGCTAATGGCCTCTGGAGCTAGGGAAACTGGTCCACTAAAAGGCTCTGGAGCTAGGGAAACTGGCCAGCTAAAGGGCTCGTGAGCTAGGGAAACTGGCCCGCTAAAGGGCTCTGGAGCTAGGGAAACTGGCCCACTAAAAGGCTCTGGAGCTAGGGAAACTGACCCGCTAATGGGCTCTGGAGCTAGGGAAACTGGCCCGCTAAAGGGCTCTGGAGCTAGGGAAACTGGCCCACTAAAAGGCTCTGGAGCTAGGGAAACTGGCCCACTAAAAGGCTCTGGAGCTAGGGAAACTGACCCGCTAATGGGCTCTGGAGCTAGGGAAACTGGCCCGCTAAAGGGCTCTGGAGCTAGGGAAACTGGCCCACTAAAAGGCTCTGGAGCTAGGGAAACTGGCCTGCTAATGGCCTCTGGAGCTAGGGAAACTGGCCCACTAATGGGCTCTGACTCGGGATCTGGCCCGCTAATGGGCTCTGACTCTGGTTCTGGCTGACGGAGAGCAGATGGAAGTGGAAGGAAAGAGAATAGATTTTCCCTCTACCCTTAAAAGAAGCCCCATAATTGAGACTCCTCTAGATGGGAGCTCTGACTTCAGGGGGTGTAATAATGGACACTGGACTAAACCTACCTACCCGTGAAGCTAGCTGCTGGTCATGGGGGTGCCGACTGAGACTATGGGGGAAACTGACCTGGTTATGAGGGGGACTGAAACTGGCGTCAGGCTGACCTGCAGGAGAGGGAGTGGAGGCGTCAGGCTGACCCCCGGGGGCTTACGCATGGAGGAAGCAGAAGGCAGGGGGGGGAAAATTAAGGAGTGACAGCAGAGGGAGAGTATACATAGCTGACTGAGACAAAGGCAGGGCTAACGAGCGGATAAGGAACAGGTGTGACAGGAGACAATGAGGGAGATTGATGCGCGAAAACTGCTAGGTTCATGAGCGGAGGGCGAAGTTGGTAGGAGCTGAAAACTTGTTGGCGGATTGCATAAACTGTACATTGAATGTAGCTTCATGGCTTCCACATCAGGTTGAAATAGTGGTGAGGAAATGGAATGGAGGATGTCTAGGTATTCAAGAAGAAAGCAAGAAATTAAGCGAAGAGAGGAAAGAAGTCGAAGCTGGTCAAATGGGAGTGAGGTTAGACAGGAAGGAAGTAAAAAGACAAAAACTAACACAAGTCCAAGCATACAAGCGCAGAGAGAGCAAGCAAATGGGGAAGAGTGGAAAGTTACAGTCGAGTTTAAACAAGAGGGAGGATACTTACTCCGATAAAACTAACTAAAGCAATTGAGAAATAAATTGGACGAATCAAGTCAGCTAGGATAATGAACAACATATCTTAATATTAATATATGCTGTTAGCAAAAAACAACAAGAACAGATTCTCAAAATGACAACGCTTGTAGGTGAAAGAATCAAAACATACAGCCCTGGCACAGCTGCAAGCTTAAGAGGAGTAATTTCAGGTGTTCCACTTGACATGACAGTTGATGAAATCAAACAAGAAATAAAAGGAGGAAAAATACGTGAAGCAACAAGGATTAAACACAAAAGAGATTGAGTTGTTAAAGACACCATGGCACTTATATTGCTGTTTGAGAATGTGATTCCAGAATCTGTGCAGATTGGCTACATAAACTTCAGGCTGAGAGAATACATTCCCAACCCAATAAGATGTTATTTTTGTTAAAGAATGGTTCATGTAGCTAATAAGTGCAAAGGGAAAATAAGGTGTGCAAGATGTGGAGGTTCACATGAATATGGAAAGTGTGACAAAGACGCTAAAGTTAAATGTTGTAACTATGGGGGAGAACATAGTGCAGCATATGGTGGATGAATAGTACAGAGGGAGGCAAGACAAGCACAACGAATAAAAATAACAGAGAAGGTTTCATATGCTGAGGCATTAAATAAAGTTAGAAAATAAAGTTCAAAGGTCTTGGGGAATAAAGAAACAAGTCAAGGACAATCAGGAAAATAATGACTCATAAAGAAAACAGAATCAAACTAGAAATTCATCAGAGTTCGTTATTATTTAGGTATGGAATAGATGTTCAGTTTTGATGGGTTCCAGCACATGAAGGGGTGAGAGGAAATTAAATAGCAGACAAGTGAGCTGAAAAAGCTTTAGGAAAGCAGAATATAGATCAGATCCCGTTTGGGAAAGCTGAAGGTAAATCAATCATTAAAAAGAAAGAAACTGAATTTTGGCGAAAGATATGGGATGAGGATAAGAAAGGGAGAATATTATATATGGTTAAACAATCTGTAATTGTTAAAAAAAATTATTGAGAAAGAAACAGAAGGGAAGAGGTAATTTATACTAGATTAAGAACTGGTCATACCTACTCGAATGAGTTTTTGTTTGTACTAGGGAAGAGAAATAATGATTTATGTGAGGCTTGTGAAAGAAAAGAAAATGTTGATCATGTTTTGATGGATTGCATTAAATATGCACCTGAAAGAGAGAGGATGATGAAAGTAATGGAAAAAGGGAAAAAGGAATTTTAGGGACAGATGGAGATAGGGAAGAAAATTTGGTTATTCATAAAGCTTTATTTTTATTTTTACATAACACAAAAATAAAAAATAGAACATAATAGATGGAACTATAGAGCTACACACTCATGTACAGTAGGTGGCGGTATGCACCTGTAAGCTGTTTCCAATCCGCCATTCAACATAGAAGAAGAAGACAACAAGGGAGTCAGGGGGAAAGGAACACACACAAGAGGGCAACAGAGGACAACAGAAAAACCTGAGAACTAACATAAATTTAGAAACTAGAATAATACAGAATTAAACCAATAAAACTAGGAAACATGGAGCAAAGTAAAGCACAACAGAACCAAAACCATGACAATTTGTCTTTATTCAAGTTTTGGGACACAGAAAGACACTTGCTGTGTTTAAACAAAAATGTAGAGATTAAGTTTTTTTTAACCTAAACGTCTTTGAGAGTGTCACTACAACTAAAGTGTGCATTCTTGATCCTTGAAATTGTTCCACAAACAACAAATGGGAAAAACTCTGAGCAGATCAAAGACATCCAGACACTTAATGGCATCATTGTTGAAACAAAATAGTTAATAAATTAAACAAAGCCCTTAACAATTTAATAATAAATATGATTGTTTAATAATAATTTATGCAAACCCATTTAATTTTTACAAACTTTGATTTACCTTTGGGACCAAAAAAGCATTTTTACACTTAACTGAAATTTCATTTTGCTGATTTTCTTTGAGGTTAATTTCTCTTCACCTGTGGCAAAAAATGTTTGTCATTCATGATTTTCATTATTCGTATAACCATTTCACAGACTGAATGGACATTGTTATTAATATGAACAAATCAACTATAATATGATTCTCAATTTCTTTGTGGAAAGAAAACTTTTGAGATATTAAATGTGGATGAGCTGTCTTAACGGTATATGATAATTCCCATCTGTTGAAATAGGACAGATAACCACAGCAAAACCCTAGATAGGTTTTATACTCAGTCTGTGTTTTAAATTTGATTATAAAGATGACTTGATGTACATAGGGAAGTCAGTTTCTAGTTTGCATTTATTGATCCTTGTGGCGGGTTAAATTTCCACTAAAAGCAAAGATCATAAAAAAAAGCTACAGCTAGAAAATATCAACTGAGTTAACTCTGTAGAAACAAGATTTTTTGAACATTTAACAGTTTTTTGTGCACTTCCTCTAGAGGTTGATGGTTCAAGCACCAGGGGTGGCTTTCAATATCGTGTCCTTGGGTAAGACACTTCACCTGAATTACCTAGTGATGGTAGTCAGAGCGCCCAGTGTTGTCAGTGTATGGCAGCCATGCTTCTGTCAGTGAGCCCCAGGGTAGCTGTGGTTACAGTATAGCTTACCACCATCAGTGTGTGACTGTGTTTGAATGGGTAAATTACTGAATGTAGTGTTAAGATTCCTGACTTGAAAAAGTGCTATAAAAGTAAAGGCCATTGACCATTTACTTTTTTTGGACTTCCTCTAAAACAATACAGCTCCAAATCTATTAAATTGGATGAAGAAGGTCTTAACAATTCTAAAATCTTGCTCTGAAAGAATCATAATGAGGTAGTCTACAAGCTTTGCCGTGAAGATGCCACACTCCAAGTTTCACCATGTGTTCACAGCACAGGGTGCTTCAGTTGAGGGTTGGAGTTTATACTGACATTTTTTGACAGTATATATTTCAATCTGAAAAACTCACACAGAAAGAAAAGATAATTAGAAGAATTTTATTGATAAGAAAGTATAGTCTTTGGCGCTCAGACCTCGGCAGGAACATTCGTGCTGAATTATGCTTTAACATGCATGAGTAGATGAATGTGAATAGGGATGTTCCCCCCGGCCTGAAACTGGTGGTGGTTTAGTTCGAGCTGGTTGACAAGGTGATCTGCTTGAGCAGAATTGTGGGACTAGAAGACTGAGGGAGCTGACGCCGGGGCTTCACTCAGAGACTCGGGATATAGAGGTCCTGCTTGGTGATGCAGGTACCCTGAACTGTCCATGATGAGCAAGCATGAAGCGACAGTGGAGAGGAAAAACTCCCCCTTGGGAAGAAACCTCTGGCAGAACCGGGCTCAACATGGTGGTCTTCTGCCGGACCAATGCAATGAGACAAGGGATGGTGACAACTGGGATTAATACTCTCTGATGAGGTTGAGGTAGAAGTCATGTCATGAAGGACGATTCAGCTGCGATGGCGGAGAAGGGGATGGAGGTGGGTAAATTGTCGTCTGAATCGAAATCTGACATTGCGATTGCAGGATAGCGGGCTGGAACGAGGATTTGAAGGAGCTTATAAAGTGAAAGCAGGACGCTGGTTGGGCTTCGTGGTGGAGTAGTTCGAAGCTGATTGGCTCGCTGCAGAGACGGATCAGCTTCTAAGCCAGAGTTTCTTCAATTGAACTTCCGCTAGAGCTTCATTTTTTGTCTTCTTTCTGGTAAAATGTTTAATCATCAGTTTTCTTTATATAGATTCTATCTGACCAGCTTATAAAGTAAATTTAGAAAATGAAGAGTGCACACTTGATATTATCATCGATCAGATAAACACATCCAGCCACTTGGTGGGGCCATTTTCCAGCAAAAATAATCAGTAAACCAAAATGAAGTGTTCTGTAAAATGATAATAATTGTGTTTTCTTAGAGACAAATAATGAAAGTAGTGCTCAAATTTCATAGTCATGATTAATCAGCTGGGAGAGGTAAAAAATGCAGGGCTTCACTTTTCTATTTGCTTGCTTACTATAATGTAGCAATTGAAATTAAATGAACATGTTGGTTCACCTTGGGGGTCCATAGGTGAGGATAAGAACGTAGACCGACTGGTGCATTGCCTTTGTGCTCGGCTCTCTCTTCACCACAACATACAGGTGCAGTGTCCGAAATATAGCAGCAGCTGCACTGATCCCTCTATTTATGTCCCACTCCATTCTCCCCCCACTCGTGAACAGATACTTTAACTCTTCCACTTCAGCCAGGAACTCTGCTCCATCCTGAAGGGAACAAGGCACCTCTGGAAACTCCACAAAACAGCTGAATTTTTACTGAGACCATATTACACACAAGTGGACTCTATTTACTGTATAGAAACTCCTTTAAACTAAATTTAGATTTCAAATTATTTCAATTCAATTACAAAATTTGTTACTGGAAAAAAGAACAAAAAATTAACATGGCTTGTCTCAAAGGAAAATCATGACATCAATTTGGAAAAATCATAAGAGTCTATTTCCCTGTACGTATCAGCAAAGGCTTGCTGTAAATGATTTGTTTCATACTCAGTGATCATTGGGAAAGTCTTTGTCACTACAGCAATCATCCATTGCTATTATTACTACTGACTTTCTTGTATGTTTTCACTGCTATTATGTTAATTCATGTTCGATGAGCTCCAAGTCGTTGGAGACATGCTCAGAGTAGTCCAGCAAAATATGATTAAACCTCTTTTATCTTTTTTAAAAGTAATTTCTTTCTTTATATTATGCACTATATACCATAAGGGTAACACAAAAGATACATATAAAACAAAAAAATACTATACTTATTTTTAAATCCAAAGCCAAAAATGTTAACTTCCTGAAGTAGTGTAGGATCCCATTTCCAGATGAAGGTGACCTGGATGTATACCTGGATGTATACCTGGATGTATATGCAAAAGTGAGCTGATGGTTCAGATCATGCTTCCGGGACAGATTGCGTAGTGACAACGGACAGAGGTGGGTAGAGTTCTCAAAAATACTCAGGTAAAAGTAGAGGAACTTCATAATATTTTCTCTCAAGAATAAGTGAAAAAGGTATTCATCCAATAAATTACACAAGTATTTTTTTGCTGAAAAGGTTGCTCAAGTACTGGGTAATTGATTATAACATCTGATAATTTTTTTTTTAGAAATGATCTAAATTTATAAAACATAAAATTATCTTCAACATTTTGAAAACAAAAAATATATATCAATGACATTCAATTAATACAATTTTGTGTGAAAGAAAACAGAATTTTTTTGTAAGATTTTTTTTAATATAAAATCTCCAAAGTCATCACTAAAGGTTAGTGTTAGTGTTTCTTCTGTGTTTTATTTATTTTTTTAAATGATTTTATGTAAAGCACTTTGAATTGCCCTGTTGCTGAAATGTGCTATACAAATAAAGCTGCCTTGCCTTGCCTTGCCTCAAAGTCCGTCCGTTTGTTTAGTACCACATTACCCATAATGCATCTTTTAATTTTGTAATTCCAATTTAACGTAGCTGACCAAGTTGTTTTTTCTGTGTTTCTTGGTGGTTGGTGGCATATTCCTTCACAGAGGAAGATTCAATTGATGAGAAATCTGAAATTAGCGCATATTAAACTTGCACAGTCTTCTACAGTTAGAATAAGGTAAGTTACTTCCTATAATATTTTACAGTAAACTACTGGCACAGCAGGATCAGCAGATAGAAAAACCCCCCCATAAAAACAAAGAAGTTGGAATACAAAACAGAATTCTCCCTTAGACATTAACTGTAAGTGTGTCTTTCTAGTTCAATTAGTTTCTTAAACAGGCCTCTTCTTCATCAGATGAAGTTACTCTTGATGGTTAGGGTAGCCAGATCATATTTTTACTCAAGTAAAGTTCAAAAGTAAAAAAAATGCAATAAAACACCTACTTGTTCAAGTACATCTTTCTCCAAAGGTGACTTAATTAAATGTAACTAAGTACATGTAGATTATTACTACCTACCTCTGGTGATGGATCGGATCGTCTCACGTTATATCTCAAATTAAGCTAATACTGGGGTTAAAAGTTACTATCTTCACTCTAAGCTACCAGAGAAAAAACACGCCACAGGGCCAAGGACCCTGATATTACACAATGGATCAATGGATAAGTGGGATTTAACATTTCTGTAACAGGAAAAACACAGAGGTGTTGATTTATAACCCTTTGAACTGTGGCCTGGTGTCTAATGTATCAGACATCCTTCCAAAGATCATGAAAAAATGCCAGACCTTGGAAAAACTCATCATACAAGCTGAAGCATGTTTATTACTACCTACCTCTGGTGATGGATCGGATCCTCTCAAGTTACATCTCAAATTAAGCTAATACTGGGGTTAAAAGTTACTATGTTGCTTTAAAAAAAACATGTGCAAAAGTTAAATATTAATTTCAACATAAATGTATGTATGAATAATGTCTAGCTTAATTATATTAAAAACATGCAGTATTAATCAATTCAGTAAAAAAAAAAAAGGAAACAAAGTAAATGCATGCATCAGTCTAACCATTTGACCTACCTAATTTTGTTTTGGGTCACAGAGCATGGAGCTAATTGCAGCAGAGTGTGAACATGCATAAACCTAGGTGTTGATTGTTTGACCTACTCAGACTCACAGACGCAAAGATTCACAGCATCTAATTAAATAAGTTGCATGTGTTTGTGGGCTGTATATTTGAAGTATTCTAAAGGTTTTTGTGGTTTTCTTGCAAGTAGAGATCAACACCCCCACCTACATGGAGCCAGACATCATTATAGGTTGTGAACAGTTTAGGTCTGTCTTCATCATGATCAGAAGCCTGGTTTTTCTCATTGTGTTGGGTAAATATTTTTCTATTTTCTTTCAAAATCAATGAAATTTTTCATTGATAAATACAGAAACACAAAAACGTATTTTGCTTTGGTCTCTCTGCCTGTATGCCTTAGTCATTTTGTTTATTTTGAGAATAAATGCTGTTATTAGATTTTTATCTCAGATTGTACTTTAAAATGTTCCATGTGGTAGGACATTTATATATTTCACTCTATATAAATAAGGAATATAGTAAATTTTCTAACTTTATCTTCAAACAGGCTCTTTTCATGAGGCACAAGGTCAGTGTCTGATGATTCTCATATTTTACAATGTTATAACTGTAATGTATTACCCACTATTGAAATCTCCTAAAACCTTAAAAAAGTTTAGAAAAGAATGTATGTCTTTTTAATTAGAGATGGGAAAAATAAATTATCATTGAAAATGTTACATTCTTAATGAAAAAAATGAAATATTGTACCTCTGTCTTTATTTCAGCTCTTTCTCAGGCAAAACTAGCAGTGAATTCATCAAGAATCAAAGAAACAGAATCAGTCACATTAAGCTGTAAAGCTCCAGCTGGTGTTTCTGTGCATCAGTGTACTTTCTATGTGATTGGAGGAACTCAGAGATCTTTCCCCTGCACAAAGACATTTACAGGAACTGACCTACTTTCTGCAAGAACGCAAATATCATCCTCGGTGGTTGGGGTCAAATGTTATTACATTGTTAAAGATGGGGCCTTAGCTCGTCCATCTCCCCACAGCCATATATCCTACATCACTATAGGTAAGTGATTGCCCCATGATAAAACAAGCTCACATTTAATTTTATTTATTTAAAAAGTCATCAAAATTTAACAGCATAAAGAAAAGATCTGATTTACTATTTTGGATCTAATGTTTTACTACTTTACTTTATAAAATTTCTCACTTTGCCTTTTCACATAAATTATTTCTTTTTTAGGTCTAAAACCAGAATTAAGCTCACAGTATGTTAAGCGTCAGTATGCTACCTTTGCCTGCTCTCCGCCTGGATATGTGAAACATGATACCACATGTAACCTGTACTTTGGAGAATTTAATTATCCAGTTAAAATAACAACTGTAAGAAAGTACTCAGGAAAAAATGAGTGGTATTGCTGGTTTGATATTCCAGAAGATGAATTAAGGAGACATCTTAGTTTAGTTCAACAGAAGGAGGTCAGCTGTGATTACACTTTGGAGAGTGCCAGGAATTCATCAACTCGTAGTGATCCATACTCCCTCACAGGTGAGTTGAACTATTATACTATTATACAGTAGATTGAATAGTACACTAAATACTGTAGTAAAAAATATGTAAAATAACTCCTCATTGTTTCAATAAACACAATCACTTTTATATGCCCCATAGGTCTAGTATGGTTTCTGCCCCTAGATGTAAGCAGATAATTTACTAATGCAAGTTCTTAGGTGGGAGCCTCCAGAGTCTATGTTGTTTAAAAAGCATATTCTATAGATGCTGTATTAATTCAGTTTATTTATATTGTGCCATTTCACAACACATGTCATCTCAAGGAACTTTACAATTCAACCAGATCTTACAGTATAACTGATTCAGTTTTCTATCTAAGGAAAACCAGTTGATTGCATCGTCTTACTGACTCGAAGGCAATACCTCACACCAAGATTAATGATAAATTGTGAATTTGGAGTCAAAGTCCTCCCTTCAAACATGTTGTTGAATCAATCCTCAACCATTTTTTATTTTTAGGTAATACAGCTCTAACTATTCAGCCCTTTATGCATTTGTGCTGTTCTGACAGCTTTGGATCAGTACCAACATTAACTTTCTCAGTGTTTTGAGTGTTTTGACTATTTGATCAGACTACATGGACCAGCTTTCACTCTTATTATGCATCTATGAGCTTTGACCACTCCTTGCCCTGTCCATGGTGCATCATTGTTGCTTTGTTCAGAATCAACAGAGGCTGATGGCTCTAAAACTGGAACATCCAATAAGAGCTGTACCTTTGGAGACGCTCTGCCCACTCATGGACTTTTACACCTACATTTCTCATTTCTCACTTTAATAATGTTGTTTGACATTTTTTCTTTTCTTTTTTTTTTTTTTTTTTTTTTACATAAGACTTAACATAGGATTCTCCATTTATCAACACCGGAAACTGACAGAATATCTGTTTTATTTTTGTAGGTATTTGGGAAGGAATGTCAGCTGATATCACCTTAATAGGAACAAGATTAATGAAAACCACAGTGTTTCCTATCCAGGGTAATTGTACTGCTGTGTTTATTTTTGATAAAGTTTTATGTTAAATAAACCAGTGACAATTTAGATATACTACTTTTCAAGGTGAATTGTGGGAATTTTCGAGCCCACTACTTTTTCATTATATAATGCTTTATATAAGGGTTAGGGCGCACATTCGGAGACAACCTTTGTGTTTCTTAAATATGAGCCACAGGATATGTGTAGCCCCCAAACTTTCTCTAGAGGTTGATAGAGGTTTTTTAGCAGCAGAAAGACAGTAGTACAACATTCAAATCATTGGACACCTTAACGCTTGTGTTTTAGACTTTAAAATCAACACATTAATTGCACTGCTGTGGTGGTAATTCCACTAACTCTGAAGAAAATACTCTATATTTAATTTTTCCAATTTTTTGAGTTCAGTCTTTGTGGATCAGTGAAGTAGCAGTTTTTAATTTATAAATTTACCCATTTATGGTGGCTTCAAATATACTATGTACCATTTATGAATGTATAATTTTTAATTGTCTTCTTCTATTTTCCAGAAGAAGAATCTACTAAATCAGCAACAGTCAAAGTCTTCACCACAGGTATGGAAATACATCAAGAATATTTGGTGAACCAGAACATTGTGATACATAATTTTTTGTGTTTAGGTAAAACTGTGCCAACAAAGACTATGACCAGTGTTCCCACTTCTACCAAATCAGGTAGGAATATCTACTAATGTGTAGTAATCAGTAATAACATGCAAATTATAATAAATGCTATAAATTAAGGTATAGGTTTGCAAATGATAAAAACATGCCCTGTCTATAGTGCATGATCGTTGCTTTGTTCAGATTCAACAGAGACTGATGGCTCTAAAACTGGAACATCCAATAAGAGCTGTACCTTTGGAGATGCCCACTCATGTTAAACTTGTACACCCACATTTTTCACTTATCATGTTGTTTGACATTTTTTCTGTTTTTAACATAATACTAAACACATGATTCTCCATTTTGCAACATCTAAAACTGACAGAATATCTGTTTTATTTTTGTAGGTATTTGGGAAGGTATGTCAGCTGATAGCACCTTAATAGGAACAAGATTAATGAAAACCACAGTGCTTCCTATCCAGGGTAATTGTACTACTTTTATCAGAACGTTTTTGATAAAGTTTTATGTTAAATCAAGCATCAACCAGTGAACACTTAGGTATACTACTTTTCAAGGGGAATTGTGGGAATTTTTGAGTCCACTACTTTTTCATTCACTAGACATTTGGACACTCATACAAAACAGTATATTAGCTATATAATGCTTTATATAAGGGATAGGGCGCACATTTGGAGACGACCTTTGTGTTTCTTAAATATCAGGCACATGACATGCGAAATAGGAATATAGCCCCAAACCTTCTCTAGAGGTTGTTAGAGGTTTTTTAGCAGCAGAAAGACAGTAGCACAACATTCAAATCATTGGACACCTTGATGCTTACAATCCTACAGTAGAATAAAAGAAAACATGACTGAAAACACATCCAATCAGTCTGCTAGAAGAATATCAAGAATATTCAGGGAACCAGAACATTTTGATACATAGTTTTATGTGTTTAGGTAAAACTGTGTCAACAAAGACTATGACCAGTCTTCCCACTTCTACCAAATCAGGTAGGAATATCTACTAATGTGTAATAATCAGTAATAACATGCAAATTATATTAAATGCTATAAGTTAAGGTATAAGTTTGCAAAGGATGAAAATATATACTTTGATCTTTTTACTTGAACTTGAAAGTTAATTGAGATGGTGGCGGATCTATTGTTTCCTCCTAAATGATCTAATCTCTCTTGTTTTTTGAGAGGCATATTTTGCACTGAAATCTAACCTGGCTTACAGTATAGTGTAAAAACAGCATGGGATATATCATGCCATAATAAGCATCTTGAAATATTTCCTAATTATGTAGACTTTGTCCTAAGCTTTCTTAAATATTACTGATTTGTTTTCAATACATTAAAAAAAAGTCTGCTGCATCTGCATTTTGTCTCCATTGTACTGATATTATTGTTATTGTTATCATTACTAGACTGAGACTCCTGAACAAAATTCAGTGTAAAATATTCTCTCCAGCAATAATCTAATTAATAGACAAAGTTTATCTGTATGTACTATAATCAGAGTATAAATCCACCTGTTCAGTTTTTTTGGCCACCGAATTTTGTTAGATCATAGTAAACAACGGCAAGCAAACGGCAAGATATTAAACGCAAAAACATCGCCAACCCATATGTTGCTGGATTCTCTAAAAAAATTCAAGAGGATGTTCTCCAAACACAAAATCCCACTGCATTTCAAACCAAACATGACTCTTAGACAGAGGTTAGTGCATCCTAAATACAAAACTCCCAAGCCTAAGATGAGTCGAGCGGTGTATGCAAATCAGTGCAGTGAGGAATGCTCTGATCTTTATATTGGAGAAACCGAACAACCTCTCCACAGACACTTGGCTCATCACAGGAGAGCTACTTCCTCCAGACAAGATTCTGCTGTCCAACTGCTGTCCACCAAAATGTTCACATTTTGGACAAAGAAGACAGATGGTTTGAAAGGGGTGTGAAGGAAGCCATTTATTTAAAGAAAGAAAAACGACCTTAAACAGTGGCGATGGACTCAGATTTCCGCTCTTAAAAACCTATAACACAGCATTGATAGCAGAGTTGATTCCTTCCCGCTTTTATCTCAATCCTCATCACCATGCAGCGGACCAAAACATCTTGCCTGGTCAGCTAGGCCAACAACGACCCTAACGGCTCCCTTTTAAGGGCATGGGCCAGTATCAGGTTGTGCAGGCCAACAACAAACTCAAAGACTCCCCTTACCAGGGGGTTGACATGTTTTTCGGTTCAATTTGCATGGTTTCTAAGTCAGGCTTTTGTTTGGGCCACCCTATATGACTGGAACTACTCCAGACATTTTGAATTTAGAAAGATTTCCAGATGGGAAGCAAAATGTCTTTAAACATGGAAAACAAAGTCCAGTGTATTATTTTTGGAATGACTATGAATCTTTACCAGCAATACCTGAAAATTTAAATTAGCGAGCAATTAATACAAAAAAGATAGATTTGAAATATGATAGATTACTTAGATTTAAATATATATCTTTTATTTTAACTGTTCTATTTTATTTCTGCACTTTTATTCGTATTGTTTATTTAAACAATTCATATTTAGTAAGTTATTTTACTGTTATGCTGTATTTGTTTCTTTGCTTATTTATTGCAAGCAAATTTATTGCTGTTTTATTTTTTCGAAACCTTTTTATGTCTTTCTTATTTTTTGTCCACCCAAATATATTTAAAGTATTTATTCTCCAAAGATATTTATTTCTAATTATTTTAATTTGCTTTTCATTTATAATAAATCATGTACTTTGTAATCATTAGTATTTTCTCAACATACAGACATATCTTATTCAATAATAAATTGAGATGTACATGATTGAATATTTTTTTGCAAACATTAGTGTCCTTTCAAATTTTTTTTTAGCAAAATGTCTATTAAAGACAGCTACAGGTGCATATAGAAAAACTCCAACACAATTAAGAATATGTTGAGCCAATTTATTAATTAGTCTTAGTAGGATAGGTTTCTACAGCAGAACAATGAAACTCACACCGGTTTCTGATAAAGATACACCTTTTCACAGTGCAGCTTGATGCTAAGTTTTACTTTTTATTGCTCTGAATACATGTTTTCTCTTATCAGCACAGATAGGACAGGTTAAACACTTGCAGGCAAATAAAGACAGTAATAAAGTTAGCCTTCAATCCATCAAACAGCATCTCCAGAATATCAGGGCTAATGCAGAATCTGGAAATCCTCATCCATGCATTTGCCTTAGTTTAAATTGTTCGGCCTAAAAAGTTGATCAAACAGCTGCTGTCAGATGCAGTGTGCTGCTGCCCACATCCTCACTAAAATAAAGATAAAGGAGCACATTCATCTAGTTCCAAAGTTGCTACACTGCCAACCCCAGATCTCAGAGAATAGAATTTAAAATACTTCTGCTAGTCTATAAAATCACCAAATGACTTAGTAATAAAATACCTGACAGACCTCTCAGGTTGAGTGCACTTATTATCAATGACATTGATTAAGACATAAAAAAGAATAAATTATAAAATTAAAATATTTAGAAATATATTAATATCTCTTTTAGACGTTCGAAGTTGTACATGCGCGGTAGCGCCTCTTCAATGACACAGATAGGACCATCTTCGGGCGCAGTTCTCATGCACCCAGAGCTGAAAGCAACTTTATTTGCAATGTTTAATGGTGGCGGATCTGTTGTTTCCTCCCGAATGATCTCATCTCATCTACTTCCTCTGTCCTGTGGCTGCGGCGTGAGCTTCTCTAAACAAGCTCTATAGCAGGGACAAATACGTGAGGTAAAGTACTATTTCAGCAATCGTGCATTGTGTTTTAAGTGAGCTTGTCATTGTCACTACCTGGAACTTCATAGCGTTAGCGGCTAATTTGACAGTTGGGTGTGTGGGCTTGTTTTACAAACCAAATTTGAGCTAATTGTTCATATTATTAACTAATGACAAAGTTCTGATGATTTATTTGGTTTTATTTCAATTAGAACTGTTTCTTAGATCCGTGACAGCTTGTTTTGTATACAGAACGTGAATAAATTTTAAATTGAATGGTGATTTACGCAAACTTAATGAATGATGAATGAGGAAAATTTGATCTGATATTTTTTTATCTTTATACATTTTCTTATATCTAAACAAAATGTGTTCAACTAAATGATTTTTATAAGCTAGCGGTTATTTGCTTAATTATTCAATTAGTTGTGGTGATTTTTTCGAGTGATTCAGCTTGACATTTATCTTTATTTGTAAACTGTCAAACATTAAATGGTTGGCAGGTAAATAGATAATAGTTTCAGAAATGAACGAAATACTCATTTGTGTATCTGACCATTTTAGGTCAGCTTCCTCACCCCCCAGCTCGGATTGAAAGGAGGAATATTTACTTAAGATGACAAGTTAGTGAAGATTCTCAGTCATCCAGGTCATAGTTATTCAGAGAAGTTAAATAACAATCCACTAGACTTTTTTTTCCAAGTTTGAAGACATTTCGCTGATGTTTAGCTTCCCATCCAGGAAGCTTTTTCAATTTGATCAACATTTTGAATTAAAAAAAGCTTCCTGGATGAGAAGCAAAATGTCTTCAAACTTGGAAAACAAAGTCCGGCGGATTGTTTTTTACCTTTCTGGAATCAAGTTGACGAGCTACCCTCTGTGTGGTAAGATTAATTATCTTGGACTAAAATAACTTTTCTGGAGTTCATGGAGATTTATTTGTTTAATTCCCTTATTATTTCAGGATTGTATTTTTGTCCCTCCCCCATTAATTTTTTTTTGTTTTTGTGGGGGTGGGTTTTTGGTGTTAGGTTCAGAACAATTTAAATAAGGATGAGACACAAGGAGGCACTCAGACACGGCTTCCGTTTTACGCTTCTGCAGAAGGGAGAGAGCAAACAAGGACCTCTCTGCTCGGATACACCCTGTTTAGGAACTCTCTGCAGCTCTCTCCTCGCATCCGCTTTTTATTAGAAAGAAAACATTAAGTGGTTACAAGGTCAGCCAACTGTACAGCAGTAACCATCTTATACCGTTAAGATTAGCAGAAGTCATCAACAGTCAAGATAGCTGAGGTCTTGCTTATCTTCCTCGTGACAACAACACTTCCCAAAATGGTTTCTAACAGCAGAAGTTACACCTTAGTTTAGCTGGACATGCAAGCATGCAATTTGTGCAGCTTTTATGTGCACACTATGTTCCCTTTGACCTATTAGTGACCCTTTAGCTCTGTACAAAGACAAACAAACCTTACAGTTGGACTCATTTATTTCCCCTTTGGAACGGATCCCGATTTAAGAACTTGTGAAGGACTAAAAGTTTAAAACCTTTAAATTAATTGTAATTTCTCATTGATTATTTCTTGTTGTCCTCCTTTGACTATTAATATTTTTTGCTTTGAATATTAATATATTTTCAAATTAAAACTGTATATTTGGTGTTGGTCTTCATTCATCTCTCAGGCTCTATCATGAACCAATCTTCTGACGCTACTAACCGTTGATAACATTGTGAAACTTACCCAATTGGTGTTACATAACGCTTTATTCTGTTTTCCCTGCCTCCTTTTTCAAACAACAGGATCTGGCCCAGCATGGATTAAGAGAGGTATGACTGATTTAAAGCACTTTTCAGAAAATTTTCGTTGTTGGCATTCATGTAAATATACTGCTGTGATATCATAGAATATATATTTGACTGGTTTTTGGCATACGTCTATTTTGAAGTTATAGCCCCCCTGGAGAAAACTCTGCCAGCCATCATAGCCAGAACCAAACATGGACAAGCAGCTTTTAGTTATTTGAATTAGTACCAATAATGTGAAGAAAAAAAAAAAACCTCCCAGAAGTCTCTTAAAGCTCTGGAACTCGTTAAGTTCTTTTAAATCAATATTAAAAAGCTATTTGCTCAGAGTCACCTTTGACTTTCTGTTAGAACTGTTTAGTGAAACATCATTACCTTAGATTTGTATTCAAAATACAAACTGCTTATACTACTGTAATCGACTGTTCTGTGTGTTCTTTGTTCATATGTCCTATACATGTGCAGCAGCCTAAATTTTCTGTTATTCCACTGTATAAATAAACCTGATTTGCATTGATTTACTGCTGCAAAAGGTGATTCTACAAATTATCTGCTCAGGAAATGTGAATATTAATCCTAACGCCATGCTTTTAAGATTTTTGAGTTTTCTCTGTTTTTGTAAAGAAAATATAACATTCCGTTTGGTCATTAACAAGTTTGAATTGACAGAAAGTTGTTAAAGGTGGAAATATGTGAGACAGGTCAAGGTTTGCATAATACTTCAACAAAGCATAATATAAATTATTTACACTATATTCTGATATATCCTTGCAAATTACATTTATTTTTTGTTTTTAATTGTACAGTTGACTATTTAAGACTTATTTTTCCCTAACACTTTGTAATATGTCAGCCAATCCACAGTTGGTGGCTTTTAGAATGTGCAATATATTGGGCACGTCACTAGGTCATCAAGCTAATGATAACTTTAAAAGTCTGAATTTTCACAATCTATTAAAGTTTTAATGGAGGAGAGATACAAAATGATGATAAAATGTTTTTTTAATATTATAGATATTGATACATTTATTAACTGTCTATTAGTGTCAGATTATCACACACCAACTAAGAAGAGTTTTGCTGAGAAGATGACTACAAAAAAAGCTACAGAAGATCACACCTCAGGTATTCACTATACTTATAATTAAAATTAGCCAAACTTTCAAAGATGTCATTGTTTTAGATTTTTTTTCATACACTATTTTAATATATAGTGGTGACCTTTTCTCAATTTTTATTTTATTTAATATCTTTTCTGAAAATGTCTTCATAAAAGAGGCAGTATGTACTGTCTCTATCATTAAAAATGTACTTCATGTAATTTATGCTTTTAGTGTTTTTTAGTGTAACATCCAGTTATCTAATGGTGGCTTCTTCAAAAATAGCAGAGGACAGTGAATCCAAAAGCAAAAATAAGATTTATATTTTATTGTTAATGTAAAGATTACCTTTTATTTTTGTTTGTGTTTTATAGTATGCATCCTGAAACCAGATATTGAGACTAATGTGTACTTTTGTACACAGTTCAGTCTAATAAGAAACATATTTCTGGTTTCTGCAGTACCATATGAATAACATTTTCTGGGGTTTAGATCTTTTCAACCTAAGTCATTTATCAACACATAGTGTAATGAGAAAACTCTTATAATCCAGTTCTCAACCAAAATGGGTGTGTGTTTACAAGCTTTATTTGAAAGCAGATAAACTGTTAGCAGGAGGCTAATAAGGGCAAACAAGCTGACAAGCTTGTAACCGGACCAGACTGTAAGCAAAGTGATGACAGTTAAGAATGTGACCAGAGTCCGAAGCCATTAGAACTCAGCGAGGGCTGGGCAAGCGCAGAAAAACAACACAACTCAGAATGAAGTCACACTCGCAGCTGTTGAGGGTGTATTGATGGAAGGTGAGGGGTACAAATGAAACTGGGATGCCCTCTTCCCTCCACTGGAAAAGAAAGCAGTCATTGCTATGGCAACCCAGTGACACCCCACGTGCATGGCTATAGCTCTGTGGCATAGGCTGACATGAAATCAAACAACTGTCTTTCTTAAAAATACATGTATTGTCAAATAAAACTATTCCAAAGAAGATCTTCCCTTTAGGGATTAATTACATCTTTTTCTATTTCTAACTTGTGATTTCTTGTCAGTGTGACAATGATGCAGCAAACCAGCGGAAGTCATATTTAAATGCAGGTGCTTCCACCGCCATAAAAGTTCAAGTTATTTTCAGGAAAGAGGCAATGTTTCATTTTGTGCCTCCTGCACCACATAGCAACAGCCATGCACATGGGGCTTCACTGTGTTGTCATTGCATTGAGCTTTCCTTTTCCAATGTAGGGAAGAAGGCATTTTATTTATATCCCCACCATCAACCAACAGCTGCTAATGTGACTTTATTGAGTGTGACACTTGATAATTAAGTGGTAGTGCATAAGGTGCGGTTTAGGATTAACGCTGGAGTAAGCCTCATACGGTAAAGGAGGGCTGAATCTCAAACCGGCACCTAAATAGTAACCATAAGCACTAACCCTCTGTTAGCATGTTTCTGTGGAGGGTCCACCACATTAAGGCTGTCCCAAACCACATACTCAGTAGGGCAAGTGGACCATTCAGCCCTTAAATACAAAGTCTGCATCAGTGCTGGAATTTTGCAGCAGATGTATTGGCAAACTAATGGCAGAGTACAAACATGCATTTAAATGTTGGTCATGTGCTTTGCTACAACTTTGCAACACTGACAGGAAAACAAAAGTTAGGAAAAATAAAAAAAGATGTCACTAATCCCTAAAGGGAAGATCCTTTTTTAAATAGTTTATTTAATTGCATATATTTATATTTAAGTAAGAGGAAAATGTCGCCATGTCAACCTTTTCCACAGAGCTAAAACCATGAACATGTGGCATCACTGTGTTGCCATAGAAATGACTGCTTTCCTTTTCCTTTGGAGGGAAAAGGCTGTCCCATTCTTGTTTATACCCCCCACATACAATACATGCACCTTCCACAGCTGTGAGTGTAACTTAATTATGAGTGACACTGGACACCGAAGGGTTTTTCCTTAGGGGGCAGTTTGGGATTCAGTCTAGGAGTCAATCTGGTAAAGACTGGCAGAAAGAGGCAGGCATTAATAGGCATATAACAGCTATGTGGAAAAAGGTTAATTAGGAGAGAGGCAGATGATTCTACTCACTCTAATTAAGACAGTGGAGCAGAGCAGAGGGATAAACATCCACCAAACCCAAGAAACAGTCAGTCAGGATTCATATCACCATACACCATTTTTCAATGAGAAATATAATCTAGTTATGAAAAGCTTAGCCAGCAGATGTGCATTCTTTTTTTTTTCCCTATTTGAGCTCTAATGCATTGATGAGTGTTCCAGAAACACACTCTAAGCAAATAAAAGTGAAACTTGTTCATAACTTCTAAACAGGATTGTGGACACTGATAACGGCAACAACTGCGATTGGACTGACTGTGTTTGTCATTGTGATGGTGGCAGTACCTCTCATTACCAAAAAAAGAACAGGTAATAAAGTGCTGTTCAGTAGCATAAAAAAACCAGACATTTAATTAATGAGTTGTAGTGTTGTAAAAAGGTAAAATGAGCAATGGTAAAGTATGTTTTCTGACTCAGTCCATTTTTTAAATATATTTTCAGGAAAAGAATCACACAAAAAGTAAGACCCTTATTTTCATTTTTTTTTTTTTGAAAACTGATAGATTAAGGGTATTGGACAGTGAGATTCAAATCCATTAATAAATAAAGAAAGTTGCATTTCGCAGTCCTGGGCAACATGGAGACATACAACCATGCGCACACACACTTACACCTAAAGACAATTTAGAGAAACCAATTAACGATATTGTTTTGGAATGTGGGAGGAAGCCAGAGTACCCTGAGCGAACCCATGCATGCTCTTGTAGAACTCCATACAGAAAGACCCCCGGACCAGGAATCAAACCCGAAACCCTTTTGCTCTGCTGCAATACTTTCCTTTAATGAATTCCCTTTATTTAAAATATTGTTGACCTTTATTGTGTTTAGCGTATTAGAAATAGTGTGCTGCAAAAACCATAAGGTTTTGTATTTCGTTTTTGCCACTTTATTTAATTTTTTTGCATGACTGGTGGTATGCTGGTGTTTTTATTCATATTTTGCTTTACTGCTGTCCATAATGCACACTGCACAATGATTATGTGTTTGGTTGTTTTTGATTTCAGAAAACAAAAAACCTCTACAGGTAATATATAAATATATATATAGAATCCTGAAATACAGATGCTTGTTATTTCTACATGATATATTGCATTTACTCCTTGTATTTTTGTTTATAAAATGCTGTATCAATGTCTATTGTAGTTCCATCTGAGTTCATGAAAATGCCTGACAGCACAGAGATGGTAAATGAAATATATTGTAAAATGACTGTTGTCCTTGCATTAGCTTGCTTGCACTTTTCAGTTATCTTTTACGGTATCTTTTTCCTCATGTTCTTATGTTTGAAGTTACCAGCAAGTAAAGATGGGACCTATAGTGTCATCTCAAATATACCTGATGCTGAATGTTCTACAGGTGACTTTTTTTTTTTCCCTACACATTTGATGCCAAGGTTACAATACATCAACATGCAATTGCTTTATACATATATAGGTACATATATATTTTTAAGCCTCTGAAGCAATTATGCTACAATTACTATTGTTATGTCAATTTTTCCATTTAATTACCGTAGCAAAGAGTAATATGTGGTTTTAACAAAAAAGAAAAGATCGATCTTGTCTTTATAAGTTTATTTAAAGGCTGGCTAGCATTCGGGCTCACAATCAGTTAAATGTGCTCCAAGCTGAAGCTCATCAGATCTTTTATAAGTTTGGGAACATACAAACATATTAGAACAGGATGCGAAAAACAAATAAGAAAAGGATACAAAACACCAAACCTTTAGAAGTTCTGGGTAATAAAGCTCTGGCATCCTGTATTTTCAGCAGAACAAGATAAGTGTAAGGAAGTCAGCTTTCATGAGGCTCAGCATAAAATTTCCCATGAAACTATTTTACCACCTTGTTGTGTTCAGGAAATTGTTGATCTTGAAGTCAATAGAAGGAGATTCTACTTTTTTTTTTAATTGTCAGTTATACATTTTAATGCTTTCTTTTATATCTCACAAGACAGTTAGCAGTCAAATCGGATATTGACTTATGTATATTGTTTTTCCTCTCTTTTTTAGGTCCTGGGAAATCAGACTCAGAAAACTTCAACACTGTTTATGTATGACCTCTTGCTTTTGCTGAACTTTGCAGTGGTAGAAATGTTTATGGTATTAATGTTAATTAAGTCAGAGCTCTTAATGTTTTTATTTTTCAGCCTGATCTCTACCATGTGTACAGCACCATCCCTGACTTATCTTCACCATCAACAGAGGATGATTGGATATACAGCCTCCTACAGTAGCCTTGAAACCAGCTTGTTTCATTGAGAATTAACCAAGTAGCCTAAAGATAATGATTATCTGTCAACACCATTTTGTAAAATGCTTTAAAAGAACATACAATATTTCTCTTCTTACTGGTTGAAAGGCAACTGGAATAAAGATTATAGATACCAGACAAGACAATATTGGTAAATATTAGTCCTTTATAAAAAACAAAAAAAACATTTGTACTCAGTTTTTGTCAATTTTTTTGCATGACAAAAAAATTGGCAAAAACTAAACATGTTTCACTTACTACTGTTTCGCTTACTGAGAAGAAATTATTTATGTTTATAAGAGAGATAGTGGGGAAAGAAGAAACTTTAGTCAAAGCGCTTATGAAAAATAAAATAATAAAAAACAAAGAACTTAATGCATACTGTGTACAAGTCAGTAAAAAAACCCGATGATTTAAATAAATAACACCAACCTTCCTGAGTGCAACAACTTCCACTTTCACAGAGTTGATCATGTTCAGGAAATCGGGGTTATATTTAGCTTGAGGTTACAATGAAGGCTGTTTTCTATCATTTAATGCAGTACATTCAAACAAGTGAGACAAGAAACGTTTTCTCAGGAAGTTCACATAGTATTAGTGTTGCTTATTTTCTTAATCATGAAGTAAAAATTTGAATTAACAATTGTATCTCTTTCATTTATCTGTAGGATGTAAGAAGGTACCACACTTATTAAAAACCAAAAAACTGTATTGTATACTCGGTTAAAGACATGGAAGAGTAGAGCTGACATTATTACAGGACTTCTTTGTAATAACAATGTACAATTGACGTTTGTATCATATATTACCATGAAATTACTATGTAGGTTTTGTACTAAAATCTGAAATAATAAAGATGAAGTGGTCTTTACTCATTTTGACTGAAACTATAGTTTTTATTGGTCTTGCAAGACAATCTCAATCGCATTATAAAAAATTAGAAAACTTGCAAAGAAAGTTACGGGAAAAGGATATAAGGCACAGGGGAATATTAACTTTATTCAAAAAGTGCAGCTAAAACACAAATGCCACCATTTAATATGCTTTATCGGTCATAGTTTAAAGCTAATTTGAATATGCTGTTCATGCAACTGTATAAGGAAAATTTTAAGAGAGACGAGTGAAGACTTGTGGCTGAGAAACACATTAAGAAGTAACACAAGTACACAGTTTCAATTTGAGCCTAAATTGTACATGGTTTCTGTGCAAAAGAGACATGGTGTACAGTTTCATCTTTGGCCACCAACTTGCAGCCTTTCCTTGGTTTCCCAGGTATTTGTTTCAGAAATTTGGTCCTTAGAAAATATCTGATAAAACAACTTGCATTATAGGGACATGTTTGGATCCTCAGTTAATGACCGAAACACTGAGCTACATAGAATGGGAGCCAGTGAATAGGACTATATGTTTGTTATGCTTAATATCTCCACTGAAATACAACAGATAACTATGATTCTTTTCTTGCTTGGAAGAATGATAATTGTTGTCTTATGTTAGTTACTGCTCCTTCAACTTTTTATCATTGTAAGACAATTTTTGATGAACGCATATTTTTGTGTATGGGTGTTTGTGTATTTCTTATATGGAGGACTCTAGTGGGGATCAATGTCTGGTCCCCTTGGGTACAAATGCTGTTTTAGGTTTAGGTGTTGGGTTTAGGAATAAGGTGTGAATTGCGTTCAGGTTAGGATTAGGGTTAAGTATGAATCCATAAAGGTTAGGTTTTAGGGTAAAGGTCAAGTTTAGGCTTTAGAACTCACTTACAAATGAATGGAACTCCCCACCGGAATATTGAAACCGGACTGTGTGTTTGTAAAAAAATTAACCCCATTTCGCAGATGGAGCGAATGATTCCCATTTTAACTCTATGTAGTGAAGTGAAGTTTTAAGCGAAGCAAAGTGGATCGAAGCTGAGCGAGGCGACTGTGGCACTTTTAGGGAGGCGATTTTGGCAAAGTCGCAAATGAACTGGTTCTGTCTCCGGGAATCTGATGAACCTAGGTATGGTGACAGCTTTTTCAGCTTTCTAAAGTAAGAAACACGACCAGTCACTTTGTATATCTACGTCCACCATAATGAGGTGGACGTAGATATACAAAGTAGGAGCCTTTTACCTGCTGGGTGAATTTGCCTTTCGGTGCAAAGTGCATGCGACTATTACGGTGTGCAAAAGCAGGTGGAACTAGTTACATTTTTGCAGGTTTCATGTTCGGTGGAGGTGCACAGGTCGTCTGGCCAAAAGTCAGCCCTAAACAATCACGGGGGGGAGCCCACTGCCCTGAGCTGCATGTAAAATGTTAGAAATCACATTTGCATTTATATACTTGTAAAGTTACAATAGCTATCAAAGCAGTAACAGCTTGTGTATTTATTATAGACTACAGTAGGGTATGTTTTACTCATGCACACCCACTCTTCGTTTACAAAGAAAGCATTTCAAGTTATGGTGGTTAGAGTTGGTTTCCTGATACGTGACAATTCACTTTTGTGGAAGAATGACAAATAACCTCAGTGAAAATGCAATTAGCTTTTACTCTAAAAGAGTAATCTATCTATCTATCTATCTATCTATCTATCTATCTATCTATCTATCTATCTATCTATCTATCTATCTATCTATCTATCTATCTATCTATCTATCTATCTATCTATCTATCTATCTATCTATCTATCTATCTATCTATCTATCTATCTATCTATCTATCTATCTATCTATCTATCTACACTATATTGCCAAAAGTATTTGCTCACCCATCCAAATTATTGGAATCAGGTGTTCCAATCACTTCCATGGCCACAGGTGTATAAATTCAAGCACCTAGGCATGCAGACTGTTTTTACAAACATTTGTGAAAGAATGGGTCGCTCTCAGGAGCTCAGTGAATTCCAGCGTGGAACTGTGATAGGATGCCACCTGTGCAACAAATCCAGTCGTGAAATTTCCTCGCTCCTAAATATTCCACAGTCAACTGTCAGCTGTATTATAAGAAAATGGAAGTGTTTGGGAACGACAGCAACTCAGCCACGAAGTGGTAGGCCACGTAAACTGACGGAGCGGGGTCAGCGGATGCTGACGCGCATAGTGCGAAGAGGTCGCCAACTTTCTGCAGAGTCAATCACTACAGACCTCCAAACATCATGTAGCTCAAGAACAGTGCGCAGAGAGCTTCATGGAATGGGTTTCCATGGGCGAGCAGCTGCATCCAAGCCATACATCACCAAGTGCAATGCAAAGCGTCGGATGCGGTGGTGTAAAGCACGCCGCCACTGGACTCTAGGGCAGTGGAGACGCGTTCTCTGGAGTGACGAATCGCGCTTCTCCATCTGGCAATCTGATGGACGGGTCTGGGTTTGGCGGTTGCCAGGAGAACGGTACTTGTCTGACTGCATTGTGCCAAGTGTAAAGTTTGGTGGAGGGGGGATTATGGTGTGGGGTTGTTTTTCAGGAGCTGGGCTTGGCCCCTTAGTTCCAGTGAAAGGAACTCTGAATGCTTCAGCATACCAAGACATTTTGGACAATTCCATGCTCCCAACTTTGTGGGAACAGTTTGGAGCTGGCCCCTTCCTCTTCCAACATGACTGTGCACCAGTGCACAAAGCAAGGTCCATAAAGACATGGATGACAGAGTCTGGTGTGGATGAACTTGACTGGCCTGCACAGAGTCCTGACCTCAACCCGATAGAACACCTTTGGGATGAATTAGAGCGGAGACTGAGAGCCAGGCCTTCTCGTCCAACATCAGTGTGCGACCTCACAAATGCGCTTCTGGAAGAATGGTCAAAAATTCCCATAAACACACTCCTAAACCTTGTGGACAGCCTTCCCAGAAGAGTTGAAGCTGTTCTAGCTGCAAAGGGTGGACCGACGTCATATTGAACCCTATGGATTAGGAACGGGATGTCACTTAAGCTCATATGTGAGTCAAGGCAGGTGAGCAAATACTTTTGGCAATATAGTGTATCTATGAGAAATTATCTTTTGATTAGAGATGTTACAATTTTGACAAAGTAATTACATATTATCCTCTGTCTGTATTTCAGCCCATAGTCAGGCTACACTAACATTGAATTAATCAAGAATCAAAGAAACAGATAGTCACATAAACTGTCAGGCTCCAGAACATTTTCTGTTCATTTTTTTTTTTTTTTTTTTTAAATGGAGGAACTCAGAGATGTTCTCCCCACTAAAGCACATTAATAGGAACTGAGCTGTTGTTAATGTCTAAGCAGAGTTCAACCTCTGTGGTTGAGTCAGATGTTATTACACTATAAAATGGAGCTGTAAATCATTTATCTTCCCACAGTACTATGTCACACATCGCTATTGGTAAGTGACTGTTTCTTTCTTGGACAAGTTGATATTTAGTGTTGTTTATCAAAAAACTGTCAAAAATGAATGATAAAGTACATTGCCTTCACAAATCCTTTATTTTGTAATTGTAAAACCACAACTGAATACACATTACCATAAGGGCCAGTATGCTATCTTTGCCTTCTCTCTAGTTGGATCTGTGAAACATGATACAACATGTAACCTTTACTTTGCAGAATCAAGTCATCCAGTCAAAAAAAAAAACTTTAAGGGAGAACTCAAGAACAAATTAGTGGTCCTGCCAGACTAAGATTCCAGAAGATAAATTACAAGGATTACTGTGAAACATACTCAATTAACTGTGATTTCATATCTGTGAATAGTGTGAATTAACAATGTAAATTTTATATCATGCTAAATTTGAGCAATTTACTGTGAAAGCAATGAAAATCCAATGAATACATCCATATATCTTCCCCCACTTCAGCCGTCAGTATTGCAGTAAGGCTTTATCTAGTAGTCTGTGGGTGTAAGGCGGAATATACCCTAGACAGGTTGCCAGACCATCGCAGGGTAACACAGAGACACACAACCATATAAACCCACACATAAAGCACTCTCATCTATGGATAATTTAGAGATACCATTTAACCTTAAAGTCATATCGTTTGGACTGTGAGAGAAAGCCAGAACATGCAAACTCCAGAAGAACCCTGTACCTGGAATCAAACCTAGGACCTTCTTGCTGCAAGGCAGCACTTCTACAAACCCCAACAACAGCAGCCCAATGGCTTTTATAAACACATATTAAAATGCAGATCAAACATTCCTTTCAACAGGCATTCCTCAAAAATATTGCATGGGATGAGATTACAGTCTGTTGACCAATCCATGCATTTCATTTGCTATTCTGAGCCACTTTGAAAATAATTTGACAGTATATTTCAGTAATTGTGGATTTAAAGATGTATTTGTCTGCAGGCACAAGTTTTTTCATTTTTCTTTTCTTTTCCACAGGGTCATTAATTTTGTACAGCAGACCAGCCATATTAGCAACTTAAGGTTCTCCCCTTTGCACAGTTTGGATGTTATCGGTCTTCCTCATTTCTCCCCCAAATGAAATGAGGGTTATTGCTGTAAGACTTGATTTTAGGTTTCACCAAATCACAGCACCTGACTCAAAAATGTATAATTTTTGTTTCTGTTTGCATTTGCCAATGGTGACATTGTCATGATGGGTTATGGAAGCTAAACCCAAACGCAGAACACCACGGAGACTGGATGAAAAGTTCAACAGTTTATTAAAGAAAACACAATCCAGATGATTGTACTGATACAGAATGAGTCCATGCTGGTCACACAGGATACTCTGGTCTTTGGTTCTGGCTGAGAGAGGAAACCAGAGGAGTCCAGAGTCAGAGGGATTAGCAGAGGGTTAGGCAGCAGCAGGGCTAGGCTTCTCACTAGCTGAGACTCAGTCCTTGGGTTACTCTAAGTTCTCACCTAGAGAACAGGCAGGCAGATTCGGGCTGTAGATCTCCTGGTTGACAACCAAGAGCAGGAAGGCAGGTTTCTGGTGATGAGCTCCTCCAGAGCTCCTGAGATGCGGCAGGCAGATATCAGTAAGGGAGACTCTTCCAGAGTTTCCAGGGTTCAGTCAAGAGCTGGTTGGCAGGCTTCAGACGATGAGCTCCTCCAGAGCTCCTGAGATTCGGCAGGCAGAGTTCGGCAATGGAGACTCCTCCAGAGTCCAGGGTTCAGTCAGGTTTCTTCCTAGAAGCAGACAAGACACAACTGATCAGGTTCTGGTTCTGGTTACAGTGGAGTCAGAGAATCAGACAGGCTGGTTGGCTCAGGGTAGCTGTACCGTGGTTAACAAACACTCTGGCGTCGGGGTGTTGTCCACAGCCCACTTAAGTACTGGTCCCCTGATGAGCAGATGAGAATCAGCTGTTGAGGGCAGCTCCAGGTTCAGGAGATCCAGTACGCCCTCTGGTGGAGGAAAGTAGACAGCACCCCAGATCCCAACAGAAAAACAAATAAACAGGAAGGGATCCTCGGCGCCCTCTGCAGGGCAAGCCTCTGGATCCCAACAGACATAGCTTTTTTACATTTCTTTTCAACAAAAGTATTCTGCCTTGCTTTCTGATTTTCAGCAAATGTTGGTACAGACCTTCTATGCAGATAAAACACTATCGGCTTCAACCAGCATCTTTACAAAAGTCTATAGCTTATGTTTTGGGCTATATAAGTTGACACTAAAATATCTTAATTTCCCTTCAAGAAGAATAATTGTTAAACATTCTTATGCTGTTTATCTTTGTATACAATTTATAAACCAGATTAATTTGTCACCTTGAGGCATCCAGAACTTATACCTACATATGAGTCAGACTTGCTTAGGTAAATCATTCTCTGCTTTCAAATAGTGTTAGGAATCCAGTTTGTGTGGGTTTTTTTGTTTTTTTTTCTCTCCCTCCACCACCAGGTGGTGCCCTGTCCTCATTGGTCCTCCTGCACACCTGCGGCTCATTGATTCATCACTGAGGAGTATTTGAGCAGTGGACTGTCACTACCTCGACGCCAGAGTTTGTTTGCCAGTTTTGGGTACTCTAGCCAAGCTGAGTTTAGCTGAGTCTAATGTGAGTTTTGTTTCTCTGAGACTAACGTTGATTTTTGTCTTTGCCTTTCGGCAGGAAGCCTTCCTGCATACTGGATGTTTGGCTTTCTCCCCCTGGAAGGATTGTTTGTGTTCACACAGAGCAGGGGAAAAACCTCCACACGTCCCGTTCAAGTTCCCACGGAAATCCAAGTGGCAGTCCGGTCCATTGCTCCTCAGGGTCCTACCAAAATCAACCTGTCCGCCCTCCGAGTTCCCTCCTCTCTCTATAAACCCACACCAACTGGATTCAAGGACAAACAAGAAACCCCCTCTAACGTGAGTTCCGTTTTGACAGCTTTCAAGATCTCAATCAGATTTCCTACGGACCCTGAACTAATCACAGTGATCCCCTTTCCAGACCTTCTAATTCCGGTTCACCTGTTTTCTGAGCTCCAGATACAACTCCAGTGTTCCTTATCAATACACCTGTTAAAATTTTCCCCTGGTTCTCTGAGTGGTTCTCTGCATGTGGGTCAGAGCTCTTAAAAACATCATGCCAAATAGAGGTATAAATCAAATTGACTCTTTATATGATTGGTTGACTCTCTACAGTTAATAATCAAAAACACCATTGGATAAATAAACACACAATACTCATAATTCTACAACTACAAAGAAAATTTTTCAAGTGTCAGTAGTGGGCTGTTCATGAATGAAGTCTATAATGAGTGAATCATCTATATTATGGTTTGATACATTAAATCCTGAAATTAATTTTTTTTATTTTTTTTTTATACCAGTTCTGTATCTTAGGCTACATTCACACTGCAGGCCTTGATGCTCATTCCGATTTTTTTGTGAAAACCAATTTTTTTTTAAAATTGCTGTTCACATTTCCAAATATATGCGACTTGTATGTGATCTCCTGTGTAAACTGCATTCTTACAGCTTAAGTGTCCTGCATGTGCAGTAGAGGATGCAATGACATCACAAGCAAGCGTGCTCTGTGTTCACGGGAGTAAACATGGATGGCAGTGCTGGAGCGTATCTAGCGATTTTTCCCGACCTTAAAAACTCAATCTTTTCAAGATGGTTAAAAAAAAGACTGCTCCCCGCATTATCGTCTGACATTGTTGTGTTTTTTCTTCCCGCTTCTGCATAGCAGAATAGTGACCTTTGTTGAGTATTAATGACGTTCAGGTCAGCTGAATGTGACCTGTTCAGACATGGGTCGCATTTGAAGATCATTATTTGAAGATTATTCAAAAGATCAGATACATATCGGATTCAGGACCACATAGCCAAGTGGCCTTGGTCACATTGGTAAAAATCGGATCTGTGTTGTGCAGACTGCCGTGAAAAGATCAGATACAGCCTATACCACCAGGCCATAAGACTCTTGAATTCACAGGACTTGAGGAACGGACTACCTAAATTCTGAATTCTGAATGATTTGCCTTATTCATTAGGGCCCCGTTATTATAGTCTGGTTGGGAGCTGTGTATTTATTCTGTGTGTGTGTGTGTGTGCGTGCGTGCGTGCGTGTGTGTGTGTTGGGGGGGCAAGCATTATGGCACTTAATAATCTTTGCTGCACTTTAAGTGGGATGGGGGGGGCGGGGCTGGGGGGGTCAAGCACTGGTGTCACTTTTACCTCTTGTGCACTTTACTTGGAACTTGCTGCTACTAAGTATTATACCCCAAACATAATTTCGTTGCCTTTTTTTGACAATGACAATAAATTCTTGAAACTTGACAAAACTTGATACAGGTCAAATATGGGCAAAACAAAATCGGATTTGGGTCACTTCAGGCTGCAGTATGAGCGTAGCCTAAAACATGTCTTTTTCATCTCCATTCTATTTCAAACACAATGGTTAAAAAATGTATTTCGCTGCTTCAGATCCATTCCTGAAATTTCAGGTAAAGGAAAATAAGCTTATTGCTCATTAACAAAAAGTTTAAGAGGCACCACTAATAATAATGTGTTTTTTATGCCTCTTTATGAGAATATTCCTTTTCAGGCTTATTCAAGTTAAAAAAATGTCAGTGCCTAGTTTGAACAACAGAGGGGTTTATTAAAATACCTTCTGCAACTATTATCCATTTGGTATATTCGTTTTCTTCAAATAATGCTAATAATGCTTTTTCTTCATCATTTACAAGTAGGATGTGATGACCCTACAGTGCAGCTAACTACAGCTGGAATACTGGTAATCTGTTTGTATATATACATATAGTATTTAAAGGAATTGTAACATTAAATGTAATTTGGGCATTTGGAGAAGCACTCTGTGAAACATTGTACAATCTCAGTTGAAAATGACATCAGGAAACTACTCAAAAAGGGTTTTAATAAATGCCTCTTTCTTTTCACAGGATAACAACTAAACACCCGAGCCTCAGCCCAGTGAACTAAGCAAGATTGAGTGAAAATCAAAGAAAATTAAAATAACTTTCTTTTTGTTTCATTTCCTGTGAATTGTTTTAAAGTATAAACACTGCTTTGCCCTGCTTTGTTTTAAAGTATAAACACTACGTGAAGATGGGGAAATTATTTTACCTAGATATACTCAAAGGCACTAATATTCACCACCTACCTGTAAAGAAGGAAAAAACAAAACAAAAACAGAACTACTATACAGATAAGGAAATTAACTAAAAAGGGAAATGAAATGAAAAGACTGTTTGCATTCCTGAAAAGCTTAGTGCCATTTGAATCTAGTCTTGGTCAAGGAAGTAATTAATTTTAATCATTTACAATGATTAAACTGGTTGTGTGTTTGTGGGTTGTATCTTTGAGTTATTCTGTTGCTCTCTCTGGTTTTCCCGCAAATGCAGAACATTACACCTAACTTGGTTTAGTCAGATGCTCTTTTTTTTTCTCAAAGATTATGATTACAGTTTAGGTCTATTTTAATTATAATGGAAAGATTGTTATTTCTCATCTTCTTGGGTAGGTACAATTTTCTACTTGCTTTCAAAAATAATGTTGTTTTTTTACTGATAAGAAACAAGAATTAACATCAAATTTGGTTTGGTCTCACTGTCTGTATGCTTAAGTGTTCTGTTTATGCTGAGAAAAAAATGCTGTTTGAAATAAAAATAATTTACACTGATAGGTGTTGTTTTTTCCACAATTTTTAATAACTTTACAGATTATGTTTTCGCTGTGTGTAAATAAGAAGTACTTAAAAATTGCTTTTATTATTCAACCAGGTCCTTTTTATGCAACCCAAGTACAAGGTCAGTGTCTGTTGATTCTCATGTTAGCTGTGTTATGAATGTAATTTAATACCTTCTACTGCAGTGACCGAATACCTTAAAAAAGGTTCAGTAAAGATGTATTTCCATTCATAAACTGACGAGTAAAATAATAATATTATCATCAAATATTACAATGTGGATGAAGTAATTACATGTTTTCCTCTGTCTATATTTCAGCCCTTCCTCAGGCTGAACTAACAGTGAATTCATCAAGAATCAAAGACACAGATAAAGTCACCTTAAGCTGTCAGGCTCCAAAACATGTTTCTGTTCATCAGTGTCGTTTTTATGTAAACGGAGGAACTCAGAGATCTTTCCCCTGCAAAAACACATTAACAGGAACTGAGCTGCTGTTCATGTCTAAGCAAAGTTCCCCCTCTGTGGTTGCTGTCAGATGTTATTACACTGTAATATATGGGGCCTTAGACTCTCCATCTCCCCACAGTAATATATTACACATCATTATTGGTAAGTGACTTTTTCTTTCTTAGATATTTTAGTATTTAGTTTTGTTTCTTAGAAATTGTCAAAAAAAAAAAAAAAAAAGTTGAGATCTGATTTTATAGTTTGCATCTGTGTTTAACAAGTTTTTTCTTTCACTGCTTCAACATAATGTTTTACTATGCCTTCTTGCAAAAATCATTTCTTATCTAGATGTAAAACCGCAACTGGCTGTAAATTATTATAAGGGTCATTATGCTATCTTCACCTGCTCTCTGGCTGGATCTGTGAAACATGACACAACATGTAACCTGTACTTTGGAGAATCAAGTCATCCAGTCAAAACAAAGACTGTAACGAGGAACTCAAGAACAAATCAATGGTCCTGCCAGACTGAGATTCCAGAAGATGAAATACTGAGTTACCTACATGTAGTTCAACAGAAGGAGGTCAGCTGTGATTACGTTTTGGAGAATGATGAAACATTTTTAACGGCTCGTAGTGATCCATACAGCTTCGCTGGTGAGTTGATTTCAATAAATGTTTTACTAATTTCAGTGTCTTTCAGCAGAAACAGGAAAAAATAAGATTTTTTTTTTTTTATTACTTTTGAGACCTAATTTTATATGTTTACTTTTTTATTATTTAAACTTGATGCGGGATTTTTAAAAACATATAAATAAATATATCTAAAACTAGTCCTGTGAAGCTAACAAGGCCTCTTCTAACGGTTTAACATCTAATTAAAATCCACCTAATTCTTTAGTATGTACTAAATTACCTAGCAAAGTTAAATACATTATTTAATGTTGCAGTTTGGAAAAAAATAGAATAAGGTCTGTTTTTTAATACTATTGTTTAAAATACAGTTAAAGCTTTTTATATAATAAACGTATCACATATACACTATATTGCCAAAAGTATTTGCTCACCTGCCTTGACTCACATATGAGCTTAAGTGACATCCCGTTCCTAATCCATAGGGTTCAATATGACGTCGGTCCACCCTTTGCAGCTAGAACAGCTTCAACTCTTCTGGGAAGGCTGTCCACAAGGTTTAGGAGTGTGTTTATGGGAATTTTTGACCATTCTTCCAGAAGCGCATTTGTGAGGTCGCACACTGATGTTGGACGAGAAGGCCTGGCTCTCAGTCTCCGCTCTAATTCATCCCAAAGGTGTTCTATCGGGTTGAGGTCAGGACTCTGTGCAGGCCAGTCAAGTTCATCCACACCAGACTCTGTCATCCATGTCTTTATGGACCTTGCTTTGTGCACTGGTGCACAGTCATGTTGGAAGAGGAAGGGGCCAGCTCCAAACTGTTCCCACAAAGTTGGGAGCATGGAATTGTCCAAAATGTCTTGGTATGCTGAAGCATTCAGAGTTCCTTTCACTGGAACTAAGGGGCCAAGCCCAGCTCCTGAAAAACAACCTCACACCATAATCCCCCCTCCACCAAACTTTACACTTGGCACAATGCAGTCAGACAAGTACCGTTCTCCTGGCAACCGCCAAACCCAGACCCGTCCATCAGATTGCCAGATGGAGAAGCGCGATTCGTCACTCCAGAGAACGCGTCTCCACTGCTCTAGAGTCCAGTGGCGGCGTGCTTTACACCACCGCATCCGACGCTTTGCATTGCACTTGGTGATGTATGGCTTGGATGCAGCTGCTCGACCATGGAAACCCATTCCATGAAGCTCTCTGCGCACTGTTCTTGAGCTAATCTGAAGGCCACATGAAGTTTGGAGGTCTGTAGTGATTGACTCTGCAGAAAGTTGGCGACCTCTTCGCACTATGCGCTTCAGCATCCGCTGACCCCGCTCCGTCAGTTTACGTGGCCTACCACTTCGTGGCTGAGTTGCTGTCGTTCCCAAACACTTCCATTTTCTTATAATACAGCTGACAGTTGACTGTGGAATATTTAGGAGCGAGGAAATTTCACGACTGGATTTGTTGCACAGGTGGCATCCTATCACAGTTCCACGCTGGAATTCACTGAGCTCCTGAGAGCGACCCATTCTTTCACAAATGTTTGTAAAAACAGTCTGCATGCCTAGGTGCTTGAATTTATACACCTGTGGCCATGGAAGTGATTGGAACACCTGATTCCAATAATTTGGATGGGTGAGCAAATACTTTTGGCAATATAGTGTATTTTTCCACTAAGAATTTTTATTTAATTTCCCCCAAATAATCAATCAAGCTGACAACTTTCAGAGCCACAGTCATGACATGAAAAATAGGCAAAGAATATCAGCAGTGACCCAGAACATTGTAACAAACCGTTTTTTGTATTTAGGTATGACTGAGTCAACAATGGGTACGACCAGTGCCCTCACAACAACCAAATCAGGTAGGAAAATGTACTAACACGCAAACTTTGCACTTTGATATTTTAACTTTAATTTGAAGGACTATATGACATACAGAATGGCTTTGGGAGACATTTTTTTTGTACTGCAATGTAATGTGCATGCATAAAGACCCTGGGCCGGGAATCGAACCCAGAACCTTCTTGCTTCTAGGCAGCAGTGCTACCCACTGTGGCACTGAGCCGCCCGATATTAAGATGACTATTGGGAAAAGTAATTAAGATTAACTGCCTGGATTAAATGTTTTTTTTTTTTTTTTGTTTTTTTGGTGTTTATTTAAAACAAATATCTGAATAATACTGTCTTTTTTTTTTTTTTGCTAAAATTCTACCAAATATTTGATTAAGAATAATTTTGTGTAAGTAAGTAAATATATTACAAACATTGAGGCAATCTATTAAAAATTAACTGGAAAATCCTGTTTAAATGTAACAGCAACCTCACTCATGGTATGGTGGTGCTAGTTTCACCTATTGCCAGCTACTCAGCCAATGGGGTCATATTGTCAAAATCTGGGCTCATACTTTCTTATTAGAGGTAAATTGTTCTTTATTAAGTAATTTAAGTTAAGCTCAATCGATAGACAAATGGTTGATTTTAATCCAAAAGTCTTAGTTAAATGTGATTTACACCAACTCAACACATTTCAAAAGGCAGAAATTAAACAAACTAATGAGCTTTAACTACTGAGTCTAACTAATTACTTTCAATATTCAGTTTTACAGTGAATTTAGAAAAAAGCAAGTAAACATTTATTTGTGTGAGATTTGTCACAATCGCGCTTTCATACTCATTCTTATCTTAAATAAATAGCACCAACTTTCAGCTTATGGTCAACTGGTTGTGGCTGGCTTAAATATTGCATGTCGATTAAATCCAAAAGTCTCCCATTGGTTAAAATATTTTCAACCTGTTCACCTTACTGATAAAATATAATCAAATTATACTAAGTATATTTCAGCTATTAATACAAAAATAAGTAAAGTACTATTGATAAATAAATAAAGGTTTTGTAAATTAATCTAATAATATACAAAACTTGTCATAATCTGCCCTGTTAGCTGAGCCGAATATAAAGCAGAACGTGCAGCTGGATGAGATCAGTGATATTTAAAAACCAGGCAGAGTTAGACAGGTGAATGAAATGAACCATTAAGACCAGCTAACAGGGCAGATCATGAAAAAACTACACAGCATTTTTTATTTATAGGCAATAAGTATTTTGTACATATTAATTTAGCCCAGAGCTACACAATGACACAGTGGGTAGCACTGCTGCCTTATAGCAAGAAAGTTCCGGGTTTGATTCCCAGACTTGGGTCTTTCTGCATGAAATTTGGATGCTTTCCCTGTGTATTCATCACTCCGGGTACTCCGGCTCCCTCCAATAGCCCAAAAATATGACTGTTAGGTTAACTGGCTTCTGTAAATTCTCCTTAGGTGTTAGTGTGTGTGCGTGAATGGTTGTTTTTCCCGTTTGTTTCCGTTTTGCCCTGCGATAGCCTAGTGACCTGTCCAGGGTGTACCCCGCCTCTTGCCCATAGACTGCTGGAAAAAGGCACCAGCACCCCATGCCACCCCAGCTGGGATAAGTGTGTCAGAAAATGGATGGGATGAAAATTTATCCCAGTCACACTTTTTACAGTGCAAAACACAAACTAGCCCATACATCATAATGCTTCTACCTCACACCTTTTCAGGCATGCAGGCTTCCCTCTATTGTCAATGAGGACATGTCTCTGAAAAAGTAGGGGTCTCTATCCCTAAATACTTTTTTAACAAACTATTATCTACTTTAAAGTTGGATTTATAGTTATGGCTCCTCCCTCCTCCGATGCATATCAGTTCATATTAGTAAACAACATGGTTTACTGTGAATATTGAAACTTGCTTTTGTTATCACCTTCAAAGCTTCTTGCTTTTGTTTGGAAAATTATGCACATTTTCCTCTGTCCTCTCTGGAGCACCAAACTTTCTTCCTGAATCCTATGATGTATACAAAGTTGAACATGACAAACATTTGATAAACTTACCTGACAACAGGAAAGCTTAGTCTGCTTGATTGTCAGAAAGTAATAACCTTATAAGATCTTTAATCTTATAAGATCTTTTTTGTTAAGACATTTAAAAATAACAAAGAAAAAAAAAGATTTTTCATTTCAGCATTAAACCGACAATATCTGGTATAATTTCTGTCTTAGTGACTCCTCGTGTGTCTTCTATTCGTGAAGGGGGGAAAGGCAAAAAAGAAGATCTCAACTCTAAAGACAAAAATAAAGGTGACATACAGCACTTATTTTGCTGTCAATATTAAATGTTTCTTTTATTTCTTCTTAATTAATATACATAGTAACAAATCACAACACATTTCATCTTAAAGCAGTTTAAAGCATATTTTTAATTAGGGCACACTGTGAGGTCGGTTAAACGTATTCTATCTTAGGAAAACCAGCTGATTGCAGCCAGCATCTGGCTATTTAAAAAAATAAGTGAACAATGTTCACTTATTTTTTTAATAGCTTTTTTATAGTGTGTATACTGCAGCAAGTTCTTGAGACTGTTCTAAGGTCTAATATACTCTGGTTTCTAAAAACGTCCTTTCAAACTGATTTATTAATTTACAGACATACAGTATTTCTGTATGAAATTTAAGCTTTGTTTGTTTTGTTTTTATTTAAGACAGACCCATTAGATTTTCAGACTTTAAAACAGTTATAAGGGTGAGATATCCAAATCAAAGTTATTTATGACCTCTCCAACAGAAATGTGGAAACTGATTATAGCAGCAACTGCCAGTGGACTGACTGTTCTTGCCATTCTGATGATAGCAGCATGTCTCCGAGCCAAAAGAAAGACAGGTGAGAAAATTTAGAAAATTTTTTATAAGCAACATTCTGCCAAAATAGTATCTTAATTCATCATTGTATCATATGAAATCAAACCGCTTACAGCTGAACTGTTGCAGGTGGGATGTATTTGATCAGAGTTTAACAATAGTAGGATGTTACCAGTCTGCAGAAGTAATTTTAAAGTATCAAAGAACTGCAATGAGAGCAGATGCATTTATATTTACATTATAGCTTTTAAGGAACTGTTATTGGACTCAAGCTTTTAAGTTGTTTATTATGTGCAGTTTTGCACCGTAAAAAGATGTTGTTAGTTTTAGAGTTTGTAATAGATAAAATGCATTGTAGTAAATTAAGTCTCTGAGTTAATGCACTTCTCTTTCCTTTTTAGAAAAAGGATTGCACAAAAGGTAACAGCTGTTTTTTGTTACTTTTCAACCTCCCGCTTAAAAACAAACAAACAATAAACTTATAGAAAACTGGGCATGAAGACTTTTAATATGTAAGGGAGGTTTCTTGTACATTACTTTTACTTTGCAAATCAGTTTATTTCAACATCTAAAAGAGCTAAAACAAAACACAAAAAATCCCCCGATAATAATAATAGATACGCATAAAACACAGTGCAACACGAAAGGAAAGAGATGCGAATCAGCGCAAATTAGTTCAATCTTGGAGCATTTTGAAAAAGTGCAGAGAAGTTATTTTCCCTTTTTTAGAACTACATATTAAAATTGTAATAAGACTCACAAAATAATCAGTTTATCCATGAATTCTAGATCACTAATGTAATAATAATTAAAATAATCTGATTTAATTTAAAAATAATTGTTTTCTTCTTGGCCAAAATACACACTCGTACATACACCTACAGTCTTCAAATAATATGGTGAAGTGTTTTACATAACAGGGAATAAAAGCTAAAAATTTAGTGAGCCATTTTTTTTTTATTAACAAATCTTGTTAACCCTTCTGGTGTAATATTATAAAAGAGTCACTAAATAGAAGCTTAAGAAAGCAAGTTTTTTTTATTTATCTTTATGGTATTGCATAAATTCATATTGGTTAAAATGCGTTGTTATGATGTAAATGCAGATGTTTCTTTTTTGTGATTAGACCTCTGTATGCATTTTAAACATGCTGAGGTTTAAATTAATTTGGGTCTGTCCCTTACACTGTTTTAATTAATCTTTTATCTGTTCAAATTAATCTTTTAATTTGTTGTTGATTTACTTATCTGAGTGTGGATCGTTTTAAATAGAAATTTTCCAGTTTTGGTTAACTTGCAACCAAAATTAATCTCTTGAATACTTTGCCACTCTTGACAATTTGGCTAAAATATCTCCAACTAACACCAGAAATACTCATACCTACGATACCCCTACAGTAGATGTTTTAGGACAGGTCTTAGGACAAAAGACTTAGGTCTCGTTGGAGATCAACCAAATGAGCACAAATTGGTTGAAAAGCCATTGGAAAGATGAAATGATTTTTGTCCTAAACAAGACTATAGTTGGTTGAAAGGTGAAAGCTGAAAAGCTGCAATTTTCAGATAGTTGAAAACATGCTGAAAACCCAGTTCTAAATATCTTATCAATGTCCATTATTGGACTAAAATGGGACAAAATCAGATTGACCAAACACAGCAATTTTCAACTATTTCAGGAGTAAATCAAGAAGGAAAGTC
Organism: Cyprinodon tularosa; assembly: GCF_016077235.1. Lineage (NCBI taxonomy): Eukaryota > Metazoa > Chordata > Actinopteri > Cyprinodontiformes > Cyprinodontidae > Cyprinodon > Cyprinodon tularosa. The sequence continues at coordinate 1,117,600 of NW_024038375.1, read as the reverse complement.
CAGATTTTGTCTAAAAACAAATGTCTAAATGACGCCTGGTATTTGGGGGGAAATATCAAAGGATGTAAGCAAGAGTGACTCCCCCATGACATCACATCTCTGCTACAGAGATTACTTAAGCAGCCGACCCCTTCTTCTCTCTCTTCACCCTGTGACCTGCAGGTCTGGGAGTAGAGATACAGAGGTCTTCAGCTGAAACCACATTATTTACTCTTAATTATTTTTAAGTAAGAGTTCTGTCTGAATGCTAATGCTCACTGAGCCTGAGTGAACGATCAGCACTAAGTTTTTGTGTCTCTGCTTCTTTTTCCTCTTTTGTCTAAAGTGTTAATCTTAAATATCTGCTTTTTTGAACAAGATTTCACTAAAACTAAATGAGTGTATTCCTGTGATTTGAGAGCTGACAGGTTTATTCCAAAGGCCTGAAAACTCATAGGCTTAGTCCTAAGACCTGAGAAAGTATTTTCATCAGACCACAGATCTGAAAACTATTTTAACACCTAGCAACTTTTTTTCTTGAAATCAGAGACCTGACATTTGTTTTCTTTGTTCTCTGACATGCTAATGTTTTACTTATGACCTAAAAACTAATTTTCCTATTACATGATAACTTTTTTCTTGAGACAAGCCAACTTTGTTTTGTAAAACTCCAGCCTTGCAATGTACCAACATGTGCATAATACACCACTCCTACTTTAACACTTAATTTATGTTTAACCTCAAATATCACTATTTTTATTTTATTTTTTTTCACAAAGAATCTAAATTAATTGGTTTATATACTATTTGCTTTTCTCTTGTTCGTATACTGACTAAATAACTTTTTTTGTTTTTTTCAGAAAAAGAAATGACTCTACAGGTAAAAGATTCCTGTAAAAAAATTAAATGCTAAAGTTTGTTATTCCTACTTCATATACAGATATGCAGTTTGGTATTTTCTGTTTATCAAATGTATTAACATATGTTTTCTAGTTCCATCTGTATGGGTAAAAATGACTGACAACACAGAAATGGTAAATTAAATATATTTTATAATAGCCTTTAACATTACATTTGCTTGCTTACATTTTTCTTCGATTTCATTAATTCATCTCCCCCCCCCCCTTTTTTTTTTTTTTTTAACATTCTTGTGTTTGAAGTTACCAGAAGAAGAAGATGGAGTCTATTGTATCATCCCATCTGTAGCTAATACTGATTGTCAAACAGGTGACTCCTCTTGGTTTAACACCCACTTAATCTACAGTAAAATACGTCTGTGATTCACTTCAGTTTATTTTTAAAGCACCAATTCACAACACATATCTCAAGGCACTTTAAAAAGACAATTCAGCCAGATCATGGAGTAAAATTGGTTCAAAGATTTCTATCTAAAGAAAACCACCTCGACTCACTTGAAAAACTGGTCCAAATACAATAACTTCTGTTTTGTCTACATTCAGAGGCAAAAACTTAGTCATCCAGGTTTGTTTCTGTTCAAGACATGGCTTTAGTCTATGTAATGGGTTAGTTTCCTCTGGATCTATAGACAGATATAGCTGAGTATCGTCAGCAGAACAGTGGAAATTAATCTCTTGCCGTCTTAAAACTCTATCAACTGGGGCCATGTATATATATATATATATATATATATATATATATATATATATATATATATATAAGAGATTTGGCCCTAGCCCTGGAGCACGACGAAGATTTATCATTAATAAGAACAAACGGAAATCTGTCACATAGATAGGATTCAAACCAGCCTAGTTCCCTTAAATGCAGTGCTGAGATCTAACAGGACAAGTACAGATAAAAGTTCATTATCTGAGGCCATGAGAATATCATTAGTGACTTTCACCAAAACTGTTCAGTGATGAGTTCTAAAACCAGATTGAAACTTTTCAAAAACTTAATTATGGTGTCAGTGGTCACACATTTGTTTGGCAACTTTTTCCTCAAGACTTTTAGATAGGAAAGGAAGATTGGACATAGGTCTATAATTGGCCAAGTCATCTGGGTATGTGAAAATGTAAATAGCTAGACAAAAAATATAAAATATTTTGTGAAAGGTATTTCTATATTTATTAACTGAACGTTTTGGGAATGTTATGCTTATGTATTTTTTACACTTTAAAAAAATCATAGGCTACAATTGAGAAAGGATTACTTTACTGCCTTATAATATTAAAATAATACAGATTGTGTTTACGCGATGGAAGTTCTCCAAGGTAAACAGCTATTTCATAATGCTATGTATTTGCAGTAATCAAACATTTTGTTTAAGGTTTTTGTATAATCCACGCAGACACTAAATAGCCACACCTGATACTTGCTCATGTCAGATGTTTTCTGTTCCTTTTCAGGTCATGGGGAATTTGCCACCAAAAAGCTAAAAGCTGATGATGTATGTGACAATTTTTGTTAAAAATATATTTCTTAAACTTGAAGGTGTATACATGCTAAAAATTAGATTAATGCTTGCTCTTTTTATTTTCCAGCTTGATATCTACCATCTATACTGCACCATCCCCGATTGACCTCCTTCATCAACTAAGGATAATGAAATGTGGAGCCTGCATCGGTGCCACTCACACAGTGATACAGCTTGTTTCATGAAGACAAAACCAAATGCCCTGAAGACAATAATTGGCTACACTGTATGTTCCAAATATAAAAAAATAATGTATAATCGTGGTGACGTTATTCTGTGAAATGTCTTTGTGAGACGAGAAATTATCTTATTACCAATATTTCATTGACAATCGGTATAAAGATCATAGACATTAGTGGGAGTTTTTAAAGACAATCTCAAATGGGAATATAGATACCAGATAATCTCATCTTGTTTACCCATTTTACTCCAAGTTATTATATAACTTGTTACAATAGCAAGGCTGCCAAAGCTTGATATCATTATTTTAACATTTCATTTTTTTTAAGTTCTCTTTTATTTTTCTGAGGTGATTTCAAAACTATTTTCCTCCAAACTGCTGTGTGTGACTGTGCAGGCAGCATCAGTAGGCTACTTACTTATGAGTGCTACTTAAAGCATTGCTGTTCAGCTCTATCTGAGCTATAGTTTCAAAGCAAACATGGTGAATATCTGCCTCAATCTTAAATATGTCAAATAACCTGGCTATGAATAAAAATGGCTTTGGTTGAAAAGTGAAAGTGAAAATTTACAGAAGCACAGAAATGTGGAGAGCAACTCAATGAATTGGCTTTTGACATCAAAGCAAACAAACAAACAAACAAACAAATCAAAAATAAATAAAAACAACAATTCTGCACTCAGCATGGCTACTCCTGTCATTTTCCTTAAAGCTTCCTTACTTTGAGTGTTTATAGCAGTTCTTTCTTATTATGTAACATTTATTCAGTCTCAGATGTGCCTACATGTGTTAACCTTTGGTCATTTTGCAGCTCAGAAAATTAATTGAATTTTCTTGTTTGAACTGCCTTTAATTATGTAGATAACCAAACCTAAACCAATCAAGGAAAGGGTTTGATTTGAGGCGTTAGGCATTTTATTTAACTAGCGCATGCGTTTTTGCAATACATTTAAAATTGTATTTAAAACACTACAAATAATTCAAACCAAATTTTTTTTGTAAAGCAAATAAAAAAAAAAAAACAACAACTTTAAAATGACTGAATAAAAATCTTTGAAAAATATTTACCCGAAGCAGAGGTGACATTAACACTGGAGTGATAAGTAATCACAGAAAGTATAGCATCGTAATGGTTTTGTTTAAGTTTTCTTTTTGAGTTTTACTGTTGTTGTTTTTTTCAATTTTTAGTTGTTTTCTGGTTGTATTTGACTTCTTATGTATTTCTTGTTTACCCTATTTTGTCCTCTTGTATCCGTCTCCTTCCAATAGCTCCCTTCTAGATTCTTCTGTCCACACCTGTTCCTCGTCTGCTAATTAGTCCTCCCATTGTTTCTGTCTCCCATATATACATCTCCTGTTCAGTCAGTCTTTGCGGGGTTGTCGTCGTCATTTTTTGATCCTCATGTCTGATTTACCTAAAGTCATTTAGTTCTTGGTTTCCTGAATTTGTTCTTTGTGGGTTTTTGTCTCATTTGCCACCGTTTCTGGATATTAAACTTGCAAGAAACCACCTCAGCCTCCATCTCTGCATTTGGGTTCTTCAAACCTCCGCTCGACCTAACAAGCATGAGTATTACCGTTTTTCTGGGGATGATAAACTCTACCAATGCAAACTGCTGGGTCACAAAATTCAGCAGCACAACAGACATAGACATGCCTTGACTCCTACGCAGATGATCTGGGTTAGACGCATATTTTATGATAGTGGCATGTTCTGTATTGAACAACAGATGCTTAAAATATTAGGAAAGCCACAAGTTGCTGCTCTATGTGCGTTTTTTGGCATTAAAAGTATATATGCAGATTGGTGTAATCTTTGCTGGATACAGAAGAAGGAAGTTTGTATAACATAGCAGGCAACAGGAATCAAGCCACAAAGCGCAAAATGATTTTAAAAAAATGTCTTAAGTTTTTTGATCTGAGAGTTCCTTTTTCTATTAGTGCATTAAACTGAAAACACATTAGATACTGTAAAATACCCCTCTAGAGTCATTGTGGTGAGATCCCTAAAGTATCTATTCCACCATGTCAGACTCACTATCGGTAAGTGAAAATGGGGGCAAGCATGTAGGACTGCCTTACATAAATATATCACCAAAATGATTGACAATTAGGAGGACCACTTATTTGATGATTCACCTGGAAAAAGAACATCCTCCACTATACCTTTAAATATACATTACATTATGACATTTAAAATGAATTAGTTGAAAGAAATTTGAAATATAAATTACATTTTGAAATGAATAGAACTATTTTAATCTATATTTATACATTATTACAGCGTGCCATAACTTCATGTATTTCAAAGTGCCTTCACACAAAGAGCAAATTTTGCACCCTGAGGGAACGATTTACATGTTATCCCTATGCAGAGGGTAGTTCAGGAGCTCGGCCAGAGCAGAACGAGGCAAAACTTGCAATTCTAGCCAGGCAAAGAGTTTTTGACAAATATACTGAATCAAGAGCATCATGGCAACTGCAAACTATTCAAAGCTGAATTCGCTGAGGTTGACAAAATGCAAGCTTTTGATTATATTCACGTTATGAAAACGATTCAGGGACTATCTGTGGCTGTGACCTTAGGTGAAGTGGAGACAAGCTTATTAACTCAAAATAGAAGATAGGAAAAATTATGTTGACCAATGATAAGGAACAAAATGCTCTTATAGAGTTTGTAAGTGGCTTTTTAAAATGCCATTTTAATTTATCCCTACAAGGACTGTCACCTCTACACTGTTGCTCTCCAACCAGGCTTTTTCAATCTTATCCTCCTCCTTCAATCTCCCACTGTGGTTCCTTAGCACCATATGGCATGCCATGGTCCCTCGTCCTGGTTCTGTGCTCTCTCATCCTGGTTTCTTGCCTTATTTCCCTGCTGCTCCTGTTTGAACTCTAGAATCCCATCTTTTACCTTAAGCTCCATGAAGAGCAGCTGTGATCCAGTTATAGCAACTCGAGTCCCTGAAGTGGGAGCATCTCCAAAAGATCTCCTGGACCAAGGAATGCTTGCAGCTTTGTTCTGCTTTCTAAAGTAAATACAGCATTGTGACCTGCTTCAACCTGCAGACTTGATGATGTAATTGAGTTTTTTTCCTGTTGTGGCAAGTGCTTTTGTTCATCAGGCAAATTTAGGTGAAATGTCAGGTGAGAAGCACATGAAACTGGTGTATTTTTAAAGGTTTTGTGTTCGGTGTAAATACCACTTTAGGTGTCACCAGTCTGCATCATGGTAATTTCTGGGGTTACACACTAAAATGTTTGGGAAGCTCTGCTCTAGAGCACATAAATGTGATTTTGTTAGAAATTCCCAAGGTTCAGTAAAAGTGAGTTATAGTAAGACCAATAAGTAAATATATTATCCATTATAATATCTGAATACAACTTATTGTTTAAGATAATTAAAAACTCTGTGAGGTAGTATATGCCTATATGTCTTATTTAATGGATTTTACTGGCAGCCAGGTCCTCTCAAGAAGATGCTGGTCCTCCTGATGAGAAACAGGTATGCAGGAGCACTCAGCTATTCTACATGTAGCTCTGCACTGCCCTCTCATGGCTACAAGGTGCTAAAAAAAACTTGACAGCAACAAATAAAACAACCTCAGATAATTTTAAAGTAAAAGAACAAAAAAAGGAAGGAAAAGAGAATGAAATATATCTGATATTGGCTTCATGTACAGACATCTAGAATGTGTAATTAAGCATGTTTTTCATATCTTTTGTGTGTGTGTGTTTCACTACCAAAACAGAATTTTTAACTTCTGATAAGAATCAAATGCATAACACTTTGTATTGGCAATAGTGAAAGCAAGATTCCTGGGTGAATATTTTATCTGATAATTTATGTTATTCTAGAAATTATACTAATACAATCTACTTAATATGGAATAATCTTTACCCTTTATGCAGAACCAAAACTGTTCCAGGGTTTAAGGGAAAATGGCACCTTTTAAACCTAGAAATTTTTTACTTTGTGGAAAAGTTTTCTGATAGTTTCAGCTGTATACAATACTCGGAAGTACTAGATTAGTTACATCATGTTGTGCTGTTCTTGCTGTTTACAAACTTCATATCAAAGTAGTTTTTTTTGTATAAATTTATCTTTTCATCAGAGATTGGCAATTTCTCTTAGAATAAAAATTATACTAGGCAATTTTTTAAATCTGTATGTCATTGATGTAAGTGCTTAAAAAAAGACCTATGCTCAAGTAAGACAGAAGTGAATCTTGTCAATAACCCATGGGCGTAGGTTTGCATAGGGACCATAGGGACATGTCCCTACCAAAATTTTGAACCAACCTAAATGTCCCTACCAATAATTGGATGTGAGCAACATGTTTATAATTTACAGCAGTAGTTGTTGCAGCAGAGGCTTCTTTTTCTCTCACAGCTCCTCTGCCTGGTCTCTCCTGTCCCTTTCATGTAGCAGCGCATGGAACTGTGCTGCGCTGTTTAACTCAACTCTCATTGGTTGGTCTGCCTTAAGTTCCGCCTTCTCTCTCTCTGATTGGCTGTTTTCTAGTCAGCCTGCGCTTGGAGCACAACATTGAAAATTTATTCACACTAGAATGCTGCGGTTACTACAATTAATATTAGGCTACAAAACTAGTCCCAATAAAAAAAATGAATATCATGTACACTAAAAAACAAAAACCTTTTTTTTTTTCTTTTATAAAACGAAATATTCTGAGTAAGCCAGGAGTTCTGAAGACTGCTGGAAAAATGGGCAAATAAAGGCTGTAAGCATCAACATTTCTGATTCTTAGCCACAGCCACCTAAAAAAGAAAATGTGAGGGTTTCTTTTTTACCGATATTTAGTTAATATTACTGTTTTCATTTTTTTGTTTTTATTTTTACAATTTTGATATAATAACTGATCTAAGTGGGTTGCTCTCTGGGGAAAGGCACATTTTACATTTATATTACTGTATGTTTTAAAGTCTCTATTCTCCAGTTAATGATGAATCACTTACTAAATTAGTTGACAGTTTTTGAAATAATTAATTAATATGATTCATTTTTTTCAGCCCCAGATGAAATACATGAAATGGGCTACACAGAGTAACTACAGCCCAGATGTTCAACTTTTATAGTGAAGTTAATATTTTAATGAATGTATTATTTTGCTTGATACAGAGAGAGAATAGTAGGTACAAATATTAGAGTGGGGTTTAACTCTGCACAATTCTATATCTTCAAAAGAAAATACTGTATTTACCTTCTCTCTTAGTCGTTCAAATGAAACCATTTTCAAAGTGGAAAACAGTCCTAATTCCACATTCATCAGAGCCGGTGATACTTCAAACATTGATAAACAGCATCTAATGAGTGTAGAGCTTATAACATTTTTATTAATGGAGCAAAATGTTTTTCTCTTTTAACAATGAATTCCTCTTATCAGTACGGATGCTCACATTGAGCATAAAAAAGGACATGCATATTGCATAGCACCAATGACACCAGGCCAATAGTGTCCCTACCAAAGTTCAAATCAAACCTACGCCCTTGCAATAACCTCAAAAAACAGGAATGCAGAAATTGATGGTTGGACTTTCGCCAACTTTCATACAGTGATGGCATTTTTAGAGGAAGAAGAACTGGAAAAAAAAACTTTGTTAAATAACCTTATGTGGTAGAGTGGAGGCTAAAAATATATCTGAAACTTACTGCCTTTGTAATAAACTTGACTATCATAAGAAGACATATTGATTCAACAGATTAATAGAAATACATTCGGCTATATTAAATATTCTTTTGGATTAGAGTAAATCACTATTATTAGTGCTTATTTTTTTAAACAGTAAACTGCTAAACCATATTCTTATGTAAAATAATGATTTAAAACCTTACAGCTATACGCATGTTCTAAATTCAAATATTTCTTACATCCGACCTTTTCTTTTCCTGTCTAATGTCTTATATGTACTGCATTATCCCCTGTTTGATTCCTACTTAAAGAATGATATGATGTCCAACCCCCAGCAGAATCAACAATATACATAGTTCAAAAAGAAGAAAATATGTGACTAAAAGAATAATGATCGTTATATATACTCTCTGACACTGTGAAAGGGAACAGTGTTCATTGATGTAAAGAACAGTTTTTGTTAGGCTACTTAAAAAAGCAAAAGTAACCTAGTTACATTGCAAAAACGATCTGAAAATAAGTAAAAATGTCTTAAATTAAATGTATTTCCCTTTATTTTAAATAGGTGAATAAGATGATTTGCCAATGGAATGAGTATTTTTACTCTTAAAATATAAGACATGCAATAGATTTTTTCTTATTTCAAATGTAAATTGACATGTTTGTTGGGCAGTGTCTCACTTTCACTCCTCATTTCTAGAAAAATGCACTTATTTAAAAAAAAAAAAAAAACTTATTTAGATACATTTTTTGTAAAGTATATTTACAAACTATTTATTCTCAAAAGTTGCGTCCCAGATGCTGTTGTATTGAGGGTCGGAGAACAGGCAGGAGATCCAAACCAGGCAGACGAATACAGGCAGGATGATCCAGCGGGCGAAGCCAAAGCTGAAGGCGAATATGTGGCAGGTCGTCAGAGATCCGGTGAGGCACCAAAGGAGAATCCAAGACAGAATCGGGTCACCCTTCCAGGTACAGTACACAGTGGGGCAAACAGGCTTGGTGAGGGCAGGCAGACTTAGTGGTAGGGGGATGGTTCCGGTGGGTACACAAGCAGGCAGAGATCAGGCAGGAGTCAGAAGAAAGGTCAGGCAAACAGATAGATAGGAACAGGCAGCCATAGGCTGCGTCTCAATTCGCAGGCTGCGTACTTCCGAGGACGCAGCCTACCTAGCCTCCGGAGGACCCAGACTTGGTAGGCTGCTCCGGAGGATCCTCAGCCTTTGGAGCACTTCCTGGTTGCGACACGACGTCATCACATTTACCCCAAACACAGCGCGAAACAAAATCCGACAGCTCGAGAAATACGGAAAGAAACAACAAAAAAATAGATATGGACATTTTTATTTTTTTATTTACTTGTTATTGGAAGAGGAGAGTCGGCTTTGACGGCTTCGGCGGCAGCAAAACCTGCGACGGATTTTTCTCAGGCTGGCAGAGCGCAGTGGAGAGGTAAGATCTACCTGCTATTATTCTAACCCACAGGGGCCTGCTAAGGATCAGAATATACCAGTTATTAAATAAACGCTTGTCAGCAGATTGATGAATATGTTTAAATATCAAGTTTTATATTTATTTGTAAGTTTGTGATTTATTTGTTTGTAACTTTAGTAATTTGAATTGAATAGTTAAATGTGTACAAACCCTGTAAATAACTGACTTAAATCACTACTTTCACTATCACTAATGTTGTGTTGAGAAGCCAAACTGTTGAGAAATAAATCATCTAAATTGTTATCCCCTTACTGCCTGATTTTATTTGCAATTATATATATATATATATAAGTAAAATTTAATTTCTAATAAATCATGTAATAAAGATAAGGAAAAAAAGATAGATGACTGAATAAAAATAAATATTTTTGTCTTTTTTTTTCTACAGGTCATAACAGCCCCAGAGGATGAAGAGCAGGACGACATGCCAGAGGATGAGGAGTGGGAGAATTTGTTGGAGGCAGACAGTGGTGCTCACTGGAGGGACCAGCTGTCTGCCGAGGTGTCTGCCCTGGAGGAGGGTCTACCTGACCACCGTTGCATTTAGATGGCAAGTAGAATCACATTTTAGCTGTTCTCATTTCAGGGTTATAAACACAGTTTTAGTAAAGTCATTATTTTCTCCGTCTTTTTGAACATTTTTAGTAACATGGCAGCCATCGATTGGATCAGCAGTGGAGAGATGCAACTCCCACCCCCCAGATGATGTCCCACTCACAGTCAGAAGACTCCAAGCTCATCTGTGTGGCATCCCATCCAGTCCAGCAGCACCAGGGACTCCTGCTCAGTGACAATTGTATATATATGTTCTTTAGTAATATTTACTGTATATCTTCTGTAAATAGTTGTAGTAGTTAATTTTAAAATCTAATGTCAATAGTTAAAAATGTTTAATAGTTTATTGTAAATACTTGCTTCTCTAAAAATAAACTGTCACTGAGAAGTTGTTCTAAGTTTGCTTAAATTACAAAGTGATGAAACAGATCATGTAAAAAGGTTAAAAGACTTTAAGAACACACCGACAGCAATAACTTTTATAAACAATTTAATAATTTAATTTAATAACAGCAACACAGAACTTCAACTTGTTAAAAAAAAAACACAAAAAAAATAATAACATCTGTCCACCATCCTCTCCAATAACTGAAATAATCTGTCCATCCTTTCCCGCCTCCCTCTGCCATCTGATATCCTCCCTGATTAAATCCAACAACTCGTCACTCCTTCTTCGCTTCCTCCTTTCACTCCTCTCTCATCCTCATTCTCTTCCTCATCTTCACCCTGATGCTGCTCAGCCTCTGCAGCACCTGGCCCTGGTGTGTCCTCAGGGATGGAGGCAATTAGGACAGGTGGGGCAACAGAGGGCCTCTGTCCTAATACCTCATCCATAAGGACAAACCAGGGCCAGGTGGCAGCAGTAGGCTTTCCACTGACCCGCTGCCCTGGATCTTTGCATTCCTAAAGTAGAGGAAAACAATTTGTATCAACAGATGCTATTTTCTGTAGTGTTTCTTTAAAGCTAGAAAAAAGGAATGTTTCATGATTTGGATGGATTGATGAAATTCTACAAAAAAAGACTTTGGAATGGTAACCTGGACATTACTTTTTTAAGCTTACTCAAAGTGGAAATTAACATATAAATATAATAAATGTAAGATGTAATTTCCCTACACACACATACATTATTTATATATATATATATATATATATATATATATATATATATATATATATATATATATATATATATATATATATATATATATATATATATATATATATATATATATATATATATATATGTGTGTGTGTGTGTGTTTCATTACATTATCCAAACCTGAACATACTTTGTATTTTTTTTTTTAAGTTGTCCCACACAAGAATCACTTCTATCACAAATATGAGATTTACAAAAAGTGGCATCTGGGCATCATTTGTTGTGATCAAAAGATTATATTTGTACGTTGGTGTTTGAACAGGACTTCTTTTAACTTGTGTGACTTTTACATAGAAATGCAACATGTAGATGGAATTCTGCCTCAACTCTTCCCTCCATCCGACTGCAGCAGTATCTTTGGCCCCGATGATAAGGTGGTCATTTTATCCACTCCTCTGTCTGCTCCCTGGAACAAAATGACATGTAAAGCATATTTCTGTTAAGTCAACAGGCAAAATAACTGTTCTGTATAATTATGCCTGTATTGTTCTTCAAGCGAATTATACTTTAAACCTTATTATACTGTACTGTAAATAAACTATACGTTATTGAGTATTAAAACAAAACGTTTGCAATATTAACAGCCCAGTACAGCTGGACTAATGTTGTTTCTTCAGCTGCATTAAGCTTTAACAGTTCTAATCCTTTGTAATAAACTGTTTGAGAATAAATAGATCTGATTAGTGAGGGATACGGCTATCAGTACAGTAAGATGTAGGTTAAAATAAAAAATAGTGACATTTGTATGAAGGCTTTTAATTGTTGATGAACATCACGTATCAACAGGTTAGCTCTTAGCTTTAGCTTTAGCTGCTCCTACACATCCCGGTGGCTCCGTTACCGTCATGTATTTTAATAGATGTTCATTAAAAAAACAAAAAAAACCAAACTACTTACATTTAAAGGTGTTCTCCCCACTACTGTCGGCGCTGCTGCTGCTTTCGGTTGTCCGTAACCTGAAGAAAATCCGACTTTCTTCTTCTTTTTCTTCTTCTTCTTCAACTACAAAAAAAAAAAAAAAGAAGCGCGCAAAGCACCTCGGGAAATCTAGTGGGAGGCGAGGCCACTAAGGACGGTAGCGATGCATCCTCAGAATTCGGGGAAAAGGAGGACGCATTTTGAGGCTGCATTTTAAGCGTCCTCAGAATTTTTGCCAAATGGGACGGCCTCCGCGCAGCGTTGTGACGTCACCAGCCTTAAAATGCGTACTACCAAGTACGCAGCCTGCGAATTGAGACGCAGCCTTAGAGTGGCAAAATAGGTCAGGATCAGGTAGTCAGAACACAAAAACGCTAGAATAATTCTCATCAACCGCTCAAATAATCTGGCACAGATGACTGGTCTTAAGGCTGGTTAAATAGAAACTAATGCAGTTGGATCAGATGAGCGGTAACAAGAGCTGGGCAGAGCTAAGCAGGTGTGTGAAATGAGAAATCAAACCAGGCATTTCAATCAGTGTTTCTCTCTCATCTCCTCAAAAGATGACTGTTTTGATTTTAATTACCAACAGATAGTGATTAACTCCGTGAAGATTCCAAAACTTAACAGCATAAGTTGATATAGAAAAAAACATCCAATATATAAAATATTATCTAAAGTTTATGGCTTACATGTGACCAAGACATTTGATAAATGTTAATGAGTAAAATGATCCAGTTTAAATAGAAACTGAAAATACAGATTACTATCTAATGAACTGCAACTTCCCCTCCCTGGGCTGGCACCTTATCGTGGTGGAAGGGTTTGACTGTCCCAATGACCTTAGGAGCTACGCTGTCTGGGGGCTTTATATCCCCTAGTAGGGTCACCCAAGGCAGATAGGTCCTAGGTGAGGGACCAGACAAAGAGCAGCCTAAAGGCCTCTTATGATGAATAAAATAAATTGACCTAGTGTTCCCTTGCCTGGACGTTGGTAACTGGGACCCCACTCTGGAGCCAGGCCTGGAGGTGGGGCACGCTGGCGAGCGCCTGGTGGCTGGGCTTTTACTCATGGAGCATGACTGGGCACAGCCCGAAGAGGACACATGGGTCCCCCTTCCAATGGGCTCACCACCTGTAGGACGGAGGGGCCAAAGGGCTCGGATACAATGTGTAATGGGTGGCAGTCGCGCATGGGGACCTTGGTGTTCTGATCCTCAGCTTAAAAAGCTGGCTCTTGGGATATGGAATATCACCTCTCTGGTGGGGAAGGTGGCTGAGTTAGTGCGCGAGGCTGAAAGGTTCCGACTAGAGATAGTTTGACTTACCTTGAAGCATGGCTCTGGCTCTGAAACCAGTCTCCTTAAGAGGGGCTGGACATTCTTCCACTCTGGAGTTGCCCCTGGTGAGAGGCGCCGAGCAGGAGTGGGCATACTTGTGGCCCCTCATCTTGGTGCCTGTACTTTGGGGTTTACCCCGGCGAACGAGAAGGTTGCCTCCCTCCACATAAGTGTGGGGGGACTGGTTCTGACTGTTGTTTGTGCTAATGCTTAAATCCGCAGTTAAGATTACCCACCCTTTTTGGAATCTTTAAGGAGGGTACTGGGGAGTGCCCCTCCTGGGGACTCCCTTGTTCTTCTGGGGGACTTCAACTCTCACGTGGGCAATGAAAGGGAGACCTGACGAGGAGTTTAGAGAGGCCATGGAAAAAGACATCCTTATGGCTTCTAAGCGATTCTGGTCCACAATCCAGTGTTTCAGGAGCGGGAAGCAGTGCAGTACCAACACTATGTATAGTGGGGGTGGTGTGCTGCTGACCTCGACTCGGGATGTTGTATGTCATTGGGCGGAGGACTTTGAAGACCTCCTTAATTGCACCAAAATATCTTCCATTGAGGAAGCAGAGCCTGGGGGCTCCGGGTCGGGTTCTCCCATCTCTCATTTCACTGAGGTGGTTAAAAAATTCCTCGGTGGCAAGGCCCCATGGGTGGATGAGATTGGCTTTGAGTACCTTAAGGCTCTGGATGTTGTGGGGCTGTGTCGGTTAACGCGACTCTGCAACATTGCGTGGACATCAGGGGCAGTTCCCCTGGATTGGCAGACTGGGGTGGTGGTCCCTCTATTTAAAAAAGTGGACCGGAGGGTGTGTTCCTACTACAGAGGAATCACACTCTCAAGCCTCCCTGGTAAGGTCTATTCAAGCAATGAAATAAATAGTGCAACCGCTTTTGGCATTTACTTAATCATATTTAAAGCTACAGTGTGTAATTTTCAGCGACATCTAACGTCCAGACTGCAGACTGCAGCAACATGAACATTTCCCCCCACCGCTTCTCCCCCCCAACAATACGGCGAGCGTTACGGGACAAAATGTCTTCCACGACGTCGGAATCACCTACCTTCTCAAGTAATGAGGTTTGTTTACATAGATAATTTTACAGATAGTATTTCATTAGTCTGTGTAGGGTATAGATTTGATAATAATAAATATACCCGTTATTTTTTTCTACATCGTTGTGACGTTTTGGTGAGCTGCTTTGCATGGTGATATAAACAGACGAAGTAATTGTAGTTATTAGTTTAACAGCGAGATTGTGTTCGCTGGAAGAATACCGGTATATATTCCCCGTTTACAGAGTCCAAGTCTTGTTTGTGGCACGGGGGTTACAACGCGAGGAAGAGGGAGAAAAGAGGGCAGAGAGGCCGGGGTGGGCGTGCAGCCAGGGCCAGGCGAGAGAGAGGTGCCAGCGGGGGTTGACTATAGCGGACGAGGAAAGAATTGAAGATCTCCAAAGGAGCCGGAGAGAAGTAACCGAGGTATATATCCGTAGCTCGCTAATATGCAGCTTCATATATCTGTCTCTCTCACACTCACACACGCCACTATCAGCTGTGGTAATTTTATGAAGCTGTGGCCTTACCTGTCCAACAGAAAACTGGCAACTTGAGCGTCACTTTGAAAACCTTTTTCCTCCGTCAGTGCCTTCCATCGTGTAAATGCCGTGCCAATGTTGATCCGTGTTTTTTGCCGTTTCTTGTCACGCTTGCGTTTATTCTCGTCGTGTTTCCGCTTCTTAGATGACGGGGGTTCGGTGTCCGCCGCTTTTCGTTGTGATACAGAGTAGGCATGATCCTCCATTCGTCTGATGTTTGGCCACACAGTGCCAAACAGTTTGCAAAGTCACTCACGCCTGCCGCCTTGTTCACCTTTCTTGTTACTGAAGCGCAGTATACCTGCTTCTTCTTCTTCTTTGGTTTCAGGCAGACTAAACGCTTCTCAGGCATAATACTGCCATCTATTGTTCAGTACCGTCTCAGTTAATCTCTCTCAACTTGCCGTAGTTACTTTCGAGCGTAATGGGCGATCTCGCAATCGCTAGTTTGTTGCTTCTGCGCTGCCGTAGCGCAAAGATGTCAGCCTCCATGGCTGCGAGACCCGCTCCTATGTAATTATAAATAACGAATTCTAAGGCAACGTAAATATTATGGTTAAAAGGCTGAGCTCATAGGTGATGATAAATAACATAGTTATGTATAATATATTACATTTCTGACTTTATATCCCTGTAATTATTACACACTGTAGCTTTAATTACATTAACAGAATTGTTTTATTTCCTACCCGGCCAACATGAAACAATTGTGTTAAAGTAACAATATAATTAAGTAAATGCCAGAAACCGTTGCATTTTTTTTTTTCAGTGAGGTTTCTGGAAAGGAGGGTCGGTTAGTTGAATCTTGGATTCATGAGGAGCAGTGTGGTTTTCGTCCTGGCCATGGAACACTGGATCAGCTCTACACCCTCAGCAGGATCCTGGAGGGTGCATGGGAGTTTGCCCAGCCAGTCTACTTTTTTTTTTTTTTTTTTTGATCTTGAGAAAGCATTCGACCATGTCCCTCGGGGGTCCTGTGTGGGGTACTCCGGGAGTATGGAGTACCAGGCCCTTTAATAAGGGCTGTTAGGTCTCTGTCAGAACCTGGACCCCATTGCCGGCAGTAAGTTGGGTTTGTTTCCAGTGAGGGTTGGACTCTGCCAAGGTTGCCCTTTTTTAACCGATTCTGTTCAAAATCTTTTATGGACAGAATTTCTAGGAGCAGCCAAGGTGTTGAGGGGATCTGTTTTGGTGGCCTTAGGATTGTGTCTCTGTTATTTGCAGATGATGTGGCTCTATTGGCGTCATCAGGGCGTGATCTACAGCTCTCACTCGAGCGGTTCGCAGCCGAGTGTGAAGCTGCAGGGATGAGGATCAGTGCCTCCAAATCCGAGACCATGGTCTTGAGCTGTAAAAGGGTAGATTGCCTTCTCCGGTTTGGGGAGGATGTACTGCCCCTAGTGGAGAAAATTAAGTATCTTGGGGTCTTGTTCATAAATGAGGGGAAGACACTGCATGAAAAGTGAGATTTTCGTCCCCGTAAACCCCGTAAACTCCCGCAGATCTGCCTGATTTTCGTCAGTTTCCGACAATTTGCAACCCGTGCATGTCCGCGTTTGTCGTGCCACAAATTGTCGAAAACGTACCGTGACGTATGTGGAGAGCGATCAGCTGTACTAATGGCCCTAATTAGCATATGAATGCAGCAAACCCGCGCGGCTGGCCAGGTCTGGCTTGAATAACCTTCTCAGTATTGGCTGAAACCACTATTCTCAAACAAATGAAATCGCTCGTGATTGGCAGCAAAACCACACGTGGCCACGCCAGGCTTTAATTTTCTTACTGAGTATTGGACGGAACCACTTCTTTTTAAACAAGTAAAGTCGCTTGTGTTTGGTTGGCATATATATATATTTACATATATATATTTATTCATATATATATATTTATTCATTCATATATATATATTCATATATTTATTCATTCATATATTTATTCATTCATATGCTGTGTATTTATGTTATCCTACACTACTACACAATTATTATGCTACCATCAAGGACATGAATGAATTTATACAGGAAATGAAGATTTGCCAGGAAGCTGTTTATGCAAAGAAAGAGCTTTATTAAAACACACACAACTATATACAACGCGTATCCAAACACATGCGTATCTAAAAATTACAACTCCGTGAACGGTCCGTTTGCTTCCTCGGGGTTGGAGGTAACAGGCAGCATTCCCTCCGAGGCAGGTCCGATGTGCAGACGCCTACTGTACGTGGCCTTGTACTCCGACATCGCTTCTAACCGGGACTGCAGCTTAACACAGAGTTCAGTGAGATCCGGCCTACGAAATGGCGGCGACCGTACAATCCATCCAGAGACACCGCCGACGACGCCATCTTCTTCGTCGGACATGAGGTCGACGGTGGCGGACTTACAGAGTTCCACTTCCTCATCTGCCAGCACACTCTGCCTCGCCTTCAGCAGCTGAAAAAAAAAAACATGAATCAGCGCACTGCGTATGGACACAACACATCTATCAATGCACCTGAAAAATAGTCACCAAATAAAGTCTTACCCTCTTTCTTCTGGCCCGACTCCGAGCAGATAGCCTGGCAGCCTCCGCACGCAGCGTGCTGGCTAGCAGCGTGTATCTGAAGCTCCTGCATACCGTCTCATAATACGTCTTACAGGCAGCTGGAAAACAATTAAATGAGAGTGGTATGAATAAAAAAAAAAAAAAAAAATCAAACGCAAGTCACAGTAACAAGGAAGGAGAAAACATTAAAACAAGTCACTTACACACAATGTCGTCTTTATCAACATCGTGCAAATCCGAGCAAATAGGAGGTCACCACCTCATTGTGAGGCGACTGTAGTCTGTGAAAAAAAAAAAAAAGTACAGCTATGGTCGGTATCCATGTCCTTTTACCGCAGAATGAAAGCATATTCTTTAAACCTTACCCCTGCTCCGGTTCATAGCGCCTGCAATTAGTCTCCGAGTTGTTAAGACGGCATAATGCTTCCTGTGAATCACAAAAAATACACTTTAATAAAGCTTTAGGCTAGGCTGCTTTTAGCTTACCTAGCTAGGCTAGGTTGTCTTTAGCTTGCCTAGCTAAGCTAGGCTGCTTTTAGCATAGCTACCAGTAATCGAACATATATTTACCGCTAGCTTGGCGTTGTGCACCCGTCTTCTCTTCCTCGAGTTCGTATATCCCGCAAAGTTGCTCGACTGCTGCAGAGCCCTGGCAGCAGGGAATTCTCCAGCTGAGTGAGGCGCTCATTCATGTCGGCAGTATGTTGGGCAAGCTGACGAGACAGTCCGCTGATAGCAATCAGCAGTTTCTTCTCGTCAGTCTGCGGGCTGGCCGAAAGTTGTGGACTAAGAGCAGTTGGAGGCGAGTTGAACGCGAGACGTCGTGCAGCCATTGTTCACGTAACAACAAAATACAAACACGGTAACTGGAGATGAAGCTCTTCTGAGTATAGTAACACAAACATGTCTGCTAATATGCTGGTCTCGCGAGAAGTCGTAGTGCACAAAAGCTCACACGTGATTGGACGATGGGGCCGAAGGCTCATCAGGCTCCTCCAATCACATACGACGTCATTGTTATACGGAAGGACTCGCGAGAAGAGCTCGCGTCGCTCCATTCTGGAAGGTGGCGGTAATGCACCTATAAATTGTTTGCAATTGCAATTGTTTGTCTCCATAAGATTGAATTTGAGCAGGTGGACATTAGAGATAATAAATGCAACAACAAGTTTTTGAATCAATATTCTATAAATAATATGTACCCAGGAAGAACAAAAAGCACAGCTCTCTTACAAAATTTTAAGAAATCTATGATAGTCAAAATTAGGACAAATTATTTGAAATTCCCAATTCCTCCTAAATATAAAGAATTACAATTTAAAATAATAAATAACATATATCCTTCAAATGAGTTTTTAAGAGAGAGATTTAAGTTTAATGTTGAGAACTGTGGCTTTTGTACAACTCAATTGGAAACAACTAAACATCTTTTTTATGAATGTAAAGAAGTATTAAACTTATGGGATCAACTTCGAACCTTTCTGTCTTCTAAAACAATAAATTTAGATTTTATTTCCTGGCAAAACATTCAATTCGGTTTATCCATTAAAGAAAAAAAATTTGGAATTTTTAATCAATATTCTAATAATTGTAACAAAGTATTATATCCATAAATGTCGCTATGCAAAATGCTCCCTCTCAATCTCTGCTCTCAAAAATGAACTTTCCCTTTTCAAAAGATGTCTGAGAAAGATGCAGAATTTAAATGCAATTAAATTGTTTGAGTTAATTGAAGAATTTCAGTTGGTAGTCCCCACTGATTAATTTACTTTAACTACTATTATTATTTTATTTATTTTTATTTATTTTATTTTATACTTTGTTCCAGCCTGTGCATTTAATTTTATTTTTCAAAAGCAGGAGTTGTGATATTTCTTCTTGTATTGAAATATTTGTTATTGACTTGTTATTTGAGATTGTTATTGTTTTCTTATATATTCAATAACACAAAAAAAAAAAAAAGTGGAAATCTAAAAAAAAAAATTAACCATTACAGCCAGCTGATTCTGATTAAAACTAATTTTTGAAGTAAATTATTTTGTGTATTTTTTTTTACATAACATTTGCATACACAGTAATCTAGCGTACTTTAATCAAATAAATCAATTCAAGCTAAAATGTAAGTCTATAATTAGGCTATACTGAGCCTGATCTATTTCTACCATCTATTTGGGGTATATTTATTACCACACTTTGGGCCACTTAAAACCAATTTAGCATGATGGCTACTTCCAACAGGATAATGCGCCATGTTATAAAGTGAATCATCTCAGAATCATTTCTTGAAACTTTTCCACTTAAGTAATTGTGAATTGAGCATATTGACAGACAACATTTTATTTTTTATCTTAAATGCAAATTTAAAAAAAAATAATTACTGCTCTAAATGTATTGCTCTGTCAGCTAAAGATCTGTTTTGGTCTCTATACTTTAATTAAATAAATCAATTCAAGCTAAAATGTAAGAGGCTATACCTGATCTCTTTGTATCAGAGATTTTCTTACCCAGGGTTGCAGGGGGGGGGTAAAACCCCCCCTGCAACCCTGGTTTGCATTTGTATAGCTCACAGCATGTTCATTTACATGTTAAAGCCTCCCCTAGAATTCCATGGGGGGGAGGCATGGGGGGAACACTGCCTAAGAAATTCCACGTCAATTTCTGACAATTTACGGGAGTTTTCGTCGAAGCCTGCAAATTGCCGTAAACTGCCGCTAACCTGAAGTTCCACGACAATCTACAGTGCCGTATATTGACGAAATCCCACTTTTCATGCAGTGAGATGGAGTGGGAGATCGATAGGTGGATTGGTGCGGTGTCTGCTGTGAAGCGTGCGCTGTACCGGTCTGTTGTGGTGAAGAGAGAGCTGAGCCAAAAAGCAAAGCTCTTCATTTACCGGTTGATCTACATTCCTACTCTCATCTATGGTCATGACCTTTGAGTCATGACCAAAAGAACGAGATCTCGGATACAAGCAGCTGAAAGGAGTTTTCTCCGTAGTGTGTCTGGGCTATCCCTTAGAGATAGGGTGAGGAGCTCAGTCATCCGGGGAGGACTCAAGAGTAGAGCCGCTGCGCTCCACATCGAGAGGAGACAGTTGAGATGGCTCAGGCAGCTGATTAGGATGCCTCCTGGACGTCTCCCTGGTGAGGTGTTTCAGGCACATCCTACCGGGATGAGGCCCAGGTGGAGACCCAGGACACGCTGGAGGGACTGTGTTTCTCAGCTGGCCTGGGAGCGCCTTGGGATTCCCCCCGAGGAGCTGGCCAAAGTGGCTGGGGAGAGGGATGTCTGGTCCTCCATACTGAAGCTGCCACCCCCGCGACCTGACCCAGGATAAGCGTAAGAAGATAGATGGATGGATGAACTGCAACTTAGGTGTTTGTGTCACAAAGTTTTATTTCAACAACATGGCCACCTTCAAGTGAAACACAAGTTTTCGCCGTGTTTTGCTTTTTTTTTTCTCTCGCTCGCACCAGATTCATCATTTTGCTTGGAAGGCATTTTGAAATCACATCTTCTGCAGTTCTGCAAGGGAGAGCCTGCCTCTCTGTACAAAATGAGGCCCCCATTGGATGAAGCCCTACACACAAGCGTTCTGCATTCAGGTAGGGGCAGCCCGGCAAAGGGAACATGTTTAAGAGAAGAACAAAAAATGTATTGTAATTTAATTTAATTGTATAAAAATGCTTTCCACTGGTCTTATCAGCTAAAGAATTACCACAAATGTTACAGTTTTAAGAGTAGTAATTCATAATAGTAAGACAAAGCAAACTGGATCCCCCACTTATTTCACACTTCACCTAGACCATGTCAGTTAAATAAAAAAAGACACTTTTCCTTATGGCTTGAGGGCTGGTGCCTACAGTATATCCAGTTTTCATTGGATGACAGACTGGGTACACCATGGACAGTCCATATACCTTTCGGTGTATGGGTTTTCTCAAGAGGCAATGGCAAAATGCAAGCGAATGATAGATATAATACCTCAAGTAAGATAATAGGCAAACGGTAAAATGTGTAATGCATTATAGTTCAGAAAATGCTTTGCCTTATTTAGAATTAAAATGTTTCTAGATAGATGAGTATAAACATATTTAGTGTGATGTAATCCATAACAAAGCCTAAGAAATATTCATATAACTAATTTTTTCATAAATACATTTAAACATTCAGTACTTCCTCAGACTTACTTGCCAGCACTGAATTCTGGTGCTGTTGCCAGTAAAAGTTCCCACCACTGATCATGTGCTTTCTTTTTCTCAGAATGACTTCAAAGGCATAGTATGGGTGAAAGTCAAAAAAGGAAGACCTGCCAGTGTGGTCTTTCCAGGACATCAACAGCTTAATCATGGGTTTAAGGATGCTGTTCTTCATTCTCTTCTGTAGGTTTGGGTTTGATATTTTATCTATAATATATTATTTAGTTTTTTTAATAGTACACTGCTCTATTAAATATTTAATTATTAAAATCATGCATGAGACATTATCATCCAACAGATTAAATATGCAAACATTTAAGTCTTGTATCTTCATCCTCTATTTACCGTTTTCTTCCACAGATTATTTCTGTAAGACCAGGGCTGGAGGTCAGTTTGGGTCATTTTTTTCATTGCACTTTTACAAATTTTCAATTATTGGTGATGAAAAGCTGACACTAAATATCTTTGAACTCACTGCTATTTCATAATCAAACCCCACAGTGGATAGACTTCTGATCTATGATTTTTTTTGCTGGCCAGAGGTTGTTTTAACATTGCTTATGGATAATGGGTGGATGAAATTAGTATGGCATTTACCACTCTTTATTTGCTTACTTCAGATCTTGTTCCACCTATACTGACAGTGAACCCACTGGTGATCACAGAGTCAGACTCTGTCTCTTTAAACTGTCAGCCTCCATCTTCTGTTCCTGTGACTGAGTGTTATTTCTACATTGGGAGAGGAAAGTTTCCACAAAGATTTTCTTGTCTAAAGGCACTAAGAGGAGTTGAGCTATTGTCTTTGACAAATCAAAGTTCACCATCTAACCTTTAAGTAACATGTTTTTACCTAAAGTCACATCAGTCTCCAAGTAGTAACATGCTCACCATCAAAATACAACGTGAGTAAATAAACCTTTGCAGGACTGAAACAGATTACTTTGAAAATAAACAGTTTGATTTGCTTTCTGTACATTTTCAGTTCCTCCACCTACACTGACAGTTAACCCACTAGTGATCACAGAGACAGACTCGGTGACTTTAAACTGTCAACTTCCATCTTATATTTCTGTGACTGAGTGTTATTTCTACATTGGCAGAGGAAAGTTACCCAATAGATTTCCTTGTCAGAAGAAACTACAAGGAGCTGAACTCTTGTCTTTAACACATCAAAGTTCACTTTCTAATCTTGATGTAATATGTTTTTACCTAAAATCACGTAAATCTCCAAGCAGTAACCTGCTCACCATCAAAATACAGAGTGAGTAAATACACCTTTGCAAGGGTAATACTGATTAATGTGATACTAAACCCGTATATTTTTAATACTTTTTTCAGTTCCTTCACCTGAGCTGACCGTGAATCCACAGCAGATCACAGAGGAGGACTCAGTCACACTGAACTGTGGGACTCCATCATTTGTTTCTGTGGATAAATGTTTTTTAAACTTCATAACATCAAAGATAACTAGAATCATCTACTGTGAGCAGATAATGTCAGGACGTGAGCTCCTGATGATGACATATCAAACTTCTCCTGCTGAGGTTGAACTAACATGTTATTACACTGTGAAGAAGACAGATGGAGGACAGCATCAGTCTCCAGACAGTAACATACAAGCAGTCATCATCCACAGTAGGTTATTAACACTAACTCATTCTTCCTTCATTTATTGGTATTTATAAAATGACAGTCAGTCTGTTCAATGTATTTTTTAAACATTATTTTCTCTTTATAGACTTTCATTTGCTGATATCTGACATGTAAATTTATATCATATTATAAGATGTCTTTACTTGTTACATACTCTATGTTATGGAGGTCTAAATATTTCTTTTTTTGTTGAAGATGTAGAGGAAAGTTCAACAAAAACTCAGAGAATTCCAGCTCTCAGTGTGATGACTGGTAATATCTGCTTTGCAGCATTAGTTTTGAGAAATCTTGAATATATATGTTGATATTTATTATACTATTAAATTGATACATCAGATCAAACATTTTGCACAACATTCATGAAAACACACTACTTATTACTATTTATTTTCTCCTTCCTCAGTATCAGAGACACCTACATTAGGTGGAAAAACAGGTCAGTCTAAAACCTTGGAAAAATCTTCAGCTTTATTCTCTGAACTTGATATGCATGTGATATACATTTACAAAAACTATATTTGTTTTCTTAGAGTCAAGTAGAAATACAGCAGTTAACACCATGGATTTGGTTTCTACTCCAATGGGTAATTATATTAATTCCTTTTATATATTTTTTACATGTCCAAAACCTTCCCCTTATTTTCTTTTTTATATTGCTGAGATCCAAGACTTAGAATAGAAAAAAACAACCCTGTTTTGTCCCACTATGGGGAAATTTTTGACTTCATCAAAAGTTTAATTATTGAATAACCTAATTTGCAGCCACCTTTTTGCTTAAGGCTTTCATCAGGGTTTTCCGGTACTGAAATTATGGATGAAAATATATTTTATCTCTTGACTAATACAGATTTTACATAAAAAAAATGACATCTTGTTTTTCGGGTACCTCATGCAGTCCCAAAACAAGTAGACAAATGCTTAACATGAGAAATAAAAATGTATATTAAAAAATGAAAGATAACATTTTGAATTTATAAGAACAGCATACCTTCTTCTTAGATTTTTTTATAATAACTATTTTTTAGCACAGACTTTAAAGAAAATACATTACAGTAGAAGATCAGAGAGCCATTTTCATGTCATATTGTTTTTTGCATGCATAGTTAAATAATGAATTTTTTTTGGACAATTATATTTCATGAAACAATATAGGAATATTACAAAATATAATAAAAAAGAATATTGAAACTGACCAATTTTAAGTTAATGTTGT
Organism: Cyprinodon tularosa; assembly: GCF_016077235.1. Lineage (NCBI taxonomy): Eukaryota > Metazoa > Chordata > Actinopteri > Cyprinodontiformes > Cyprinodontidae > Cyprinodon > Cyprinodon tularosa. The sequence continues at coordinate 1,092,681 of NW_024038375.1, read as the reverse complement.
ATTGTTATTCTACACTGTCCAATCTTTTGATGGACCTCAATTACAATCACAAGCAAGTTTAAGTATTCTATAAACATTTTCGGCAACGTTTAGGGATGTTTGTCATACACTATTTAGATGTAAAAACATCTTGGTTGTGTCTTGAAATTTAAATGATTGAGACTTGATCCTACAACAATTACAGACAATGAATAGGAGTATAATTTATTTGCTAGAAAACGGTAGGTGAATGGGGTGATCATAGAGATTATTAGAGTGATTAGGTGTAATCACTTTGGAAAGAGGTAAGAAGTTAATATAGTTAATTTGAAGGAAATCAAGTATTACTGAAATGCTGCTCTTGCAGATGTTGAATAAATAGATTAAACAAGTAAGGGAGTCTGAACTTCCAGTGTTTTTGCTCATAGTATCTGCTTTCTAACACTGCCTCACTCTTATTGCACATGTATGATTGTATTCATTATGTAACGTGCTTTTATCCATCAGGTCAAACATTTGACAAAACCACCATGGAGACAGACAGTTCATTTTTTCCTTCCACAACATCAATGAAACCTGCATTAGATGGCACAACAGGTCAGTCTAAACCTTGAAAAATATCTCCAACTTCATTATCTGAACTTCAAATGCTGGGAATATTTAATTGTCTCATAACTAAGTAGAAGTGCAGTGGTTTACAGCCCTGATTGTGTGTGTACTATAACAGGTAATGTTAACAAGCATTTTGAGGCCACCTTATTCCAGTAAGGTGAACATTAGAGCCACACTTCATATACTGAGAAACAATTTTGTTACCAGACTGCTTTTGTTTTGTTGCTTCATACTAAATTATGACTCAATTTAATCTTTTATCTCTTGACCTTTACAGATTTTACAAAAAAATTGACATCTGGGTTTTCTGTGACTTCATCCAACCCCAAAACAAGTAAGCAAATCCTTATCAGTAAGGGCCTAAATGTTCATAAAAAATGTAATAGTTTATTTCAAAATTATCTTTAGTTGACATATATAGCATTATGTTTCAGGTCAACATACAGCCCTTGACAGTTATCAATGCTGTATGTGAGTTTCCCCTTTTATATCCAAAGAGGATGGTTTACACCAGATGTTAAAGAGATAAAGAGGCATATTTCTTTCTAATAATTGTCTGGAATTAAATCAGACTATACTTTTCCAATTTTAGGCAAAATAAGTTTACCAAAATAATTTCTATTCACTTAATACAAGAATAGGGGATGCAGAAAAATTTAAAAGGTTTACTTAAATTGCATTAGCACTGATACTTGTCATCTTACACTTATGCGGGATAGGGTCACGGGCGATGCAACCTAAACAGAGATTTCTGGTCTTCCTTCTCCCTATACACCTCCTACAGCTTTGCTGGGAAAGTCTTAGGAACAGCCAGTGTCCAAGGTTAGTTGAGAGACATAGCTACCAGCATCTCCAGGACCTTGCCATAAGCGTTCTGCCAGTGGGATTTGCCTGGAACACCTTGTGAGGCTTGGTCTAGAGGGTATTTGAAAAGATGTCAGAGCCATCTCAGTTAACCCCTCTTGATGTGGAGGAGAAGTGGCTATATTTCGAGCCTCTCTTGGATGATTGAGCTCTAAGAGAGTTAACAGCCACCTTGTCGAGAAAGCTAATTTCCAGCGCTAATATTCATCATCATCCAGCTTTCAAGACATGTTCAGGCAGAAAACCAGACTGCTGCTGCTCCTGAAGACAAGTTTCAATAATTAGCTGGACTCTCCTCTCCAGCAACATGGCATATGCCTTCCAGGGTTCCTTGGAAGGCAGAGAAGTGTGATTCCCCTGTATTTGGAGCACAATCTCAACCAGTCCAGGGGCACAGAACTATAGGGGAGCGGTACAAAGTGGACTGGAATATAGTGAGAGCAGGGGTGACATGATCTACACTTAAGCTGGCTCAAAGGATGTGACAATTGCTTTGCATAAACTTATAAAGTTTACTATAATTTTCGTCCATTCCTCCTTATGGAACTGTTGTAGCTGAGTTTTTTGGGATGGACTACTCAAAATGTTCCTTTCAGCTATGCTGTCAAAATTTGTATTGGACAGAAATTATAGTTTGTAATTACCATCTACCGTATTTACAATTTTGTAACATGGACAGCAGCCTTTGGGTCGTCATTGAGTTGAAAACCAATTTATCTCAAGACATCAACCTCCTTTTCGACTACTACGTCTAGACAAGTCGGTCCAATAATTCCATATTAAGTACCCCTTATTGCCTACCCCTTATTTACAGCATGTATGTTTATCTCAGGGCTCCAATCTTCCTTATTTATCCCCCAAATTGTATGATGGATATTCAAAAAGTCTATAGCTGTAATGACCTCAGTAACTAGGACCCAATATTCAAACAGTCAGACCAGGACAATTTTGAACAGGATTTATTCTTAAACAAAAAGATTACAGCGAGCGGCTGGGCGTCAGCTGGGTGGATACTCTGCAGATATAGGAAACACAGGGTAGAGAAAGGAATGTCGGGCTGATCACAACTTGGAGCACAAGTCACTGACCTGAATCAAAGTACAGTCCATCGTTCGCAGCCATGGCTGCTACCAGAACCCTGAGTGAAGATGAGGTGATGCCAGCTGACGCTGAGGGAGCAACAGTGTCTATGAGGAGAATCTAAGCCAAGGTCAGAAAAACAGTCCTGGATCGGTAACTAGCATAATCCAGGAAAAATAGTAAAAAAACAAACACAGACATAGCGGACAAGGGAAAGGCAAAAACCTGAATATCCAAAGCAGAAAACAGGTCAGGATCGGAAAAACAGACACGACTTACTTGATCACTAAATTTACTTTCACATCAGGTCGAATAATCTGGCACTGGTGGAAAGCAGGCAAACCACCTAAATAGCTGCTGAACAAGGTGGAAAAAGTTGGCGTGAATCAGCCAACGGGCCAATGGGACAGGTGAGCAGGAGCAAATGAAAAACCCCTGTGGAAAGCCCTGGTAAAGTCGTTGTCCGGGATAAAACGGACAGAGGACAGAAAGGTGGGCGGAGGGAACCCTGGACTCCTTCTGCTGTATGGTGAACACCGCTGGCTGAAAACCAAACACTATATAGCTATGGAGAGAGTCCAGTGGTGCTAGAGGGAGTTGATTTAATGACATCCTCAACCCAGGTAAGTTGGCTGGCCCACTTGGAGGAATGAGCCTTACAGATGATGCAGATCTTAGTCTAGATCTCCTGGTTTGCCCTCTCTGACTGACCATATGTTTGAGGGTGAAAACCTGATGAGAGACTGACAGCAGAGATGGGGACTCGAGTTTGTGACTCGTACTCGAGTCGCACTTAAGTCGCATATTTAATGACTTCAGACTCGACTTAGACTTGCATTTAAAGGACTTCAGACTCGACTGAGACTCGTGATTTCCAACTTGTGAACAATATTTTATTCCAGTGTAAAAACATTCAAGTGTTTTTTGTTTTACTAACTTGACTGATCGCCGCTCGCCTTACCCGCACACAGAAGAGGTAAAAAAAAAAAAAAAAAACCTCAAATACCCAAACCGTGAAGCACTCAAGTTCAAGTGTTTTATTTATACAAAAAGCCACAGCAAAAGTGGCATAATAAAACAGTCCTTTTCTTCTCCTAATAAAACCTAAAATTCAAGAGTTTTCCTTAAAAATCAGAGGCTGGAAGTTGGGCTCCACTTGTTATGCTGCTTCTGGTGCGAGTGATCGGCCTGGAGCACCCACTGGCTGATCCACAGACTTTGCGGCACTCCAGCACTGTTCCACTCCCTGGCGTGTCAAACCCCTTTCCAGACCGATCCAGCTAAAAAGAGAAGCAAGGAGAACGCCAGCATCCACGCGCCAAAACCCCGTCGGAAGATATATTCCTGTTTATGCTTTAAGCGAGGGGGAGCGCTACTTACAGGCGAGGTTCCTCCTCTGCCCTAATACTCCTTACTGGGCCATCAGTGCGCACGGATCCCGCCTGCATCTCCCCCAGCAGCGCGTCCGTCTCTGTCACCTGCAGATTCCGTTCTCCTTTCCTTCAGACTCCTTTTATGTCGGCTTTAATCAGCCCTTGCTCACACCTGAGCGCAGCATTACGCAGCGCAATTAATGCACTCCGCCTCCCCAGACAAATACTTCAGTCCAGTGCGCATGGATTGTCACAAGGGAAAAACAAACCAAAACAACCCAACATGCAGGAAAAATTCAAAAGTCTAAAATAAAGGAAAACAGTCATATAAAAATAAAAACATGCAAAGCTCAAGAAGAAAATACAAAGAAAAACAAATCATATCTTCCTCTCCAAACATGCAAAGCATAAAACTAACATTTAAATGAAAGAAAACCATAAATCATATTTTTCCCTGTGCAACACACTGACGTCACTGACGCAACAGTACGTGGACGGCAGGATTGTGATTGTTTTTTTTTCCACAGTCCTCATTTTCAATAAAAGAGCAGACATTTACTGCTAAAACTAGAAAAAGTTGTAACCACAAATGTCAGGTAAATACTGTAATAAAATGCATAATTTATCTGGAAAAAAATTTTGCGTGTGCTTTTTTTAATTGTATTTTTCATTTAGCAGTTCAAGATAATGATAATTCCATAGATATAATAGCGACCTTTAAGCTATACCGTCTCAGTGACGGAGATGAAAACACAAGGAGAAACAAGCAAGCACGAAAATTATTGCACTTTTTTTAATGAATCAAGTGATTAGAATTTTTTGTGCGATTAATTGATTATTGCGACAGGCCTTCTCAAGACTTGAGACTTGACTTGGACTTGAGCTCTCAAGACTTGAGACTTGACTTGGACTTGAGCTCTCAAGACTTGAGACTTGACTTGGACTTGCAAAAAATGACTTGTGAACATGTCTGACTGACAGAGACTCCTAACAATGAACAGAACTCCCTCCACAACTGGGAAACAAACTGGGGACGCCTGTAAGAGACAATGTCAGTTGCGAGACAAAGGAGGCGAAAAACCTCGCCCATTTCCTTAACTGAGGGCAGTTTGGGCAGAGGAACCAAATGCCCCATTTTGGAGAACCTGTCAATGACTATGAGGATGACAGTGTTACCATCAGAGCAAGGTAACCCGGTAACAAAATGTTTGATAATGTGGGACCAAGGCCAGGATAGGATGGGCAAAGGCAGAAGACCAGGAATGGAGTACTGGAACCCTCCAGCCAGTGTCTCCACTCCTCCAAAGCCAACTTAGCTGCCAGTAATTCTCTGTCCCTGACATCATAATTCTGGCAAGCAGGTGACAGTTTTTTTGAGAAGCACAAGGGGGAATCCTCCAGTCCTTGGCTTCCTGTCTCAGAACCGCCGACCCCGGAACTAGAAGCGTCAAGCTGCAGCTCTGTGTGTTTCTCTCTCGTTTTGAATTGCAGGAACGATAGCGTTGCTTGTTCCAGCAACCGCAGACTTCTCCGGAGGGATTTTGTTGCTACTTAGTGTAGCCTTCAGCTGGGAAGTGCTTTAGCATCTAGCTTTTAGCAGCTATATGCTGCTGGCAACAGGAAGTTAAACAGAAAGTGGCCCCTTTTAAAAGCTCAGCCAGAGGGGTGTGCCCTCAGGTGGAGTAGTCCGGGTAACGTAGTTGACATAGTCGACATTTGTTCACAACATTATACATATATATTCATACAGCGATCTGTCCAAGGTGTATCTCAACTTTTGCTCAGGCTGCTGCAGATATGCACCTGCCCCAGCACAACCCTATCAGTTGAGCTGGGGAAGATGGCTAGATGGATGGTTGACTCTCTACTATTTTTAGTTTATTATTAAATTCACAATCAGGCAATATTACACGATTTCCTTACCTTGAACATTTTTTTACCTACTAAACTGTTAATGATCTCATGATATTTATTGTAATTTCTACAGATTCCATGGAGAAGTCTACCTCCTGGTTTTCTGATATTTCATCAAAGTTGCAAAAAAGTGAGTACAAAAAAGAGTGTATGTTCCTAGACAGCGTTGATGTTTTCTAACCCTAAATAAAAGGGTTTGAAAACCATCCAAAAGTTTCTAATCCTTGCCTAGTAAGGGAAAATTAAAATAACATTCAAAAGAAATCATGAAATTCAAAATGTCTCTATATATCTTTATTTAATATCCAAGCAAAGACAGACAAAATTAAAGAGAGAAGTATTTATTTATTTATTTATTTATTTATTTGGCTTAAAGAATTAGTGAAAACTGTTTTAAGCAGAGATTAGGCTCTTTGCCGGTAAATACAATAGATTAACATTCATTGTGTGTTTGGCAATTTAAATCCTGTATGTGCTTTATGTGCATGCAGACCAACAATAAATGTGGTTGCAAGATTAGTAACTATAGACCATACCATACACTCTCTGTGGAGTTCATAAACAAATAGACAGAACACATACACTCACCGGCCACTTTATTAGGTACCCCATGCTAGTAACGGGTTGGAACGCCTTTTGCCTTCAGAACTGCCTCAATTCTCCAAAGGTGCTGGAAGCATTCCTCAGGGAGTTTGGTCCATATTGACATGATGGCATCACACAGTTGCCGCAGATTTGTCGGCTGCACATCCATGATGCGAATCTCCCGTTCCACCACATCCCAAAGATGCTCTATTGGATTGAGATCTGGTGACTGTGGAGGCCATTTGAGTACAGTGAACTCATTGTCATGTTCAAGAAACCAGTCTGAGATGATTCCAGCTTTATGACATGGCGCATTATCCTGCTGAAAGTAGCCATCAGAAGTTGGGTACATTGTGGTCATAAAGGGATGGACATGGTCAGCAACAATACTCAGGTAGGCTGTGGCGTTGCAACGATTCTCAATTGGTACCAAGGGGCCCAAAGAGTGCCAAGAAAATATTCCCCACACCATGACACCATCACCACCAGCCTGAACCGTTGATACAAGGCAGGATGGATCCATGCTTTCATGTTGTAGACGCCAAATTCTGACCCTACCATCAAAATCTCGCAGCAGAAATCGAGACTCATCAGACCAGGCAACGTTTTTCCAATCTTCTATTGTCCAATTTCGATGAGCTTGTGCAAATTGTAGCCTCAGTTTCCTGTTCTTAGCTGAAAGGAGTGGCACCCGGTGTGGTCTTCTGCTGCTGTAGCCCATCAGCCTCAAAGTTCGACGTACTGTGCATTTAGAGATGCTCTTCTGCCCACCTTGGTTGTAACGGGTGGTTATTTGAGTCACTGTTGCCCTTCTATCGGCTCGAACCAGTCTGGCCATTCTCCTCTGACCTCTGGCATCAACAAGGCATTTCCGTCCACAGAACTGCCGCTCACTGGATGTTTTTTCTTTTTCGGACCATTCTCTGTAAACCCTAGAGATGGTTGTGCGTGAAAATCCCAGTAGATCAGTAGTTTCTGAAATACTCAGACCAGCCCTTCTGGCACCAACAATCATGCCACGTTCAAAGTCACTCAAATCACCTTTCTTCCCAATACTGATGCTCGGTTTGAACTGCAGGAGATTGTCTTGACCATGTCTACATTTCTAAATGCACTGAGTTGCTGCCATGTGATTGGCTGCTTAGAAATTAAGTATTAACGAGCAGTTGGACAGGTGTACCTAATAAAGTGGCCAGTGAGTGTCTATCAGGGCTGCTAACTTTTTTTTTACCAAACCTTAGAGTTAGATTTTGAAAGAATTTGGACATGCAACCCTTGTCAGGGTTAGATGAGGATAGGTGCAGCTATAGGTTGTAGGTTTTCAGAGGATTTAACAGAAACAAAGTCTACTCTATGCAGTTCAAGTAATATAATCAATGAGGAACTAATAAGTTATCATTGGATTACTGGCAAAAATACAGGAACCACTGAAATTGAATCCAGTACAAAATACACTGTGTATGAATACTTGGTTATAGGCTAAGGATTAAAAATCTTAAGTTTTTATCTTATTAGTTGTTTGTTTTTACAATTGACAAAACAGCTAAATAATTCAGACCTTCTAGGAGGCTGTAGATTCAATATAAACTTACCAAAACACAAGATAGCACTTCTCTGGATGTTTAATTTTGGTAGATGTGATGTACATTTTTAGTTTTAAACATATTCGATGGACCAAAATAAAGATAAATGAATAAGATAAGTAATAATAAAAGAAGAACATCCCTGTGGTTTCTCCTCTATGAATCCATGATAAATTAGCTGTTCTGCACATCCTCTCTGAATGTGGTAGGGCTTTTCTTGGGTGGCTGATCTTTTGAAAAATAAATGGTTCTTTTTCTTTTTGTGGACCTCCTATGGGTTTGTGAGAAATACCTGAAAGCTTTAAGAATTTAGTTTAGTTCGTGTTGGTTTAATTAGTCCTAAAATCCAACGAGAGATTATTAAACTAAACTGACCAATAATGATTTAACTTGTGAGCAAAACATAGACTAAAACTGGGACTATATCAGGTGGCTAAATTAGAGCAACCCAGTAGTAAAACTCACTAAAAAAAGTACTAGGTGTATACAGAAAAGAAACCTTTTGATCTGATCCTACACCCATGCTCCACAATGATAATTTAAGCTAAATGCTGTATATTTTATTCATATTTACTCAAGTACTAGATTGCTTAAAGTCTTCATTAATTCACAAAGTTAATTAACCTAGTCCAGATAAAATAAGATCAAATTAAAATTACATACCTCGTAATAACGACTCAGAAATCACGGTATTTTTTCAATATCTGGTGCAAGTCCTTCACCTCAGCTGCTGTCAGCACAGTGAATAGGTATGAGCAAAAATACTGACTCGATATTAACCTGGCATGTCCTCCCGTGTTAGCAATAAGGTTATGTTGAAAATGCTGAGTGGATTTTTGTCAACATGGTATTTTTATATATAAATAAGTGGAAAGGAGTTGAGTTTAATGTCTGTCATTTTGGACATTAAACTCAAACAAATTGGGGATATGGAGTGTGAGCGTGTGAAGACACTGAGATGCGTGAGTTTTAAACCCAATGGGTGAGAGGTGTCAGCCCTGTTATTATCCTATAACACTCAAACAGGCCCGTGGCAACAAGGCAAGCAAAGCAAGCAGTATCCCAGGGCCCCGAACTGCCTGAGGACCCCAGACCATGGCTGACCTTGTTATAAACTACATCTAATAACAAAGAGTGTGAGTGCCAATGTTCCCTCAAAGCTGTGCGCTTGCTCAATTGCGAGCATCCTGTGGTGATTGTGAAAGAAGATTTAGTTTAATGAAGCATATCAAAACAGCATTCAGAAAATGGCATATTTGGACATCCATTCGAAAAGGGAGAAAGATGTGAAAACAGATAAAAATTTAAGAAAATGTATTCTAGTGATTTTTATAAGATTACTTATTTATGAATCTTAATCATGAAATGATTATACAATTATAGTATTTATATTAGTAGAAAGGTTAAAAACAGTGTACTTAAAGAGTTGCATGAATTTATACTGTATCGGAAGGTTCAAGACACATTTCGGTGTCCAACATGTCAATCTTTTAAGGTGAGAAAAAAATTTGGTCTGAAAAGCGCAACATCTCCTTTTTTTTAAGAACATGATCTTTGCTCTGGCAAGAGTAGGATACTTACATACTACACATCTCATGAACAGCAAGTTTTATTGTTTATTTCATTTAGGCAACCAAAATCACTTAAATCAAAGTTAACTAATTGATGTTGCTGCTGTAATCCCTTATTTGTTTAATAAGCCATGTAAAAAAGAGCTCAAATGTCATATATGTTGTGTGTGTATGCTCAGGTACATAAAAACTTAGAGGGAAGATTGGTAGGCAGACATTTAAATTCAGTGATTGTCAAAGCAGAAAAGTACAATGACTATTATTAGAATACGCCCAGAGGGGTATAACCTTTCAAGCGAATTTTGCTTGGGGCCCCCAAACTTCTTGAAATGGCTCTACACTCAAACCTGCACTCAAACATTGTTATTAATGCTACTATGCTAATGCTGCCCTTGTTTGTTTTCTTCATGCAGTGTTGATGATCTTGAGGTTCAAAGAAGCTGCAGTTATCACTTTAGTCCTATTTGGATTAACACTCCGTTTTTGTACAAGAAGAATTGGTAAGAAAAAAAATATAACACAAAGTTTGAGCAGTTGTTTAATTTTTAACAGTAAGGTAAATTTACATAGTTAGTATTTTTTAAAATGAGTAAGTCGAATTTGCTGAATTTCCCAAATAAGGTTTCAATTTGTTTTTAATATCCTAATTGTTTGTGTTTTTTTTTTATTTTAGAGAAATGTTCAAATAGGTAAGATATCTTCTTATTAAGTCATGGGATTTGTTGCCTTCTTCCTATTTTCATTCTTTTTTTTTTTTAGTTTAAGTTTTTACACCACTGTTGGAGGATGTACACAATTTAGGATTTTCAGACTCCCCTTACCAGTAGTGTCCAGTTACTAAGTATAAATACTTTGTTACTGTACTTAAGTAGCTTATTTCAGTATCTTTACACCTTTTTATTTATTTTCCGAGAATCTTTTACATTTGATTCACCACATCTGAACACAACTAGAGATTTTTTTTCAACTTCTCACTTTCTAAACATATTAATTGATTATTTCATGGATGTAATTTGGATCATCTGGTGACAGCAATCTACTATTGTATTTCAAAATTTTTAATTTTTTTTTTTCTGTTTCAGATCAAAAGTTGAAATATCAGGTAAATAAAATAACTTTTTGCTCATTAACATTTTTTTACACCTTTACGAGGCAACAGTAATAATATTGTGCTTTTAATGCCTTCTTATAAAATATCTCTTGTTGGTCTTTTTCCAGGTGAACAAATGCCAATGTCTATTTTAAACAACAGAGAGGTTTGTTAAAATACCTTCTGCTAAAATGATGCATCATGTAGATATTCTCTTTCTATTGAAACTGTCCTTCTTCATTTTATTACATAATTCATAGGCAGGATGTGATTACCCTACAGTGCTGCCAACTACAGCTGCAACACTGGTAAGCTGTTAATATTTGTGAAGGAAGTTTAACATTCAATGTAGCTTGGTCACTAGGGGGAGCACTTGGTGAAAAATTCGAGGAGTCTCATTGTCACCAAGAAAAGTCTTTGTTTGCACTATATGAGAAATTTGAACAATATCAGTTTAAAATACCAACAGGAAACAACAGAATAAAGGTTTTAATAAATGCCTCTTTGCTTTCACAGAGAAACAACTGACTGTCAGCCTCAGCCAAGTGAACTGCAGAAAGACTGAGTGAAGTCATTTAGAAGATCCATATTTACCTATACTGTATAAAAAAATATTTTCTTTGCTATGTTTTACACTCTATAAGGATCTCTTTGCAATTCTAATTTAATGCCTTTTCTGAATGTACTAAGTATTACAAACTGATTTAAACTGATTAAAAAGTTACTCTTCGCTATCTCCAGAAGTTCATTCATCAAAACTATATAAAGGACACATTTTAGAATTGCTATGTTAAACAAGATATACATTTTTATTTTTTTAATAGAGTATACAACAAGATAAAGAGAAGTCCAATGTGATGATTTCTAATATTCCAAAAAATTGTTCCATATGCATTTATTGGTGTATTTTGAGCATTTAAATTCTAGTCCTTCCTTCTTCCACAAAATAACATTGTCAGTCAGTAACTATTGGTGCCCTGGTTGTTTCAAAGGTGAACATATTACTTTTAAACCAAATTAGACAGTAATAATCTGGTTTTTTGTAATTTATTTCCCTTGATTTGCTGGAAGAAAGTCCCTATTTGAAGCTTCAGCCTTTAGACTGAAACATGAAGTTTGATGAAGCTTTAAAATAATCACCTCTGAATCCATTATTCGGTTTACCTCTACAGCTTGTTAAATTTCTTCTTTTTACTCATTTTTATTTTTAAATGAAAGAATATCATACACGTTCAGATCTTGTTTCTATGTTTTACGTTTTACTTGTTTTCATTGTTCCATAAGTCTTTTGAATTTTAGTCAAGTTTATGTAATTTTGTTCATATAAAAGGTTCTTCATTTTCTTGTTGATAAATAACTGGTGTACTTTATTTGTGGGAGGATTGCAGAGGTTGATATGTTGGACCATTGACAGGAATACCTACAGTTTGGTTTACTTAGTAACCAACACTCAGCGTTTGAAGTGCCTTAAGCTGACTTGTGTTGTGAATTGGCGCTGTATAAATAAACTGAATTGAATTGATAGCTTGAGACAATCTTATAGCTATACCAAATAGTAACTGCACTATGTATCATTTATTTAAATGTTTGTTTAACCTTTTTGTATCTGTGATCAAAAACCTAGTGTAGGACACTTTATAGGAATCAGAAAAGAAAAGAAATGAAACAGAATCCTAAGTAAAAATACTCTCAGTAAAGTTACTGACACAAGAAATAAATGGTGGTTCCTGTGGTCTGCAATGTATTTTGTATATGGTGTGTTTATGAGGTACATCAACTTATACTTAGACAAACATTATTGTATTTTTGAATGCACAGAGTGTATACAAAACCATATTTCATCACATACAGCTTTCCCACAGTGAATGAGCAGCAGCCTAGCAGTGAAAATGAACATTCCCATTTATAAAGTGCCGCAGTGATCAAAATGTAAACTGTATAGGAGAGACATGGTGCAAAAGGCATTGATGTGGAAGATTTGGAGCAGTGCAAAAATAAATACCGTAAATTCTCTAATATAGGCCCGGGCCTTTATTTCACTCAAGTGCATCGCGGTCCAGGCCTTTATTGGATAGAGGCCAGTATTAGAGACAGGCCTCTATTGCTATTTGAGCCAAACAGACTACCAGTGGAATGAATAAAAATGAGATTTTGTGTCTATTTGAACCTATAAAACACTAGGTTCATTTATTGAAAAAGTACAGTTACCATGTCTCGCTTGGTTTGAAGTAAAAAAAAAAAAAAAAAAATCCTCCAATTCTGTTTAATTCTCCTCCACAGTTTCCTCCTCCTCTTCATCTCTCCGTTTATTCTCCTCATCACTCGCGCTGCTCCTCATGTTCTGCTGCGTGTCTGTTCTCTTCCTCGCGCAGACGGGCAGCAGTCGGCCTGTCGTCCAGCAGCGCAGGGCTGTGGTTCTTGTATGTTACTACCACAAGTATAATGTTGAGGTATGCCCAGAAAAAACGTTTATAGCCCCGGCCTGTATTAGAGACCGGCCATTATTTACCTCCTCTGACAGCGAGACCGGCCATTATTAGACACCCGGCCGCTATTGGAATACAGGCCAATATTAGAGAATTTACGGGTAATTAGATATGGTGCAAAATGCAGAAAGAAATGACACCTACCACCAGGAAAAAAGAGCAGCATGCACCACACTGATTGACAGTTGGACCTTTCCAGACCAGAACCTCTGGGACCAACTGAGCTAATCCATTCAATCCTCATCATAGTTTAATGCATTCCTGACTCATTATTAATTTTTCACCATAAACTGAATAAAACTTCACTGTTTTGACTGCAGTTAACATCTCTGTATCATGGTTTATTCACATTGTAGCTGCTGCTATTATAAAGGAAATTTGCATTAAGCCTTAAACTTCGAACATCCCTCAGACTTAAGGGTAAGCAAATTACAGTTATAATCATTCAACTGATAATAAATAACTAGTTTTACCCTTTATTTGAATGACCTATTGATTAACTATAACTTCCAGTACTAGTTATTTAATATATTCATAATCTCCTGGTAAACTCTCACAACATTATAATAAGTTGCTGCATTATCATAAGACGATGCTTGCCACTATTACATTTTTGTTTTGGCACTACTTTGTGTAGCGAAAGGCTACATGTATATGAAGCAATAAAGGCAGAGCCTCCTTGCTTCTATGCTGTTCAGCAGAGCAGAGCAGGGCAGTGAGGCTAGTTGTTAAACTGAGAATGATGTATCCTGTCTCCTATTTGTTTCATGAATAAATTGTATATATGTATATTCTTTCCTTTTCCTTTCATTTATTTGTTGTATTCTTTGTTTTGTTTTTAATGTATATATTTTTCAGGACCCCAGGAAGAATAGCTGCAGTATAGCTGTAGCTAATGGGGATCCTTCCAATAAAACTCAAACTCAAGGTAATACTTCTGCAAAGACGTATTCACAAGGTCAGATGATGACGAAGAGTTCAGAGATTCCCATGGAAATAAAAGGAGATGCGCTGCAGAAGAACCATTATCTAGAGCGTTCTGTCCCTGAGTTGCAAAGTCCACATGTTGGTAAAAATGAGGGAGCACAGTCTTGATATTAGCCTGGCTAAAATCTCCACCAATGAGGAAAACGCCGTCTGTGTGTGCAGATTGATAGCCTGGTACAGAATACTCATGGCCTCTTTTGTATTAGTGCTTGGTGGGAGATATACAGCAGTGATGGTTACCACAGTGAACACAGTGTGGTTAAAATCTTTGTGAACAGAGCCAGCACCTATGTCAGAGGATGAAAGAGAGAACATCCAGTTAGTCCCAGTCAGAGAAACAGGACTACGCTGAAAAAAAAGGCCAAGCTTCAACATCTATAAACAAAGGTGTTGATGGAAGCAGCACAGGTGATATTTCTCTCCAAGATGGTGTCACAGCCAAACAGGAATAAACCAGATTAAGATACTATGAGAAAAAACAGAGAGAGCAGAACGTTACAGATTGAACCGATCAAGTATTTCATATAGCAAGGAGGAGGGTCCACTTCTGATCATGTGGATTATTTTAACAACAGCTTCTGAAACTTATATAGGTTATAAGTCAGAATTAACAGAAACATACCAGTGTATTCTATTCAGAGCATCCAAAGCTTCATCATGGCTTTAGAGCTGCTGTTCGTCATTATCTTAAGTAAGTTGAAGTGTCTTATTCTTGATATCGGGTTATTTTAAATTCCTTGTGTTATATAAAGTCTGAGATTCTTTAAAATGTTTTAGAAATTAAAATAATACTTTGTATTTATATAGCTACAAATGTTGCATCTACATTTTCTTTCACATATCTCTTTAACAGATTTGTCTTGTGAGGCCAGAGCTAAAGGTCAGTTTCATTTAATGTCTGTGCGGTAAATATAGTTTTATTTCCAGATAAAATTTGACACATAGATGCCTCTAAACTTTCAGCTCTTCCTCAACCTAAACTAGAGGTGGACCGACTTCTGATCACAAAGACTGACTCGTTCACATTAAAGTGTTCAACCTCACATGTTAATGTTGATCAGTGTGTTTTCTACATTGAAAACAAAAAGATGTCTGCAGCCTCCTCCTGTGTGGAAACAATGACAGGATCTGAACTGTTGAGGACGACGGAGAAAATATTACCAGCTGAGGTCAAAGTTAAATGTTTCTACAGTGTAAAAGATGGAGCTTTAAATGTTACATCATCAGACAGTGAATTAACCATCATCTCCATAAACAGTAATAAAGATTCTTAAAACATGTTTACAGATATAATGAATATTCCTCACTTATATTTTACATTTTTTGCTCTTTATTTGTTCATGTTTTCAGACCTTGTTCCACCTACACTGACAGTGAACCCACTGGTGATCATAGAGACAGACTCGGTCACTTTAGACTGTCAGCCTCCATCTTCTGTTTCTGTTACTGATTGTTATTTCTTCATTGGGGGAGGAAGTCAAGCTCGGAGGTTTAATTGTCAGAAGAGACTAAAAGCAGAAATGATCTTGTCTTTAACACAGCGAAGGTCACCTGCTAACTTTCACGTAACATGTTTTTACCTTGACGGACATCAATCTCCAAACAGTAACATGCTCACCATCATCATACAAAGTGAGTAAATATACCTTTACTGGTCTAATCCTGACTACTGTGGTAATAAAACATTTGATTTATGTTATTTTTACTATATTTTCAGTTCCTCCACCTGAGCTAATTGTGAATCCACAGCTCATCACAGAGACAGACTTAGTCACACTGAACTGTGGGACTCCATCATCTGTTTCTGTGGATAAATGTTTTTTATACTTCATAACATCAAAGATACCTAGAATCATCTCCTGTGAGCAGACAATGTCAGGACGTGAGCTCCTGATGATGACATTTCAAACTTCCCCTGCTGAGGTTGAACTAACATGTTATTACACTGTGAAGAAGACAGATGGAGGACAGCATCATTCTCCAGACAGTAACATACAATCAGTTATGATTAACAGTAGGTTATTAACTCTACCATCATATAAGGTTTACTATCTCTAAAGATACAATATTAGTCTATAAAATAAACGTTATTTCAGCTTTATAAGGTTTTATATTATGACATTCTGACAGATAAATGTTTGTGTCAAATGTTTTTCTTCATCACAAGGAGATCTGAAAGCACTGTCTGTTTTTGCAGAAGTTAAAGAATTAGATTCAACAACAAGTCAGGGAGTCTCAACTTTCAGTCTGACTGCTGGTAGTATAATTTTTCTATCAGTCCTGACACTTGTTGCATATATATGATTTTTATTTAGTGTTTGTTGCTTTCATTCATCAGGTCAAACATCTGACACAAAAATCAAGGAGAGAGACAGGTTATTTACTCCTTCCCCAGCAACAGATGGAACAACAGGTCAGTCTAAACTTTAAAATAAACTTCGACTGAACTTAAAATGCAAGTATATTTTAATTTATCAGAGATACAGCAATCAACAGCCTTGGCTTAAGTTTTGTAATTAAATGGGTAATCTAATCAATCCTTTTTATGCCTTTTAAATTGTTTTTTGGCTCTAGCAAGGTGTAGACTTTTTTTTTTTTTTTAAACAATATTGTTAGCAGACTAATACTTTTTGGTTTTATTTTTTGATACTAAATTGTGACAGAAATAGATTTTTTATCCTTTGATTTTTACAGATTTTACAAAAAAAGACTTCTCGATTACGCTGCAGCATATTTTATTTAGATGTTTCCTAATATTTTGTCAATTATTTTGGTTAATTAATAAACTGACTGTGGCACAAAGCCTCATCCATTTTTTGGCCATATTAAAAATGTTAGTTAATTCGCTATGGAGTCTGATAAGCTAAAACCTAGTCTTCGTACTTGTGACAGTGTAATGACACTCAAAAGGAAAAAAAGAAAAAGCTGGAAAATCCTTGCTCAGGAACTATTGTCAGTCGCTAAAAAATGTGTTTGCTCATAATCCTCCCATATTCAAACTGTCTGTAATGGCTAAATTACCCATATTTATTGAATCGTGCTTCGACGCTGTCTTCAGCAAGACAGCGCGAGTCTGATGGAGGGGGTTTAAATGTGTGCGAACTTTGATTTAGAATTTAATCAGGCTTTTTTTTTTTACCATCTGTGACAAGAAATATCACAGCATTTATCAATTTCCTGTGAAGGGAAATTAAACGTCTAAGAAAAGAATTCATGGCTTTGGTTCCTGTCAGTCAGCATTTGTGTTGCCAATATACCCCTCTCTCCAAAATGTTAGCATCTTTTCGGATGGGTCAGAGTTAGCATAAGCACCTGCACGTAAACAAGACCCTTGAAAATGATTTGCCTCAGATGCGAGTAGAAAAATAACAGTTAACATTCCTGGTTTAGTTTCTACCTCACCAGATAATCTCATTAACCATTTTAATGCCCTAAACATCATTCTTTGGTTCTGGTAAGGTAAAGACTTTAACAAACGTTAATATAATGAGAAACAACCTTGTTAGGGAACCATCACTCTTCTGACAGTGGCCTTCACATATTCTCTGTTGTTATATATCTCTTTACAGATTTTACCAATAAAATGACCTCCAGGTTTTCAGACTTAAAATGTTATTTCTAATAACAAAAAAAAACTGTTATGATTCATAATACCAGAAAAAAAATGTTTTGTTTCGTTTTTAGACAAGTTTTAGAGAAAACTATTCAAAAATATGCATCAGAGGGAATTTTTTTTTTTACTGCACTTGCAGTTGTTCCAGTTTTGGGCAAGTCCCTCCTTACAGGTTTGTTTATTTTTGCTTTTGTGTCACAACTACTGTAAGAAATTACCAGAATATTGAAAACTGAACGTTTTAATAGAATTTAACTTAACCAAATCTTATCCATTTCCACTACAAACTTCTCACTATAGTTAACTGTACTTTAGGCCTTTCCCAGGGTACGTAGCTCACACATCCTATTAGCCTAACTATGTATAAAACAAAGATCAGAGTGTTGTGATGACTAATCCGTGCATTTAATTTTGATCCATTTTGTAAATAATTTGACAGTTTATTTTGGGTCGTCATGCATTGGAAGACCCTTTTGTCATCATTAACTTTTTGTTTACTACTTTATCTTGTGATTTTGCCTCAAAATGTCCACACTGTTTTATTTCCCCATTAAGCCAACTATTTGTAGAGTCCATCATTCATTTTAGCAGAAAACAATATTTTTGTTCCTGATTCCATTCGCAAACTGATATATTTATTCTTATGTTAATTTCTAAGTATATTCTTCTTCTATGCTTAGTGGTTTTCAGCAAGTGTTGGTACAGTACTTGTTTTTATTTATAAAAAACAGTTTAAAAGCTTAAACCAGCAACTTTGGTTCTGGGTTGGACTCCAACAGTTGCCACTAAACACACTGATCTGTCCTCCTTCATAAACACTAATGGTTGACCATCCTCATGCTGTTTCTGTAGGATTTTTTAGATAAATAAATTTGTCACATTTAGGCATATGTATATTGTACCCAAGGATGAAATAGAAATGTTGAGGTAAATAATTTGTAACCCTGTTTAAATCTTATAGATTCACTATAATTTTCATGTGTTTCCAAATCAGAAACATTTGTAATATCAAATATATATTTATTCACGAAATGGATGATAAAGGAATTTTCTGTTGTTGCTGATATTGAAGAAATAGATTCAAGTTTCAAATTTCAGTACTAGTACTGATGGTAGTTTTTTTTTTTCCTTACACCAGTCCTTACCATTATTGCGCATATCTGACTTTATTTATTACATCAGCTTAAACACTTGACATGATCATGGAGGCAGACAATACATTTAGTCCTTCCCCAGCTTCAGTGAAACCTGCAATAGATGGAACAACAGGTCAGTCAAACTTTACATAAAACTTCAACTGAACTTGAAATGCAAGTATATTTTTATTTGTTAGATAGACGTACAGTGGTTAACACCCCTTATTTAGTTTGTACTTTCATTCTACTTCCTCTGGTAAGGTGAATACTTCAGCCACAGTTAATATACTGGGAAACAACTTTGTTAGTAGACTTATACTTAGCAGCACTTAGCTGTTCATTTATTGCCAGCGGGAGGCAGAGCAAAAAAGTGCTTAGACTGTAAGACTATCTCTGTTTAAGTGAAAGCAAACCTGCCATGAACAGTAATTGTGTCCCCAGTTTATATGACTCTTGTTGTCTCTGCATCCAGATGTTATGCTGTTATGCAGTGAGCAGTGTTTTCAGAAACAATTAACTTGTTTAGTGATACAATGTGATAATATGATCAAACTGATTTGTTATTATTCACGTGACTCTAATATTGGTTTATTGAGCAAATACAGTGATTGACTGAGCCCAGCAAATACAACTGGTTTCACAAAAGGTTTTTTTTTTTTTACCTGAATTTTAAATGCTTGTATTTCAGTTAAAATAAAACCCTGTTTTTCATAAATCAAAACTTGTCCTAAAATAGTTCCAAACAGTTGTGTGTCTTTTTCTCTACTTTTTACATAACTGTTTAAAAAATAAAAAGAGGTTAGAAGAACATTATTGGGTATTTTAACCATCATCCACAATTCAGTCTGGTTGCTGAAAATGGTCAGTAGGCGACTCTTCAAAAACACATTTAGCTCCTTAACCCTGAATTTAGATTAGAAGCTCAAATATCAGAGTACTAAAATGATGCAGTTTGCATCAGCATTTTTTTTTTACAGTTTTTTTTTTTTTTTGAGTTACATCATGCAATACATATCATTAATCCTCTTCCGTACAGATCTCTTTTGCTTACACTTTTTGCATGATTTTTTTGAGGTGGATCAACACAATTAATTTGGTTAGGTTTCTACTGTAGCGCTGCCTCCAGCATAGATCACACCCACCCCCAACATTATTCACACTCCTACCTTCTGGCCTGACGGTACAGGTGTGGAATGCTTTTGTGAGTTTGGCTCTCCTCAGGCAATGGCCATATTTACAATTGAAAAAGGGATGCTAATTTGAGCCATCAGAGTCGTCAGTTTGGATTTAGGCTCTTTTGACCCTCTTTCGGGACTTCAGGGGGAGGTCGAAAACCCTGGTAATTCTAGTGTTAAGTGTCTTATTCTTGACATTGGGTTATTTAAAATTCCTTCTGTTGTATAATGTCTTAGAATATTTTTATGTTTTAGAAATTGATATAATAATAGCTATGCATTTATACAAGATACAAATGTTGCATCTACATTTTCTTTCAAACATCTCTTTAACAGATTTGTCTTATGAAGCCAGAGCTAAAGGTCAGTTTCCGGTAAATGTCTGTTTGGTAAATACAGTTTTATTTCTAAATAAAATCTGACACATAAATCCTCTAAACTTTCAGCTCTTCCTCAACCTAAACTAGAGGTGGATCGACTTCTGATCAAAGAGACTGACTCAGTGACATTAAAGTGTACAACTTCACATGTTAATGTTGATCAGTGTGTTTTCTACATTGAAAACAAAAAGATGTCTGCAGCCTCCTCCTGTGTGGAAGCAATGACAGGATCTGAACTGCTGAGGATGATTGAGAAAATATTACCAGCTGAGGTCAAAGTTAAATGTTTCTACAGTGTAAAAGATGGAGCTTTAGATGTTAGATCATCAGACAGTGAATCAACCATCATCTCCATAAACAGTAATAAAGATTCTTAAAACATGTTTACAGATATAATGAATATTCCTCACTTATATTTTACACTTTCTGCTCTTTATTTGTTCATGTTTTCAGACCTTTTTCCACCTACACTGGCAGTGAACCCACTGGTGATCGCAGAGACAGACTCGGTCACTTTAGGCTGTCAGCCTCCATCTTCAGTTTCTGTTACTGATTGTTATTTCTTCATTGGGGGAGGAAGTAAAGCTCGGAGGTTTAATTGTCAGAAAAGACTAAAAGGAGGAGAGATCTTGTCTTTAACAAAGCGAAGGTCACCTGCTAACTTTGATGTAACATGTTTTTACCTTAAGGTACATCAATCTCCACACAGTAACTTGCTCACCATCATGATACAAAGTGAGTAAATATACCTTTGCTGGTCTAATCCTGACTACTGTAGTGATAAAATATTTGATTTTATATTATTTTCATTATATTTTCAGTTCTGATAGATTTAAACAGATCACTTTTGGTTCACTATAATTTTCATGTGTTTCCAAATCAGTTTGTAATATCAGATATATTTATTCATGTAATGGATAATAAAGGCATTTTCTGTTGTTGCTGATATTGAAGAAATAGATTCAAGTCTCAAATTTCATTACTAGTACTGATGGTAGTATCTTTTTTCTTACACCAGTCCTCACCATTATTGCGCATATCTGATTTTATTTACTACATCAGGTCAAACATTTGACATGAGCATGGAGGCAGACAGTACATTTGCTAGTTCCCCAGCATCAGTGAAACCTGCAATAGATGGAACAACAGGTCAGTCAAAACTTTACATAAAACTTCAACTAAACTTGAAATGCAAGTATATTTTTATTTGTGAGATAGACATACAGTGGTTAACACCCCTTATTTAGTTTGTACTTTCATTCTACTTCCTCTGGTAAGCTGAAGACTTCAGCCACAGTTAATATACTGGTGTGGCGGGAGCGGTGTGATAAGATTTGGGTAACTTCAATTTAGAAACACCAGGTAAGAAAAGATTTAATAGATTTTAATGACTCCGCTTAAAATGTTACCATTAAGGCACACAGACCCGCTACAGATGAGGCTTGAGACAATCTCACCATTCAACTCTTTTATTATACAACTTTTAGTTTAATTCAAAAAGACTAAATTAAAACCTCACATTTAAAAATTTTTTCAAGCGTAACTCTGTGAGGAGTGAAATTCAGGGTAGGGTACAAAAAAGAAAAAAAATAAACACAGCAAACAGAACTAGGCAAAGCAAAAGAAAATCATGCACCAAACCAGAAGAGGAACCACCACCCAGAAGTCCACCACCAACACCACGAGCTGACCGTTCCTGTAAAAAAAAAACAACATTCAGAGTACAATTCCCATAATACAGTTCAGTCCACAATTTAACAGCAGTATAGTCCAGAATTAAGGCCCATCCTGGGAGGAACCGATCCGCTGTGGCGGACGTCACTAACGCAGCACCAAAAGAGTAAGTCCGAGCTGATCGCCAATCAGCCACGCTGGACGAGTGTTAGAAGTCACAGCTTTATGCCGGCCGGGGCGGCAGGTATGAAGCCAGCAACAGGACGGCAGATAGGCAGCTGACAGATAACCCAGCTGACAGGCGAACAACGCAGGCGAACAGTCGGCTCAGGACAAACAGCAGCGGCTATCAGAAATAAATATTAGAAACAGAATCTAAAAGCATGCAAAAACTAGCACTGTGCTTACCACTGAGCTCTTTAAGTAGTGCCTCTTACAGGGAGGAAAGCGTGGGAAGCTTGTACTGGCAGTCCGAAGGACGATTGGTCCACAATCAGTATGCCGTTAAGCGCATTGTTTAAGTGCATGCATTCATTTGCAGCTGTTATACAAAAAATGAAAATAAATCAAAAGTAATAAACTTGCTCGAGAGAGAAGAAGCCTGCCTTACCTGGCGTGCAGCACCAACAAACGCAGAGGTCTGAACCGGAAGGAGAACAATGCAATGTCAACCCGGTGAGGGAGGGCCCCTTATATACACAGGCAACCAGCGAGCGCCACAACCAATTAGAATTAGGCACCCGTGTGGTGCGTTCAAAGCCCACCAGGGCATACTGCCACATTCCACCCCCCCAAACTGCATCGACGCCCCGGCGATGATCCAACTTAACACCAAGGTCGAAATACAGCAGACATGGTACTAGATGAAGGCATCTCTCTTACTACGGGTCTTGGAAGATGATGGAGATTATGATGCTGGCCAGCAGTTGATCGTGCTGATCTGCGCACAGTAACCTCGCTGGGACCAGACTCTGCCACCGGTACCACTGCTAATGAGGTAGGTTGATTCAAGGTCGTACCAGGAGGAGCCACAGCAGGTCCTGAAGCCCCAGGGACAGCGCTAGAAACCACAGCTGGTCCAGCATCAGAAACCACAGCGGCAGGTGAGGCAGGTGGTACCTGCTCCTGAGGCCAAGGCCTCAAGAACAAATCACCCTCCAGAGACAGCTCGTCCTCTGAAATGGAGTGATACTCAGAAGATGCACCCTCAACAGGAACTGAATTGGGTGCATTAGCACCAATCAGGACCTTCAGCAAAGAGCGGTGTACCCTCCTTACCCTGGTCTGGTCATGAACTGGTGCCACTGAATACACTACACCACCCTCCCTTGGGACTTGGACAACTACATGCGTCACTGAACTCCACAAATCCTGAAATTTCTGACGACCTTTGCTCCCCAAGTTTCGGATCAACACAAACTGGCCCTCCTTAAGAGGAGCTTCTTTGATGTTTCTATCATGATTAGCCTTTCTGCGTCCAGCAGAAGTCTTCAACTTTTCTCTAGCACCCTCAAATGCTATTTGCAAGCGAGTCTGATGTTCTTTGACCCACTCATGAACAGTTCCCTGAACTGGGTTTTCAACTCTTCCCAACAAAAAGTCAACTGGAAGACGTGGTTCTTGACCAAATATTAAGAAAAATGGTGACTCACCAGTTGATTGATGAGGGGTGGTATTATATGCATAAAGCAACTGGGGTAAACAAACGCTCCAGTCTCGTTTCCGGGACGTGGGCAAGGTTCTCAACAGGTTGTGAAGCGTCCTATTAAAACGTTCACATTGGCCATTACCAGCTGGATGGTAAGGTGTGGTACGAGATTTAACAATCCCATACAGACCACACAGCTGCTGGATCAGAGTGCTTTCAAAGTTGCGGCCCTGGTCTGAATGGATGCGTGCTGGTACTCCAAATTTTGCAAACCATTCAGTGACCAGGACCTGCGCTACAGTGGAGGCGCGCTGATCCCTAGTTGGGACAGCCAACGTATATTTGGAAAACACATCAGTCATCACCAATACATTTTCTATACCAGATGGAGTTGGCTCTAACAAAGTAAAATCGATTGCCAAAATTTCATTTGGTTTTGATGCAAGCAAATGGCCCATAAAGCCACGAGCAGGTGGCTGGTTATCCTTAGCAACCTGACACCGCTTGCAGGTTTTACACCAATCTGCAACCTCCTGTGACATACCTGGCCAATAACAGCGAGACCGTAGCAAAGCCAAGGTTCTTTCCACTCCCTGATGCCCATGTTCCTGATGGACCTGGGTCATGATATCCTTGGTGAGGGACTTTGGCAGGAGAAGTTGGTGCACTTCCCCACCACCATCTGGACGGAACACTCGCCGATACATTAGCCCATCCAACTCAGTCAGGCGATCCCACTGATTTAGCAATGCAAGAGCCGATTGTGAAAGCCCTTGCCGCTCAGTCCGATTTGGCCGCTCTTTTCTCTGCCAAAAGACAAGAACTTCTTGAAGGACCGGGTCAGCCTGCTGGAGGACATAGAGATCACCAGGGGCAAGAGCAGGAAAGACAGTTACCGAGGACTGGATGGTTTGCGTTTGCTCACTCTGCACAGCTAGCTGTAATGGCTGAGGCACAAGAGTACCTGAAACCAAAGAAGTCACTTCCGATGGAGCCGGCCACGGCCTACGAGACAGAGCATCAGCATTTTGATTGGATTTAGCAGGTCGATGCTTTAACTCAAAGTTAAAGGAAGCAAGCTGGGCTGCCCAGCGCTGCTCCACTGCTCCAAGCTTAGCCGAATCCAAGTGGCTCAGAGGATTATTGTCTGTATAAACAATACATCTGTGGCCCAACAGATAATCTCTAAATTTTTCTGTCATTGCCCATTTCAGGCCCAACAGCTCCAGTTTCATCGAGCTGTAATTTGACATATTCCGCTCACTAGGTCTTAACCCGCGGCTAGCAAAAGCGATGGGTCTTATCTTCCCCCCTTGTTCTTGTGACAAGACCGCTCCCAAACCACTATGGCTTGCATCCACCTCTAGGATGAAAGGGAGGGAAAAATCTGCGTAAGCAAGGACTGGAGCAGAGGTGAGCTTGGTTTTAATGGCCTCAAAACTCTGTTGACACTCCTCAGTCCAGGCTCCAACAATACTCCGGGCAGCCTTCTTTTTAGATTCTTTACTCGTTAGCTCCGCTGCTCTACGATGCAAGGGGGCAGCCATCTTAGCAAACCCTTCCACAAACCTACGGTAGTAGCTAGCAAATCCCAAAAAGGAACGCAACTCAGTGGCCGTGGTGGGCACAGGCCAATTTGCTACCACCTCAATTTTAGCGGGGTCAGTGGCTACTCCCTGGTCAGAAATCACATGACCCAGGTAGTGCACCTTCTGCTGGAAAAAACGGCACTTACTAAGCTTAGCTTTAAGGCCCTCCTTCTGAAGCCGTCCTAACACCACGTCCAACCTCTCAAGATGTTGCTGCACAGAAGATGAAAAGACAACAATGTCATCTAAATATAGCAAAAGGGATTGGCATTGCTGGTCACCAAAAATGCGCTGCATCAAGCGCTGGAAAGTGCTCGGAGCATTGCATAGGCCGAAAGGCATGCGATTCCACTCAAAAAGCCCAAAAGGTGTACAAAAAGCGGTTTTATGGCGATCACTTGCTGTGACAGGAACCTGATTATACCCGCTGGCCAAATCCATAGTGGAAAACCACCGGGCCCCTGTCAAAGCATCAAGGGACTCTTCAATGCGAGGGAGTGGAAAAGCGTCCTTTCGTGTCTTGATGTTAAGTTGACGATAATCAACACAAAGCCTAATGCTACCATCCTTTTTGCGAACAATCACAATTGGTGATGCATAGGGGCTGGAACTTTCCCTAATGACATTTGCTGCCAACAGCTGATTTATGTGCTCCTTCACAAGTTCATACTCTGATGGAGGAATCCGACGGTAACGCTGCCGAACGGGAGCGTCATCAAGAAGGGGAATGTCATGGCTGATCAGGTTGGTGCAACCCAAATCCTGATCATTAGTGGCAAACACCGAAGTGTATTTACCCAACAGGGCTCGCACCTGACACTGTTCCTCCTCTGGCAAAGGTGATAAATCAATTGTCTTGATCCCATCTAAGACAGGAGCAGCAACTGTTTGGGAAGACACATTTACAGAAAATGGGACTTCAGTTACACCCGCGGGGAGACTCACCACGCCAACACTATTTAAAGATCCCACAGTGGTATGAGGGTAAAGCAGCACGTCAGTGACGCCCACATTCACCACTGGGATATAAGCAGTTCCCCGAACAACCTGAACTAAAGCAGGAGATGCTAACAAACCAACTGGTAAGCCAGACTCTGATGGTTCGAACAAGACAGTGGTACCTGAGTATTGCTCACAGCAGGTAGTCGGCACAATCTTCATTACACCTCCTGGAATGCGGCAGGCCCTCCTGCCCTGCACCCTAACCTTACTAGGCTCCTTAGGAGTGTGCTGTCCTTCAGCTGCATGACATTTCTGCAAGGCCTTAACCAATGGTTTGGGAAATGATGCAGCAGGGGTAGTATTAAACAGAGCATTGCCATGCTGTCCAAATAGTTCTTGGTAACACTTATTTATGACGTTCATCCCTAACACGCCAGGTACTGAAGCTGAACCACTATCTGGGGGATTTCTCACTACCAGCACTCCACAGTGGGGCATCAACTTGCCGCACAGTTCAATAGAGACTTCCAAATAGCCGATGTAAGGAATAGGGAGACCGTTGGCGGCTTTTAGCTGTAGCCAGTGGCAAGCTCTCAAACGCTCTTCGCCCCAAGGCTCAAAAAATTCAATAAAGAAGCTCTCTGTAATAGTGGACACCATTGAACCAGTGTCAACTAGGCAAGGCACCTTCACTCCACCCATGTTCACTTCAATATGCGGACAAGAAGCAATTAATTTAGGTGCATCTTCTGAACACAACCCAGTCATTGAGCCTATGGATACCCCACCCGAGCTGTGGCTCTGCAACACGGTGGGCGCTAGTTTTCCGGAAGCTGGCTTCCCCCACGCTGCCCTGATGGCTGATTGGAGGGCACAGGTGGTGCCCTGCACTCCCTAGCAATATGTCCGGGTTGTTGGCATCGTCGACATATAACAGGACTGTAACGTTGAGAGCGGCTACGCTCTTGTGCAGTTTGGAGGAGAGTAATGCTTTGTGCAAGCTGATTAAGCTGCTCCTGTTGCTGTTTTAGCAGCTCTTTTATCTCATTAATCTCTCCCCCAGTGGGACTAGCAATTGCTGGTGACCCACCACGCACCGCAAACTGAAAACTGGGCGCTGAAGGCAGAGAGTTACTCCGGCCCCTCAAACTAGCTGGCAAACCCTCTAATTCCCACCTCATTGCCTCACCTCTGACATCAAGCAGTGTTGCTGCCGGTTTCAGACGAACAAACTGTTTTAGCGCACGACGGAGTGCACCATCAAGGACATATTCTATGAACTGGTCACGCAAGAGAACTTCAGCATCTGGCATGTCCCTAGGAGCCTGTGTTTTTACTTTCTCCATGAGGCTCATCAAAGCAAGGGAGAACTCTTGTAATGTTTCCCCTTCCAATTGCTTTCTGGAGAAAAAGGCCTCCTGTAATGCAACATGTGACTCATTACATCCATAAAGCTCCTTGAGGATAGAAATGATTTTAGCTGGATCCCCTCGTTCCTGACTAGAGCGATATTTGATCTCATCCCTAGCCTCTCCTTCTAAATGGTCGTACAAAAAGAAGGCCTGATCTGCTGCTGACAAATTTCGTGCCCGCATACATGCCTGCACCTCCTCAACCCACTCGCTCACACTTATCCCCATCCGTCCCCTAAACATAGGACACTTACGATCGCGTGGGACAAACACTAACCTGTCCATTATTTGGGCAGTGGGGGGTGCAGAAGCTGAAGACGGCCCGGCACTGGAGCTAGATGTGGAAGGTGAGCGCTCTGCACGCAGCTTCTCATTGTCAGCCTTTAATTGAGCAATCAGGGTCTTCAATTCCAGTAGCTCTTCCTCCATTACTACAAATGATCAGCTAAAAAAAAACAAATGAACCGCTGCTGTTTGTCCTTAACACACCAAAAAAAAAAAATTACTGCTTGCACACAACTGTCACAAAAATGCAATAAAACAGAGAAGAGTCTCAGCCTCACAACTGTAAACCGTCCTACCAGCAACGCCAAAATGTGGCGGGAGCGGTGTGATAAGATTTGGGTAACTTCAATTTAGAAACACCAGGTAAGAAAAGATTTAATAGATTTTAATGACTCCGCTTAAAATGTTACCATTAAGGCACACAGACCCGCTACAGATAAGGCTTGAGACAATCTCACCATTCAACTCTTTTATTATACAACTTTTAGTTTAATTCAAAAAGACTAAATTAAAACCTCACATTTAAAAATTTTTTCAAGCGTAACTCTGTGAGGAGTGAAATTCAGGGTAGGGTACAAAAAAGAAAAAAAATAAACACAGCAAACAGAACTAGGCAAAGCAAAAGAAAATCATGCACCAAACCAGAAGAGGAACCACCACCCAGAAGTCCACCACCAACACCACGAGCTGACCGTTCCTGTAAAAAAAAACAACATTCAGAGTACAATTCCCATAATACAGTTCAGTCCACAATTTAACAGCAGTATAGTCCAGAATTAAGGCCCATCCTGGGAGGAACCGATCCGCTGTGGCGGACGTCACTCACGCAGCACCAAAAGAGTAAGTCCGAGCTGATCGCCAATCAGCCACGCTAGACGAGTGTTAGAAGTCACAGCTTTATGCCGGCCGGGGCGGCAGGTATGAAGCCAGCAACAGGACGGCAGATAGGCAGCTGACAGATAACCCAGCTGACAGGCGAACAACGCAGGCGAACAGTCGGCTCAGGACAAACAGCAGCGGCTATCAGAAATAAATATTAGAAACAGAATCTAAAAGCATGCAAAAACTAGCACTGTGCTTACCACTGAGCTCTTTAAGTAGTGCCTCTTACAGGGAGGAAAGCGTGGGAAGCTTGTACTGGCAGTCCGAAGGACGATTGGTCCACAATCAGTATGCCGTTAAGCGCATTGTTTAAGTGCATGCATTCATTTGCAGCTGTTATACAAAAAATGAAAATAAATCAAAAGTAATAAACTTGCTCGAGAGAGAAGAAGCCTGCCTTACCTGGCGTGCAGCACCAACAAACGCAGAGGTCTGAACCGGAAGGAGAGCAATGCAATGTCAACCCGGTGAGGGAGGGCCCCTTATATACACAGGCAACCAGCGAGCGCCACAACCAATTAGAATTAGGCACCCGTGTGGTGCGTTCAAAGCCCACCAGGGCATACTGCCACACTGGGAAACAACTTTGTTAGTAGACTTATACTTAGCAGCACTTATCTGTTCATTCATTGCCAGCGGGAGGCAGAGCAAAAAAGTGCTCAGACTGTAAGACTATCTCTGTTTAAGTGAAAGCAAACCTGCCATGGACGATTATTGTGTCCCCAGTTTAAATGACTCTTGTCTCTGCATCAAGATGTTATGCTGTTATGCAGTCAGCAGTGTTTTAAGAAAAAAATAACTTGTTTAGTGAAACAAGGCGATAATATGATGACACTAATTTGTTATTATTCACTTGACTCTAATATTGGTTTATTGAGCAAATACAGGGCTAGGCTGAGCCCAGCAAATACAACTGAAATCACAAAAGGGGTTATTTTTACCCAGTCTGAATTTTAAACGCTTGTATTTCAGTTAAAATAAAACCCTGTTTTTCATAAATCAAAACTTGTCCTAAAATAGATCCAGACCGTTGTGTGTATTTTACTCTTCTTTTATATAACAGTGTTATAAAAATAAATAGCTTAGAACAACATTATTGGGTATTTTAACCATCATCCACATTTCAGTCTGCTTTTGCTTCTTAACCCTGTATTTAGATAAGAAGCTCAAATATCAGAGTATTTAAATGATGCAGTTTGCATCAGCTGGTTTGGATCAGGGGTCCGTTTCATGAAGCAAGTTTACCGGAAACTCAAAGTTGTCTAAACCTGAGAATTGGGAAACTCTGACTTTTCTGGTTCACATAGAGAGTTTATTCAACTTCTGTTTTTGTCACCGTAGTAAAATTCTCCCTTTAGCTAAGCTGGGCAGTAGGTTGGCAGGTTTTCTTCTGTAAAATCAGATTTTCCTTTGTCTCCACCCTCCTAAGAACCAATCATGCTATTTCCTGATATACGTAGTCAAATTTTTGTTGTAGTTTTGTGCATAAAAAAAAAAAAAAAAAAAAATACAATAATAAAAAAAAAATACAGCCACTAAAGTTTGGACACACCTTCTCATTCAAACAGTTGCCTTCATTTTCATGACTATGAAAATGATAGATTCACACCTAAGGCATCTAAACTATGAATTAAGACGTGTGGAATTAAATACTTGACAGAAAAGTTAAGTATATATAAGACTTTCTTAGCGCTTGAGCAGAGCATGTGCGATGTTATTATTCAATTCATAAGAGCAAAACATGCGGAAATGAAAGCTCAATTAAATATGACAAAAAAATCACCATCATCCAGTCTATTTTCAGTTTCTGCCCAAGTATTTTCTTTTTGTTGTGGATTTTGGTAACAGGGATCGGAGCGGAATGCTGACGGACCCCCAGATTACACATACTCCGTCAGCGCTCCGTCCCGCTCATGTACGTTTTGCTGAGCACTTGTGTGTCATGTTAATCAATGAGAGCTGTTCCACATCCATCGCTACTCCTCTGCATGTCACCGTCCACGTACATCTTCACCGTCCGTCGCCATCAAAATACGAAGCCGAGCTATGTTTTTCTCCACTCCAGTCTGGCCAGATTAAGATCCAAAATTGAAGAGAACGGTGAAAAGATTTGGTTTGTCAAGTTAAAATGTAGTAACAACAGATTGGCAACTACAAATTATAGCAAAATTCTTATATATTCCAAAAAACTAACACTGTTTATTTAAAAGATTGGATGCAAACTACTTTTTCTTCAACATACCAGGAGGCAGATTTCTCATCTCCATCAAAATATTTATTTTATACCGAGGCGCTTAAAAATATAATCAAATCTAGTCAAAAGAAACTTCTTATTGCAGGAATGGATGAAGAGATGCTGAATAGAAATTTTGTTTTCATTTTACCTATAGACCACACATTCTCTATGTAGTTCATATACACATAGACAGAACATATATAGTATAATATAAGATTCAAAGATTACAATATTAGTATTATTAATTCTGCTTAATTGTTGTCCTTGTCTGTTTTCTTCATTCAGTGCTGATGATCCGGAGGATCACAGTGGTTGTAATTATCTCTTTAGTCCTGTTTGGATTCACCCTCCGGTTTTGTACAAGAAGGATGGGTAAGAAAAAAACTATAATACGACATTTAAGCTGTTGTTTTGATTTAAAACGACTTTTTTGTTAGTGTAAGTTAAATTGATATATTACTTTTATTTAAAAAAAAAATAACCACTTTTATTTACTAAATTTCCCCTTAAAAAAGGTTCAAAATGTTTTAACATTTTTAATATTTGTATTTTTTCTTTTAGAGAAATGTTCCGATAGGTAAGACATCTTCTCAGCTTATTGAAGGGATTTGCTGCCTTCATTCTATTTTCATTTTTTTTTTTCAGGTTAGTTTCAGGTTTTACACCACTGTTAGAAAATTAACATAATTTAGGATTGTCAAACTCTCCTTTACTTTAGATACCTGAAGATTTGCTTTTTCTGGCATTCTATTAACAAAAAGGTCTTAAAGTGATACAAATAAATTCTACGGGTGGTGTTGAAATGTAGTATTATTAGTATTTTTTAAACAGTCTTTTAAAATCCTCAATACTGTATTGCGAAAGATAACTTTACTACGAGCGTATCATTTATAATATGCTTTGAGACATTAAATCCTAATAATTAGAGGGCATAGTTTTTACCACTTCTGTATCTAAAATGTGTCTTTTTGAAATCTCCATTCTATCTAACACACGATGGATTTATTTTTTTTATTTTCTTATTTATCTGCTTTAGATCAAAAGCTGAAATATCAGGTAAATGAAATAAATTTCCTTGCTCATCAACAAAAAGTTTTTGTTTTTTTTGACACTTTTACCAGGTAGCAGTAATAATAACATGTTGTTTTAATGCCTCCTTATATAACACTTATTTTTCTGTTATTTTTCCAGTTGAACAAATGCCAATGTCTATTTTAAACAACTGAGAGGTTTGTTAAAATACCTTCTGCTAAAATGATAAAATGATGTATCATGCAAACATGCTTTTCTTTTCATTTACAGGCAAAATATGATGATCCTACAGTGCTTCTAACTGCAGCTGCAACACTGGTAAGCTGTTAGTTTTTGTGAAGGAAGTATAACGTTCAATGTAGTTTGGACGCTAGGGAGAGCACTAGGAAAAAACTTCGAGCAATCTCAGTGTCACCAAGAACAATCTGAGAAAGGTTTTTAATAAATGCCTCTTTGCTTTCACAGAGTAACAACTGAATGTCAGAGCCTTAGACAAGTAAACTGCAGCCAGACTGAATGTAAAAAAAAAGTCATTTAGAAGATCCATTATGTTTTATCTCCTGTGATTACAAATGCATGGATTACAATTTTGTTTTCCGAATTTGAGTGTCTCTTTAAGGATCTCTTTGTAGTCTATACAAGCTTTGCTGAACGTACTAAATACCATAAACTGATTTAAAATGATCAAAAAGTTACTCTTAGTTATCTTCATATATATTGTAATGAATCAAACTGTTTAAATTACTCCTTTTAGAACTTCTATGTTAAACAAAATGTACATTTTCTTTTTATTGATTTAGTTGTTTTTGTTGTTGTTGCTTTTTGGATGAATAAAGTTTGTATTCACATTAATCTGGTGTACTTTAATTGTGGGAGGAAATGCAGAGGCTGATATTCGGAACCATTTACACGAACACCCACAGTTTGGTTTATAGAGAAACCAAAACTCATCTTAGCTCTCCTAATAACTGTCATATTTTGCCTGAAACCAGTTTACTTGAGTTACATCATGCACTACATATCATTGATTAAGATGTTTGTTTACCTTTTTGTATCAAAAAGCTGCCTCTAAGGACACTTAATAGGATTTAGAAATGAAAGTCTAAGCAACAAGATTTCCTGCATTGCTTAAAGATTTTTAAAGTGAGACCATGCAAGGGATTTAGAACTGAAACATTGAAACCTAATGACAATTGCTCTCAGTAAAGTTATTGACACAAAAAATATATGGTTCCCTTTTTGTACTGGTTAGAACGTTTTAAATAAATAAATTTGTCACCTTTAGGCATAGGTATATTGTACCCAAGGATGAAGTAGAAATGTTGAGGTAGATCATTTGAAATCCTGTTTAAATCTGATAAATTTAAACAGTTCACTTTGGTTCACAATAATTTTCTTGGGTTTTCAAATCAGTTTGTAATATCAGATATATATTTATTCATGAAATGGATGGTAAAGGCATTATCTGCTGTTGCTGATGTTGAAGAAATAGATTCAAGTCTCAACTTTCAGTACTAGTACTGATGGTGTTTTTTTTTTCTTACACCAGTCCTCACCGTTATTGCGCATATCTGATTTTATTTATTACATCAGGTCAAACATTTGACATGACCATGGAGGCAGACAATACATTTTCTCCTTCCCCAGCATCAATGAAACTTGCAATAGATGGAACAACAGGTCAGTCAAAACTTTACATAAAACTTCAACTGAACTTGAAATGCAAGTATATTTTTATTTGTGAGATAGAAGTACAGTGGTTAACACCCCTTGTTTAGTTTTTACTTTCATTCTACTTCCTCTGGTAAGGTGCAGACTTCAGCCACAGTTAATATACTGGGAAACAACTTTTTTAGTAGACTTATACTTAGCAGCACTTTACAGTGGTTAACAGCTAGTTTACTTTCATTCTAGTTGGTCTAGTAAGAAGACTTCAGCACAGTTAATATACAGGGAAACAACTTTGTTAGTAGATCTATACTTTGTTTTGCATTGTAATACCCAAATGTAACTTAAATTGATGTTTTCCTACTTGAGTTTTACAAATTCTATAAAGAAAAATCACATTACTGTTTTCTGTGACTTCATTCAACTCCTGTAGTAAGCAAAATTTCCAAACAGATGCGACAATTACATGATCAGATACGTATTTGGTTGATGAGGTGTTGCTTAGGGAGCTTCAGCCTTGGATATTTTCTTTGTTTGTTATTGTGATTTTTAGTCTTTCTTTTATTTTTATTAAGGTTGAAAAAGAGTAATCTATTTATATTATGAGCAAACAGTGTCAAAAAAACGGCTGTTTGTACAACATAGATTTCATCTAAACTTAGTCTGGTCTAAATCCGTTCTGCCTGCACAAGCCATGAGCAGGGCAATGGTTAAGTATGCATTACAGCCCCTCATTGTGGCTTTGGCAGCAGAAGAGGTTGGTGCAGAGTCTTTGCAGCACTTATCTGTTCATTCATTGAAAGTAGGAGGCAAAGCAAAAAGTGCTCAGACTGTCAAACTATCTCCATTTAAGTGAAAGTAAACCTGTCATGAACAATAATTGTGCTTCCAAAAAAGTAAAAAAACAAAACAAAACAAAACAAAGCCTTGTTTTCGCTTAGAAAATTTTTTTTTGGTCCACTCTATAAAGCCTCAAACTCAACACTATTTCTGACATTTTTAATTGAAAAAACTTCCTGGATGGAAAGTCTTCAAACTTGGAAACAAAGTCCAGTGGATTGATTTTTTAACTGCTTTGGGCTGACTATGACATGGATGATTGAGAATGTTCACCAGGAATAATTGTGCTTCTGTCCCCAGTTTCAACAACTCTTATCCCTGCATCCAGATGTTATGCTGTTATGCAGTGAGCACAGTGTTTTAAGAATGAGTGAACATGTTTAGTGATACAATGTGATAATACGATCACACTGATTTATTATTACTCACTTGATCTCTAAGAAAATGTAAATCCCTTTATAGTCTCACAATGGGGAAATTCAGTTTCTGCATTTGACCTGCCCCCATAATAGTGGCTTATTGAAAGAATTACAGTGATAAGCTGAGCCCAGAAAATACAACTGGAATCACAAAGGCTGTCATTTTTACCTCCTCTGAATTTTAAACGCGTGCATTTCAGTTGTAAAAAAAAAATAAAATAAAACCCTGCTTTGCATAAATCAAAACTTCTCTTAAAATTGATTCAGACCACTGTGTTTATTTTACTCGACTATTTAAATCATAATGTTTTAAAAATGATTAGCTTAGAATAACATTACTTCAACTTCGGTTTTTAACCATCATCCACAGTTCAGTTTGGTTGCTGAAAATGGATAATAGACGACTCTTCAAAAACTCATTTAGCTTCTTAACCCTGCATTAAGATTAGAAGCTTAAATATTAGAGTATTTAAATGATGCAGTTTGCATCATTTGGTTTGGATTGGTGGTTCACCAGCAAGTACCAAACTGGGAGTTAAAGTTATGACATTTGAGGCCAATTTGGATGAAATCATCCAAATTGGCCAAGAATTTTACTTCTTAGCTTTGATGTTTTCTAACTCTACTGTAAATAAAAGAATAGAAATCCAACGTAGAGTTAAACATTTTAGTTCTAATCCATGCATTTTTCTTAGTAAATTAAAATAAAATATAAGATTCAAAAGTAGTTATTCAATTTAAAAAAACCTCTTGATATCTTTATTCAACCTCCAAGCAAAAATTAACAGACTAATTAAATTAGACAATTTTTGATTTTATGTCAAAGCTTCATAGTTTGCAACAACTATCTTCAGACTGACATTTGTGTTTTTTGAGGTAATTAAAATCCTATATGTATGAGGTGCCCCCAGGGACATAAATCAGAATTAACTTGCATATACACATATTAAATTACACTCTTCCATATAATATACTGAAAACCTCACACAAACACTAGTAAAAAGCTCTCACATAAACTAGTGAAAACATTTACCTCTTATATAATCTACTCAAAAGCTCTCATACAAAGTAGTGAGAACTGTTCATATAAACTGGTGAAAAGCTTTAGCTTTCATACACACTACTAGAAAGCTTTCATATACACTATTAAAAAGCTCTCATATACACTACTAGAACGCTCTCATATACACTATTAGAAAGCTCTCATATACACTACTAGAAAGCTCTCATATACACTATTAGAACGCTCTCATATACACTATTAGAAAGCTCTCATATACACTATTAGAACGCTCTCATATACACTACTAGAATGCTCTCATATACACTATTAGAAAGCTCTCATATACACTATTAGAACGCTCTCATACACACTATTAGAAAGCTAAAATATATGGTCCCCCTCCTTTAATTTAGGCAAACATTGCTCAAATATCACCGAATCCAGATGGTTTGTTGTTGATGAAGAGAGGAATAAACACAGTTTAAGATTTGCAGCTAAATTAATTTGTTTCCATATTATGGAACTGCTATCAGGCACTTCCCATCATCTTATATCAGTAATAAAAACTTATAAATACAAATTTGGTATTTGGTGACTTGACTTTTATTTCTGTCAGGCTGAAGTGAAAAAACTTGGAAAGAGACTGATTCTCTTGGCGTTTAAAATAACAACACAAAACAGCATAAGAAAACCGCATTTATTTTTTTTTTATTTTACAATTTTGTAAACAACAGCGGCTGATTAAACTAAATGTCTCAACCTTGTATAATTTTACGACTTTTTATTTAACCAAGAAATGATCCGAAAGGCCTGGGAAATGATCAGATCCGCTTATGTGGCTGCAATGCGCGGCGCGCTCCCGACACAGGTGGAACAGATTTTCACATGGGAACAGAATTTCGCACAACACTGGAAAAGGATCTCTGTTGAAGCAAAAAGATAAAAAATAAAGTCGAGTAATGCCCATGCTGCTGTGAGTTGTTTAGCGGATAGCTGAGCATGAATCAATAATTTTATTTGATACAATTTCGGCCGGAGATAGCACAAAATGTACGGAGCTAGCCAGAATGACCTCCGTTTAAAACAACTTCCGGTGTAATGACGGTCCTTCCTGTTTCACTGAAACACCTTCCGTTTCAACTGAAATCAGCTAATAGCTTTTCAGTAGTGTGTATGAGAGCATTCTAGTTGTGTATATGAGAGCTTTCTAATAGTGTATATGAGAGCGTTCTAATAGTGTTTATGAGAGCGTTCTAATAGTGTATATGAGAGCGTTCTAATAGTGTTTATGAGAGCGTTCTAGTAGTGTATATGAGAGCTTTCTAATAGTGTATATGAGAGCATTCTAATAGTGTTTATGAGAGCATTCTAGTAGTGTATATGAGAGCTTTCTAATAGTGTATATGAGAGCGTTCTAATAGTGTTTATGAGAGCGTTCTAGTAGTGTATATGAGAGCGTTCTAATAGTGTTTATGAGAGCGTTCTAGTAGTGTATATGAGAGCTTTCTAATAGTGTATATGAGAGCATTCTAATAGTGTTTATGAGAGCGTTCTAATAGTGTTTATGAGAGCGTTCTAATAGTGTATATGAGAGCGTTCTAATAGTGTTTATGAGAGCGTTCTAATAGTGTTTATGAGAGCGTTCTAGTAGTGTATATGAGAGCTTTCTAATAGTGTATATGAGAGCGTTCTAATAGTGTATATGAGAGCGTTCTAATAGTGTATATGAGAGCGTTCTAATAGTGTATATGAGAGCTTTCTAATAGTGTATATGAGAGCTTTCTAATAGTGTATATGAGAGCGTTCTAGTAGTGTATATGAGAGCTTTTTAATAGTGTATATGAAAGCTTTCTAGTAGTGTGTATGAAAGGTAAAGCTTTTCACCAGTTTATATGAACAGTTCTCACTACTTTGTATGAGAGCTTTTGAGTAGATTATATAAGAGGTCAATGTTTTCACTAGTTTATGTGAGAGCTTTTTACTAGTGTTTGTGTGAGGTTTTCAGTATATTATATGGAAGAGTGTAATTTAATATGTGTATATGCAAGTTAATTCTGATTTATGTCCCTGGGGGCACCTCATATATATGTGCTTTAAGTACATACAGACAAACAATAAATGTGGTTGCAAGATTATTAACGAGAGGCATGTTGCCTTACTTTTTTTATGAAGTGGAACTTTTGTTTTCCTCTTAACTACGAATACAACATACCCTCTATGAAGTTCATTTACACATAGACAGAACACATATAGCATAATTCATGATCATACATTAACATTTTCAAATTATTATTTTTAATACTGCTTAAGTACTGTTAGGTTTTATTATTTATACATCATGTGCACTGTTAATTTGTTAGTCAGATTAGACAGAGCAGAAGGCCTTCCTTCACATTGTGGATGTCACGGTGTGTACGGAGGTCATCTAATCAAGACAGCCTTCGTGTCTTTAAGAGTACACAGGATATGGGCACATCTTGGAGCCGGTCTGATAGAGGATGGCTATCTGTAACCCTGAGGCATACAAGCAAGCTGTATACGGGTCAGGGCATGGATGGCGTGTCAGTTTCTGATACGGACAGCTAAGCATCCACCTGATGCAACACAGACTCAGAAGGTATAAGAAGCAGGGGATGACCTTCATCGGGGCTCAAACTTCGCCGGACGCTTGCGGACGTGATTTTTGAGCCCACAGCTGTGCAAGCTCTAAGCATTTTTCTCTGTCCTGTAACGACCTGACCTGGAATAAACTCTGTCATTTTTTACTCCTGTTTTTATAGTCCTTTTTTATATGGTTTTACCCAGTTTGAGTTAAGAGTAGTAAATAACTTGCTCCCAGGAAAAGAACCAGTGAGAAGGCCCCCGGGGCGCTACAGCCATCCCTCCAAGGGGACAAATCCTTCTCATTTTAACAGTACTGTTCTTGTCTGTTTTCTTCATGCAGTGCTGATGATCCGGAGGATCATATTAGTTACAATTATCTCTTTAGTCCTGTTCGGATTCACCCTCCGTTTTTGTACAAAAAAGGAGGGGGTAAAAAAAATTTTATAATACAAAAATTATTAAGCTTTTTTTAAATTTCCAAACCGATTTTTTAAAAATGTTAAATTTAATTTTACTTGTTTTTAAAAAAATGCCAAAAACTGAATTTACGGGGTTTTACCCATCAAAAAATTTCAAAATTTTTAACATCTTTTAAATTCCTTTTAAACGCTCAGATAGGTTAAAAATTTTCCAGTAAATTCAGGGATTTTTTTTGTTTCATTGTTTTTCCCCTTTTCTTTTTTTTTTAAACATTTTAGTTTCAATTTTACCCCACGGGGTTGGAGGGGGAAACCCAAAATTTTGGGGTTTTGTCAGCCCTTTTCCTTCATTTTAAAAAATCTAAAAATTTGCCTTGGCATTTTTTAATTGCACAAAGGTCTAAATTTGACACAAAAAAAGCAAAAAGTTGGGGGTTAAAAATTAAAGTAATAGAAAATTTTTTAAACATTTTTTTAAATCCTCAGTTCGAAATTAAAAAATTTTATTTATTACAGAAGCTTATTAGTCATCGGGGTGACCAGAACAAAACTTTTTTTAAAGTAGCCCAAACTCTCACCACTGACCACCTCTTGGAAATCTCCAAAAATAAAATTTTTTCCAAACAAAAACACAGGGTAACAACAGTAAAAATTTTATAACCCCCATCATAAAAAGGATTTTTTTTACTAAAAGAGGGTTTTTTTATGAGGGTCTTTGGCCCCTTTTCAGGGAATGTTTTAAAATTTAAAAAAGGGGGCCCAATTTATAATTTTACTTTTGATCATCAAATTTCCTAAAAATTTAAGGGGGTTTATATTTAATTTTATTCTGTATTTTAAAAAAAAAATCTTTTTAAAATTTTTCATTTCACCAAACACAGTGAATTTAATTTTAAATTTTTTTCCTTTGGTGCTTTAGATCAAATAGTGAAATATCATAAAAAAATAAAGTTCCTTTTTTTAATAACAAAAAGTTTTTTTTGACAATTTTGTCAAAAAACCCCAAGAAAAATAAAAGATTTTTTGGCGTTTATTGCTTTCCTTTTTTATAAAGTTAAATCCCCCTTTTTGAATTTTTTTTCAAAAAAAAAATTTGAAAATTTTCCCAAAGGGTTGGGGTCGGGCATTTTGCCCAAAAAATATACCCCGGTATCGTAAACCGGCCCAAAAAAACTGGGGGGGAAAACCAAAATTAAAAAATTGGTCAGGGGCTTTTTTTATTATAAAATTAAAAGGGAAAAAAAAATTTTTTAAAAACCAAAAACCTTAATAAACCCCCAAAAACGGGGGGAACCAAAAAAGGCGCGCAAATGGGCTTCCCCAAAAACAATAAACTGTTTTGCTTGAGGGGGTTAAAAAGGGTTTTTTGTAGATTCTGCTATTAGGTCTTTCTAAAAGCCCATTCAAAAAAAAATTTTTTTCCAATGAAAAGTCTTTTTTCCATTTTATTAAAAATAAATTTACGGGGGCGGGGAGAAATTTGAACCTGCCGGGCCCTGCTAACGGCACTCGCCCCACTTTTAAAAGGCTGTTATAGTTGAAAAACTATAACGTTCGGGATTTGGGGCTCCTAGGGGGGAGCAAGGAAAAAGTCAAAAGAAAAACATTTCTACAGGGAATTTTAAAAAATACCTTTTTGTTTTCCCAAAAAGGTAAAAACTGAATGTCAAGCCTCAACAAGTGAACCAACCAGACGGGGTGTAAAATAAAATCATTTAGAGGGATCCATTATGTTTTATCCTGTAAATTACTAATACTTGCATTATAAATTTTTTTTCCCTAATTTTTAAAATTGGGCCTTTTTTAAAGGATTTCCTAACATCTT
Organism: Cyprinodon tularosa; assembly: GCF_016077235.1. Taxonomy (NCBI): domain Eukaryota; kingdom Metazoa; phylum Chordata; class Actinopteri; order Cyprinodontiformes; family Cyprinodontidae; genus Cyprinodon; species Cyprinodon tularosa. The sequence continues at coordinate 1,051,775 of NW_024038375.1, read as the reverse complement.
AAATATAAAACCTTTGCCTAACTTTAAAAAAAGCCAAAACTTTTTTAAAAACTGATCAAAAATTTTCCCCCAAAATATTTCCAAAATTAATTGGGGTAAAAAATAAAACTGATTAAATGTTTCCCCTTTATTGGAGAGGGGCGCCTATTTTTTGGGAAAAAGAGCTTGGAATCCTAGGTCCTGGGGAATCGAGCCCACCCCCCAAAACAGCCCCCTCGGGGTCTTTGGGAGAAAACCCCTTTTTAACCACAAAACTGCCCCCCCGTCGCCACTTTAGGGCAGCCCCAATTGCTTCCCCAAAGGGGGAAGGGGCTTAAATTTCACAGGAAAATTTTCTCCAATCTAAAATAAAGTTCAATTATTTTAATTTTTTAAACGGCAAATTTAAACAGAAATTAACATTTTTTTTTTTGGGGGTTTGAATTAATTTTTTAAATTAAAAAATTTTTTTTTTTTTTGGCTTCCGGATAAAAAAATTTATAAATGGACATAACCCCCTGTGTTTTTTAATTTGGGGGAATTTTTTAAGCCAAAAACCATTTTACGAACTTTGGCAAATTTTTTTTTGATTTTACATCATGCACTACATTTTTTTTTAAAAAATTTTAAATTTTTATTTGTTTTTTTTTTTATTTTTTTCTTTTTTTAAAAACTTTTGACCCAAAAAGCTCCCTTCTGAGCCCACTTAAAAAGGGGAACAAAAAAATTCAAACCAACGATTGACGGGCTTGTTTAAACCCTTTTTAAAAGTGAGAACATGAAAGGGGTTTTCAAAGTGAAACAAAAACTTTTTAACTTTCTTTTCATTTAACTTTAAAGGTACAAAAAATAGAGGGTTCCCTTTTTTTGGTAGGGTTAATCGATACGTGGTTTTAAACCCTTTTCATTTTAGTTGGGGTTTGGTGTTTTTAAGGTTAAAAAGTACTTTTTCCCTGTGGCCAAGGGGGGGGGCCCCAACATCGATCATGTGGATTTTTTTTAACATTACTTCAAAAAACTTACATGGGTCATTAAGTCGGGAAAAAGACAAAACCTTACCAATTTTTTTTCAAATTCATAGCACCAAAAGCTTAAACAGGTTTTAAAAAGGGGTTTTCTGCTTTCTCCTAAGAAATTTTGATGTCTTATTTTTTGATATTTTTTAATTTAAAATTAAATTTCTGTTACATAAAGTCCGGATTTTTTTGAAAGGGTTTTAAAAAATTTGGGGAAAAAATAAAAATATCCCAATTTAAAAAAAGATATTCACCCCTTTTGCAATTTTAAAAATTTTGCTTTTTTCAAATTATCTTTTTAAACGGGATTTTTCCCTTATTAAGCCAAAGCAAAAGGGTCAGTTTTCATTAAATGTCTTTTAGGGGTGGGAAATAAAATTTTTTTTTTTGCTAAACAAATCGGAAAAAACTAAATGCCCCTTAAAATTTTAAAGGTTTCCTTCCTCAACCTAAATTAGGGGTGATCGAATTTTTCCTGATCACAGAGACTGACTCGTCACGATTAAATGTTCAACCTCTTATTTAATGCTGATCATGTGTTTTCTACTTGGGGAAAAAAACAAAAAAAATTTTTTTTTTTCGGGAAAGCCCCCCTTTTTTGGGAAACCCCTGCCCAGGTCGGGAAACCCTTGGCTGAGGATGAAAATAAAATTTTAAACCACCCGGGGGGCCCCAAAGGGGTTTTAAAAATTTTCCCCCCCTTCAGTTTAAAAAAATAAAAAAAAGCTTTAAAAAAATTTAAAAATCAAAAAGAAAAAAATAAAATCAACCACCCATCTCCCTAAAAAAAGTAAATATTCCTTTTTTAAAAAGGGAGTTTTAAAAAAATTAAAAATGTTTACAATTTTTAAAAACTGAATTTCCCTTCATTTTTAAAATTTTAAAATTTTCCCTCTCTTTTATTTTCATGGTTTTTCCAGCCCCCTTTTGTTTCCCCCCTACCCCCTAAACAGAAACCCACCGGTTGGATCACAAGAAAACCCCCCCGGTTAAAAATTTTGGGCCCTGTTCACCCTCCACACTTTTCCCGGGGATACTGGGGGGTGGAATATTTTTCTTCCATTTAAAAAAAAGGGAAGCAACCCTCAAATTTTTTAATTTGGCAAGAAAAAAAAAACAAAAAGGGGGATAGACTTTTTCTAAAAAAAGAAAAAGGTCACCTGCTAATTTGGGCCCTAAAAAGGTTTTTAAACCTTTTAAACGGACATAAATTTCCCCAAAAACGGGAAACTTCTCAAAATCATCATCCCAAAGTAAGTAAAAAATCCCTTTTTCGGGTCAATCATATTATTGCTTAAAAATAAAAATTAATTTAAAATTTTATAATATTTTTAAATTTTTTTTTTCAGTTCCTCCCCCCCGGGCTGACTGGCGCCCCCAACAGCCCCCATAAAACCAAAAACAAACGCAGTCACCCCCTAAACTGTGGGACTCCATCATTTGGTTTTTCTGTGGAAAATTTTTTTAAACTTCTTTAACATCAAAGTTAACAAAAGGGTCATCTCCTGTGGAAAACAATTCGGGATTTTGGCTCCTGATCAGACTTTTAAAACCCTTCCCCTCGGGTTTTTAAACTAACATGTTTTTTTACACTGTAAGAACCCCGAGGAGGCAGCACAGTCTCCAACAGAAACCCTACAATCATTTTATAAATTTAAACAGTTTTTTAAATTAACTCTACCCATAAAAAGGGTTTACTTTCCCCTAAAAAAATACAAAAATTAGTCGTAAAATAAAGGGTTTAATTTTCAGCTTCAAAAGGTTTTTATTTTATGACATTATACAAAAAAAAGTTTTTTATCCAAAAGGTTTTTATTTTTCAAAAACGAACTAAAAGCCCCCTGCCCCTTTTTTTTTTGCAGAATTTAAAAGGAATTTTAAAAATTAAAAAACAAAAAACTAAAAGGGGGAAGTCCTCAATTTTTTCACCATGACGCGGGTTAAAGTATATTTTTTTTTAACACCAGTCCTGACATTTGGTTGCATAAAAAAGGGATTTTATTCACTTTTGTTTTTTTTCCCATTCACGGGTAAAATATCTGACCAAAAACCCAAAGGGAACAGACAGGTATTTACCCTTTTCCTAAACAGAGGGAACAAAAATCATCAAAACTTTAAAAATAAAATTAAAAAGAATTTTTAAATCAAGAAAATTTAAAATTTCCCCCCTTCTCGATTGGGGCCGCACCCTTATTTTATTTAATTTTTTCCAAATATTTGTAAATTAAATTTATGGGTCAGTAAAAAAAACTGACTGGGGCACAAACCCTCATCCCATGTTTTTGGCCATATTAAAAATGAAAATTTAAATTCCCGCTATGGAGCCCCTGATTAGCAAAAAACCTAGTTTTCCTATTTGTAAATTAAAGGAAAATTTAAAAAAAAAGAAAAGGAAAAAAAAGGGGGAAAATCCTGTGCCCAAGAACTATCGCATTTTACCCCACTACCCCTACTAATTTTTCAAGTCAAATATGGGTGTTTAACTGCTCCAAGACTTGAAAAAATTGGGGGTTTGAACAAACCCCAGAAAAAAATGCCTCTCCCACTCAATTGGATAGACCTAAAAACCAATAAGAAAACAGTGCGTAAACGAAATGTTAAGCCTGGCACAGTTTTTTGGGGTCAACAAAAATAAAAGCGTGCATTTGCCGCCAAAAAAAGAAGAGACCTTGACGGGGTTTTTCCCCCTGTTCCTTTTTTTAAAATTTAATTTGTTTGTCGACATCTTATAAAAACAGACCTAAAAGCAAACCCCAAAAACACCTCAGCCTCTTCCACGGCGGGCCAAATTTTTTTTTGTTGTAGCCCTTCGCGCTTTGGTTCACGGGGTTTGATTACGTTACGTTGATCATTTCCATCATCGTAAAAAGCCCCCCCTGACAATTTGAATGGCCCGCCAATTTTGGGAACCCGACATACCCCCGCTACTACTGAAAAATTCCAGACCGAATTTCCCCGGACCTTAAAAACAGTGGGGGGGTGGAAATTCCCCCAAAAGGTTTAAAATTCATTTTTTTAAAAAAAATTGTTTGCCGTAAATTCTCCGACACCAAAAACTTTTCCGGGAAAGGGCAAAAATTATCCATCATGCACGATTTTTTTTAAAATTTTTACAACATTTCATGAAAATTTTTCCCTCCCTTTTTTGTTTCATTATTCATGATTCGGGGTTTTGCCCTCATACGGGTTTTTTGCGGGAAGACCCAGCAAAAAGGTCTTATTGGACGGGGGGGTTTAAAAAAATGGGGTGGCAAATTTTTGGGAATTTTAAAAGGGAATTTTAAATCAGGCCTTTTTTACACCTTACCTTTTGGGAAAAGAAATTTTAAATCGTTTTTCTTAAAAGGGGAATTAAAAACGCCCAAAGAAAAAAAATTCACAACCCGGGCCCTTTTGGCGGGGCCCAAATCAGAAAATTTTTTTTGGGCCAAAAACCCCAAACTCTCCAAAAAATTGTAGTTATCTTTTCGGAAGTGGGCCCAAGGGGAAAAACCTAAAAACCCCCGGGCCGGGGGTAAAAAAAACCCCTTAAAAAATTAAAAAATTTTTGCCCTCAAAAAACCCGTAAGTAAAAAACCATTAACATTCCTGTTTGGGTTTTTTACCTAAACCAGATAATCTAAATTTAACCCCTTTTTAAAAGGCCCAAAACATCATTTTTGGTTCGGTAAGGTAAAACCTTAACAAATTTTAAATAAAATGAAAAAACAACCTTTTTAAAGGAAACCATCCCTCTTCTGAAAAAGGGCCCTTCAGGGATTCTTTTGTTGTTTTTTTTTTTTTAAACATAAAAAATTTTTTTAAGACTCGGGTTTTTTTTTATTTTCTTTACAGATTTTACTAATAAAATACCTCCAGGTTTTAAGATTTAAAAAAGGGTTTTTCAAACAATAAAAAGACTTTTTAAAATTTTTCTAAATCCCTAAAAAAAACTAAACAAAAAACTAATTTTTTGTTTATAGAAAAGTTTTAGAGAAAACTATTCAAAAATATGCATCAGAGGGAATTTTTTACTGCACTTGCAGTTGTTACAGTTTTTGGCAAGTCCCTCCTTACAGGTTTGTTTGTTTTTGCTTTTGTGTCACACCTAAATACTTGAAATAATTAAAGAAATTACCAGAATATTGAAAACTGAATGTTTTAATAGAACTAAAACTAACCAAATCTTATCCATTTCCACTACAAACTTCTCACTATAGTTTACTGTACTTTAGGCCTGTCCCTCCTAACAGGGTACATGACTCACACATCCTATTAGCCTAACTTTTAATAGAATAGAGATCAGAGTGTTGTGATGAAAAATACATGCATTTCATTTTGATCCATTTCATAACTAATTTGACAATTTACTTTGGGTCGCCCTCTGCATTGAAAGAACCCTTTGTCTTCATTAACTTTTGGTTTCCTACTTTGTCTTGTGATTTTGCCTCAAAATGTCCACACTGTTTTATTTCCTCATTAAGCCAACTATTTGTATTTGTCCATCATTCATTTTCACAGAAAACAACAGTTTTGTTTCTGATTCCATTTGCAAACTGAAATATAAATTTTATATTAATTTTGAATTATATTCTTCTTCTATGTTTAGTGGTTTTCAGCAAATGTTGGTACAGTACTTGTTTTTATTTATAAAAAACTGTTTAAAAGCTTCAACCAGAAACTTTGGTTCTGGGTTTGAATCCACCAGTTGACACTAAACACACTGATCTGTCCTTCTTCATTAACACTAATGGTTAACCATCTTCATGCTGTTTCTGTAGGACATTTTAAATAAATAAATTTGTCACCTTTAGGCATATATATATTGTACCCAAGGATGAAGTAGAAATGTTGAGGTAAATAATTTGAAATCCTGTTTAAATCTGATAGATTTAAACAGATCACTTTGGGTTACTATAATTTTCTTGTGTTTTCAAATCAGTTTGTAATATCAGATATTTATTCATGAAATGGATGGTAAAGGCATTATCTGCTGTGGCTGATGTCGAAGAAATAGATTCAAGTCTCAACTTTCATCACTAGAACTGATGTTTTTTTTTTCTTACACCAGTCCTGACCATTATTGTGCATATCTGATTTTATTTATTACATCAGGTCAAACATTTGACATGACCATGGAGGCAGACGATACATTTACTCCTTCCCCAGCATCAGTGAAACCTGCAATAGATGGAACAACAGGTCAGTTAAAACTTTACATAAAACTTCAACAGTACTTGAAATGCAAGTATATATATATTTTTTGTCAGAGAGAAGTACAGTGGTTAACACTCAGCTAGCCCTCAGCCCTCGGCCTGCCAACAGCCTCTGGATCCACAAGGTCCCCCCCCCCCCTCTCTGCAGCTCTGCTCATCTCCAGATCAGCAGTAAGTCAAACCGTGACCAGTCTCCCCAACCTAGGTCCTGTTCCCTTTATCTACATCCTTTAAATAAACCTTTAAACTTTACCCTGTCTCCGAGTTGTTCTGCATATGGGCTAGATTCCTTCACCCATTATGACACAGTGGTTAACACCTAGTTTACTTTCATTCTAGTTGCTCTAGTAAGATGAAGACTTCAGCAAAGTTGATATACTGGGAAACAACTTTGTTAGTATACTTTGTTTTGCATTGTAATACCCAAATATGACTTAAATTGATGTTTTCTGACAAATTCTATAAAGAAAATGACATTACTGTTTTCTGTGACTTTATTCAACTCCTGAAAGTAAGCAAAATTCTCAAACAGATGCGACAATTACCTGATCAGATATTTATTTGGTAGATGAGGTGTTGCTTAGGGAACTTCCTTTTCTTTGTTATTGTAGCTTTTAGTTTTTTACTATTATTTTCATTAAGGTTGAAAAAGAATTATCTATTTATATTATGAACAAACAGTGTCAAAAAAGCCTGTTCGTACAACATAAATATCCTCTAAACTTGGTCTGGTCTAATGCAGGGCACTGGTTAAGTAAGCATCATAGCCCCTTATTGTGGCTTTGGCAGCAGAGGAGGTTGGTGCTGAGTCTTTGCAGCATTTATCTACTCATTCATTGAAAGTGGGAGGCCAAGCAAAAAGTGCTCAGACTATCAAACTATCTCAATTTAAGTGAAAGTAAACCTGCCTTAAATATTAGAGTATTTAAATGCTGCAGTTTGCATCAGCTGGTTTGGATGGGTGGTTCACCAGCAACAACCAACCTGGGAGTTAAAGTTAAATTCATGACATTTGAGGCCAATTTGCATGAAATTATGTTAAAAATGTTACACTAGTAATACTGTGCCTGTTTAGCAAGTGATGTTGTTGTGCAGCACCAAATCTGCTCAGATTCAAATGTTGCTGTAATTACTCCTTTGAGATCGTGAGCTAAACCCCTGATGATGAGAATGTTTAGCTCCGCCCTGCTCTTTTGTAGGATTTGATCTAGAGAAGTGGATGGTGCCTTGTCTTTACAAATAACCCCATGACTTCTCAGTCTCACGGTAATCTAAATGCAGCACTGCAACAGTGCAGACCTGATACTGTAGTTGCTTTTAGGTGAGCTAAACCCAGTGGCTAATGGTCTAGCACCCCTAGTGGTTAAGGTTACAAAGTATTGTTTTATTTTTCATATGGGCAAAACTTAAAAAGAATAGACATAAATGGATATTTTATTTGCAGTTGCTGCATTAATGGAGGTATGGGTAGGTCACTACTTGCAATTGGTTCTGTTTTCTGTCACACCCTACATTTTTTAGACAAAACAAGGTTTTTGTATTCGATAAGCACTGATTAAACCAAATGTGTATAAAGAATATTAAGATGTATTTTTTCCCATTACTTTCTGTTATTAAATCTGACTAAACTTTTCCTGTTTTAGTTTAGTAATGATTACTGATGAATGGAAGCAGGCAGGTTAAATAGAGACTTGGCAGGTGGATCCGATATATGCTAACAAGACAATGGGTGGACTTAGGCAGGTGAATTAAATGAGTAACCCAGTCAGTCCTCAGTGCCAAGATCATGACAACAGCCCTTGATTCTATTGCTCTGTTCAAAATCCTGGGATGCGTCCTTGGCAGGCCAGTTTCGAAGGACGATTACATCATAGCGCGGCGCCGAGGTCTGGTCGGATTCCAAGAGTCCGCGTTATGCGACCTTAAAATGCATCCTTCTTTTTGCCCGATTTGAAGAACGGGTCCGATGTATCCTCAGTATCCTTGGTTTACCCAGAATTCATTGCGAGACTAAGCAAGCCGTGATTTGCTCTGTGCTCAGAGGAAAAGTTACTTGGCGCTGAACAGTGGTGAAAATTGGAAGTTCAGTTTAATATGATACAAGTCTGTGGATAGTTTTGTCTGAAATTAATGAAAATAGTTGTTTTAATGGTTATTGAGTCAGATATGTGGCGGTAATGTTTGATTTATATAAAGGTTTTTATCGGTTACTGTGTAAATGGGTTTGGCCGTAATTTAAGGACAGATTCTAATATTATCTGCAGGGTGGGGACTATAAATCTGATAGGAGTTAAATTTTTTTATTGCTGTTTTGCACAATATGCTTAATTAAGTATTTTTTGTTGTTGAATATTAGAGATTTTGCAGATATATTTTGTACATACATTATTTAGATTTACTTATATCTTTCTACCCCTTTTATACAATAGAATAGAAAATCCCTGTTCGAATTCACAGCCAGAACTCTTCCGGCCCTACTTATTTTCAAGGACTTCGATAATAACAGGGAAGAGTTAAAATATAAACAATACTGTTAGAGTGATAACTATTCTGTGTTTCAACCAGAAGGGTCATAAACTTTTATGACCTCCTGTAGGTCATGAGGCAGAATCACACGGATGTGTGACTTCCATCCAGCCAGTTGGTCAATTCACACCATCTTGTTACCTGCATCCTCTCAGACAATCATTATTGGGTCTGCTGTTTTAGGCCCGCCTGTTTGATGTTGTAAACTGTTAATAAAAGGCTGTGCCATGAAGGGATCTGTGGGAGAAGGTGATGGCTTTCCAAGCCAGCATTCTTCTCTCCACCCGGCACACACTGACGTCACAAAATCCCGTCTCTGTGTTGATCATTTTCCTTTTAATCTTTTAAACTCACATTTCTCTGGATTAAAAACCCAACATTTTTGGTGCTGAAACTCCGGGAGTCAAGATCCAATTGTCCAGGACCGTGCGGGACCAAGGCCAAGAAACTGTCAACAGCCGTCCACCCTTTGCCGGACGGAGCCAATAGGTTGGTCCAGCCCTGCCCTGGACATCCTGGTGACGACTCAAGCTGAGGACTGATCTGCACAGAAACGGTCTGGGACCTGGGTATTCTGTGCGTTTGGGTCTGGGACCCTCTGTGTTCAAGCTATAACTGGTTGTAGTTGCAAGAATATTTGACGAAACAAAGTTTTGTTTACAGGTCTGGGACCTGGGTATTCTGTGCGTTTGGGTCTGGGACCCTCTGTGTTCAAGCTATAACTGGTTGTAGTTGCAAGAATATTTGACGAAACGAAGTTTTGTTTACAGGTCTGGGACCTGGGTATTCTGTGCGTTTGGGTCTGGGACCCTCTGTGTTCAAGCTATAACTGGTTGTAGTTGCAAGAATATTTGACGAAACGAAGTTTTGTTTACAAGTCTGGGACCTGGGTATTCTGTGCGTTTGGGTCTGGGACCCTCTGTGTTCAAGCTATAACTGGTTGTAGTTGCAAGAATATTTGACGAAACGAAGTTTTGTTTACAGGTCTGGGACCTGGGTATTCTGTGCATTCGAGTCTGGGACTCTATGTTGGTTAAAAAATAAAAAATATTAGGCCTTAGGTGTGTGTGACTGTGTGAAAGTGTGTGAGGAAACAATCGAACCGCTGTGTACTGGACTAAATTCTTTAAAAATGGGACAAGGCAGTAGTAAGAAGGAAATGCCAGATGATGTTAGATGGATGGTGGCGTGTTGTGGTGGTGACCCAAAGTTTGCCAGAAAGTGGATTGAGAAGGAAGGCTGGGATGGAAAGTTGAGAGTTGAGCCGCTGACAAAGATTCAGCAGAAGGTGGAGATGAAGTTGGTGTATAAATCAAAAAGAAAACAAGCTAAATACAGAAAAGAATTAGAAGAGTTAAATAAGTGGATTATGCAAGCAAAAAATAGGGAAAGCCAAATACAACAGAAGAAGGATAGAAAGACAGCTACAATTGCTGCTGTAAAAGTTAAAGCTGATGAAGAAACTGTTGTATCCCGTATGCTTCCTCAATATCCTGATCCTAATCAAATTCAAGGGGGTGATGGGGTTCAAGCAGTGGCATCAGCTGCACAGGAAGGTGGAGATAAACCCCATCACGGTGAATGTGAACACAGCCATGCCACTGTTCCTCCTCCAGTAGCCCCACCATCGTGTGGTGATATTGGAGGAGCAGGAGCAGGCCCCCTGTCCGTGTCGTCCTCTATGGATGGTATGGAACTCAGTGCCTCTGACCCTTGTGAGCATGAATTAAGAAAATCAGGGGGGGATGTGAAGCTTGATTCGAAGTGTTACAGGGATGATTATCAAGTGGAGGCTTGTGGAAGGGGTCCATCTGCCCCTATTCATCCAAGATTGGCTGAATTAAAAAAACAAGAACAGGACCAAGATCCTGGGGGGGGGGGCATGTGCTTTTCCGGTGTTGGAGGTGGCCAACCCTCATTGTGGTCAACGCACGGGACCCCAAGATGGTGACCCACTGGATTGTGGACCCACTGTTCTTGTGTGTGGGCCATGGACAGATGCAGAGATGCAGACTGCCTGTCGAGGTTTACCTCCAGCCAGACAGAACCCAGTTAAATGGTTCGAGGATGTTAAAAATAGATTGAGAAAATTCATGGCAGAAACAGGAAAGCCATGGGCAGAAAAAGAACAAGATGACATTGACCCGTTAACTAAGTGGATGCTGAAGCTTTTCAGCGACAAAACTGTTCAGAAAACATGTAATCTGCCTAGTGCTCCTTTTGTTTCCCCACAGGAAGGCCTGCAGCCTGGAGACCGAGTGCTGATTAAAATCATCAAAAGGAAAACTTGGAAAGCTCCGAGGTGGGAAGGACCCTACAAAGTGCAACTAACAACCCCCACCACTGTGAAGATCCAGGAGAGAAACACTTGGATCCACCAGAGTCATTGTAAACTGATTAAAAACTTTCCACAGCAAAAAAGCCCAGTTACTTTCACAGGGACCCCACGACTAAGGTATAGATCTGTGGTGAAGTCCAGCTTCAAAGGGGTTTGGTTTTTTTAGGACCACTCGTCTCAACGCTGGTGAAGTGAACAACCTAACCCAGTCTTTTAGAGTCCGGTTAGTGGGTGTTTCCTTGGACGGACTGGCAAAGATCTGAAAAACCAAAGTGGTTATGCTGCCCGGTGATGACTGTTGGACCGGTGTTCCTAGGAACTCAAACTGACTGTCTGAAACAAAGGAAGAGCAGGATGATTTTTGATGGATCCACAGCAAGTCATCCTACAGTGCCAAGATGTGGTGGCAGCATTCCAAGCGCGTTGCTGAAGATTTGAACAAAACAGACTGTTATGTTTGTACTCATATTCCTACTCCTATGAATACAATATGAATTGAAAGATGCTGATGTTTTTATGTATAAGAGGAGGGAAATGTTAGAGTGATAACTATTCTGTGTTTCAACCAGAAGGGTCATAAACTTTTATGACCTCCTGTAGGTCATGAGGCAGAATCACACGGATGTGTGACTTCCATCCAGCCAGTTGGTCAATTCACACCATCTTGTTACCTGCATCCTCTCAGACAATCATTATTGGGTCTGCTGTTTTAGGCCCGCCTGTTTGATGTTGTAAACTGTTAATAAAAGGCTTTGCCATGAAGGGATCTGTGGGAGAAGGTGATGGCTTTCCAGCCAGCATTCTTCTCTCCACCCGGCACACGCTGACGTCACAAAATCCCGTCTCTGTGTTGATCATTTTCCTTTTAATCTTTTAAACTCACATTTCTCTGGATTAAAAACCCAACAAATACAATTCTGTAAAGTGTTTTCAGCAATATAATACTGGAGAATAAATAACCATGCAGCTATAGACATTTTTTACAGTAATGGATATTTGAAAATAGGAGCAACATGAGAGATGTGCAAAATGACAGCAGCATGTTATTTAACTGACTGAGGTTTCTATCATTACATTTGCTTTTATTTGTTCCATCACCCGGTGGTGGAACCTTTGTTCCATTCTGGATTGTTGTGAGTGTAGTCTTTGTTCGCTTTATAATAAAAAATGAATAAATAAGCAAACGGTTTCGAAAACTTTAGTTTTCATTCTTTTCCTGCTTTGTGTGTCAACTTTCACAGCTGCTAAGCAACAGAGCATACGGTGGTAAAAGCCGCCGAAGGGTAGACCTGTTCGAATTCACATCCAAAACACTTCCGGTCTCCTTATTTTCAGACTTCGAAGGATCCAGTCTAGGTAGAACGCGTCCTTGGAGGATGCAGCCCAGGATTTTGAAAAGAGCCTTTATATTTGAAAACCTTTATTAGCTTTAAACATGAACTTCATAGATTCAACAGCTGTTTTTCTGGATTTGAAACAAACCGTGGGATATAAAAAGTCATTTATCTATCCTCTTTCATGAACAAAAGTTATTGAACATTAACATGCTGTTTATCGTTGTATACATTTTTAAAGATAGATTAATTAAGCTGTAACCTTTAGGAATCCGCAAACTGCACCCAAATATAAACCAGAGCTGTTGAAGTCAATAAATATCTAATAGATAGGAATATTGAACAGAAGTATATATATCAACTGGACTATTTCACACTTTTTGTTGACTCTCTAATTATCAGAAACACCATAGAACAATATTACTTAATTGCTTGGCCCAGAACACATTTTTACATACTAAACTCTTAGTGATGCTCATGTCGCCTATTCTAATTTCAGATTCCATGAAGAACTTTACTTCTTAGCTTTGATGTTTTCTAACTCTAAATAGAAGAATAGAAATCTAACCTAGAGTTAAACATTTTAGTTCTAATCTATGCATATTACTCAGGAAGTTAAAATAGAAAATAAGATTCAAAAGTAGTTATTCAATTTAAACAACCTCTTGATACACTATATTGCCAAAAGTATTTGCTCACCTGCCTTGACTCACATATGAGCTTAAGTGACATCCCGTTCCTAATCCATAGGGTTCAATATGACATCGGTCCACCCTTTGCAGCTAGAACAGCTTCAACTCTTCTGGGAAGGCTGTCCACAAGGTTTAGGAGTGTGTTTATGGGAATTTTTGACCATTCTTCCAGAAGCGCATTTGTGAGGTTGCACACTAATGTTGGACGAGAAGGCCTGGCTCTCAGTCTCCGCTCTAATTCATCCCAAAGGTGTTCTATCGGGTTGAGGTCAGGACTCTGTGCAGGCCAGTCAAGTTCATCCACACCAGACTCTGTCATCCATGTCTTTATGGACCTTGCTTTGTGCACTGGTGCACAGTCATGTTGGAAGAGGAAGGGGCCAGCTCCAAACTGTTCCCACAAAGTTGGGAGCATGGAATTGTCCAAAATGTCTTGGTATGCTGAAGCATTCAGAGTTCCTTTCACTGGAACTAAGGGGCCAAGCCCAGCTCCTGAAAAACAACCCCACACCATAATCCCCCCTCCACCAAACTTTACACTTGGCACAATGCAGTCAGACAAGTACCGTTCTCCTGGCAACCGCCAAACCCAGACCCGTCCATCAGATTGCCAGATGGAGAAGCGCGATTCGTCACTCCAGAGAACGCGTCTCCACTGCTCTAGAGTCCAGTGGCGGCGTGCTTTACACCACCGCATCCGACGCTTTGCATTGCACTTGGTGATGTATGGCTTGGATGCAGCTGCTCGACCATGGAAACCCATTCCATGAAGCTCTCTGCGCACTGTTCTTGAGCTAATCTGAAGGCCACATTAAGTTTGGAGGTCTGTAGTGATTGACTCTGCAGAAAGTTGGCGACCTCTTCGCACTATGCGCGTCAGCATCCGCTGACCCCGCTCCGTCAGTTTACGTGGCCTACCACTTCGTGGCTGAGTTGCTGTCGTTCCCAAACACTTCCATTTTCTTATAATACAGCTGACAGTTGACTGTGGAATATTTAGGAGCGAGGAAATTTCACGACTGGATTTGTTGCACAGGTGGCATCCTATCACAGTTCCACGCTGGAATTCACTGAGCTCCTGAGAGCGACCCATTCTTTCACAAATGTTTGTAAAAACAGTCTGCATGCCTAGGTGCTTGAATTTATACACCTGTGGCCATGGAAGTGATTGGAACACCTGATTCCAATAATTTGGATGGGTGAGCAAATACTTTTGGCAATATAGTGTATCTTTATTGAACCTCAAAGCGAAATTGAACAGACTAATTAAATTTGATAATTTTTGATTTTATGTCAAAGCTTCATAGTTTGCAACAACTATCTTCAGATTGACATCTGTGTTTTTTGGGGAAATTAAAATCCTATATGTACTTTATGTACATACAGACAAACAATAAATGTGGTTGCCAGATTATTAACGAGAGGCGTGTTGCCTTACTTTTTTATAAAGTTGAACTTCTGTTTTCCTCTAAACCACGTATACATCAAACACTCTATGAAGTTCATATACACATAGAAAGAACACATATAGTATAATTTAAGATTAAAACAATACAATTTTAAAACTATTATTTTTAATACTGCTTAAGTACTGTTCTTGTCTGTTTTCTTCATGCAGTGCTGATGATCCGGAGGATCATATTAGTTACAATTATCTCTTTAGTCCTGTTCGGATTCACCCTCCGTTTTTGTACAAGAAGGATGGGTAAGAAAAATTATAATACAACATTATTAAGCTGTTGTTTTGATTCAAACCGACTTTTTAAATGTTAAATTTATATTTTACTTGTATTTACAAAAATGACCAAACTGAATTTACTGAATTACCCATCAAAAAAGTTTCAAAATGTTTTAACATCTTTAATATTTCTTTTAAACGCTCAGATAGGTAAGAAATCTCAGTATATTCATGGGATTTGTTGCCTTCATTTGATTTCCCATTTCTTTCTTTTTACAGTTTAGTTTCAGATTTTACACCACTGTTGGAGAGGGAACATAATTTGGGATTGTCAGACTCTTCTTCACTTTAAAAACCTGAAGATTTGCTTTTTCTGGCATTCTATTAGCACAAAGGTCTAAAGTGACACAAATAACTTCTAAAGTTGGTGTTGAAAATTAGTATTAGTATTTTTTAAACAGTCTTTTTAAATCCTCAGTTCAGCATTGCAAATTTATTTATTACAGATATAGTTATGTGTCATCTGGTGACCAGAACTGACTATTTTAAAGTATGACCAGCTCTCACCACTGACCACCTCATTGGTATCTCCATAATACAATTTTCCAAACAAGAAACACACTGTAGACAACTGTACAACCTCTATAACCTCTATAACCTTGATTCTGTTACATAGAGATGTTTTTGAGGGTCATTGGTCAGTTCATGAATGCATTTAATAAAGAGTGGGTCATTTATAATATACTTTGATACATCAAATCCTAATAATTAGAGGGTATCATTTTAACTTATTCTGTATCTAAAACAAGTCTTTTTGAAATCTCAGTTCTATCTAACACACAGTGAATAACTTTTTTTTTTTTCCTTTGGTGCTTTAGATCAATAGCTGAAATATCAGGTAAATGAAATAAAGTTCCTTTCTTATTAACAAAAAGTGATTTTTTTTGACAACTTTGTCAAACAGCAGTAATAAAAGACTCTTGCGTTTATGCTTCCTTTTATAAAGTATCTCTTTTTGATCTTTTTCAGTTGAACAAATGCCAATGTTCATTTTAAAAAACAAAGAGGTTTGTTAAAGTACCCTGTGCTAAAATGATAACATGATGCATTAAGCAAATGTTATTTTTCCAATGAAAATGTCTTTCTCCATGTTATTACATCATTTACAGGCAGGATGTAATGAACCTGCAGGGCTGCTAACTGCAGCTGCAACACTGGTAAGCTGTTAGTATTTGTGAAGGAACTATAACGTTCATGGTAGCTTGGCCACTAGGGGGAGCAATAGGTGAAAAAGTCGAGCAAAACATTTCTACAGGGATTTTAATAAATACCTTTTTGCTTTCACAGAGTAACAACTGAATGTCAGAGCCTCAGACAAGTGAACTGCAGCCAGACTGAGTGTAAATAAAATCATTTAGATGATCCATTATGTTTTATCTGCTGTGATTACTAATACTTGCATTATAATTTTGTTTTCCTAATTTTATTGCCTCTTTAAGGATTTTGTAACAGTCTTAATATAAAAACTTTGCCTGAACTTACTAAATACCATAAACTGATTTAAACTGATCAAAAAGTTACTCCTAGATATTTTCAGATATATTGTAATAAATCAAACTGATTAAATGATTCCTTTATTGGAGAGTGGCAGCCTAGTTGTTAGGGCATAGAGCATGGAATCCTGAGGTCCTGAGATCGAGCCTCACTCCCACAGACTGCCACTCTGGGTCTTTGAGCAAGACCCTTAACCACACACTGCTCCCCGGGCGCCACATGATGGCAGCCCACTGCTCCCCAAGGGGATGGCTTAAATGCACAGGTAAATTTCTCCAATCTGAAATAAAGTTCAATTATATTATTATTTTAGAACTGCTATGTTAAACAGTATGTACATTTTCTTTTTGGTGAATTATTTTTTTTTTGTTTAAAAAGTTTTTTGTTGCTTCCTGGATAAATAAAGTTATTATGGACATAACTCTGGTGTATTTTATTTGTGGGAATATTTAGCCTAAAACCAGTTTACTAACATTGCAAATTTTTTCTTGAGTTACATCATGCACTACATATCTTTAATTAAGATATTTGTTTAACCTTTTTTTTTTTAAACCTGTGATCAAAAAGCTGCCTCTGAGGACACTTAATAGGAATCAGAAAGGAAAGTCTAACCAACAGGATTGACTGCATTGCTTAAACATTTTAAAGTGAGAACATGCAAGGGATTCAGAAGTGAAACATAGAAACCTTATTAACATTTCTCTCAGTAAAGTTAGTGGTACAAAAAATAGATGGTTCCCTTTTTGGTATGGTTAATCGATACTGTGGTCTGAAACACCTATGCATTTTAGATGTGGTGTGTTTATAAGGTGTATAAAGTACTTCTTCCTGTGCCAAGAGGGAGGGTCCACTTCTGATCATGTGGATTATTTTAACAGTAGCTTCTGAAACTTACATCGGTCATAGTCAGATTAGACAGGAAACATACCAATGTTTTCTATTCAGAGCATCCAAAGCTTCATCATGGCTTTAGAGCTGCTGTTCTGCATTCTCCTAAGTAAGTTTGAGTGTCTTATTCTTGATATTGTGTTATTTAAAATTAATTCTGTTACATAAAGTCCGGGATTTTTTGAAATGTTTTAGAAATTGAAAATAAAAATATGCATTTATAAAAGATATTCATCTTGCATCTACATTTTCTTTTCAATATCTGTTTCACAGATTTGTCTTATGAAGCCAGAGCTAAAGGTCAGTTTCAGTTAAATGTCTGTGTGGTAAATATAATTTTTTTTGCTGATCAAATCTGACAACTAAATGCTTCTAAATTTTCAGCTCTTCCTCAACCTAAAGTAGAGGTGGATCGACTTCTGATCACAGAGACTGACTCGGTCACATTAAAGTGTTCAACCTCATATGTTAATGCTGATCAGTGTGTTTTCTACATTGAAAACAAAAAGATGTCTGCAGCCTCCTCCTGTGTGGAAACACTGACAGGATCTGAACTGCTGAGGATGACAGAGAAAATATTACCAGCCGAGGTCAAAGTTAAATGTTCCTACAGTGTAAAATATGGAGCTTTAGATGTTACATCAACAGACAGTGAATCAACCATCATCTCCATAAACAGTAATATTATTTTTAAGGAGTCTTAAAATATGTTTACAGATATACTGAATATTCCTCACTTATATTTTAAATTTTCCTCTCTTTATTTGTTCATGTTTTCAGACCTTGTTCCACCTACACTGACAGTGAACCCACTGGTGATCACAGAGACAGACTCGGTCACTTTAGACTGTCAGCCTCCATCTTCTGTTCCTGTTACTGAGTGTTATTTCTTCATTGTTGGAGGAAGTCAAGCTCGGAGGTTTAATTGTCAGAAAACACTAAAAGGAGGATAGATCTTGTCTATAGCAAAGCAAAGGTCACCTGCTAACTTAGGCCTAACATGTTTTTACCTTGACGGACATCAATCTCCAAACAGTAACTTGCTCACCATCATCATACAAAGTGAGTAAATATACCTTTGCTGGTCTAATCATGATTACTGTCTTGATCAAATATTTAATTTATATTATTTTCATTTTATTTTCAGTTCCTCCACCTGAGCTGACTGTGACTCCACAGCTCATCACAGAGACAGACTCAGTCACACTGAACTGTCGGACTCCATCATTTGTTTCTGTGGATAAATGTTTTTTAAACTTCATAACATCAAAGATAACTAAAGTCATCTCCTGTGAGCAGACAATGTCAGGACGTGAGCTCCTGATCATGACATTTCAAACTTCCCCTGCTGAGGTTGAACTAACATGTTATTACACTGTGAAGAACACAGATGGAGGACAGCATCAGTCTCCAGACAGTAACATACAATCAGTTATGATTAACAGTAGGTTATTAACTCTACCATCATATAAGGTTTACTGTCTCTAAAGATACAATATTAGTCTGTAAAATAAATGTTATTTCAGCTTCATAAGGTTTTATATTATGACATTCTTACAAATAAATGTTTGTATCATATGTTTTTATTTATCATACGGAGATCTAAAGGCGCTGTCTGTTTTTTGCAGAAGTTAAAGAATTAGATTCAACAACAAGTCAGGGAGTCTCAACTTTCAGCATGACTGCTGTTAGTATATTTTTTCTAACACCAGTCCTGACACTTGTTGCATATATATGATTTTATTCACTGTTTGTTGCTTTCATTCATCAGGTCAAATATCTGACACAACAACCAAGGAGACAGACAGGGTATTTACTCCTTTCCTAGGAACAGATGGAACAACAGGTCAGTCTAAACTTTAAAATAAAATTCAAATGAACTTTAAATGCAAGTATAATTAAATTCAGCCTTCTCGATTAGGCTGCAGCATATTTTATTTAGATGTTTCCTAATATTTGTCAATTATTTTGGGTCATTAAAGCTACAGCGTGTAATAATTACAGGGATATACAGTCAGAAATGTAATATATTAATCATAACTATGTTATTTATCATCATCTACGAGCTCAGCCTCTTAACCTTAATATTTGCGTTGCCTTAGAATTCGTTATTTATAATTACATAGGAGCGGGTCTCGCAGCCATGGAGGCAGACATCTTTGCGCTACGGCAGCGCAGAGCCAACAAACTAGCAATTGTGAGATTGCCCATTACACTCGAAAGTAACTACGGCAAGTTGAGAGAGATGAACTGAGACGGTACTGATATCTATACCCTACACAGACTAATGAAATACTACCTGTAAAATTATCTATGTAAACAAACCTCATCACTTGAGAAGGTAGGTGATGCAGACGTCGTGGAAGACATTTTGTCCCGTAACGCTCGCCGTACTGTTGGGGGGGAGAAGCGGTGGGGAGATGTTCATGTTGCTGCGGTCTGCAGTCTGGACGTTAGATGTCGCTGAAAATTACACACTGTAGCTTTAATAAACTGACTGTGGCACAAAGCCTCATCCATGTTTTGGCCATATTAAAAATGTAAATTAATTCGCTATGGAGTCTGATTAGCTAAAACCTAGTCTTCCTACTTGTGACAGTGTAATGACACTTAAAAAAAAGAAAAGGAAAAAAAAGCGGGAAAATCCTGTGTCAGGAACTATCGTCAGTTAGCCTCACGTAGTCCTACTCAATTCTAGTCAGAATATGAGGCTGATACTGCTCCATAGAGCTGTGATTATGGGGCGTGTTTCGAACGAACCAGGAAAAAAATGCCTCTGCACTCAATTGGATAGACCTACAACCAATAAGAGCAACGGAGTGCGTGACGTATGTTAAGCCTGGCACAGTTGTTGTCAACAAAAATCAAAGCGTGCAGTTGCACGCCTAGAAAAAGAAGATGAGCCTTGATCGTGTTTCTCTGTTCCTCTTTTAAAATTAATTTGCTGTCGACATCTTATAGAACAGACCTAATAGCAGAATCTACACACCTCGCCTCTCCAGCGGCAGCCATTGTTGTTGTAGCCCATTCGCGCTTTGGTCACGTGGTTGATTACGTTACTGTTGATCATCTGTCCATCATCGTATAAAGCCCGCCCTGACAATTTGAATGGCCCGCCAGATATTGTACGAGCATACTCGCGCTACTACTGAGCAATGCCAGACCGAACTTCCGGACCTCAAACATTGTGGGCGGGACTAAGTTCGGAATGGCACCCAGGCTAATTGTCAGTTGCTAAAAAAATTTGTTTGCTCAGAATTCTCCCACATCTAAACTGTGCGGAATGGCTAAATTATCCATCATGCACCATTGTATTTAAATGTTTACAACAGTTCATGTAAATTCCTCCCTCTTTGTTTCATTTATTCATTGATTTGTGGTTTGACTCATACTGTCTTGCTGAAGACTGCGAGAGTCTGATGGAGGGGGTTTAAATGTGTGCAAACTTTGATTTAGAATTTAATCAGGCTCTTTTTACCCTGTGTGACTATTGCAGCATTTATCTGTTTTCTGTGAAGGGAAATTAAATGTCTAAGAAAAGAATTCATGCAATCGGGCTTTGGTTCCTGTCAGTCAGCATTTGTGTTGCCAATATACCCCTCTCTCCAAAATGGTAGTATCTTTCGGATGGGTCAGAGTTAGCATAAGCACCTGTGCGTAAACAAGACACTTGAATATGATTTGCCTCAGACGTGAGTAGAAAAACAACAGTTAACATTCCTGGTTTAGTTTCTACCTCACCAGATAATCTCATTAACCCTTTTTAAGGCCCTAAACATCATTCTTTGGTTCTGGTAAGGTAAAGACCTTAACAAATTTTAATATAATGAGAAACAACCTTGTTAGTGAACCATCCCTCTTCTGACGGTGGCCTTTACGTATTCTTTGTTGTTGTTTTTGTTTTTTACACATCAAAATGATTTAAGACTCAGGGTTTTGTCTTATCTCTTTACAGATTTTACTAATAAAATGACCTCCAGTTTTTCAGACTTACAGTAAAATGTTTTTTCAAACAATAAAAAAAGACAGTTATGATTCATAATACTAGAAAAAACTAAACAAAAAAAACTAATTTTTTTGTTTATAGAAAAGTTTTAGAGAAAACTATTCAAAAATATGCATCAGAGGGAATTTTTTACTGCACTTGCAGTAGGCTCTATGCACAGCTCCACTACTTCCTGAATTTAATGCAGCTTCTTTGTTTCCTGTCTTTCATGATTGGATGCACTGATTAATCCAGGTGTGTATGACCTAAGTAACTGGCCAGACACACCTGGATTAATCAGTTCGTCCAGTAATGAAAGACAGGAAACAAAGGAGCTGCCTTAAATTCAGGAAGTAGTGGAGCTGTGCATAGAGCCCGTTGTTACAGTTTTTGGCAAGTCCCTCCTTACAGGTTTGTTTGTTTTTGCTTTTGTGTCACACCTAAATACTGATTAAAGAAATTACCAGAATATTGAAAACTGAATGTTTTAATAGAATTAAAACTAACCAAATCTTATCCATTTCCACTACAAACTTCTCACTATAGTTAGCTGTACTTAAGGCCTGTCCCTCCTAACAGGGTACATTACTCACACATCCTATTAGCCTAACTTTTAATAGAATAGAGATCAGAGTGTTGTGATGACTAATCCATGCATTTCATTTTGATCCATTTCGTAACTAATTTGACAATTTACTTTGGGTCGCCCTCTGCATTGGAAGACCCCTTTGTCTTCATTAACTTTTGGTTTTCTACTTTGTCTTATATTTTTGCCTCCAAATGTCCACACTGTTTTAATTCCTCATTAAGCCAACTATTTGTAGAGTCCATCATTCATTTTCACAGAAAACAACAGTTTTGTTTCTGATTCCATTTGCAAACTGAAATATAAATTTTATATTAATTTTGAATTATATTCTTCTTCTATGCTTAGTGGTTTTCAGCAAATGTTGGTACAGTTCTTGTTTTTATTTATAAAAAACTGTTTAAAAGCTTCAACCAGAAACTTTGGTTCTGGGTTTGAATCCACCAGTTGACACTAAACACACTGATCTGTCCTTCTTCATTAACACTAATGGTTAACCAGCCTCATGCTGTTTCTGTAGGACATTTTAAATAATTAAATTTGTCACCTTTAGGCATATATATATTGTACCCAAGGATGAAGTAGAAATGTTGAGGTAAATAATTTGAAATCCTGTTTAAATCTGATAAATTTAAACAGATCACTTTGGGTTACTATAATTTTCTTGTGTTTTCAAATCAGTTTGTAATATCAGATATTTATTCATGA
Organism: Cyprinodon tularosa; assembly: GCF_016077235.1. Lineage (NCBI taxonomy): Eukaryota > Metazoa > Chordata > Actinopteri > Cyprinodontiformes > Cyprinodontidae > Cyprinodon > Cyprinodon tularosa. The sequence goes on along the minus strand of NW_024038375.1, from coordinate 1,029,296 downwards.
AATGGATGGGAAAGGCATTATCTGCTGTTGCTGATGTCGAAGAAATAGATTCAAGTCTCAACTTTCATTACTAGAACTGATAATAATTTTTTCTTTCTTACACCAGTCCTGACCATTATTGTGCATATCTGATTTTATTACATCAGGTCAAACATTTGATATGACCATGGAGGCAGACAATGCATTTACTCCTTCCCCAGCATCAGTGAAACCTGCAATAGATGGAACAACAGGTCAGTTAAAACTTTACATAAAACTTCAACAGTACTTGAAATGCAAGTATATATATAGTTTTTGTCAGATATAAGTACAGTGGTTAACACTCAGCTAGCCCTCAGCCCTCGGCCTGCCAACAGCCTCTGGATCCACAAGGTTCCCCCCCCTCTCTGCAGCTCTGCTCATCTCCAGATCAGCAGTGAGCCAAACCGTGACCAGTCTCCCCAACCTAGGTCCTGTTCCCTTTATCTACATCCTTTAAATAAACCTTTAAACTTTACCCTGTCTCCGAGTTGTTCTGCATATGGGCTAGATTCCTTCACCCATTATGACACAGTGGTTAACACCTAGTTTACTTTCATTGTAGTTGCTCTAGTAAAATGAAGACTTCAGCAAAGTTGATATACTGGGAAACAACTTTGTTAGTGTACTTTGTTTTGCATTGTAATACCCAAATATAACTTAAATTGATGTTTTCTGACAAATTCTATAAAGAAAAAGGACATTACTGTTTTCTGTGACTTTATTCAACTCCTGAAAGTAAGCAAAATTCTCAAACAGATACGACAATTACCTGATCAGATATTTATTTGGTACATGAGGTGTTGCTTAGGGAGCTTCCTTTTCTTTGTTATTGTCACTTTTAGTTTTTTACTATTATTTTCATTAAGGTTGAAAAAGAATTATTTATATTATGAACAAACAGTGTCAAAAAAGCCTGTTCGTACAACATAAATATCCTCTAAACTGGGTCTGGTCTAAAGCAGGGCACTGGTTAAGTAAGCATCATAGCCCCTTATTGTGGCTTTGGCAGCAGAGGAGGTTGGTGCAGTCTTTGCAGCAGTTATCTGCTCATTCATTGAAAGTGGGAGGCCAAGCAAAAAGTGCTCAGACTGTCACACTATCTCCATTTAAGTGAAAGCAAACCTTCCTTAAATATTAGAGTATTTAAATGATGCTGTCATGTTGGGTTTTAGGTGCTTGGCCCACATGCAGATCACACTCGGAGGCAGGAGGCAGTTTAGGTTGTTTATTTAAACCAGACAAACAGTACAGGATGAGTAAGCTAGAGAAACTCGGAGCAGAGAGGCGCGGACAGGGGACGCTCGGATATGAGGATGGAGAGGGGGGGAGGAAGTGGTTAAAGCGTACCGAGCGGAGAAACTGACGAACAGAAAAAAGGGCTTACCACTTGAGAAGGGAAACCGGACCGGGGAGAACGGATCGGACTGGGCTCTGCCTGACCTTGGTGAGGCTGGTGACTGAGAGACTGACGAGGGGCTGAGAGCCGGACCGAGCAGCGCCGGCAGACTTGTCCACAGAGTCAGCAGGAGGATCCAGGAGGGCCACCGAGGGAGCTCAGGTGGGCAGATTGAGCAGAGGAAAAGCAGATCACGATCGAGGACCTGGGAGACACAAAAAATTGCCTTTAGCACGGGAAAAAGTTCAGCTGTCAGAAGACAGAGGCCACAGGTTCGTACCACAACGGTTAACACTCAGGCGTCCTCCTGCCGTCTGGGGCCAGCTCTCATAGTCCTGCCGCACGCCGTTCAATTAGCCACAGGTGTAGGCGCCCCACCCCTCTCTCAAGCAGTCACCTGCAGAGAGAGTGGAGAAGGCCTAGCCAGCAGAGCTGCCGAATCCTGACAGATGCAGTTTGCATCAGCTGGTTTGGATGGGTTGTTCACCAGCAAGAACCAACCTGGGAGTTAAAGTTATGACATTTGAGGCCAATTTGCATGAAATCATGCTAAAAATGTTACACTAGTAATACTGTACCTGCTTAGCAAGTGATGTTGTTGTACAGCACCAAATGTGCTCAGATTCAAATGTTGCTGTAATTACTCCTTTGAGGTTGTGGGCTAAGCTCCTGATGATGAGAATGTTTAGCTCCGCCCTGCTCTTATGTAGGATTTGATCTAGAGAAGTGAATGGTGCCTTGTCTTTACAAATAACCCCATGACTTCTCAGTCTCACGGTAATCTAAATGCAGCACTGCAACAGTACAGACCTGATAGTTGCTTTTAGGTGAGCTAAACCCAGGTGGATCCGATATATGCTAACAAGACACTGGGTGGACTTAGGCAGGTGAATTAAATGAGTAACCCAGTCAGTCCTCAGTGCCAAGATCATGACAACAGCCCTTGATTCTATTGCTCTGTGCGAAATCCTGGGATGCGTCCTTGGCAGGCCAGTTTCGAAGGACGATTACATCATAGCGCGGCGCCGAGGTCTGGTCGGATTCCAAGAGTCCGCGTTATGCGACCTTAAAATGCATCCTTCTTTTTACCCGATTTGAAGTACGGGTCCGATGTATCCTCAGTATCCTTGGTTTACCCAGGATTTATTGCAAGACCAAGCAAGCCGTGATTTGCTCTGTGCTCAGAGGAAAGGTTACTTGGTGCTGAACAGTGGTGAAAATTGGAAGTTCAGTATAGTTCATAATATGATACAAGTCCGTGGATAGTTTTGTCTGAAAGTAATGAAAATAGTTGTTTTAATGGTTATTGAGTCAGATATGTGGCGGTAATGTTTGATTTATCTAAAGATTTTTATCGGTTACTGTGTAAATGGGTTTGGCCGTAATTTAAGGACAGATTCTAATATTATCTGCAGGGTGGGGACTATAAATCTGATAGGAGTTAATTTTTTTTATTGCTGTTTTGCACAATATGCTTAATTAAGTATTTTTTGTTGTTGAATATTAGAGATTCTGCAGATATATTTTGTACATACATTATTTAGATTTACTTATATCTTTCTACCCCTTTTATAGAATAGAATACAAAATCCCTGCTCAAATTCACAGCCAGAACTCTTCCGGCCTCCTTATTTTCAAGGACTTCGATAATAACAGGGAAGAGGTAAAATATAAACAATACAATTCTGTAGGGTGTTTTCAGCAATATAAAACTGGAGAATAAATAACCAATATGCAGCTATAGACATTTTTTACAGTAATGGATATTTGAAAATAGGAGCAACATGAGAGATGTGCAAAATGACAGCAGCATGTTATTTAACTGACTGAGGTTTCTATCATTACATTTGCTTTTATTTGTTCCATCAATTCAATTCAATTCAATTCAGTTTATTTATATAGCGCCAAATTCACAACACATGTCATCTCAAGGCACTTTACAGTTCAACCAGATCATACAGTCAGTCAATCCAGAATGGAACCTTAATTCCATTCTGGATTGTTGTGAGTGTAGTCTTTGTTCGCTTTATAATAAAAAATGAATAAATAAGCAAACGGTTTCAAAAACTTTGGTTTTCATTCTTTACCTGCTTTGTGTGTCAACTTTCACAGCTGCTAAGCAACAGAGCATACGGTGGTAAAAGCTGCCGAAGGATAGACCTGTTCGAATTCACATCCTAAACACTTCCGGTCTCCTTATTTTCAGACTTCGAAGCATCCAGTCTAGGTAGACCACGTCCTTGGAGGATGCAGCCCAGGATTTCGAACAGAGCCTTTATATTTGAAAAACTTTATTAGCTTTAAACATGAACTTCATAGATTCAACAGCTGTTTTTCTGGATTTGAAACAAACCGTGGGATATAAAAAGTCATTCTTCTATCCTCTTTCATGAACAAAAGTTATTGAACATTGCTGTTTATCGTTGTAAACATTTTTAAAAACAGATTAATTAAGCTGTAACCTTTACGAATCTGCAAACTGCACCCAAATATAAACCAGAGCTGTTGAAGTCAATAAATATCTAATAGATAGGAATATTGAACAGAAGTATATATATCAACTGGACACACTTTTTGTTGACTCTCTAATCATCAGGAACACCATAGAACAATATTACTTAACCTCTTGATATCTTTATTGAACCTCAAAGCAAAATTGAACAGACTAATTAAATTAGATAATTTTTGATTTTATGTCAAAGCTTCATAGTTTGCAACAACTATCTTCAGATTGACATCTGTGTTTTTTGGGGAAATTAAAATCCTATATGTACTTTAAGTACATACAGACAAACAATAAATGTGGTTGCCAGATTATTAACGAGAGGCGTGTTGCCTTACTTTTTTATGAAGTGGAACCTTTGTTTTCCTTTAAACCACGTATACATCATACACTCTATGTAGTTCATATACACATAGAAAGAACACATATAGTATAATTTAAGATTAAAACAATACAATTTTAAAATTATTATTTTTAATACTGCTTAAGTACTGTTCTTGTCTGTTTTCTTCATGCAGTGCTGATGATCCGGAGGATCATATTAGTTACAATTATCTCTTTAGTCCTGTTCGGATTCACCTTCCGTTTTTGTACAAGAAGGATGGGTAAGAAAAAAAAACTATAATACAACATTATTAAGCTGTTGTTTTGATTCAGACCAACTTTTTTAATGTTAAATTGATATTTTACTTGTATTTAAGAAAATGATCAAATTGAATTTACTGAATTACCCCTCAAAAAAGTTTCTTTAATATTTGTGTTTTTCTTTTAGTGAAACGTTCAGATAGGTAAGAAATCTCAGTATATTCATGGGATCTGTTGCCTTCATTCGATTTTCCATTTCTTTCTTTTTACAGTTTAGTTTCAGATTTTACACCACTGTTGGAGAGGGAACATAATTTGGGATTGTCAGACTCTTCTTCACTTTAAAAACCTGAAGATTTGCTTTTTCTGGCATTCTATTTGCACAAAGGTCTAAAGTGACCCAAATAGTGTTGAAAATTAGTATTAGTATTTTTTTAAACAGTCTATTTATTACAGATATAGTTATGTGTCATCTGGTGACCAGAACTGACTATTTTAAAGTATGACCAGCTCTCACCACTGACCACCTCATTGGTATATTCATAATACAATTTTCCAAACAAGAAACACACTGTAGACAACTGTACAAGCTCTATACAGTAACCTTGATTCTGTTACTTAGAGATGTTTTTGAGGGTCATTGGTCAGTTCATGAATGCATTTAATAAAGAGTGGATCATTTATAATATGCTTTGATACATTAAATACTAATAATTAGAGGCCGTAATTTTTAATTCTTCTGTATCTAAAATGTGTCTTTTTAAAATCTCCATTTTATTTAACACACAATGTATAACTTTTTTTTCCCTTTGTTGCTTTAGATCAAAAACTGAAATATCAGGTAGATGAAATAAAGTTCCTTACTCATCAACAAAAAGTGATTTTTTTTTCACCCCTTTGCCAGGCAGCAGTAATAATAGCTTTTTGATTTTATGCTTTCTTATATAAAATATCTCTTTTTGATCTTTTCAGTTGAACAAATGCCAATGTTCATTTTAAACAACAAAGAGGTTTGTTAAAGTACCCTGTGCTAAAATGATAACATGATGCATTAAGCAAATGTTATTTTTCCAATGAAAATGTCCTTCTCCATGTTATTACATCATTTACAGGCAGAATGTAATGAACCTACAGTGCTGCTAACTGCAGCTGCAACACTGGTAAACTGTTAGTATTTGTGAAGGAACTACTGTATAACGTTCAAGGTAGCTTGACCACTAGGGGGAGCAATAGGTGAAAAAGTCGAGCAAAACATTTCTACAGGGATTTTAATAAATGCCTTTTTGCTTTCACAGAGTAACAACTGAATGCCAGAGCCTCAGACAAGTGAACTGCAGCCAGACTGAGTGTAAATAAAAATCATTTAGATGATCCATTATGTTTTATCTGCTGTGATTACTAATACTTGCATTGTAATTTTGTTTTCCTAATTTTATTGCCTCTTTAAGGATTTTGTAACAGTCTTAATATAAAAGCTTTGCCTGAACTTACTAAATACCATAAACTGATTTAAACTGATCAAAAAGTTACTCCTAGATATTTTCAGATATATTGTAATAAATCAAACTGATTAAATGATTCCTTTATTGGGGAGTGGTAGCCTAGTTGTTAGGGCATAGAGCATGGAATCCTGAGGTCCTGAGATCGAGCCTCACTCCCACAGACTGCCACTCTGGGTCTTTGAGCAAGACCCTTAACCACACACTGCTCCCCGGGCGCCGCACGATGGCAGCCCATTGCTCCCCAAGGGGATGGCTTAAATGCACAGGTAAATTAATCCAATCTGAAATAAAGTTCAATTATATTATTATTTTAGAACTGCTATGTTAAACAGTATGTACATTTTCTTTTTGGTGAATTATTATTTTTTATTTTGAAAGTTTTTTGTTGCTTTCTGGATAAATAAAGTTATTATGGACATAACTCTGGTGTATTTAATTTGTGGGAATATTTTGCCTAAAACCAGTTTACTAACATTGCAATTTTTTTCTTGAGTTACATCATGCACTACATATCTTTAATTAAGATATTTGTTTAACCTTTTTTTTTTTTTAAATCTGTGATCAAAAAGCTGCCTCTGAGGACACTTAATAGGAATCAGAAAGGAAAGTCTAACCAACAGGATTGACTGCATTACTTAAACATTTTAAAGTGAGAACATGCAAGGGATTCAGAACTGAAACATAGAAACCTTATTAACATTTCTCTCAGTAACGTTAGTGGTACAAAAAATAGATGGTTCCCTTTTTGGTATGGTTAATCGATACTGTGAGTCATGTGGTCTGAAACACCTATGTATTTTAGATGTGGTGTGTTTATAAGGTATATAAAGTACTTCTTCCTGTGCCAAGGGGGAGGGTCCACTTCTGATCATGTGGATTATTTTAACAGTAGATTCTGAAACTTACATCGGTCATAGTCAGATTAGACAGGAAACATACCAATGTTTTCTGTTCAGAGCATCCAAAGCTTCATCATGGCTTTAGAGCTGCTGTTCTTCATTCTCCTAAGTAAGTTTGAGTGTCTTATTCTTGATATTGTGTTATTTAAAATAATTCTGTTACATAAAGTCCGGGATTTTTTGAAATGTTTTAGAAATTGAAAATAAAAATATGCATTTATAAAAGATATTCATCTTGCATCTACATTTTCTTTTCAATATCTGTTTCACAGATTTGTCTTATGAAGCCAGAGCTAAAGGTCAGTTTCAGTTAAATGTCTGTGTGGTAAATATAATTTTTTTTGCTGATCAAATCTGACAACTAAATGCTTCTAAATTTTCAGCTCTTCCTCAACCTAAAGTAGAGGTGGATCGACTTCTGATCACAGAGACTGACTTGGTCACATTAAAGTGTTCAACCTCATATGTTAATGTTAATCAGTGTGTTTTCTACATTGAAAACAAAAAGATGTCTGCAGCCTCCTCCTGTTCAAAAACACTGACAGGTTTTGAACTGCTGAGGATGACAGAGAATTTATCATCCGCTGAGGTCAAAGTTAAATGTTTCTACAGTGTAAAAGATGGAGCTTTAGATGTTACATCAACAGACAGTGAATCAACCATCATCTCCATAAACAGTAATATTATTTTTAAAGAGTCTTAAAATATGTTTACAGATACACTGAATATTCCTAACTCATATTTTACATTTTCTGCACTTTATTTGTTCATGTTTTCAGACCTTGTTCCACCTACACTGACAGTGAACCAACCGGTGATCACAGAGACAGACTCGGTCACTTTAGACTGTCAGCCTCCATCTTCTGTTTCTGTTACTGAGTGTTTTTTCTTCATTGTTGGAGGAAGTCAAGCTCGGAGGTTTAATTGTCAGAAAACACTAAAAGGAAGAGAGATCTTGTCTTTAGCAAAGCGAAGGTCACCTGCTAACTTAGACCTAACATGTTTTTACCTTGACGGAAATCAATCTCCAAACAGTAACTTGTTCACCATCATCATACAAAGTGAGTAAATATACCTTTACTGGTCTAATCATGATTACTGTCTTGATCAAATATTTAATTTATATTAGTTTCATTTTATTTTTAGTTCCTCCACCTGAGCTGACTGTGACTCCACAGCTCATCACAGAGACAGACTTAGTCACACTGAACTGTGGGACTTTATCATTTGTTTCTGTGGATAAATGTTTTTTATACTTCATAACATCAAAGATAACTAAAATCATCTCCTGTAAGCAGACAATGTCAGGACGTGAGCTCCTGATGATGACATTTCAAACTTCCCCTGCTGAGGTGGAACTAACATGTTATTACACTGTGAAGAAGACAGATGGAGGACAGCATCAGTCTCCAGACAGTAACATACAATCAGTTATGATTAACAGTAGGTTATTAACTCTACCATCATATAAGGTCTACCATCTATATAGATACAATATTAGTCTGTAAAATAAATGTTATTTCAGCTTCATTTATATTATGACATTCTTACAAATAAATGTTTGTATCATATGTTTACAGATACACTGAATATTCCTCACTCATATTTTACATTTTCTGCTCTTTATTTGTTCATGTTTTCAGACCTTGTTCCACCTACACTGACAGTGAACCCACTGGTGATCACAGAGACAGACTCGGTCACTTTAGACTGTCAGCCTCCACCTTCTGTTCCTGTTACTGAGTGTTATTTCGTCATTGTTGGAGGAAGTCAAGCTCGGAGGTTTAATTGTCAGAAAACAGTAAAAGGAGGAGAGATCTTGTCTTTAGCAAAGCAAAGGTCACCTGCTAACTTAGACCTAACATGTTTTTACCTTGACGGACATCAATCTCCAAACAGTAACTTGCTCACCATCATCATACAAAGTGAGTAAATATACCTTTGCTGGTCTAATCATGATTACTGTCTTGATCAAATATTTAATTTATATTATTTTCATTTTTAAAGTTTTAGAGAAAACTATTCAAAAATATGCATCAGAGGGAATTTTTTACTGCACTTGCAGTTGTTACAGTTTTTGGCAAGTCCCTCCTTACAGGTTTGTTTGTTTTTGCTTTTGTGTCACACCTAAATACTTGAAATAATTAAAGAAATGACCAGAATATTGAAAACTGAATGTTTTAATAGAATTAAAACTAACCAAATCTTATCCATTTCCACTACAAACTTCTCACTATAGTTTACTGTACTTTAGGCCTGTCCCAGGGTACGTAGCTCACACATCCTATTAGCCTAACTTTTAATAGAATAGAGATCAGAGTGTTGTGATGAATAATACATGCATTTCATTTTGATCCATTTCGTAACTAATTTGACAATTTACTTTGGGTCGCCCTCTGCATTTGAAGACCCCTTTGTCTTCATTAACTTTTGGTTTCCTACTTTGTCTTGTGATTTTGCCTCAAAATGTCCACACTGTTTTAGTTCCTCATCAAGCCAACTATTTGTAGAGCCCATCATTCATTTTCACAGAAAACAACAGTTTTGTTTCTGATTCCATTTGCAAACTGAAATATAAATTTTATATTAATTTTGAATTATATTCTTCTTCTATGCTTAGTGGTTTTCAGCACATATTGGTACAGTACTTGTTTTTATTTATAAAAAACGGTTTAAAAGCTTCAACCAGAAACTTTGGTTCTGGGTTTGAATCCACCAGTTGACACTAAACACACTGATCTGTCCTTCTTCATTAACACTAATGGTTAACCATCCTCATGCTGTTTCTGTAGGACATTTTAAATAAATAAATTTGTCACCTTTAGGCATATATATATTGTACCCAAGGATGAAGTAGAAATGTTGAGGTAAATAATTTGAAATCCTGTTTAAATCTGATAGATTTAAACAGATCACTTTGGTTCACTATAATTTTTTTTATGTTTTCAAATCAGTTTGTAATATCAGATATTCATGAAATGGATGGTAAAGGCATTATCTGCTGTTGCTGATGTCGAAGAAATAGATTCAAGTCTCAACTTTCATTACTAGAACTGATGGTAGTTTTTTTTTTTTTCTTACACCCGTCCTGACCATTATTGTGCATATCTGATTTTATTTATTACATCAGGTCAAACATTTGACATGACCATGGAGGCAGACGATACATTTACTCCTTCCCCAGCATCAGTGAAACCTGCAATAGATGGAACAACAGGTCAGTTAAAACTTTACATAAAACTTCAACAGTACTTGAAATGCAAGTATATATATAGTTTTTGTCAGATATAAGTACAGTGGTTAACAGTGGTTAACACTCAGCTAGCCATCAGCCCTAGGCCTGCCAACAGCCTCTGGATCCACAAGGTTCCCCCCCCTCTCTGCAGCTCTGCTCATCTCCAGATCAGCAGTGAGCCAAACCGTGACCAGTCTCCCCAACCTAGGTCCTGTTCCCTTTATCTACATCCTTTAAATAAACCTTTAAACTTTACCCTGTCTCCGAGTTGTTCTGCATATGGGCTAGATTCCTTCACCCATTATGACACAGTGGTTAACACCTAGTTTACTTTCATTCTAGTTGCTCTAGTAAGATGAAGACTTCAGCAAAGTTGATATACTGGGAAACAACTTTGTTAGTATACTTTGTTTTGCATTGTAATACCCAAATATAACTTAAATTGATGTTTTCTGACAAATTCTATAAAGAAAAAAGACATTACTGTTTTCTGTGACTTTATTCAACTCCTGAAAGTAAGCAAAATTCTCAAACAGATACGACAATTACCTGATCAGATATTTATTTGGTAGATGAGGTGTTGCTTAGGGAGCTTCCTTTTCTTTGTTATTGTAGCTTTTAGTATTTTACTATTATTTTCATTACGGTTGAAAAATAATTATCTATTTATATTATGAACAAACAGTGTCAAAAAAGCCTGTTCGTACAACATAAATATCCTCTAAACTTGGTCTGGTCTAAAGCAGGGCACTGGTTAAGTAAGCATCATAGCCCCTTATTGTGGCTTTGGCAGCAGAGGAGGTTGGTGCTGAGTCTTTGCAGCACTTATCTACTCATTCATTTAAAGTGGGAGGCCAAGCAAAAAGTGCTCAGACTGTCAAACTATCTCCATTTACAGTAAGTGAAAGTAAACCTGCCTTAAATATTAGAGTATTTAGATGCTGCAGTTTGCATCAGCTGGTTTGGATGGGTGGTTCACAAGCAAGAACCAACCTGGGAGTTAAAGTTATGACATTTGAGGCCAATTTGCATGAAATCATGTTAAAAATGTTACACTAGTAATACTGTACCTGCTTAGCAAGTGATGTTGTTGTACAGCACCAAATGTCCTCAGATTCAAATGTTGCTGTAATTACTCCTTTGAGATCGTGGGCTAAGCTCCTGATGATGAGAATGTTTAGCTCCGCCCTGCTCTTATGTAGGATTTGATCTAGAGAAGTGAATGGTGCCTTGTCTTTACAAATAACCCCATGACTTCTCAATCTCACGGTAATCTAAATGCAGCACTGCAACAGTGCAGACCTGATAGTTGCTTTTAGGTGAGCTAAACCCAGTGGTTAAGGTTACAAAGTATTGTTTTATTTTTCATATGGGCAAAACTTAAAAAGAATAAACATAAATGGATATTTTATTTGCAGTTGCTGCATTAATGGAGGTATGGGCAGGTCACTACTTGCAATTGGTTCTGTTTTCTGTCACACCCTAAATTTTTTAGATAAAACAAGGTTTTTGTATTCGATAAGCACTGATTAAACCAAATGTGTATAAAGAATATTAAGATGTATTTTTTCCCATTAATTTCTGTTATTAAATCTGACTAAACTTTTCCTGTTTTAGTTTTGTAATGATTACTGATGAATGGAAGCAGGCAGCTTAAATAGAGACTTGGCAGGTGGATCCGATATATGGTAACAAGACACTGGGTGGACTTAGACAGGTGAATTAAATGAGTAACCCAGTCAGTCCTCAGTGCCAAGATCATGACAACAGCCCTTGATTCTATTGCTCTGTTCAAAATCCTGGGATGCGTCCTTGGCAGGCCAGTTTCGAAGGACGATTACATCATAGCGCGGCGCTGAGGTCTGGTCGGATTCCAAGAGTCCGCGTTATGCGACCTTAAAATGCATCCTTCTTTTTGCCCGATTTGAAGTACGGGTCCGATGTATCCTCAGTATCCTTGGTTTACCCAGGATTCATTGTGAGACCAAGCAAGCTGTGATTTGCTCTGTGCTCAGAGGAAAAGTTACTTGGCGCTGAAGGTTGTGAGGATGGCCCCCGCCCATCCTCACAACCTTCTACAGAAGCACCATAGAGAGCATTCTGACCAGCTGTCTCTCTCTGTGGTGTGGAGGCTGCAGAGCCTCTGACTGGAAGAATGTGAGGAGGGTGGTGAGGACAGCAGAAGGAATCATTGGGGCTCCTCTTCCCTCCATTAAGGACATTTCATCACAGCGCTGTGTGTCCCGAGCCCGTAATATCATCAAAGACCCCTCACACTCCCACCATGGACTGTTCTCCCTGCTGCCCTCTGTAAAGAGGTTCCGCAGCATCCGCTGCAGATCCACCAGGTTGTGCTACAGCTTCTTCCCCACTGCCATCAGACTGTTGAACCTTTGATCCACAAACCGAACTCTGCACCTATTGCACATTATCGGGCATCAAATGCTGCTGAACTTTTAACTTTTAGCCCTTTAATTGTTCATCTCATTTCTATTTTCAATAACGCATTTTTTGCACAAATGCCTATTTGCACTGAACCACTGCAACTTGCATACTGTCTCTTATCCTCTGCACTGTTCACACTTTGACCACTGCTGCACTTTTTGTATTTTTCTATAACTTGTGCCATTTGAAATATCAATGCAACGTTCATAAGCTGTATGTAACGCAATTTCGTTCTGTATGCACCCTGTGCATACAAAATGACAAATAAAGAAGTCTAAGTCTAAGTCTAACAGTGGTGAAAATTGGAAGTTCAGTTTAATATGATACAAGTCTGTGGATAGTTTTGTCTGAAATTAATGAAAATAGTTGTTTTAATGGTTATTGAGTCAGATATGTGGCGGTAATGTTTGATTTATCTAAAGATTTTTATTGGTTACTGTGTAAATGGGTTTGGCCGTAATTTAAGGACAGATTCTAATATTATCTGCAGGGTGGAGACTATAAATCTGATAGGAGCTAAATTTTTTTTATTGCTGTTTTGCACAATATGCTTAATTAAGTATTTTTTGTTGTTGAATATTAGAGATTTTGCAGATATATTTTGTACATACATTGTTTAGATTTACTTATATCTTTCTACCCCTTTTATAGAATAGAATAGAAAATCCCTGTTCAAATTCACAGCCAGAACTCTTCCGGCCTCCTTATTTTCAAGGACTTCGATAATAACAGGGAAGAGTTCAGGGGCGTTGCTAGGCACAAAGCTTTACTGGGGCACTGGCCCCCTACCGCATATGCCCATCCTTCCATACACAAATACAGACAAGCACACTGCCCCACCCTGATATATTCCTACCAAAAATACTAGTTGAGATATTAATGAGTGTAAGAGTATATTTGTTTTAACAAATATACTCTTTGTTAAAACAATGTTATAGCTGCAATGTTGAACATTTTCAACATTGCAGCTATAAAAAATAAGACATCACCAACTTTAAAAATCAAAAATTTCCTTATACACATTCTGAAGTAATCATTAATTTCTAGGTTTCAGAGTTTTATTTCAGGGGAAAGTTTAACTCAACATGAACTAAGTTTTTATTTTATTTTATAAGCATTAAAGTGTACCTCCTATTTATCATTTTTGCAAAGCGGTCAATCACTAGACTGTGACTCAGCTTAGAAAGTTCTTCCTTTTCAACTGATAAAATAGCAAGATGATGGAGCCTGTCTTGTCCCATTGTGCACCTCAGCCAAGTGTGGAGCTTTCTCAACACACTGAATTACCTTTCACAACTCCAGCTGTAGACTGGGATTGTGAGGGAGATCTGGATGACCTGCGTTAGTGTGGGGAACATGGTGTTATCAAGCAAGTTGAAAACACACTGCATATCCTTGATGACAAGGCTGTCTTTTTCAACCATAAAAAGCTTTCAAACCATTTTGAATTAAATGAAAGTTTTTTTTACTCCAAATTTGTCCTGGGGATAGTGGGACAACTTCACTTGTTTAGGACCATCATGCTTTCCCCCTAATTCACTAATGTCCCCTTCTTGTTTGTGGAAGCTGGTTGTTGCTCCCTCATCACCTTCATGGTCCTGTCTCTCCTGTCTCTCACCTGTCTCTTGCCTGTCAGTCTCGCCTCCTCCTCCCTTTCCTACTCCAGCACCTTCATTCTCATTCTCTACAGCAAACATTAAAAAACGTAAATTTATAATTATGTAAATATCTATCATATTGCTTATAACATTCCTAATGTAACTAGTCAGCTTAAATCACTGATTCATCACGGGACCTTACCTCCCTCTCTCTCATCTTGTTTTACTGCTTCCCTGTCTCTGCTTCATGTGAGGAATTTCCTGATATTCATCTACAAACCAATGCAGTAATTTTCAGTTAGTAGCCTATAAATCATGTGGTTTCACTGGGAAAATAATAAAATTGACAGGTAAGAAACGTTACCAGAACAACGTTTCTTACCTGTCAATTTAAAAGAAAAATGCGTCGCGGCCGCACAGTGTCCCATCCAACTCAGTTGAGAGCAGCGCGTTAGTTTACCTGCAGTTCATGCAGTGACATGCGCTGACGTGGGGGCGCTAATACATCCTCAATTTGGAGTTAACAACACACTTGCTACGCATTTGAGTAGAAATATACTTCTTCTCCTGTTGGAATTATCTAAATTGATGCATTAAAGAAATGTATCACTATTGCAAATATTCATGAGATTTATACTGGGGCACAGCTCATTTATACTGGGGCACGTGCCCCAGTAAATGGGGTCTGGCGACGCCGATGGAAGAGTTAAAATATAAACAATGCAATTCTGTAAAGTGTTTTCATCAATATAAAACTGGAGAATAAATAACCAATATGCAGCTATAGAAATTTTTTACAGTAATGGATATTTGAAAATAGCAGCAATATGAGAGATGTGCAAAATGACAGCAGCATGTTATTTAACTGACTGAGGTTTCTATCATTACATGTGCTTTTATTTGTTCCATCACCCGGTGGTGGAACCTTCATTCCATTCTGGATTGTTGTGAGTGTAGTCTTTGTTGGCTTTATAATAAATAATAAATAAATAAACAAACGGTTTCCAAAACTTTGGTTTTCATTCTTTACCTGCTTTGTGTGTCAACTTTCACAGCTGCTAAGCAACAGAGCATACGGTGGTAAAAGCTGCCTGTTCGAATTCACATCCAAAACACTTACGGTCTCCTTATTTTCAGACTTCGAAGCATCCAGTCTAGGTAGACCGCATCCTTGGAGGATGCAGCCCAGGATTTCGAACAGAGCCTTTATATTTGAAAAACTTTATTAGCTTTAAACATGAACTTCATAGATTCAACAGCTGTTTTTCTAGATCTGAAACAAACCGTGGGATATAAAAAGTCATTCTTCTATCCTCTTTCATGAACAAAAGTTATTGAACATTGCTGTTTATCGATAAACATGCTGTTTATCGTTGTAAACATTTTTAAAAACAGATTAATTAAGCTGTAACCTTTACGAATCCGCAAAATGCACCCAAATATAAACCAGAGCTGTTGAAGTCAATAAATATCTAATAGGAATATTGAACAGAAGTATATATATCAACTGGACTATTTCACACTTTTTGTTGACTCTCTAATCATCAGAAACACCATAGAACAATATTACTTAACCTCTTGATATCTTTATTGAACCTCAAAGCAAAATTGAACAGACTAATTAAATTAGATTAATTTTTGATTTTATGTCAAAGCTTCATAGTTTGCAACAACTATCTTCAGATTGACATCTGTGTTTTTTGGGGAAATTAAAATCCTATATGTACTTTAAGTACATACAGACAAACAATACATGTGGTTGCAAGATTATTAACGAGAGGCGTGTTGCCTTACTTTTTTATGAAGTGGAACTTTTGTTTTCCTCTAAACCACGTATACATCATACACTCTATGAAGTTCATATACACATAGAAAGAACACATATAGTATAATTTAAGATTAAAACAATACAATTTTAAAGTTATTATTTTTAATACTGCTTAAGTACTGTTCTTGTCTGTTTTCTTCATGCAGTGCTGATGATCCGGAGGATCATATTAGTAACAATTATCTCTTTAGTCCTGTTCGGATTCACCCTCCCTTTTTGTACAAGAAGGATGGGTAAGAAAAAAAAACTATAATACAACATTATTAAGCTGTTGTTTTGATTCAGACCAACTTTTTTAATGTTAAATTGATATTTTACTTGTATTTAAAAAATGATCAAACTGAATTTACTGAATTACCCCTCAAAAAAGTTTCTTTAATATTTGTGTTTTTCTTTTAGAGAAACGCTCAGATAGGTAAGAAATCTCAGTATATTCATGGGATCTGTTGCCTTCATTCGATTTTCCATTTCTTTCTTTTTACAGTTTAGTTTCAGATTTTACACCACTGTTGGAGAGGGAACATAATTTGGGATTGTCAGACTCTTTTTCACTTTAAAAACCTGAAGATTTGCTTTTTCTGGCATTCTATTTGCACAAAGGTCTAAAGTGACACAAATAACTTCTACAGTTGGTGTTGAAAATTAGTATCAGTATTTTTTTAAACAGTCTTTTTAAATCCTCAGTTCAGTATTGCGAATTTATTTATTACAGACATAGTTATGTGTCATCTGATGACCAGAACTGACTATTTTAAAGTATGACCAGCTCTCACCACTGACCACCTCATTGGTATCTCCATAATACAATTTTCCAAACAAGAAACACACTGTAGACAACTGTACAACCTTTATACAGTAACCTTGATTCTGTTACTTAGAGATGTTTTTGAGGGTCATTGGTCAGTTCATGAATGCATTTAATAAAGAGTGGATCATTTATAATAAACTTTGATACATTAAATACTAATAATTAGAGGCCGTAATTTTTACTTCTTCTGTATCTAAAATGTGTCTTTTTAAAATCTCCATTTTATTAAACACACAATGTATAACTTTTTTTCCCCTTTGTTGCTTTAGATCAAAAACTGAAATATCAGGTAGATTAAATAAAGTTCCTTACTCATCAACAAAAAGTGATTTTTTTTTTCACCCCTTTGCCAGGCAGCAGTAATAATAGCTTTTTGCTTTTATGCTTTCTTATATAAAATATCTCTTTTTGATCTTTTCAGTTGAACAAATGCCAATGTTCATTTTAAACAGCAAAGAGGTTTGTTAAAGTACCCTGTGCTAAAATAATAAAATGATGCATTAAGCAAATGTTATTTTTCCAATGAAAATGTCCTTCTCCATGTTATTACATCATTTACAGACAGGATTTAATGAACCTACAGGGCTGCTAACTGCAGCTGCAACACTGGTAAGCTGTTAGTATTTGTGAAGGAACTACTGTATAACGTTCAAGGTAGCTTGACCACTAGGGGGAGCAATAGGTGAAAAAGTCGAGCAAAACATTTCTACAGGGATTTTAATAAATGCCTTTTTGCTTTCACAGAGTAACAACTGAATGCCAGAGCCTCAGACAAGTGAACTGCAGCCAGACTGAGTGTAAATAAAAATCATTTAGATGATCCATTATGTTTTATCTGCTGTGATTACTAATACTTGCATTGTAATTTTGTTTTCCCAGTTTTATTGCCTCTTTAAGGATTTTGTAACAGTCTTAATATAAAAGCTTTGCCTGAACTTACTAAATACCATAAACTGATTTAAACTGACCAAAAAGTTACTCCCAGATATTTTCAAATATATTGTAATAAATCAAACTGATTAAATGATTCCTTTATTGGGGAGTGGCAGCCTAGTTGTTAGGGCATAGAGCTTGGAATCCTGAGGTCCTGAGATCGAGCCTCACTCCCACAGACTGCCACTCTGGGTCTTTGAGCAAGACCCTTAACCACACACTGCTCCCGGGGCGCCGCACGATGGCAGCCCATTGCTCCCCAAGGGGATGGCTTAAATGCACAGGTAAATTAATCCAATCTGAAATAAAGTTCAATTATATTATTATTTTAGAACTGCTATGTTAAACAGTATGTATATTTTCTTTTTGGTGAATTATTTTTTTTTATTTAAAAAGTTTTTTGTTGCTTTCTGGATAAATAAAGTTATTATGGACATAACTCTGGTGTATTTTATTTGTAGGAATATTTAGCCAAAAAAAAAAACAGTTTACTAACATTGCAAATTTTTTCTTGAGTTACATCATGCACTACATATCTTTAATTAAGATATTTGTTTAACCTTTTTTCTTTTAAATCTGTGATCAAAAAGCTGCCTCTGAGGACATTTAATAGGAATCAGAAAGGAAAGTCTAACCAACAGGATTGACTGCATTACTTAAACATTTTAAAGTGAGAACATGCAAGGGATTCAGAACTGAAACATAGAAACCTTATTAACATTTCTCTCAGTAACGTTAGTGGTACAAAAAATAGATGGTTCCCTTTTTGGTATGGTTAATCGATACTGTGGTCTGAAACACCTATGCATTTTGTATGTGGTGTGTTTATAAGGTATATAAAGTACTTCTTCCTGTGCCAAGGGGGAGGGTCCACTTCTGATCATGTGGATTATTTTAACAGTAGATTCTGAAACTTACATCGGTCATAGTCAGATTAGACAGGAAACATACCAATGTTTTCTATTCAGAGCATCCAAAGCTTCATCATGGCTTTAGACCTGCTGTTCTTCATTCTCCTAAGTAAGTTTGAGTGTCTTATTCTTGATATTGTGTTATTTAAAATGTTTTAGAAATTGAAAATAAAAATATGCATTTATAAAAGATATTCATCTTGCATCTACATTTTCTTTTCAATATCTGTTTCACAGATTTGTCTTATGAAGCCAGAGCTAAAGGTCAGTTTCAGTTAAATGTCTGTGTGGTAAATATAATTTTTTTTGCTGATCAAATCTGACAACTAAATGCTTCTAAATTTTCAGCTCTTCCTCAACCTAAAGTAGAGGTGGACCGACTTCTGATCACAGAGACTGACTCGGTCACATTAAAGTGTTCAACCTCACATGTTAGTGTTGATCAGTGTGTTTTCTACATTGAAAACAAAAAGATGTCTGCAGCCTCCTCCTGTTCGGAAACACTGACAGGATCTGAACTGCTGAGGATCACAGAGAATTTATCATCCGCTGAGGTCAAAGTTAAATGTTTCTACAGTGTAAAAGATGGAGCTTTAAATGTTACATCATCAGACAGTGAATCAACCATCATCTCCATAAACAGTAATATTATTGTTAAAGAGTCTTAAAACATGTTTACAGATATACGTAATATTCCTCACTCATATTTTACATTTTCTGCACTTTATTTGTTCATGTTTTCAGATCTTGTTCCACCTACACTAACAGTGAACCAACCGGTGATCACAGAGACAGACTCGGTCAATTTAGACTGTCAGCCTCCATCTTCTGTTCCTGTTACTGATTGTTATTTCTTCATTGGGGGAGGAAGTCAAGCTCGGAGGTTTATTTGTCAGAAAACACTAAAAGGAAGAGAGATCTTGTCTTTAGCAAAACAAAGGTCACCTGCTAACTTAGACCTAACATGTTTTTACCTTGACGGACATCAATCTCCAAACAGTAACTTGTTCACCATCATCATACAAAGTGAGTAAATATACCTTTGCTGGCCTAATCATGATTACTGTCTTGATAAAATACTTAATTTATATTATTTTCATTTTATTTTTAGTTCCTCCACCTGAGCTGACTGTGACTCCACAGCTCATCACAGAGACAGACTCAGTCACATTGAACTGTGGGACTCCATCATCTGTTTCTGTGGATAAATATTTTTTATACTTCATAACATCAAAGATAACTAAAATCATCTCCTGTGAGCAGACAATGTCAGGACGTGAGCTCCTGATGATGACATTTCAAACTTCCCCTGCTGAGGTGGAACTAACATGTTATTACACTGTGAAGAAGACAGATGGAGGACAGCACCAGTCTCCAGACAGTAACATACAATCAGTCATCATTAACAGTAGGTTATTAACTCTACCATCATATAAGGTCTACCATCTATATAGATACAATATTAGTCTGTAAAATAAATGTTATTTCAGCTTCATAAGGTTTTATATTATGACATTCTTACAAATAAATGTTTGTATCATATGTTTTTATTTATCACATGGAGATCTAAAGGCACTGTCTTTTTTTTGCAGAAGTTAAAGAATTAGATTCAACAACAAGTCAGGGAGTCTCAACTTTCAGTGTGACTGCTGGTAGTATATTTTTTCTAACACCAGTCCTGACACTTGCTGCATATATATGATTTTATTCACTGTTTGTTGCTTTCATTTATCAGGTCAAACATCTGACACAACAATCAAGGAGACAGACATTTATTTTACTACTTCCCCAGCAACAGATGGAACAACAGGTTAGTCTAAACTTTAAAATAAACTTTAGCTGAACTTTAAATGGAAGTATATTTTAATTTGTCAGAGATGCTGCAAATTACAGCTTTGGTTAAAATATTGCACTTGCTTATCCAATTGTTCTTTGGCTCTTGTAAGGTGTAGACTTCAGCCACTGCTGACATTTTGGAAACAACTATTTTTTGAAAAACCCCTGAAAACCATAGCCTGTATATACCGGTATTTATAATGTTATGTTTTTCTCCATCAGATCAAACATTTGACAGGACATCAATGAAAACAGACGGTTTCATTTCTCATTCCCCAGCATCAGATAAGCCTACATTAAGCGGTACAACTAATGATAGAGACTTGCATAAGTCCCTCCATACAGGTATGTTCTGTTTTTGCTTTTCTTTCACACCTATATACTTTACAATAAAGGGGTCATAGAATGATTATATATATACATATATATATATATATATATATATATATATATATATATATATATATATATATATATATATATATATATATATATATATATATATATATATATATATATATATATATATATATATATATATATATATATATATATATATATATATGGATGGGGTTTGAACTTCTCTGTACAGTACCGTACGTCCATTTCACCCACTGAACTATCATTATTCATCTATGACTATGTAAACTCGGTTTTGTATTCTATGACCCCTTTAAATAATAAAGGAAAGTTACTAGTTTGTAAAATGCATTTTAAAAGGCCTTATAAATTGGTGAAAAACACTACATGTGCCTTTTTTTCTTTCTGTCCCTGTCATTCAAAAGTCTGGGCACTCTGCTGCACTATTTACCAGAATAGTGAAAAACAACTGAAAGTTTAATTGCATGTTTCATAAAATTAAATTAACCAGATCTTATCAATTTCCACTACAAACTTCTCACAATAGTTTACTGTACTTTAGGCCTGGTCTTTCAAACCAAACTGTAAGGTTTGTGGGGTACATTGCTATCCTATTAGCTCTGCCCAGTAACTTTGTATAAGACAGAGATCAGATTATTGTGATGACTAATCCATGCATTTTATTTTGAGACATTTTGTAACAAATTTTACAGTTTACTTTGGGTTGTCATACATTTGAAATCCCCTTTGTGTTCATTAACTTTTTTCCATTATTTTGTCTTGAGATATTGCTTCAAAATGTCCGCACTGTTTTATTTCCTCATGAATGCAACTATTTGCAAAGTCCACCATTCATTTTAGCAGCAAACAATGTTTTTGTTCCTTATTCAATTTGCAAACGGAAATGTTATTTTTTTGCATTCATTTTTGATTAAATTCTTGTTCTGTGCTTAGTGGTTTTCAGAACATGTTGGTACAGTACAATTTAACAGCTTGAACCAGCATTTGCCAACGTCTTTAGCTTTGGTTCTGGGTTTGACTCCAACAGTTGACACTAAACACATTGATCTGTCCTCCTTCGTGAAGACTAATGGTTGACCATCCTCATGCTCTTTCTGTAAGATTTTTTAAGTAAATTCATTTGTCACCTTTAGGCATAGGTAAATTGTACCCAAGGATGAAGTAGAAAAGTTGAGGTTAGTCCATATCTATGCCCAGAATTTTTTTTTTTTTACATACTAAACTGTTTATGGAAATAATTCAATTTAAAATGAAGTATCTGGTTTCTAATCGATACGTGTTCATTGGTAAAGTAAATTAAACTAACATTCAGGGATTTTACAACTCAAAATACTTCAAAATATCTTTAATCTGCCCATGGTTACAAAATCAGTCAACATTTCTGTGCAAATTGTTCTTTGCATTGTTTTTACCAAACAAGAATATCTATTTTTAACTTTGTAATTCCCAAAGTAAAGGTTACTTAATAAGCTGCTATATCTGTGTTATTCTCTACCTTTTTTTTTCTTTTTCTTTTTTTTTTTTTACCATTTGGGAAGTAAGACTGACTCACTGTGGTATTGTTTTCCTAAAAACAGAACAGAAATTTCCTCCTAAATGGTTGTCAGTTCCACCTGGTGTTGGAGTAGGTGTGGGAATGTTACTCATAGTGGGACTTCTCTGTTCCAGAAGGAGAAGTGGTGAGTATTGACACCAGTGATGTCTCTGAAAGTGTTTCTATGCCATTAAAGTTACCACCCATTTTTGACACCCTTCATCAATCTTTCATCCGTTTGATACTCATGCAGTCTTGGTCAACTAACATCTGCCCTTTATAGACATACATTTTATATTAGTTTAATGTTGTTAATAATGTTTTGTAATTTTTCTAGTTTGGAGGAAACTAATTGTTTGATAAAATATAATTTGGCTCCATATGGTTCCTTTTTGTGGACTTGCGTAAACTATTTAATCCACACAAAACCCGCGTGGAGAAGGGCAGTTAAGCGGCGCGCGGTGAGAGCATTCACAGCTCCTTCTTCACCTTATGCTGCTATGTGACATTTGCTCAAGGATAAATATTTAATCATGAATTATTATTATACTGTATATATATATAAATATAAGCCCACATAGTAATTTTCTATAGTGGGCTAATACACTTGGAGCCCGTGTTTCCAAACAAGGCTTATATAAGACTTTTACATTTTTGCAGCTCCAGACAGATATTTCTTTGGTCCAGTATGGCTCTTTTAGCTGTTGGGTTGCAGACCCCTACTCTAGTGTGAGCAGACACCTTGTGAATAAGTGTCAAAAGGTCCTCAGAAAAACTGAGTGAAAGTTTGGTTGCCTCAGATTTAAAACTGTTTTGTGGTTCCCATGAACTAGATGACTGAGAATTAACAAAGGTATTATTAGCTAAATATTAGTCTGCTTGCAGGTTTAATGTGTTGCAACGTTTTGTTGACTGAAGTTTAAAAATTATGTTTTTTGTCCATGTAACTATTTTGCAATGCACTCTGGCTGTTAAATATGATAATGCCCCTGGCATGATTCACAGTTGACACAGTGCTCTTAGCATTGTAAGCCATCTTCGACTACTCGTACTTTTTGTAATTGTGGCAGCACACTCCTCCTCATCTAATCAAGCTGTATTTTTTTCCAGATTGTATTTGGCTAGTGTATGTACTCAGCTCCAAGTTTGAAGCTGAGGCTCATTGCATGTTTTACACCCTCTCAGTCAATGGCTTTTAAACTGTCTTGGCTTCTGAAAGTGACACAAGTGCTGGAGCAGCTTTCAGCTAAGGATAGGTTTCTCTTTCAATGGTTCTTTGGTTATTCATCAATGCTTCAACTCCTTCCATATCATATTGAAGGCATCATTTAGGCCAGAAACTTACCGACATGTTGGCTTTTGCAACAGACCATTCATATCTATCAGAGCTGAAAATAGTTTTTTTTAAAGTGTCAAGATACAGCATAAAAATAGTCTTAACAAAGCCTTGACCTTCATCCTACTGTGGATTTAATGAATCTTCTGTAAAATAATACATTTACAAATAAACAGGTCAAAAATAACCTGTCATGTTTTTTAATGATCAGTTAAATATTTAGACATAGGAATGCCAGGGGCATATAAATGCTGCAGTTTTTGTGGTTAGGGTGCAACTTGCTTTGGCACTTATTTAAACAGTTATTTATTTTTATGTTCATATTCAAACTATTATGTAGGCCTACAATTTGGACCCTTTGTTTGATTTGAGAATGTCCAATATAAAATTCAAACTCATGTACACTATTGATGTTTTTAAAGCTCTTTGTTGTTTAGCTTTGATGCCTATGGGGAAAACAGCTAAATACATTTTTTAAAAATCCTTAAGAAATATTTTTATTTTTTATTTAACCTTTATTTAACCAGGAAGTCCTATTGAGATTCAGAATCTCTTTTTCAAGAGAGACCTGCCCAAGGTAGCAGCCAAACCACAGGAAGTTAAATAACATTAATGCCCATGAAGATGAATACCTCTGATCAAAACTTGGAATTTTCCCCTTGAATTCAACTGCCTATTTGCCTTCTTTTTTATAGAATCATCACATTACATAGTGTAACCAATTCAATGATAGCATTTTAAGAAAATTATACTTCAGGTCAATTGAATTGAATGCTCCATAAAATTTGTTTTATTATATGTCTCATGCATTTCGTTTTTTTGTTTTCTCGTTTTGTTATTTGTCAGATAAATATGCACACAGAAGGTAAGACCCTTTTCTCATATTCTGAACTTTTATATTAAGTTTATCTTTAGCTTTTAACTGCAGGAAATCTTCTTGTTCTATTTAATCATGATTGAAATTAGACATGTCAAGTCTGTACTACTGTTTTTTCCCCCAGGATTAAACTATTTATTAGCTGAACTGTGACAAAAATTACACAACTGAAACAACTCTTTAGTTGTTAAATTCTAGAATTACATTTCAAGAATTGCATTGCTTAAAGTCGTAGTCATATTTAAATGTCAAATCATTCTGGCTTAAACATTTATATAAATGTACTCTTTACCAGATGATATTGTCCCAAAAGTTAGAAAATTTCTATTCATAAAGATCCTGTAATAAATCTATAGGTTTTTTTCTCATTATTTTATGCAGGCCTGTTAATTATATGTCAGCTTGTATACCTAAATTCTGCCAATCATATATCAACGATCATCTGTCAATCAAATTTTTTCGGTCAGAGCATCTTGATTCATATGTTGCAGCTACTATGCGCTTCGGTTGAAATAAGAATCATTTACTTTCCCATTGAGTTCCGTCCCAGTGCTCACAGGGAGGAGCGTGTCTTCGGCAGGTGTAGAGCTAACAGAACTGGCAGCGTTGCGAGGCAAGGGCTCAAACATGTACGGCTGTAAGCTTTCTACACCAAACAAAGCTTCTCCCGCTCTCACGTCCTCTTCCACAACAACTTCATCCCCGCCTACCTCCTCTAATTAAAAAAATGTATGATAAAGGAGACTCATCCACAACCTCCAACACAAAACTCTCCTCCTCTTGCATGTTTCCGCTGGCCATAGCCTTCCTTGACAGTGTCGTTTCAAAGTCACTAATTTAGTGCTACTTGTAACGCTACCAATGTAATTTCCCATTGGAAACCTACTAGCACCAAGTTGCTAACTGGTTAGCAGGATGATTCCGAGACACCAGCCACAATCAAACTTGCTTGCGAACCTTCTGCCACAACAACCCCGTCCTCTTGATAAACGACCAATCACAGTCACTTTATTCACTCGTGTAAAGTCGTGCACCAGTCGGGAGAATTTGGAAAGGCAACATTTGGAACAGTCTTTTGCCTACGACTTTAAGGTGGTATCATGTTGAAGTAGCTTTTTAAGCATGCTTCTAATGTTCAGTTTTAAAAAAAACTTTAACAATGTTTTTTGGTCAAATTGTTATTTTTTCCAAATGATTTCTTTGCCTGGGTGATGAATTTTCTCCAACTGGTTCTAGAATTGCACTGCTTAAAGTAACTGTGAAGATTCATCTCTGCAGCCCAGATATTGAACTGTCAGAACTGTGATGTCATCATCTGTGTTGTTGCTAAGCAAACAGACACAACAGCCAAATGCATATGTGGCAATAACTGGGGGTTTTAATCATACTTCATAACTGTAAGAAGATGGTCACAGGAAGCTTGAGAAGCCCTGCAATTTTTTTATGAGGCTACAGAATGGGATGCACTGTCAGCCACATAGAGAGGACATCAATGCACTAAGTGTGTGACTGACTACATATAATTATGTGTAGCTAACACCATCCCCACCAGAACAGTGAAAAGCTTACCAAATTATAAACCATGGATCACAAGTGATCTGAAGCAACTGCACAACAACAAAAAAACAAGCCTATATGAAGGGAGACAGGGAATTAATGAGGAGTATACAGAAGTAACTTAAGATCAAGGTAAGACAAAGCAAGAAGGCATACAGGAAGAGGCTGGAAAGCAAGCTCCAGCAGAACATGTATATGAGTGGCAAGGAGATCACAGGGTTTAGGCAAAAGGGTGATCAGACAGATGGAAGTCTGGACAGAGACCCTGAATACATTCTTCAACAGGTTCAGTTCAGGAACAAGATCTACATCTTTCTCTAATGCCCACAGTCATATGGACATGGACCTCTTCTGCCATTGGCTTTTTGTCAGCCAGATCAGAGGATGGTGCTGCGCCCTCCGCCTTTCATGTCTTTCTCTAGAAGTGAAGTTAAGAGGCAACTGGAGAGAATGAATCGCAATAAGTCACCAGGTCCTGATGGTGTCAGCCCTCAGAGCCCTGAAGGCCTGTGCAGAGCACCTCTGTGGGATTCAATAGCACCTCTTTAATCTTACCCTGACCCAGGAGACAGATTCAATGATGCGGAAGACCTCCGGCTTTGTTCCAGTACCAAAGAGGACTCAGCTAACATTCCTCACCGACTATAGACCTGTTGCCCTGACATCCCACATCATGGAGGTCCTAGAGAGACGTCTGTTGGTTCACCCCAACAAACAAACAAGCAGGTATCAGGACCCTACATTTGGCTTATCGCTTGGAGTTGAGGATGTCCTCATACACCTGCTTCAAAAACCCCAAGTCATTCAGACAAGGAAGACAACACTGAAATGGTCACGTTCTTTGATTTCTCTAGTGCATTTATTACAATTTAGCCTGACTTACTTTGTCAGAAACTCCACAAGATTCAGATGTAGGCATCAGTGAATGTCTGGATCAAAGACTACATGACACACTGACCACACTTGAGAGACTGAAGGGTCATCTGTATAATCAAGTAGGCAGCAACACAGGATAACCACACAGGATAGTACTCTCAGCATTCCTCTTCACTTTGTACACCTCTGACTTGCATCACTAGACAGACTCCTGACTATGCAGTTGTTGGGTTCATCAGAGATTGACAAGAAGCAGATTGCAGTGACCCGATTACCAGCTTTATGGCAATGTGTGGAAACAATCATCTTATTCTGAATGTGAACAAAACAAGCGACACAATTGTAGATTTCAGAAGAAACAGGAACAAGAAAGTTAAACCCTGTTAACACTATAGAAGAAGAAGTGGAGATGGTGAGGGAGTATGATTTATAAAGCTGTTGGAGTTCTTCTTCTCTTAAAGAAGCTTAGATCTGTCAGTGTTTGCTGCAAGGGGCTCCTTATCTTCTATAAATCTGTCATGGAGGTGGGATTTCTTCTGCCATCATCTGCTGGGGTAACAGAATTAGAGCAAATTTAGTTTCAAAATAGCTCAACAAGTTGATAAACAAAAGGCTGACTCTGTTTTTTAAAGCTCCTTTAGGGTGAAATTAAAAACAAATAGACAACCGTGAGTATCCTGTTCAGAAGACACCAACACCAAGTGTCTTCAGTCAGAAACATCTGGTACCAGACAGACCACTACAGAATCATCCTTACTCACAACTATCAACATCTACAACAACTCTTTAAAAATAAGATGAAATACTAAAGCATTTAATTTGTATAGAACTTTATTTCATGTATTCAAATCAAATAAAAATGCCATTATAATTAGTGTTGCATCGATACAGATACCAGTATCGGGTGGGGCCCCGATACTGCAGTAAAATGGTGGTATCGGTATCAGCGAATACCGACAAATAGGGCATCGATACCATTTTGAGAGCCAAAAGTTTATTCAACTACTGTCACCCATTCCAGGTAGGCTAATGGATTTACTTATTAGTCTTTTTCCTGCTTCACAAAGGTAGACAGCAGCTTGAAAAAGCCATGATGTCAACTACTTTACATCCAAGTAGTATGCAGTTCTTCATATATACACACACACACGCACACACACATCAGTTTCAAACAGATGGTATCGGTATCTGCCAATACTGCACAGCAAGGGATCGGGTATCGGTATTGGGGCCAAAAAATGGCATTGGCACAACACTAATTATAATGTGCTTTTTTGGTGCAATTTTAAAATTCATTCTTAATTTGCTCATCTTTCCTTCCCCAAAGATCGCAGCTCATCTATAATGGTAAATATCTTATAATGTATATAATCTAAATATCTTTACTCAGGCTTTACAGTATGATACAGAATATTCTACACATTAACCTTTCATCACGTTTGTTGCAGATAACTTCATAGGAATGAATAGCCGTCCCAGTAGAGAACTGGTAACTTTTTGATAAATCTGTGCATTAAGCACTTTGAAGTGAGATGACAGACAGTGTGCTTTCATTGAGGTCTAAATTTTCTTCTCTCTTTTAAACTCTACCATAACGAAGTTACCTGTTAGTGATGAAGATGGCTACCATATGATCACATCCATCCCTCCAGCTGATTCTGCAACCGGTGAGCTGGTTGTTTTTTGTCTTGTGACATTAGGTTAAGAGTTCCTTTGTGGGGAAATGCATAGGTTTGTTTCCTATTTTACTGCTTCTTATTAGCTTGTATTTATTTGAGTTTGTAATTACAATATTGACATTTAATAAAAAAGCATCTATAAATCATTTTGCTTCTGAAATAATTAAACTATTTTAGCTACTTTTTAAACTTAGAAACATAATGAGTATATAAGGTGCTATAAATAAAATACTTGGTTTATGCTTTTCTAGAGCCCATTGAGGGGAACACACAGGACTCTCCAAATGAGAACGTAAGTTAGATGGAATGATATTCAACTCAGCATATTCACTATAAACAGAAATACACCATTTCAAAAAAGCTTTTGTTTTGTTTCTTTAACTAGACTGATGTCTACCACGTGTATTCTACCATCACCGATGAACCAGCTGAATCTACCGCAGAAAGTCCGATGTACTGCTCTCTGCAAGCTCACTGAAAAGCTGTTTTTATGAAGCAGAAAAGCTCAACTATGCATCAATAATATCAGATATATAACAATTTATAGAGGTTGTTTTTAAGAGATGAAATATTTCAGTTCAGCTCCTATCAACTTAAACTTTAATTTTAATGTCCCCTGAGGGAAATTTAATTTGCAGGAGGATAAAAACATAAAAGGAAAAAAATAATAACATGGAAATTAAATCAAGTAACTTCACAAACACCACATAAACAAGCAACAACAAAGACAACTGGAGGCAGGACCATTATTAAACATCACAACTGTTCACTTTCAAAATTCAAGTTTATTTGTAGGATTTCTTGGCTTAAAAATTAGTATTTCATCCTGCTGGATTGAGCTTTTGGCACTCAGAATCTTCTGATTGAGGCAAGGAGCCAAACGTCAGGGTGGAGAGGATGATCAGAAGTCTGTATGATGGCTGAGCCTTAGAGTTTACCCTCCCATGAAAGTTTTACTACTTTTACAACCTTTGTAATATTGTGTAATTGGTAGATAGAAAACAATTACTGTACACTACTGTACCAAGTGATGAGGGCAAAGGTCAGGGAAGATTTAACCTTTGGGGAGATAGAAAAGTTTGCAAATCCTGAATTTGTTCAGCACCCAGAGAATGTTCAGTCGCTGCAGAACTTTTTTGCACACAGCAAATGTATTTTCAGTAAAACACAAGTTACTGTCTAAGACGACACCAACGTAAATAAAATAACTGACACACTCCACCCACTCTTCAATAATTAAAGTTAAAGGTAGTGGGTTTGTTTCTTTCTGAAATAAATACACATATCCTTGTTTCTTGTCTAGTTTAATTTTAAAAAAGATTTGTCACACCAATGAATAGAATGATCTACCACTCAGCCCCAGGGCTGAATCCACTCCCTGTAGTAAGCTCAGTATGACTGAGTCATCAGCAAAGTTCATAATATATCTTTCTGAATGCAAGATTCTACAGTGATCAGTGTACAGGATGTATAATATTTGTGAAAGGACAAAACCCTGTGGGAAACCATTGGAGGAGAGGGATAGAGAACTCTTGATAGAACATCAGATAGAGAACTATTGACTCTGAGATGGTGTGATCTGTTTAAAAAAATAATAAAATAACAAGATTCAGACAACAATATTAGGACATTACTTAAAATGTACAAATAATTTACATGCTGAATTATGGGTATGGATTGTATTAAAGACCAAAATGAATATCCATAAACAGTAAATGTGTGTGGAAGGTGGAATGTTGTGCCTTTAAGGTGTATAAAGTTAAAAATCAGACATCATTCCCCACTTTGGGCGCTACACCTGTAACTGTCTGTATTTTTCTTCTTCTAAACATCGTAAATTAAAACAAAGATTTATGACTGTATACAAGGAGCGTTAACATACCAGTCTATTAATAAAGTTATGAAAATAGAACTGGTTTTACATCTGGCTTCTTCTTTTAGCCTGCGCCAACAGACAAACTCTTTTTCATAATCGACTCATGTTTTTCTCCTTTTAGACTCCTCAGAAGGTTTAAACTTTTTTCCTTGCCTCAGCTATGATCACCAGTCAAGCAGGAGAAAAAATACTAGAGAAAAAGCCTTAGCTCCATGACTATATAACCTGTGGCTGTAAAGAGATATGTTCTTCCAGGTCGCATGACCTGGCCAATGATGGTCTGTGTTCTCCCAACTTACATATTCTGTATTTCAAGAGGGGAGCCCCGCTTGTAGCATTGATAATGTCAAGTACTTTATACTGTAATAGCGTTAGGAATAATTTAAAATAACTCATATGCGTCAACTCTTTTGGTCACAAAGTCCACGGTGTGACTTCAAGGTTTTGCCAAGGTGCCTAGATTATATTTAGATACAGGTTTTAACGAGGCCACATCTAAATATTTTAGGTGTCAGATTTATATTTACTGATGCACTGTTTGTTTCCTGTTGCACTGCATATGCAGTAGTTTTAAACTCAACTTTGCAAACTGGGTGTTTTCCTTTAGGTTGTTCTAGAGAACATAATTAATGGTTCCACCATCATTCTACAATTATGTTTGATGTCTAGTTTTGGTTTTTGTGTTGTCTTTTTTGGTTTGGTTGTATTTTTTTAAGGCTTTGTCAATTTTACCCATGATGTGAACATAAGTTCACAAGAAAAGACATATTTATTCTCAACTGTGCTTGGGCTGTGGATGATCAAGATGTCATTTTCTAAAAAAATATATAGTATAGATGTTCACATTCATTTTGCTTAACAGAAGTATTTGTCCTGTAAAATCTCCAACGGAGGGTATTAGGCAGAGTCTCTTTTTCTTTGTAGTATAAGTGATGCCTGCAGCTTTGATTTAGTCGTGGATGCACTCTGAGTAATTTTGGTAAGTTAATCCCATCTAGAAGAGCTTGCAACCATTCGAGTTTTGCATTTGTTCACATAACAGCTTTCACCATAGTCTGCTGGGGTTTAAAAGGCCTAAAAAATGTTTTGAAGTTGTTCCACACTGACAGATGTTGGGACTTTGTTTCATATGTTCAGTAATTCTTCAGACTGGAGCAAAACTTGTTGCTCTCTGGGATATTTTAACCTACTTCATGAAATCAGAGAGGCTCTATTTCAGTAATTTCTTAGTTTAGTAGTTTTGGCATCAATTATACTTAATGGTGGAGAGCCAATCTGACCCTAAACAAAACTGTTAGAAAACATTTAAATATGAACTTGTTAAAGTTGGCACAGTTTGGTGATTTACTTTTTTAATATCCATCTTTGTTTTACTGCATTTTAAAATAGTTTAACGTAACTTAGTGCTAAAAGAAAATAGCAAATAAACTTTAAACTGTAACTATTTGTACTTACAAGAGAACTCACTGCCTTACAAGTGTCATTTAATCACCTCCTTCTTCCATTAATATATAATATCATACATGCTTTGATGTACATCGTCCTGTTCTAAATAAAATGAAATTAAGATCATGAATTGTTTTCATTTCTGTCTGTTAAAATATTTTTTCTCAACCTGAAAACAATGCAGGAACTACACCTTAGAAAAACTAACTTTCAGGAATTTTATCAGAATTTTATGTGATAGACCACAACACATATAAAGTGGAGAAAAATACACATTGTTTTCGTAAAGATTAAAAAAAAAAAATCAAAAAAGTATGCATTTGACTCTAGCGTCCTTGAATCAGTGCTTTGCAGACTGTACTTTCACTGCATTGATCACCAAGCTTTATTAATTATGTTTCTACCATTCTTGCACATCTGGAGAAAAAAGACAAAAATGCTTTACTGGCTTGGGGATATCTGGGGGCAACTATTTTCAGGTTTTTCAAAGGAATCTGTCTCGGAATTAGGCTTAGACTTTAACGTGGACAGTTCACTTCTAAAATGTGCTTTAATTTAAACTTTCATATTTTAACTGATGTGTGGTAGATGTTGTTCTGTTTAACACTACCATTGTTGCCAGTCTTAATTCTTTTAAACCCTCTAACAGGTTTTCTTCTATTCTTGGCAAGGAGGAAGAAAGCTGCTTTTCATAGTGTGTTTTAGCTGTATGATTTTAGCTTTGACTCCTTCCTGGCAAATGTCATAAAGGTTAAAACTGTGCATTCAGGGTTTTTAACTGTATGTTTTTAACATCGAACCTTTGGATGGATATCTTTAAATTAGCTTTTCTAAACCCATAGACACAAATAGAATAAGTTTGAGAGATGATAAAATATAGAAAAGGTAAAAAAAATCATTATGGGTTTTGACTTCCTCTGTTGTTCTCCAAAGTATTTTTGATTATTATATTCATGTTTTTTTTTTTCTTTTGTTTCACAAGATCCTTTCATATTAGCTTTTGACTGATTTTCATAATTAATGTCTTGGTTTGATGCTTAAAGTGTAATTATTAGATCTGGTTAGAGTTTCTGTTTAACTATGCTTTGATGTAAAATTGTAATTGAAACACATTTATCAAGATCAGATTATTAAATATCTAATTTAAAGGTATTGATGTTTTATTCAAATCTTTTACAGCCTGGTTTCCAATTATTGATAGAAATACTCATAAATTGTGATGCAAGCATAAGATAAGAGAGAACAAATCAGTCACTCTCTGTTTTGCCAGGGTGTGGCAGTGTTGATTTAATTTTTAGGTATTGTACAAGCTATTTAAACAGGAAATCCACGTAGAAGAACATTAACTGAGATAGAATCAGAATAGTTATTTATGAAATGTTGCAAATATTTTATTATGTGTAATTTGTCCATCCATCTGTGCTAAGCTTTTACAACAATTTGAGTTGAAATGGACAGATCTGATGTTTGTGTTTAATCTGACTTCTTCTATAGCTGCTTTATCAGATTCTATATTAATGTTCCACAGGATTTTTCATGTATAGTATAATTCTTTATATGTACTGTGTAATTAGTTAATTTGCACACTGGATTTTCCACGGTCTTTGTCACAATTTCTAGTTATATGTTGTGTTTTTAAGAAACTTAAACAATAGTTTAGACATACAAACACATAACCAGCTTACCTGCTCATGTTTTCATGGTTGCTAGTTTCTGCTGTGGTCAATAGCTTCTAAACCACAGCTACAGACAGAATCATTTAGGTCACTGGGCTGTCAGTGATGTTGATGTGCAATAATAATAGATGTGGTTTTTCTTAATACAAATACAAATGTGTGAAACAAACATTTGGCATTCAGAGTCTGATCATTGCTTGTTCGGGTTTGGAGGGCATTTCTTCATTATGACAAAAATGAAGTTGTTCATCATCTTTATCTGTAAGTTATTTATAAATATTCAACAATAAATTTAAAAACAAAAATGGATCTGTCAGTTCAAAACTTTACATGTGTTTTATTATACTTGATAACCTTTCTTGCATTCTTGCACTAGGTTCCATTCATGGGTTTGGGGCTGAAGGTTAGTTGGAAAAAAAACAACATTTTTCTTAGTACACTGAGAGTCACATTTTATGTTTGGTTTAATGCTTATTCTATGACTGTTCAGCTTTGAATCTGCCTAAACTAACAGCGAGTCATTCAGTGATCATAGAGACAGTCTTGGTCACCCTGAACTGTGGTCCACAATTTTCTTCTGACCATTTTTTCTCTTTTGACAATATTATTTAATTTTTACAACAACAAACTTGAATCTGAAATATTAATTTATCATGATTTTTGTCATACCTCAACACATTGTAGAGCAGAGGGTCCCAAATTAGGGGGTTGGCCACAAAATATGTGGGAGATTGTGAGATGGTTTTCACAATCCTCCTAATTTAATTGTTGACAAATAAAGAGGGACAAAATATAAAATGATATGAATAAATATAAATGTGCCATGACATAAATATATATGTCGACAGTGGCATCAGATGTAGGAGTTTGCCCTGAAATCGAAATCGAAGGATTGCCGGTTCAAGCCCCAGGTCAGGCTTTCAGTGTCGTTGTGTCCTTGGGCAAGACACTTCACCTGCATTGTCTACTGATGGTGGTCAGAGTGTATGGCAGCCCCGCTTCTGTCCATGAGCCCCAGGCCAGCTGTGGCTACAATGTAGCTTCCCACCATCAGTGTGTGAGTGTGTGCGTGAATGGGTGAATGACTGAATGTAGTGTAAAGAGCTTTGGTCAAGTCTCCTGACTTGAAAAAAGGTGCTATTTACCATATAAATATATATATATATATTTATATATTATACTATTATTTATTACATTAAATATGTAATTTAATAGTAAATTGCACAAGTACATTTAAGTGAAGAAATACAAAAAAGATACATGTATCTAAGGAAATTTATCTAAAGAAATCAAACTCCATTTATTAATACATATTAAGTTATAGTATTACTTTATATGTATTAATGAATAGAGTTTGAGGTAAATATATGTAATTTTAGAGGACTGGTGGAATATTAGTTGTGATGTCACAGGCTGAAATATTTATGAAGCCCTGATGTAGAGAGTAATTATAAAGTGAAAATTATTGCAAAGTTTTTGTTCTCTTTACCAATAAAATGCTTAAAAGCTAGGCTTTCTTTATACATCCAAGTATTGGTGGTTAATGCCTCCAAATTACTGACAATAGGAATGCTAACCTACGGAGGACCACTGGTGTAAAATAATCCTGCCCAATATTGGATAAAGAATATGCTCCTTTATTAGCTCAGTGTAATAAAGCTTGATCGAATGATACTGTAGGATGTGTTCAGTCTTAGCTGCAGTGAAATTAATTCTTAATGCTGCAGGACATTTTAGATAATTGTATGATCTGGACATGGAGGACAACTCCACACACAAATTGTTGTTGTTGCTTTTTTTTTTCTACCAGCAGCTCTTCCTGAACCTAAACTCACAGTGAATCCAGCAGTGATCACAGAAACAGAAACAGTCACATTGACCTGTGAGGCTCCTTCATCTGTTCCTGTCTCTGAATGTATGTTATATATCTTGGGTGATTCAACTGGACATGAAAGAAACGTTTACTGTAATCAGTCACTGACAGGAACTGAACTACTAGCGAGAGTAGCAAATCCCAAACTTCCTTATGAGGTGAAAGTAAACTGTCGATACAAAGCTATTTCTGGACAAGAGCTTTCTCCATATTGCGACCTATCCAGCATCTTAATTCAAAGTAAGTGACGATTATTGTCATTTGTTTATTATTGTATTCTGGCATAATAAAACACACAAATATTTTCTGCTATAATTATTTGTTTCAGAAAAAAGGGAGATGACAACTGAATTATCAAACTTAATTCCCAGCAAAAATTCAGCCAGAGCCACAAGCCAAACAGGTATATTTTTATTTCATTACAGCAGCTACTGTATTAGTTTGAGCTGACTTTCTATTCAGCAACAATATTGATAGAATTTGCTTTTCATAAGGATTCAAGTATAATATTACATTTATAATCACAATACTTGCTTTACAAAAACATTATCACTCATATTTCATTTGATCTGTTTTGAAGCAGACAATATTACAGATAAACAATTATCTTTGGATAACGTCTCCAAAAAGAGAAGTTCCTCGAGACCATTATCAGGTAAATAGATAAATACTGTTCTGGATCTAATAACACTCATTCGGGACATATAGTACAAGTCGGATTCATTTTGAGCTTTAGATAAGTGTTTTTTTTAATATAATTTCTTAAAATAGATCAATAAAATAATAAAGAAAACATTTTTTTTTTTTTTTGAAAAAGCACTGGGTGGATATGTTTGGATGTATCTTGCTTCTCTCAATTCCACAATGGGTTAATATTTTAACTACAGACTTAAATACAAACCCACACAACAGCCAATGTTTGCTAAATTGTGCCTGAATAACACCTTTACAATAGTTCTCGCTACATAGTTTAACTGTAATCTTGCAAAAATTGACAGCAGCTCTATCAGTTTGTTACCTCTGAAGTACTTGACTTTCAAAATAGTTCATAATTGTAATGGGTTAAGGTCATAGGTATTGTACAAAATTAATAATTATATTCTGCTTCCTCAATTACGTTCCAGTTTTTATTATTTCTAGACTTCTGTTTGAGCATACAGTTGAGTCCAAAGTTCAACCATCTAGCTCTTAAGTTAAAGTAAATTCTGATTATTTGATGTTGACCCTGCTTCCTCCATATTCTGTAAGCTTTATATGAATTTACAGTGCTGTTCCACAGCTTGATGCTTCTGCCTCCATGCTTGATGACTGGACTGTGTCCTGTATGACAATAAAACATTTTTTCACAAGCAGTGGTTGGCACAGTTCCTCTAATAGCTCATCTAATGTGGGATTTTTCATTTTTTTGCTCCAGGATGAAACTCCACCACTGCAAATGTAGTGGATTACAGTATGAACCTTTATGATTAAGACGCTTAAACAGCTGCTGAAAAGATATAAAGAAACCAGGAATGGGAGGCTAATCCAGAACTTATTGGTAGTTTATCTGAAGGACTACTATCCTTGTCACATGTCAAAATAAATTTTAAACAAATAAAGTTAATTAGGTTCTCTGGAGCAACCTTCCCAAAGCCTACCCCATGGCTTTTACTGTAAGTGAATTTGATGAATACACTTTAAAGCAGTGGATCCTGCACTGTTTTTTTTTGCTTGGCACCCCTTTGGTTTGCAAGGAAGTTTTCAGGACATCCTAAACCCCCCCCCCGAAAAACATTTACAAAAGTCAACTTCTTCAGTTTTCGCTGATATATATATATATATATATATATATATATATATATATATATATATATATATATATATTTTATTTTTATTTATTTTTTTCTTAAAGGTTTTCTCTATTTGAATGTTAGTAAAGCGTCTTGATGTTTTTGAATAACATTCAAATGGTAATTTTATTGACATTGTTAACAAAGTTAAAGTGAATAACCCACATTCAAGTTCGCATTCTAATAATGCTGTACATGACCCTCTGTGAATCATAGACAACCCATGTTTGGGGCATTACAACTCATTGTCCCCAGATTTATGACACTAGTCTATGGTGACGAAATATGAACTTCTAACCTAAAAGTGTATTCAACTAAATTAAATTATATTCTATTGTATTCTATTCTGGCAAGACTTCTATCCTTATTTTTAAAAATGTGTGTTTTGTCATAAGAAGAAAAGAGCATGTAACTTTTTGACTGCTATTGTTCCAACAGTTTTACTGGTGGTATTGGCTGGTATTGGGTCAGCAATTGGCATTATCTTCCTCGGTCTCATATTAAGGATTCAACAGCGAGCTGGTGAGAAACATTTATATATGTACACGCAACATATTATCTAAGTATTTGCCATATTGTCTTAAATTGCTTAATTACATAAAACTGGACAGTGTCTGTTTCTTATGCTTAGCTTAGGTTCATGTTAAAACATAATATGATCCGTAATCTTGTACAAGAATCTTCGCTCTTCACTTAGAGCTCTAGAAATTCAAATTGGGTCAGTCTTTAACAGATTATAAAGTAGCCCTGTCTCTCTTTCGATCATTCTTAGCTGAAACATTTTGAATTTCTATAGATGAGTGGGTAAAAAGCCCCAGACAATTACAGTGGACTTGGAGTAACGGTAAAAAAAAAAAAAAAAAATACAATTCCTACATTTTATGTAATGTATCTTTCATACAGTAAGTAGTGTTGGCTGCAGAACCAGCTCAGGTAGTTAGGTGAAGCTAAAGTAGATTTAATGGCTTAAACCATACCTAACTGGCTTTAGCCCCACCCACCCTCCAACTTTCATCCAATCGGCAGTAACATTGCTGTTTTGCAAATTTAGTGACTTAGTCACTATATTTTGCAACATTCCAGAACACTTTAAGTAATCTTTTTCTAACAGTCCACTAGCCAAAGACCTAGCAACGTTTTTTATGTGATATTGGAAACTCTGCAATGTCACAAAGCACTGACCAGGTTGGTGCAAGTAGATGTTGTGTGTCCCTCCCTCTTCCAAACCAATGACACTCAGAGTCTGTGCCCCTCTGTTTCCCCATTAAAATGAGTCACACATGCACAAAGCCTCCAATGATCATCCCTAGAGAGATGTACAATATGAAAATAAGAGTTATTCACAACAGTATTTAATGAAATGTTGCAGTGAAATGCATCACTCCATGGATCTAATTCTGCCTGTCCACTTTTTGCCTCTATTAACCATCTTTAAGTTGTATTTGTGTACATAAGATTGATTCATGTAGTTTTGGTTCATGAAAAATATAATTGAATCCTGATGTTATTTTATATATTTCATATTAAGCTTTAAAAGTTTATTTATATATATATATATATATATATATATATATATATATATATATATATATATATATATATATATATATATATATATATATATATATATATATATATATATATATATATATATATATATATATATATATATATATATATATATATGAATAATACCTATTTATTCTCATGACATACAAATGTTTGCTCACAAAATACTAATTGGGTCCCATGAGGTGCAGCAGCCTACCCATTTGTTCCCACTAAATACCACTCTACAGTAATTTGTGTACACAGAGTACTTTTTGTGGACATACTAAGTTTAGCATTACCTCTTTCTAATTCCATCATTAAAAATTTCCTTTTAAGTCATGCATTTTCCCATCTATGTTCTTCCTTGGTAGAGCACAGAAGTGCAACACTGGCTACATTTTATTCCACAAGCACCTGCTGTCGCCCATCATAGTTTCACTGATTAATATACTGAAGAATCGACAAACCAGCCATTTGTAAACTATAAAAAGCAGTGAGGCCCAGAACTTTGAGGGGTAGACTTAAAGTTAGAGCCTGTTGATATGAAGGCAGAGCAGAATTGAGTCTATATACATACAGCCAGACCACAAACAAAGCATCTGCTCAGACAATCAGTCTTCAGCAGGTGTATATATGTGCTTTGCAACTCCCTACGCCGCTAAGTAAAAAAGGAGAAATTATCTCTGATCAGGTCAGGGCCAGAGGTCTCTGTCATTCATCCATTCATGCACACACTCACACACTGGTAGTGCCAAGCTATATTGCAGCCACTGCAACCCTGAGTCTCAGTGACAGAAGTATACTGGCCCTGTATACTGGGACCACCGGGACCTCTGACCACCATCAGTAGGTGAGTGTGGGTACCAGTGTTAGGGTTCTGCCCTCTGTTTAAGTTTATTTTAAGTTTATTTGTAACTCTGTGTCTTTGTGGTTGTTTTCTTTCAGTTTTGCATTGCTAGACTTACTCTCTGTTACCCCCTTGCTCCTGTTCCTTTATCCTTGGCTCCCTTCTAGTTAGTTCTATTCACACCTGCTCCATATCAGCTCTTTAGCCCATTCTTTGTTCTGTTCCCCATATTTACACCACCTCTGCAATTCCTCATTGCTGGTTTCTTGTTACTTTTTTGCTTCATCTGTCTTTTTGCTCCCCATGTGTGTTTTTCCCTGAGGTTTACTTGATTTTTGGTCTTCATTATTGTGGATTTTGCTTCAGTGGCATGTGGAATTCTTCCATTAGATCTGCAAACTCATCTCTGCCTTCTCATGTCTGTATTTGGGTCTTCAAAAACCCCACTCAAACTGACAACCCGATTATAATAAAGATACTGAAGTAGTGAGATATGAGGTGGAATATCCCTTAAGGAATCCAGCCAATTGAAAGTCAACTTAAGATTTATCTTTTGTGTTTATTATCATTCATGTGATAGCTTTTGGATTGTACATGTTTTTCAAGAGGGGTTGGGATTTTGGCTGGACAAGAATGTCAGTGAACCATAGCACAATTGCTGCCTTACTGGCATGATAGATTAAATGGTGGCTAGATTAACTCAGCTGTTTCTTAAAGGCAGGAGACTGCTTCTTTGGCTGCGTTCACACTGCAGGCCTTGATGCTCAATTCCGATTTTTTTTGTGAAATCCGATTTTTTTTTGTTGCTTTGCCGTTTACATTTCCAAATATATGCGACTTGTATGTGATCTCCTGTGTGAAATGTAGTCATACAACGCAAGTGTCTTGCATGCGTAGTAGAGAATCCAGTGACATCACAGGCTGGCGTGCTCTGTGTTTACGGAAGTAAGCATGGATGGTAGTGCCAGAGCGCATCTAGCGATCTTTCCCAACCACAAAAAAACAATCTTTTCAAGATGGTGAAACATAAAAACTGCTCTGCGCATCATTATCCACCATGGTTGTTGTTTTTCTTGCAGCTTCCTCATAGCAAGACCCAGAATAGTGACCTTTGTCGGGTATTACTTTACTTTACTTGGATTTATCACTTTAATTGGACTTTTCACTTTATTTGGATTTAGTTTTTACATATGCATAGATATACATACAGATATATATACAGAAGAGCTACACTCACCGGCCACTTTATTAGGTACCCCATGCTAGTAACGGGTTGGACCCCCTTTTGCCTTCAGAACTGCCTCAATTCTTCGTGGCATAGATTCAACAAGGTGCTGGAAGCATTCCTCAGGGAGTTTGGTCCATATTGACATAATGGCATCACACAGTTGCCACAGATTTGTCGGCTGCACATCCATGATGCGAATCTCCCGTTCCACCACATCCCAAAGATGCTCTATTGGATTGAGATCTGGTGACTGTGGAGGCCATTTGAGTACAGTGAACTCATTGTCATGTTCAAGAAACCAGTCTGAGATGATTCCAGCTTTATGACATGGCGCATTATCCTGCTGAAAGTAGCCATCAGAAGTTGGGT
The DNA here is from genome assembly GCF_016077235.1 of Cyprinodon tularosa. Classification (NCBI taxonomy): domain Eukaryota; kingdom Metazoa; phylum Chordata; class Actinopteri; order Cyprinodontiformes; family Cyprinodontidae; genus Cyprinodon; species Cyprinodon tularosa. The sequence goes on along the minus strand of NW_024038375.1, from coordinate 987,861 downwards.
ACATTGTGGTCATAAAGGGATGGACATGGTCAGCAACAATACTCAGGTAGGCTGTGGCGTTGCAACAATGCTCCATTGGTACTAAGGGGCCCAAAGAGTGCCAAGAAAATATTCCCCACACCATGACACCACCACCACCAGCCTGAACCGTTGATACAAGGCAGGATGGATCCATGCATTCATGTTGTAGATGCCAAATTCTGACCCTACCATCCGAATGTCGCAGCAGAAATCGGGACTCATCAGACCAGGCAACGTTTTTCCAATCTTCTATTGTCCAATTTGGATGAGCTTGTGCAAAAGTGTAGCCTCAGTTTCCTGTTCTTAGCTGAAAGGAGTGGCACCCGGTGTGGTCTTCTGCTGCTGTAGCCCATCTGCCTCAAAGTTCGAAATACTGTGCGTTCAGAGATGCTCTTCTGCCCACCTTGGTTGTAACGGGTGGTTATTTGAGTCACTGTTGCCCTTCTATCAGCTCGAACCAGTCTGGCCATTCTCCTCTGACCTCTGGCATCAACAAGGCATTTCCGCCCACAGAACTGCCGCTCACTGGATGTTTTTTCTTTTTCGGACCATTCTCTGTAAACCCTAGAGATGGTTGAGCGTTAAAATCCCAGTAGATCAGCAGTTTCTGAAATACTCAGACCAGCCCTTCTGGCACCAACAATCATGTCACGTTCAAAGTCACTCAAATCACCTTTCTTCCCCATACTGATGCTCGGTTTGAACTGCAGGAGATTGTTTTGACCATGTCTACATGCCTAAATGCACTGAGTTGCCGCCATGTGATTGGCTGCTTAGAAATTAAGTGTTAACGAGCAGTTGGACAGGTGTACCTAATAAATTGGCCGGTGGGTGTATATGTGTATATATATTTTATCTCTTTTTATTGTTATTTTTTATCTTTATTATATTGTATAGTTGGATGTGTGTATATATCATGTAAAACTGTAACTGGAGCGTGTAACAAAAGTAATTTCCCTTAGGGATTATTAAAGTATTTCTGATTCTGATTCTGATTAATGACGTTAAGGTCGGAGGAATGCGACCTGGCCGTTCAGACACAGGTTGCATTTTAAAAGATCTGGTTCATATCACATTCAGGACCACATAGTCAAGTGGCCTGGAACGCATTGGAAAAAATCGTATCTGTGTTGTTCAGACAGCCATAAAAAGATCAGTTAGAGGTTGCATATGGGCCCAAAAATCGGATTTGGGTCACTTCAGGCTACAGTGTGAACGTAGAACTATGTGTCATGATTCAGAACAGAAGGACCTAATGTTCAGGTGAGAAAGACAGTGGGATTACTCAAAAAGCTTTTATTAAAACACTGGGCTGTGAGAACAGCTGCTAGGATTTCTAAGGAAGGACATTTGGAGAGAAGAAAAACACAGAGAAAACCGAAGAACGAGGTAGGATCCAGTCGGTTGGTTGGCAGCAAGAGTCCGAAGCCAGGTCAGGAAAACCGATCAGAACAGGAAGAGGCAGGCTCAGACATCCAGGAGTCTGAAGCCAGGTCTGGCAAAACGTTCAGATGGGAAGAGGCAGGCCCAGCAGTTGAGAGGCAAAATAGGTCAGGATCAGGAAATCAGAAACACGAAAGAACTCTAAAAACACTCTCACCAATGGCTAGGGAGACCAAGAAAATCTGGACCTGATGACTGGATGCAAGCAACTTAAATAGAGGCAGGAGCAGGTGGATCAGATGAGCAGTAATGACAAACTGGGCAGAGTTATGCAGGTAAATTGAATGAGTTATCAAGCCAGTCATCAGTGCCAAGATCATAGCACTATTCCTGATTAAAGATACTTTCAATTCAACTTTGCACGAGTCCTTTGGGAAAGCAGCATGGTGCCATCCTTCATGCACTTCATCCAGCACGGTTTCCTAAACCCAGCAAATATGAATAAAAAGAGGTTAGAAAAAATTTCTCTAATTTCTGCTTTGAGATTTATCCAACATGTAAATATTATTCTTGCAAGAAGGATTTTGAATAAAATATGTCTGATTTTTGAGGTCACAGAAACATAACACTGAAAAGATAGCTGGTAACATGGGGGCCATTCTCCTTCTGAACTCCCCATCTCTGGTCAATGGTTCTGCAATGAGCTCCCTCTTTGTAGATGAGATGTTTGCAACATTTATTAAGATATACTTTTGTCTTTTTCTCATTGTTTTGTTTGCTAGTCTATTTTATTAGTTTCTTGGTTAGGTTTTTAACTTTGCATAACATTTTTGAGTTGCTTTGAAATCATGTATATTCAGCTGTACCCACATAAAAAAATTCCATGATCGGGCGACTTATTTGGGTGACAATTAAAGTAAATATTGAACCATTGAACACAGTGTCACAACTCTGTAGACGTATATAAATTATATCTTGTTTGTTTTGCTTTGTATTTTCCAGCAAAAGACGTCTCTCACAGGTAAATAAGAATTCCAAGATTTTAATTACTTGTGCTTGTCTTCGCATTAAAAACTAATTTTCTTTACTTTCTTAGATCGCAATGTCTTTTCAAAGGTAACTTTATCATGACATATCTCTGCATAAAAACATTACATCTGCACAGTATGAATAGGTTGTCAAATGTATGTATTTTGTTTCCAACTTTACAGATGAACAAAGGGGAACAGAAGGGGTAATTAAATGACATGATAATAAGTATAAATATAAATACAATATGCAGCTATTGTTTCAATTTTGTTTTACCATGTTCTGGATATTAAGAGCAGGAATAGTTATTAATGGTGTTTTTGATACCTTAAACTGAACCCTAAAGTAAGACATAACAACTGAGGATTTTATCTTTGGTTGAAAGTTTGCTTTGGTTACAATTTGTATCTAGATGAAACTTTTTGGCATTGCAGAAAGTATTTAACATTAACTACATCAATTAACAGTCATATTAAAAACATACAGACTGCTTTAGGATGTCATAATATTTAACAATATTCTAGTTGTATGTCCAAGTTTCTTCTCTTAGAAAGTTCAACATCATTAGTCATTTCACCTGAGTTAACATTTGAGCTTCATGGATGTTTGATAGTTATCTACAGTGCAATCAGAGAGTATTTAAAGCGATTCAATTTTTCACCCTTTAAATATGTGAAAGACCTATGCCAACGAGAGGTGGGTATGACGAGCTACATTTATCTTAGTTATTGTTATTTTAACAAATTTTACTTTTAGAAGATTTTTTTTAAGCAAGAGTTTTATTTTTTACTTTTGAGTATTATTTTTAAGAAGTATGCTTACTCTAAGATGGTAAAATTTCAGGCTACTCTACCCATTATGAGTGACTTCACTGAAAAAATATTAGAATGGATTGAACCAAAAACGATGCGAAGGGTCACGCAACTGTAGGATAGGTTGTTGTTTGCATGCAAGCTTTGTGGTTTTTATTTTATTTTTTGTCTGCTGAGCTCATTAGAGTATTTGTTTGTCCTTCCAAAGATGCTCCATAGGATTTAGGTTTTTTTTCATTAAATGAGGTGTACCAATGATTTTGTCCATGTGAGTATATGTAAAGACAGTAATCATTGTCATATTTAGTTATTAACCTTTTTTCTTTAAATAAAAAATAGATACCTTCAGGTCATCTGGAGCCTTACAGGATTGCCACTGCTGTGTTTTCTCCTTCTGGTAAGATGCTCTGTTTTGTTGTTGCTTTTTTATATTCTATTTGTTTTTTTACAACACATCCTCTATATGTTAATTAAAAAAAAGGTTAAAAATAGGATATTCTTTTACTGCAGCAGCATACCCACACACTATAAATATTTAGCAATGGAAATATCACAAGAACTCTTAACTTGAGGTGTTTAAAAAGTGTTTTTGTGGTGTGTGGGTGTGTGTGTGTGCGTGTGTATGTGTTGTGCAGGGTTAACAGAAGACTAGTACTGGAAGCCGTAGTTAATTAATAGGTCATTCAAACTGAGGTTAAAAAACAATTAATGATTATAAGAACTGTAATTTGCTTACTCATTAGGGTTCTTAATCTTTTACATGAAAGTTGGATCAGATGAGAGGTAATGAGCAATCGAGCAGAATTGGACAGGTGAATGAAATTACTAATTAAGCCAGTCATCAGTGCCAAGATCATGACAGATAATAATTGAACTTTATTGATCTCACATGGGAGAAAATTTAGTCTGCATTTAACCCATCCCCTTCAGGAGCAGTGGGCTGCCATCTTGGGGCCTCCGGGGAGCAGTGTGGGGTTAAGAGTCTTGCTCAGAGAACCAATGGGGCCTGAACTCAGGACCTCAGGACTCAAAGCTTTATGCCCTAACCACTAGGCAACCAATCCCTATGCAGCAAACCGGTGGAACTAACATTTAAATGCACGACTTTCCTCCACCATCAAGCCACTGTTACACCTGCTGCCATACCGGGACTGGCCATAGGGAGAATCGGGAATATTCCCAGAGTGCTGGCCGTGGATTGGTCTGGTGGTCTGCGTGTCACTCCCGCTCTCTTTTTTTTTATTTTTTATTTTTTGTAAGTCTGCTGGTGCAGCATCAGCTGGCCTGTCAGAGAGAGGGACAGACAGGCCACTTTGGCCATTAGAATTTGAGAAGGGGCACAGACAGCAGCATGTGGAGAAAAGGTGTGTGTGACGTGTGTCTGGTGCAAGCTGCTGTGCTGTGTTAAGGTAGCAAGCAGTGCAAGTGAGGATAAGAAGCAATGAACTGGGTCTTAGAATGTAGTAAAAGGAAGAGGGAAGATGGTGCTGAGATGGAGAGAGACAAAAAAAGAAAGGTGCTGGAGGAGGAGGACGTGGCCAAATGCAGAAAAGTAATGGTTTTATTCATGGCCTGGTTACATGACTGCCTCCTAGCCTAAAAAAAATCTCACAGTTCGGCCCCGCCTGCTGCCAAGTTCCAGAGAGCCTGCACTTGTGCAGACTCACTATTTAAGGGCTGAACGGTCCATTCGCCCTACCCACTACAGGGTTTGGGATGGCACTTAATGTGGTGGACCCTCCTCGGGAACATGCAAACACAGGGTTAGTGCTTAGGGGCCGGTTTGGAATTGGGCCTTCCAGTCTTTTCCACAAGTACTTTATGGTAGCTAAAAAAGCTTATTGGAAGATTTATGTTGTCATAGAAGCAACCTTTCTCCCTAGTGACCTCATCCTCCAGACCCTATGGGCTGAGCTGAAGAGAGGAGAAAACAAGGATTCAGACATTCAGAACATTAAAAATGCAAAGGCAATTGGTCAAAGGTTTTCTTATCTTTCATGTTACAACTTTGAAAAAAAGAGAAATTTAGTGCCTTCCTTGCAATAGGTCGAATGTGAAAAAGATGTAGCAGCTGCTGTGGTACTGGAGGAAATAAAAATGATCTTTTTATTAAATGAGGATTATTCAACATATTCTCATTATCAGTGCGTATGAAATCGTACGAAACAGTTATGCACACTATTTCGTACGTTTTGGACGTTTTTCCTCAAAAAACCACATCAGTGCGCATGCGCTGGCAGACAGAAAAAAAAAACAGATCCGCGGACGGACGTAAAAATGGGAAAAACAGTGCAATTATCACTTATTCATGTCTCTAACTACTTTGCTTGCTGATTTATATCTTAAGGTTAGGGTTAGGTGTAGGGTCAGGGTTAGGGCTAATTGTAATTTATATTCTATATTCGCATGCGCATACGACGAAAAAAACGTACGAAATTACGGTGCATAACTTTTCGTACCATTTCATACGCACTCCTAATGAGAATAGGTTGGATTATTCCTTTAAGTCTACATTAACTTATAAGCAGGATTACTCACATAAAGGGGAGTTTTACTATATATTAAGGAATTTTATACATTCTAAGCAGGGGTGCCAAACAAACAGCATGCTATCAGAGCAATCTTAAACACCTACCGTTAAAGTAGCCTTTGGTTATTATCATTATTATTAGGTCATTGTATTTGTAACTGAAAAATGTAATTTGACAAAGATTTTATTTATTATTGTTGAATAGAAATATTCAACATCTTTAAAATCATGTCCTTAAAAATGTTTTTTCTTTTGCTTCAGATTATCAAGTACAAAACGTGAAAGAGTATTATGAGCAAAATGATGTAAGTCTGAAAAAAAAAGGATCTGAATGCAATGTAGTGTCTCCTCAAGCTGTGTTTAATGCTTTTGTTCTTTCAGCCTGGCTTTGTTTACCACACATACTCCACCATCCCTGATTAGTCCATTCTTTTTCTGTCAAGCTGAAGGCCATGAAGATATGCTGAAATAAGATTTTCTTATTTCTTGAAGAGGAGAAAAAACAATTCAGATAAATGTTCTCTCTAAAGCTGTCTTTTTAAGAATTTAATTTTCAAGCAGTAATTTCATCCTATAAGCTGCCCTTTACATTTTGTGGTCTTTAAAAAATAAAATTAATGCATTTAATTTGAATTAACTAAATTTATGTTTTTATTTTCTGTATTTTGTGTTTTGTTTTTCCTAGTTATTTGCTTCAACCAAATGTTAATCTTAGTAGATAAAATCTATGCAATGTTTCTGTTTTCTTTTCTTTATCAAAATGCATGCCTGTATCATTAAGAGTGTTATTCGAGAATATTCAGAACAACTGTGAATCCTCCTGTTGACACATTCTCAAGCTGAGTTGTTGATTTCTGCAGCTCCTTCAGAGAAATGATGACCATCTTTGATGTATTTCTGGTTATGGTTGGCCTGGTTGTTTTTTACATAGATGCTCTATGCAATTTATATACTGGATTAGAGGTTGCAGAGGCTCTTGGTTATATATGCTGTTATAACTTCACACTGCTTTAAACTCCTACACTGATGTTCTACTGTATATCAAACCTCTGACTATGTCACAACATTTGTATATTTTAAAAGTCATTCAATATTATCTGGTGGACTCCATCTACAGTATCCATCTAGACATTTTGTACCATCCAGCCAGCCAACAAGCCATATAAACTAATTTAAGCCACTTTGATTTCAGCTGTTTTGATTTCTGCCTATTAAGGTTTAATTAAAATCCCATAATTGTGTAGTTTGTAATGGATTTTTTTAAAATTATAAGTTGTTGACATTCTCTTTTGTTTTCTATTTGCACACTTTACAAAGGAAAGGAGAAAGCAGAATTTTATGAGCCGCTGGTACAAATTACAAATAAGTTACAACAGTAACCAAGCAACAGCTTCTCATGTTTGAGAAGTTTCTTGTTTCTGCTGTAGTCAGCAGCATCTAAACCAATGTTACTTACATAGAATAGCCACAGGTCTCTGCAGGCTGTTAAATGATGTTGATGTGATATATTGGTAGATGGGGTTTTCCTGATTACAAATATAAATATGTGAAACAAATGTGGCCTTTAGAGTCAGGTCACTTTCTGAAAGTGATTGAAAAACTTTTCTTAATTATGACAAAAAGCATGTTGTTTATCACCTTCATCTGTAGGTTAGGGGTATTTTTGGTAATCTTTTTCTTTCAATAAAAACCTTAAAAATTAAGTTTTTTTTAAACAATAGTTCCATAAAATATTGGTCTAAGCCTCCAAATCATTTACTGCTGAGTGTTAGCCAATTTCACAACCACTCATGTAAAAGATGCAGAATAGGTACTTCCCATGAGCTCAGTGAAATTCAGCTTGATAGAATGGTTGTATTTCATCCTGGGGAGACTCACACAGAGTAGAGTTGTAATTCTACCCCTTTAACACTGGCCAAACAGCCCGCTTAAACCTGGGAACAGTTAGCTTTTAGAGGCAGTGGGAACGGGTCACTGACTTGTGTCGACCCGGGTCAAACGACTCACCAAGGGACCCGGATTAAAATCGCCTTCAAACAAGTCGGCTCTGATCAGCTTGTCATGGGAACACCAGAGCCCGCTAAATTACCTGATACCACTGAGCGCAAAGTACCAGTGTCAACACAACTTGCCAGTCGCATCTGATCTAACGAGCCAAATGTGGCAATAAGAATGATCGTCTTGATGCCAAAAAGAGCCCAACAGATTTTGCTTTCACAAGCGGAACACTACGGCTATCGCCATAGTGTTCCGCTTTATTTATGCATATAAAAAGCTTTATTATAATTCATGCAGGGAGTATTACAGATTATATGGACACTGCAATGAGAAAATAAAACAGGAAAGGAAAAACAGGAAAAAGGAGAAAAGATGAAAGAAAAAGGAGATAAAAGGGACATAATGATAAAATGTCTTTTGTCTGTGTCATCACCTGCAAAGAGAGATGTAAAAAGAACAGCACAACCAATGGATTTAGTATAAAAGATATAATAAAGTAACACCTTGATACTATCGCTGAAGTATAAATAGTATTATTTAATCTGACATGTATACTGTGGTAGCTTAAGATAAGAATATGAGCTTTCTGTATGGAAGTAAATCTCTAAGTACCTGGAGCCAAGCACCTGTAGTTGTTTGTGAGCGTGCACTTGTGCATATAAAGTTTATCCAAAGGAAAAATGCTCAATAGAGGTTGTGAAGAGCCAAAGACCCACCCCCCAGAGCACTGAAGCAGGCGCCGAGGGACCCAAAACCCCAAACGCCCAAAGGGATCCTCAGAGCAAAGGCGCCCAGGAGGGGACAACCCAGGAAATCTGCCCCCACACCAAGGGAAGAGAAAAAACGGCCCAGAGGAAACCGCCCTGCCGCTGCAATGCCGAAGCCCCCAGGAGCTGCAGGGATGAGCCCGTGTGCTCCACTGGCAGCCAGTCACCCCGAGGTGTAATCAGCCATGGGCCCCGGGGACCTGAGGCCCCAGTGGTGTCCCACCATCCGACGGGAGCCCCGACCAGACGCAGAGGGTCCGAGGACCCGGCACCCCTTTGGAGCGCTGGTGCCCGGTCCCGGGATTACCGGATGACCCAGTAGATGAACTCTGAAATCCAGACTAGATCCAACCCATCTAGTTCCTGCTTCGGACCCTTTTTTTGAAGTAGAAGGACTTAGAGTTCTATATAAACTGAAAAAAAACAAAACAAAAAAAAAACAAAACACTATGGTTGAAGAAAAACAAAAAACATTGTAAAATGAAGCAAATATCTCCCTAAAATACACTCCCCCTAACACTGTCTTTTATTTTTTAAATAATATTGTTAAAGCAATATTTCCCCTTCTAAGCTTACCTGTACTTTAATCTGAGCTAATAGTTTATACATATTAATATCAAATCAATTCATCTTATGTTTTCTTCCTTTTTGTAATTCTTATTTCAATTTTATCTGCTTTGAAATATTTAACTTTTTATACAGATTTTATAAATGTTCCATACTTGTATTTCTCTTTCCTCATTATGCTAATTCTACTTTCTACAAAGAAACAAAATAAAACAACACAATTTGTAAAGAAGGAAAATATTTCTTATCTTTAATTATTTTCTTTAGCACATGGTTAAGATTATATGATTTTGATAAACCTTTGCTGAATATATCAATGTAGCATTCTTCAAACACACAGCATCTTTATCATGCATATTAGTTTTACACATTTTAATTGAAGAGATAGTGACAGAACTTATAAAATAACTTATATAATGATAAATTATGTTTTTGACACAAGAGATACTTTGTTAGAAAACAAGCTAAAATATTCAGAGAAATAAAACTATTGCACGGGAAATGATTTCTTCATTGACTTATAGGGAACAATGGGGGCCTTTCCTTTAGTACATAACAAAAGTGCATACTCTTCTTTTTCCTCACAACAATGAAATACATATCTGATGTCTTACTTTCTTATGTTTTGAGCAGTGGATTTGTTCAAATATTGACAAAAGAGTCCTGTGTTTATTTGGCATTTTTCCTTTCATTAATTTAGCACACAAAAACACAAACTCTCATGTAGGGATTTGCAGTGAGCTGAGCAAAGTGACCAAGAACACACTGCTTTAGTTTGTGTTACTTTGTTTTCTGCAGTGATGGATATGAGCCTCAGAACTACTGATAAAGTCTTAACAGACTCTAAGTAATGTCTGCCACAGAGGTAAGCAAAGTTATTTCTGATCAGTCATGTCTAAGTGGTATTCAAAGCATCTTCTTGCTGAGTTAGCTCCAGATGTGCAGCTTATGGTCACCTGCTGATAGTTGCTGCAATCAAAGGCATCAGAGGTAGTGCCAAGGAACTGGAGAAGCGACAGGCTGAACCACACTCCATGGCATTTTCCTGCAGAAGACACACTTCACTGTTATACCTTTGCAGTAACTTAAAGGTAGTTTGAATTAGCTGATGCATTGTTTTGGCTAATCATCACATAACCTTTGTGTAGAATAACAAGTTTCCTACCTCAGGGTGAAAAGGATGACATGACTCCGGCTTTTTTCTATCTTTCTGGAGCTTGAGTCTGTCACATTTTAGAGACTCGTTGTGTTCAAAGAAGTCAAGGATAATAATGCATGAACAGAGCATAGCAGCTCACATTTAAACCTTCAAAGGATTTATCATTTCATCAACTTAAACAGAAATGCTACAATAAGCATTTAAGACAACACAATTTGCAATTAAACAAAACCATTGTGTCTGATCTGTAAAGGATATACATAATCTCAATGGGATCCATTGTTACAGGAGGAATGATGCTGCAGTCACACTTGTTTTCAACCACAACCATGAACAAGTTGCTGCTGGGAATCTGTTGTATGACAAAAGACCTGCAGTCCACACACAGATTAGAATTAAAATAATTATGGAGAAAAGTGGAACTTGCTTAACGATTGGATGAGCTTTTTCACATGAGTCTAAACTAGTACCTAACGCAACCTCCGCAGTCAATGTTGCCTGTGGTTTCCTTAATGGTGCGTTCAGAGACAAAGGCTGGGTATACTGTATCACATGGCACCATCATAGTCTTACCACGAATTCTCTGTGCTGCACAAAGAAAAATAAAAAAAACAGGTGCAGCTTTACCACACAGGCATCTTTCAAGATTAAAATAATTAACAATTTTATAATTTTTACAATTAAAATAATTAAGAATAAACACCTTTCACTGAGAAGTCCACATTCCACCAGCTATACAGATTGAATTCTAGCAGGAAACTATGAAAACATATAACAACATTTAAACATCTGTGCTTTGTGACAATTAAACTGAAGAATTAAACTGCATGATGTTATAAAGTCATTACATGACAAGTTCTGTCAGGAGCCACTTCACAAGTGAAAAAGGCTGAAAGAAAAAACAGAGAGGAAGAAAACATTTTGTCTATATTTTTCTCACAGCTTTAACCAATAACTTTTACCTCAGTTTAACAGATAATAATAACCAATAACACATACACAGTTAGCATAGTCATTTCTGAGAACTGTGTTCAGAAATGCAACAGCCCACAGAGTATTGGTTTTCCTTATTTAGTAGTATAAGATATTTCTTCCCAAAGACTTACATCTGATAAAGTGCGTGCGCTGTCGCTGCTCCCAGCATACTCCCTACAAAGGGCCTGGTAATCATACAGAGTGATTCTGCAACACCACAGCAACAACATAGTTGTTTTTTTTTTTTACACATAATTGTTATGATCTGTTTTAAATTTTGAGAGAAAACTTAGTTTGTTTGACCTTTTGAAAGACCCCATTTGGAGAAGTTTGTTCATGACAGCACCCTCCACCTCTCCAAAGAAAAGCCCTGTCTGGGAGAGAATTGTTGTTATGTTATTGTTATCACTGCAAAGTCTTATAGAAAGAACATGTAAAGAGCATCATATTGATGACAACTTTTAAAGGAACATTTAATCATTAACCGAATTTCTTCTTTAAAAATATTTCGTCTCAGCATGTAACAATGATCTTTTTGCATGGTGATACTTTTGCAGGGACACCCCCCCCACCCCACCCCCATTTTGTCAATGACATTTTTTTAAAAAAAAGGTTAAAATAAAGTAATTACCTGAGATAGTTCCTCTGTAACAAGAATAAAGCCATTGTTGTCAATGAGGTAGCAGTTTATGTCCTGGATGATTGAAAAAGAAGACCGTTAAAAACCAAACAAATAAACTTAAATATACAGAGAGTAATATAAAAGAGTTCTTACTTCACTATCACAACTAATGATGCATTTTCCATCCAGAGCTGTGCACTTTGAAAAAAAAAAAAGATAAACAAATAAGAGTTAAGTTTAACTCATTTTTAGAAATTAAATTCTTTAAACATATTACATGAAATGGATTGAAAAACGTTGTGCATTCCAAATACCTGTCTACAAGCAGTCCAGAACTTCCTCTGAAAGTACTCTAGTTTCATTTGGATCCCCACAGCTGAAAACAGGAACAAGTAAGAGCAAAGTCTGACAAAATAAACACACCTGTACATGGAAATTATGTAAAATGCAATTACCAGCAACAATTGGAGACTTCCTGTCATCGAGGAGCTGAATAGCAGTGCTGGCCAACACCACACTCTTATTTTCCAAAGCTACAAAACAGAAGGAAAATTTGGTTGAAGCTTTCATCTTATGATCACTAGGTGGCACCCTTTACCCTTCTGGAGAGAAATGGGATGCAGTTGAGGCTTTCCTATTCGCAACAGTGATCAGTTGCTAAAATGACTGTTGTGACTGAACATTCCATGTAATACCAGCAGTAATTTTACTAAAATGGACGATAAAAAGTTGCAGAGAGAGCCAGTCTTCCATATCCTATGAACTATGGAATGAACCCATTCCATCATTATAATGACTCATACATTATGAAGTAAAAGAGATTTTCTGCATATCCTATTAGTAAAAATTATTAGAATAATAAGAATTTTCCAATTAAAGTTTAATTCATATCTTTCAATGACAAATTTGAATAGAAACCATGTAATTATACTAATGCTTGCATCAAAAAAAGTGCATCTCAGTGCATTACAATTTTACCAAAAGTTGGCTCTTTTAGTGCTTCAAAAAGAAAAACTCATATTGAATTTAAAGTCAGACTAGGCTCTTTCAAAATGCAATTTGAATGTTTGTCAAATCTATTTGTGTGTTTGGCATGTCGATTTCATCCAGCTTTTCAGAAACATGACTTTTTGATTAACAGGTCTCCAAATTGTTCCTAGGAGAGAATTTCTCATGGCAGTGCTATTTGTCCTGTGATGGACTGGCAACATTACTCAACATCATGATAACAGCTTACAGCTAATGAAACAGAAAATAAAATCCATCCACCCACTGCAGATTATCCTTCAGGGTCACGGTGGGTTGGTGCCCATCTCCAGTGGACTATGCGCAAAAGGTAGGGTACACTCTGGAGAGGTAGCCAGTCCATCACAGGGCAACAAGGAGACAAACAACCATACACACACCCCTAATGTAACTAAGAGTCACCAATCATGTTTTTGTACTGTGCAAAGCCATAGTGACGCACACACAAGAGGAAAACATTTAAACTCCATACAGAGAGAGACCCTAGGCTGGAATTAACCTTCTTTGTTCAAGGTAACGGTGCTACAAGTTGCATCACTGTGCAGCTGTTCACATTTTGTGACTTTTCAACAATCTCTTAACTTGCTCTGGCTTCACAATCTTCTAAAAGCTGCAGTTTTAACAGTTTCTTACACATTTTTCACTTTCTAAACAGCCAGCTTCTTTAACAGTGCCCTTGAACACAGTGAAGACTGCAGTCTTCCCAATGATCTTGGAGATCAGAAAATGAGTACTATCATCTAAAATCACTGGAGAACAGTCTATTTTACTGATGTTAACTTAACAAGTTTGAGATTGAATTACTAAAAAGAGAACAGGGATGCACCTGTGCTGAAGGGGATGGAATAGACAAATGTTCCTGGGACCTGCTCTGCCGCTCTCTTGTACCACAGGGGGAAGTGATCAGCATTAAACACACCCTCCTTGTCCTCGGCTGTCAGGAAATCTCTGCACAGCCAAAGAAACACAGAGGTGAGAAGTGAATGATTAGATCACATCTCGATTTATGCTGTAGGTAACGATTTCAGAGATTTTGAACTTCGGCACTCACTATGGATGAGGTTAAATACAACAAGATTGTTATTCACGCTGGCAGTAATGACACCTGGTTACGCCAATTGGAGGTCACTAAAATTTGTGTTGCTTCTGTGTGTAAGTTTGCCAAAATAAGGTCGTAATTTTCTCTGATCCCCTTTGATCTGACCAGTGATGACATGTTTAGCCGCATGTCGTCATTCAACTACTGGTTGTCTGGGTGTTCTCCTGAAAACAATGTGGGCTACATTAATAATTGGCAATCATTTTGGGAAAGCTTGGTCTGATTCAGGGAGACGGCATCCGTCCCCCTTTGGATGGTGCAGCTCTTCTTTCTAGGAATCTGGCCAAATGTATTAGTCCTCCAAAACCCTAACAACCTTAGTTGCAGACCAGGAAGAAGAGTTGTAGTTTAACACACCTCTCTGCAGCTTCTCTACTGGTAACCACTCATGACTCCATCCAGACAGAGTCTTGCCCATGTTGGAAATCTCTGACTGTGACTGGATGGAGGTGCTCTCTTCATTCTCTGAAATGGGAGCCAGCTTTGAGCTCGTCTGCCTGGCTGTGTTTTTCCTGGACAGGGCCGCCTTTGACAGTTGCCTTTTGTATCTCTGCTTCTGTCTCCGTGAACCCCAGTCAGCCTTGGCAGATGACCGTTCACATTGAGCATGGTTCTGCTTGAAGTTTCTTCCTTTAAAAAGGAGATTTTTTCCTCTCCACTATTTCTACAAGCATGCTTAGTGTAAGGGATTGCCTTCGAGTCAATGAGTCGAGGTGTCATGATTGTAGCCTTGGTAGCTGGTCTTATTACTTACTTCATTCTCCTGCCGTTTCCTCATTGCTCTCTAATTATCATTTATCTTAATCACCTGCTTCTTCTGCTATATATACGGTTCAGCCCAGCTATCGGGGCCAGATCATTATTCGTCTATTCTTTTTATTCATGTTATGTTTTTGAGTTTTAATTATGTTCCTGGTTGATGTCATGAGTCTTGGAGGCCAGTAGATTGAGAGGGGTTGGTGTCTCCTGGTCATGTCCCGGCTCTTCTCCGCTGAGCCCTCAGGGTTTTGGCTTGGCATGCAGGGGGAGAGTGGGTTCTGGCCCTCCTCCGTGGAGCCCTCAGGGTTTTGTCTCGGAACACAGGGAAAGGTCATTTTTAATTCCTGTAAGTGTGGCTCCATGGTGGAGACCAGTTTAAAGTTCGGCATTTATCCTGGTACCAAGTCTTGTCTATGTTCCTCTCTACCAATGAGCCTGCCTGACTTCATCTGCGTGTCTGTCTGAGCATGCTGCTGGACTCATATAACTCTGAACCTGTATTAATGCTCTGAGAATTTCTGGGATCCTTCTGTCTGTTCCTATTCGGAGCAGAATTTCTGGTCAGGCTAGATATGCCAATTTCTAGATCTCTGAACTGTCCAGTTCTGAACTGTTTCTAGGCCTGGATCAGTCTCCTGCCTGCTCACTGGGCTCCATCCGGACACTTTTGACGGCTCTGGGCCGCATCTCGTTTAGCAGTCCATCAGCTGGATGTTGACGCTGCGGTCCACTTATCCTCAGCAGCACGATTTGTTTTCTGTTCTGTTTTATTATTTTTCTGTTATTAAAACATTTGACACTTCCCATTGTCCAACTCACATGGAATACTGGGTCCATCTGTTCCTGTTTATGACACAATGCAATCAACTGGTTTTCCTTAGATAAAAAACTTTTAATGAATTTGACTGTATGACCTGGTGAACTGTAATGTGCCTTGAGATTACATGTGTTGTGAATTGGTGCTATATAAATAAACTGAATTGAATTGAAACTGAACTGGTTGGAAAGCTGATCTTTGGGTACAAACAGGTTGGTTCGTGACAGACCAGTCCGGGTACCCAGGAAAGCAATCTCCACACCTTTCTCTGGGTTTCTGTGGAAGGGATGCAAAACAGAGAGCATTAGTCAACATCTCTTTGTTTTAGCATATACGTTTTAGGTAAAATTACCCTTTTAAATGTGACGGGTCAAATCATTTCCATAAAAGAGGCATTGTTGCAAAAATGTTGCAATTCAGATGAGTTACATTGTTTTTAAGGTATTTTATTAAATATAACCAAACTTAAACAATTTTAAATAGAGATTTTACACACTGATTAGTATTCTGCAAGCATTTCAGTTAAACAATCTCTTCCTCATCCTGGAAGAGGAAAACATCAGTTGAGTTCTGAGCTTGTGATTTGTCTTAAAGAAGCCTTCTAATTCAACTGCTAAGACTCACTAATCTCTCTGAACCCTACTGAACGACCTGTGCTATGTTATACTACCTGCTTATTTTTTTCTTCCTTTTGGATGAATAGTTAGACTGGTTGGACTGGCTGAAACCTTATCTGTGGATACATGGTAGCAGCCATTTTGTGAGTTTACAACCTTCTTTTCAAGCTGGCTCCACCTTTGAACCAGTTTTCCTAGTTTCATCTGAGCTAATCCATTTTGCACCAGTGCTGCTACATGTTAATGCATTGCAGATAAATTTTCATTTTTCACTGTAAAACCCAATGAAGCTTCGCTGCTTTGATTGATACAATAATACTGCAATAGGGATTATTAACTAATAAAGTTACCAATATTTTAACCTGTGGTCTTTTGTGGTTATTCATTCAGTGAGTGATTTTTCACTCAGAGCCAGAACAAACCCCTTTTGGTTCATATTTGAAGTAAGAGACAATTTATTTGGTTATTAACTCTGCTGATAGTCATAGTCTAAATTACTAAATTGGCGAAAGGCAACTGGATTTTATTAGCAGGTTTGGGAGTAAATGCTTGAGTAACACACAAAGAACCTTGGTAATTAAGCAGATATATGTTATAATCATTTAACTAATATCATTAATTGGTTTAACTCCCAGTTTTAGTTATTTAATATATTCATAATCTTCATGTAAATTGGAACAACACATGCAATGTGCATCTACAGGTCAAGGGGTTACAGTTACATTTGGTATCATTATTATTATTTCTTTTTCCAAAAACATTCCTTTAACATTGCAATTTGTCGAGGGCAAACAAAAAAAGGAACGAGACCAAGACTCGGACTGAACGCTCTGAGAATTCCTGGAACCCTGGATCTGTCTGTTCCTGTTCGGAGCGGAACCCCGATCAGAACCCTGGCAACTGCAACTGCAGTTTTGGTTTCACAGTTGAAATCAGCTGCTTCTGTCACATTGTGTAAAACTTGGTTAATCACTTCTCATAGTTTCTCGGTGCTTTGTGGGTTAGCTCAGCAAGGAAGTGTTGCCTCTAGCTTTGGGCAGCCGTTAGATTGGAGTAACAGATGTCATTGTGTGAAAACTTGGCATCCTCTGACTGTAGACAGGGAAGTAGTATAGAAGTCTTTGCTATTGTTCTTACTCTGATTTGTTGAGAGCCAGACTGTTCCAATAGCTCTTCAGTGGAGCTGTGACTACAGCGTCGAAAAGCACCTCCTGTATCAACTCTCGGTCACCTGAAGGATGTAACACAAGTTATCTCACAAACCACAACAATCAGTTTAGGTGTAACTCTAATATATCTTACATTTGAGGTGGGGTCTCCGGCCAGTCATGAAGAGCTTTATGGCTTGAATCTGGGTCAAGTGCCGGTGCTCATGCTTCTCCTCTGTGTTGCAGTAGGTCCTATATACAGTCCCAACAAATCAGTGCCTTGTCCTCATTAGGCCAAATGAACACAATGATGTAACCCACATAACACCTGAACAGCCACCTTTACAGCCCTTGCCTCACCATTCATCTGCCAGGGCAACATCTGGTTGTTCTAGATCACGGAGCCCTGAAAAACACATGTCAATTACGCTCCAGCAGTGCAGTTCTGTGTTGAGTAGAATATATTATGTTTAGATAGAAATCTGAATGCTGTGTCATGTTATTACATTGTTGAGCTGTCTTTGTAGGATTCACATCATACAATAAAAAAAACTTAGATCAAAGTACCTGCATCCATCGATACGTTTCCCCTGAAGAAATACTTCCCGTGACCTTTCGAGAGTGCTACTCCAACACTGAAGCCACAAAAACAGAGGACAATCCACCTTTAATGGACTTATATACTTTGCAGTTGAAACTGGATATTCAAAATCACTCTCTTATGTTATGTTTTCTATCTCTGAAATTAAATCAGAATAAACAACTTTTGATTCTGGTCCACAAGGTTAGCAGTTATGATAGTTACCACTATTTGCTAAATGGCACAATAGTTATAAGACTGATATTCACAGAACTTATAATCTCTTTTTAATCAAAATCAGATGTTTACACATCTTAAGAATGTTATACCTGTAAACAATCTGCAACAGCCCATATGGTATTTTTAATTACTTTAATTAATTAAAATATTACGTTATTTTTAACATTTACAGTAAGTTTAAAGGAAGCCCACCTGTGGATTTTTGCAATGCAAATCCTTAAACTCTTTGCTTCCTTGTTCAAAATTTTGGAAAAGTCAAAAAATTAGGCAGGGTGTTGGAATGAGAACTGTGTAACAGGGAAAACTCTCAGGTTCTCTCTTGAGTAAAATGTACAAGTGTCTTAAGGATCTGTAGTAATATGTTCAAAAAACTACAAGGGAATATGATTCAAGATGATAATAGAGTCTTATCAAATAGGTCTTGAACCAAAATATAGTAAAAGGTCAGTCAGAGAGAAATGATAGAAACCAGATTAATATTTACAGATCCATCCAAAAGTAAAGTGAAAAAAGACATTTACTCTGGTCTGAAAAACTAGATCCAACACTCTTGACAGAAAGGAGAGAAATTCAAAGGCTTTATAAAAATATCTTGACTGTAAATTTCTGTGGTTAAGTCAAGCAACAGTTACAGGCACCATTCACTGAATTAACGGCATAATGAGATGAGAACATAAAGAAACAATTCAGGACATCAGCCATGGGTTTAATGAAAGCACACTTAAGGAGGATCGAGGAAAATAAAGCAATACCCTGGAGTGGAAAAGGTTTTGGTAGAACTGAAGCTGTGCCTTTAACTAATAGAACAACGTTCCACCCAATAAAACTGGGGAAGAACACCAAAAATACCTGCTCCATTTCATATGGTTTGTAGAAATCAGTTTTCTAAAAAGCTCCCTCTCTCATTATTGTGAAATTTAGGAAATACAAATAAATAAAAAAATCTTAATGGACCTAATTGGAAATGTTTAGTCTGAGTTTTGTTCAGAAAGGTCATTGTTATCGCCTTCCATTTCATTCCGACATGTCCTGAGGGAATCCCAAGGTGCTCCCAGGCCAGTCCCATTAAAAAAGAGCCTCTGACTGTGTTCTTGAAGTGGCCCCCACAGGGGACCATGAGGGACACAGGCGAATGCCTTCTCTTTCTGTCCAAAAACACATAAGGACCTCCAGGACAAACTCCCAAGCAACCTTAAGAACCCTGCAGAGTGCAGAGCCGGACTCTCCTCTCCAGGAACTCTGGCATAGGCCTTCCCAGGAGGCTAAGAAGTACGATCCCTCTACAGTTGGAACAAACCCTCTGCTCCCCCTTCTTATGCAGGAGAACCACCATTCCTGTCTGTCAGTCCAGGGGCACTGTCCCCGACCTCCATGCGACGTTAAAGAGACATGTCAGCCACATTAGCCTGACATTGTAGGGAGCTCTACAGTTTAGCGGATCTCGTCTACCCCCGAAACCTTGCCACTGTAGAGTTTTTTTGTTTGCTCCCTATCTCATTTTTCTGTCATTTAGGAAAAATAAATAACTGTTAAAGGAAAAGTCTGGTCAGCAAAGAATGATCAAGGGATCATTATCTATACCTAAAACTAATATGTTTGTCTTCACCTACATGGATGGAAAAATGTTACAACATCCTTGTTTTCTTTTTTAGTTCATTATATTCTTCTATTTAGTTGTTTAAACTGGTGAAAAAGACAAATTAAAGTAAACAATTGAGGTCCGATAATTTTTTTCATTGAGTTACTCAGAATCAGAATTACTTAATTAATCCCTTGCAGGGACTATGTACTAAAACAGACTGAACTACAAATAAAGTAGAGATGCACCAGAGTTAGTCAGAGATCAATTTGCAGGTCAAATTGGGAAAAATTACAATTTTAATTCAATAACTGGAACAAAACTAAAATAATTCAGAACTTAAAGTATGAACACAACTTCCACTGGCATTTCCACTGACATTTAAATTGAGCTTTCTTTAGTTTAACAAATGTCTTAAACATTTCATACTTCAGTTAAATTAATCTTACAAATCCTCAATTTTCTTTCAAGTTAAAACAAATTTTTGCTGTTTCTCTCATACACCACATTCCCCCCTATTCTTTAATCATAGTTTAAGAAATCAGACATTGAAACAATATCATAGAAATTACAGGAAAAAAAAGGATTTCAGCCAAAGAACCTGTTGAATTTCTAGAAGTAAAACCTCTAAATCACCTGAATGGAGTTCCTTTGATGTCAGTGTAGTAATAATCATTATGCATCTTGAGGACCCGCCTCTGAAAATAAAGATTTGGTCATTATTTTCCTAAGAGAATAAAGCAGATGAGCATAGCTGATACACTGCAAACAAATATTCATAACTGTAACCTTACCCCTCGGTCAACTGTCCTTTTCACCTCCATAGAGAAAGTCCCTGTCCTCCTGTTCACCATAGCATTGCGTAGCTGGGAGATAAGAAGTTTCAAGCCTGGTCAGTGTGCTTGGAAATAAGACTGTTCTCAGGATCATTTAGGGAAATTGAAACTCTTGATAAGATTGAAAAAACTATATTAAAAAGTAATGTTGCAGATCCAAACACATTGAGTCTAAAACGCTTTTTGCTAGAAAAAAGTCAACTTATCATTTTTTTAAATAAGGTTTTGCACTTACAATGTCATCCTTGTCTTCCCACTCCACCTCAGAGAGATCTACACTGCTGTAATAGGGCTTTCTCCTCCTTTGTCCTTCCTGATACTGCACAAAATAAAACAAGACACACATTTTAATGATTCCCTTCTGCACAATCATGCTTAATTTTACTAAAAGCTCACTTGCAGTAGCTAAGCTAGTCTGAAATTACCATCTCCCTACTCTATATACATAATACTGATGCAAAATGCTTAAATTCAGAGTTTTTTTTAAATTAACTCTATAATTTTGTCATATAATGAATCCTCATCTTACTGTCTTATTTATCAGGCACTGTTAAAGCACTGTTAAGGCAGAGTAATTATTTAACAAACCATCTGTGAAATTAAGACTGTCAGGTGAATTAAAATTAATTAATATGATTGATAGTAAATCCTCACTCAAACAAGTACACGTCAAGCTCTGGCACTGCCCCGATCAACATAAAACGTCAACGACTACAACAACAGCCACAAATAGACACAAAGAACCAGCACAGACTGACACACACAGTCGCACAGAGAGCTGTAGCACTAACACTGGCGTACACAGATCCACCAGCACAGCCAAAGCTCCTTGAGGAACCAGCGGTCCCAGAGCGAGGGGCTGTGGTTTCTGCCAGCAAGTGTTAAGTTACCTCTGGGAAATCTCAGGCCAGCCAGCCTTATGAATGGCCTTTATCCCTGCATGCATACATCAAAGGAAAAGGTGGGATTACAGACTATACGAACTCATGTAGCCTCTTAGCCAGATATAACATTATTTTCTATGTGCCCATGGATATCTTTGATGATGTCCACAAAAAAGGGGAAAAAAAGGGTAAAGGAATGCTGCAAGAGTGAGCCAGTCTAATGCAGAAAAACTTAGTTACCAAAGGCCTGAGGTCCGGATGTGTCAGGATGTAGCCATTATTGGTAATTGCAAATGCATATCCATGGATCCCTAGCTGCAGAAAGAAAGGGAGACAAGTCAGCTGAGGTTAAAGAAGACATAAAAACAGTGATCTAGCAGAGAATAGCTGATTGTACCATATGTTTTGGGATGAGCTTCATCAGCTCCTGTAGAGGGATGTCTGTGCCAGCAACCCCCAACAGAATACCCTGGTTTTTCTGCATGAGAAGTCGCAACATATCATTAGGAGGCAATCTCTTTTTTTCTTTTTTTATGTATCCTGTCTGGCAGTACAGCACTCAGAACAGCCAACTGGGGTCAAGGTAAGGTCAAAAAGATTTACTTTATCAAGTGGTGCTTTCTGGATTTTGCCATTATGTTCCAATTGATATATACAATGGGACTTTATTATAAATTACTTTGGGTCTATGTCAAATGGAATGGACACATGGTGAAAAAGAAAGGAGAGATGAAAGAAAGAAACATTGGGCAAAGTTTTAAAGGAAAAGGAGAAGGAAGTTGAGAATAAAGAA
This sequence comes from Cyprinodon tularosa, assembly GCF_016077235.1. NCBI lineage: Eukaryota > Metazoa > Chordata > Actinopteri > Cyprinodontiformes > Cyprinodontidae > Cyprinodon > Cyprinodon tularosa. The sequence goes on along the minus strand of NW_024038375.1, from coordinate 965,620 downwards.
GAGAAAGAAACAGAGATAACACAATTAAACACCGTTTAAATCTGCCTCTAGACTTACAGAAAGAGGAAAAACAAAACCGGGAAACCACAAAAATAAACAACGTATGCATATATATACGTAATAACAATTATAGCATCAATGAAAGATACAGAATACGAGGTAATCCCAGATGTATTCATTGGCAAATGCAGATCAAGTGAGCTTTAATATGGCAAGCACTTGAATTTTAGCACCTGTATCTATAAGGTTCCTCTGTATAAAGCAATGAGCCAAAAAAAGTAAATTTACCTGATCTCCACTTTAATACTCTAAATAAGCATTATCTTATGCCATCTTACCGTTTCATTCTTTGTGCTGAAGACTGGCATCGCGACCGTAGTCGTCAGAGTTGGGCCTGATTTATCGTTGAGCTGAAAACCCCCCCACCATAATTAGTTATTAAACCAGACTTATAACAGTTTTTCTAAGAATAACATTTATTTTTTAAAAAATTGCTAATAGAAAACAAATTTTCAGATAATATTCAGATAATAATTCTAAAAGAATCCAATTCTTTTGATGGATTTTTAAAAAAATATCAAAACAATTGTGTCAGGGTCCTGCGGTGGTGTCTAAGCTGGTGCAGCCTTTTTTTCCTCAAGTGGCTGCTGATGAGCAGGGAGGTGCTGAGCGCAGTTGTTCAGAGTTTAGCAGTGGCGGACGACTGAAAAGCAAACAGCTGTCAGTACTTCATCAGCAGAGTGTTGCCATACATGTTAGGAACTCAACTGGCCAGCATCCTACGTCTGCTCCCCATGCCAATCTTGTCTCCTGTGCCCTAGGTTGGAAAACTCCAAATCCCTTTTCGGAGCTCCTTCCGCAACGCACAGGCCTCTGCCGAGCCGGTCAGCCTCTGGCCTGCTCTGCATCCTCTCAGATTTCCTGTCATTTCCTGTCAAGCCTCTGCAAGCCCCAGCATTCTACCAGCGAAGCGCTTGCCTGACAATAACCTGCTGCCGCCTTGCAGCTCGAATGGCCGAGCCCTGCCTTACCCTCCATGACCTGCCTCTTCCCGCTTGCCAGCAACCTCCCCAGCTGCAAACACATGCATCTCCCACCTACAGCCCTCCGCAGCACCCGCTTGCTCTCCCAGTGGATGATTCACGTCTCTTGCGGTAAGTCTTTTGTTCCTGTCATTCTCAACGTTCCCAGCTACTCTTGTTAAGTCTTGCTCTCCGTTTAACTGTGTCTGATGCCTCCTTCAATCCCAGACGTCTTGAAGAAACTCCACATGCCTTCATTTTTGGTTTTTCAATAAACTATCGTATGGTCTATGGTCTGCGTGCTACAAGATCAGGTGAAAGTCCTGTTTGATCAGGTTGGACACCTGACCCTCACATTTTTAGGGGCCTCTGCCGACCTCATTGCCACAGTGTGTCAGTGCACCTAGTCACAATGCAAAAGCGTCTTCTGAGCACAATCTCCACATATGTGACTGCAGCAGGCTAGTCTTTCAATGCTCCTTAGTTTTCTAATCGCTCCCCCCTTGTCTACCAGCAGAATGACATTAAGATTTATCTGTGTTTTTTAATGGGAGGGGCCCTGAAGTGGGCAAAGCACGTTTTCCTGACTGCCAGGACTTTAACCACACCTTTGATAGTTTTGTTCAGGAGTTTAAGACTGACTTTTCCGTAGACTCTGATCCAATGGAGCTTTCCCATCGCCTATGGGCCCTCAGGCAACACAGTCGTTCAATGAGAAATTTTCTTTTGAAATCCAAACCTTGGCAGCAGCAGCCAGTTGGGAGACCAGTGGCCTCATGGCTGCATTCTTCCAGGCCTTAGAAAAATGTTAAATAATCTGCCTGCAAGAGCCCACTTATGGATATGGATATTGAATATGGAGGCCAACTTTGCCTTCCATGAACTAAAAGAGAGGTTCTCACAAGCTCCGGACCTTATCTATCCAGACCCCTGACGACAGTTCATTTTGGAAATCATTGCCTCGGACACCGGCGTTGGGGCAGTCCCGATTTATTTTTTATATAGTAATAAATAATAGCAATAAGATCATAAAGATCAGACAGTTTTAAAATACTTCATGTATTATAAAAAATGTTGGTCAGAAATTTTTAAATAATATTTAGCATAACAAGATACTATTTAAGTGTGGGTACTACAATTACACTACAATAATTAATAAAATATTCTGTGAAATTACATTTAAAATAGTATTAAATAATCTATTAATATGTTATAATATTTAATTATACAACTTCACATAAGGGTCAAATATAATTCTTGATCCAATCATTAAAAAATTTGAAACTGTTCTGAAAGTGTAAGGCTTTTTAGCATTCTAAACAAAGGTGTTATACCTGCACAGGTAACACAGTCATTCCCAAAAAAAAAAAAAGATGTGCTACAACCAGAGATTATCTGTGTCTTTGCTAAGTTTTATCCAGAGAAGCAACATAGTAGTCACACTGCTTATCATGTTGACCTTCATAGAGGCTCCAACTATACACAGGGTGACCAGATCTCCACTGTGCCAAATCGTTCATTTCCGTCCCACTGTCCCGCAAACTGAAATAATGTCATGCATTTGACTCAGACTATGAAAAAAAAGATGTTTTCTTTCAAAAGTAAAGACACAGAGCTGCTGAAATTGTCACAGAGCCAGCCGTCAATCAATATACAATGCTGTGCCCAGCTACAAGATCAACCGCACCAAGCTCGCACCAAAATACAGGTAAAGGGTATCAAGATCTATTAAATACAATGAAAAACTACCTATAATGGAGGAAACATAACCACAACAAAGACAGTATAACAGTTTATAAGAACATTGAAAGATAATTCTTAGAGAGCTTTGGGGGTGTTCCACTTTGCTACCAAATTACTGCATATGTCTGATAGGAATAGACTAGGGGTCTGCATTGGTTGGAGCTACGCAAGCACAGTTGCAGATAATCGTATACAGGCTGCGTTTTCACTGAGATTTAGATACTAAGACCTCAAGCAATCAGATTGAACTCTAAATCTTGTCCATTACATTCAGACCTTTTTGTTTTGTATATTTTTGTTTTAAAATGGTATCAAAATACACAACACAGTAAGCATTCACATATAAAAACAACTTTATAAAAAAACATAGTATATAAGTCCTAGCAGTAAAGAACTTAATAAACCTGGTCAAAGTGTAACTACATTAAAGGGACATAGAATGATTATATAGGGTATTTGGAGCTGGTCCTTAAAGGAATAGTACACCCAAAACATGATTAGCCTTCATTTTCTACTCACCCCCATGCTGAACAACACCCTGGAGTACTTTTTTGATATCTCAAATGCATCTGGAGATCTGGGAGGCTTCTTGCTGTCTGCTGACATTCAAATAATGGAGGTCTATGGTGCCCGAGACAGAAAGGTCCATAAAAGTCCACAAAAAACGTGTCAATATTCCTCCATACTGGTCGTCCAATGTATTCCAAGTGTCCTGAGTGGGTAGCGTCCAGAATTTACTCGAAACAAAGTCATTTAGAATGTTTTTAGAGCATAAACAGTAGTGTATAGGATTTCCTGAAAGCGCGCACATGCGCGATCACGACGCTACGGAAGCCGGCAGACCAAACCAGATGAAAGTGCGCATTCAGCGTCTGCTCTTCCAATAATGCAAGCGTAGAAGAAGAAATGTGCCGTTTACCTGTGCAAAGAAAGAAACAACGAAAGAAAAATGTCTGAGGACTTCAGTGTTGAGGAAGAGCATGAGTTCTTTGCTGAGCTGAATGCGCTGGTTTGGTCTGCCGGCTTCCGTAGCGTCGTGATCGCGCATGTGCGCGCTTTCAGGAAATCCTATACACTACTGTTTATGCTCTAAAAACATTCTAAATGACTTCGTTTCGAGTAAATTCTGGATGCTACCCACTCAGGAAACTTGGAATACATTGGACGAGCAGTATGGAGGAATATTGAAACGTTTTTTGTGGACTTTTATGGACCTTTCTGCCTCGGGCGCTGGGTACCTCCGTTATTTGAATGTCAGCAGACAGCAAGAAGCCTCCCAGATCTCCAGATGCATTTGAGATATCAAAAAAGTACTCCAGAGTGTTGTTCAGCATGGGGGTGAGTAGAAAATGAAGGCTAATCATGTTTTGGGTGTACTATTCCTTTAAGTTCTCTGAATAGGTTGTGTAACATTGGTTGGGCTGAAAATAGCATATTTGCTGTTCTATGTGCCCTAATGCAAGCCTGGTTAAAAGCCCTAGAATAAAACGACAGGTTTTCTTCCATTTATGGTATGCTCATGAATATTTAGATGAGCTATGCGCTGATTGGTTTGTTTACAACAAGCAAAGCTACTGAGCAAAGACGCATCATAGCAACAAGCACTCATTCACTGAGATTGTTTATATGGTAGGGTGACTAGACGTCTTCTTTTTCCTAGACATATCCTACTCATACCCTTTCATACCTAGAAAAATGTTTCCAGGGGAATTTCAAAATCGTCCGGGATTTTGCTAAACTACAGTGCAGCACGCAGTCAAAACGCACTGGGCATTCGAACCGAGCCATTAGCTCAAGGGCTGGTCCGGGAACCCCGGTGGACGGGGGCAGGGAGGGACGAGCAACTGAACCCAAGCCCGGTGACGGTAGCCTGGACCTGAACATCCCCTCATTTCAATAAAAGAAGTTTAGCAAATCCTGCTTTGAACTGTTTGAAGATTTCCAGGTAAATTCCTTGGAGCAAATGAACAGCTGAGCATCAAACTTTACAGGAATCTTCTGATAGACAAAACTAATCCATGCCTGTTGAGTCTTCGGATCCTTGGGAAGACTGTGAAAAATGTCTCTTTTCACCGTGCAGCCTGGAATACTTCATTTACGCCCGTGGTTCTGGCTCATTTTCAATAGAGAAACAGCTTGCTTTGTAATTCTTGTAGAAGTAACCCCAACTAAAGGCTAAACAGCTAACCTGGTACATCTACGGATATTCATGTTCTTGGACCAGTGAACCAGTTGGCTGGTCTGTATGTAAATTTTAGGGTGTGACAAAAGTACAGGCCAGAACCAAATAAGGCACCATCCCCAAGTTTATGTCAACTCCAGGCTTCGTTTGGATTCAACCGTTTTAGGGTGGAAGTTTGGAATTGTAAGATTTGCAGAGAAAGGAGGTGTCGATGGGGTTTGACTGTACGTCCATTTCACCCACTGAACTATTAATTATTAATTATCTATGACAATGTAAACTCGGCTTTGCATTCTATGACACTTTAATACATTATCCTCAATGAAATCTTAAAACCACTAAGCTTGCATTTATAACTGAAGTATGTGTGGTAAGTTAGTGCATCTATTGTGTCTTTGTCTGTATCATTCATGTATGTTTGTGCCACAGACTGCATGTGCATAAAGCTGCAGCAAAAACACTTTGGGCTTCTACAAGTCAGCTTGACAAAATGAAGAATGGTGGACCCATAACCACAATACTGCAGACATTACTGGACAAATCAGTCTGCTTTTGTCTACACAAACTGAATTCACACAAACATGAACACAAGTCAACATATGGATGGGAAACAATCTGCACCCCACCCCCCTCATCATCTCCACCTCTTCCTCCTCTTGGTCTCCCTTCCAATGTCAGTTTTATTATGGGCTTTAGGAGATAAAGTGCAATGATCCACAGAATGATGAATGGTGTGTCTAGGGTTGAGATACAACAGTACACACTCCAGAGGACAATCTCCTAACCATTTGTATGCGAGTTTTCATGTGTGTTTGACTGGATACACCATCTCCTAAGTTGAATAAAGAACAATACATGCTTCTGCCCTAAAAGAGTATCTCCAGACCTTACATTACATGGGGAGTATTGAAGAATGAAGTTTACATGTAATATTTCAAGCGCTAAAATTATTTTGCTTTAAACGTTATACTGTAGCTCACTTTTTCTGAATTTCTGAAGAAAAAAAAAAACAGACAGAATTCCTTTTCACATCCCTCTGGACATAGCTTTTTGTCATTTTTAAGGAACAGATGATTTAAATTTTAATCAAGAGATTTACCTTATGAGCATGGGAAAGCTGAAAAGGAAGAAAAAACACACAGAGATTGAATTGTCAGTGAAAATGAAGCATGTTTGTGCCTTGAATATGTAGACACAGATGTAAAAAGGAAGGGGGGGATCCATGCAGATTAATGGAGCCAATAATTAGGAATTATTACAGAAGCGTAACCAATAATGATGAGAGAACAGATCCAGACATCGGCACTTTTCACTGTACACCACAGGCGCCTCCGAATACCATGTATCTCAAGATAACAACACCACAAATGCTATCTTAAGCTTATCAGGACAAATGTAAAACTCTAGAGGTAGTTCAAGCCTGCAGTAACACTAGATTACCAATGTATATAAAGGATATATCCTGGTAACACAGATGGCACTGGAGTTAATGCAGTTTGACATACTTACAGCACTGTCTGCGTACGCTTCGGTCCACACTGTATCGTGTTCATGATCAATAACCTTTGGACGGCTCATGACATGAAGATACCTCATCACGTTCTCCTGCACATCCGCTAGAGTGGAGATCTGACTAAAATACCCTGCAATGAAACACACACCCTTAAGCACAGTAAAGACTTTCATTTTGGTTAGAGTAACTCTTCTGATAAAGCTGCCCTATGTGTATTTGCACTCTCTGGCCTAATATAAGAATAACACATAGATATGTTTCTGAGATTAAGATGCATAGGGTCCAACAGAAGGATGTTATCTTATAGATTGTGGATTGATGGTTTGACATCTAACCTTTGGAATGAAAAAAATTAAGAGTGAGATTAGTGGGGAAACTACTATAAAGGGGGTCTGGAACAGGATTACCAGTAACAAAAGCAAGCTCAGGAATACAAGACAAACCAATATGAACCATCTGGATTGATCACAGGAAAATTCATGACATTTGCTACCTCACATATAAATCTTAACAAGTTTAGGACTGCACAACATCAACGACACACAGAGTTACTTTGTAAGCGCAACGAGAATGTAAAAGATTACTCTGAAGGCCAATGCAAAGTCAGTAAGGATTGTCATCAAGTGCCAGAGATACTACTAATATCACTACTTTTCTGCATAGGTCCTTACCCATTCATCCCCATCGCCATAAAGAATGGCTAAAGACAATGGTTTGAGATTAAGCTATTTGCCAACATTTGGGGAAACAAGAATATAATAAAATTCAACTTTATTGTCAATACACTGTCACAAGTACAAAGCAAAGAAATGAGCTCTCTGCATTTAACCCATCTCCTTGGAGAGCATTGTGCTGCCATTGTGCGGTGCCTGGGGAGCAGTGTGGGGTTAAGGGTCTTGCTCAGGGACCAAGAGTGGCAGTCCGTGGCAGTGGGGCTTGAACTCAAAACCTCTGGAAAACAAGTGGATTGCCCTAACTACTAGGCCACCACTCCCTCAGTCATGATGTCTCTCTTAATCAAAGTATACAGCAAGGGTACTGGTGTGGGTGTGATTAGACAAGGCCTTTATGGAATAGGAGTTTCTTTTGATATTTATCACCAAATATCCACTGGCAAATTGTGAAAGTGGCTGACAGCTACAAGTCCAACCATTGACCTGGCAGGGTTGACTTTTACAATCCTTACAGTAACAACAAGCCTTTCCTAGGATTATAGCGGATGCAAATAAATGGAGCAAGTGGAAGGGGTTTTTGTATGCACTCAAAGTTGTGTGGTATGAAATGCCCTGATCATCAGGCGAACAAATTTTTTTTTTACCATTCGTAAACAGTTTCTTATCATTTGCAAGTCCGTGTTTTACTACTATAAAATGTTCTTAAATTCAGGGCAACAAAACCTTTCAATTGCTCCCCTATTTAGTGGGCATCCAAAAAAGCACTACAAATAACTTTTTTAGGTTAAGATTAAGAGAATATTTTCATTGAATGTTTAAGCCACCCTGAATCAGACACCACCCTACGTCAGGGTCCATATCGAAACCCACCACTGTAGCAGCACTGAATAAAAAGACTCCATGTTTGTCAAAGGTATAGTCAAGGATTTTCGTGAATTTTTGAAAAGACCGGCCCTCTCGACTTTTGAAAAAAAATGCGAGAGGGAACGCCTGCCTGCAAGAGCATGTATGAGCCCCCTTTTCCTTGTGCACTTTCTGTTTAAAAGCTGCTGTTTACATGGTTCACAGAAGCTTACTTTGCAAAAGAAGATTTGAAATTTTTCCACTATGTCAGACTCACCACTGTTAAGTGAAAATGGGGACGAGCAAGTAGGAAGGCCTTACGTAAACATATCAGAATGATTTACAATTCGGAGGAATGCTTATTTTGATGATCCACCCGGAAAAAGAACACCCTTCACTATACCTTTAAAGGGGTCATTGAATTAAAAACCGAGTTGTCATAGAGGAAGAATGATAATTCAGTGGGTGAAATGGACTTACAGGGAAGTTTAAACCCCATTGACACCTCCTTTCTCTGCAAATCTCACAATTCTAAACTTCAACCATAAAATGGGCGAATCCAAATGAAGCCCCATGTTGATGTAAACTCGGGGATGTTGCCTTATTTGAGGCATTGAAGTGCAATTGAAGTGTCGACTGCCGGGTTGCTGAATGGACCGGACCTCAGAAGAGAGAAATGAGTCGTCCGTCCTCAGCCAGAAGAGGGGGGCTGGGAGCAATTAATGCAAGCAGGGGGAAGCACGGGGCTGCCGGTGTCCAGGCTACCGTCAGTGGGTCGGATTTGGTCGCTCCGTCCCCTGCTGGTTCCCTGCCCCCGTCAGCCAGGGTTCCCAGACCAGCTCTGGAGCTGACGGCTCAGTTGGAATGCCCGGTGTGTTTTAAATATGTGCTGCACTGTAATTGACCAAAATCCTGGAAATTTTTTTAGGTATGAAAAGTTGGACATGTCTGGGAAAAAGAGGACGTCTGGTCAGCCTACTATATAACCAATTTCAATGTTTCAGTGAGTGAGTGCTTGTTGCTATAAAGCGTCTTTGCTCAGCAGCTTTGCTCATTGTGAACCAGCCAATAAGCGCACAGCTCTAAATATTCATGAACATAACATAAAAGGAAGAAAACCTGTTGTTTTATTCTAGAATTTTTAACCAGGCTGGCATTAGGACACAAATATGCCATTTTCAGCCCAACCAATGTTACACACCCTATTCAGAGACCTTAAGGACCAGCACCAAATACCCTATATAATCATTCTATGACCCCTTTAAAGACATGGAGTTTGTCACACATATAGCCCCATTTACACTACCCTCTGAAAACCGATCCGTATCGAGCTTAGGTTTATTTACACACCACGCTAGCACGGTTCCTCCCCTTCTAGTGGCGATCTATGGTACTACTGCTCTCTAGGGGTAAACAAGGAAACCTACATGGCGGCACTGTAACATTCACGAAGTTATGTTTTGTTATCATTGTGATATTTTGTTGCTTGCTGGGAGTCAGGTGAAGAAGGCAGCCTTTGGTGAATTTACAGAGTCAGCTTTTGGGAAGTGATACGTCAAACAATAGTCTAATCAGGGCTTACAGATGCAGGAAACAATGATGGACTTTGAGGCTCATCACACTGGAAATTATGTGGCACGGTAGGGAAGCTTGTATTGTTATGATTGTCTGCAGTTTGTTGAAGTTTTAGTTGATTATGGAGGCTGACTGTAAGGAGATGACGCGGTCTGCTCATGCACTCTTTGTTATCTGAGAACCGAGCCTGAACTGAACCCAGCCGAACCCTACTGATAAACCACCAGTTTTCTGCGGTTCGGTAGTGTCTGGTGCGATTCTGTACAGTTTTGCATGCCAGTTACCATGTTCGGACCAATCTTGGCATGGTTTGAAAACGGTAGTGTAAATGAGGCATGTGTGTTACTTTTTCTACTATGTTACTGCCCCATTGTCACCCTTAATGTTAAACATTAAATTGGTCCATTCTGTTGCTGGATCCCAGTGTATTAGCTTAGAGTAGCAAGGAAATAATTTGACTTGTAGTCAGCTCCTACTGCTTCTGACACTGTCTCACACTGGACATGTGAGATTATTTCGCAGAGGACGTCTGTCAGGGAAAAGGGATTCGCTGCTTGTCATTCTACAATCCCTCTGTGATCTGTTTCCCCGGCTCTGACTTTCCCATTCAGAGAGCACTCATCCAAAGCGATGACACATGGCAGCCATCAGCAGTGAGCAGTCGAGAAGTAGACAGTGACAGGAAGAGGGATTAGAGCAGATTGAACTCTGACCCTGCCCCCCATTCAAGTGACACTTCACTGCCTCTTGGCAGACAACTGAACCAGACCATGCAGACACACACATAGATGTTATAAATGTAAAACAGAAAACCACACTGATTTCCACTTATCTTTCAGCTATCATATACATGCATACAAATTAAAAAGCATTTTGAAATTGTTAATTAAAAAGTCCCCAACCTTTGTTGGCACAAGCCATCCATTTCAGATTATCTGCAAATGCAGACTCCCTTCCAATCAGGTAGGGGAATATTCGCACCTGTGAAGAGAACACAGACATGACAACAAATCAATAATTAAACAATTGAAAATATTGTGTCATTTCATAAACTTTTTTCTTCAGCTTATCTTTTATTAAGTAACTTTGTGTGTATTGTTCTTATATTCTTTAGTCCTTGCTGCAGTTAAATAAACACATTTTCCTTTTGTAGAGGTCTTTGGATGAGGGCAGGAGCCGCTGTCCCTTTGGGGAACATGCTGTGACATGCTGCCAGGCCTGCACGGCTCATTGGCTCCAGATGCTTTACTAAGCATAAAGCATATAGAACACACTGAAGGGCTGCCATGTAAGAGCCTAGAGGGTTTATGGACCAGGTGGGGGTTGTGGTGCCATAGACTGCCTTGTGCTCTGCCAAACCCCGTCAAATCACATCAGTTAAAAAGGATTCAACAAAGGCTTACGCTTTTGCTATTGTTGTACTGTGAATACTGCAGTAGCTGAATTGATTTCAATTGCCTTCAATTTATACAAATGTCTTCATCTGACTGAAGAGCTCTGCAGCGGTGTGTAAGCTTCTAGATGGAGCCCTGTCCTGGAAAGTTGTTAATTTGCCATGCTTCATTCGAATAAAACACAAAATGAGAAAATTTTGTTTTAATGCATCAACATATTGAGAAGGGGGGAAAAACATTCTGACATACATTTTACATTACAGAGTAGTAATGAAGTAAGAAACCAATTCATCACTACATCAGACAGGAGCTGCGGCTGGCATGAAGTATTAAAATGTACATTTATTACTGATGCAAAAAAACTGCAGAACAAGCAGAAAGGTGAGGAAAAAAACACTATGGAGAGTTTTAAAAGAAGAGAAAAAAAGTTGCCAGGACTTACTTTTCTGTCTGGCCAGTTGTACTTCTCAAAAACATCATCGTACATCTTTGTTGCTCCATCCGTCACAAGCATGATGGCCTGACTGCACACGCTGCCTCGTCCTGTCTGATTAAACTAAAGGAGGGAGAAACAAATAATAGCCACATTAGTTTCCTTTTCCTCTCCATTGTGATCAAAGTTTGCCCTGATGCCGGCAATGTACAGCAATACAACAGGTGACACTTTGTTTTAAGTTATCATGAATAATGGGGCATACTTCCTTCTGACCCCAGAAGATGCAGTGCAGTAATTAACTGGTTTATTGACCTGTAGAAATCTGAATACAGAGACAAAGGGGCGCACAGTGACATAATCACAGGATAAGTCCTGCTGAGCTCATCTGCTCTTGAATCACACAGAATGAAAGACTACTCAAGTCAGTGACGCACACATAAACACAACTTACAAAAGCTGATGAAGGTTCTCAGTCATCCAGGTCATAGTCATTCCGTAAAAATTCAAAAAATATCCACTGGACTTGGTTTTCAAGATTTGAAGACGTTTCGCCACCTCTCCAGGAAGCTTTCTCAATTCAAATGTCTGGATCCGCAGTGAGTTTGAGTCTTATATAGACAACGCCTTGTATCGCTTGGAAACATGCAATGGTAACCGATGAATGGGTCGTTAGTTCCATCGTTAGCCTGTAATATCTGAACTGTCTATGATTCTAGGGGTCGGTCGTTAAAGGGGGGATTGCCATTAAGGGGGGGATTGTCTCCTGTAATACCTGAAACCTGTCTATGATTGTTAAGGGTTGGTCGTTAAGGAGGTATTGTTCACCGGCTGGGGCGGGTGAGTCCCTCGTTCCTCTGTGATGGGGTGGGGGGTTTGGTGATATCTGGAAGGGATCATGTCTATGATTGAATTGTATGTTTTTGGAAGCTGGAATCTGAGTCCACCACCTCTGTTTAAAGTTGGTTTTTCTCTCTTAACATAGATGGCTTCCTTCACGCCCCTCTCAAACCACCTATTTTCTTTATCCAGAATATGGACATTCTGGTCCTCAAAAGAATGTCCTTTGTCCATAAGGTGTAGGTGTACTGCGGAGTCTTGTCCAGAGGCAGCCGCTCTTCTGTGTTGGCGCATGGCCCAACACAGAAGAGCGGCTGCCTCTGGACAAGACTCCGCAGTACACCTACACCTTATGGACAAAGGACATTCTTTTGAGGACCAGAATGTCCATATTCTGGATAAAGAAAATAGGTGGTTTGAGAGGGGCGTGAAGGAAGCCATCTATGTTAAGAGAGAAAAACCAACTTTAAACAGAGGTGGTGGACTCAGATTCCAGCTTCCAAAAACATACAATTCAATCATAGACATGATCCCTTCCAGATATCACCAAACCCCCCACCCCATCACAGAGGAACGAGGGACTCACCCGCCCCAGCCGGTGAACAATACCTCCTTAACGACCAACCCTTAACAATCATAGACAGGTTTCAGGTATTACAGGAGACAATCCCCCCCTTAATGGCAATCCCCCCTTTAACGACCGACCCCTAGAATCATAGACAGTTCAGATATTACAGGCTAACGATGGAACTAACGACCCATTCATCGGTTACCATTGCATGTTTCCAAGCGATACAAGGCGTTGTCTATATAAGACTCAAACTCACTGCGGATCCAGACATTTGAATTGAGAAAGCTTCCTGGAGAGGTGGCGAAACGTCTTCAAATCTTGAAAACCAAGTCCAGTGGATATTTTTTGAATTTTTACGGAACAACTTACAAAACAATATAAGATTAATGCACTTTTGTTAAGTTGAATTAGTCAGTTATTTATATATTAAGCTTAAATTTGTAAGATCATTCCTATATAAGATAGGTGGTTAGGCATAAAAATCTCACATAATGCCTGTTACCACTATGACAAAAAAATGCTAATTGGCTCCTCCTGTACAGGTCCATTAATAGAGAGGTGGCTACAAGTCCAGACACTGTTACAGTGCTGTGAAATATAGTTACAGCGTTACTGTTTTGTTCTTTTTTTTGTCTCACTTAAGCATTTCAGATAATCAAATAAAGTCATCATAAGACAAAGGTAATAGTGTCTCAAGAACAACCTTCAATTAACTTATTTTTTAGTTCAGTTTCCCATGTTACACACAGGCTACCTTGCCTTCAGAATCAGGCACACACTTAAATAGCATCAGATGACATGAAGAAGGCTAAAAAATCTTAAAAGCAATAAATCATTCCCCATTCTAGATGTGATGGAAGGACAGATTAGAAGCAGAGCCATTTATAGAGGTGAAGATATTGCATCGAAGATAAAATATGCAAGTCATTTCTGACTTTATAATGTTGTGTACCTTATATGAACCCTGTCTACTTTTATTACCCAGACCTGAAGGGTATGACTTCCAACAAGCAGAGAAGAGACAAAAAAAGTTTGACAAGCTGTACAGATTGTGAAACTTTTTTACTGATTCAATCTCTAACATCAAAACACTTTAAAGTCAGAAAGCATCAATTTACTGTCTAATTTCCTTCTGGAGAAAAATTTAAACACTAAAAGTTAAATGAATGCTTTCTAAAATCATCAGCCCCAGTTAAGAATTATTGAACATGGTTTTCTGTTACAAATTAACCATAAGAGTATGACAATGGATGTTATCAAACATCATAAAGAGCTGAATCATCTGCTAATTTGATTTACTCTGGGAGCTGACGCGATTAAATGTCTTAAGGGATAAAGACTGGTGGAAATGATGGACCATTCAGCAAATTACTCTTAGGCAGCTGAAGAAATTATTGACAGACAGCAGTGTACAACTCCTCATAAATACAATCTCTTCCTAATGAACTGCATGAGGTCTCCAGACAGGGCTCTTATCTGAGAATGGAGCATTTTTGTCAAATCTGGATTCATAAGAATATTTTCATATTTATGTTAATAAGATCTAGTGGTTTGAATATCTGTTTATGTTTCAGTAAGTTTTTTTTCCTAATTTGCCAAATTAGAGGGACAAACAGATTTGAGCAAATCTGAAAGGTGTGGCATGCTTCCGTGTTCAGGGATGTCATTGCTATGATATCCCTAGAATCCCTCCTAAATACATTGTGGTAACATCGAGACAAATTGTCAAACAGTACTACTACTAGTACAACAATAGTTTTGCAATAAATAACTTACATAATTTGGTTAATATTCATAAAAACTGCAGTGATACACTCACGAACAACACAATATTAATTTTGTCATTCATTTATTACATTCTCCAGTTGTCTCTTAAGACATAGCAAACTGGGTATCCCTGCAATTGTGTGTTTCAGCAGCAAGCTACATGCTACCTGATCACCATATTCATGGCTGAGCTTTAATTATTCTAACAAGAGCAGAGGTAAAGCTGTGCTCCCTCAGCTTCTGCGGTTCAGGCCACAGCTCATCTGAAAGCAGGGAGATAAAAGAAGTGCAGCTTGGCTCCTGGCTTTATCTCGTCTGTGTTCTAATCAGCAGCAGTATTAATCATTGGCATTAATTAGAGCCATTAATCACTCTTAAGAATAGATGTGTCTGTATTTAGAGAGTGGAATAGGGGATCGAAATGAAGCATTTCAAAGGGAGAATGCCTGACCATTTTTCATTGCAGTGTGCTACTGTTTATGAAATCGTGTTTTTCTTTTGTGGTGTTTTTTACGACTGTTTTTGTCCTGGTTACTTTTCTAAATGAGCTTTAAAATCTCCATGGGTCTGTTCTCGGCAAAAAATAATAAAAAAAAGTGATAAAAGATATTAATGATTTAGCAGTGAATGGCTTCTGTCAAAAAAAAAGTCTAAATATTAAAGTTTGACAGCCGTTATGACTATCTCTTTCAACCAAAGAGAAACTGAATCTGTTTGTTGCACTTGATCAGTCTGTGGTTTTTTTTGTTTTTTTTTTTTGTTTTTTTCCGAGTAACATATGACTAATAATCCAACAATATTAAACAGTAAAGAACAAAAAGACCTGTTTGGCATGCCCTGTTTGACTCCAGTTTTAAAACAACAGAATTTTTTTTTGAAGAACCGCTATATTAAACTGACGGAAAGTGCATAGAAACCTACATCATTCAGGATTGTGAAGGCCTCGGTCAGAGCTTCGCCCAGCAGCCCGATTCCTTTGGCAAACAACTTATCCAGATGTTCACGGAAATGCTGATAGATAGTAATTAAAACAATTATTTTAAACACCACAATTTCATGAAGCAATAAGTCTGGAAAGATAATTTTATTTGGAACTCACATCTTTGTTGGTTGTGTCAGCCCGGACCAGCGTACCATTCAAACAAGGCTCTACATAGTGGATCTCCTGATTGTACTGTGGATAAATAATTAATAATAAAGTTAAACTTTGTGTTCCAAAAGGGTTTATATCTCTTCAACTTTTTGTAACTTAGTTCTGTTATATCCAAAAACTTTGACCTACTTTTTTGGGCTTTAATGTGATAGACATAAATAAGTAAATAATTGTAAAATAAAAATAATGATTTAGATTGCCTTTAAATTCTTTTACCATACTATCTATTAACTCTGCTGTGCATTTGTATTCAGTCACTCAGAGAAGAACCTTTAACTGCGATTACAGCTGCAGCTCTTTGCGTCTCGGCTTTGCATGTCTAAAGCCTGAACTGCCTGAGACATAAACAAAACTATTTCATTATAGCTCCGGCTGCATGTTTGGAATTACTTCCTGCTAGAAGAACCTCCATCTTTTTTTTTTTTTTCGAAACTCTGATTTTCCACCTTTGTTTCCCTATATATAATTATCTTCACATGTCAATTTATTTTGCTGCCCCTTTTAAAATGAAATAACTCTACATCATGATGCTGCCGCCAGGTTTCAATAAAGAGATGATGTGTTCAGGGTGACATGCAGTGTTATCTTCAGAAGTTTGCATGTTGTTCAGATAGTTGATATAATCTAATCAGAGCAGTTGGTTCCACGTTTGCTGTGTCATTAAATGGTTTGTGGCAAAAAAAAAAAAAGAATTCTTATGACTTTCTTCAGTTAAACATCCTTGCTTAAAGGATATATTTATTTAATGAAAAACCAATAGTTTTTCTGATTAATGCATCTCTGCAACTCCTTTATTATTTCTACAGGCCAAACAGCCACCTCTTTAAATGGAAAAATTCCTCTTCCCTGCATTGAGGTTGTGTTTAGCTGGATGAACATGACATGAAATATTTTCATGTTGCAATAAAAAATGGCAAATCTCTCTGTTTTTCAAGACTGTCTCCTTAAATATATGTACACAGCAACTTAAATACAATATCTGGTCTGTAACTCAATCATTAATCACACAATCTCAGTAATGGGATTTAACTTCATAAACTATTGGCACCCATGGTCTCCATTACAGTGATAAAACAGTGCTTCCTGAAGTGTTGGAATTTTGTTTAACCATCCACTAAGTATGCTTTAAATTCTATAAAATTACTTTATTCCGGACCTATCTGCTGTGTTCCATGGTCATACAATTTTTAAAGACAATTTGATGGATTTTATATGGGAAAGTGAGATGAGGAAAAGGGAGGAATACAAATGCATGCAGCACCTTTTATGATTTTGTAAAGTATAGGGAAAACTATATTTTCTTCCTCACAATTATTGATTGTTTGTGTTTGTTTATCACATAAACTCTCAAACAAAATACAGGAAAGTTTGTGATTATAACTTGACAAAATGTAAAAAATTAAAGGTTGGATTTTGCAAGACACTGTACAGAAATCCTAAGACCTTTTTTTATTGTACATAGCAGACAAAACAATAAATAGCCTGTAAATTTGAAAACATACAGCAATGATGTTAAAGAAGTCATCATCTCCCAGTGTGTCTAAAATGGAGGAAACCGTCTGCCTGGCAATCGTCAGCCTAAGGCCCTTCATGCTCCCACTAACATCTACTAAGATCACCACATCTTTTGGAGACGTAGCTGCCTGGATGTACCTGTGGGGTGGAGTTTAATTAAACACCTTATCAGAACATTACAGCAAAAAGAGAACTAATAAAATTTGAATAATGTCCTGTACAGTCTGCTTGAAAGGATGACCTTTTAAACCCTTACCACTTCCGATTCCTGCAGTCAAAGCCAATGACACCGTGCTCATCCGGGTGCCACTTTACTCCTTGAGGAGAAATTAAAGGGTAAATTTACAGCAAAACTGAAAAATAAATTGAGATTATTTCACGAAACAGAAAACAAATGCAAAGGGAATCTCTTTAGCTGTCTATGGTTCATAAACAATACACGTTATATAAATGTGCTTTAAGTCTCAAGCTTTAAAAAAAATGCTAAATAAAATAACAACAATAGAAAAAAATTTACATTGTTAAAAGCAGCAACTAGGGATGCACGATATTGGGATTTTGGCCGATATCCGATATGCCGATATTTTGAAACTCATGTAGCCGATAACCGATATCGATACTGATGTTAAAGCTGGACAAAAATAAGTAGTCATTGAAAATAGCAGTTTTGTTATCCATTTCTGACACTTTGAAAAATAATATACTCAAATATATTTTCATTATGCTGATATCAAATAGATTTTTAAAAACGCAGTATCGATCTATTTTACTTTCAAAATCTCGTAAAATTTCATCGTTCTGTTACAAACTCTTGTGATATTTTGCAAATTCTTGTGAGATTTTGTTGGTAAAATAGATCGATACCGCGTCAATATATCAACATATAAAAATATGGCAAAATTTCATGAATTTTCGGGGGATTTCGTAGCATAACGATGACATATAGCAGTATTTCATTAGTAAAAGAGATTTATATGGTGTTTTTAAATGGCAATATATCAGCATGTGAAGATATTTTAATGTATCAATAATTTTTCCCTCGTCTTTAGGGAAAAAATAAAGTTTTGGAGGAAGAAGAAGTAGTTTTTTTTTTTTTTTTGACTTTAGAAACTCAGAAGCTGATCAAATATCGGGTTAAATATCAGTGGGGTGGCCGATGTCCGTTATTCAGTTTTAAGGCCGATACAGGCTGATACCGATATGGGGCCGATTATATCGTGCATCCCTAGCAGCAACTCTTAAACATTTTAAACTGCAGCCACAGCTTTTTAATAATCTTTAGGCCCAATGAACATGACTTTTTAAAACATACTTTAAACATAAAGTAATTTTGAAATACATGTATGCCAATAGCATATCTAAACATTTAACATTTAAATATATGTACGTTTTAACAGATTATTTTAGCAGCAAAACCCAAATCTTTTAACCCAAAGTTTCAGTTAACACCAGAATCAGAATCAGAATCTCTTATTATATATGCACCACAATAAACTGTGCATTCATGCTTTCCTTTTAAGACCAGAGTGGGGCCAGCTATCTTCAGTAGCATTGGACAAAATAGACCCCGGTCTATATGGGCAATAGAGAGATACAGGACATGCAACCATGCTTCCAATCATGTATTCACTATAAGTGCAGTCTACAGAGTCTTAACCTAGTATGTATGCCAAGTAAGACAATAATGCTGTCCAGATGACTTTACAATCAAAACAAAACAAGAAACATCAACAGAAAAATAAAGCATCCCTTTCAAAGTAAAAATGTTGTGTTACGGACTGTAGAATGTTCTCTTTGTAAGGCATACTGCCCGCTAACAACCAGGCAAGGGAACAGCCAATCTAGGGCCCTACAAGGATTCACAGAGTGGATTGATAGACTCCAACTGGAGATATCAGTAAACCTACTTTTTAAAACGGGCCTCAGTTCTTCAACTAAAGGGACAAACTACAAAATGGCAAGAAAAGTCTAGAAGTGGCTAGATGAAATTAAGAGAAAGCAGGGGTTTGTATGAACAACAGAAAGACTAATGAACAGCAATAGGGTTCTGTTATATTATGTTTTGTTTTTTAACCTCCTTCTGCCATAGTGCATTCTTTATTTCTTTATTAGTGTTAAGGCATGATCTGTAATAAGAATTTACATAAAAAGGCTGCTGTGTTTCTAAGAATAGGTGCACACTCATACAAAATTGTACGCCAGCTTTGAATATTAACTGTATAATCAATTTGTTTATTTATTTGTTTTAAAGTAACAGTAAAACCTTGTTTTACACACCATACATATGTATAAATTAACTAAAATCTTTTCACTGGAACCATAGTAGCACCTCTCCTCGTTCAGGAAACAGAGGGTTGTTCCTTTAGTGACTGCAGACTACCACTGACAAATTCTGATTAATTACAGTCTGTTTAAATGCATCCTCTCTGATGGTCTGTAAAATTACAACATTAGCCAAATTACCCCTTTAGAAACCCTAAATCATTTGTTCTGATCAGTTTTTTTTCCCATTTTACAGCAGTGACATCTCCCATAGGACAAATCTCCCTTTCCTTCCCCATCTCAATCCAACACACACAAATATATACAGTTAAACCTTATAAGAATATGCATCTTCAGTTTTAGAAAATGCTTTAAATTTTCAACAAAAATCGCTGTAGAAATCAATACAGCACTGAAGCATAAAGAAAGAAAATAACTCTCACCAGGGTACTGCCTGAAGAAGCCTTTCGCACTTCCAAAGTACTGCCAGATCAGTGTTGGATCTCTTTCAAAGTTTTCCACAAAGACTTTGTTCAAGGCCTCGGACCAGTAAACCCCATTGACGATATCTGGGTCTAAGGAGGTGGACACAGAGACAGAGAAACAAACAGGTGAATTAAATGTTGATAATGCAACCATCTTGGTCACCATTATTGGATGCGGGATTGACCTTTATCCCTTATTGACTTTTTCTAAAGCCAACACAATGGCTGCCTCTAAATCATCCCCTCCCCTCCGGCTGCTAGACGAGCCTCTCTTTGTGCAGAAAGCAGAGTTATAGGGAGTCTATTTGAGCCAAACAAAAGCCACCCAGGCAATGTGACAACAAGAAGCGACTGAGCAGCTACCGTATGAACAACATCTTTACAGAAAGCTTTGCCTTTATGTCTGGGCTGATATCGATCGCCCGACTTCACTTCCCACAGCTTGTGACACTGATACAGCTCCAGCTACCATTCCTTACTTCACCACTCACTTATCCTTTGCCATCTCCCCATTTTCTTCATCAGCTTCCTACACTGTAGGTAAACAACTCTAATACCACCTTGTCTCTCAGGCATGAAACAGGACTTCTCACCTTTGTTGTACATGTTGGTGGGCACCTGCACCACACTGAGGCTCAGGTTGACTGAAAGGTTGTTGAAATGGTCATTTGGCTCTAGGATGAACTCTCCTCCAAGCTCCACATTGTTGCCCTCCTCGTCCACCTCATTGATCAGCACAGCATTGAAGTACTCATACTAGAATAAAAAGAGGGAAAGTAGACCAGGTAAAACATGAAGACAGAGCAAGAGCCTGTTTAATGAATAGTTTGTTGATGTAGGAGGACTTCCAAAGAGAAAAATCTTGTTAATGAGGATTTCAGAAGTGCACACATCTTCATCTTAATTTCTATCATTGAAAAAACAAAACAAAAAGAAGTGTAACAGTAGCGAAAAATTTGTAATAATTAGATAATGCTCTGATATTGTATCTCATAATTAGGACAGTTTTTAAAATAGTCATATGAAAGATACGTGAGAAAACACCCCTCTATTAATTGAGATTAAGGTAAAGGTACAGTTGATGCGACAATGGATTTTTTGGCAGACTCTTTCAGTGAGTATACTGTAGCAGCACAAAATTATCTTTTTATTATTGTTTAACCCCAGCTATGCTATGCTAAAGAAATTATAGAAAGAACAGATTATATCTATAGAAACTGTTTTCACTTGCTTAAATTATGAAGAAAATAAAACTGAATTGAATTATTTTAGGATTTTGTATCTATCATTTATTTATATGTATAAGAAAGAATAAACACAAACTGTGGATGTTTTGACTCAAAAAATATGCATATATTTCAATTGTATAAAATCAAGTCAAATGATTACCAAACTCTGCAATATGTTGATTGTGTTGATCATTCATATTAGCAATACTTGATGTAAATTCAAGTTTATTATCATGTTTTACATAAAAATTTGCCAAAATTTACTTTGTTGTGTTAAATGGTTAATTTTTATGCCTAAAAATTACAAAATATATATTTCTTCTTTAACTGGTCCATACATCAGGCTGTTGTTTTAAATAAGGATTTTTTTCTTAATCTGTGCTACCTGGTTAGATAAAAGCCAAGGTTAGTGCCTTTGCCTCTAAGCAGGGTTAAAATTTTAACTGTAACTTTTTGACACATTGTTGTTAATGATTTGTCTTTGTCTGGATGCTTAAGTTTATTACTAAAATCTAGAGACATGTGTGTCAAGTTTCCCAACTGCCTTAAGCTATGAGTGTGAGGATTGACTCCTGTTTCTGTGTTGTCCTATTGATGGATTGGTAACCTGTCCAGGGTGTTGCTGCTGCCTTTTTCTGGCAGCAGCAACATCAAGATCCTGAACAGGATCTGGCAGGCATGAAAAAACTGTTTTTTATCGTCACACCTTCTTTGAGCTGCAGACCATAGAATTTTTTTTCAGCTCATTTAAATAAATACTAAAACGCATTCATTTTAAACTTGAGAACCTACAGTGGCATCAGCAGTAAATAATGATAGAACATATTAATAATTATCTATTGTTCAAAAGTTAGGGATAACTTGCAGAGTCGTAGAACATTGAAGTTAAAATAGCGAAGAAAAATATATTCTACTATTGGAAACTGCAAGTAGAGAAAAATATTATGGAATGATGGTTCTATTTATTAGATATTCAAATTAACAGAGTATTTGGGAGACGCAGAAGAAACTAAATGGCAACTGCAATAACAGTGCCTCATACTGCCTGTCAAGCATAATGAAGGCACAAGATGATCTCACAAAGTTTTATAACATGAAAAATCTGAAGAATTGCTATGGTGGGTGGCACCTTAATCCTTGGAGGCTATCAGAAAGTTTATGGAATGTTATATCATACTCTATGGAAAGCATTTCACCTTGGAAAATTGTATCCAACAGCAGAGGAATCTAAAACTGAAATATACCTAAAATGTGTCTGCAGTATTTAAAGGGTAAAAAGGCACCCAGGAGACACTGACAACAACAAAGTGGCTGTCACATTTAGAAGATTTTAACCCTGTTGACCTGATATGGGAACTGCCTGACTATACGGTACATAGAAAGACAAGTTACCCTATGATCGTTTCTCTAAAAGGCAGTAAAGGCAGATTAATTTACAAAAGAATAACAGTTCATTTTAAGTCTGCCAAACTTTATGTGCATTTCTACCATTGTCTGCAGTTGATTGAAAGGCAGTTTAAGAAACATTTTGAAAGTTTCCAACAAGATGTTTGGACATATGTGATGAAATGCTGTTAAAGTGAATGATAGGTATTAGTTTCATATATTTTAGTTGCTTCTTAAGAGAGAGATGAAGTAACTCTGGTTCAAATGTTTTTCATCACGATGAGTAAACATGTTCCTGTTCATTTTCCTTAATGACATTGTGAGTGTTAAGTTGATAATACAAAACTGCAGACAAAAATTTGATTTTAGGTGACAATAAATAAGCTGACTTCAACAGTTCAGCAGTCTAGAAGCCTGTATACATCCTTCCTGTATCCTAGCTAAATTTCATTTTTGTGTTCTTAAAAGATGAAGTCCGAAGGTGCTAAAACTCAACATGGTAATTATTAAAAAAAAAAATCTTTTCATTTTCTGCATTTATCAATTTGACTGTTGAAAAATATGTGTTTCCATAAAAAAACAATAAGAATTTGGGGGTTTACATTCTATTTTAGCAGAGGTGTAGTAGGAACCATTTGAAATCAAGCAAAGTTAATGTGGTTTAATTCCAAAAAAGTAAAAAAAAAAAAAAAAAAAAAAAAAAAAACACACACATCAGGTTTAAACACAAAAAAACAAGTCAAACCTCTGCCTTATATTGTGTTGAAGATGGCACAACTAATTCTATTTGAGGATTTTATGTGACAGACCTACACAAATGACAGAAAAACAGTAAAACATGGTCTTCAACATGTTTTACTGCAAAGTTTGTAAAGCATGTCGGATATATTTCTGTTGTAATCTAAAGTACCTTATTTTGATACCCCTGAAACAAAACTTGCAAAGGGTTTCTACAGGAATAACGCATTAGTAACAATGATTTACATTTATTCATATCAGAAATTAAACTATTCTCTTAAAGTTTTAGAAGTTTGTCAGATAATGTTAGTGAATAAATATAAAAGATATCTGAGACATTTACAGCAAGGTTAGGTGACTAATACCCAAAGTTAAGGGCTCAGTCCATCTTCACTAAATCACCAAGAATATAGCTTCACTGCGAGCCCACAATATGACTGTCCACATACATTAAGAGGAGAGAGTGAATCAGAGAAGCAGTTCAAAGTTCAAAGCTGCAGTGATATACGGACTCTGAAACAGAATTAAAGTATATTGTGAGATGGAACATTTTTTTTTTAAACTGTGGCATACACTGATCAAAATTTTAACACACCATTTCTAAAGAGATGCTTTAAACCGTCTCCTCTTACTTTATCATTACACTGTACTCTTAGTTTGTCTTAGAAAATCTTTTTCTTTATTATTATTTGGAAACATCAAAAGGTTTAAAAGGGTTGAATACTTCTGCAAGACATGCTGCATACGATGGAAAATTTTTAACTTCTAACTGGAACTCCACCATAGGTTGGTTCTATTGGACTCTACTCTTAAATTGGTCATCGGAATGTTTTTTGACATATCCAGTAAAGCAAAGGTTTTAATATCAAATTTTAATGCTCTCCCTAAGACATACAAAAAATTATACAGTTTTAGCATTATTTAATATTAATGATGTTAAGTAAAAAAATATCCAACAACAACACAGTTTGTTCACTTAAGGACTTTGGAGTAAATTAATCAAGAGCATTATCCTGCATGGGGAATATGTCCATGTAATAAGAAAAAGATTTATTAATAATATAATTTAAGAAGAAAAGTATTTAAATATCCCTTATTAGACATTTTGTCTGCATATTTTCTATTTTTATTAAAATGTAGATATACATTTTTCATCAGTAATTTAATGTAAGAATGTATTGTGCTTTGAGAAAAGTGAGAAACTCTGTGCTTACAGTTTGCATGACCTGTCCTTCGCTGCCTCCTGCTGTACTAAGGGAATAACTCATCCTGTCTGAGCGGCCTCTCCGTGGCCTCTATTGTGCGCACCGAAAGAGGAAGGAAGAGGGAGATAGTTGGTAGATATGGGAGGAAGGGAGGGGGAGATGGCTGATGGACTCCACAGCATCAGTCTCAGGGGAGACTGAGCGGGCATCACCATCAAGCAGCCTCTGACAGCTCATACCACGCCTGAGCAGCTCTCTGACGAGCTGCAGCAGAGCTCAGAAAGGGGAAGGAGGAGCCTCAAAGGGCCACGGAGGGGAGGGGGGAGACATGCACAATCAGCAGAAACTCAGTGCTGTATAGAGGCACGTTAACCACCAGGGTTATTACTGTGGAGCAGGCCGTGGGAGTGGGACACTGCAGTTCTCCGAGACGGCCCACTGATTCTTACAGCTTTGCAGTTAGCTGGAAGCCATGCTGCAGAGATGTGTCCTCCATTACAGACTGCAGGGGCCCCACTGTACAGCCAGGCTTATGGTGCCAAGGAAAGATCTTTCTGAGCTCCTCTTGGCACTATTAGGTTCACAATTTGCACAGAATCATCCTTTTAAGATGAACCAAATACACAGTTGCCTGCAGTTTTCAAATTGCGAAAAAAAAGCAGTTTATGGAAAAAAATAAAAGTGGTTTCTTGACTGTTTTTGCTTTAAAATGTATTGATTGTATCATGTTTTGTTCGAGCCCACTTAAAAAAAAATACAAATTCTTTATAAAACCACATTTAATTTCTTACATATTCCTTTCGAGTTATGGTTCAACATTTAACAGCTTGGCTTGTGCCAAACTGGAAAATTTATTATGGCTTGCTTTTGAGGTCTGCTTTTCTTCTTGCCGCTTTTATTTAAAGGCCAGATTTCTACACAGTTAGTTTTCCTGTCCAAAAATGACTCTTGGCTGCTTTTCTGATGGACAATGTATCTGTCAAAGCTGCCAGTTTTGGTTTACAGTTGTGTCATACTACATCTTCTGCTAAATGATGGATTGAACATTTCTCCATGAAATGTTCAAAACGTGAAATGTTTTACAACCCATCCCTGCAGTGAACTTCTCTGCAGCTTTATCTCTAATCCGTTTACTTTGACTCTCCTGCTTCACTGTAATGTTCTCAAACAAAACTGAGAAGTCTTTATAGAAAAATACATTTTATTACAGTTATAGCACTGCAAAAAATATAAATAAATATATAAATAAAAATATATATTAAAAAAAAAGTAAACATGTCTTAAATTGAGTGTTACCCTGAATTTAAGCAGGTAAATAAGAAAACTTTTTCTTTAAAACTAATTTAAAGAAAAACTTATCTAGATTTTTTCCAGTGATTACATGCAGTTGGACTTTTTTTCCTTCTTTTTACCAGTTATCAATTAATGTTTATTAATGGAATGCCCCTTGAGATGTGCCATCTCGTTTTCGAGGGGGTTCATAAATTAGGTGATTTCTGAAGGCAGATTTATTTCACAGGTACAAGGAAACATGGCTCTAGAAGCAAGTGCAAAATTTACTTTTAAGATTTGCAATAATTTGGAAAACCATACATTTTTGTCCTTTACATAGCTGTCACAATGTTATTTAACAAATTTCTTCTAATAAGATACAAAGTTGTAGACTGTAACTGTACAGCATTAGAGGGATTTTTTACAGTACATATGAAGGAAACTAATAAATAAATAAATATTGACGCCGTAGGCTTATTTTAGAAACTAAATGAATCATTTGAACAAATGAAGTGTTCATTTGCAAAAAAAAAAAAAGATAAAAGCCATTAAAAAAACGAGCTGAGGCATGTAATTTACTCTTTGCATGGCGCTGCTGATAAAAAGGGTGTTTTTGTTTTTGAAAAATTATAAAGAAAATATATTTGATATAAATTTGTTGATGGTTTAACTATTTTGTAACCTGACAAGCCAGAATGATGCTTAAATCCTTTAAAAATGTGTTAAATGTTTCACAGACTGGATAAAGAAAAAAATATATATAGGCTATATATATATATATATATATATATATATATATATATATATATATATATATATATATATATATATATATATATATATATATATATATATATATATATATATATATATATATATATATTGTTTCAGTTTTAGTACAAAAAATGTAATATAAGAGTGTCTCTATCGTAATAGAAACCAGTAAACATTTATAAAATGCTTAGTAGGCCTATGTAAGAAGATTCACATGTAAGTAACATTTTTAAGCGTATAATTCAAACTACTACGGCCTCTGTCCAGCACAGCACAATCAAACAGAAACAGTTCCCTTTCTGCACCGCTTTGCTGGATTCAGGTCAGATGTGACTGTCCTGACTGGAAGCAGCTGAGATAAAGGCAGCAGGCTTATCTCTCTGCGGTCGGTGAAATGACGCGTGAAAAACGCGCAGTGTCAGAGAAGGCGGCGGTCCGCTAAATGGTGCCAGAGGGAACAACATCAGGACATCAGATCATTACTACCACAGGTGCATATTGTATTTTGCTCATTATTTTTACATGGCCTGTTAGATGCAATGACAGTGTAAAGACCCTGTGCCAATAGCATAATAGGTAATAATCACATTTATACGCATTTGTTGTGTTTTTTGTCTTTGTTTTGTTTTTAAAGAAGAGATTCCAGAGTGATAAAGTTCTGAAAATATAAAAAGCATTGTATTTTGCGCAGTGAAAATAGAGTTGGTTTCAGGAATGTTGTTTTTAGACTTAAAAGTAGGGGGGGAAATATTAATCTTTTTGTTTGGGATTTATGAAAGCGCTATAAAAAAAACAAGCACAATTGCTGTAGGTACAGGCCTTATCAAAATAATGCATACTTATTTGAATCTTCAATCTTACTTTATGGTTTTGTGGGTTTAAACAGCAGAGGGAGCAAGTGGAGGAATGTTGGATGTATTCACACGATGTAAATGCTTCTATTAACTGCAAACTGCTGTCGTTATTTCTGTGTTGTGTTGCTTGAATGCGCTTTCCAATCTATAGCCATGGAGCTGAAACAATGCGTCGCGCAAAAAACGAGTTCCATTTATCTTTGTCCGCGACGCAGTGTGAAAAAGAGAGAGAGAGGGGTGGAGAGGGAGAGGAGGGACAGCGCTGAAATACTGCATTTCCGCTGCAGAGACGCAGACAGATCAGTGTGGATGGTGTGTAAATCCGCAATGAGAGCCGCTGAAAAATGTCCAGAACACTTACAACAATGATACAAACAAGTGAAAAAAAATGGTTGGGGATCTGATTCTTTATTTTCATGTGTTTTAATGTGCGCAATGTGGCTTTCAATGTTGTGCCAACGCAGACAATAAAACAAGTTGGGTTTGTTCCTTAAAGCAAATGTTCTGGTGAGCGATTGCAAATCTCTTCATCTAAATTTTCTTTGGGTGAAGCAAAAGGAAGTAGTCTGGTGTTTTCTGATATGGATGCATCTCAAGAAAATGGCACAGTGGATGTAATAATCTACTCAATATTAATTTGTAAGGTTACTCCTAAAGGAATTTATTTTATTTTATTTTTTTTGCTTACATTAAAAATACCCATGCCCAACTCTTTTGTAGAAAGAGGTCAGAACTGCAAAACACATGTCAGTGCACAGATAGCAAAAAGCAATTGAACCCTATATTCAAGGCTGAATCAAGGTCCTCCTCGCTGTTCTTTTTTAATCTAGATTGACTTTAAAACACTGTTTAAACTTTAATTTATTATTCATCATGAATTCTGAAAACAGTATCTGTCTTTTTATGAAATTATATTTTCATGCGTAGAAAGACACCCATTTTTTTTATTAAACAAGTAGGCAACTTGCCTACTCAGCACATTCTTGTACATTTAAAAAATATTTTTTTAAAGAAATTATAAATTTTCTTGAAATAAATATAGCTACATTCAGTTGATTTTAAAACAACCATATGCGCGACCTATGATCTTATCTGGTAGGATAACCTTTCATAAAGCACGCATCTTATACCCTATTAACAGCAAGGTTTTCTAGTAATGTTGTTGCTCTGTGAAATACTCTAAGGTAGCCTAGAATGTCCAAATTTAAAAACTTTATAAAACCAGAAGCAGGACATTAGAACAGAACGCGCAATAATGGGTCTGTTGTTTGAAAATCCTGCAGCCTAAACCCTCTCTAATCTTAGGCGACATGGTTTAGGCCTATATATATATATTAAAATATTGGCCAGATTTGAATGTTTTGCCGTCTCTCTTTTTTAAGTATTTATTTTATATTCATTCTTGAAACATCCCGGAGACTCACCTGCAGGTCTGGGTTTTCTTCATGCTGATGATGCGCTTCTTCCGCAGCCTCCACCAGCCGCTGAGGAGAGGAAAAAGGCCCGTTAGTTCCTGCACATGTTACAGAAGTTGCAGAAGGCCATGACCAATCAGAACAATGATTCCGTAGACAATATTCTAAGGAAAAATCTTTTTGAGATGATGTACAAAAACCCCTAACTTTCTTTGGAAAAGTATTTTCCTCTGAGGTGCGTCTTTTAACTTTTCCGGTTAAGAACTTTTTTCATATTACTAACCTGGTTAAATTTTACACTTTAATTCTACATTTTATAGAGATTGGTTTGTGAATATCATAGGTGCATAAGGAAGGATGATCGATGGATATTTAGTTGGCGTTCACCAACGCCGCTATAACCTTCAGCTGTAACACCTGGAGAGAAAAAAAAGGCAAATAAAAAATGTGCTTAGGTTCGGTGTTTCCGGAGGAAACCGAACATTGAAATCGTTCTCGCCTTAGGAGCCAAGCAGGTAATTAACATCTGTCACATGTGTCAAAAATAACTGCAACATAAACACAACTCAGGCTGCTGAGCCAAATTCAATTGACCTCACGCTAAAATCTTGTTTCGTCAGCAGAGAAAAGGTCAGGAAAGCTCTATGCATTACATTTTTTTTTTCCAGTGGAGATCGCATTTTCCTTTTAATGTAATGTAAACACTCAGATACACGATAAATTTAGAATTTGAAGTAAAATTATTACTATTATTGCTTTTCTTGTATTTATGCTTTTAATTAAATCACATAGTATTATGGTTGTTGGATGTATCAGCTTTTCTTATCTAGCAGAATCTCTTTTATTGAATTAAACGCCGTTATTTAGACCCTAATTGCAGCGACTTATCGCCCTCTTGGGATCAGGCGCAGAGAGATAAACCTTATCATTGCTCTGCAGTCCTACAGAGGTGCAGCTCTGAAATGCTCTCATGTCTTAGATAGCTGATGCAGCTCTGAACACATCATGCAACAAAACACATAGGGAGACTTTGCTCTACAAAAAAAGCAGTGGCTTTAGATTCTACTAATGATGAATAATTAAGCAGACCCACATTGAAGGAGTCTCAGAAAACTCATTTAGTTTAGTCAATTTCAGAATGAGTTTGCGACAAAAATGCGATTTGTTAAATGGTACTTTAACTAATTAGCTACTTTAATCAATTCCTGTAGGTGTGTATAACAGCAGCTTAACTGCAAAATTAAACCAAATGGCAAAATAGTCCTCTAATTCAAGTATTATTTGGTAAGAAGAAAAAAATCCCAAACTAAGAAATTAATCTCTCTAAAAATGACTACTTTCAGGGTCTATGAACTTTGTTGATGCTCTCATTTATGACACAAGACAACTTTGTTCCAGCCCCACTTGAAAATGTACAGGAAGTAGGTTATGGTGGACCGACCTACATGCAGGAGGAGAGCCAGAACATTTACAATAAGAAGTCTAATAAGAACAAAGTTTCAGATGAGGCAAAAGGCTGCAAAGGAATCTATAGCAAGGAGCATGACATGTAAACAACAAAATAATCCAGCATAGAGTAGGTGAAAACAGATGTAGTGGGAGGAATAACCACTGGGTGAGGTATCAGGGATTACCCTGATGGTTGGCAGTTTGAAAGTGGACATGAAGCTAAGCACAGAAATATTTATTAAAGTTTTTAAATCATATCTAAATAAATACATCCATAGTCCAGGTATAGTTACAATATTTTAAATCCAGACTAACTATGACAACCAAGGCTGGTGACAACCCAAGTTTATCTTGCCACCATGCAGAGGTGGTACTGAAGGGTACATACAGTAAGAGAGCTGCAACAACAAAACAAGCACCTGTAGTTCATTAAGTCTGTACATCAATTAATTGGAATAAAGACCTTTTTATACATCCTTAAAGGGATGCTAATGGGGATAATGTGTGTAATTACGAATTTACAACAAGATAAATGGTGTCATCAAAAGGCACAAAGTTATTTTGCGCTTATTGAGCCACTACCTCTGAGAGAAGCAACACCCCTGACCCGCCCTCTCCCTCATAGGGACAATCCCAACCCCACCTTTTGCTGTGCCACAGCTTCCAATTTTCTGCTATGCAATGAATGAATTGAAAATTGATTTCCGCAACATGTTTTTTTCTTTTTTTTAACATACCCTGGTGGCTTCCGCTTTCCTCTGGAACATTTCCTCCATCTTTACAGCCAGGTTTTTAACCAGCTTCACACCATCAATCTCCTCCACTCTGACCGACTTTTCAGGCTCTTTATATTTCTGAGAAAATAATCATAAACAAAAGTGACAGCTGGGACAGGTGGAGATATTTTGAAACAGCAGTTGACCCATTAAGGCTAATGCAGTTATTCACATTGTATTATGTTAAAAGAAAGAAAGCGATAAGATGCCTCCTAGCATATCAGCACAGCATTGTTTCAATTCACTCGCTCCAGAGAGGCAGTGGCTGTTAAACAAGGATTATAAACATTGATGTATTTGCTGTCATGATGCATGCAGCCAGACATATGGGAGTGCTTGATATAACCTGCAGTTAAAAAGGACCGACTGTCTTTAAATGTTCTTAGTGATTGGCTACAAATGCAGAGTATCCCTTTCTCTTTTATTGGCTGGAGGTGGCCATGTTGGGTGGCCACTGGGAGGGGCTGTGTAGATGGGAAGGAAGGCTATGCATGGTAAGAGGGTAATTGAAATGGAGTCAAAGCACGAGAGAAAGATAATAACATGTCAAGCTCGGGCAACTCCGAGTAATGAACTACACCTAAAATAATGCTGATTCTGCCGGATGTACAGGACCTCCTATGATAAAAACAAAAGCTTGCAATGGCTCAGAGGAATATAGCATTGCATAATCCAGCATCTACCAGGCGCTCACAAAAACACTGTATTACAAAACAAAAGGCTTCACATTTTCTCATTTTCTGCTTCCAATAGTGTTATCCCAAAGAGAACACAATAAGCTCACACATTCAAAAGGAAAACAGAATGTGTGGACAAAACACACACACCAGGACATGAGGCGACAAATTACCTACTGAGAAGAATAGTGTGAATTTGCAGTGGAGCAGAACAGTTCATTTCACGCCTGTCCTCCTCACCCCAGCACCCCAAGCCCCCAGCCCCAACACCGACCCTCAGTCTCACCACCTCGCAAGCCCTTAAGTCGTCAAGTGGAGGTTAAGCTCCATCCATCAAAAACCCTGATCGTGATTATCAGTTAGAACGATAACCAATAAAGGAGCTCCAGGTGCCAGAAGAGCATAAGAGCTTACCCAGGTTTAAAGAAATCAGGGAAATCACAATAAACTGCAAGTAATAATTATCTCATTTGGTTTACAGCTCAATACTTTCTGCTGATTTGTTTGACACAGCTTTCTCCAGACATGCTTGCCTGCACAGGAACATGGGAAAATAACTTATGTGCTCATACTAGGACGCATATGTGCAGGGTAGAGGGCAGTGAATAAAATCCATGTTCCCTAAAATATGACATAATGTTAAAGTTCATACATTCAAACGAAGATCAGATACAAAAGAATTTTTACCTCAGGGCAGGAGAATCCTGGGTTTTGAGCTTGAAGACGTTTTCTAAATGCTGTTTGGACACTTTCTCCATACTTTCGAGTTTTTCGAGATGCTTCGCTTTCCTCCCAAAGACAAGCAGCTGTGATCTTGGGGTTCATTCTGCTGGTGGTCCTAATTGGGGGACTGGGCTCAGAAGAGGAGTTGGCTCCAGCTCGTGGTGCTGTAATGGACCACAGCTCCTAGAATAAATCCAATGGTGCAAAGTTGAGATTTAATGAATGGAACGGTCTGAGATGCAATTAGAATAAAAAATGAAGTTGTCATAATCTTCTATTGAAGATAACTTTGAATGTCAAGGTTACCTTGAATGTTTCTCTAAGTTTGCTGTCTACATATATAACAAAGAGTGGCCCAACGGCACGCTGTATCTTAGATTTCAGTTCAGACAAAACTGATTGGAACACAGATGCTCATGAAGCCGTAAAGCATTGCACTACATTAAATCAAGTTACATGCTACTGAACAACTCTGAAAAACAAATATAGCAAACCTTTATACCTGGAACAACAGATAATTAATTTAGGACCAGTATGCTCAATTTATCTTGTAGAAGAAAAGTCCTCAACTTCAGCAAAATCAAGTTATTTTTAATTTGAACACAATGTTAGGTTCATTTATTGCTCAGTGATGTGTATATTTCTTTTTCACAATCTACAAATTACATGTATTCTAATCTACATAATAGGGATTTTATAATTGACAGAAAAATGTTACAGATACAAATTTATAACATGTTTGTGTAAATGTTTGTATCAGTGGCTTTTTACATGTAACCATTTTTAAACTGGAAAACTTTGAAAACAATTTGTTACTTTAGTAGTTTCAACCCTACAATTAGATGTATAAATTTGAGGAATTAAACTAAAAGCTAAAGTATTAGGTTAATAGCATCTAAAACACATATTATTGTCACGCTGTAGCTATGTGGGTATTTAGAAAGCAAATATGATATTTGACCATAAGAACCAAGCAAAATGAGCCATTGCTTTGTCTTTCATATTCAGGGCACCTACAAAAAAGGCTTTACCTCTCACCCAAAACCTAGATCAAAACATTGCATATTTGTTTATCAATTATAACGAGGTTTCCAGAAAAGCTACTATGAAACATCAGTTATAATTAAAAATTTGTCAGGATTTAAAACTAGCTGTTATAATTCATCCCTGTAAATGCAACAAAGGTTTTTAATGTAGTTATCTATAATTTCCCTAAAAGATGTTCTCTAAAATCCTTATTATATCATCCAATCAATGATGACGAGGAGCTGTGTGTTGGGTTTTGTAGAAAGGAGCAAACACATTACAAAATCACTGTACAATATTCACTACAACACATTAATATCAATAGCACATGTTATTTTTCTCTTAATCAAACTTCATTCTTACTTTGTTTTTCACCTAATTTATATAAAATAAGTTAAAATCTGGCATAAGCTGGTCAAAAAAAAATAAATATTCACAATGCTTCTTTGCATCAAGCTAAAATTAAATTGATACAGCTCAACCAATTGCAATGGATGGGCTGGTTACCAAGGGACTGTCACAATAAAAACTGTTTCTAGATTCATTAAAAACAATTTAACCTTATTAAAAGTTAGTAAAACAAAAAACAAAAAATTTTAATTTGTTTTTGTGTTTCATTTAAGTTAGAATATCTCCTCTTGTTGAACCTTTCATGCAAAAGCAGTCTAAGTGCAAACAACCATGGGGGATCTTTAGATTTGATTTTAGGCTAACATTTTCCAATTTATTGGTGTTATTTTATTTTCTGTTGACTGTGTGTAAACTGAGGCTATGCACACTTTTAGAAAAGACATTTCAATGACTCACTATTTTTTTAACTGAGCAAAATCACGTAACCCTGGATTTTTCTTTTCATTTATACTACATATATACTGAAAATCTGTCACTGGTAGGTAGTGATGAGCACAAAAGGGACTGCTTGCTGTCAGTAAAGGTTTTAGGGTTTTAGGTGGATGTTTAGTTGTAAAAGTAGCCAAATACCCTTTCAGTGTTGCAGTTATTCAGCACACAGAGGTTCTCCTCCAGCTGTTGATTGCACCTTCATTCATCCAATCCCAGTGAAGTGAATAGAACAGTTTGCAATTCATCATTCTAACCTTACTATGATTTCCCTTTTAAACTTGAACCCACCTCTGCCATCAAGTGGTTGCAAAGCTAATCTGCATCTCTCTTTTCCCACTTATTCCACCTCTTTTTCATCATTTATTCCCTTTCCCACACAGTCGTTCAGCTCACCACCTTCACATCCGAGGCCTAAGGCTCTCCAGTCGGTAGAGTTTACAGGAGAGAGGAGATGAGTGGGGGAAGCTGAGCTGCGGTTAATGGGCCACGTCAAGCACAAACACACATGAACTAAAAGACACACTGACACACACTCCCATGGCACTCCAAACACACCTGAGTCTCCGCTAAATTAAGGTCTCTACATTTAGCTGAGACACTCAAATATTCTTGCAGCTATCAGAAGACAAATACATGACAACAGAAGTGAATGCTTCCTTATCAACCATCAGACAAACGAGGAAATTCATTTGGGTTCATAGAAATTAATCGTACCTT
Source organism: Cyprinodon tularosa (assembly GCF_016077235.1). Classification (NCBI taxonomy): domain Eukaryota; kingdom Metazoa; phylum Chordata; class Actinopteri; order Cyprinodontiformes; family Cyprinodontidae; genus Cyprinodon; species Cyprinodon tularosa. The sequence continues at coordinate 930,564 of NW_024038375.1, read as the reverse complement.
TTGTAAAAGCTGGGATCCAGAATATTTTGCAGAAATTGATTTAATTTCTCCCCCAAAAGCAGAGGCCCAAAGCTTTACGCTGCCAAAAAAGTGAAAGACAATATGATAAATCGACAGACTTACCAAATTACATCAGCAAAAAAACATGAAAAGAGCTACGTTTGTGTATTAAACATGCATATAATGATGAGGTAACTTAACCAAGAGTTCATCCTTTCATCTGCAACTGTTGAGCTTTATCTGTTCTAGATTTCGTTGGGTTGTCAAAACATTTAGATGAAAATGTCACCGTAAAAATTCACCTTTTATGTACTTGTTGATAATTTTATCAAATGTTACTGACTTTTTTGTGAAACAACCTGTACCAGCAGAAACAATGTTCCACATACTTAGGTCTTTTCCATTTTAGACACCAACTACAAAGAAAGAAAGAAGGAAGTAGAAATGCAGTATGTGTACTTGCAGCTTTGTTAATGTAGGATTATAAATAAATTATAAAGTGTTTCCTATTATTTAAAAGGTTTCTCAAAGAGAAAGAAAATACTCTCTTTATCTTTTTTTATTATTGTTACTAATATTGTTATTCGTCACAAATTTCAATCTAAAGTTATACATTTCATGTGAAACCTAGGGGGGAGGAAATTGGATTAATTGTTGTTAAAGGCGTATAATGCAGTTTTTAATCCCCTGATCTTAAAAGAAAACACTAATTCCCTAAAGAATAGTAGACAAAAAAAAAAAAAAAAAAAAAAAAATATATATATATATATATATATATTTGAAATTGAAATATGTATTTGAATTAACGGTGGCTTCAAAAAGTTGATCCTAAAAAGTGAAAATAATGCAATGATAAGATTTATTTTATTTTTTTTAAAGACTATGCTCGTTATGTACTTTTTGATAAATAATAATCTCTGAATTGTGATTTCCTTTAAGAAAAAAAGCACTTTTTGTTGCGTCTTCTTTTTTAAGACACATAAGGAAACAAAATGTTAAGACATTTATGTAATGATTCTTTTAAATTAAGCAAATGTAAAGCTGAGGTAAGTCTTAAGAAGCTTTACAACAAAACAAGCAGTAGTTATTTTTCTGTAAAAAATTTAGTGTAGTTGTTTTCTCAATTTGATAATTTTGTAAATTTTTTCAAATTATACCAGGTGCAAAAGAAATAAGATGAAATTAGAGTGGTATTTTTCAGTCCTCTTTGCAAAATGTTTAGTAAACTAAACAAAAAATAAATAAATAAATGAAACAAAACATCCACCTAATTGTCACTCACACTGAGAGAGGAATCCCTTGCTGGGACCCCGCCACTGGTGCCACATTCCAGTCGATGGAGGTCCAGAGCAGAAGGAATGTGTGCAATATCTGGATCCCGCAGATTCCCTCCATTTCCAGTTCTCTGGAATATATCTGCACAACAAAAACCCAATGCAAGCACGTTGCAGCTCAATCCCCCCTACAGTGCAACTTCTCCCCCTTCTGTTTCCACTGCCAACCCGTCCTCAGCCCTACTACCGTATCAGAGTGTGAGAGAGCAAGAGAGAGAGCATCATCCTCCAGCGTGTTTCTCCATCTTTTCCTCCCCCCTTCCCTCCCCATTCAGCTCATGGTGCAGGAATTACAGAGCTCCTCTCTTTGTTTGCAGCTCAATAGCTCTGGGAAGCAGATTATTGTTTGTTAGGGACAATGCATGAGATTATTTCATTTCTAATGCAAATAAAAAATTGTGCATGGTTATATCAGTCATTGAGTTGCAGGGGGTAAAAATAAGTTGGTTACATTTTTGCACCCCTGCTCTCACAAAAACATCACTGTTATAAAATGTATGCATGTGGTTGCTCTAACATTATTGTAACTTAAATGTTAGACTTTTAAATTGATTATATAGCTGCATCAAAGAGAATTTCCTGCCAGGAAAGCACCTTTTCTATCAGACCTTAAACTATGCTAAATATTGCTATTTTAGTTGAGGAAACAGCTCCTGGGGTATAAATATAGTTTGAAGATAAACTTAAAACTGGCAAACATATTGGATTGATGGTAATTTAGCTCTGTATAAAAGTCTCTGCGGGAGTTAATGGAGCTGCAGATATCTAGTGAGGGCTCCAGCTCTGCTGCAAAAAAGGGAGAGATAGAGAGAGGGAGAAAAAAGGAGTTACAAACAGTGGCACCACTAGGGGGGGGGCTGGGTGGGCAATGTATGGGCAGGAAGCATTTTAATGGGTAGAAAATATTTACAGGTGTTTGTACAATTAGGCATGCAATTTCTTGTATGGTAGAATACCGTTTTTTTGGTATTTACATTATAGTGCCTCCTTTTTAGAATGTCACAGCAACTGTAGGCCCACATTTAGAAAAGTTACAGTAGTTAAAATAATTAGAAATGTGTTTTTTGAGGGGATTAAAAAAATTATCTGATAGGGAGCAGGTGTAGACAGATGTTCCTAGAAGGATCTAAGGGAAAGGGGACTGGCAAAAGTGGGCAACAGAGAGTAACTCAAAAAATACAACACCGCCTAAATGTGGCACAATATGGAAAAGAAAACGATGAACAAGAAAACACAGAATAACAAATCAAAGTGGAACTGAAAACTTAAAAAGAAACTCCAACAGAAATCCACATAGGCCACAATCATAACGACTACAAGTTCTGCAAGAATACCAAAACCTAATAACAATACATACAAAAAAACAATGTGTTTCATTAGTGTAGGACAGCCTTTCTCATTTATTGCCCCAGTCTGGTGGCCTGCACACTTTAGATGTCTCTCTCTTTTCATCGCCTGAATCAAATAGCTGAATTACCTCTTCAGAATGCAATCAAGTTCTTCAGAGTCCTGCTAATGATACAATTATTTAACTCAGGTGTGTTGAAGCAGAGAGACATCTAAAATGTTCAAAGACAACAACCCTCAGGGACCGTTACGGTGGAAGCCTGATGTAGGGTATTGTTTAACATTTAGAAATATAATATCGAAATTATGAAATGAAGTTTGAATGGTGTTTAGATTTACTAAGACTCAACAGTAACTAAAAAGAAACAACTCCCATGGAAGACAGATAAGACTTCTTGTGAGAAAGGACGGAGATTTACATTATCGATGTGCATTCTTCCGTGATTGGCTGAAGTCTTAATTAATCACTGCACATTGTTAACCAAAAGCAACCTCTCTGTGCCTATCCAGGCGCTGCTGGTGCTGCACTGCAGAGTTGAAACTCCTCATGTATGAAAACAGTTTCAGTGTCCCATTATTCAATCATACCGGAAGATGTCCCCATCGTCCTGCACTGTAAACGCTGATTATAAGGCGATAATCACGTCCGGGCATCAAACGGGTTGACGCAGTGCCTCCTATTCCTCCTTCCGTACACACTCCACCGCCTTCACCCTCCATAGGAACCTTGTTTCCACTTGAGGCTTTTATTAGACTCGTAATTGCATCGTACATCAAAGTTGTGAGGGGGCTCGTTGCTGCCTGTTACATGCCGATAAGGCACCTACATGTTGGATGACGGACAATATCATCCAATGTATTCTCTGACCGGCGGCCTGCGCACCACACTGACTCCTAAAATGTTTTAATTAACCAAAACCCATCACATAAAAACACCCTAGTCACATCACTGAGGAGAGTGTGCTGGTATTATTGGACCTGCTGTAGATAAGACTGATTGGACAGTCATAGCTATGTGTCCTTGAGCAAACCGAGGAACTGACTCACAGGGGTGGCTGCTTTATTTGTCTATAGAGGCTTTAATCGACACTTAATGCTGAACACAATCTTACTTTCTGAAATTTACTGTTAAATAAGCTTCCTTGCAGAGCAGTTAGGTGAAATCTCATTTTTAAGTCTTAGACAGCTTTGAAATTGCTGCCCAAATTAACTCACTTCTTAAGTAAAACCTAACAAATGTATTTGTTGAATTCATGTCCCGGTCAGGTTTACCATTAACTGAGTTTAAGGTGGTCTTGCAATTATGTACAGTAGACTTCCTCTAGGTATCAAGGTTGGGAAATAAACATGAGCTGTCCATGGTGCTGAATGCACTGCCATCCGTTCCAGTGAAGTAGACTTCCTCTAGGTATCCAGGTTGGGAAATATACATGAGCTGTCCATGGTGCTGAATGCACTGCCATCCGTTCCAGTGAATACACAATTCTCACTTGAGCTGAACGGAACAGCTTAATTCACTCACGATTCAGGCAAGGAAGCAATGTCATTTTTTTTTTTTATTATTTTGTGCTTTTAACTTTTAAAGTATTTTTGAGTAGAATGATATTTAATAGTGGGATTTTTCTTTTCTTTAAACTCTGACAGCGACAAAACAATTTGACAGATGTGCAAAACACCAAATCACATAAAAGAACAAAGTTATATAAGTTAAAGTGTACAGACATGAAATAGAAAAGAAAAACAAATGGTGGTTCACAATTAATAGAAGAGCTGTGGAAAACATGTCTGGGAAAATGGCACTTGCCAAAAACATACAGATTCAAAACTTCAAAGAATGGTATGCATGGGAAAAAAAATAAAAAAAATTCATTCTGCCCATAGAAAGTCTCCATCATTACTTACATTTATGTTAAAGAAAAAAAAAAAACATATTCACCAGAATACATACTGTAGAACTAACTATATCATGTTTTAGGTGACCATTAAATGCATATGAAAAAACAACTTCAATTAAATAGTTTCTTAATAAAAGCTTTGGGTCTCTTTAAGCTCTTTTAGGGAACTGTTACTGCAGCAATAATATAATCTGTTCTTTCAGAGGATGTTGCTTATCTTATAGATAACAACTATAACTCTAATAACCTTTATGAAAGACCTAAGTGAGGGGTATCTATCCCATTCATTAGTTTTCTCTGTATGCAAAATTAAAAATCTATAGAGTTGCTTCCAGTGGAATATGTTGTTCTCTATCTGTACTCCAATGCCCATTTTACTTAAAGCCAGTTGGTAAATAGTTATCTGTGAAGCCTAGCTTATGGGATCAAGTCCTTCAGTAACCAGCAGTTGTCCCTAGGCAGGTATGTTGTAGAGTAAAACAAAAGTCCTTCCTCTTATCAAGAGGAATCCTCCTGAAGAATAAGGCTTATCAAGCAGTGACCTGCAGAGACCAGGAAGGGTTGAGAAGACTGTAGGCCAACATGTTAAAATGCACAAGCCCTAATATTGAAAAGTTTATATAAGAAAAAATGTAAACCAATTCATAAGCAATCAGTTGCTCTGTCTAGAAAGGAAAACTCAGAAGCACCTTATCTAAGTAAGCTAACTAAGTACAGTAACTTTTGAAATGTGAATTTATTCCTGGTGATTTTTTAGTATATATATATAATTGTTTTAATTCAGTTTTGGTTTAATTTTTGTCATTTAACAGTTTAGATGGTTGAGATATTTTTAAGATTAATATCAAACGGAAAAAAAGTAATAATAAATGAAAATGTACTAAATTATAATTTTGTAAAATAGAATATTGATTTTGAATTGTTATTTTAAACCAAAAGAAATTTAAAACAGAAACTGTCCTATTAACAAAATAAAGTGCCTCAATGATAGTAATATTGAACCAACATACAGTACCTGCAAAAGTCTTACTGAACTTTTGCAGAACATTACAGAAAACACCTGACTTCAGTGACTGCTTCAACAATGCTATACACACACACACTCCAACACACATATATATATATATATGTGTGTGTGACTGTGTGTGAATTCCATGACTGGATTGGAAAAACAACTTTATTTAGTAATTAAAGCAAAGCCTTATGATGAGAGGCAGACAGTATTCAACCATTAACCTGTGTTGAACCTTCACAGCTATAATCCGCGTCTTGACTTGATTAAACATAAACCTCTTAGAAGGTGAAACTTCGGACACCTCTTGTCCAGCTCTCTTGTTAAATCTGTTGGCTTAGCCTCACCTCATTTCTTCAGCAGTCAAGGATTACTCCACTCAGGCCCCTTTTTGCCTGTTGTTGGTAACATGATGGAGTTATATGCTAGTACTCCAACATGACACAAATCTGACACTGATGTACAGACAGGTGTGACGGGGAGGGATTCTCAGAGCTTTAGAGTCTAAATATAATACATGCAGTCACTTGCAGAGTATGTTTGGTAATTGTTTTGGTAAATACTTATTTATAGCATAGCCCTATGGGTCTAAAATGGAGCAGTGCATTGTGTAAATAGACCCATGGCTTGTTACTTCAGCAGCTCAGAAATTCCAGGATGTTTACTTTGTTTTTCGAGCTGGAGCAAAAAATAGGAAGATTTGCATTAAAGAAAAACTTTAGGTTGTGTAGACCTATTATTGATTACTAGTGTAATCCAAATCTAAGGAAATAAATAACACATATCATCTTAAAGTGAAAAGCAAAGCAAGTCTTGCATTGACAAAAATTTTTTGTGTCATTAGATTAATTCACTTTCCTTTATGTCTATAATTCAGCAATTGTTTACTGCCTACACCTGTTTTATTGTTATCTACTGAGCCGATTCTGTACAGGCATATACCTAAAGTTATCTACTGAGCACTTACATGTCTATAAGTACTCAGTGGATAACACTGCATAGGTAGTTACATTTCAAGTGATCAGATTAATTTTTATACAGTTTTAGCTTTTAAATACCTTTTATTGAAATAAAGATACAAAAAATGGGATTTCAAAAGGTGATGTTCCTGTATTTTCTGTTTATTATTATTGGCTCTTTTTTTTGTTCTGATCTTGCTCATTTTAACTTAAACAAATTATTTTATAGCTTTATTCAGAATACATAAACCAGATCACAAAAACCTAAACCTTTCAAACATCAGGTAGTTTAGATACATCCTGTAGTCAATTTTGTGTACCTTCGTTATGCTGTTTTTAGCAGTTTATACAAACTATATATTTATACAAAGATTTATTATTTTAATGCTTTCTTCTGTTTGTACGAAAGTATTTCCTTGTCTTCAATCTATAAAGACGGAAAAAAATTAAATTCCATATATTATAAACAGATTAATGTTTGAAATCTCTTTTCAACAATCAATACTACTGCTGTCTCAGTATAAGCATCTAAACATTTAGATGAAATTCCAGGATAACTGGATTTCTCTCAGTTTTGCAATTTTAACTGGTCCCTGTTCATTTTTTCGGATAAGGATGAATAACTGCAAATTTAAGGTTAATTTAACTTTTACCTTTGCATTTAACCCATCTCTATGAGAGCAGTGGACAGGATGAAGCACCCTGTATCTGGGACTAGGGGTTCTGCTCAGGCACATAGAGTGGTAGGCTGTGGGGTCTAAACCTTTTACTTGCAGTCTTCTCAATACAGGCACTCTTCTCCAACCCCAAAGCCACAAGTCCCCCACCTCTCCCACTGGGAAGAGTTCAAAATTGTTCCATCATGTGTTATTTGTTTATAAGTGACTTACAAATAAAGAAAATATAAATGTATTGAGGTTTGGCATAAAACAAAGGAGTAAAAAAAGCGGCATAACCAACAACACTCTGATGTTGTGGAGATGTTTCTATTTGAAAGGTTTTTGGAATCTGCATTACATTTAATTACAAGCAATATTTCAGCAAAAATAATGTTTCAAAGCAGATGATGAAACAGCACAAAACTAGTTCTGCTTATACACCTTAAACCTCCATGAGCTTAGGGATACAAGAAAGAAAGAGGTGGTCAGTTATCTTTCTTTCTGTATACTTCAACTTTTACTATTTGTATGGAAGACTACCAAGTACTGTCCTATTATGTTGCAAAAGGTATTATTGGCAGCAAGTCAGTAGAAGTAGCACAAGGAATGTTTTAAAAGACGAAGAAATTTAATTTAATTTAATTTTCCAGTGTGAAATTACAGTATGCTACTGTAATGAAACATTATTAAGAAAGGGCTATCTATTGTTTGTTTGTTTTTTCTTTAGATTCCTTCCACTAACCTGTCCAAACAGGATAAGTTTGAAAGCTGTCACACAAGTAGAGTTCTTTCAAGGCCATGCTTCATTCACACTGCAGTAGCTGTCTAAGATTTTAAGAATTTCTTTAAAGCACTACTCAAAAAAACACATAACGTGACAAGCAATATATTATTACACTTTTAACTGATCCTTAGCTTTCATAGGTAGTGAAAAGACTGAAATATTTGTATAGTATGGAAGAACAATAACAAAACAAAAACAACAACCACAAAAAAAACTGATAAAAAACAAAAAACAAATCAAACTTCCCAAACTTGTGTCAGGAGGAATAAGGGATAGTTTTTTTGCACCACATTGTTTTACTTAAGTGGACTGCTGACGCTGTGAGCAGTTTGCTGGCATAGCGCCAACCATGGAGCGATGCCTATCCTATTTAAACCCCTCCTGCAATCAAGCAAAAGGTGAGGGATCACGGATAATCATTGCGAGGAATTACTCTTCCTTAATTCCGGACTCTAAGGATTTATTCCAACTGTCTTATCTTGGTCATCTCACTCAGGCAGAGCATTACTAAAGGTCTGGAGACTCCAACTTGTGAAAGAATCCCAGGACAGGACCCATTTTATCCTTTTCCTTTTTTTTCAGCATGCAGCTCCCTGAACTTTTACAAAATGCTTCATTCTACACTGGTCCACAGAATGAGCCCCCTTTGTCACGAGCTGGCTTCATCGTGCTCTCCATCATCATGGCCTTTTTTACAATTCCTGCCATTGTGCTGAATGCTACAGTGATCATCGTGTCCCTCATGAACAAGCAGCTGAGGCAGCCACTCAACTACGCTCTGGTAAACATGGCTGTAGCTGACCTGGGCACAGCAATGACCGGGGGGGTGCTGTCCGTGATCAACAACGCCCAGGGGTACTTCTCCCTGGGCAGGACAGGCTGTGTGATGGAAGGCTTTGCAGTGTCCTTGTGTGGTGAGTCACAGCAGTGGAACATAATAGGAACTGCTAACTTTATTCTACTAGTTACACCAACTGTTTTCCTTCTACATTCATGCAGGAATCACATCATTGTGCTCGGTGGCTCTGATTGCAATAGAGAGGATGTTTGTGGTGTGCAAGCCTCTTGGACCGATAACCTTTCAGAAGAGGCATGCTGTTGGAGGTATAGTCTTGTCCTGGCTGTGGTCTTTTACTTGGAACTTGCCCCCACTCTTTGGATGGGGCAGATATGAGTTAGAGGGCGTTGGGACGTCCTGCGCACCAGACTGGCACAACACAGACCGCAACAACGTCTCCTACATCATTGCTTACTTTGCTGTGTGTTTTGCTTTTCCTTTCACTCTCATCCTGATCTCTTATGCAAAACTTCTGTGGACATTGCACCAGGTGAGACATTTTGAATCACAAAAACATTTAATTGTATTTAAGTTTAAAAAAAAAATTTATTTTATGTTTTAATGCCTCATTTACTTCAGAACTTTGGTGGAGAAGGCTTATATCTATTTAAGAGATTTATAGGGAAAAATAATGATTATCTTGCTCAGTAAAGGTATGAACTAAAGAAAAAAATAATGCATCACTGGCTTATGACAAAGTAGTTATGAGATAGCAACTGAGTAAATGCATAAGATTTATTTTACAATAATCTGTCAATTATGAATGTCTTCAAAATGGTTTGTAGTTGGTGAATTTTTTGGGGTCGAACAGATAATCTGGGGTGGCCAAACAAATCTCTTATTAGAACTTTCAGAATTGTATTGTGCTCAAGAATCTCTCTCAATTTTAACTTCTGATTGATTACAAATTTTTAATAAATTATGCTATGAATTTTTAGAGTGTACTGCCAGACATTTTGAAGTCTGACAGATATGAATTCCTTTTGTTGCAGGATAATTAAAAAAATTTTGAAAATAAATTGGTACTGGTTGCAGAAGAAGCAGTTGATGAGCTTGCAATTGTGGTATTTTCAGTTTCCTGCTTTTAAACCTAATATGGCCATGGCTCTAATAATATACCATAAATGATAATCAATCTACTGTGCCTCTCGCCCGTAGTCAGCTGGAGATAGGCACCAGCACCCCTTGCGACCCCACTTGGAATAAGCTTGACAGAAAATTGATGAATGGACTGATGATAATCAATCTTAAAATCAAGGCTTTGCCTTTCATGACATATAATCAAAGAAGTTTCAAACATCTTTATTCTTATCTAAGTTGAGGATCAATCTCCCACTCCTGATCAAAAATTTGTAGGATTTAATTATAATAAAGATGACACTTCACAGTTCAAGGTCTGCGTTTAGTGAGCTTCCTGTTGTCAGACACTTCTCATTTCTGACATTCTGCTTTACAGGTTTCAAAGATGACCTGTGTGGAAGGAGGAGCAGTTGCTAAAGGGGAAATGAAGGTGGCATGCATGGTGATACTGATGGTCCTTTCATTTCTGATCAGCTGGCTGCCTTATGCCGGCCTGGCCATGTTTGTAGTCTGCAGACCAGAAGCAAAGATTCATCCGCTGGTGGGAACAGTGCCAGTTTACTTGGCCAAGAGCAGCACTGCTTATAATCCCATCATCTATATCCTACTTAATAAACAGGTACTTAAACTATGCTTTAATTATAGAAGAAATTATAAATAGATTGTAAATCAGAGGCCAGTTTCAAAAAGCAGGTTTACTGAAAACTCAAAACTTTTTAGACTTTAAATCTGGGAAACTCAGAATTTTCGGTTTCACTAAGAGACTTTACACAACCTCTGTCTCTGTTGCTGTAGTAACATTCTCCTCAGAGTTAACCTGGTCGGGAGCAGATTTTCCTTAATAAACTCAGAGTGTCTTCTGTCTCTTCCCTCATTTAAGCCAATCATATTGTTTTATTTGCTGATCCAGTCAGGAGAGTTTTTTGTAGTTTTGTACAAACATAGCATGTCCTATTGAATAGGAGGCATTCATTCACAGAGCTTTAGATATCCTCCTTTTAATATTCAAAGAATGATCTTTATAAGTGCAAATGTTTCACCTCACAATCATCACAAACATCCACAACCTTATCCATCTTCACATTTGCAGCATTACAGACTTCTTCAACAGGTATTTAGAGAGACAGCAGGCACAGAACCCCATGAGATGATGCACAGGTCCTACTTTACCTGTTACATTTGTATACTTCATCTTCACCTGCTGAAAGATGCACTTCTCCCCCATGAGAATGTAAAATAAGTACAATACAATACATTGATCCACTAGCATTCGGACAGTAAACTAGAATTCTAGTTTATAATCAGGAAAAAGGCACTTCCTTGTTGTACCAGTAACTAGTCAAATAGGTTCTTAACTGATAATCGCCTTTTCATAGTTGTTACATATATGGTCAACTTTGAGTGGACCTACTCAGTGTTGATTAAACTAACTCACTGCAGCTTTTATGAAACCAAAAACACAGAGTTCCCAACCTTTGGCTACATCAATTCAGACTTGAGGATTTCCATCTGAGATTGTTAAACCTGCTTATTGAAATAGGGCTTGGGTAAAATTACCTCTGCTCTTTTGTAATCACAACAGCCCCATCTAGTGGTGGTAACGCACATAACACAGATATCCTGCTGTAGAAATTATTTAAAATTTGTATAAATAACAATTATGTTTTGGTAGTGTTGAAAATTTTACCCAATCAACTATTAAAAAGAATTTAAAAGGATTTCCATCGCTTTTGTACGCTAACAAACCACAGTGACAGATCTTGCATGTTTCATAAGCTCTGTATTTCTGTTTTTTAGTTCCGTAAGTATGCAGTTCCCTTCCTGCTATGTGGCAAGAGTTTTGACGATGAAGATGAGGCATCGGAGGCAGTGACTACTGTGGAGACAATAACTACAAATAAAGTGGCTCCCAGTTGAAATGTAAAATTCATTTATAACCAGAAATGTATATGAAGCACAATAAAAAAGTTTCTCCTTGTTTTGTGGAAATGGATGTTTTCAAAAATGTGTAATATGGACACACACTGATTTAGAGTTTGTAATTCAAAATAAATATGAACATTAATTCAGCATAAATTTATTTAATGATGATAGAAAAAAATATCAAATGAAGTCAAGGCCAAAAAAGAAAACATACAAAAAATGTATTTATACAAAATCTATAGGGATTATATATATATTAAAGCATTTGCTACTGAGAGAAATGATGTTGCACCGAAGAAAAAAAACAACATAAAACATTGGGGGAAATGTCAAGACTTTCAAGTAGAGAACATTACTATGGGTCATCCCATATGTTTGTACATATTTTACAGCATCTTCTATTTTAATACAGATTTCTGAACATTAATAGTTGTTATAGTAATAATAATAATAGTAACAAGATGAAGAAAAGCTAACAAAAAAGTTTCTATGAATATGTGTTTCTCTGTAAACTGGTAGTTTGTGGTTTATTTTTTTTTCCAAACCTGCAAAACAGAGGAACAGTGCACCTTGAAAATATTTTGTTATGCTCTTCATTCCCAGCATTTTGAGGTGGGGTGTAAATGACAGATACAGTTTCCACTAAACCATACACATGGTCACAAAAAGTACAAAAATCTTCTCACCTTATTACACAAATCCGTTTATAAAAAGAAAAAGCACTATACATGTACTTGTGCAAAGACAAACAGCTATGTGCTAATATTTAAATACCATTGGTATAGACTAAACCAAATTATTATCTTTTCTCAGGAATTCCCTGACATGAGGTAAAAGTAAGTTTTCTTTATCTTTAGTTTCAAAACAACATTTCAAAAGTCTTTACAAAATAATGCATATTTTCAGTTCATTAGTTCTGCAATTGCTACAAATAGTATAATGTGCCTTTTATGTGCATTGGTCCTTTTGGCCATAAACAAAAAGGACTAGAACACATTTTGTTTGAAACTCACAAACAATTCAAAGAGCCCTTTCAATGTGCACACAAAGTGGAAAACCTCAACGTTCAGGACAGAATCAAGCATTCAGATTGAGAGTGCACCAACCAACGAATCAAACGCCCATGAGCAACAGATCATAGCAACCTTGAACAGCATTTGAAGAAAGTTTATCTCTCTATTGTCATATTTAATAGAGACACTAGTTTATTTAGTCCAGTATGTGCTGGGCTGGCGAATGGTAACCGATGATACATAAACAAAATTGAGCAATTACAAGAAAAAGAATAGCTTGTTGAAAGTCTCCACACTGTGCAGATATTCTGACGTAATGATATATGGTCACAGTTGCCTAACGAGGTATAAACTGTATGCAAGAAACCAGGTGGGTTAAGAGAGAAAGGGACATGGACGGGTTTCTATTGCTTTGCACCTCCCAGCCTATCTGACACCAGTACACCCCCTGCTGTTCAACATAGGGAATAAGTTGCAATGTCCTTTGGATGACAGCCACATAACCTCAAACACCATGGCGCCTTATAATCGTATAAATTTACACTGCCATTTGTCACTTTAAAACAACAAACTTCATGAATATTATAAGGATTGTATGAAACAGAGCAACACAAATTAGTGAACAACAGTGAAGTGGGATTATTTTTCACATGACTCGTACATAAAAACCCCAAATGTTCAACTAACTAGTCCCTTTTACTTTGATGCCCCTGGAAGAAATCTAGTACAACCTATAGCTTTAAGAGGCCACGCATCCATAGAAAATAAAAAGTATCTGTTTTATTTAGTTTCAGTTCTTCCCTGAAGGGTTTAGAGGGTTGTTAAAAAACATTGGTGAACAAGCAACACCAGGAAGACCAAGATGCATGCTGTGGCTTTCTCTATGTTAAGTAGAGGTCAATCCTCAGCTGCCCTGCCTTTATTCTGCCTCAGCTGCTCCACATTTCATTTGATTAGCTCTTTTGGTTTGTTTGTTTTTTCATTCACCAATCCTGTGTTAGGGTTTGAAATCGGTGGGCTTCATTAAGGATTGTAGGATTCATTATACTGTACCACCTATTACTCTTCTCCATGCAGTTTTTTTGTTTGTTTTGTTTCTGCAAATTTTATGTTTTATCAAATATAAACCACCAGAATTCTCATCCCAAGTCCCTGTGAGCAGTGTGATCCAAATGATAAACCTTGACACAGAGCATTAATCAGATAAACAGCCAAGAGGCCCATTGTAAGATAAGCTACATGAAATCCACAGGTTTAGTGGGGGAACCTGTCAAAAATAACACAGCAAATCAAAACTTTATTGAAGAATGACAAAAAAAAAAATGAAGAAATGAAGGCATTATTCAAAGACAACCATTACAAGTACTGTTTTCTGTTCTGAGCTTTGAAAGTGTACATGTGTGGGTTGGGGTCAGGCTGCTTTTCTGCATCAACGGCAGATCGACTTGTTAAAGCTGATCAGAAGATGCTAGACAATTTTAGATATTAGAAAATCAGTTAGGGGCAGCAGAAACTTAAAGGAATGCATCCCAAGCTTGTATTCAGAGCTGCAATGGAATGGAAAGCATATCCATGATAGGATGGCCCACTCAAAGTACAGATTTAAATTCAGCTACGAGTTTGGGGAAATGCCTGAAAGTTAGTGTTCAGATACATTGTAAACATCTAATCCGACTGATCTATTTTGTAAAAAGGTAATAAACAACAGACAAAAATGTAACTCTCCAGGTGGGAATATTTTCAACTATGTTCTGTTTTCATTAAAGTATTAATTCAGGAAACTATACATTACATGCCATACATTTTAGTTTTTTATTTGGAAAAAATGAAAACTATATAATCATGCTTCAATTTCACAACTATGCGTCATCCTGTTTTGTTTTAATCATATAAAATCCCATAGAAAGTATCAATTTTTTTTTGTCGAAAGGAGTCAGTATGTGGAAACATTCAAAAAGTATTAATATATCTGCAAGACACTCTACATACACAGGGGGTCTGATTGGAGAATGGAGATTTAAACCAATACTATGATGATTCAGGGGTTTGATAGGGTAAAATCCCAGCACGAGCCTCAAAAATATCAGTTTATCTGACTTTTACTTCCTCTAGCAGCAAAAAAAATGCATTTAATTCAGTGCTGACAAACCATTTGATTCAAAAACCAACAAAAAAGCAGCAATGTTTATGCATGGAAGCATTTCAATTAATGTGCACACAGCAGGAAATATCCAAATAAATATATTCCTTATATAGCCATTTACCTTAGAATCTTGAGGTTTATCTGCACAAAAAAATCTGCTTATAGAAAAACATATTAGAAGTCATTTGAATATACTGTGCAGGTGTGTCACTTTAGAAGAATTTCTAAAAAATATTTCTTAGGCAAAATAAAGAGTGCATATTAGCAAAAAGAAAAGGCTTTTAAATATCAGAGTACCTCATTAAAATAATGCAAGTTTTTTTTATATAACATGAATCACAATGGTTCATATTGCTGATCTTTTAAACGATACATAATTACAAAATATAGTTATCTCTTTACAAAGTGTCTCTTGCTATATTATACAATTTACAGCATATCAACTAGGAAATATTAGTCAGGCTATTCTTCAATGTTTAAAACAACCTGCCTGCTAGTGCATTTACCTCAAATGCTTATGTTTCTTTAAACACATACAACTCAAGTTGAATGATGCTAAAAGTAGGACAGTTAATTCCTGCATAATCTGTTATGACTCGACATTTTAAATTAGCTTCAGCTATCCTAAGACAACCTGCTCAAACAACAAAGGTATTAAGCTCTTTTTTTCCCCCCCTATAGACTAAATGAGTAGATATGCCTCACTATGCTTGCATTGAAAACTTGCATGATATGCCGAACCTTAATAAAGTGACTGAGGTAATGACATCATACATCTGATTGTCATCACCCTTTGAGACCCGCCCTGCATAGTGTCTCACACCTTTGCCAGCTCTGGCCTTGTACCTCTCCCTAGCATCAAGTGTCCTGGCGTCCAATTGGCTGCAGGCTGCGTTCCTTCCAGGTGAAGATCTTCAGTAGAGAGTTCCTGTCAACGATTTGCTCTTGCCTCCTCTGCTGGCAGGAGGTGCTTCTATGGTGCTTCTTCCTTCTGTATGCCTTTTCTGCTCTGTGTAAAAGGCACTTCTTTTGGTTTGAGCCAACAGATGCAATTCTGATTTTAGAATTTATATGTTCACTGTTGTGTGCGGTCAGATCTGTCAATCCCTTCCAGCTGATGCTATAAAGTCGTAATGCAGATCATCTCATCTGCCAGATCCTCCTCATAAGGAACTCTAGGTTCTGTCTCTGGCTCCTCATCACTGTAACTGGCTCCTGTGTCTGGCAGCTCGTAGTCCCTGGGGGTCAGAAGAGGAAACACGTTGACCCCATTAATGCCAGGAGCGATCCCTTCGCTCAGCAGGTGGCTGGCTGCACTCTCCATCTCGTCTATTGTCATCTCACATGCATCTGCTATTTCATGCTTCGTGGCAGCGACAAATTTGGGATCCTTGGCATATCTTCCAAGCCCCTCTGATATCAAAACCTACAGGAAAGAAAAAAGAAAGTAGTTACAGTAGTAGTAGTACTTTATCTTCTTTGAGTAAATGTTAGTTGAACATTAAAATGAAGATGTCTAATTTCACAATTCTATTAAAAATAAAGTGCCTTTCAAACATATTTCTGCTTTGCATATTTCTATATATTACATATCTGCATTTTTACTTTGTCCCAGTTTAAATAAAGAAATTAGTTTATTTATTGGGATTGTATGTAATAGAAAAAAAAAGAAAAAAAAAACAGTGCTAAACTATCAAGTAAAATTAAAGGACTCATGTTATCTTCATCAAGTACAAGTTGGAAGGAAAGAATCTGTGAGCGGTTTGCAAGTCTACAGTACCAACAGCTTCTCAGTTAGATCGACATTCTTGCAAATGAAATATTCTAAGAAAATATGCTAATAAAAATGTGATTTATCTAAATCCTTCCATTATGGACACAGGCTTTATTTAAATTCTTGCTGCCATGACAGAAGATGAACTTTTATCCTAGTATCAAGTCTTTACATTTTCTAATGGGCTTCTTTCCAAAATTAAGATGTATTTTAGCTTAATCTAACCTTCGAGAGAATAGTCAAAAGAGCCAACCCAAGGTTAGGTTTCGTTAATGTAAGGTGCCATGTTTGTTTTAAGTAACACAAGGGATTTTCGTGTGGAATTACAGTACAACTTGGGTCACTCCACAAAGTAGTCCTGTAAACACATTCACCCACCTGAGCTGTGGATCTTTGCAGCTCCTTGAGTGTTACCAATTAGGACAGGTGATTTTATAAGATCTTAAACAGGTATGTAAGAGCAAAGGGGGCTGGATAAAAACATATTCTACACTTTTTAGATATCTATTTAGAAGAAATTTTAAAAACTAGGTATAACTTTCTTTCCATTTCAGATTTATGCTACTCTTTGTCGGTCTATCACATTAAATCTTGATACAGGACTAGAACTGAAAGAGCTTTAAACTGACCGCTTCAACAAGGCTGGTTGCACTGCCTCTCTTCTGGTGGTACTGGTTGTGGTACTCCAGGGGCACCTGCAGGTGGATGGGTGAGTATGTCCTTTGAGAAAACTCTGGATCATCTGTGTACCAGGAGCTTTTGCGCACAGAGACATGGCTGCCAGAAATGCTATCCCTGCGTGGACGATCCACACGGATCAGGGGGGTGTAGTATGGTGATTCGTCTTTACTGGCTGGGGTGGCGGGTGGTGTGGCCCAGGAACGAGTGGAGCGGGTGGGGGAGAGGCAGTGGGCTCTGCTGGAGTCCAGCCCTGCTACAGCCATAACCTGAGTAGTGAAGAAATGAGACATTTTGACTTTAGCTGGATGCAGAGTGCAAAAAGGAAACATCACTTTTCATGTCCAAGAAAATGAAATCTTTTCAGTTATCTTGAAAGATTTAATCAGAATTAAGATTAAATTGTTGTGATTGTGTGAAGACATAAATTACCTGATGCTGCATAAGGTGCAGTGGTAGAGCAGTACGCTGATGTGGAAGCTCATCCTGGCTACTTTGTCTGCGCAAACACTCAAAGTTAAAGGAAGACCTTCTGTGACCTGAAAGAGGCGAATGTGAACCAGTGAGACACTAAATTAAAATCTATGTTAATAACATAATATCATCCAAAGGCGAACCTTGCTTATTCAGTTTTTTCTAGTTTTAGCTATAAATGAAAAATCAGACATAAAAATCTCAATAAAAAGCATATTATGTTGTCTATACTTGTATACCCTGATACAAGGTATGCTTTTCCATAATAAATTAAAAGATCAACTATTTTTACGTACAGATAAAAATAATTTCAGTGATTCAATAGTTTATTTTCTTGGTAATTGTGCTGCAGCATGTTATGAATGGACTTTAACTAATCATTCTTTGCAATACTAACAAGCAAATACTAACAAGTAATTTATCATGTAATGCATTATTTAAAATATGCAATCAAGCATTATTTATCATTAGTAGGGAAGTGTGGCCTAGTGGTTATGGCACTGTGCTTGGAATCCAAAGGTTCTGAGTTCAAGTCCTACTCGCATGGACTGACACTCTGGGTCCCTGAGCAAGACCCTTAACCCCACACTGCTCCCTCTGTGCTGCACAATGGCAGCCCACTGCTCCCAAAGTGGATGGCTTAAATGCAGAGAGTGAATTTCTCCAATCTGAGATAATTAAGGTTTAATTATTATTTCTATTTGTCTTTATATATATAGCTCAAGTTGTGGTAGTTATAAACATGAAAAAACTTAACAACAGGTCTACTTTTTTAAATAACTTGCATACTGTTGGATCGAAATTTGTTCAGAAGTCCTAACTTGTCCTTTCCATTGTGAGGTACAATTTGTTTTCCTCTCTCATAATTTCCCACAAATAAAAAAAAATACAAAGGTGTTTTTTGTTTAGAACCGGTGTAAAAATGTTTTTATTGCACCATTAGTTTCGTTTATAGATAAGTACATGCTGTACCTTGAGGTGTGGCAGGAAGCAGTCTTCTCTTTGGAGATCTTCGAGAGTCCCGATAGAGAGGCTGCTCATCATCATCATAGTAACTGTCAGGGTGATGGTAGCCTTTAGGAGTTTCATACTCCGTGTCAGAGGTCTGATACCTGCAGGTCAGAGGCTCATTGCTCAAACAGCAGCCAGAAAATCTCTCAAATATGTGCAACTAAATAGAAGGTAAACACGCTGAAGCTTTGAAAATAATACCGTACTGTAAGCCTTAGACAGTAAAGAAGTAATACCTGTCCCCTGAAAGCATACTATCCTCTTCATAAAACTCCTCTCCACTGTAGTATTCCCCAGAGAAGCGGTCCTCATCAATCTCCTCTTCCCTGCGGATGATGGGGTGACGGCCATCGCCTCTCTGGGACCTTAGGGACAATCAGGCAAAACGGTTACTCTAGCTGCATTGCAACGCAGACAGAAGCCTAGGGGGCAGCAAAGCTGGAGACAATCCATATCTACCACAAGGAAATATCTCAAGAAACTGAGCAACATACATTTTTGTCTAGTATTGAATTAAGCAAAATGTATTTTATTTTTATATCAGTGTGGACCAGTTCAGTGTCTAAAAGAGTTTTAGTAATTAATAAAGGATCTTTCAAAATGTTTTAACAAGTATACAACAAATACACACAGAAATGTGTGTGAGAATGATAACTCTTTTTTTTACCCTTTTTTTAAACCCTATTTAATTGTGGCCGTGACTATGATCTTATGAAGATACGTATGTGATGCTGACTACTAATTGACAAATGTCTTGTATCAAAACATGTTGAACATAAATAAATCATAAAAGAAAATGTATCATAAAACAAAAAAACCCACATTGTTTGCTTTAGGGAACAATCCAAGTTGTTAAGATATTTTTTTTGTACTGTCTCAAACTTGATCTGTGGCTTGTATACAGTAGGCTGACATTGACTTCTTGACATCTTAGGCAATTTCTGTGATAACTGTGGAGGTTTAACTTGGGCTATTTTAGCTGACTCATAACTCTTTTTATTTTTATGAGGAGCACCAATTGCTTCACTTATGTCAGTGCTCATATGTATAACCTTGGAACTTTCTGACAAACACCTGAATACTGCATGCCAAAAATCACCTTTGCTTGGTATCTCTTTACAAAGTAATATTATGCATGGTTTTGTCCAAATGAGATAAGATTTGTATCATAAAAAACCCCAAAACACTAGATCCTTTTATTGTTTTGACTTGTATGATTTGAAAAAGGGGTGTTTTTCTTGACAGTTAACAGAAATAATTATTCTTTCCATGCTAACTAGTAACTCTTTGTCATATTATCATTTATTTTATTTCTAATAGGCATTAACTAATCAAATACATATACTGTATTTCTGAGAAGCTGTTAAATGTTTTACACAATTTCAAAGCAACTATTAGGTATCCGATACACATGTGGACAAAATTGTTGGTAGCCCTCATTTAATAAAAGAAAAACCCACAATGTCACAGAAATAACTTGAATAATAACTTGAGGCCTGTTTCATGAGTTTATTCTTTTATATCATGCTGTTAAAGCATTGTTGAAAAGCCTCTCTGACTTTCATTTGTTATTTTCATCTAATTTAATTTATTATCACTTTTGTCAGATTCCATTAGTTCTGTGATCATTTTGGATTTTTCTTGTATCAAAAGACAGGTACCAACAATTTTTTTCCATGTGTGTATTCCAGTTGTACTACACATCCGTTAAAAGTAAAAACGTAAAAAAAAATACACTCAAGAAAATATTTTTAAAAATATCTCAAAGGAAAAGTCTGGTCATATTTAGAATTCAAACTTCTGAAAGTACTTTAAATATGAAATTATTATATACCCTGTACTATTCAATAAATAATAAGTGCTTTTAATTAAGAGTAATTTCATTTGATTGTGCTTTACCTGAGACATCCATGTTTATCAAAGAACACTACCTGCCGGTTTGTGATGTCACGGCGCGGTATCGGCTGTTGAGCAAGTCCAAGTGCTCTATCTGGTTTTTTCACAACGCTATTATCCAAGTCATCTTGAAAACATTTTTCTACGAAATTTTGGCTATATATTATGTGTTTTTTCTCTGGCCAGAACTTCAATGGCAAATCCTCCCTCTTCAAGTTGGCAATCCAACACCGAACCTATCCTTGGTGGATCTTGAGTCGGAAAGGTAAAATAACATATTTTTCACTTTTACTCGATGTATTACAACATCCAACAGCCATGCACGTGGGCATTGTCAGTTTAACAATAGCTCTCACAAATTTCAATGGTGAAGTCCTCTCAAAATCTTAAATAATTGTCGATTTCAGATGTGTCTAGTAGTTCCATTGATTATGCTTGTAAAGCGGGAAGAATGGTGCTAGGCTTACCGCACCATGATGTCACTGCCGGAAGATTTCAGGAGTGAGGTGTTACTATATTTGGGCAAAAATGGCCGCCCCCGGACTCAGTGATCGTGACAAAAATTATTGTTTTTATTTTTTTACTGATTAACGCTATATTCATTAAATCACCACGAACGTATTCGTTTTAGGTATAGATAATGATCCATTGATTATTCCTTGCTGACCAGACTTTTGCGTTACTGATTTTCTGAATGCTTAATTCAAATTTTTGTAAAACTCAGGACAGAATGACACATTTTTTAATCTTACAAGTAATTTTAAATTCACTCATTTAAGCTCTAAATGCAAAATCAAATGATAAAGCAGACATATAAATCAATGAGGTTGCTATATACATCTATTTTTAATCTTTTCCAAAAATAAGTAAATTACAAGACTTGGGAAATGTTGGTCTTTAGGAAAACATCTATGTTATCCCTTTATACTTACTGTCTATTGATGTATAGCACTGACACAAGTGCTTCTTAACAGAAATGTATTAAGACAAAAAATAGCATAGTTTACGAGGATTTTTGAATTCAGTAACAATCATGTCAACCATGTAAACATGAGACAAAAACAGCCCTTATTGCCTTTAAGATATAAAGCTGAAACCAAACCTAATGAAAACATACCTAACATATGTCTCATAGTAGCGCCTTCTGTCCAAGAGAGCAAAGGGATGATTGAGAGAAAGCATTTTAGTCAGAAAGGAGAAAGGTAGAACACAGAAAAAGGGAGGAGGAGGACAGTCATCTAGATCTCATGCAGTATATCAACCATATACAGCATTCCCACATATAAATATATATAAGGGGAACAGTACATGCTTCTATACTCTAGGGAAGTGCAGAATTTGAAAGCACAACTAAGGATAAATCAATTAGCTAACTTTTATCTTTAGCTAAGATCAACCTGATTATGAAAAAGCAACTAAAAGCAAGAATGTTGTCCGAGAAGGCAGTATGCATTTAATTCTTTTCTGTAGAGCTGCAGAATCAGAATGTCTTTTTTAGTACAATGAAAACAATTAGGTTTTATGTAAACACACTCACATTCTCATCTTGCTACAGTACATGTGAGGACTGTGTGGCTCCCATTAAAAGAAAAGGTGTATGATTTGGCTTTTTTTAAATATTATTCTGTCAGTAGGAGTTAATTCTGGAAATTAACGTGGTCAACCTTGTTGTTTTACTGCTTTTGGGTTAACAAAATAAACCACATTAGGCACAATTATCAGCAATTGTCCTCACTTTAAAGATATCAGTTTTTACACAAAAAAATTTAATTTCTTGAGTTACAGATATCAATCAAACAACAGCATAAATACTGGCATTGGTAGCATAAATACTAACAATGTCAAAGTATTTTGTTGGAGTATGTGGAAAGTTTCAGAGAGGAATAGTGGAAAAGTGTCTAAAGAAGAAAACATGACCAAAATTTATCTTGAACCACTCAAGTTTTATCATAACTTTTGCAATGAAAGCGGAAATCTTCTTCTGAGGTTTTTGCTTTTATATCTACACGTTTATCGTTTTGTTTTCCATATCTGTTACATATCATGAATAAGAATAAAACTGTGTCTTAGTGAAAAGAAGAAAGAGATTTTGGTAAGTTCTAATTTACAAATTTGTATCTTAAAGTAACACTATGTAACTTCATTCCCAAGCATTAGCTTAATTTTAAAAATATTGAATTATTCTTCAGGTCGATAGATGATGTGATGTTTATCAACGTTCAATAAAAGCTTCCCTTCTCAAAAAATCGACTTTTGTAACTTAAGATCTATCTTCGAATGACCATGTGACCCAGAGCGCCACTTTACAGCACACTTAGCCCCTCTTAAAAATGTGATCTAACGAAGCTAAATATTTTTGTTAGGGTACAAAACAGGTATGACACTTCTCTGATGAGAGACATTATTTTTTTTCTTATGTAGGATATAATTTAGAGGGACGAATGTGGCCTTGTTTTTCCTGCAACTCCATGACTTCCTAATTTGTTGGTCCAAAGGGTTCTGATATGAGATTCCAAAGCACAGAGAACTGTCTAATTTTATCATAGTGCAACATTGCCAGTTGCTTTTAGAGACACTAAACCTGGAAGTTAAAGGTGGCTAAAAATCTGAAACTTTCGATCTGAAATAATATCTACAGAGGATAAAAAAAGGGCATGACATTGGGAATCAAACACAAAATAAACTAATATTTCATGCTTTAATTTAGCTTAGTGTAAAAAAGAAAAGGTCTACCTTTGACCCTGGGGTGTCCGTGGCTTGTTATAGTCATAATAGGAGGTACGTAAACCTGGGTAACCATTAGGAGGTGTACGTTCATAGTAGATATGGTGTCCTCCATTGGGCATACTGGACATGTTGGCATTGTTCAAGTTGATGTTGGTGGATTTAGGAGATTTGCCATAGGAGTTATGGTGGCGGTGGTGATGGTGGTGGTGGTGATGATGGTGGTTGGGATGGGCCATTGCATTAGCCCGAGATAGACGCCCCACTGGTTGCTCCATGTGAGCATAGTGAGGAGGAGGCTGCACCTGCAGGGGGCGCTGTGTGGTGTTGGTTTGTTGACCGTTGGCTCGCCGATGGCCACCGTTCATAAGGTGGTTACCAAAGAGGCCGCCGTTACGCTGCAAAACAACATTCAAGGCAAAACCAGAGGAGTTGCTTACTCTCTTTAAACAGCTGTATATAAACTCCACAAATGTTTAGTCTGACAACTGGCACTAGTAAAAGTCATGATCGCAAAAGCAGGTTTGAAAGCTGGTTAATGGCATGGTATGTGAGCAAAATGACAGCAGTGTTGAGATTATTAACATCAATGGAGGTAAAACCAGGCATGGGCCAGCAGTGAACATTGGCATTATGATCAGTTCAAGAAAATACACCAGTTTTTACTGAACTACACACAATTTACCTGTGCTTAAACAATCACCACTAAAACTACCTCAGGTACTGCTATATTACATTACTGTTACATCATTACTACTTTTGGAGATATAAAACATATTATCATAGATTCTAAAAGTTTTCGATTTTGATTCACAAATACATGTATGATTGAACAGAACACGTGAATGTTTTGGCAAGCTCTGGACATTTTTTATCTTTTACATACATGTTTCTGTTTCACTTTTCTCTAGGGGCAATCATGCTTCTATAAATAAAACGACTGCTGTTTTAGATCAGCATTTTTGCTTGGGTCAATAAACTATTCTATTCAATATCTACAAATCTACCAAGAAGAAGCCTAAAATTTGAATTAAATCTAAAATGTAAAGACAATGTTAAATAGAAACCAAGTATATTTAAAAATAATACACTTTAAATTAATTTACTTTCTGAAATTAATATGATGCCGTTTTTGCCATTTTAAACCCAACTCTAGGACCATGAAAAAGAGATGGCTTGTTAATTGGATGGACATACATAACGCTCTATTAAGCCCAAAGACCCCAAATTCCTTCACACTACCCCTAAACCTGCCCTGGGGCTGACTGATTCAAGCAGTGCCAACAAGACACAGACAAGAGGTAAGGGGGTGAACTGTCTTGCCCAAGGGCACAACACCAGAGACACATAGAGCAGGGGCCCAAACCAGCAATTCCACAACCCCTACCTCTCAAACCAATGTTTTGGACCTGCTGGGTCAATAGAAAGCCTGACCTAAAACATATTCTGAAACTGCTAAATCTAGAACAGAATCAGCATAAGAACAAGGGGAATGTTCTTTCCTTTCATCATGGCGGAGGCTTGTTCCTAGCTTTTGCTTTAAAACAGTCTGACCTTAAGGGAATTTTATCATGTTTTAGAACCAGAAAAACTGGCAATTAAAAACTAAATACAGCATTGTTGGCTTGTTTATTATTTGGATTAAAATAATATATTCTGAGTCTATTGTGAACATCTGAGTAACAAGTTTTCTGATTACAGCTCTTATCACTAGGAGTTTGCTACTGCAGTATATTATAATAGAGATTTTTTTTCTTTTTAATTCATCTTTCTCTAGTTTGCTATTAATGTTTTACAACACTTTTAGATGTGTTTCTCCTGGCTTGTCAAAGTTTTTTACTATATATTTTTTTACATATATTTGTAATTATTGGTCATAAAAATCAATATAACTATAATTAGCTGCAAGCCCTGGCTCAATTTAAAAGGAAACACCCTTTAAAAGAGTGTTTTATGCACCTGGAATATCTATAATGAACCCCATGTTTTTTTAAACTCTGGAAACTGCTGAGAGGTGTATTTGCCATTTATAAAAAATCAGTAGCAGCCTTAAAGTCCATCTGTTTTAAATTTGAAAGCGCTTAAAATTCAGCTAAGTTTTAAAATAACTGCACAGTCTCAGCCTCATATGTGAACTGGTTCTTACATGAAACACTTCACATAATGTCTTATATACGTGTCAGGTATGATATCAGCAAGGGAAGAAGCCAGAGAAGCAATCTTTATTGTTAAATGAACTACTTTACCATGAGGCGTTTTAGCTTGTTAAAATCATAATATAAGTTGATACTGAAAACCTGGCCCATGCCTAGGGAAATGTGGAAAAAATCATATGAAATTTTAATTGTTAAACTCTGAAAAAGACTCTTTAATTTATAAATATTTGTGTGTACATGTGCATTTTCATGTAATCTGTGCATGTGTAATATGAAAAGAACCCATGAATCATATTAGCATGAAGCTAAATTTTGCATCAAACATTTCCCCCCTCATGCAGGGTTAAATCATTTACCCTATAAATTTCCTCGTCTTCCTCTGGAATAAAGTCTACTAGTTCATCATCCTGTAGGTCACATGATATCGCTCGGCGAATTTCAGGCCCAATATCATGCAGCGTGCGAAGGCCAGCCTGTAATCATGACAACAAAAGGGCTAAGCACTAAGGCTGGGACCTTCATTTTACACCTTAACCATACAGTCACAGCCACCACACATACTAAGCATACACGCACCTTTACCGTGCAACACCTGACATTTACAAAACTGACAGATAAGGTAGATGAAAAACAAGAGACAGACACAAGCGCTTTATGTATATAATTATATATGTATATGTACTTGTAGTATCTCAAGCAAAAACCCAACTCAAACTCAAGTCCCAGACATTTAAACATTCAAGCAAAGTAGTTAGCACTTTCTTTAAAATATTATCCTTTAGGTTTCCTTTATGTGACCTGGGTGAAAATATTCTGTTGCACCAAATTGTTGTAGTTATTTTTAGTTAATATTTATTTAAAGAGGTTTAGGTTTTGCCAATGTTATATTCAATTTGTTTTAGATTTGACCAAAGCCTAATCATTAATTGTGAATTAGCTCACATTGAAGGTAAAATATTGATAATACAGAACCTAAGTTTTTTAAACATCATCAGAAGCTGGCTGCATCGATACAGTAAGCTAAAAGCGTAAGTGTTCGGCATATGGCATTATAGTCACGTTTTCTCTGGTCATTACTGCTGATAAGAAGTCAACGTTTAAAACCTGAGAACCTTTGTGCTTTCTTATTTAATAGTGCTGATTTTTTAACCCAGCATTGTTTGTTTGAAATGTTTTGCTCTGTGGGATGGCGTGTAATCTAACAGCTGGTGCAGCATACTCCATGGAAGTGTGGGGGGGGGAAAAGTTCCTTTAGACCTCAACACTATAGGATTAAAGAAAAGGTGAGTGAGCATTAGGTACAGTATATGGAAATATCTGAGGACTATATCAACATAGAAATGTAAGAAAAACAGCCAAAGCTTTGTGAACTATATGAGAAGTGAGTTGTGATGCAGAAAAAGACGATGATACCTGTACATGCTTAAAATGAACATGTATAATATTTAAAGACACAGGAAGACCAAAAGCACAAAAAAGAAACATATAAATTACAAAAACAAATTCATACTGTACACCAAGATCATGAACGACCTGCTGGATAATAAATCATAAAAATCATAGACATTAGCATAATTGATGATATCGGAGTGAAATGCACAATAGGACAATTACAGACATGACTAAACTTTTTTGTCAAGTCCTTTCTCATAATCGTCTTTAATCCTGTTTCCTCCAGACTCATCCACACACCCATCCACACACACACTCATATGCACAGCATCCTCTCACAGAAACACCTGAGCACTCACCTGTAGGGCAATTGCTGTGTTGTTCTGGGAAGGGTGCGCAGCCACCAGGCCTTCCTCTTTACGTTTCTTGAATTTCCTAAAGTAGTCCTGTATCAGGAAGGTGGCATAGAACTTCCCCACGGTTACCTCATCATCTGAGTGAACAGACCACACAAATGCTTCCTGTGTCAGCAGGTCACTACACACAGCACCCTGGGTGTGAAGAGGAGAGGCCTTCCTCCCCCCACATCCATTTGAAATTGGGTGTTTTTAAAACTGAATGTCAGTACAGTATTTAACTCTTTCTTTAAGCTGTTTAATTTTGAGCTAATAATCAATCAGCCACTAAAAGCCTTCTTAAAACTCTTAGCGATCAGCAGCTTGTCATAGAGTTGCAAGCTCCTTATGTACTGGACAAAGCTATATGGCATATTCCACTTTAAATAGAATATTACTGAATGCAATAAAACATATCTGTTTTACAAGCATTTCAAACCTCTTTTAGATTATAGTTTAGTAATTACAAGTATTTACACACCTCCCAATAAGGTTACACTGTGCATTCTCTCATAGCATAGGGATCATGTTTGATAATGACATATTAAAAGTACTAGTCCAGCATGTTCGAAGAGGTCAAAGAGATCATTTGTTAGTTTCACTTTGACAAACTTTTGATACTAAATTTAGTGTCTGAATTGTACCAATCATAAGATACTATTTTAAAGATTCAAAGATAAATTGCGCCTGTGTATAGGGCTCAAATGCGCTTTTTAATTTTGGTAATGTAGATTCTTCTACCAAAGATAAAAAAAAAGCAAATCTTTTCACTTTATTCAAGGGGAAATTTACTCTGACATTGCAAAAAAATAGTGCTTATGCAACCCCTTAGCTTTGTTGAAAGATAAAAAAATATAAACAACTTTGGAATGCAGTATGGAAAAAAAAGACTCCAGACTTAAAAATCAAAAGGTAAGAAATGCCTTCTGTATCAACTGACAAATCCTACCAATCATTTCTGACTTTCAGTTAGAATATTGTTACTGACTAAAAATCCTCATACCCCAACTTTCTCAGCATAACAATAACTACTGTCCAAGTACCAAAAGCAGTTTTTTAAACCACCATTTGAGACTCATGGTAAAAATGTTATCCTAATGTCAATTAACAATTAAATATTTTTGTGTTTAACTCTTTCTCATGCCTGCTTCACAAATATCAGTAAGGTCGGTGCCCTGGATGAATTCTAAAGCTAGAGGTGGAGGTCATTATGTCACTTTAGTAATTTAAAATTTTTTATATAAATATGTAGTTTTAATGTTTCCAGTTTTTAAGATATTTATTAAATACTCACTTAATCTATTTAAATGACTTGTTTTTTTCATTAGAAGGCAACAAAATGTTTAATCCAAATGCAGATAAATGTTCTACTTTGCCCCATGCAAACATGCAGCTCTATTTGAACATCATACATGTCAGCCTATCTGTGTAACCATCTGTTTTTTTTATGATGTATACCTACTAATAAACAGTACTGATATTGCATACTATGCTAAAAGCTGTGCACAGATGTTGTCTGGCATTATTCTATAATTTCTTTGCAGGAGTAAAGTGTGTGTGTGAGGATGAGCAGAAGAATCATTCTGAAGCAGGGGTCTGAGTCACTTTGAACAAGCACGTCGGGGACAGAGATTGGACAGAGAGGCAACACTAGTTCCATGCCACCACCCTAAAACAGAACTGCTTCAGAATATTCTGAAGTGCTTCAGAGTTTTTGGTTACAGAGATATGTGAGAGGAAAATAAAGCTGTAAAAGCTCAAGCAGTAAGTAAAGACAAGAAATTCAAACAACAGAGGGAGTCAGAGAGGAAGAGACAGCAGAGAGAGGACAGTGATTATTAGTGAGAGAGAGAGAAAGAGAAAACATGCACTTGCACTGTGGTCTATAAGGCCATGCAAGCCCGAAGCCCAGCAGGTATTCAGTGGTCTCCATCAGCATCCAGGGCAGGAGGAGTGTAGACAAGGTACACATATAAAAGACAACTGCTGAGAGGACAATCAGGAGATCTTGAGCAGCACAGATATAAATTGGTTTGTTTTCAACTAGTTTTAACGAAAGAACAGTTAGGATATATGTTATTGAAAATATGTGAAAAGCATGGCTACACTTTGTGTTCATGTTTGGTATTTCTCTAAATGATATTTGGATGTATGTCTGTTTATTGACAGGGAAGAGTCAGTTCCACTAACCACCAGCAGGAGGCACCACTTGATCCAGCAGCTTCATGCTGGTTCTCTTCCAGATTTTCTTGATGACAGCTCGCAGCTCTTCATTGGCCTGCTCCAGGTTACCTGGATCACAGAGCAACACAGTCCCCTGAGAAACCAGCAACCCAGCAAAAATAATAACAGCTAAAGAATTAAACACAGTATGAACAGCACAGCATTTATTGAACCTTTTTTCTTTTTTTTCTTGACACAACTACAAACTTTATTACTGTGGTAGACCAACACAAAGTAGTGGGAGAAGAGTTGTGGACAAACCTTTTTTTTTCATATAAAATCTAAAATCTGTGGCATCTACATTCAGCCAACCAAGAACATGTTTGTTAAAGTCTCTTTACTTCATTTATAGTCATTGGAACTATAAAAAAAAATAGATTTTCTCATATATTTCTTTGCAAATAGCTGAATAAACTTATTTATCTGTATCTGCAGATTCTCAATTGGACTAAGTAAAGTATTCATCCTTTCTCCTCCCCTCTATAGCTATGCACTGGGTAGTACTGCTCTGAAATTAAACTAATGAGACTACATAGACCTGCAAGTAGTTTGTAATAGTAATGTTACAAGGAGAAAGAGGTATAAAAGGATCAATGTTCAGTATATACCTTCAGTTTTTATTTTCAGAGCTGTGCGCACCAGGGCAAACAATGTAGCATTAAACATGACTGTCCCATCACTGTTGAGTGGCATGTTCATGGCTACCAGCCTCTAAAAAGGTAAAGCAGTTACATATTTTTAACATAATAGACAAATAATTTCTGCTTTGTAGTGACTTACAAAGAAAAGATTATTTTTGAATAGAGAAAAAAGGACACCTTGCAGGCCACTCTATGAGGACACAGTTTACCAAAACCAAGAGGGGGCTGGATACGACGAAGCAGAGTCACCACATCTAGATGTTTAATTCTTCCTCTACATAAAAAAAAGAATATTTTCAATAAGTTAAAAATATACTGTAAAGCTACAACATAACAGAATCTAACAACCAGCTGCTATCAAACAAGAAAATTGATTTTTTTTTTAGGAAAAAAGTACATACTTTGCTTCAGGATCGTACTCTGACCATATCCTTTTAAATTCATCAAGGTGGTGAGGACCAAGAATAGACCAATCACGTGTCAGATAGTCAAAGTTGTCCATAATGACAGCCACAAATAAATTGATGATCTGCAGAAATTGGAAAAAAATAGATAGTTCACCATGTCACAAATCCTAAAAAAAATACTACATAACCTGAGACATTTGATTGTTAGAGTTTATGGTTAGAAATATATCCAAACAATCCCAAAACTGTGAATATACACTCCCAGGTTAAGATCTGGCCAGATTTTTAGTACCGGTAAATGAAAAAGTTTAAAGTTTGTCTTAGTCACGTTTTTGTGACTGTTAAAGGCCTAGTCCCTTAAAGAAACCAGGTAACACCAGGACAAAAAATAGGACAGAATGAGCTGCGTTCCATCCACCTCACAACCTATAAGGACTTTTAAACAGCAAACCGCAAAGGATCCACAAAGGAGTTGTGTCAAACATATTGTCATTTAAGTTAGTTAGTTTTTCCATCATGTCTGTATGTAACTATATACATCATTGGCTCTGCTTTATGCCTGTATACAGTATTTCTGTTTGGAAATTAGGATTCATGTTAAGCAGCAACCTCAATTTTTTCATTAGCATCAAGTGGAGTCTTCAAGACAATCAAAGAGGTGTCCTATTATCACCGCCTTTTCAGTTTGTTATTTGGATATTTATTTATCAATTAACCATATCTGTTAGTTTAGTTCAAATGAGTAAATGGTCCTTTGAGACAAAAGAGTTTTCCACTTCGAAAGCATGATTTCGACTTGAATATCCACAGTTTTGGTAACAT
Source organism: Cyprinodon tularosa (assembly GCF_016077235.1). Taxonomy (NCBI): domain Eukaryota; kingdom Metazoa; phylum Chordata; class Actinopteri; order Cyprinodontiformes; family Cyprinodontidae; genus Cyprinodon; species Cyprinodon tularosa. The sequence continues at coordinate 898,984 of NW_024038375.1, read as the reverse complement.
TTCACAACCTAATTCTAAGCCTGAATACTGCCTGACTTGAAGGACCAGGGACTCTTTTAGATAGAACTTCACTAAACACACTAAGTAAGCTAAAATGTAAAAGCAACATATGCTCTGGTTTAAACCAAAACAACATATGATATACAAAGTCAATGACATCAGTCTGAAAACAATATGTCAAAATTATGTCTAAATCAAAACAAAATGGAACAGGGGTAAAATATCTCAAGAGTCTACCAAAAAATACTCTAATAATAACACCAATACTCAGAACTATTGTCTTATAACTATTTTCTCACAATTTCTTAGTGCATTAACAACTTTTTGTATAACAGCAATATCGAAACTGGAAGTAGTTCACTCCTACAGCAACCTTACTGCCAGATTTAAAGGTCCCATATTATCATATTATTTACATCTACCATATCTACCATTTCATCTACATTTGAAAATGAAAAATATTCAAAATTAGGCCCCCTGGTCATTTGTGCGAGAACATCTCTATCAGATAAGGCAGAGAGCATGTACCAATGATGTCCTTATTCAGCCCTCCACTGAATGAGCCATTTTCGCTTTTGATGCCCCATCCACCAAAAGGCCGCACCCCCACAAACAGCAACCATGACATCCGGTCAGAGTTCATTAAGATAGAGGCTAGGATCATGAAATAATACAATAAATGAAGGCTGTAGCTTGAGCAATGGGCTGCTACAGACCGCTCTGGACAGTTTATTTCCTCCCCTTATGACTTCATAAAGGGAATGTTTTTCAAACAGAGCATTTGGAACACTGATAAGCTTAAAGGTGGAGAAAGGAAATGATAAACGTGAAAGGGTCTTTTTCATTTCTGAATCTCATGCACAGGCTTCAGGACATATAACTGTTACAAATTTATAATGTCATTTTTTCACAATACAGAACCTTTACTAGTTATTCTGATGCATTCATACTCATAAGCAGAAATGTCTCATTTTCAAAATAAAATTTAATTGAAATTTATTATTTATTATTGAAATTTATCCTTAATACAGTCTGTATTAAGGATTGTATTATTTAATAGAGCTGGCTTGTGTTTATAACGTGACAACTTGGGACTGAGCTCTGCTTACACTGGAACCATTAGGGCTCTTTAAAGGTGGACAATGAGTTAACTGAAAATGTTCAGGCCAACTTTCTGCTATTTCATGCAGAAAAGATACAGAACTTTTTCTCTCAAGAACTTGGTGACTGCTGTGTGTTTGTGTGTATTCTAGTTATTGTGCCTACAAGTTTTAAATAAAAGTTTGAACAAAATGAAATATCTAAGTTAAATATAATACAAATACGGCACAAACAGTTTGAAAAACTATACTTACCAAGAAAGCACAAAGCATGTAGAAGGTAATGAAATAAACTATAGCAAATCCACTGCCACAAGTCATCTCCTCCCCAGGGTTGTAGTCAGACTCAGGGTCACACAGTTTCCCTGGCATACAGGCCAACATAATATCCTGCCACGCCTCACCTGTGGCACACCTGGAGGGCAGAAAGACAAAGCAGATGCACATCAGTCACCCTAAAGGTTTAAGCAGAGTGACTTTCATAAAGGTTGCGGATAACACACCTAAAAAGGAGAAGCACAGCCTGGGGGAAGGTCTGGAAGTTGTTGTTTCTGTTAATTTGCGTGCCATCAACCATAGCAATCTTTCCAAAAACCTAAAAGTACAAAATGTCATTGTCAGTTTAAAAAGAACACTCAATTTAAATCATATAAGGCTATGGTGTTTAAAAAAACAGTTTATACATGTAAAGGAGAAAAACATGAAAACAAATAAAGGTCCCCTTTCATTTACACACACACATAGTTTTTGTTGGTCTGTCAGATGAAATTTGAACAAAACTTTTTTTGGATGAACCAACATCAATAATTCTGCAAGGTATCATACCAACCTGCATGCCGATGACGGCATAGATGAAAAACAACATGGCTATCAAAAGAGCAACATACGGCAAGGCCTGAAAACAGGAAAGAAGTGAAACAGGAATGACAGTCAGCTTTTTTTAACTTTTTGCCAGCAATAATTTAATATAACACCTCAGATCACCTGGAAGGACTTAATGAAGGTCCAAAGCAATGTTCGAATACCCTCTCCTCTGCTGAGCAGTTTGACCAACCGCATGACTCGAAACAGACGGAAAAAGGTGATGGAGATACGAGCACTATCCTCCGTGTTCTGTAGAAAAGAGTTTTTAAAAGCAAGACATTAGCAATGCATCAAGGTGACACAAGAGTTCCTGACTGTGCTTTGGTGGATGAGCTCAGACCTCCATATCAGTTACATATGAGCTAGCAAAGCAGCACCACACTTTTATATTAATTTGCAAATGACGGAATAAGAGCATTTGTCAGATAGACAGTTTCTGACAGTGTAATGAATTTTGGATGCAGTGTAGCTAGAGCCGATATGTCTCTGCAGGTCTGTCTTCAAAGCACGGTCAGTTTCTCTGTTCCTGTACAGACCTAAAAAGGGAAGTAAGCCAGGAGGCAAGCATGCTGGAAAAAAACCTTGCCATACTTGATGGGACGCATCTATTCAAGCATGGAACCCTCAGTCCAGAGTCACTGCATGCGGAGTCACAGTGGGACCAACCCTAACGGGTCAACCGGGAGGTTTACAGGTCATAGCTGGGTGACCTGATCCCAGAGGCTTATCCATGGGATGCTACCTGCCGCCAGACGGAGGCAGAGACCATGGAGCCTTGTCAAAGTACAAACATGAAGAGCAGCTCAAGGCCACTCCCACTAGACAAGAGACATGTGTCACATTTGAGTGACACACCTTTCTTCGAAATAACTCCAAACATTTAGGAATAATAAAAAGCAAATGTTCTGAGGAGATATGTAGATGAACAAAGAAAGCATATTTGAGAAAAGTAAAGATAATGAAAATGAGAAGATAACTAAAGCTTGAATAAGCAACCAATGAAAGAGGATGATGAAGAGAAGGACGGAGTAACAACAGAAATGCAAATCGAAAAATGGCATGGCCCTAACATGGGGGAAAGCATCTTACCCCCATCTCATCCACCTGAGGAGTCTCCGTTGGCTTTAAAATCAAAGACCCGTATTAATGACTTAGACAGAGCCAGAAGGTCTCACAAATATATGGTTATTGTCACAAAACTTCAGCAAATGTCAGTTAGAAGACGGAGACAGCACAAAGTAAGTACTCTCCTTATATGACAGGACAAACAAGTCTTATATTTTCTCTTGGACAAGGACAGACGTGTATTTCTCTAAAAAAAACTTTTACTGGCAGGCATTACCTTTATAACAAATTATGGAGATACTTAAAACTCCACAAAATAAGATGTCAGCTTAACATAAACACATCTAGTGACAAACAACAATAAAAGACTCATCAACATGTAAGACTGGCACACAACTTTATCACCCCCCCCAGTGTAGCAGTTACTGCTCATGGTACTTCATGGATTCAATGGTGAAATGTCTTTGGTGAGATTTTAAAAGAATGTTAATGGAAAGTGCAATAACTTACATAAATGTTGTGAAATGATGATGTAATAAAAAACCCGGATTTGTTCACTTTGCATTCCTTCATAAACCCTGAACATTTCAAATCCTGACAAATGGACTCAAAATATCTTACTAGACACAAAACCATGTAATATGAGCATAGCGCAATAGTAAAGGCCCAATAAACAGCTGAACATAAAAGAATCTGTTTAGAAACAAACACAAATCTAGTAATAAATTTGATAATATATATATAAAACACTTTGTGGAAAGTTTTGAAATGCATATTGATATTGAGGTTTCCAAAAAGCCAAACTTTCCTAAAATAATTAGAAAACACTGCTTCTTGAGAGTGTTTTGTGTATTGACTAATCTAATCAGCACGCTGGACATGCTGATTTACATTATATGCTTACATTATATGACAACAATGTAACATTATCTTAAGTTATAACGCTATATTGTCACTACAGGTTATGAAAATCCAAATTACAGCACTGCAAATGCGTATCTGTAAAATCTTTTGAATAAATTTCAAGGAGTCAGACTCCCATGTTCTGTAAGGTTGAATATCCAGCCAAGGGAGAGAAAGATGAGCTCATAATTATGACCTGGAGATGTACAGCATTTACCTTAGATTCTTCTTACTACTTTTATTCTGAAGTAATACTAAAATAAAACATATAATATCATCACATTACAGTATTTTAATGGTACACAGGGGTGTAGCCATTGTTATTTTCCTACAAGATGGTGATTTGAACTTCAGAATTTGCCTTGAGTTGTACTTCAGAAAAAGGAAAATTAACCTTGCCTTTTTTATTGCTGTATAATGTTACTATTTAATTTCAATTACTTAAAAATTACCAAAGAGCAAGACTTTTAGCAAACTTTGATAAGTATTGATCAATGCCACTTCAATCATTTCTAGACATTTTTTAGCATTTTGAAACCCAATCTGGGATGCTGTCTATGGTTCTGGATTTTTGCACAGCACTGCATATCCCTTTACACAACAAAATTCGATATTCACAGTTTTTAACACAGATTTGCACCCAAATATGCATCAGTATATGATGCAGATTGCATTATGAGATAGCAGACACTATTCAAGGTTGACAACACTACAGTAATCCCTCTGTAGTAGTGTGGATGAAATGAAATCTTAAAAAAAAGAAACTTTTGTTAAATACTAAAAAAGATGAATATACTGCTTAGCAATAAAAACAAACAAAAAAACAACAACAAAATACTCCAGACAGATATGGCTTTATTCAAATCCCCCAGCATAACAAACCATCAGCATGACTTGCAGAATTAAGCAGAGATGATTTGAACATAAAATCAACTAAGAATAAGCTTGAGGAGGTTCTTTAGGTAATCCTGGCCACAGCATTAATGGAGCATGCAATTTAGCATCACCAAATTGCTGAGGTTGCACTGCATCCACACAAATGAAACATTCGAATGATTTAGAGCCAGTGGTGACTCAGAGCAAAGCAGCAAACCATGCATACCAGTAGTGCCCTGTAATTAAATTGCCACAGCAGGGCGCTCTCACAGTCTGGTGCAGAGATACAAATAAGCAACACAGGGAGGAGAGAAAAAAAGAAAGGACCAAGAGGAGGCCAGCAACCGAGAAAACACTGGGAGAGACAATTCAGGTGCATCTCATTAAAGAAGAAGATAATCAAAAAGGTATTTGTTTCATTAAATCCGTTCAAAAAGTGAGACTAGTATATTAAAAGGATTCATTACACTCACATTTATATTCTCTCTTTCTCTCAGTTTTGATGAGTATGGCTGATGGCTAATGAAAAACTCAAATGCAGTTTCTAAGACCTTTAATGCACTGCTCCAGTTTTTTTGTAATCCAATCTATTACCGATACCTGGAAAAAGTGTATCTGCTGATACTGAAAAAAGGTATACCTTGCCACCTGAGGACAGGTATTATGCTTCATATAAACATTCTTAATGAAGGGTAACAAATTAACACAAATATATAAGTTAAATGGAGTGCCACAGTTAGCCCATGTCTAACATTTGCATATAGGGTGCCTCAGCCTAGAATCTATCAACTTCCAATGCCTTGTTAATCTTCTTCTCTGAAGAATTCTTACTTCACACCACTAAGGTCTCAGTTACCCCTGCTGTTTGTGCACCTTTTTTCTTCAACTGAACTCTTTTCCTTCCACTTAACTTTACATTAATATATCTTGATGCAATACTCAGAGTTAGACAAGCTTTATTGTCATTTTGTATACACAGAGTGTAATTTTGTTACATACAGCTTTTCTGACACTTTGAATAGGCAGCTAATTTAGAAAATCCGTTTTTGGATTAACCTCCTTGGAAAAGGTGTGAAGGACTATCTGCTTAACAACTTTCAAGAAAATACCTGAGTGTTAAGTTTTTCTTTTTTTTTTCAGGTAAAACATTTTCTTAAAAAAACTGCTTTAGCTCAACTTTAAAAAACAAAAAATAGTTGATTTTGAGTCAATTGTACTCCTTTCAGAGAGGGACCATATAAAATAGCATTTCCTGCATTAACAATTTGACCATTTCTATAACGTTGAGCCAACGAATCTTTAGGCATGGGGTTCCTCCTTTAAACTGATTTATAGAAACAAATGCACTTTTTTTGAGGAATTATAGAATTTATTAAAATGCACCTGTAAATAAAAGAGAAGATTGAAAGAGGAGACAGAGACAGTAACTGTTAGATTTCATGCACCTGACTGGAGTCTACACACCTGCGCAACACATGTGCTCCATTCAGAGCTTTAAGAGCTCACTAAAGAGAGACAGAACAAAACACAGTGACAGTCACTCAAAGATACACAAACACAAGATCATCAAAGAACCTCGATCTCAGCTGGCGTCTACTTCCATTAATTTGAAAAGGCAAAAAAGATATTCATACAGAGCCAATTGTTATTTTTCAATCTCATCTAATAATCGTGAAACTTTGCAGGTCAAAATATGCTAAGACCCTTCATTTAAATTGACTTTAAATTTCAGTTTAACATTTTTCTTGACTAAATCCATTACCAAGAATATAAGCTTTAAGTTTCCGACCAAACTTGAAACTTGAAATATTTATTTTTAGTATATTCCTTAATTTTGTATAGTTATCATAACCTTTAACTCCAGGGCCATTCTGTCTGGAGGGAAAAAAAAACAGAACACTAAAGGGTACAACAAGCAAAACAAAAGGAACAAGCTTAACATGAGTCTATGGAAAACACTGACCGGAAGGGTAGGGACTGAGTGACCGATTGTCATCTGTGAGAGGCGGATATGGAAAGGATTACTGACTATGAGGTGATTGTCTGACCAACCAACATGCAATTAGAACATGAAAATTATAAAAGTTTGCTTAACTCATGCCTGGAGAGAAACCAAAAATATGCAAAGTGTAGCAAACGCACAACATATCAGCTGCCATTGTTAAATGGAGCATTCAGTTAAAGACACACATGCAGATTAAACAGAAATCACATTATTAGAAATGAATTTAGAAATAAAGGCCTTTGTATAATCAATCACACTTTGCCGACATTTACACCTCCTCACCGCTACACACATTAACAACTGGAATAAACACTGCAAACATGTTAAACACACATGCATAACACAGAGAATTCTAAAAACTCACAATGATTCATTGTTTTAAATAAAGTTAGTGCTTGTTGACACAGTCATGCAACACATTTAAAAACATCGTTACTCCAGAAAAACAGCACTGCAGCTCATAGGATATGAGACCACCCAGGGATGGAAACAAAGGGTTGAAGTAAATGAAGTTGGAAGGGAATGCTTGATACAGTTAAATTGGAGGGATTTTGTCAAATAGTTATCAGCATTCAGCATCTTGCCAGCAATTAACAGCTTCCTCAATGACTTTAGCAGAAGAATCAGACATTTTTTTCTGGTGAGACAAGTTAGATAACCTTCTGACATAACCACGATGAAGCATAATAACCTTTTTTCTAGCTTTTTAACTTAACATATTTTAATAGTTTGACACTGTTCTTTCTATAAAGATAGAAACTTTCCACTTTTGTGCTAAATGTGCTATTTACCATGGGGTTTACAGCTGCTGGGATATATTTTCTCTCAGAATCAAGGATCATTTGACCATCTGGGGATAGACTGAAGTGATCAAGTGCTGTTTTAGCTTAATTCATTAAAATATTAGCAAAGGTTGCCTTCTGTTCAAACATTTACCATCCTGAGGCGAGTATTTTTCACCAGTGCAGATAGAGCTCCTGCATAGCGTAGTATGAGATTAACTAATGTTCCAATCAAGTCACTACTGAGATAGGTGAATAGTATGGTATCACCTTTGTTGCAGTGATGCATACAAATTCAGTTCTATGAGGAGAAAGTCATATTGTGGTAATATTTGTGAGATGTCATGAGTGCAGTAGAAATAAGTCAGCAAAGCACAAGCCTAGAAAAAAGCAAAACCCATATATTTTTAAGACAGAAATGATTTTTGCTAGGTTGTTAGGTTGCAAAACGTGCAAATATAAGGTAAACACTCACAGTTTTAAATGATAGTTTTAGAGGTTTTAAAACAGTGCATTTTGTTTAAAACCGGCTCGTTTTCATCTTGAACACAGCTTATTTATATAGCTGCTGGCTCAGGCCTTTGTTATTGTATATTTGCCAATCAAAGTTGTGCCCTAAGTAAGCACCACTACTTATGTGGATAAGCTACCACCTTCTGAAATGTGAGCATCTGTTGTATATTTTTTGTGTTTGTTGTTAAATTTATGCCTTGAATCTCCCCAAAAAAAAAAATAGTGTGAAGGAAGTAGGTCATGTTAATTAATAAAAACAGCAGTGAAATTCTGCATTTAGGAGACAAATTGCACATAAAAGAGGGTGTAGATTTTCAGTTGCAGTCTGTTGGTAGAAATCAATCCCCATGTAATGAAAATTCAGTGTGAATCCCTGTATAATTCCTTCACAAACAATAAAAAAATGAGAAACGAATTTCTTTTCACAAAATTATCTTTTTTTTGCTTTCTATTTTCTTTTTATACATTTATAACAGCCTAAATAAACACTTTTCAGATTATCATAATTGAGCATCTGTGTGTAGGATTTTGAGGAAATAGATCAATACAATAAGACAATTTTAACATATCTAAATGTGGAACAAGTGCAGTTATATAAATACTTTGTTAATGCACTGTAATCACATAATGCAATCATTACTTTATTAAAGTTATTAAGCTTTTTTTTTTTTTTTTTTACCAGGAGCCTTTATTTGGGAGTCAGGTGGCAGGAAGTTGGATTGAGAGAGGGGTAAATGGACTGGAATTATAACCTGTGATTGCAGAGTCAAGGACTAAGGAGTGATTGATTAACGGATGGATTGTGTGCTTAGGTAGCTGCATCGACATGCACTCAGTTAGTTAAATGGTTAAAAGATGATAGGGGGTTTCATCTTCGTTACCAACAACATTTTGGAAGGCTATATTTTTTATAGTAAAACAAAACTAACCCTGTTTTTTCTAACCTTGGACAATTCAGACAGCTGTGGATTACAGGTAAGATACAGACTGCTCATAACCATTCCACTTTATCTGACCCTAAAATGGTTTTAGAATAGTTACACTTCATAAATAGTGAGAGCTTTTATGATCATACATATTTCACTGAAATTATTTATCAGATGATTCTAATCCACTGGACCAGTTCAGTCCTAAACTGCTTTATCGACTTCAATCTACTCTAATGTATATAAGAGTAATTTTTTTTCTAAGAAATTCATTCAGATGCTTAATATTAATTTCAAAGGTCAAAAAAGTACTTAGCGTACTGCTAAAAAAAACCTTATCAGCTTTATATCACCCTAATCAATCTGTATTTAGTATTAAGCCAACTGTAAAGGGGATTAAAGGATAAAGTTGTCATCAACAACCAAGTACACACAAGCAACATTCTTGTTTAATTCCATACTTGCCTCTACAAGTTTCTATGGGAAAAATGAATAGAAAATAAGAATTAGATTACCACATTATAAACTATCTAATCAAATGGAACACAGGCATCAGATCACAGGTAAATCTGAAAGACTCCTGTGACCCTCCAGGGTAAAGAATCGGCATGTTATTGTAAATACTGTTATGATACACATCCACAATAAAAGAAATGTAAAGTTAACCACACTCGTCAAAGGTTGATTTATTTATTATGGTAGCATTAAATTAAATACACTGCCTTGCACAAGTATTAAAAACACTTCAGCTTTTGCAGAACCTATTTTTCTAGAACCACAAACTTGGATGCATTTTAATAAGGATTTTATGTGATAGACAAACACTAAACAGATTATAATTAAAGTGAACCTTTCTTGTAAAAAATGTGTATTGTTTAAACTCAAATGTAGCTTTGGTTGTATGTTTAGTTCTGATACTGTACAGCAGCATTTAGCTGCATTCATCTTCCTTTTAACTTTAACCAGCTTTGCTTTTCGTGTTAAAGAAAAGTATAACCATTTAATGGTAGACGGTATGTTTAGAATGATGTGCAGTTTTAGTTTTTAAAGAAACCGTGTATTTGATATGTAGATCAGAAAGTTCAAATTTGTTCTCATCTGATTGAAGCACCATCTTTTACACATTTGGTGCATCCCATTCATGTTTGGTTTGCTGACTGCAAACTGAATTGAGTTTATTACAAATTAGGTGAAAGCTTAAAGTAATTGGTGGAGGTAAAATTTAATGCAGGCCTTTTAGAGTAAAGTGGGCTAAATTTAAAGGCACGGCACCCTTTTTTACATAGATTTACTTGTAAAGAATTTGAAAGCAATTATTTACATTTGTATTCCACTTTAAAAGCACTGCTTTGTATTGGTGTAAAACACCTGATTAAAACAAAATATGTGGAATAATGTGGTTTAAATGTTACAAAATTTAAGGGGATTTAATACTTTTGCAAGGCATTTTCAAGGTTTTTTTGTGTGCAAAAGTCAAACTGAAGCCTACAAAAAGCCAATGGCAACTGATAATACAAAAAAGACATTTTTAATCATCTACACAATATGACTTCTATTGATTCCTTATTTCTAATTTCACAATAGAAGGATATGTCAAGCTTTTTTAAAGTCAGAGATTTACAGTGGCCAACTGGCTTTCTGTGAGGGTGCAGTTTAACTTATGAGTCAAAGGAAAGTAATACTTACATTAACTTCAGTGATAGCAATGTCGACGACGCTACCAACAACAATTAAGGCATCAAATGTGTTCCAAGCATCAGCAAAATAGTGCTGTTGAAGGTAACATGAAGGGGTAAAAAGGGCAATGAAAGACAGCAAACAGGAGAAGGTGGAAGCAATATGAGAACAGACATTGTGGAGGAGTTTAAAATAAAGATGAAAAAAAAAAAAGTTTCAATGGCAGGATCAGGGGAGGAGAAACAGAAACAGAGAAAAAGTGTTAGGAAGGATCAGACTGGAAACAAAATGAGTTAGTTGTGAGAAAACCTGCCAGAAACAGAGGTGAAAAAGAGGAGAAACAGCTCTTAAAGCGACGATGTAAACAGTAGCTGAACTTACTTACATCAATCTCACTGAGAACAATGTCTACTATGCTGCCAATGACTACCAGGGCATCGAATACATTCCAGGCGTCCCCAAAATATCCCTGAATGATGTGTGGGTCAATTGTAAAGTCAGCAAAAACAACAACAAAAAATGTTTTTAGGCATGCACAGAAATTAAATTCTACTTATCAAATAATATCTCTAATTTAAAAACACACAGGAAGTCCCCTGCTGGCATCCTCAGCTGAAGGGCCAATAATTATATTGCATTGAATCACAGGCTGCTATTGAGCTTCAAGGCAAATCAACCCTTAAATTCACAATAACACTAAAATCAACAAAACTCCTGATTAAGAGGGGAAAAAAGCTCAGCACTGCAAAACACTCATTTTCCTTACTAGCATCCTGTCTTTCTTTGCAACACATAACTGTAGGTCAAGAAATGGAAACAGAAAAACAAAACAGAATTGAACAACTCACTGACATCTGGGTTCATTTCAGGTATGATATGCAAAATACATATTTAGCATAAAGTATCAAGTTGAGTAATGTAACATTTTAATGATAAAAAGTCATTGTAAGCCCATTGCTGTCACCCTTTAGTAATTTACAGACAAAATAACTCAGCAACATCAAACAAGCAGGTGTGCTGTAATCATTGGCTCTGACTTTACATACACACTATCTGTTAATTAAAGTGTATCAGCCATAGATCAACTATGAGCCAGAATTTAATTTTTCAGTAAAAACTCTGGTCTCTGACAGTGAGGTACAGCAAAGGTTCATCATTTTTTTTTATCTTTGAGACAATCTCAGTGAAAGGTGCTGCAGTAAGCACTGCTGACTCATTTATCTTCTGCTGACTAAGCACAGTAGTACCAATGGGATGTCTAATAGCTGAGAGTTAAAGACTTTGTACTTTCATAGTTCCTTCTAATAGCACAGAAACTGTTAGCTAAATTGATAGAGTTCAACAATCATTCATACCAATTTTAGCTTACATTTCAATTTTACCAATATGCTTCTTCAAAATTCTGATTTTCAATGAATATTGGGTTTGATTGCTATATTTCAGTCCATATTTTTAGGAAATCATTTTGGCTTATCTACATCTTGTCTGTAATCTGTGTTCTGTTTATATTGTTCTGTTTAATGTCCATTGCCCTTGCATCAGGATTGCAGATGAACACTAGCTCTTCTGCTACAGTAGTTCTGGCATATTTACATCAATGGTTAAAGCCAATATGATCATTAATGTGAATTGTCCTAATCTATATAATTAAAAGCAATGAAGTGTTTCATATAGAACTAGACAATGGAATTGGACTTTCTATAAAGTTGGTTGGTTTAGCTTCATGACATGTATGACAAAGTCCTATTTTCTGAGCTGTTTTGTTTTCCCCCACAGTGAAGAAAATAAATAAATACATATTTTCACCTTCTTGCAAAACATGGCAGTTGAGTCACTTCACTTTAACAACAACAGAATCCAAACTTCGATTGTTTATAACATGAGTTAAACCAAATGTGTTTTTATGGTGTCAAAGATTTTAATTTTCCAAAATTCCCCCCCAAAATTTAGAAACTTCCAAGATGGTCACAACTTAAAAATCTGTCCTAGTTCTGAGTTTCTGTGTCTGTTTTGTTTATCTTTACTCACCCTTGGTTTAAATGCTATGAGCTTGAGAACCATTTCCACAGTGAATACAGTAGTGAAGACCATGTTGAGAATGTCCATTACATAATTAAAGAGAGCTGACTGGCCATAGTGCTGTGAACATATAAACAAAACACAAGAAAAAGAAAGAATAAGGAGAATTAAGGTCAATTTAAATTAATAACATGAGTATGACAAGAAAGTATGACAAGAAAATGTGACAGTCATAATTTGTTTACATAAGAGATGCATTCCTGGCAGTAAAGTATACAGAGGCTTCTGGTTCACTTCATTGAGAAAAATGTAAACAGACAGATTTTGGTGAGAGCCTTAATGATTTTAGGTATATTTTTTCATGATTTCTTACCTGGACAGCCAAGCAGAGTGTGTTGAGCATGATGAGCACAAACATGATGTACTCAAAGCCTGTGGAGTTCACCACATACCAGAACTTATATTGATAAGGGTTTTTGGGTATATATCTCCTTAGAGGACGGGCCTTTAGAGCATACTCCACGCACTGACGCTGCACAGAAACATAGAAAATACACCTTAATTACATAATGTTTTTGGACCAGTTTCAATTTTATTCCTATTTTCTTTTAAATCAATAAATGGCAAGTCAAAAGTAAAACGATCGAAGCCAACAAGCTTTCCATAGATTTATATTAATCCAAACAGTTTTTAAAATCTTTAAAAAATCCTTTTACTTTTTCCTTTAATATTTCCATTTAACCCTACCATGCACTTTTGTTCTTTTTCATGTGTTACAGTCATGTGTTTACCTGTATATTTTTATTTTGTTCGACTCCATTCTATTCTATTCTATTCTACTTTACTTGATTTGAGTCTCTTTAAGACCATTGATGTCTGCGATATGAACTTGATATAATTTAAAGCAATCTGCCATTAAATATAAATAGGAATGTTGACAGTATATATTATTTTACTTCATCCTTGTTCAATAACAATAACAGAGCATCCGTTACTGTTACATAAGAACATTGAAATCCATTGTCAATAGGATGTGTAATATCTCTCCCATGCTGCATTCTATTCTGAAATCATTTTCCTGAAATTATTTTTAGGATGGTGAATTATCAACTTGCCAAAGATTCCATAGGAAATGGCCTTTGCCAAATCAGGCATACTGACCAGGTTCTAACTAGGTTCATAAATGTGGTTTTACCTTTTTTTGATAAATAGAAAATAAGTCTTCACATCCAGAGTTTACTGAATAAGATTCAAACATTAACTTTTAAAGAAGTCCTCTTCTCATCAGCACAGAAAGCACTTCTCTATCTCTTTTTGTCACCTTTCTGCTGCTTTTTGTCAAATCTAGATTATGAAGCGATAAACATGTGACCAGCTGAAGGAATGATTATAAAGACATTACACTATTACAACTTTATGGTAATGTTTGAGACAGCATTTGATATAGCTATTTGCAACTGTAAGCATGATTGAGATGCTACTTTCCAGTGCATAACTTAGACAAAAGACAGAAGATAAAAATTAGTTGGTGAACTGCATCCAGAATACAAAAACTATTTATATGTTGTTTGTTTACCTGGTTCTTGTCAAGTTCACAGTTTTTATACTCCTTCTCTCCCTGTTCTTGAAATGTGACAATAACAAAACCCACAAAGATGTTCATCATGAAGAAAGCAATGATAATGATGTAGATGATGAAGAAGATTGAAATTTCCACACGGTAGTTGTAAATGGGTCCTAGATTCTCCCTGTTGGAGTCGATTGCTTTGTACAGTAACCTGAGGAGACACATGAAGTTTCGTCATTACTTTTACAAAAAACAAAACTTAAGGTTCAATTTACTTTAAGAACATTAAATGTTTAAGTCTTACGACGGCCAGCCTTCAAACGTAGACACAGTAAACAGGGCCATCATGGCCATGAGGACATTGTCAAAGTTGAAGTCACTGTTGTGCCAAACCCGCCTGTGTATTGTTGGCTGATTCACATCACCATCCTTATATAGAATGAATGTGCCCCTATTAAAAAAATTATATATCAATTACAAATACACTGCCAATCAAAACATAGTGAAAGATTCAGGTAATTTTGCTTTTTAGGATCAAGAAAACCCAACCTACTTGCATTCTTCAGGACTTGACTTGGCCTCATCTGTGCAACGGTAAAATTTTCCCTACGACATAGACAATAAAAGTTAAACTCCATTCTAACGGATGTTGATTTTTCAAAATTAATGTGCCTTTATATGTTGAAATGTTTAAAAGTTAGAGCTACTCACCTTAAATAGCTGGACACCTATACAAGCGAACATAAACTGAAGCAGAGTGGTGACGATCATGATGTTGCCAATAGTTCTAATTGCCACAAAGACACACTGAACAACATGCTGCAAAACAAGTGTACCAACGTATCAACAGACTGAATCAAAAGCTGCTGCAGTGTAAGTCTAGAGGCGGAAATATGTTTTCAGTTCCTACTTTAAGGCCCTTGGCTCTATTGATGGCTCTTAGGGGTCGAAGCACTCGAAGAACTCGAAGAATTTTTACCACGGAGATGGCTGAAGACCTGAAAAGATTACATCAATAACCATTTAGCATAAACATCAATATTTAATTAATTACAAAATTTAGCTATGTGTTTTTATTTTATTTTTTACAAAATATGACCTGCTGCAAATGTTAGCTGAATGGGACTTATTACTATTATGGTACTAACCACATGGAGGCAAAAGGACGTGGCTGTCATTCTACCTTTTAGGATGTTTCTGATATGAGATAACGCTTGTAACTTCAGTTATGTCTTCATTATATATTCGAAAGAAAACCTTAAAATAACCTATTTTTACCAAAGTAAAAGTAAAAGCATAATGCGGCTAAACTACTGTATCTCTAAAATTTGTATATTTTTAAATAGTTATTCAAGTAAATGTAACTGAGCACATGTACACCACATTTGATTAGAGTACAGCATTTTGACAAAGATCCTTGCAAGAGCAATAGAGGCTCCTGTGACATAAACTTGTAAATTTATTTTTTATAGGTTTCTGGGTTAAAGGTGGTGTATGATGCTCGAGTTTGTCCAGTAATAAATGACTCTTTCTACTGTTGTATCAGGGTAAGCATTTCATCAAATTAAACGAGTCAAATAAGTAGTATTAGGTTAGATGAGTGTGTACAGCGTTACAACACATATATTCATGTTTTTTATTTTATATATGTTTTAAAAGTATTATTTATATATAAAGTGAATTCAAAACAATCATATTTATATGTGTGTGTGTGTATGTGATTGATTGATTTGTGTCACTTGTCCACTTGTTATAAGAAGTATGTTTTATGTACAGACAGATAATATATATATATATATATATATATATATATATATATATATATATATATATATGATTAAACACATAAGATTAAAAGGACGATTGTATATTTATTTCTTTTTTTTTTTTACCAGGCTGAACTCGATTATTGTATTTACAGTTGTTTTCTCTGCAAAGAATTGTAAATTAGATTATACTTAAGGTTGTCCCCCATTTGCTAGGCGCCATGACAATCTGCCATCTTTAAAGTGTAGTTGCTGGCGAGGGATACAATAGTACTAACACATGGAATAACAACTTGTTTCTGAGTGAAGGAGATGCTAACCCAATGCCTATGCAGCAACAGTACAAGACACAGTTTCACTATCCACAACAGAGTGAAAAAGAGAACTTAAAAGACAATGAAACCAGAGACATCAAGGCAATCAGACATCAGGCAAGCCTTCTCCAGGTGGAAGGAGCTAAGGAAGGAGAAAGGTTTCCAAAGAGATGCTAAAGTTGCCATGTTTCCCCTAGAAAAGTAAGGGAACTGTAAAAAAGACATGACTTCAGTACAAAGCTGCCTCTGCCCATGTGGGTGCAGCCCGATCATGACATCACCATAACACGTCACTTCTGGCGATTAAGCACCTCTTTAGGAAGGCTGAATGGTCACAGATTTCTCATGGCTGTAAAACAAATTTCCATGACTTGCATAACAAAAAAAAAAAAAGAACAGTTGCTGCTATTTTATAGATTAGACGATAAAAGACCTTCTTCTCAACTTTGAGGCAAAAACATTGCCCCCTTCTTTACATCACTGCTCACTTATCAAAGAAAGTGGACTTTTGCTTACGGTGCAGGAACAGCGCAGGCAGGGTGGGTGATTTCTGTAGGGAGGATGTTAGCACTTTCCAAAATAGGACTTGATGGCTGTTCATTTTTTGTGGACAGGGACAGGCTCAGAGAGTGGAATTCATTAGGAATACTCAGACATGCAAGAATGAATTAGAATACTACTTTGTGCGTGATTTTAATGAAGATTAGCAATATGAAACAGTTAAAAGCTCAGAAATGTTACATTTGCATGATTTAGGTACTATTAATTAATGCAGAAATTGATGTGTAAGGTGATGAGAAATATCAATATAATTCCCAAAGTATTATCTTTCCAATTTAAAACACAATAAGTGTCAATAGTTTAACTGCCTCCTAAAGCTCCAACCTCCATTTTTGTTGAGTGGAAGTTCAACTATTTGGTTGACCAGGCAGTTAAAGAAATAAAAACTGTCAAAAGTGCTAATAGATAGCTATTACTAGCTAATTTTAGTGTATGTGTTGCACAGCCATTTGGATGCAGGATTTGGAAATCTTCATTGAAATCTGACATTTTTAGGCAGAATTCTGAATTTTAATTTGTGATATTTTTCTCACAAGGAAATCTGAGTCCTAAGGGACCTGTTCAGGGACAGACTTGTAAACAAGGCTTGGATTCCTTTTAAAACTGCTTTGATATCAAAGTTTTATTTTTGTACTCACTGAATGCCAAAGGAGACAAGCGAAACCCCCACCACCAAGAGATCCAGGAGGTTGAAGTAATTCCTGCAGAAAGCTCCTTTATGGAGAAAAGCTCCATATGTTGTCATCTGAGGAAAGGACACGACGTATTAAAGATGAAAAAAAAAAATACAGTTTTGTCTTACACAGAAATTACATTCTACACTTCAGATGACTCAAACAGCCAGTACAAACATTTTAAACAGGAATATTCTCAGCACTCAGAATCTTGCAGTCAACACTCACACACACACACACACTCTTTTAGATCACTCTGATTTGGGGTGGCGAGCTCATAGCAGTGAAACAGGAAAGCTAAAACTACCATCACCACCCCCACGGCCTTTACATACATGAATGTAGTAGCAAGTCATTTATTTCACAATGCACTATAGGAGGAGGCAATCAAACATGCACCTTGTTGCCATGAAGTCAAACCTTGCAAGAGCTCTATTTATAGTGATTGGAAATTGGAAATAACCTTACTGTCACATTCATGTTGGCCGTCCTCTTAAAGCACATTCTGATATGTTCTTTAAATGCTAAGAATAAACTGGAGGCAGCTCCCAGTTGAAACTTTGCAGTTCAGCAGGCAGAGAAGAAAACCAGCCAAAATAACTCTTCTTTAAATAATAAAAGTAAAATACATGTTTTCCAAGCACATAAATGTGAAGCCCTGCAGAGAGGCCAAGACAGATGACTGCTAACTAAGAGCACTGAGGAATATAAAGGCCAAAAAGATGTTAAGTTTTGATATTTTATTATTATTATTTTTTTTTTTGCCTTAACAGCTGCAGAGGTGACTTCACATTAATATGCAGTCAATCAGGGAAAGCAGACTGAACCATGCTCGGCATGAACATGGTCGGTGGTGCCCCCTCTTTTACGGTTATTCTGAAGAGCAGTCAGTATGATAAGCATGGAGCTAGGTAGCTTTGACTGGAGCTGGCTTTATGCTGGTACAACACAAACCCTGACCTCAACTTCAGCCAATGCCTTTGAAAATGACGAAACAGCCCATTAAATTTTGCATGGCAGACAGAGATTGCATTATGTTTTCCATCATTCCACCAAAATCAGTTAGCAATGACTGCCCCAATGATGTGACACCCAAGTGAGTGAATATAATGCTATGTTCATGTAATGTTTCCTTCCCCCGTTAGAAGCTCTTCGCTTTAACAAATCTTGCGTTAATCGTAGTGTGTGCAACCAAAATTTCCAAAATAGTATATGTTTGCTTTTTAAAAGAGGTGCCATGAAGAATAAAAGCAAATAAGAGAAAGGAAACAAACAAGCTAGGTTGCACTGAGTGGCAGGTGACACACAAGGAGAGAATGCAGCAAGGCTCTCGCTGTCACTTTATAGGGTTACCTTCAATACGATCTCAAATGTAAACATACTAGTGAAGACATAATCTGCATAGCCTAGGACCTGGAAAGGCAACAAGACGTTTGGAGTGTTATTGGAATGAGGTTAGTGACAGCACAGACAGGGGACACAGGGCATTTACCTTTAACACGATCTCAACAGTAAAGATAGCGGTGAAAGCATAGTCAAAGTAACCAAGTATCTGCAAAAAGCAATGTAGATGTTTAACAAAGACAGGTCATCATGCACCTTTATACATAATAAAACAAGGTGAAAGAAAGGAGACTATACTTAAGCATTAATAAAGAAGTAATACCAAGACTTATTTTAAAAAGTTTAGAGGTCAAAGGCAGTTAAAAGAATTAAAAAGTGGGGAAGAATTAAATCTCCTACCTGTGAATTTACAAACCGGACCACAATGGAGTTTTTGCTGGATTTAGCTCATAAGAGATTTTTTTAAAGCTATTATTTTTTCTAAGTTTTTAAACAAACTTAGACACGTTGTTCCATAAGATTAAAAAACTGGGGAAAATATAGTGAAACAGCACATTGCCGGAATTGCAGCAATACTGTGACAAAATACATTTGTTTGCAGAACTTTTTTGGAGTAAAAAGTATAAGCAGTGCCTGAAAAAGAGCTTTACAACTGATGGACAGCAAGAAATGTCTGAATTTGCTGGAGAAGTTATTTAGGAGGGCCTAATATTTTACAGATGATGGTGGATCTTTATTACTATTTCCATGTGTGAAAATTATCCATTTTTTATTCAATATTTTCTAATGGCCAGACGATCTTGGGCTAAAAGTTCTACATAGTCTCTAACAGCCTACAAGTACATGCTGCTGTACTGCAGCCATTTGAAGCATTTGGCATGTAAAGGTAAGTGATTCTAATCAAAGCAGAAAGTGTCTGCACACCATGGCATAATATTCCATCATATAGACTCAGTAATGTAATGCTTTAGTTAAAGCTGTAACTATACAGCACATGTGACATATATATTTCAGTTCTAGTGCTTAAAAAATATCCTGAAATGATGAAAAAGTTTTTGGATTTGTTATTGACCACATGTCATGTCTATAGTATCAGTTGCATAAAAGACATGAAGTTACACTATAAAAGAAAAAATGAGCTCAGTTTTCAGGGAGTTGTATTCAGTTTGGAATAAAAGGAGCTCCAACACCTATTAATTTTCTCACATTTTGAAAAATCCTTTTCCAGGAACACTTGTCAACTGTGTGCTTTCCAACTTTGGAAAGTTTGGGAAAAACAGTAGTACATCAGCAAAATAAAAATGCATAGAAGTTTATTCTAGATTAATGGATTTGAAACATTGCTGATAATAAACTGACCAGTTCATCATCAAGCAGAAAAGCAAGTACAATGTACTGTAAATGAATTTGATCTTTATTTTTAGTCTTCTATCCTAATTCAAGTTGAATTCCACCAGTCCCTGTTGGTTACTTCGGTCTATCAAATGCAAAGTGGGCCAGTTTGACCTAATTACATGAGGCATTCTAAATTAATTTAGAACATGAGTGTAACCTTACAAGCTTATATGAAAATGTTGCAGCAGTTCAACTAAGCAAAACCTTAATGTTCTGTAAATTTAGGATAATTTTAAAGACAGTAACTTACTGGGTGTTCTCAAAGACTCAAAGACTAATACTACGTTCACACGTGATTTCAGCAGCAAAAAAAAAAAAAAAAACAACTACCTGCTGCTTCTTTTTTTATGCTTGTATACATTAAGGTCAGACGCATTTCTAGACCATTTTTTGATGCTACTGAAGTGCATCCAGTAAAGTTCGTACAGATGCGTCTGATGCTTCTGCTGCTCCTGTAGGCAATGTCAGAGAGCAGTTTTGCTATATTAGCGTGATCACTGGTTAAAAAGTAGTTTTAATATACTTTTAAGTGAGAAAGTACACCTAAAAACACAATCTGTACAGTCAGTCAATCAAAATTACGATCCTGCCTTAAATATAATTTCGCTGTAGGAGCCGCGCAGACCCCCCATATATCTCAGGTGCGCTGTGACTGAGAATCCCCAGCAGCTGCTGCCTCAGACACACTCGCCTCTTGGGGTTTTTTTTCCCCTAATATTGGTGGTGACTGGAAGTAGATGTTAGCGTTTTTCAGGTATGTGGTACAAACCGCTGGCACCAGGATAATAAAAGCGAACATATCTTGTCGGCAGGTTTCAACATTTTAAGTAGGTATTAATAAACTGTTTTAGGGGAGTGATCATAGCAATCTGCATGGGGTTTCTGTCTCCCTGCCAACTTCCGGGTCAGCTTCTCTAATTGGTTGCTGTGGTGCATCAAACTAACCTGACAACAGCCAGATGCATGTCTCGCTCCGCCCAGCTCCACTCACATACATCTGGGAACCCGCTCATTGAAAGTGATTTCCCCAACCGAATTTATGGTCTGTCCAATCAGGACGCAGGGTGGGTGTGTCGTGGAGTGGAGAAGCGACCGTGAGATTCCAACAACAATGGCGGCTCGCATTGAGGAAGCAAGCGTTAGCATTGATGCTGCTATTTCTTCTGTGTTGTCCAATCTATCTGATATTGTTTCATCAAAAGAACATCAGAGAACGGCTTTGAAGGCTTTTGTTGGTGGAAACGATGTTTTCGCCCTTCTCCCGACCGGATTTGGCAAGAGCTTGATCTACCAAATGGCTCCTCCTCTCACAGCGTCACGGGTTAGCTTCGGTGTGAGTGGTTTAAATAGCACGTCAATAAAGATGACAGACAAGTGGCTTATCCAATCATATGCAAGGAGTTTTGATAAGGCCCAGCCTTCAGTAAAGGCAATTCCTATGGCGGGTTCCCAGATGTATGTGAGTGGAGCTGGGCGGAGCGAGACATGCATCTGGCTGTTGTCAGGTTAGCATCAAACAGCAAAAATTAAATTTTTCCAACTCCAGCAGCTGCTGCTTTTGAAACACATCACACGCCTAAGATGCTCAGAAGCTCATGAGGCACTGCTCCTCCAGTGTGAACGTAGCATAAGTATTTTACTTAGCATAGACCACATAGACATATTTGTCTTTGCAGAAAGCTGTTGAAGTTTTGCTGCAGGGGAAAAAAGCAAGGCAAAGAAGTAACCTGCTGTGCTCGGATGTATAAAAAAACATGGTCTGAGATGTCACAAATGTTTAAGGTTGACTTGTGATTTGTGAATAATATAGCTTAAGTTACCTAAAAGCTAAGTTAAATAGTTTGTGTAAAACTGTTTTAGATGCTTTGTTCAAAAAAATCTATTGAACCCTCTTAGTGCAACTGAACAACAGTGAGGTGATGGGTAGTTTGTATTGACTGCATGATGTTTTACTAGAGTTAAACTTCAGTCAATGCTTTTGTCTCAAAGTTATACATTATTCAAAATGCACACATTTCAAGTACAATGTTTAATGAATCCAGTAAAAAAATATGCATGAGAAGAAATAAATCAGCTACTAAAATCATTGGTGATTGTACTGCTTTGCAAATTGCAGTGCATTTACAAAAACTAAACTGCATGATAACTTGGATTAATGTGGAAGAGTTAAGGTGATGCTGTGCTGCTTTCAGCAAATATCAATCAGTTACCATTAACTTAGCTCATGAACGAAGGTAAAATACTCCTTCTTCCCTCTTTCACTGTGCTCTTGTTTTATGTTCTTGGTTATTAAAAAGATAATCATAACATTAACTGTGAACAAAAGTAATTCTTCTGAGCTTTACAGTAGATTTATATGGTATAATTTATCGGTCCTTGGTATTTAATAATTATTTCAAATTATTATCTTGATAATAGTGTTCTATGCTGCATACATTTAAAATCAGTTCTTAAATGTACAACTTACATTGTGTATGTATTGTTTTTTTTTTCTTTTCTAATGCACTTCCTTTTACCTTTAAAGCATTATGATTAATTTGGTACAAATGTTGCTAAAAAAACATGCATTGACTTCCTTGAAGGATCTTTAGTCGAATAATATGAGATAATTTCCTAATTACAATACAGAAAGGACAGTTTTCAAACTAATAGATAACTTTGAAGTGAATAAACCATCTTGTTACACATTATTCTGTGTTTTTCAAGTCTTACTGTCTACAGTATAATGCATTCAGCACCTATACGGTTGCCTTCACGCAAGATTATTAGTGTCTTAAATTTCCCTGCCTGGTCTTTCAGCTATTGTGACATAATTTTTCAAAAAATAACCAATTTATCAAATCTTAATTTGATAAAATTTGCAGGTTATAATATATTGTTATATAAAAAATGTGTTTGCACTCAGAAAATAGGATATCGTTCTTCCACTCTCAAAGAGCTAAAACGTTCAAAAATCAAGAGTGGGGTCATTAGAGGAAACAAACGAGTGCAAAATAAGATTTATTCCCTACAAGTGATTTCTTCTTCTTCTTCTGACCTGTTCTAAACGTGTCTAAGTTGTGGCAAAATGTTTTTGTTAAAGCTTTGAAAACTTACAATGTTTCGGGCGGAGAAGTTCCGGATCGGGTCTTCGGCAGCAAGCGACACAGAGCTCAGCATGATGAACACCAAGATGAGGTTGGTAAATATGTGGTGATTGATGAGTTGATGACAAAACACCCGAACTCTGGAAGGAAAAAAGGAGAAACATGTAACACCAAGATGTTAGATGAACCATTTAGCTTTACTCACTTTCTTGCTGTCTGGAAAAAAAGCACAGAAGCTTGAGTTAAGAGATGAAGGTTTATTCATTAGCTTTTCTCCCATCAATAAAACAATGCTGAAATGTATATGGAATGCAAATGTATGTTCTCCATTTAAATTTTAGGACAGTAAAATTTTCTTTGCTTGCATTTTATGATTCTTTGTGTGTAGTGAATTTGATGTGATCGTTCCTAAAACATGATCTGCTTTTATGGGCATTATTAAAATATTTGAAAATATATCTATTCACTTATGATAAAATGCGTCTTACGGGTTCGTGTTACTGAAGATGAAGAAGGCACTTCCCTCTGGGATCGGAATGATCTTTTCCTTCTTCACCAGGTCAGCGATGACTGGCCGTGGACCCGATGGGACTTCTGGGTCTTCTTCATCTCCTCCAATTTCATCATTATCCTCATCCTCATCTTCCTGATAGACAAAAAATAATGGTAATAAATGAGTATGAGTAGCAATACACTGATTTATCTGATTTTTGTTTAGTGTAAAAAAAAATGTGGCCATACCTTTTCATCTTTTTCATCATCTTTCTTATCCCTACAAGTTACAGGTACATTTTGTAAGAATTTATCTATATAGTAAAAAAAAAAAATAGTAAAAAATTAGGCTTCACAGAACCAGGAAGATAAATTCTCACCCCTTCTTATCTCCTTCATCTGTGTTGAGAGACTCTGCATCTGCCAGGTTGTCCACAGCAATGGCCAAAAAGACATTTAGGAGGATATCTGAGCATTAATGTCAGGAAAGAATAACCTGATTTGAGAGCAAAGATTACAAACAATTTGCAGTGTTTAGAACCACATATCAGACAGAAGAGTGCCAGAATGAGTCAGGATACAGTTTCCACATATGAAGAGAATGATAAAGTAAAAACACACGATCATCCCAGAGGAGGAGGGGCCTCCGTATGCCATGATGCCATCATACATTACAGCGTTCCAGTCTTCTCCGGTCAAGATCTACAAAAAACATAGTAGTTAATGAGAAATCCAAAGATGGGAAAGTACAAAATTAAGCAGGAAAACAAAATGGAAAGCCCTCTGATCTTTTTCTCTTTACAATCTTCAAAATATGGAAAATTTTAAGGGTGCATCATCACTTTATATGCCTATACCAAAAAACACACACACAAAAACACCAAACATTTGATCATGATAAGTTTTTATACACCAAGATTCCATCTTGGTAGTATTTTGATAGTCCTTTAGAGCCTAAAAAGAATCCCATCACTGGGCAAAAGGAGCAGACATAAACAACACAGCAGACTATCAGAAAGCCAAATGGCAACTACTAAATAAAGTCCAACTATTCTGCAATGCAGTCCTGTAAAGCAGCAGCTAAGCATGGTTGAAGACAAATATATCAATTGAATCTAATCTAAAGCAACTCTAGCTTCTAGCCCATGCTCCCAGAGCCTCCTATCAGAACCTCGAGGAAAAAAAACTGGGACACAGTATCAAGGAAAGAATCTATCTATTTATAATGTTTTTTTATTTGATTTTAGAGACTAAGAATATCATTCTATAATATGAATAATTTCAGAATAAGTAAGGATATTTATTCACACATCCATTAACTTAGTAGCCACATCTTAATGCCTGTTTTTTTTCTTTTTTTTACATTGGAGCTCAGACTTTCCTTTATTGTTTCCACACCTAGTTCGGAGATGCTAATGGGCATAGTGGTAATAGGCTACTGCTTCTTTACCCCCTGTACACATGCAGTATTATACCTATAGTACTTATAGTATTTATATGTAGTAGTTAAATGTACACAAAGGGCTGTATTTATTAATAAACTGAGTCAAAACAAAGGGTAAAACACAAGCTTAACAAATAACGTTGAAGCAGCACATGGTAATCTTTTAGAAAAAAGGTCTGCATGCAACCAGAGTGATTAATGGTGTATAAATAAAAAAGAAAAAGTCAAATATTGTGACTATGCCCCTTTGAAGTAAAGATCGGGCAAAACGGAAAAGTGAAAAAAGATTTGTAACGCCTTTGCAAGGCAGTATACTACGACATATCTGAAACTAACAATAATCAGTTAAACATTTAGAGTTGGAAACATTTCTGAACGCTGTGTGACTTCAATATCTGATCTTTCAAGTTTTCCTTAGCCTGAGGCAGACATTTTATACTTGTCAGTACTAAAGTCCACAGAAAAAAGACTCCTAAATGGATTGGTTATAGCGTTTAAAAAGATGGTAGAAAATTAAGAATATGATCTGTAATGCGGAACATTGAAGACAATCTCAAGAACATCGATGCTGAAATATCTGATTCTATTTTGTGAAATTCTTTAAGAATAAAAACAAAACAGCATCATATATTTTAAGTGTTTAGATGTAGAGTCTTGTTCATATTGCTTCTGTTATCCAGGCTCAACTTGAAAAAATATCAGTAAGCTTGTTCTTGTTAGATAAACTAAATAGGAGAAAGAAATACCTGAAACACAGTGAGAAGGGCTTGGGGAAAGTTGTCAAACGTGCTTCTCTTTGTCTGGGTTTCGTCAAAGTTGAACTTTCCACCAAACACCTGCATTCCCAGCAGGGAGAAGATGATGATAAAAAGGAAAAGGAGCAGCAGCAGGGAAGCAATGGACTTCATGGAGTTAAGCAGGGATGCCACCAGGTTACTCAGAGACTGCCAGTGCCTATAAAATCCAATGGAAACAAGAGGTTAATTGAATCAATAACCTGCTAAGAGAGGAGATACACTAACAAACATGAAGTGAGAAAAGAAACTCACCGTGTGACCTTAAAGATCCTCAGCAGACGGACACAGCGGAACACAGAAATACCAAGAGGAGACATGATTTCTAGTTCGACAAGAATGGTTTCAGTGATTCCTCCGCACACCACAAAGCAGTCGAAGCGGTTGAACAACGACACAAAATAGGCTTGTAGTCCCAAACTGTACATCTTCACCAACATTTCACATGTGAAGAGGGCCAGGAGCACCTTGTTTGCCACATCTGAAATGCAGAGATAAAAGTATTTGTCTTTTGTTCTCCTTATCTTACCTAATTTATTTTATTTATTTTTTTATCATTGAAGTCAAAGAAAAATATAGAAATCACACTTTTCCGTGAGATAAGGAAGAACAAAGGAAACAGGCGAACAGACAAAATAGCAAGGAAAAAATGTGGGTGAACAGTGAGTTCAGTGTAGCCATTTAGTATGTTTTAAAAACATTACAAATTAAACAGTGTAAATCTAAAGAGCAAAGCTACTGCAATTCCTCTTAAAGGAATAGTACACCCAAAACATGATTAGCCTTCATTTTCTACTCACCCCCATGCTGAACAAAACTCTGGAGTACTTTTTTGATATCTCAAATGCATCTGGAGATCTGGGAGGCTTCTTGCTGTCTGCTGACATTCAAATAATGGAGGTCTATGGCGCCCGAGACAGAAAGGTCCACAAAAGTCCACAAAAACTTGTCAATATTCCTCCATACTGCTCGTCCAATGTAATCCAAGTGTCCTGAGTGGGTAGCATCCAGAATTTACTCGAAACGAAGTCATTTAGAACGTTTTAGAGCCTAAACAGTAGTGTATAGGATTTCCTAATAGCGCCCCCATGCGCGCTCACGATTCTACGGAAGCCGGCAGACCAAACCAGCGCATTCAGCTCGGCAAAGAACTCATGCTCTTCCTCAACACTGAAGTCCTCAGACATTTTTCTTTCGTTGTTTCTTTCTTTGCACAGGTAAACAGCACATTTCTTCTTCTACGCTTGCATTATCGGCAGACCAGACGCTGAATGCGCACTTTCTTCCGGTTTGGTCTGCCGGCTTCCGTAGAATCGTGAGCGCGCATGGGGGCGCTATTAGGAAATCCTATACACTACTGTTTATGCTCTAAAAACATTCTAAATGACTTCGTTTCGAGTAAATTCTGGATGCTACCCACTCAGGACACTTGGATTACATTGGACGAGCAGTATGGAGGAATATTGACACGTTTTTGTGGACTTTTATGGACCTTTCTGTCTCGGGCGCCATGGACCTCCATTATTTGAATGTCAGCAGACAGCAAGAAGCCTCCCAGATCTCCAGATGCATTTGAGATATCAAAAAAGTACTCCAGAGTGTTGTTCAGCATGGAGGTGAGTAGAAAATGAAGGCTAATCATGTTTTGGGTGTACTATTCCTTTAAAAGGCATAAGTAATTAGCAATTTGATTGGTAAACTTTGATTTATTATTTTCTAAAAATTTGAAAAAAATCCAAGTTGCATCAGAAGTGCTGGATTAAATGTACCATACCTTAGGATAAAGAGAAAGTCAATCTGAGTTTTTATATTCAAGCCACTTTTTTATCATTGAGTCTTTAACAGGGCCAGTTTCAGCTGAATAAATGTGACTTTTGTCTTTATCATTACTTTTACAAAAAGCACATTAGTCTAGGTTTACATCTTTAACTCCCCTTTATTTCACAGTTTTAGCTACTTGGCTTTTTTTGGCTCCTGGAGGCCAGATGCTGTGAGTGGCCTTGAGTTTAACATATGTGAACAAATAGTTCTTGTTGTGACACAGTCTTTTTTTAGTTAACTGATGTATCTGAGTGTTTTGATCATACCCTGCACTTGTGTCAGCCACATAGGCTGGTTGTAATGCTCTGATGAGATGGTGAGCGTGTTGAGGAACACCAGGATGATGACCAACCAATAAAAAGGTACCGACTTTACAGCCAAACGGCACTTCCTGCGGCAGAACCGGTTCCAGCGGCGCCAGCGCCGACTACAAGGAGAGAGTATGATAAATATAAACTTAAGAAAAAACACACAATGCAGTCTTCATACTACAGTCCAAGCCTCAGGGGAACTGTGTGAGTAGAATTTTGCAAGTCCTACTAAACAGCAAGAGCTTAAAACACTGAGTAAGGCTTTTCTATAAAAATACTATATGGTACATGCTGACCTTACAAAAACTGCTAATTTATCATGCCCAGAAAAAAAAAATGTTATGTATAAAGACAAAAGCCAGAAACAGACTTATAGTGGAATACAATAATACAACTTGTACTTCCTTTTCACACTAGAAGATGCATCCTGACAGATATACTGACCTGAACTTTGACTTTGAGATTTTTTGACTGAAAGAAGAAGAAAATAAATGATAAAGTATTTTAGAAACACCAAGGGATTATTTTAAGGTTTAAAAGCACCATGGACTAGCATTTAGTTTATATGAGAGGTTTGTTGTTCTGTACAGACCACAAAGGTCCACAGCAGGGTGTCTTTTCCTCCTCGCCATTCTGGTTCTCAGTGTTCACAGATTCTGTTTCACTGGCTGGGACGCTCGCTGCAGCAGCACACAGAACAATCATTAACACTTAATAACTCATAAGCATGTGTATCCAAAAAGATGATGATAAAATTCTTAATCTATGTTATTCATAAGGATTGTTAATTAACATCACAATGCATGTTGTCTTCCTCTGGATATGCTACACCACTCACAAAGGACCCACTTCCCAAAGAGACAATGTCCCACTAATGCTGGATTCCGGACATAAACAAATAACTTATATCCTACTACCTATAGTTTGTAAATCAGCTTCATCTATATCAGCATCGTAAGGGGAGAAATTATCATAAAAAGCTGCCAGAGTTCAGTTTTTTCGATTTTTTCATTTGCTTTTTTGTTAAGTGAGGCACTGCACATATGAGTAGTCAGCAGGAATATCTGTATAGATCATTTTTGGTCATCTTACAGCTTCAATCCTTGCAACATGACATCTCTTTGGCCTGACCAGCTGTGTTACACAGTGATGCTCTTATGCTTGCACTGCAGTGGCAAACTATTTCACTTATGAGAGCAACTGTGGCAGTTAAAAATGCAATAATCATTCAGCATTTATAATTTCTTATGCAATATAATCAAGACAAAACTGCAGGGCTCCGCCTAGCCTCCTGCCTCTAAAGCCTCTGTGTCCAATGTTCCCACAATGCGTTGGGCTGCTGACATTACATTCACAGTCCCTATATATAGTCTGCTTTAAAGAAAATCAGGAAAGTTTAAGTTGGCTGCTGAACCGTAAATTCAAGACAGTCAGACTTTTCTGGTTGTGCTGCAATCAAACACTAAAGCTAGAAAAAGGAGCAGCTGTGTTGTTATTATCAAGATCTTCCTGAAGATGATGTAAGGCAGTGACAATGCAGTCAATTTCACAGCTGTCATACCAGGGACAACTAACACTAAAAAGAATATAGAAAACATCAGAGAGAGCAGGTCAGAACTCCTATTCCTTGTCTTTGAAACACTGCTCTTGCAACACTTGATGATAAGTGGTGTGCAACTACTCAGCTCTTAAATTCAGGTAAGGGAGCGTGTTTCTGCTGGGTTTATGTGGACAAGTTGTCTTTGATTCCTGAGCTTTCAAACAGCTTTCAGCTCTGAAAACAGTGCTGACTGCTGGAGTCGTGAGCTGGGTTTAGCCCCGTTTCCCATATTCAGACTTCTGCTTTTAAACTAGGGCATAGGGAGTTAAGTATGTTAAGTGGCTGCCCCATGCACAGCCATTTTTTTTTAACCAGCGAATCAAATCTTATTTATTGGCAAACATGTAAGGTTTTTATTATAACAGAAAGGATTTTTCGACCAGTGCACAGGAGAGAAGTACATGTTATTAGGTAAGGGAGTGATGTAATATTCACAAACTTGCATTGCACCAATCCTATATAATAATATTATTAGTAAACATAGAACAAGAAAAAGAAAAGACTTTAATACAATCATTTTCATCTTGCAAAGTCTTGACTGTGTATTACACTGCTGGAAACTAAAAATAAAATCTATTCCCAATCAGATTATGCACCAAGCTAATGTGTTTTTCCACAATCTATGAGGGTTAATAAATAAAATAGACATAGTAAATATTTTCTTCCCCATTAATGAGTTTAATAGAGTCAGAGAAAGCACAAGTAGAGAATGTTCTACAACATATCTACATCCTGTCTCGGGTTTAATTAGGCTTTGTGAAAATGAGACACTTAACAAATAACATGAAGCTTTACAAAGGCTTTTTCTGTCTGTTATGGGATATGTTGTTTTCTAAAAATCTCTTTTACAGTAAAAAGTCATCAAAAAAACAAAAACATATATTTTTTATTCTAGCCACATAACAGTGCTACTCAGTAATATATGATATTGATACTTCTTAAATGTCAAGTGTCACCATTCTGTCTTTCTTTTTTAAACACTAGAAGATCCCTGTTTTCAGAAATTATTCTCAATGGTGTTACCGCTACAATAAGATGGATATATTTTTCTGTTGTTCTAAGATAGCTCTATATTAAAGTTCCGTTAAGATAAATCAGCCTCAAGGTCAAAGCTAAAAGTGTTATAACGAAATTGATGCATTGTAATCTACACAGTAAGTGTTGCCAGTTTTAATTTTTAGGAGCTAAGTTTGGAGCTTCAGTGTTTAAACACCTACATTTGTTTTACAAAGACACATTTTCAGTAAAAGGGTAAAGATAGGTAAACTATATTACAGTGCAGTGCAGTTTTCAGTTTTTTTTTTTTTTATCTCAAAGGCCTTTTGCTGCAAGATTGTCCTTCACTGTAAAATGAATGATATTGTCTAATTTTCTCTGACTGCTTTTCTCATAAGGAACAGCGAGATACAGTGGCAAGTGTAATATCAGCCACGTTTGTTCTTAAGGATTTAAGTTTTTACCAAAGGCAACATCTCTTAGGGAATGAAATTACAGTTTGCTCCACCTGATTATGAATAAGGATTTTAGTTGTTCAATTTACAGCATGTATGTACAAATACGTATCAAGAAATTTAATTAAATGTACATAAATAAATAAAAAGGGTATAATATCCAGTTCCCTTATATAAAAAAAAAAAATGGAAAGCAAACCCCACATTCCTTAAAGGTTAGTTTTAGAAAAGTGTAGTTCAGAGTAGTATATAAAATTGTAATTTTAAATCATATTTAGTTTTGACTTTAATATACTTTGAGCTGTCTTTGAGCTGTCTGAGATGCAAGAAAAAAGAAATAAATTCATTAAAGAAATATTTTGATATTCTTTAAAAACAATTTTCACTCACTCTTAATATTAAAGATACGACTTGGTGAAATTAATAGAGAAAACATTAAGTACTTCAACATATTCTGAAAAACAACCCATTCCTCAAAGTTTGATTAATTATTATCAGAGTTATTTATTTGCAAAATGTGATCCAAACAACACATAGAGTATGTGGACATAAACACAAACTAAAGCTTAAGTACACTAAAGGGAGAACCACAGGATTTACCATGAGTGTCAGACGACTGGCTGAACCACCCAAACCTTCCTTTCTTCTTCTCAGTGAGGTCAGCCAGAGTCACCCCTTCATGTGCAATGCATGCAAGCCCCCATGCATTCACACACAACGGCACAGCAGAGGGATATGGGGGGCAGGGGAGAGGGCGAGAATGGACTACTATCAAAATGGGTCAGAGCACACAAGCCATCACAAGACAACAACAGTATTCAAAGTGTCAATATCCAACAATAACAAAAGCAGCAGGAGTCACACTGGATTGCAGACACTGAGTAGGGCAGAAGAACAACAATGGAGAGCAGTTAGTCACAGGAAGCATCTGAAAGTGATGAGGACCTGGGCTAACATGCACACATGTTAGCTGCTGGGACTCATAGATTCCCGACCCACACTTAAAGCTGCATGAAGATGAATATTGGAGCAAAAAACTGTGGACCACTGGCCTTTTTTGTGAAAACTGAAAGAAATGCTATTTATGAAGAATAAAAATAAATAAGTATTTGAAATAAGTTGAAAAATATAAGCATATGAAGCATTGTGTTAATATGTAGATGATGCAATAACCTCACAGAGTAATCAATATTATCTAATACAAGGTATGGCCAAAGTAGGCTTAATGCTTTTGACTACAATTAGGAAATTGGCTCCTTATAAAAACTTACCAAACCTTACCACCTCAAAATATGCAAATTACCGCTAAAGATATTTTGATATCTCAGTTAATACATGTTCCATTTTCAGTAACATGTATTTAGGAAAACGGAAAATTTCTAGCCTTTATATCCATTTAGAGAACTTTTACAAAAGGTTTGATTTAATTAAAATTTGATCCACCTGCTCTTTCTACTCAACCAATATTAGCAAGTTCATGCAAAATGTCAGTATTACAAGGATTAACCAAACCTGCAATCAGGATAATGGTGCCTCTTTTTAATTTGATCACAAACAAAACACATTTTTTGGATTAAAAAGTTTTAAAAGATAATCTGGTATGCAAAGTGGAGCTCTTGCAATTGAGCAGGAACAAGAAAAAAAAATCCAAGCTCTGATTTAGGCAGTATGGAGTGAATACTGTGAAACTGTAATGATGCAGTAATGATGCAGTTACATGATGTAATTGAAAATATACATTTTGTGGTTGTAAAACAATTATTTCAGCAACTATGATGGTTATGAAGCGTAGCTTTTTGCGTTTCATTTTAGACACAACTATCTTCTTAAGTTCTTTAAAATATGCAGGTATTACTGCAAAAATTCAAATTAAATTTACTATTGTATGATTAGTAGTGAAATTCAAACATTGCCGTACTTGAGGGTCTTTTTTGTTTACGTTGAGTGTAATTTTTTGTTTATTTGATATGTTGTGTTTAAAGCGCCTAATTTGCCAGTAGCTTTCAGTGCAACAAGTTTATCTGGTCACCATGAAATGTGCTAATCAGCAGCTGAAGCCAAAAGCATTCAAGCGAACAAAAAAACCAAAGCTGCTGAATATTTTCCTTCATGATCCGAAAACAGCAGCTTG
Organism: Cyprinodon tularosa; assembly: GCF_016077235.1. Lineage (NCBI taxonomy): Eukaryota > Metazoa > Chordata > Actinopteri > Cyprinodontiformes > Cyprinodontidae > Cyprinodon > Cyprinodon tularosa. Next base: position 865,503 of record NW_024038375.1, on the reverse strand, counting down.
TGCTTCTTGTTAGAGAGAGAAAGTGGGGGTTGTTTGCTTACGGTTCCTCTTGCTCCCATCCTCAGCTTCGTCCTCGTTGTCAGGGTCGATATCTTCAGCCTGAGTGATCCAGTCCAGGTAGCCCTTCAGGTCCTCTTCCAGCTGCTGCTTCTCACGCAGCTTCTGGAAGTCTCCTCGAGCTTTAGCTTTTTCCCTCTCCTTGGAGAACTCTCTGCAATTTAAGCAGTAATCATAAACAATGCAAACACCTACACATACAACAATGTGCAAACTTAATGCAAACACAAATTTAAAACCATTCACAGCAAACAGGACAGACTCTCCTATACAAAAAGAATAGCTCAGTAATTTAGGATTACATTTTACCATTTTAATCTCTGGTTCTTTTCTGTGGTATGGCCATATATTTAGTGTCTGTGTTTTTCTGAACTCTTGCCACTGGAGGGAGATGTGCACAATGCAGAAACTGTCAAATGCTATAAATAGAGTCCAGCAGTACAGTAGCATATCCTTGAGGCGAGCATCTTTATCATAGAGAAAAGGTAATATCTGCAGGCAGTTGGTTTTATGAAGACATGCAAAATTTCCCTTAAATCCCTTTTTATGTGAATTTGATAGTGAAATAAATAAGGGGATTAAATGTTTATACTAAGATAAAGACACATTAATTATGATACAATGACTGAACCAAATACATACTAATTATGCAACAATCTAATACGCCAAACAGAACAGGAAATTTGCTCAGTGGTGAGGAAGATTCAAAGAAGGGAGAAATCGTTAAATTCAAAGAAGAAAAAACTGAGGTTAACAGATGACATCAATTTAAAACGATCAACAGAAACTAGAGGTGAATCTGATGTGACAGCTTTGTGAAACTTAATGGCTTTCTAAAAAAAACGGAAAAATAAACTCTCCTTCCTTGATTCCTTCCTTCCGTTCAACAAGCCAGAGTTAAATTGACTGTAACACCCAGCCCCGCTCTGCAGAGCTCAGAAAGCAAACTGGGGTTTGAGAGGGCTTAGGAGCACAGAGGGAGTGAAGAGCGAGGAATATGATTAATTTTTCCCACAGAAGGATGACTGTGTTTGGGATAGGCTGAAGGGTGAAATGTTCACAATATAGTTGTCAAAGACAAATTTCAATAGCTAGCTACAAAGTGTAACAAATATATTACAGATAAACAAATCACCACTTAATGTTGATAAATCAAAATGTATGGTATTTAGAAACAAAAACAGTAATACTGGCATAAGTCTAAAGATTTGGGATGTTGAAATCAAAAGAGTTTGGGAGACAAAATTTCTCGGAGTAGTAATTAATTATAAATTGAGCTGGAAACGGCATATAGAATATTTCAAAGGAAAAAGTCATTAGCAATTTTACCTAAAACAAACAATACAGTATGCTTAATTTTAAAGGTTTGGATTTACTGTATTGCTGTCTGATACAGATTATTTAACATACCATGTAGAATAATGAGGAACAAAACTTAAAAAACTAAAATGGAAAAGATCATGTTGCAACAAAAAAAGAGTCATATTTATTACAAATAATGCAGGATTTTGTGACCAATCCACTATTTATAAATTCAAATATAATGAAATTTAAAGGTCTTGTATACTATTGAATAATGCAATTAATGTACAAAGCAAAAATTAAATTACTACCAAAGAAAAGAACAGACGTTCTTCTCTATTACAGAAAGTAAATATAATTTTAGAGATAAATGTAAATTCATCTAAAAAAGAAGTCACAAAGGAAATCAAAATGAGATATATTTCAGAGGTCGGAGTTAAAATGTAGAACATCTGTAGTTCAGAGTTAAAGTCATGAATGTCCTTTAAGTTTCAAAAAGGCTGTGCACATCATTATTATTGAAAATTATCGCTTTACATGAAGTATATTTTCTATTATTATCACGGAGTTCTTTATCGTTAAGTGAGAAGGCAGGCAGGAGTCTAACATCTCATGAAAACATTTAACTTTCTTAAAACACTTTAATGCAGAAATCACCTCTTCATAACCGTATATTATCATGAACAGGAATAATGACTTAAATATTCACCAGACCACAGTCAATATTGATGCTAAAAATGTTCACATCGGTGTAATATCAATGCAAAAGTCAGGGGATCGGAAAAATTTGGTAGAAATGCACAGTGACAAGAATAGTGAGGCTGAAGTAAACCTCTCCAAGAGTTTGAGGTGGATTCATAAGGTGTGGGCTGTGGTTACATTCAGTGTTTCAAGAATCATAATGCAGGACAACAGCTACAGCTGCCTCTGTCAAGTGCCTCCAAATGACATCTGTTATCAATTAGTGCTATATGACTACACTAAAATAAACTGAACTTTCACAATAACTAATTTAATGTTCACCCAATGGAAAAAAAATATATATAAAATGGTGGTAAATAACATTCTCAGTAGGTAAGTGTTCTTAAATATTCAGCAAACTGAACTGACCCAAATCCCATAGAGCACCTTTACAATAAAATAAAAAGGAAAAATGAGAGCCCTCGGACAGTAAATATTGGTACTGAAGCAGCCTGGCAGTCTTTAACACTGCATTGCCACATGCTGCCACATGTCACAGTGCTTCCATGCCACACTGCATTGATGAATTATTTTTGCAGAAAGAGTCCCAACTAATTATCATGTGAATATAGTGTGCATTGCTGTATATGAACATACTTTATAGCAGCTCAACCTTTCTGTATCAAAAATATGTTCTTATTGATATTAAGTGATTCTCTGATTTTAGGAAGGTGACTATTCATTTGTAATAGCTGTAGTAATAATCAGGGATCATAAATAAGTATTTCAAATAAATCAGTGTTTATTTAATCCATATCATATTTGTCTAATAATTTAGCTTTTGGAATTTAATTTCTATAACTGAGACGCAGCTGTATAATTGTGTCAAGGTAAGATTGCCAGTTCAGATTTATTATCTACCACCATTTTTAAACACAGAAAAACATCCACACTGCAGGCCAAATCCACTGCACAAGTTGCCTCTTACCCACTCAGCACACCTAACACAAGGTTTAAAACGAAAAAGGAACCCAGTATAATCAGGCTGACAAAATAAATCCACGGAGTTTCCCATCCGATGGCATCATTGACCTACAGGAGCCGAAAGCAGCTTGTTAAATGAAACAGACACAAACAAAAACAGAGAACCTCCAGCCCGTAAAGAAGCAGGAAGCCTCTGTCTTTAAAGAGAAAAGAGGTCCTTACCCACTCAACACACCCAAAACCAGGTTAAGAACGAAAAAGGAGCCGAAGATCACAAGACTGACAAAGTAAACCCATGGAAGCTCAAAACCCATAGCATCGTTCATCTAGAGAAGCAAGCAAAGGAAAAGAAGAAGAGAGAGAAGAGGAAAAATAGAGTAAAATAAGCAGTAAAGACAGAACTAAGATGAAAAATGTACAAAAGTCAGCTGTCTTAAAGGACACATTATGAAGCAGGGGGGAAAAAATCTGCTTTCTAGAAAACACAGATGATGAAATAACTACTTTTCCTGAACCCCAGTTCAGAGTTCTGCACAATGTTTTTAGCTGTTGCAGAATTTCTCCTTCAGAGATAAATTTCAGATTTTCTACTTCAGTTTAGCAGATTCCTGTTTCAGAGGAAACCCAGCTCAGAGTGGAATCTATCAGTCTCCATCTTTTATGCATCCACCCTCTACAGTGCTTTAAATCAAAGTGCAATTCCAGAGTGAAATCCAAATCAGTTTGTCTTAGTTATTTCCTCATTATGTTGATCTACTTTATTGTTTGCATCAGAAGTTTTTAATAAATTACATCAATCAATGAGTAATCACACCAGTATAATTGAGTGGGTTACTAACAGAGATTACGAGCTTAAGAAATATCTAAATCTTTTAATTAAGGAATAATAAAGCAGCATAAAATCTGAATTTTTTCACACTTTAATTGTCAGCCTAAATCAGAAATGTACATACATCATAAAAAGAATCATGTTTGTTCTCTCAGTGTATGATGTGAAATAAGACACATTTTCCAATGTGTGGACCAATGAGGGCTACTAAAATTATTTCTATTGGTTAAGCTGATATCAGGGATTTTATTATAAGCTGACTTTAACATTAACAGTGTTTTTTCTTAGGCTATTTTGTAATCTCTTGTAATTGGGGTTTTTGCATATAAAAATTGTATATAAAACTCTTAATTTGAACTTATACCAAAATCTGGCACAAGTTGTTTTTTTGGAATTATTTCTTCAAGAAAAATTCAAAATCAATCATTTATTTAGCTAAATTATCAGTTATTATTGCTTTTTCCAGTTTTGTGTTATTTGAATTAGTACTAGTGTGAAATTATCATTTTTTTTCTCATGAGAGGGCATGTAAACTTTCCAGCACAACTGTAGGTCAAAATGTTTTTAGAAAGCGGAGAAAAAGTTTGGTTGCCTCTGATTTAAGCTTATTTTGTGTTTGCTAAGATCAAGATGAATGAAGACTTCCTTTAAGCATAAATTAGGAAAACTAACATCTGCAACACCACTTAAACTATATAAAAAAACTATGTATTACATTTATGCAATAGAAAAGGTTTGCTTTAAGACCTGAGACCCTCTTCATTTGTTTTTTGTATTTTTGTAGGAAAATATTACCTCAGCAAGTATCTTAGCTTAAGAGCTTAAATTTTTGTTGCAAGCACCTTAATATTCCTTTCTGATTTTAATATTCAAATGGGTGTTAAAAACTTTTCCACTAACATGACATCTGGTGAGATCCTATGTAAAACAGCTGTCAGTACCTCCATGCCTGTGCTGGCATAGAGGATAAAATAATTAAATAACTGATGAGTAACTGCATAAATAACATATTGGACTTAATAATTGTAGAACATTGTTCTAGCTTCAGAAAACTACAAATTGAATGTCTCATTTAAAACAGGCCGTTTAGAATTCCAATAGTGCCATCCAGTATTCATTTTAAAGGTTGATGAATGTGCAAAGTCATTTAGCCAATCAATCATTATCATGCACAATAAAAGCTGCCTCAGGAAATGATCAGCAGCTTCATCATCACATTGTCACTCACATCACTCTTGTTGAAGATTCACTAAAGCTGAAGGCATGAGTCAGTCACAGGTTATTAAAATGTGAGGCCATAGCAGTACTCACCCAGTACAGCACGTCAGTCCAGCCCTCCATAGTGATGCACTGAAACACCGTCAACATTGCAAAGAGAAAATTGTCAAAGTTGGTGATGCCCCCGTTGGGGCCATGCCAGCCTTCTCTGCAGTGTGTGCCGTTGATGGGGCATTGGCGCCCGTGCCCTGAGATCGCACAGGGAGCTGGTTCATCCTCGGCTATCAAATCTATAGAAGAATACCATTAATCATCAGGCTGTTTTTACAGGTCTAATTTCTAGACTCATCTTGAATTTAGCATCAGAAAGGCTAATCCAACAGAATGGGTTAAGTATCATTCCGATTCACAAAATGATATTTTAAAACACAGTTACTAAACAATGTTTTTTTTTTCAGTGTTGTTTATATTTCTGTGTATTTGTATCCTTATTACCTATTAAAACCACCTAATGGGAATGCAAATAGTTTTGAGAAACACAGTTAGAGCTTTAGTAAAATGTTAATGCTGAAGAGTAAATTCTTTAACTAACATCACTGTGAAAATGTTCTTCGCCAATACAGTTTTATCTTGTTATTGCTATTTTATTACACTTAAAAGTTTCATATAATCATTAAAACATTCTAATATGAAAGATATAATAGAAGTAAATGTAAAAGTAGCATTTAAATGCTAAGCTATCCAAGGAACAACCTAAATACACCTTGACTTTTGTCAAAACATGCTTTAACTGCAAGTAACCATATTTTTCGGTTTGATTTAACCACGTAAGCTTAAACTTCAAAATAAAAAGGCCCTTAAGCAGTTATTGTCCCTAAACTTAAAGAACGCTGAAACATTTCAATGTATAATACAAGAATCTACAGAAATTTAAGAACAGGTAAGATAAGATGGGCATTTATCCTTCTGTGGACAATGTTCTAGTCACAATAATATAAAAATTCCAATTTTATTAGAACTTTATAGATGTTAAAAACTCAAAACAAGGGTAAATTTCGCATTTTATTTATTTTTTTTTTCTTCTTTGATTTCATTTGAGGCATTGGCAAATGTAAAGAACATTAATATGATGTAGATCACACCTCTCTATCTAACAAATATCCTGAAGAAACCTATTTTAAATATAATATATATATTTTAAGTTACATACAACTTCAAAGAAGTAATGGAAATTATTTTTATGGTCTTTATTGCTATCAAAATAAAGTACCACAAAATATCATTGTAAGATTTGAAGGCAATATTGCCAAGCCTAGATAAGACTCATTATCACTCTTATCTTTCAGTCAGCTGCTGAAGCAAGTGCACAGAAAACCTTACAGAGATATTTTTTGATAAGGAGAGCAGAAAAAAATCTAAAGTGCTATATTATCTAAAAAAGGTTATTAAAAATTAACAGTTCTCACCTGTGCCGGCTATGTAGCAGGTGGCATGCATTTTACCGATGAAAAGCTCCAGGCCAATAATAGCATAGATGATGATAACAAACAGGACAAGGAGGGCGATGTGCAGCAGAGGAACCATGGCTTTAATGATGGAGTTCAACACCACCTGTAAACCTTAGCACAAATAAAAATTAGCACATGGCAAGAATATGGTCATAAAATACATGATCTGTTACTGTGAAGAGTTAAACTCTTGGGGGTAAGGGATAAAGGGGGCAGGTTAAGAAAAGATTTAACTGTATCATGCAACTGAATCCACGGTACACTGTTATGCTGATAAAACTTCAGATACAAAATTTTTATCAGTGCAACTCTATGTTCAGTGTAAATTGTATTTATGCATGTTTAACACTAGAAAATCAGGGAAAAAATATTGCACTGATCCACTTACTGGGTACTCCTGAGACCAGCCGCAGGGGTCGCAGCACACGGAAGGCTCGAAGGGCTTTAACATCAAATCCACCGGGCTTACCCCCATGGCCATGCACAGACGGATGGCTACTGGCTCCTTCACCTTCTCCTTTGTCATCTTTGGTCAAGAATTCTAAAACAACACTGAAGAGTCTGCAAACAAAAAGACTCTCTATCAATTTCTAAGGACCAGGAATGTATATACACTAACATGCTTGTGTTGGAGTTAAATTCAAACACCAGATGTTAACATCCATCTATCATTCAATTTAATTCTTTAAAAAAAATTAAGCTGAATAATTGACATTCTTTCAATTATATAAGAATCTATAATAGGGAAAACAATTTTAATGCATTGTTAAAAGATAGAGCTGCTTTTTAATCATTATACTAAGACCTGTTAGAATCAACTTATAAAGAAGATGCATTTCATTTAAGTTTTACAAAAATTGTTTGTTTAAAAATATGCATTCATTATAATTTGAGGAAACAACAATAAGTCAAATATTGGATGTGTCTTGATATATCAATATTACTATATTGAATGTTTTAAAATTGGACATTTTAAAGTAGGGTTGTGCAACTTTGCCAAAAATCCAGTGTAATTGTGATACTGATTCTATAATGGTTTACCTCTGCCCTGCACTAAACACAAACAAGTATGTTCTAAGGACATACAATTAAAACCAGAAAATAGATTTTTTTATACATCAAAATATCTGTAGTCATAGTATAACCTGTTGAACCTAGACTGCATAGTGCACCAAATAAACATGGTTAAAACATTTTGATGACCATCATTATTGCAGGACTTTGCTGATATATAGAACTGTGCTGAATTTTACCTAATATGCTACTACTTGCAACTCTCTCTCCCCTTTTCTGTGGTTGAAAGCTATGCGAAACGTTTTCAAAATTTGAAATCAAGTCCAGTGGATTGTTTTTTATTTTTTTGGGAACAATCTTAAATTGTTATAAAGCCCTGAACACACCAGTTGCCTAAGACTTTTAATCTAGGATCCGATATATTTCCATGTCACACTGACTGCAAATAGAGAAGCAGGGAGGGTGGGTAGATCTGCGCAGATTTTTTTCACGTCTCTTTCAGTGCCACTCCAATTAAAACAATTTTCCATATTTCACTTAGATTATTAAAATGATCAAAAATAAATAAAAATAATCAGTGCAGCTGTAAAGGAAATCCCCACTTAATGAGTCTGGGCAGCATCTCAAACCAGAACAGATAGAGAATGTTCAAATGCCTATATTAAAAATAGGAGAACTACATAAAAACACAGAAATAAAGGCTGTTGGACGGTTTTAATGCTTTTAGAGGCACTATGAGGTGATTTTCAAAGAGATCTGTGAAGTTTATCTAAGTTTTTCTTTTTTTCCTAAAGACGTCAAAGAGATACGCCGCACTTACCTGCTCTTTTCATTATTTTTTCACAAGTCTGTCTTGCTTTCTATACACAGTACGCAATGTGAATGTCCAAAACTGTTTCCCCATGCGATTAGCAGATTTTATTTTGAATTTCCCCTGAACAGAATATGTTATACTAACCACGTCTCTCTTCCTGTCAGACATATGAAATTGTCTAAAATAGACCTGGGGTCTATCTCAGTCGGAGCTATGCAAGCCTTCTTAGAGAAAATCGTGTCGGGTGTGATCATACACTTTTACTTTTTTTCTGTGGGCAAAAAATCAGATTCAGTGTGTTCTGGCCTTAAGTGTAAAAGGGGCTGAAGACATACCTAGAAAGAGGGGTAACAGACAGTAGTGGTTCTCCTTACAGCAGATAAATACAAAGGCAAAACTAAATGTTATTTTCTTTTTAGTTAACTGGCAAACACAGGAGTGCATTGGTCTATCCCTATTAAAAAATGTATTTAAGTTTTTCTTTTCACCTAGAAATTGTAGATTTATAGGGGTTGGATCATTTCAGTTTCAATGTTCTCAATTTTTGTACTTTCACCTTGACATTAAACAATTTCATTACATATCTGCATATACTGTATTTTACGTTACTTGACGCCTCCATTCTTATCTTAAATGAAAACAGTTCATGTTTCTGTTGAAAATTGTACTTTGCCATTTGAAAAAAAAAAAAAACATTACCTTCATTAATCAAATAATGGTCTGCATTTCACCACAAACATGTATTTGCTATTTAAACATAAATGATAAAATTGTAAAGACACTTTTTTTGGAACACTTATGCACTGAATCTCTTGAATCTGAATCTCTTCTCTGACATCAGATACAAGCTGGATTATCTTGATTTGTCATTTCTGGTTTATAGCAGCAACATTCACTCTTCATAGCAGGGGCAGGCTTCGTTGCATGTGACTGGATGGCAGATCAACACCACATGCAGCACACAGACAGAGATCTGACCCAGCTACCCACTGGACTGTGCGTATTAGAAGAGAGATGCAGACAGGAGGAAAGGAAAGAAAGAGAAGGGTGGAATGGGGGTGTGAGATGGGGGTAAAAAAGATGAAGTTGATATGATGAGAGTGTGCAGGAGACTGGATTGAGGGTGGGGTGAGGTGGGGAGCTGAACAGCATGACCCATCAGAACCATGAAGTTAAAACGGAAGTTGTATTGTTGCCATCATATTCTTGTGTAAACTGTGGATTTTGTTTACTTGCTCTTGAGGCGATGTACTAATTGAGGGTCAAGGCCATATCCAGCTGTGCTGCACCAATCAATAAATATAAATAGAGGCTTTAAAAGCATGCACGAAATGTTTCTTTAGAAGTGTGACTTTCATATAAGGTGAACACTTATAATGTAATTTGCAAACAAATCCTGTACTTTGTATATGTTTTTATCTTCTATTTCTTGGAAATTGGTTTGTCTTTCATTTTGCACACTTCAAAAAGGAAGTCTATTTGGGTTTACATTTATTTTAAGAGAATATTAATTGAGGTAATAATACCAAAAAACTGCAGAGACAAAGCTCAGCAGGATGGCTGAGAGTGAGTGAAGGAGAGGGAAAGATGGGAGGAGTGTTGGAGAGAATAATAAAAATGGAGAGATGGTGACTCACTACCATGGTGGTAAAGCTCTGATTTATTCTCTCTGTCTTTTCTGGGTCATATACTGTGGGTGTTTGCGGGGCTCTATTAGCAGTTGGTCACTCGAAGCAGAGGCTTAAGCAACTTTAACTTCTCCTCCCACAAATACTGTAAACTGTCAAACTGGAGCAAGGGAAAAACATCAAACTAAAAATAGCATAACCCTTTTGACCGTTTATATGAATTACAGAAACAAAATGTTAAAAGCAGCTGTTTTAATACCCCTCTGAGACACCCCAATCAAGATTATCACTGACAAAAGGACTTACCCAATAACCACAATGACAAAATCCAGCATGTTCCAGCCGTTTCTCACATATGCATTCTGGTGCATCACCAAACCATAGGCAATAATCTTCAGAAAGGTCTCAATAGTGAAAATGATGAGGAAGGCATATTCAACTGTTTCCTGCAAAAACAAATAAGCAAAAATAGCAAGGAAATTAGCGTGATGCAGGAACTTTCCCTACAACTTTCATGTATTTCTAAAAATGTGCAAAATCTATTTATTGGGGAAGAAAGAGAAAAGGACCAAAGACAAATTCATCTAATCACAATTAGATTTTAACTTTGTCTTACTATCACAATTATGATACAGTAATAACCACCAATATATATTAAAACAAGTAAAATCAAAAAAATGCCTCTTAATTACAGTTTGATCAAAGACTGGTTCCTGGGAAAAAGGTAATAAAATAGCTTTTTTATTTCTAAATGAACTCATCAATTATGAAAAATGTAAGACTTTCAATATAGCTATTAAACTACTGCACCACAATTTATGTTATGGTCATTAATGCATAAAGTAATTCCAATCTCCTATACCACCTATTTGTGTGCCTATGCTGCTCAAGTTTACCCGAAGATCATGAATATATCAAATAACTAGAACTGTCATTCAAATTGAACTGTCATTCAAACCAATTATTGATTATTAGTTAAATGTTTATAACTGTAATTTGCTTATTTACCTGGGTTCTTAGTCTTTTACATAAAGGTTGGACTCATGGACCACTGTTTCAAATCCAGCTGTCTTCAGCAATTTCGTAATTTAGACTATGGCTATAAGCAGGGTTATTAATCACCAACCAAAAAAATTGTCTCAGTTCAAGGAGGGTGGATCTGACCTGAGTGATAAATCGCTCAGTGCCTTAAATAACGACGACCACAGGTTAAAATACAATGGTACCTTTATTAGCTAATAATAAAAAGGAATGACTCAGGAATGCATTAAAAATACATTGGTGCAGGAAAGAATGGGTTAGTTCAGCTGGCACCAGGACATTGGGCCAACTAGAACAAGAGAGTTAGAGGAATCAAATGGCTGATACCATAGGGCCGGCAATTATACCAGTCAGTCCAATGGTAGAAGCCTAACTTTTGAAACAAATGGGAAAAAAAGAACCAGGCTCAGTAAGCATTAACATTCAGTTCAGAACTCTTACATAAAACCCATCAGCAGTGGAATCAGGACGCTTATTTCAGATAAAACACAAATAACAGAGTATCTATTAAGCATCAGATGAAAGAGGGGAAATTATGTTTACTTGTTGACTCAGTGAAATGGAAGGGGGCGTGAGTTTGGATTTGCTCTGGCGTGCAGCTCGGTTCAGTTGGTTCCGTTAAGTCCATTTGTCCAAAAGGCATTCGAATTTTTCTGATGCAAAGAACAAAAAGAAACTTTGCAGGACTTAACTTTGGCACTCACAGCAGCCTTTGCATGGGGATCCACTTAAGGCTGTGGGTAGCTTGTAGCAGTGGCTCAGCACAGCTCCAAACAGTAGCCAGACCAATGGGTCACAGTCCGGTCGTTTCACAGCTCAAGGCAGCAGCAGAACCAGTGAGGCACAGGTAAGCGGCTTCTGTGTGGCTCCTTGGCACAACAGCGATTGGGCCTGGGTGTCCCGTGGGTAGACCAATATGGAGGTATTCTTATCTACTTCAGTAGGCGGATTCACAAAACACTACGTTCAATCTGGTTTGAAATGCATGAAAAACAAATTCCCTACATTCAGCTCCATCTGAATCGTAGGCAGGGTGCAGTCTAATTCGGCCAGCAAACACAGACTCTTTTCCGGAAGGGATTTGGTGGGCTACCGTAACCTCAGCTGAAAACTTGCGTGTCTCGCCTCACTAGACCCACAGGCCTCCAGCTAAGAGGAGCTTAAATGGTGGTTGGCTGCTTAAGTAGACTCTGTTGTAGGCATGTGAAGTCGGTCGAATTACTCCCGCTTATGTCATTGACATTTGATCCTCAACACCTGCTTAATGCTAAAGTCGTATCTAAATTAGCAGATCTGCACAAACCCTCCTCCAGCATCGCTATTATGTCTACACAGTCAAAAGACATCAATGGTTTCAAAATTAGTTTGCGTTTGTTATGGCATTTTACATCTGTGACATTTTTCTCTCTCAAAGATTATTTCCATTTCAAAGAAGGGAAAGATAAGATTTCTTGTAATTCATTGACCAACATGGCTTCTAGACAACAATGTGTTGTATAAAAAGCTGAATTAGTTTTGCTTTGCAACTGTGTACCAGGAGCATCTAGAGACCCTTTAAAGTAATAATTTAAGAATGCATGAAAGGTTGACTCACTTTTTGACGGTGTATCAACAGCTCCCATTTTTTTACTTTTACAACTATTAATAAAGTACATTGAAAACAACTTGCAACAAGATACAGTCTCAGGAATACATGCATCAAAACACAAATTATGTTGGCATGGTACTGTGTAGGTACTGAAGGTGAACATTTATTGAAGGTTATACCATGTGTGAGTTTTAGGAAATGGGCCTGGCCCCAGGGGCATGTAAGAAATCTGTTATGGCTTTTAGCCCTGAGAGCAGTGATGGGGCCTTTGGTCAGACTTTGGTCTTTGCAGTTAGGTAAATGTGCAAGAAAGTCATTTATGATTTGATCATCTGCTCCTGGTTAGACTGTTGTTTTCTCAAAGCTGCAAAGGACTGGAGGTATTTTAAATGTGGAAAAAGCTCTCTTTGAAGTGTATCCTTTATTATAATGTTTTCATTTTAAAATCTGAGATAATTCTGCATTTGTATCATTGATGTATTAAATTCTGTGGATGAGAACGTAAATAGGGTTGTGGTGTTACAGTTTTCTTTTTTTTTCACCTGCTAGGTGGATCAAGAGCCATATGTTTATACTGATAAGTATACCAACTATCTACAAATGTAAATATTGAGCTGTCATAATTTACATTATGCATCCAGATTAGTGTTTAATACATCATCCCAAATAAACTAGAAAAATAGCAAAAAAAAAGACAAATAAAGAGATAAGATTCAGTTAGCTAGTAGGACAAAAAGGATTTTAAAGGAGGAAAAATGGAAAACAAAACCCTAAATGAATTGGATTTAAAATATGTGCTTATAGATGTAGAGGGTACTGTAAGGAGAGAAACATGATATAACTCTACTGGTTGTTTTAAAGACAGAGGGAACACAGGAACATTAAGCCATTAGGTGGAGGACAACTGGATGTGAAACCAAAGGTAGACACACAATTATATCCAGACAAAGGAGGCTTGTCAGTTTGACTGTGGCTGATACAAAGAACACGGCTCAGCTTCTGTAAAACCGTTCTGTAACTTCCAGTAACACCAGAGAGACACCCTCAATTATTTGATCAGGTCACTGTAAACTATGAACAGATGGTATCCAATGCATGCAATGGATTGAAAAAAATATTAAACCACATAGATTTTTTTAAAAGTCTCATTAAAACGACAACCTTTACTTGAGATTTTACTTGGGACTCCTGGGATTTTGTGTGATAAACATTAAACAACACATACTTTATAGTTGTAAAGTGGACTGGGAAAAATAAATGGTATAATCTTTTAACAAGTGTAATTATAGAAAGGTCATATGTTAATTAGGGAGGGGAAAATAAGATTTTTTAATCATGAAAATAATATATTGCAATTAATGTTCTCTGGAACCCAGAAAATTGACATTAACATGAGGTGCAATAAGCCATGATCAGATGTCCAGGATCAGATGCTTGTCTCAGATCTCTGAATTAAAAGATAATCCTCAGAGTCAGGTTAAGCATATGCAAAACAGCTAATTATTCCTTAAAAAAGTTGTACCATCTTTAACACAGAAAGAATATTGTTTCTCGTAAAACAGAGGCTGCATGATCAACCTTCATACCTCTTCTACACACATAGTAATATTTGCAATATGTATAGTATATGGAAATATACAAATATACTACTTTGCCAAAACCTGACTGACTAAGTATCTTTCCATTCCTAATCCATAGGGGTTTAGAATGATGGTCAACCCTTTGCAGCTAGAACAGCTTCAACTCTTCTACAAAGGCTGCCTCTAAGGTGTGTTTACTTATGGGGATATTTGAACATCTTCCAGAAGAGTGTTGGGGAGATCAAACACTAATGTTGGACAACAAGGCCTGGCTCTAAGTCTCCACTCTAATTCCTCCCTAAAGGTGTATATCAGGTTAAGGTCAGGACTCAGTGCAGTCCAGTCAAGTTCATTCACACCAGACTCTGGCATCCATTTCTTTATGGATCTTGCTTTGAACAATAGTGCACAGTCATGTTGGAAGAGTACGGGGTTAGCGACATACTGTTCCTACCAAGATGGAAGCTTTGAAATCTCCCAAATTTTTTGGTATGCTAAAGCATTCAGAGTTCATTTCAGTAGAATGAAGGGGCCAGATACAGCTCCTTAAAAACAACCCCACACCTTAATCCCTCACCCCATGTTTCTACTTGGCACAATTCAGTCAGACAAGTACCATTCGCCTGGAAACCTCCAAAGCCAAATTCATCTATCAGATTTCAAGATGGAGAAGCCTAATTCATCACTCCCGAAAAATGTATGTCGTCTGCTCCGGGGGCCAATGACGGGGTGCTTTAAACCACTGCATCCCAGATAGGATAAACTATATAATAACAATTTTATTGTATGCAATAAAAAAATTCAGGATTGATTTAATTCAAAATCCAAATAAAATGAGATTTCAGATGTAGTTGGCCAGCTTACCCTGTTGTATCAGTGGAAATCACAACTTCTCATAAACGGGACAGATGGACCCAGTATTCCAGGATAATTCAGAATCTAACAATGTGAAGATTCAAAACGTTTAATGAAAGAAATAATAAAACGGAACAGAAGCACAGGCTGCTGGGGATAATTAGACCACAGTCGCTGCAGGGGGGCGGGGCGCAACCAATCATTGACACTCTGGAGAGAGAAACACAGGTAAGTGACCATGATCATCTGACAAGAGATGATTATCAGAGTGAGTCAGTTTCCTGGTTTAACAGTTCAGTCCATCTCCTTTTAAACAGGCGAGATCCAGTGGATGGACTGCCAACGAGACGTGGCATGGGCTGCCCAGAGTGTCCCAGATGCTGCAGCCCTGGAGAACATGCAGGAAACCCATCCATGTCATGGGAAAACAGATCAGGCAGGAACAGTTCAGGAATCCGGAGTTCTCAGCTCGATCAGAGGTTCCGATCCATAGAGGAAAAGAGGGATCTAGGCTTCCACGAATCCTGAGAGCGTGAAGGCAGTTTCAGATGCAGACGAGTCCAGAAGCGTGCCCAGACAGACACGCATAGATTAAGATGGGCAGGCTCAGTGGTAGAGAGTAACTTAGACAAGACATTGTTCCAGGATAACACTGGTCTCCACCTTGAAGCCAGGCTTATGGGAATTAAAACTGACCTCCCCTGTGTTCCAAGCCAAAACCCTGAGGGCTCTGCATGTCATGGTTTTGGTTATGTTGTGCTTTACTTTGCTCCTTATTTTCTAGTTTTATTGGTTTAATTCCCATGGAGACATCAGGGGGAAACCAAACACGAGGAGCCAGGGAGAGAACAACATGAGAAGCCAGCAACGATAAGGAACCAACAAGGAGTGACTGCAGAGGAAGAGTATATGTAGCTGACTGAGACAATGGAAGGGCTAACGAGCTGAGAAGGAGCAGATGTGAGGAGACAATGAGGGAGCCAAGGGGAAAGGAACACACACCAGAGGGCAACAGAGGAAAACAACAGAAAAATCTGAGAACATAAATCTAGAAACTACAACAAAATAGGAATTAAACCAATAAAACTAGAAAACAAGGAGCAAAGTAAAGCACAACATAACCAAAACCATGACACTGCGGAGAAGAGCCGGGACATGACCAGGGTTACAGGAGACACACCGAACCCTCTCAATCAACTGGCTTTCCAGAGTCAGGACGTGAACCAGAAACTTAACTAAAACTCGTGAAAAAAATAAAAAATAAAGATAAAACTGACACATAAACTAAGAATACACAAATGATGATCTGGCCCTGATAGCTGGCCTCAACTATATATATAGCAGAGGAAGCAGGTGAATGAGATAAATGACAATTAGAGAGCGGGCGGTGTATGCAGGTGAATTAAGTGAGTAATCAGAGAAGCTAGCAGGGCTGAGATCATGACGTCGTGAAAGTTGAACTGTCTTCTCGGTTACAGGTTTTAACATCAGAAAGCTTAGGAACAAGAAATGGCTGTTAGAGTAGAGCTCTGAAAGGCTGAGTGGGGGAGGGAGGAAGCTGACTTAAAGACCCAGGATCTTCAGACCCATGATATCAATGAGCCTGCATTCCAAAACAGTTAACCTCATCAGCATGATGATTCACAGCACAAAATAATGATCAGAGATTTACTATTTAGTTTCTATGGCAGAACCTAAAACAGAGGCAGTTTCTCCTAATTTTAAGACAAGGTCTTCGCATTTTGAGTTAACACAGAGTTCTTCCACAACTTTGAAATGATTTGCAGGACATTTCTCACTAATTTAATTATTCTGATTAAATAACCCAGTGAACCAAATCAATACCAAATGATGCTAAACCTTATTATACCCCAGAGTATGAAAACAGCAAACATTTTCTATCATATTTGATTCTGTTTTATCCTTTTCTTTGTCATTGTTTTATTCTATCAAATAAAACCCTGATAAAATATGATACAATTCTTGGTGGTGAGGTCGCAAAAAGTGGAAAAGGATATGCATATAAACACTTTTGCTAGGCACTGTATGTCCATTACTGAGCAATACCACAAAACGATAAAAGAGAGATTAAACCTAACTAAGATGTTTTTTTTTGTTGTTGTTGTTTTTTTGGTTGTTTTTTTTTTTTTTTTAAAGGGAAAATCCTGCATATATATCATCAAAGGATAATCACCTCTTCTCCATCTGGGAGTCCTTAAATTTGTGATTTTTCCGGACACCAAAATGCAGGAGCACTGCAGGCAGTAAGGCTCGTTTTCCCAACACTTAACAGCAGATTGTGAGAAGCACTTAGCCCAGAATAACTGACATGGGCCTCTTTGTTACTGCAATAAAAGGCTGAGTTAAGCTCAGGGCTGCTGCCTCTGTGATGGAGCATTCTTAAGCCGTAGGGAGCATAGTGAGCACAGCGATACATGTGGGGACAGAGGGAAAGTGACAGAGATGAGTGAACATTTTTAGAGGCAGCAACAAACACAAAGAGGAGACAGAAACTAATATTTTCTGCTGGTGTAAACAAGAAAATGGCAACACTGCAATGAGAATGCCACAGAAGGATGCAAATTAAAAATGATGCAGAAATAAATTATTTCTTAATTTCTGCAGCTGTAATTGAGAAGCAGGTTACGCAATTTAATGCAGTGTCAAGACAGATTTAAATCTTAAAGCTGAAGTTAATTTATGCATAGTGCCAGCTAATGGATCAGGAAGGCATGCTGAATATAATTGCAAATGATAACCATTTCCATTCCAATTAAACCGTAATCTGCTCACTGATCTGCATGTTAGGCTGTCTGCAGCAATAGAAGAGGAGTAGCAATAAGAGAGCAAACTTGTTGCTGTTGTATCGACACCTACTGAAAAACGGCATTGGCAGTGAGGTGTTCAATTTACTTGCTCCCATCTTGTAAGGTTTGCAAAAAAAGAACTTTCATCAAGCATAAGCACATTTTCAAGTCCCCAAACAAATCCTGACAGCCAAGTATTAAACTAAAAAAGTAACATATGACTCAGTAGTCCCCCCACCAACCCCTACAGCCACAGCCCCTACTGGCCTTCCTTTGCCACAGGGTGTGTACTCACATCTACAGGCTCATCTCAGTTCGTCTCACAGCTGATCAGTTTACCACGACATATGATGCAGCTCACCCACTGAACCGTGCACACTCTGGCATAACTTGCCATATGACATAGCTGAGCGGACAGCAGCAATGTGAGTCAATTAGAGGTTCGGAGCGGTCTGTATGCAGAGCTCATGAGCTGCAGCTTATCTCCGCCTCACCTCGGATACACAGCCACAACAATTTATTACCTATACAGTAGCAAACATTATAAGGCTTATTTTAACATAAAGATTTGTTTGTTTAAAAATAAGAATATTTTATTTGGAAGGTACAACTTACAAAAAGGGGAAGATAGGATATTGAGAAAAGCTTTTCTTCTCAAGCAAACCAAAATTTCTGCCCAAACAACCTCATTAAATTCAAACCCAACTCTTAGTTGCATAGTAAGGAGTTTTAAAAAATGAATGCATTGAATCTGAAGCTTTCCTTTATTAGGAGACATATTTTCCTCTGAAAATAAAAAATACAGTTTGCAAGCAATTCTATTAAAATCCAAAATTATTATTTGAATTACATTGAGTTTCAAGAAATATTTCAATCACTTATTAATGTTATGCATTCATTTTTTGTCTGGGGTGCCCTAAAAATGTCATTAAGCAACCATTGATTAAAATCACAAAATAATAATAAGATTTAATGTTGACAGTCTCACAGTTTGTTTTGATTGGAATTCCTTGTTCCAGTTGTTGATGAGGTTTCATTAGTCCTGGAAAACATCTTTACTCCCATGCTTCTAAGGACCCTTTAAATCCTTTCAGAGACCTATTTGAACTTCTCCCTTCCTGGAGGTACTATCCAGCAATTAATTGTTGGGCATTGTGCCAGAGTAAAAGCTTTTTTCCTTAAGCTGGTGTAGCCCGGGAATAATTAGCCTCACAGGACACAATAACTGGGGTTCTTAATGTGCAATATATTTTATTTCCAATTTAAACAGATTAACAAAGCTGTCTTATTTTCTTACTTTTGTTCAGAAATCAGAACATATGTGTACCAAACATTAGGTAACTATTGCTGAAACGTGGCAATCTCTCAAATAACAGAGGAAAAGCACAAAAAGAAAATACAATGCATAAAAGTTGAACAAAGAAATACGGCAGTGGCCTCTGGATTCCACAGTAACGTCTCAGTTCACTCTTAATACCGGAGCACATCGACGATCAGACATCTTATTATCACGTGCAGGAAATGGCCGCCCGCACCGCACATACAGGTTCCCGTTTTTTCTTGCCAAATCTCTCTCCCGCGGATAAAACACGTACTAGTCACATCCACGTTCAACACGCAGCATAGCAACACAGGAAGACGACAAGATGCACTTCTTCTCCCGTCTGGGGAAACAGCAATCACCTTGAAACACTGCCCTCTGGTGGTCAAAATGTCCAGGACCTGAGACCAACTACCAGCACATATTTATATATAAAGAATAAATAAAATTACATAACTGAACCAAAATAATTCAATAGCATTGTTACTGTAACATAAAAGAAAACCAGCACTTTAAAACAATACAGTCATTCAACCAAACTTTACCACCCGGCTACATCCTCCCCTGCAACTAGTCAACGACCCCGGTGACTACTAAACCTCAACTGACTGAAAAGCTTCCTCTAACACTTTTTCAAACAGTGCTGTACCCAGACTTGTTAAAACCTGAGATACCATATCTGCACTAACTGTTACAGCGTTGCAGGCTGATTTGGGCAAGTGAAATGGGTTTGAGTGTGACCCTGCAGTACTTCGCTTGCTTTTCCTCATCGCAGGAATGGGCTTTGGACCTTTGCTACCCTCTACATCATTACTTAACTTGGTCTCTGACCTGATGCAGTCGGCATCAGGGGAGTTTGGAAATCCAGATTCAGACATAGTCTCCAAGTCTGTGTCTCTGATAGTCATGTCAGGAAAACTTGCATCAGGCCTATCAGGCCCGACACCATCTGTATGTGCAGTTGACACTGGAAGGTTGTCTCTCTCAGACATATTCAGTTCCTCTACAACAACAAAATCTGGTTCAGGTGCCACCGACTCTTTCCTTTCCACTGGCCGATCATTGACTTGAAAAACTGGTTTAGCCCTGAGTGGCGGAACTGGGGCTGAACAGGGTCGTAATTCTGACCTGTGAACCTTCTTTGCAGGACCTCCCTCCAACGGTTCAACAGTGTGTGTGGTGTCTTTAATCTTCACTATCTTGTAAATAGTGGGACCCCAAGCATCCTGGATTTTACGCCTCCCCAAAGATCTATGGCGAAGAAACACCAGTTGCCCAATGCTGACTGGGGGACAATAAACCTTTTTGTTTTGAAAAGAAATCCGTTCCGCTGCTTTTTGCTCAGAATACTCCCGTGCTCGTTTGTGGGCCTCTTTAAGTCTGTCTTGATGAACAGAGAGCCAGTTTTGACTGTTATCTGAAACACACTCTCGGCCTAACAGTGCATCAACTGGAAGGCGGGGTTCAACACCAAACAAAAGATAATAGGGAGAATACCCTGTTGTTGAATGAGGGGTGACATTATAAGCGTAGACAAACTCAGGGAGATATTCCGGCCACCTTCTCTTCTTTTCAGGGGGAAGAGTCCTCAGTAAATCATGAAGTGTCCTATTATATCTTTCACACTGAGCATTTCCTTGCGGTCGGTATGGAGTCGTCCTGCTTTTTTTTACACCATACAACTTGCAAAGTTCCGCTATGACCTCACTTTCGAAATTTCTCCCCTGGTCTGAATGGAGTCTTTCCGGCACTCCATACTTCATGAACCATTCTCTGAGTAAAACCTTAGCTGTGGTGTCAGCTTTCTGGTCCTTAGTAGGAAATGCTTGTGTGAATTTTGTGAACACGTCGGTCACAATCAACACATTTTCTCGCCCATCTGATGCTTTCTCAAGGACTGTAAAGTCCACAGCAATGACCTCTAACGGTCTAGATGCTAGAAAAGCTTGTACTGGAGCATGAATCTTGGGTTGTGGCATCTTAGACAAGACACATCTTTCACAGTTTTTAACCCAGTTCTCTACATCTTCATAGAAACCTACCCAAAAACACCTCCCTCTGAGCAGGTTCACGGTACGCTCAATCCCCTGATGTCCCATTCTGTTGTGAACACTTTCCAGCACCTGGTCTTTGAGACACACAGGTAAAAGTAACTGCCAGATGGACCCACAGGGTGCTTCTGGAACAACCCTGTACAGTAAACCTTCCTTCTCCTGAATAAAACTCCACTGTTTTAAAAGACGTTTCACTAGGCTGGATAGAGTTGCCCTTTCCTTAGGGCTAGGTTTTCTCCCACGATCCCAAAATGCTCTGAAACCTGTGATAGTGGGGTCACTGTTCTGAAAAGCTAATAACTCCTCCCTGGTGTAGGCTGGGAGTGTAGGAGTGTTACCTTGCCCAGCCACCACTTCTGATCCTGACCCTACTGCCCGTATCTGTCTCACTTCATGACATTCAAGACCTTTAACCACCAGATCTGGCTCCAGAGCAGTTCCTCGTCTTATTAGGTTACAAACAGCAATACAGCCATCCAAATCTGAATCTGGATCAGTTTCAGGCTCCCCTGCAAACTCCTGCCGTGAGAGGGCATCTGCAGCTGCATTACTGCTCCCAGGTCGATATTTTACTTCAAAGTCGAAGACCGACAACTGTGCAACCCATCTCTGCTCTATTGCACCCAACTTTGCAGTCTTAAGATGGCAAAGCGGATTGTTGTCAGTCAGCACAACAAACTTCGAACCAAGTAAATAGCCCCTGAATTTCTCAGCAACAGCCCACTTTAAAGCTAGCAGTTCTAGCTTCATGCTGCTGTAATTGCGGTCATTCCTTTCAGCCTGGCATAGCCTGCGACTGGCATAGGCTATGACCCGCTTAGCATCATCCTGTTGCTGATATAAAACAGCCCCTAGACCATGCTGGCTGGCATCTGTTTCTAGTATGAAAGGCTGTGTGAAATCAGCGAAACCCAGAATAGGAGCAGAAGTAAGCTTTTCCTTTAGCCTCTCAAAGGCTGAGCTACACTCCTGAGTCCACATCGCTTCGTAATGGCGGCCTGCCCACCCAGCTTTCTTTGCATTTAAACATCTGTTCACCAAATCATGTAGCGGCCCTGCAGTCTGTGAGAAACCTTGGATAAACCTCCGGTAATAACTACAGAACCCTAGGAATGACTGGAGCTCTTTAACTGTGGATGGGACCTTCCAGTCTTTAACCGCAGACACCTTGGATGGGTCCGTCCCAACTCCTTTAGCTGACACTTGATGCCCCAGGAACTTCACGGTGTCCTGAAGGAAAGCACACTTTTCAAGTTTTACCTTAAGGCCGGTCTCAGCTAACGGTCTCAATACAGTTTCAAGCCTCTCAAGATGTTCATCAAATGTCTCAGAAAAAACTAAAATATCATCAAGATACACCAGTAGTATCTGAAAGGTGAGATCGCTCATTGTAGCCTGCATGAGTCGCTGAAATGTTGCTGGCCCATTGCACACACCAAATGGCATCCTGACATACTCATATAGACCAAACGGGGTGGTGAATGCTGTTTTAGGTCTATCACGCTCATGCATGGCCACCAGGTGATACCCACTTGCTAAATCTATTGTGGAGAAGAATTTGGCCCCTCTAAGTGCATCAAAGGTTTCATCTATTCTCGGGAGCGGAAAAGCATCACGCCTGGTTTTGGAGTTGAGTTTTCTGTAGTCAACACATAATCTCAGGCTACCATCAACTTTTCTCACTAACACAATAGGAGAAGCGTATGGACTTGAGCTCTCCTTGATAACTCCTTTCCTCAACAACTTGCCAATGTGTTCTCTCACTTCATTGTATTGTGTGGGGGGAATCCGTCGGTAAGGCTGCGTCACAGGTGTGTCATCTGTGAGGTGTATTTCATGTTGTACTTTGTCTGTATAACCCAAGTCCTCATCTTCTGTTGCAAACACAAATGAGTATTTCCCCAACAGCAGAGCTAGCTGTGCTTCTTGCTCTGGAGTTCCACCAACCTTTAATTTATCGAGAATAGACTGGACATCTGTTGGTGATTCAGGCTGTCTGCTAATGCTAACTTCATCTGTATCTGCTGCAATTCTCTGAAACTGAACTTTACACAACTGGTCACTGTTTACAGAGTCAACTTCAGTCAAAAGTCCAAGCCTAGTCCTGGGTTGCAACCAGATATCTTCATCAGATAGGTTCATGACCTGGACAGGAAAAACATGTCTCTCAGATGTCACCAAGGTTGGCACCACCACCAACCCTCCAGGTAAAGAGGAATGGCCAGGCTCCAATAGCATTAAAGGACCTCTCTCACTGACAGTTCTAAGTCCCTTTGCTATAACAGTAGCTGCAGAAGAGGCTGGCACATGAACGGCCTCTTTCCCAGCAATCCTGACAAATGAGGGCCTGTCTGCTAAACTAACTGTGTGGACTCGATGAAAAGCCTCCCTCCAGCTACAGTCAAGTTTACCATGCATAGTGGCTTCAAATTTGCCATGTACTAGTTCCTGGCACTTTTTTATCACATTCATCCCAAGCAGACAAGGCACAGAGGATGACTGAGCTGAATCTTTAACTACAAGAAATCCTCTTTCCGGAATGGTCAGACCCATAGCCTCAACTTCAAGCTCGACATAACCTATGTAAGGTATTTCTAGTCCATTAGCAGCTGTGATTTTAAGCCATTCAAAAGTAGGATGAATGATGCTGTCTTTTTCTGACCAGTGTTTGTTGAAAAAACCCTCTGAAATGGTACTTACTTGACTGCCAGTGTCAAGAAGACATGAAACTTTCACACCCTGTAGTTTTATTTCCACTGTCTTACATTCTCCAACTGCCCTCTCCAAAACTATATCCCTCTCCAAGGCTTCTGTTGGTGAGCCAGTTGTTTCCCCCCGAATTGTTTGGCTCATGACAACCGAGGGGTCTAGTTTCCCTGCCCCCCAGGAGAAGCAGAAGCAGCATCCGTATGAACAACTTTGCTTTGTGGACACCTTCTGGCAATATGTCCAACCCCTTGACATTTAAAACAGATCGGCTGACCATCATGTGTAAATGCAGGCTGTGGTCTAACTCTTTGTTTGGGTTCCGGTGAAGTCAGATTAGCACGTTTACACAATTCACCCACAGCAGTTGATAGGGCAGTCAATGCTTTCCCTAATTCAGCTAACTGCTCCCCCTGGTGGACAACAGCCCGTTGCACCTCATCTAAAGCTGAAGGGGGGTCATAGCGTTGTAGTTGTTTTAGTCAGGGAGCACTGGGTTTCGAATGCTTCTGACTGAACCATATTGTTCCTTACTCCTTTCGCAGAGTGGGATCGGTTATCCTCCATTTCCCAGAGGAGCGCTTCATTTCTCACATCTAGCAAACTAGAGTCTGGCCTCTCTCTGACCATTTTCCTTAATTCACGTCTCAGAGGAACATGCCTTAAACCTTCAATAAACTGATCTCTAAGAACTGTTTTCTCATCAGGTACAGCATTTGTGGACTGTTTTACTACAGAACTCAGTATCTGGGACAGTGCATGAGAGTAGTCACGGAGGTCTTCTCCATCTGCCTGTTTACGATTGTAAAACGACTGCAAAAGTTGTGCAACACTGCGTCTTTCTCCAAAAGCATTTCTCAGGAAAGAGAATAAATCACTAGACCCTACTGATCTATTCCCCATACACAACCTGACTTCCTCCAGTGCTGGCCCTCGTAACAATGAAAGTATGCATAATCACACTTTTCCTCAGTTGTCTGTTCTCTGGTCCTTATGACCCTCTCAACCTCTTCAATAAATTCTTCAACAGATCTCCCATCCTTTTCCCACTCTCCACAAAAAATTGGACCTGGCGTTCACGTGGGACATAAATATATGACCGAGTGAGGGCACGACTAGAGTTGTCTCTTTGAGCCCGGGTTTCATCATTTAGTCTGACAAGATCATCTCGCAACTTAGCAAGTTCTTGAAGCTGACTTTGTATCTCATCATCAGGAACCCTGCTTGGCCCTGCCGCTTCTAATTGACTCTGATTGGATGAATCACTGCTGCTGAGATTGTCCTCAGCACCTGGAACGGTTGACATGTTGTGATCGATATGTTTGATTCAGTTCAGAATTTAGTCCAACAGAAGATTCAGTGAAGTTTTCCAATAACAAGGATACTACGGGAGAAAGTCTGTGATACGGAACACCTTTAAATCCAGCTGGCTGTACTTCAGCGAGGGGATCCAGATGAGTTCCGTTCCAAGGCAGCAACAGTCACGCTGTGAAATCCGCACCGCCACACGTCCTCTCTATTTGATGATCGATCCCCGTAGTCTTCACCACTGCCGTATTTCTTAGTTAATCGTACATAAAATGCCACCGTTTAGTAGTAGGTTACATTAAGATTATTATTGTATTATTTATTTATTTTGCACACCCCACTCCTGGTACCAAAATGTGTAGCCCGGGAATAATTAGCCTCACAGGACACAATAACTGGGGTTCTTAATGTGCAATATATTTTATTTCCAATTTAAACAGATTAACAAAGCTGTCTTATTTTCTTACTTTTGTTCAGAAATCAGAACATATGTGTACCAAACATTAGGTAACTATTGCTGAAACGTGGCAATCTCTCAAATAACAGAGGAAAAGCACAAAAAGAAAATACAATGCATAAAAGTTGAACAAAGAAATACGGCAGTGGCCTCTGGATTCCACAGTAACGTCTCAGTTCACTCTTAATACCGGAGCACATCGACGATCAGACATCTTATTATCACGTGCAGGAAATGGCCGCCCGCACCGCACATACAGGTTCCCGTTTTTTCTTGCCAAATCTCTCTCCCGCGGATAAAACACGTACTAGTCACATCCACGTTCAACACGCAGCATAGCAACACAGGAAGACGACAAGATGCACTTCTTCTCCCGTCTGGGGAAACAGCAATCACCTTGAAACACTGCCCTCTGGTGGTCAAAATGTCCAGGACCTGAGACCAACTACCAGCACATATTTATATATAAAGAATAAATAAAATTACATAACTGAACCAAAATAATTCAATAGCATTGTTACTGTAACATAAAAGAAAACTAACACTTTAAAACAATACAGTCATTCAACCAAACTTTACCACCCGGCTACACTGGGATGGCTTTAAACACCAAAGGCCCAATCTTCAAAAAATTCAAAATTTTTTTTTAGTGTACGCATATCATGTTGCGGATGATCTACGAATATCACTGCCCAACTCATGCCCAAATCATGGTTTGAGAGTGACTGTAAAAGACAGATGAGGTTCAAAGCTATCGAAGTTGAGGTAATAATGATAATCATTTTAAAAAAATACTGATTATACTGTACTAAATGTTTATAGTGTTCATCAAAGAGGTAGCCTATCTCAAAGTTCAGTCATACCATAATCGTAAGTTCTCAATTAGCAGGAAAACTTACAACTCAAAGGGGTGAATATAACAATAATGCAGCAAACTTCAATTTACTATAGCAGACCTACATTTACTAGATTTTATCTACATTTGAATGTATTATTAAAAGTTACATTTTAATAATTTTACCAAATGGTTAAACATCTTCAAAAAGAAAATACAAATTGAATATTTCTTAATCTAAAAAGTGCTTGAATTATTATATTAGACCAGAAACTAAATGTAATTGCTTTCATTTAAATTTAGCATGAGACACTTTATTTGAGAGTATTGTGCATGTATAAGAAATTCTGTTCTATTTTAGAACAATTGCCACAAAATAAAATGAGTAGATCATATAAAAATATTTTATGGAGACTAGGGTGTGAGATGGAAAAAAATGTAGAAACGTATGCCTTTTCTAATAACTTAAAAGCATATTTTCTGTGCACTAACTATAATGTGCAGACTACCACCTGATCACTGCTGTACCGTGTTTGCATGTCTGAACATCTGAGCATGTGGCAGCAAGCCCAGAGTAGCGTGAGTCAAGGTGACATCATGCATGCATGATATCTGTGTGTGACCAGAAGCTTCCATGCAACAAAAACTCGGCAAACTACAAGCCGGAAAACAACTGAGCGTACAGAACATATGTGGTCCACTTTGCATGAGCCATGTAAAGATTTCATAAATAACCCCCAACGTTATAAGCTATTTCAGCAGCAGAAATTTCCTTTAACATATCATTCTTCATCTGGTGCACTCAAGAAATGACAGATATTTGCCATCTCCTTTTCTGTCTGCTCCCTATCTCTGCTTTGCCCCTCTGTCAGTAAAGATAAGTCAGGGCTGTGCAGCCAAGCCAGCAGGGTGAGGGCAGCCAGCATTTAGTGCTTCCCACTGCTTCCTCCGGCTGCCTGAGTGTGGAGTCTATAGTGAGAGCGTGGAGTCCATGTGGCCTGTGTTAATTTATAAACAAAGATTTAGTATTAACAGTTAAGCATTTGTTTAAATATCTAACAAGGTTGTTATTGTTGTGTAAAAGACTGAAAGCTATTTTCTAAAAGAATTTACATTTATTTTTGAAAATATGTTGTAAGGCAAGGATTGGCATGTTTATTTAAATAGCACAATTTCGTGGCAAGATAATGATTCAAAAGCCTGCACATTAAAAATAAGAAGAAAAAAAAGTAAATCACAGTAGTGTAACATACAAAGAATAAAACTGAAGAATTAAAATAAGATTATGTTAACAAAAAAGATTATTGTTAAAAAAAGAAAGCTGAATACTAAGTACATGATGCAAAATAACCTTAAGTACATTTCTGAGGATTTCAATTAATAAATAAAAGATACAACAAATTAAAATCTGAAAAGTGTGGAATGCACATTTTGTATGTTTACCTTTCACTGCAATTAAAAATGACTGGACCCTTCTCTGAAATGTATCTTACTTCTTGTACACTGGCTTTTCTGTACGCACCACATCAGAAATAAACAAATATTCTTAATTTCAGTAAATGAACATAAAAGATCCTCGTAAATAGATGCATTCCACCTGTGCATAAGTGAGCGCCCATTCTCGAGGAATAAACAGTAAAAGCCAAGCAGTGGGAAATAAACCCAGAGTTGCAAATGCTGTGATTACACTTTTACAGAAATAAAAATAAAATAAGAGTAAAAATAACATGATTTGATCCGAAAACAACCAGTGAAAACTACTGATGGAGGCAAGAGATGCAACATATGATGTACTGTATGTGTTTAATACGATTTCGCCATCAACCAATATGACAACATTCTCCAAACTCTCCTTTTAATACAGAAGCACACCTGTAAGGTACCACTTCAGACCACGTCTGTCATCCCTTTGTCATATTCTCCATGTCTCTCAAGCATAAACATAAAAATGTTGACAGCAAAATGCAAATTTTAGCAAATTCAGACAGACCCAAATCCAAACATTCCACATTTTGTGTAATAAAAAAGCTAGGACAGCGCAATATGAAGTGGACTGAATGTATTTCTTACCCTCAGAATAGTTTCAAACAGCAACACATTTCTGAATCTTTCTCTCCATTTTATATTTGAGATAATATTTCAAGTATTTAAGCACTAAGTAGTTTAAGTATCAACAAATAAAATTAAGTCATTTAGTGAAAAACTAGGCTTGAATAACAGACTGAGCAAGTCTCCTACATCAATTTGATTTGTTTGAACCTGAGAGAATTTGGTACAAAATGTTCTTACATAAGGCTTATTGTTCTTTAGAAGAACAACTCCAACTATGATGTGGACCCGTGAGGATTATTACTATGGTCAGGGTGTTGTGCATAGCAGTCCTTCATAGTTAAACTTATGCAAATTGAGTGTTTTGCATAAGGCACAATGTTTGCTGTCATATGACCAAGGACCAAAAATTATCTCCTTACCCAGATAGTTGTACAGATAGTTTTAGATGTACATCATGTAGTAGTTCTGCATGTCAGTGGAGCAAAAAGGGGGCACCACGCTACAGGGACCCCAAAGCAACAGACAGACAAAGATGTCTAGACTGACATTTCTGATGTTTGTGCATGTGAAATGATCAGTAACATAAGTACGTCGCTAAATATATTTCCATCTGTTCCTTCCCCCCTACTCATGCCAACATATTTCTTTTTAAATAATTAACATTTTATTTGATATGATTAAACTTCACAACTTTCTCCCTGACCTGTCTGCACTTGGTAGATTTGGTAAATTAACTAATGTTTTCTAACAAACAAGAAAAAAACTGTATTTATAGTGAAGTTAATTACACACAGATGGGTAATATTTACTTTTAGGCTGCATTTATAAAGTAAATGTTATCTATATAGATAAACCCCACTTTTGAGATTTTTTTTTTTTAATAAGTCAACTACGTATCATGCGTTTCCACTTTGCAAATATTAAATACTGCATGCTGTTTTATTAAATGCAACCCTAAGAAAATGGATTCCAATTTGTATCAAGTTATAAGAACAGTTGTAAGATAGCTCACCTTTTTTCATTTTATTACATTCAGACATTATCCACACATAACTAACACGGTGCTCACTTTCTTTTTACTCCCATGGCTCTGTTGCTCCTCCTGTCACACTCTTGCTTCCAGATACCCTCTCACTGTTGCACACACATGCAGAAATACACATTCAAGATAACAAGTGGGGACAGTGCTAGTGTGAGCTGCAAATGAGCAGTTACGTTAAGTGACTAAACACATTCTTCTATCATCATCTCTACGGGAGTCCCCAATTCAGACATAGCTGCTTGTGCCAGCAAATACACACACACACACACAGACATTCAACAGAGCCAACTGTTTGATTCACCCATACGTGTTCATATTTATACTCTTCAACAGCATGATATGCAGCCAAAACAAAATCACATATAAACTATAAATGATCTCTTGTTTATCAAAGTTATTTCGTATCCTCCCTCATACAGCCCTTTAATTATGCTATTTATAAAAACAGAACCAGTTCAACCAAATGCTGCAAATATATCAGACTATATTTTCCTTAACTTTGAGAAGATTGTGCTTTTCTCTTTTGCAGCTCCAAAATTGTGGGTTTATCTCCCCCTAAATATTATATATCATATGTCCCCCTAAATAATAAAAAAGGCATCCTCTTTGTTAAAGTTGACATTGTTCTGAAAACCGAACTTTTTAAACAGGCTTTTTTTATCATTTTATATAGGTTCTTTTGGTAGATTCTCATTATATTTGTATGCATGTAACATTCTAATAAAGGATTCTTTCCTCTTGTGTGTGCTTTAAGTTTATAAAATATGTGCTTATTAACTGTGCATCACTTTGGTCCTGCACTGGTTGTTCAAAGGACTTTTTAAATGAAGCTGGATTCAACTGAATTGATGTGGAAAAAATTCAAACTTCAGGGATCCCTTAAGAAAGTCCGACCTGATAAGGAAGATGAGGAACATTAGGAATGTATATCCAGCCACCTGTATTATCTTTACCCTTAAAATCCATTAGATAAAGCTGGCTTCATAAATTAGCTAAGTTTATTAGAGGGCTTTGGTGAAAAAATCTACCTCAAAACAAGCAAGGGATTTAGAAGTGAAGAAGTTTATCAAGCAGGGTTGAGATATAATCCAATATGAAACGCTTCACATATCAAGAAACATTGGTTAATTCATAATCCAAAACATTGAAACCGAACAGTACAGTCTCAAATCTATCTAGGCATAGCTGATCCCTAAACAAACTAGCCTAGAGTTTTCTTTTTTTCATCGCAGTAGCAAGAGGATAGAAGTTTATTGATTATAATGTATCTCTATTTTGAAAAAAAGTTATTCTTAAAAAGAAACCTAGTATCACGATGAGATGTAACTTATGAATACATAAAATGTGATATATTAAGATTTTGATTGCAATGTGATGAAATGTTGAACATTTTCAGGGGTTTGAACGATCATAAATTAACGGATTTAAACATCAGTGCCTATGCAGTAGCCTACAAATACATAAAAGGGTAACAGAATTCAGAAGTCAATTTAGTTACAGTTTTTAAGTGTGCAATCAAATTAAAAATAAATAAAGTAATTTGTTGTGATTTGAATATTGTCTAGCTTCGGCTAGCAGATGGCTCTCAGTGGGTTGTTGCCTCAGTAAAGGGCTTGATGACAGTGATCCATCAGCAGCCATTACAACCACAGCATGACAACAGGAAGTCAAATGTAATTTAATCAGAAAAGGACTTCCTCTGGATAGATCAATATATTGACAGACTACAAAAACCTTCCCCAGTGTACTTAATTATCATCAGTGTCTCACTCTTCTGCTGTGTTAAGGTTTGGATTGAAGCTGGATCTTAAAAGACATTAGCATTAATAATAATTTTGTGTATTCTCTATACAAAAAGATTTGGTTGGGTTAGAGTGAGAGTGTCAAGCTAGGGTGGAGGTTGGTTGAGGACCCAAATGCAGAGATGAGGAAGCAGATATTTAATGAAGCTGGCAACAGAAACACAATTCCGGGAACAAAATACAAAAAAACAAAAACCAAGAGTTGCAGGGGAAAACACAAATAAGGAGAACAGTAACAATGGGAAACTAGCACTGTGGAACTGCACAGGAGTATATATAAGGGAGACAGAACAAAGACTGCGATAATCAGCTAAAAGGGAGCAGGTGTGGATAGAAGCATCTAGAAGGGAGCTAGGGGAAAGCAGACTGGCACAAGGGGGCAACAGAGAGCAACAAAAACAACGAAAAACACAGCGCTGCTTAAATATAACAAAAAAACAACTACAATGACACAAAATGGAAAAGACACCAATGACAAAGAAAACAGAATCACATGAACTAAAAAAGAAGTCCAAATCGGAGAACCATAACAAAAAGCCTTTTTTTCATTTATCTCAATGCTCCCAACAGTCAAAGAAGAATCCAGTCTTTCTGATGAATCTTATTTGAAACAAAAAGATGTTGACCTAAACAAACAACTACATTTATTTAATAGTTTTGAAAATTTGGTCTACACTGATAAAGTTAATCAGCTAATGCCTTACTCTTCCTGTAAATCAGTATATGAGCTATTTTTAATGGAGGTGGCTTTTCCAGATTCCAGTTTTCAGCTCCTTCTAAAGATGTACAATATGATTTAGATCAAATTATTTAATTTTAATTTAATTTTCATTTATTTTTACTTTTGTGAGAATGCAGTTTTTTCTGTGACACTTTAGATTTTTTCTTTCATGATACTAGAGGTACCATCAATTTTGTCTATGTGTGTACAATGAACATCTGCTGCAGTTGCCGCTCTGCTCCAATTAAACTTAAAATATATGAATTAAAGCTGAACATTTTTCAAGCTTAAGCTATTAAAGGCTTCTAAAATTATAGTGTTACTGTTTCTATCTTTCTAGACATGAGAACGTTGACGGCAGAAGTCCACAAATAGTTTATTTTAACATTTAGAAAAAGATTAGAGGATTTTTTTTTCTTTTCTCAATAAAACTGTCTTTCAGCAGGGGTGACTGCATGTTGTTCTTGCAAACAAAAACAGTACTACTATTAATTCATGGAAAGTTACCAGATCCTGAGATAACAGAATCCTGAAGAAATTCAAACTGTAAAAATGTGCTTATCATTCTACCTCTACATATTTCCAACCTGGATCCAAACAAGCCTATCTCACTATCAGGGCCAGCTTGAGTTAGAATGTGTCCCTTCTTTCCTGGTTTGATCTGGTCCTTGTTTTTGGAATGTAGGCGAAGGCCTACACTAAAAACTACTCTTTCACTAGAAAAGCAGTGGAGGCTTGAGTTCAAAGCCGATTTCCAAGCAGCATATTCTGTGTTAAGCAGCCAAACAGCAAAAAGAATCACTAAGTTATTTATCTCCTCAAAATGAGGCTACACTACACTCTGAACAATCATGGACTGTGGTATTCTCTACTGCATATTCACATAGTCATATAACACTTTGTTAATGCATTTCTTTTTCATCTGTATTGTTATTTTTTGCCACTCCTAACAATAGTTATACAACAACAATGAAGACAGACAGTACCTGATTTCAGACAGAGCTGTCTGCATGTTAACATGTGCAGAATAAGATGTGTGAATCACATTTCCTATGAAAAGGTCATTGTTTTGCCCGGCTACCTTCAGCAGGACACTCCCGCCTGCAGTGTTTGATTTTCAAACAGATAAGACAGAAATGACCTTAAAGCAAAGCCAGCAGTGTTACAGATTATCCTCCTGTCCCTTTAGAAATCTTAGAGGAGACAGTTGCACAGAATATAGCTTGTTATTATCCAATGAAAAGCCTAAACAAAGAAAAAGGCAAAAAGCAGAACAAGCTGACCTTGACTAGATAGGAAATATGACTTTCTGGCAGTTTTTTTTTTTTTTTTTTTTTTGTCTCATTGCACATGTACATGTGATTTCATGCACTTTATGCATCTAGTTACTCACTTGTGCCTCCTGGTGGTAGTAAGAACCCAATTCTTTGCCCCCTGTTCTGCCTGGGGAGGAAATTGCTTTCTATTTATAATGAGTTGCTGCATTTAACCAAGCCTCGCTAACAAGAAGGGCAGACTCTAGCTCTTAAAGCCTTCATGACTATCCAGCACTGAAGCAGCTCTGCAGCACCTCTGCAATTTGCACACAGTGTACAAAAGGTCCATCAATGAAAAATGCACTAAATAAAAAGTCCACACAACCCGACCTCGAGACATCAGCTCAGTGCAGCATTTTTCTGCAGTTAAATCTTCATGGCATTTTAATGTGTGACTTGGTGAAACTTAACTGCATGCTGTAGTGGCAGAGTAATATAATCTGAGCCCTGCATTTCACACTAAAGCCATATATATTCATAATTTAGGCTTTATATCAATCTTCAATCCCCTTATCGTTGAAAGGTAGTGCGTAAAATAATCTACACTACAGCATTATATGCTGGCAATACAAAACAAACACAGCAACGTCCTTTCTTGAGCTCATCCTAATTAGACTACAGTTTTGCTGAATAACAGCAACCAAGCTGGCACACCTACCCTATAATAACAAATGATAATCTTCTGCCTTTCCTGGAAAAAAAAAATACCAATAATCCTCTGGAAGGTGTTTTGGGTCTGACATGACAGAACTACAACTAACTTCTGACAGAAAGATAACAGTAATGAGAAAGATGTGTCATGCAAATAAGACAAATGAGTTACACAATCCTAAAGCAAAGCTATGTCCCTATATGGATTGTTCACAAGGAATCGTAAATCATGCCATACCTACACATCATGTTGTCCCTTCATTTTCTCCTTATGCACTTGTTTATGAAGCATGCATGCTGCAGCATTATCATCAGCTCCGGACAAAGCCATGTGCATAGCTCTTAATTTAATTCATAATGAATGCATTCATACATTCAATCTATCACTCTTCTTCAATATATAGCTATTCATGCTCCATTAGAGAAAAGACAATAATAAATCAAACAAGAGCCTTAACAGCTTCAGCAGACGTGTATAACCATTGATTAAGTCATAGGGGATATACTATGTTTTCACTTGCAGTGCTTTGCAAATACTGGGATTAAATAAGAATGTAGATTTATTAACACAATTCCATGAATCTACAGAGGCCCTTATAATGATTGGCACCGCTGGTAAATGTATGTTGAAAAGCGCTCATAAAGTGTGCAATGGAGACCTGGTAACTCAAGATCCCACTGATCTACCTCTTTGTTTAATTACATGATCTCTTCTATTTATTCCATTTTGATGAAAGGCGAACAGAAATTAGCCGGTGTGGGCATAGAGGTAGTGTAGGGATTAAGAGTGGATCCCATGTATGGAGGATTTAGTGCTCGACGTAGACATCACAGGTTTGGGTCTCGGTGTGGTGACCTTTGGATGTCTTCCCACTCTCTCTATTCCCATTTCCTGTCCGCCTATTTTCAAAATGAAAGCCACTTAAGCCTAAGAAATTATTCTTTATAAAAATGTGTCTCTCTGTCACATCTTTTTTTTTTTTTAAGGGAATTGAAAGGTAATTTATTACAATCTTAAAATATGCTTAAATTGCATTTATAGTATGTAATACTATCACAGCCATTAGAAAAGTGCTCTCAAATAAAATCCTGTAAATTTCAGGTTTCTGTGCGACATCACGCCCTTTATTTAAAATAAAATTCCCTCTTTGAAATAACTCAATGAAAAGAAACACATCAGAGATCCAGTTCAATTATCTTGGCAAGTTGTGAGAAGTGTAACTGAAGGCAGATGATTAGGTTGATGGCTTATCAATTAGTGCGTAGCTAATAATGCTTATGAATACTAAAAAACTAACCAGTCATATCTTAACTGGGTGAATGTGTACAACAAAAGTGACTTTGTGAAAATATGCTGAGGTTTTTAACCATACATTTTCACCAACAGTCAGTGATAATAAAACACCTGCAGTAGACCTTAACTATAGCATAACACTTATACAGAGAAGAGACATGGCACTGCACGGAAATAAACAACAAAGACAACTTCCATTGACTGGAAACAATATGGCCTGAATATTAAAGATTTCCTTATGTAATGTTTTATGTATTTGGACCATCCTATCTAAAATATACACATGGAGATAAATCCCCACTGTTGGTTCTACCTAAAGATGTAAGAGCCACAATGCAGTTACTTTTTCTTTAAAAAGAAATGTAAATCGGTTAAAAACTGTATCGGTAGTTTGAAACAAATTGTTCCTACTCCGTTAGTATTTTGCATATTTCACTATTAAACTCAACAGAAAACTGAGTATAAATGTGTAACAGGCAATGTCCCAGCTGAACCAGTTTTCCCTGATAAACCAGTGATGTGTAAACAGACACCCAGATGTCACCCTCCAGGAGGTCACAGTGAGAAGCTACACTCCTTACTTCACTAACACACGCTAGATACACTTTTAACTAGATCATCTCTTTTTCAACACATCACATGGTGTAACCTCCACTCAGATATCTACACCAAAACTATAATCTTTTTTTTAAGGTTTAATGCCCTGAAATCTAACGTTCAGAGACAATCAGCTGTATGCAAGACATGTTATACACACTTCTCATTAATCATTAAACACTAAGCTTAGTTTTGCTCTTGTAAGCACTGCAGTATGAGCGTCTGTCTGCCTTCTGGAAAGTGCACTTATCCTCAGCAGTGGAAGAATGCTTACAACACTACATCACCCACAATTCATCATAAGAGACATAAATGCACAAGGTGCAGAGAGTGGTGCAATGGCCAGAAAATGCTAAAAAAAAAAAAAAGGAATGCAAAATAAATAAATAAAAAATAAGACAAGACTCCACATGGGGGACTGAGACATGATAAAGCACCAATTCTAAGTGTTTCTCTGAGTAGGCAGAATAAATGTGCATATCAAAGCTACTGAAAGAAAAGAATAGATGCAAAGTTCTGATGGTTTTTAAGCTCCAGCTACACAATAACACTTAGAGAATGCAGTGAGTTGAAAAAATACTTAGGATTGTATTGTCTTGTAAAAGTATTCACATCCTTCAGTATTTATTTTTACATCTATTGCTTTACAACCAATATACTGACATATATTGTATTGTTTGTTTGTGATATGTCAACACAGCATAGCTCAGTAGAGGTGGAAGAACACGGATTACTGGAATCAGGCCATGTCCCCAAACATAGGATGAGCTTAATTTGGTGTAATGTAACATTTAAAAAAAAATCTCTCTTCTGTAAAGTCATCAGAGGTGTATTTGAGAATATTAATGAACAAAGAGCATCATAAAGACATGGGAACAAAAACTGCTCAGATCATACAAAGACATTAGCCTGGCCAGCGAGACTGATACTTCGTATGCATGGCGTCTCAGTCTGGTAAAGAGCTGGTAAAGCTTGATTTCAATGGTGAGACTAACAGGGTCAGTGTCATCAGGTTAGAACCAATCAGAAACTATGAATGAAAAACAACAACTGTAGGCAACGCACTCTATTTTTGTAATTGTGTAATCCATGATGCATGTCAAGCCGAGAAGCCACTAAAGCTGTCAATTTTTTAGGTTTTTAAGTTAGATTAATCTCACTTAGGTCATCGGAAAGGGCATCATTAAACTTAGTTCTGTTGTGGTGGCCATCTTGCTGTTAAGCTGGCAGAAAAGCAGAAAGGTGCTGAGTAACGCATCATAAAGTCCTGCCCCCTGTGCTGTGATTAAACAGTGGTTAAGGAGTTTAGTCTGGCTGGTCAGGCTACAAAGACATGGCACCCCAACTAAACTAACAGGAAAGGATAAGAGCATATTAACCAGGCTCAAACTGACTATGGTGTGAATGCATTTCTGATCCAGCACAGGATTGCCAAGAAAATTGCCTCTCACACTGACGCTGTGGCCGGGATGGCTGCAGCATTAATGGTTGTTTGCAGCAAGCCTGCTCTGAATCGGGACCGTTACCCAAATGGTAGCCACAGTGAGCCCGGTGTTAACAAGAAAATCAGCCAAGAGATCCTTAGCTGTACAGCTCTAATGAAAGAACTTGTTGACAGTCAAAGAGCCAAAAAGAAATCTAAAGTTGAAAGAAAGCTTTCAGACGTCATATTTGCAATTTTGCATAGACCATGTAGGAACTAGAAAATGTGCATGGAAAAGGTGAGATCAGATGAAACAAACAATGGTATAGGTGGCCAAACAATCTAAAAGGTGTGAATAATTTCACCACACGCTGAAATAGCAAAGACATCTGGAGATCAAGCATTTATTTCCTTCTTAACATGTAACAAAAAAAAGATATGCTCTGCAATTTATGAGCAGCATGCATATATTCAAAGCGAAAGGAAGTTCTTATAAATAGACAAAAATCTGTAACAACATATAGTTTGTTTGTAGAGACAGGTACAGACTACTTACCAGATCATGGTTTGTGGAGTTGGAATCATCTTCCGGAAAAGGGACATAAACAGCTAAGGCCATACAGTTGGCAAAAATAGCAATTAATATAAAGATATCGAATGGCCTGAGATCAAAAGTCAAGGAAACATCAGAGGAAAATTGCATACCACAACATCTTACAAAAACACTTCTCAAGGACGTATCTTTCACTAATAATGTGGTCAATGCGTTGCCTCATTGACCACATTGTTTATTTAGCAATGTGAGTAATGTCATGTGGCTCAGGAGGTAAGGGTTTATCCTATATTCTGAGCCAGTAACCGGCGCCGCTCATATGACAACTTTGCCTTTGACAGTCTACCTGAGAACAGCTGTGGCTACAATGTAGCTATCTGTGCATGAATAAGTGGATCACTGAATATAATACGAAGTGCTTTTGGGTGGTCAGACTTGATAAAAGTGCTGCATAAGAACAAGCCAAAAACCATTTACCATACGTCCTTAGCTTGAAATATAACCTAAATCAAAAGATCTTACCGTGTGAGTTTAAAGCTAATAGAATGGACCTAAAGTGTTATAGTAAATTAATTTAAACAGAGCGGTGACATAATCAAAATAAAAATATTCACCTAAAAAGCCAATTACTATTCCATTTCTATAAGTATCACAGCTTCTTAATATAATTATACAGCAGAAAATTCATTATAAAAGTCAATATAAAACATTCTAAAAAAAAATGTGAAGCGATGAATAAGCACATGTGCTTCATGATGTATGTTTTTCATGCAGGACAAATGAGGGCACCTGACCGAGCTGCAGCTGTACTCATGCTGGTTTTAAATCCTGAGGACACATCTAGGTTCACAACACATAACAAAACATAAAACTCTTTGAATATGTGCCACAGCCACTAATAAATGTAAATTTCCTTTGTAATATTTCTGACTTTTTCTAATAGCACCATCTGTTTACTATAAATGGTCCATGGTTGTGTTGTGTTTGATCTGCATTTAAACAGCAGTATTTTGGGATTTAGGACACAGTGACTTTCACTTTGTCTTTACAGGGGATAAAAACATGCTCTTCTAGTTGTACTGGAACAGTTCGGCCACCAAAATGACCTTAAATAGGAAAATACACAACAACGATAAGCACAGCCTCAAAATACTTTTAACTTTGTGAAAAAGTTCTCTGACAGTGACTTTCGGAGATGGTTTTAACATCTAGCAGGGCATCACCATAAGTCAAACTCGGTTCCAACCCCATTTCTTTTAAGCATCATTGCTCTCAATGTAGATTTAAAGACCAGCTTTTCGTGGGTTGTTATTTTCTTCGAGCTGTTTCCTGACCCAAAAGGTCAACTTAATATTTGCTGGACTCAATATTTACATTCACTTGTATTTCCTATTTTGGAGTGTGGAAAAGATAAATATACCTCTGTGTCATGCCATATTTATTGCATAAAGAAACATGAAACTAGGCTCTATGAACAACTAAAAACATAAATGCTGTAATTCAGTCTAATCTATAGGAATAAATGTGTTTTCAGGGTGCGTTAAGCAAATGAGTTGTATGTAAAAAGCACTAAATAAAATAAGATTAGGTTGATTTGATAATTCAGGTCTCTAACGTGCAGCAAACAATGACTTACTCACAATTACTTTTATTTGCTAGTGAACTACTGTTTAAAAAAAAGGTGTAAAGATCTAAGATTGCATGGATTAGTGAGATATTCTGCCTGAAAAGTAATTCTATTTAAGGGCTTATTCAAATCTTTAAGAGGAATGCCAAAAATATATAATATAAAAATCCTGGGTAGAAATTTTCTATTATTTCTTTTTCTATATTTTGTACCATTGCAAAGACATAGCAAGTAGTGCCAATACCAATTAGAACCCAGAAAGCCATTGAGTTAAAAAAAAGGTAATTTTAAAGTCCGCCAACATAAATGTCACTTAAAGTCTTCATTCTCTATATATTTATATATATTACTCACCAGCTTAAGTCTGATCTGTATACTTTGAATAAGAAAAACTACTATCATTCAAGTATTAAATCGTTATTTCTACAGTAGGGAAGTAAAACTGCAAAGTTTTTAAACTGCTTTCATATTAAAAAGGTTAATAATGTTTATAAAAAAGGGAAAAACTTTCCACAAGTGAGGAACTTAACTTCTTCCCTGATCACAGGAGGATTAATGTATGAAAATCTGATTAAGAAAGTGGTTTAAGTGTTAGATTAGTCTTTTCATCCTTGTAGCTTACTAATTATACAGGAAATGTTATTAAATCTTTGAACGAGAGCTTTAGTCAATCATCACATGGCCATAGTAAAGGATACTTCCACTCCACCACACTGATGCAGGCCCTGCGTAAGGGGTTGTTGAGCTTTAGGCAGAAAAGAGCCCTCGGTGGCCGGCTGTTGGCGTTGCTCCCTTGCTTCTTGCTTTTGGCATACTGCTGCCGCTTCTTCTGAGCCAACGCACCCACCGGTATGGTAGAAGAAGTTGCAGCAGGTGGGGGCGGGCGGTGGTGGCGCTGGGGCTGGGGTAGGAGCAGGGGCCGGTGCGGGGGCAGGGGTTGAGATGGGAGGGGCTTCTGGGGCTGGTTCTGTGGCAGGCCCGTTGGCGCTCATGGTGTGGGCGTGGCTCTTTGAGGAGCATCCAGAAGCGTTGATCTGCCAGGGCAGACGAGGAGGCAAGTGAAAGGCAGAGCAGTCTGACCAACCAAGTGGCACGTCACCAGGGTGAGTGACTCTGATGCTGCTGGCATAATTTGCCTCTGAAAAAAAATTTA
The DNA here is from genome assembly GCF_016077235.1 of Cyprinodon tularosa. Lineage (NCBI taxonomy): Eukaryota > Metazoa > Chordata > Actinopteri > Cyprinodontiformes > Cyprinodontidae > Cyprinodon > Cyprinodon tularosa. The sequence continues at coordinate 824,685 of NW_024038375.1, read as the reverse complement.
AAAATTTGGTTAGAAAAAAATTTTGTTGTTTTAAACTATAAATATAAAGAAAAATCCTTTTTGCTTAAAATTGTGTGATCCAGTCAAAAGTATATAACATACAGAAATGTTTGTAGAGCCCCTTTAGCGGAAATTATTAAGTGGTCTTTTTTCTTTAATTCTTTATGCACAACACTCTTAAGATCCTGCCTAATAATTTCAGTCAAATTTACTCAGCAATTTAAACATTTTAAATTCTTTGTAGTTATTCTCCAGATCTGCTGATTTGGTTGTAGTCATTGTGTTGTTGCTTGAAAAGATAAAGCCAAGCTTCAGCCTTTAAGCACATGGCCTCAATTTCAGGGTTAGAATACTTTAGTACAGATTGACAGGTGACTAAAAAACTGCAAGGTGTCAAGATCCTGCATCTGCACAAAAAATGCCAAACTTATAAGCCTTCCAATACTGAGTATGACATTTGTTATGAAGATTTAATGCTTGTATCTGTGACTGATTCTCTCCAAATATGGCACAGTGTCTTATAACAGAACATCTCTATTTTAGTCCTCTCTGTCTAAAATACATTGTTTCTGTGCTCTACTGCTTCAAGATGCTTTGGAAACTCAAGCTGTGCCGCCATATTATCCTCAGAGGAAGAGGCTCTCTTCTGCCAGCTCTTTCAAACAAGTCACACTTGTTCAGTCTTTTTTACTTGCACTGACATTTAACAGACTAACGGAGGCCTGTAGATTCTGGGGTGGAGCTGTTTTATTTTGTTGTTGTTTTTTTGTAGCTTCTCTAATCACTACCATTGTGGTTCAGGGACATCTACTCCTGCTCACTGCTGAATGATGGTCTCTAAATTGTTTAGGCCAAATGTTTATGCACACCTGTAAGCTTCTAACCTGCTAACTCCTCCTTTTTCACCTTCTGATGACTATTTGATTAAACGCATCAAGTTACCTGGCTGCCTCTTTCTCTTGAATCATATCGAAGTAGTACTCAATCTTGACTGTCATTTCAACTATTCTTTTACACTAAACAAGTTTTTCAGGATATTTGTTAATATGTCAGTCAATTCACCTCTCTTTTTGTATTAGCATTATAATATTAAAAACATTAAAGAAACCAAAAATAAATTTATTCTTGATCAGAAAAGAATGACAAAAGTTTGAATAATAATATGTATTATTACATTTCTGGCCTTAAATAATAATTACACAAGCATTGAGGAAGTTGAACACACACTCTAAATACAGATTGGTCAATACGAACAAAATATTGGCTGAATTTTACCAATCTGGTTGGTAGTTATGACTCCAACCAATCTTTAAGTTAAAACAACCAATCCAATTTGGTAGCATTTGTAACCAAACTATATTGGTTAAAAGAAAAAAAAACACTACAAATTGGTGAATTTGAGGAAAATATTGATTCATTAATTAGTGTAACATTAGAGTCAGGTCCTGAACTATCAACTCCTCAGTTACTAGACAAATTTCTGCACCCGATGCCACTGTCACTGCTTACACTTTTTGGAATTTAATAGTAGTCTTAAAAACTTAACAGCAAAATGTATATGTTGCACACGTACACATCGTTTTAATTTTTCTCTAGCTCCATAACTATTACATACTACACTTGACGACAGCAAAACAGTCAGCGCAGTAAACCACCGTTTACCATTTTCATTGGTTGTTTGACCACTGAAAAAAATGCAACTGTTTTTTTGCATTTAGTTAATCATGTTTTGTTACTTTAACAGAATCGTTTCATGTTAGCAGGGTAGAACATAAAACAATTGTGTTAAAGTAACTAAATATGATAAAGATTTTTTTTCCAGTGAACAAACAATAAAATTGGTTTATGGCTTGGTGAATATATTAGTTAGTCTAACCTAAATGTGTTTAACTAATTATATTGGTTGTTTTTCCAATCAATCAATTTTTAGGGTTTAGTCAATAAATTCAGCTTTGTTTCTTTGATTGTTATTCCATCCAGATTCGATCAATATTTAATAATCTCATAAGTTACGGTAGATCTTATTCCACATGGCCTGAATTAAGATCAAATAACATATATTCAAGTACTTTCTGTTATAAAATGAACACCTCTGATTGTCTGACCATTATTTGGATGCAAAGAAGCCTCCAAACACCGGTTATTCATGGAAATATATATATATATATATATATATATATATATATATATATATATATATATATATATATATATATATATATATATATATATATATATATATATATATATATATATATATATATAAATATAAATAGTGTTGCACCGATACCGATACCAGTATCGGACGGGGCCCCGATACTGCCCTGACATGGTGGTATCGGTATCGGCGAGTACCAACAAATAGGGCACCGATACCATTTTGAGAGCCATAAGTTTATTCAACTATTGTCACCCATTCGAGGTAGGCAATAAAAAGTTCTACTGGATTCACTTCATATTAGATTTTTTCCTGCTTCACAAAGGTAGGCAGCAGCTTGACAAAGCCATGATTGCAATTATTTTACATTATTATGGTATCGGTATCGGCCGATACTGCACAGCCAGGTATTGGGTATCGGTATCGGGGCCAAAAAATGGCATCGGCGCAACACTAAATATAAATACCTCCAAGTTCACCTGAACAATAGATCAAATTGGAGACGCTATTGTAAAGTCATATAAAAAAGGGGCAGAAGAAACAGTTCTTCTTAAGGAAGCTTACTGTACGTCCTTCAGTGTTTGCAGCAAGATGTTACATATCTTCTATCAGTCTGATGTAGAGATTGTGATCTCTTCTACCATCATCTGCTGGGGCAACAGCATCAGAGCAAATGACTAAAAAAAAAAGCTCAACATGTTGATAAAGAGGGCTCTGTTCTAGAAGCTCCACTAGAACCTGTAGAGATGATCTCACAAATAAAAATTCTTTATAAAATGAAAAACATTACACAACAGTGATTATCCTCTTCAGTAAACTGCAAAACTACAACATAGTGTCTTCAGTCAAAGGCTTCTTCAGATGTGCTTCAATGGTCTCAAAAAAAAAACTTTGAGTTGCAACAAATTTTTTCTCCCTTTGGAGATCAATTAAAATATTTCAGAATGAACTGAATTTGATTTCAATTGTCACTATTTGGACCAAAGTTGACTAAAAATCAATTATTTTGAAACTATTATCTCTGTAATTTAATCCAAACTAATACTAAGATTAAGTGCTAAATTTAAGGGATATTTAATAAATCTCAAATCTTTAAAGTCTAAAATACTTTGCTTAACCTATTGTAGGTTTGATTGTTTGATTGGAGGCAGAAGAAAGGGCTCTCTGAGTGTGCCAGACTATCAGAACAGCGTGTGCTTCAGTTGACGGCTGTTCACCTTTCAGGTTGAAATAATGTTTTTACATTTTTATAATGGAAGAAAATGTTGCCCTTGGTTTGTGTTAATTTTCTTCGAAACACACAAATATTGTACATTCATTTCACACCTAGACACCCAAAAACATATTCATCTATCAAACATAATTTTCTGATGTACAACAAAAACTGGTTAAAAATCTGTTAAAAGCTCAGGTTCCACCCAAGGTCACCTCACTATCAGGAGACAAATCTCTTCACCGGTATGTGGGGGTGGGAAGTAGGAGAAATCGTTCAACTGAAAGGATTTGAGGAGGTATGTGACAGATGAACCACAAGGTCAGAATATCTCCGACCTAGCAGCTCTTGATCAGGTTTCCTGGTCAATTCCTTCCTGTTTATCCCCATTTCTTCCAATGAAGAAATGGGCTAAACTTGCACCAAGCTGATTGATGCATAATGGAATTTAAATCTGGTCAATGTAGCAACTGCTACTGTACCCAAACTGCTTAAGAGGTTTGTCCTGGTACTTATGAAAAGGGGCCAGTATGCGTATTGCATAGGATACTGTTTATGTTGCTTCATGCATCACAATCAAGAAGGCAGTAAGGTTACCACATGGTTCAGTAAATTATGTCTGGTTAGTGCATGCTTTTTTGGATGGGGGAGTACTTCCAAACAATTAAATGTACATACAGTATTAAATGTTCTAGCTGAGCTGAAAGTCTACTCAACAGGTCATTATGGTCCAAATTGGCCTGAAGACAAAAGCAGGTTCACATATTACCACACCATATTGGCTCTCCTACAAAGAAAATATCTGATGATGCTTATATAAAATTAGATACAAATGTCAAAGCAAATAAAAATAAGGTCATATATTGCAGAGTCAAACTATGAGGACGAATGAAAAGATAAAAAAACAAGAACCTGTGTTTCCACAAATACTGCAGCTGGGAATGATTGCATAATTGAACCTTAATGTGAAATACATCAGTTTTATCTTCTGTCATTTAAGCGGACAAACAGAGGATACATCCCTCAGAACTACAACCAATATGGCAGATTGGTTTTGGCTTCTCTCTCTGAGCCTGGCCGTGGTTGTGGGGGAGAAAAAAAAGAGCTGAAGTTGCTTTAATGCAGTGACAACACAAACAAATAAACAAAGCGTGTAAAAACTGAAAGCTGCCACTCTCAGGCATCACTCGGTGCCATCAGTTGTATAAGTCCTTGAACTGCGAGCAGGCCCCGCAGAGGAAGAAACCGAAAAGGTCACATTGCAGAGATGCTCCGAGAAGAATTAATCTTCTTATTGCCAAAAAAATAAAAAATAAATGCGATATGACTGTCGGACAGCTGCAGAGCATGGCTGCAACATAAAGCACTTAGATCTGCGTTTTCTGCACACGCAGCCGCGTCCAGACACCGGAGTGAAAATGCGTTTTATCTTTCTGTTTGTTTAACGAGGGTTTTTATTCCAATGCTGCACAGAGATGATGGAAATGAGCTCTGACATTTCCATGAGCGATTCGTGACAAACTAACACATCACAGAGCGTCCTTATGACTCTCCTTGGACCTTACACCAAGGTAAGACATGGCATAGATAAACCCCCTAGTTTAAAAGCCGATAGGAAATAATAGGCGGACTTCAGGGCGCCCATAATGACAAAAAAAAAAAAAAAAACGGAGCAACGCATCCGTCAGATGGTCTCCAAAAAACAGCTGGCAACCTTGATGCAACGAGCCCGATTAGTGTATCAGTGCGGCTGCAGGCGCATGAATTCCTGATAAACCTCTGGATCATGAACGATGAAACTGTCCTCTAATTATAACCAACATAATGAACGCAGACATGCTAAAGAGGCTAACTTCAGCAGTACCTTATTAATTGAAGACTTCACAAATCTCCCGCGGTCCTCTCCGCTCGGGGTTCAAACAGGGTTGGAAACGCTTGAAAATCCTAAAATAGAAATAATAATAATAAAAAAAGAATCGGCACCCCCCATCCGGAGCAGCAGAGACGCGCACATCGAGTGTGTGCATTTAATTAGGCTCCTCCATGGTGAAGGTGGAGAGCTGGAGACAGAGGCGTGCGCACCAGACTACAGAGCATCTTTGTCCGCTCACTGTTTATCGTCACGGCGATGCTGAACAGCCGAAGAGATCTTTGATCAGAGAGCGAGCACTCCGCCTCTTCCTCATACACCTCTTTCTCTCCTGTATGAGTCGGATATGCGCTGTGGTAGATGTCCACAGCTACCTGCTTGTCATTGATCATCAACAGAAGCATGCAGTCCAAATTTATTGCAAATATTCGGTTTAATGGAGCTTTTTGTGTAGAACTGTGGGAGTTGAAAGTGCCCTCTATTAAGTTACACCAACCACCTATTAGTAACTTGGAATAGTAAGTTTTTCACAACAGGATGATGTGAACAACATGTTTTATTGTGGATTATAAATTCAGTGTAGCTTTTTATCCTCTCAGCTTTTTGCTGGTAGGCCTATGCCATAAAGTTGAATTTGGGTCCATGTAACCAGAACAAGTTCTTCCACATGTGTATTGTGTCCATTATATCAATGGTTCATACTCCTTCTCTGCATGCCTTAGGTGTCTCCATGCTACCCTAGTCATTACTCAACTTGATGGGTGAATGAAATGCTTCTGCGGCACCTGATGGCACACAAAGCAGTAATCCTGTGCAGCTTCTGCTAAACTGAAAACAGGATAACCCATGTATAGCATTCTTTTTGCCACTCTATCGTAAACATCAGGTATGAATATAACTAACAACATCCAAAAAGAGCCACAGATTTCACTTGCTTCTATCAGGGTAAGTGGTCATTATTGATTGATTGATTGTATTTATCTCACAGTGGAGAAATGTACTTGTTACATGGGCTCAAATAGTCAAAAAGAAGAAGGTAGCAAAGAAAGAAAAGACTTTAGCTGCCTCATTCATATATATATATATATATATATATATATATATATATATATATATATATATATATATATATATATATATATATATATATATATATATATATATATATATATATATATATATATATATATATATATATATATATATATATATATATATATATATATATATATATATATATATATATATATATATATATATGAATGAGGCAGCTAAGGTCTTTTTTAAAGGCAGTCTTATTATACGGGGTTATTGCACAGCATATTTATATAGATGGGTATTTATCTATATAGCTATTCCACTGGGTATCAAATATAAAGACACAGGTAAATGCACAGGGTATTAATTGCACATTATACATTGCACAAGTTATACCCTTTGTAGTGTTGCATTGTAGAGTCTGGTGGAAGCAGGGATGAATGACCTGTGGTAGCGCTCCTTTTTATAAACAGGGTGTAAAGTTATTTTACAGCTGCTAAGCTCCTCTACAGTCTGGTGCAAGGGGTGAAGGTTATTGTCGATAATGGATGTAAACTTGGACAGATATTATTTAGCAATTGGTTAAAGAGAATGCATACAATGCAGCTGAAAACCACTGCAAAACAAAGGCAGATAAAAAGCCAGTCTTGTTAACAACTAACAAAAAAAGTCCTACTGATGCAAAAGACTTTAGAGGGAATATTTTTTTGCTTGGCGAGACAAAAGATGAACTAAAAATAAGGGAAAACAGCATTTATTATATAGCATATTATAGCAGCAGTCAATTAAATTAACTGGGCTGTAATCCATACTATAAAGTTATTATAGATTTGTAGCATTTCTTTGGTGCGTGTTTTTTTATTAAACCATTTTATTTTTTAGACAAAGGCAAGCCATAATCTTAAACCTTTTTACCATTTAATTATTAATGCAAATCCATCTGAAGTAATGAATATGCAGCCTTTTCAATGACCTCATGTCACACATGTACCCAACGAGAAAGTAAGTCTACACCACGGTGTCCTGGTGACACACCTCTCTCCTCATATTGCACCTGCTGCCTTTAGCCACATAAAGTCGAACCAAAGACCTTTTTTAGGACTACTTTTATTGTAGATCCCCAAGACATTTTGTAGATTTTATTCCCTTAATTTTAGAACAAACTGGGATTTATTTTTTGTTCCCTGTCACATAGAAAGTGAGCAAATTCATATATACTGAAAATAAATGTGTATTAACAGTGAATTGTGATTTAAAACAATTTTTCCATCTGATTTAAAAGGACAGGAACAATATCTTGTGCTTTATACTGCGGGAGAAATGAAAGACAAATGCAGAAGCACCTTGAGAATACCACCCTCATGAAAAAGTAATGACCAAGCGATAGCCTTGACCCAAGGAGGACCGAAAAATTCAAATGATCCTGTTATTACTATGTATTTGTTGCCAAACTATGAACATATTAACAGCCATTGCAGTTGCATCTCTATCTTTAACCATTGTAATATTGGTTCACATTATTTGTTATGCAATATGATTTTAGATTCTGAATTAATGAAGTGTCTTAGCCATTACTGTAAGTTTTTTTGCAGTGCTTGTAAAATTAGAACAGCTCTGTAGAGTTTCTTCTTCACCTACATGTTCCACTGAAAGCAAGCTGTTAAAACTCCTCTTCTGGTGAGATTCACAGACAGGGAAGAGAGGCTGGAGGATGGGACTGGGATGAGGCCATCTGTATCAACTTACCTGTCTCATTGGCATAAGGGTTTCTTCTAGAACAATCTTGCATTATGTGGATAACTGATCTTTACTTACATCTGTGTTCATATGGCAGTAAGTGATGCACGGGTCATTTTAAGAAATATATTTGTTATTGACAGGTATTAAAATTCACTGAGGTATTACTCAGTGAATTGTTTTCATAACCAATGTTTTTGCTTTTATGTGACAAGGTTTAGTTTCTCAGAAATTTAGAATGGTGAAAAGGACAGATAAAATTAAAATGTTTAAAAAAAGGTGTGTCAGTTATCTTTTCTTGAATTAATGCATCACTGTGGGGGGTTATTGATTTGATTAATCTGTGGCTCAGTTAAGGGGCTAAATAAGTCCAGGTTGCTTTAATAGTGATCTTCAGCTTATCCAAATAGTAAATAGTATTCCCATACATTTTCCAGTGTATTTGTTTTCATATCCTCACTGTTGAAATTTGATTTTGGACCCTCAGAACTTTTACATCAGGCTCAGAGGCTAGAATAAGTCTCACCAACATCATCAATGGCTCAAAATCAATGGCTCAAAATAATCTGGCAATGATGACTGGTCTAAAGGCTGGTTATATGGTGACTGATGCAGGTGGATCAGATTTGTATGGTAATGTGAACTTGGTGGAGCTAAGCAGGTGTGTGAAATGAGTAATCAGACTAGGCATCAGTCCCAAAATCATGACAGTGTTATATATTTTCCTATATTTATTCTTTCAGGCTGTCAGACCTGGAGAAAATGCTTGGTGGCAGAGATAGTAGACTGAATTTGTCTAACTCTGATATCTCCTATCTGAATTCATTAAACCACACAGGCTCTGTTTAAATTCTTTGGAAACTCATCACTAAGCTCACTTGATTGATTACTAATGTTAAGGTATGCCTATTTGTGTCCAAACACAAAACTGCACTTGCTACATAAAAACAAGCTCAAACAAGATTGCAGTTTAATTCTTTGGTAGGTGTATGTGTGTGTACAAAATGTTTACCTGTTTGATGAACATCTGCACATTAGTTCTGCATCACTAAGCCGTTTGTTTAATTTTGACCATTTTAGTTGGTATTTTCCTCAAACATGCACAGGATAAGATCCACCCATGCACGGGATAAGATCCACACATGCACAGGACAAGATCCACTCAGACACATGATAAGATCCACATATGTGCATAATGATTCAGGCACATAAAATTTATGTATTCACAAGACAAGATTCACTAAAGTATTTGTGATGTGTACATAATTATATCTTGATTTATAAACTAGCAGTGGTTTTTGAACTTGCTGCATTTGTGTGTTGATTTTTGACTCACTTTACGTGACTCAATGCACAAATGCATTTTTTTTAACAAACTATGATTAGTTCCAAAGAAGTTTAAAAAACAGCTAGGGAACTAAGACATCTCGCCTGGTCAGCCAGGCCAACAATGCCTTCTCAGAGGCATAGAGCAGTATTGGGTACCTCAGCCTTACAAAGAACTCAACAAATCCCCATTATCAAGGGGCAGGCCTGTTCTTCTGGTTCACTGGGCTACACTTATTTCAAACATTTACAATTGAAAAAAGCTTCCTGGATTGGAAGTGAAACATCTTCAAACTTGAAAAACAAGGTCCAGTGGGTTGTTTTTTGGCCTTTTTTGGAATGACTATGACCTGGATGACTGAGAACCTTCAACAGCACAAGCTATGATCTGAAACCAATTAGATCACTTTTTTTAGCCCTGGAAAGCAGGATCAGAGGAATTAATTAACGCTGTGAAGCCATAGGCTGAAAATGCACTTACATGATCATTTATGCTGTTCCTGACAGAGAAGAAAGGGTTGAAGCAAGGAATGGGGACAATGTGTAAGACTTTGAAAGATACAGCGGCTTGTGCAGAAGGCGAAAGGAGCGAAGGTGTGGCAGAGCCATAACCCCTGCTGGTGAGTAAAGACTTGTGACGGGTTGAGTGGTTAAGGGGGAAAGGAAATGGATAGTTGCTGGTGAGCATTGGACAAATCCTCAGGTGTCACAAAGAATGGAATGCCAGCTGAATCAGGTGCATGTGGGACTAAAAGTGGGCTTGAGAGAAGACCTGGGTGGGCCTGTTGGGGTGGGTACGAACCAAAGCCAGGGGATCATTGCAAGCTGGATGCTCACAAACGAGGAACTGAGAGTGCACATCAGATTAAAAAAAGCCTAAACAAAGTGCATGACAACTGATGTCACTAATGTGCTAGACGAAGGCTAGGCCAAGTGCTAGATTAAGGGGATCTTGAAAGATGATTGGCTTTGGAGGAGGTGCAGTCCAGGCATTGAGTGGCTTAAGCTTAAGCTAGGGATATTGCAGGTGGTAAAGGTGAAGCTGATAGGAGTCTTCCACATTGAATTATTTTCTTGTTAACAAAAATAATACGTTTTTTTTTATATTTTCATATTCCATAGGAAATACGGACAACCCTAACTCTAATCATCTCAACACAGAGCATGGAGCAATCCTTCTAAATATGTAGCAATCCTGTTTTTCAAAGGATGGTTGGAAACCCTAGACCAGAGGTCATGGATTAGCAGAACGGGGTCCAGATCTGGACCCACCTGCTGGCTAATCCAGGCCCAATCTGATCTAAAACATGTACATATTACTGCATGTTGTCCGACGACAGTGTCTAAACGTCATTTGCGTCGCTTCTCCTGTTTGTATGGTAAAGCCATTCATAGCATCCAGCACAAGGCTGCACATTATAAAAAGATAGCCAATGAGGTGTGTCAGTAAGGGTTGCTGCTGCTAGCAACTTTTAGACACAGCAGGCAAACATGTGGCACGCCGTGCGGTGGGAAAGATGGAGAAGATGATGATAAAAAGAGAGCAGAGAATGTGTGGACTGCTGGAAGAAGCACTGTGGACTAGTGAAAGAAAAGTGAAATGGTTTGCTCAAAGAAGGTCATGTTTGGCTCAACCTACTGCTGTGAACCAGGATTCTCCTACATGAACATATTCAAAAATAAATATCGATCCAGGCTCAAAATGAGCACCTTGATATGTGCTTCAGCATGGCTTTGTCGTCAATCAAACCCAGTTTTAAGCCTTGGAGGTCAGCCTAAAGCTCACTCCTCTCATTAAGCAATGAAATGAAATAAAATGGTCAGTTCAGGTGTTTGAGCCCTCAAATACATCCAGAAAACACAACATAATAGGAATTAAACCAATAAAACTAGAAAACAAAGAAAAATATGAATCAATGTGAAACTGAAAACTCAAAGAAAACTTAACAGAACCAAGGCCATGACAACTTCGACATCAACCTTTGAAGGACTATTTTGTGGTTCTACCTCCAGTAAAGCAAGCAGTCAGCAGTCATCTTCTTTCCTCCGCTCTTTGCCCAGCCTCTCTGGCTGCCCGGTAGGCTCGTCTGTCCTCCACTGTCCTTTTTAAACCTCCAGCAGTTTGCCATTAAAGGCTAGCTGTGTCCAGCCGTTACCTCTCCCTGCTTACTCTCCCTGGTGGGTCTGTCAAAGGTTCCGCTGTTCTACTCCTGCCCAGTAGTAGCCTCTCCCATTCTTCCAGTGTTATGTTTCGCTGAAAGACTTATCCAATTTTCCAATGTGCACCTCAGCTTTCCTCTTGAGCTGCCTTATCACCCCGCTATGGCACGGTGTTTCCCAGGCGGGCTCCTCTGATCTACCACTGTGGTTCTTCAGCTCAAGCGAGAGCATGACTTCCCCCTCATCCTTGTTATCCAGTTGAGTTGTCCAGTTGATTTGTCCCTTAGTTTTTCAGCTCTCTGACCTAAACAAACATGGCAGAGAGCAGGAGAAAGATTCATGTTAATCAGAGAACATCTCATCAACATGGGGGGAGTGTTGGCCTAGGGGCTTAGAGCACTGAACTTGTGCTCTGAGAAAGTTGCCAGTAACTGGTTCGAATCCCACGGCCTCCACTCTGGATACCTGAGCAAGACCCTTATCCCCCAATTGCTCCCCCGGTGCCGCACAATGGCAGACCACTGCTCCCCAAGGGAATGGGTTAAATGCAGAGGTACATTTCTCAAATGTGAGATTAACAGCACCCATACGAGGCTCCTCAGGTTCAGCACTGGACAGGGCCTGTGGTGACTGCACAGCAGTGGCAGACAAGGCGCCAGCCTTTTAAGGCCTGGACAGTACCACCCCAGGTTAAATCAGGTTCAGCACTGGACAGGGCCTGTGGTGACCGCACAGCAGGGGCAGACAAGGCGCCAGCCATATCAGCACTGGACAGTACCATAACAGGTTAAATCAGGTTCAGCACTGGACAGGGCCTGTGGTGAATGCACAGCAGTGGCAGACAAGGCGCCAGCTATTTCAGCACTTGACAGTACAACCCCAGGTTAAATCAGGTTCAACACTGTAGCTTCTGGGGGGCTGCACATCACTCATTCTGTGAAACCTGTCCATCAAATTCTTTCCTATATTCCGGAATTTAACCCTTTGCCATTAGCCAGCACTTCAGACAGGACCCTAACTCCTTCAACAGTGCCCATACGAGGCTCCTCAGGTTCAGCACTGGACAGGGCCTGTGGTCACTGCACAGCAGTGGCAGACAAGGCGCCAGCCATTTCAGGACTGGACAGTACCACCCCAGGTTAAATCAGGTTCATCACTGGACAGGGCCTGTGGTGACTGAACAGCAGGGGCAAGTTCAGTTATTATTATTTTATTTATGACAACACAATAATCCATGCTTAAAATCTGTTGTCTTAATAATGACCAGCCGGTCACAGGTCATGGCCTATCATGTAAAAATCGTCTGAGCACTGCCAATTGACCTGTGCAACTCTACTGCTTTGTTAGCACCAATTTTGATAACAATCCTCTTTAAAATGCTCAGCACACAGATGTAAAACCTCCAATAGTTTTGCAAGTAGATTTTCATCTTAAATAAAATCCTTCCAATGAGTATTCAGGAGCTCAGATGAAGACCGTAAGAAGACTTTTGCAAAAACAGTGGCTATTCTCAGCTCATAGCTTAGCTCTTAGCTTAGCCATTTCACTTTGGATGCTCAATGTTGGGGAGCAGAAAGATGATGCCTGCTAGTGTCTAGACTCAAATCAGGGGTGCATTTTTTTCCAAAAGGAAATTTAAAGAGGGATGGATTTTGAAACAGAGCATTAAGAGAACACAATAGCTAAGAGTTGGAGAAATGCAATGTGAGAGGGGAAAGGGTTTTATTATTTGTAAACCTCATACACAGGCTTTAGGACTCATATGGCTGTTACAAAATGTTTATAAAGTGAATTTTGCATAATACACTTGGTAATAATTTGATCATGATGATAATGTCACTATTTTGTATTCAATTTCCCTACTTTATTTCTCTAAAGTGGTTTCAATTGGTTTAATAGTGTTGTTTGTGTCAGGGATGGAGATGGGTATTTGAACACATTTTAAATGATATAGTAACAATTGTGATACCTGGAAATAGGTGTTGGTGTTGGTACCTATTTTCAGTACCACATTAATGTTATCTTAAACACTAAGTTTGTTTACCTTGTGAAAAAAAAAATCATCAAATAAATAAATGTAATCTAACAAAAACTTCCAACTGTTTTTAATATTCTTTTTTTGTTTCTGCATTTATTTTATTTTATTTATTTTTTATTTTTTTATTTTTTTCCTACTTGCTTTGATTCTGTTATATCTTCCTGTATTTTAATCATGTAAAGCACTTTGCATTGTCTTTGTACTGAATTGTGCTATACAAATAAATTTGCCTTGCCTTGTGCAGACAAAGATAATGCTTCATCCATGTCGCTGACAGTAGACAAGACGCTAACATATGCAGGTGTGCTAAAGGTGACTAATGCAGGGGTAACAGTTATAGATGTGTATGCTGACAGAGTTGTGAATCCTTCAGCCTTGAAAAAAGTTATGTGCTTAACTAGGTGCTGCCTCAGATTATAAGTATGCCTACAACTGGCCTTGCACTTAGCCTGACATGTTGTAGCCATTACAATATGTATCATATTATGAAAAGTGGAGCCACACTCTTGAACGTTTTCTATTTGATATACCTGCTATGTTTACTGTACCTGTAGCTTCTGATATCATCACAGCCTTGTGCTATCCATGCTGTGTTCATGTCATCTGGAAAATCTCTTACCCTTCCACTCGCTTGACTCACATTGATGGATTTAGTTACCAAAACATTGTCCTGTTTGATGTTATGTGATCACGTACTTGGATGTACCGACAAAGTTCTGTTGGTGCCTGTAAAAGTATTGAGTTCAGTACCCATCCTTGGTCATAAGGCTCTTTACTAAGAGATGCAGACAGTCTGGCAGGCAGACTGGAGCACAGGAGTTTGAAGAATTTAATAAAAATGTGGGGAAAAAGGTGAGAAGATTGGGGAACTGAACAAAAAACAGAAATAAATGCAAGCATGGAAATCAATTTTTCCAGCAAGGAATAAAGACAAATGAGTATGATATATACAGTGGAGGTGTGATAAGCTACTACAAACCAGTGAACTACAATTAAGCAAGCCATAAGCAAACCTAATGAAATGGATTGCATAGTGCTACAATGGAATGACAAGGTCTCTGTCTGATGTGGGAAAACCAGTGAGGACACTTAAGCCAAAGCAAAAGTATGTCAGTAAGTTGAGGTAAGACGTAAACAGGATGCTTCAATAGTTCATTTAGCAGAACTATTGAAGTACTAACTGGCCTTAAGCAAGAACCAATCGTATTACTGTAACTAATTTTTGCAAATCATGTGTATGAGTAATATAAGAAAAAATTTAACATTCCCCATTTTCTGCTATTTCTAATCTTCTCTGAGGTATGGAGGAATTTTAGCAGTGCTCCAGGCTTCATGGACGCGTCTTATGCAATCAGCACAACAAAATACCTACATTTAGTTTAGTTGGAAGCAATTGTCCATTTTATTAGGCTAAATCATTATATACTATGCAACTCTGCAATTATAAATCATAGTTTAATTTGCTGACACTTGGTCTGTAATGATGACAGAACGATTAGTCACTGCACCTGGAGCTGGCATTTTGGAATCAGGGGACACTGGTTTCAGTCAGAGATCAAGCTATTATGGAAATAACATCTGGAACAGAAAATGGATGGAAATGGATAAAAATTTCAGCAAAGCTCCTCTAATGGCAACACTTGCGGTCATTTCACTCCATGGCAGCTCCTTGCCTTTGTTGTGATATAAATTGTGAAATGTCTGGGTTTGGGTCTGTCTCAATTAGTCAAATTAAAATGTTACCATTAATGTTTTATGTTTATGCATGAGAGACATGGAGAGTGTGATGAAGGGTTGACAGATGTGGTCTGGAGAGGTAGAGTACAGGTGTGAGAGTGTATTAAAATATTTTACAGAATGTTGTTGCATATACTGTTACAGTTTTTTTTCTGTAACAGTATAACCACTTCATTTACAGATCTTTTAGTTTATTTCTCCCTGCTTGGCTTTTGTTGGTTCTTTATTGCTCAGTTCTCAGTCAACAGAACCTCAATCTTCAAACCAGTACAGTTTTTGTTCATCATATTCATGGCATTTCTATGAATGAACACCTTCTGACTACCGTGGGAAGATGTAGACCTCCCACCTTTATGTAGTATATGGCAATTTTGGGGCAGTAATTGGGCAGATTTACATTTCTCTGTAACATGTGTTTGCTTATGCAAAGGTGGAGTGCTCCATGTTTACCAGGATCATTTATGATAATTTACTGAAGTTAGGAACGTTTGTTGAGTCTGATGCATTTGTAAAAGCCCGCAGTAGGAGAAAAAGTAGGAGAAATGTACAACAAAAAAACAAGAGTGTTGTTGCATAAGGTCCATTGTTCCCATCTGGCTCTAATGCCAACACTAAAGATGGAAAATCTGAGCTTTTGCAGCTGAACGCAAATGGCCAACCAATCAGAGAAGCTGATCCAGTGGCTGTCTGGGAGACAGACACTACATGCAAGCCTTGATCTCTGCTTCTGCAGAGCTGTCAGCATGAAACCATAAAGACAATATATATAGTAAGGGGTTAAACTTCACAAACTTTAAAAGGCTGATAAACTGACTGCACATATAAAATTTTGATATTTAGTTGCTTAAAAGGTGTTAAACCAGCTTTTTCAAATTCATCAAAGCAAACTCTTCAACTTTGTATTGTCATTATATTGTCAAGTACAGAATTCACTCTCTACATTTAACACATCCCTTTTGAGGAACAGTTGACCGCCAATGTGCAGTGCAGGGAGCAGTGTGGGGTTATGGGTCTTGCTCAGGAACCCAGAGGGCAGGTTGTGGGGATCAAACCGGGTACTTGCAACCTTCTTAGGGCACCAATGCACTGCTCTAACCACTAGGCCAACACTCCCCGACCGCATCAATTGTAGTGCTACAACTAAACCACTGTACAGCCAGTTTTCTCCCCAGTTCGGTATAAGCCTCTATGCTATCGGTTGTTCCAAAGCATTCTCACACTCCTCTTATGTACTGAGCGTTCAATTGCTGTGATTAAGTGCGCAATTTTTGAACACTGGAGAGAAAAGCATTACAATATTGTATACTAAATTAGATGTAACCATGGCTCAAGATCTTTGCATTGCTTGAGAGAGTCGGACCCAAACTGAAATGCTTCTATTCTAAAGCAAAAATCTTTGAAACTCCAAAAAAACAGATGTAGGTATGATCACGTTTGCCTTGATCTGATCCCCATGCCTGAATGTGCATGTGAAACCTGGTTTACACTGCAGAGCTTTTGTGTGTACTGAGCCTAATCAGTGCTTCTGCATGTATATGAGAGTGTTGTGCGTATGTATACGTGTGTGTGTAGATATGTGTGTGTGAGGAGCTGGTTGAAGGAGAGCAGTAGTGATGGAGCCTGAAAGCCCCGCAGCGCAGCTGTTCTCCTAGTGCATCGTCAACTTCGCTGCTAAGCCCAGAATGCATGCTTCAACCCTGCTCACACAATCTCTGTTCCTTCTTCATCTACTTCCTCTGTGGCTCTCGAAGCTCTTCATCTGAATCTTTATAATAGATAATTAAATATTCTTGGCTGTGATTTCATTGCCTTATCAACAGCTCCACTTTATAGCTATAAATACATCTCATCCATCTGGTTTTACCATTTCTCCTCATGAAAAGAGGCCCGTAATGAAGAATATATGTAAGCCTATGTCTTTGTGAGTTATTGTAGCAGGTCTTGAAATGGTTGGTCTTTTTCCACTATATGTTTGTAAGATATGCAGTTGACAGACAGCTCTCAGGAAGAAGGGCAAGAACTGTGTCATTATGGTGACTGTGGAGCGGTTTAAGTAAATTGACTGATAAGAGCAAAGAAAAGAGGCCCAACCCTTAGGGAGTAACTGACATTAAAGCAATCTGCTCTATCTATCTATCTATCTATCTATCTATCTATCTATCTATCTATCTATCTATCTATCTATCTATCTATCTATCTATCTATCTATCTATCTATCTATCTATCTATCTATCTATCTATCTATCTATCTATCTATCTATCTATCTATCTATCTATCTATCTATCTATCTATCTATCTATCTATCTATCTATCTATCTGCATACTGTTTTAACAGTGGTGCTTCTGCTCCTCTTTTTCAGCCAAAGATATTTAAAAATAGAAACATTCATGCTTTCTGAATGTACTTTCCCTTCAGGAAGTGTGCAGCTGTGCATGCCAGATATTGGCCAAGCACCATCACGTGTCATCGTCTTACTAAGCTTCTATTGGCTGGCACCTGTGGGGCTTTGTGAAGAAAAGCTTTTCTGACAGAACCCAGGAGCCCAAAGGAGTTGCTGCCATAGTTGCTGCAAACTGAGAGAAGGACAACGTTGGTGGAGCACGAGGGCTTAAAGGAGGGCATCACTCAATGACAGTAAATCCAGAGGTACTGAGCTGCGACCTTCCAACTGTGTGAAAGGACATAGATGATGACATGTCAGAGGAGAATTAGGACAAATTAGACAAAGCAGTGATAATCATAGAGCATGTGCCTCAATTGTATGGTTTCATTCAAACTTTATTGTTGCAGTATTCCAATCACAAACAATTTATCGTATCATGAATAAAGTATATATTAGTAATTACTAAAATAAATGTAAAAGAGGATGAATTAACTTTTCATTTTTTTCATCATATCTAACATAATCAGATGCACCTTATTCATTTTCAACATTTATTTGAACACAGCGCCCCCTAGTGGTAAACCTTGATAAACATTTGGCTTATGGACTAATGAAACATAGGGATGTCTGGGGTTCTGTCTCTTCTTTTAAGTCAGACAAAATAATTTTATCAACATCTGCTTTGTCATTCAATTCAACCTTTAGACTGTGTAGATTAGGCTGAAATGTAATAGAGGATGTGAGTTATGTTTCAATTTTGAAACAATGTACAGTCAGAAATATACTAAACAAATATTTGCCAAATCAATGTCGTAATATTTTTGAAGTTTAACTGTGTTTTTAAATATTGTAAAACATACAAGCAAAGGATTTCGGTGCACCTTTGAATTTTTGTCTATTTCTTAACAGCCCCCTCATTTTGAAGTAATCCTCACCTATTTTTCATACCCAAATAGAAAAGCAAATAACTTAGGAACTGTAAGCCAAAATTACATATAATAATCTGGTCGGTTCCTGTTTAGCTATGACACCTACCAGCAGGAAAATATCAGCTGGGCAGCTGCCATCAACAACTTAGATCGTAGATGACAGAGTCAGGCCTGTTATTTAGTGATTAGACCTGTTTCTCTTCTAGACACTTGTGGTCTAATTTTTTACTGTGACTAACTGTATCTTTCATCCGTTTTGATGTAAAAACAGCCTCAGTGCTCACCTGCTTAACTATTTCTTTCCTGCCAAGACCCTCCAACAGTGCTAGTTTAGCGCTACTTTTCAGACATAAAAACTATTAAAATAGGTACTTGTTCCTTTTTTATGTCTGCTTCTCTCTCTTTGAACCCCCAGCCGGTCTCGGCAGAATGCCGTTCACACTGAGCTGACCTGGTTCTATCTTGAGGATTCTTCCTGTTAAAAGAGAGTTTTTCCCCTCCAGTGTCCCTGCATGCATGATCAGTGTGAGAGATTGCTATACTGTCAATGTCACAATGCATGCGAATATCTACCGTCACCATATGATCATCCAGTAGGAGTGTACAAAGTCAATGACTAATACAATCAACTGGTTCTCCTTAGATATAAAATGTTTAACCAGTTTGAAGGTATGATCTGAGTGAATGGATTGAATATGTAAAGTGACTTTTGATGACGTGTTGTTAATAGTGTTGTAAATAAAATAGATTGAATTGAACTGTATCACTAGTCAGGAAAAGCATGTTGAGCAGGTAGAATGTTTTAAGTGTCATGGTACACAGATGGACACCTGTGATTCCTTCCAAATACACTCTTACTCAATTTGTGACAAGGTCATCCAACATCTTCATAATATCAGGAAGGTAAGATATTTTATTGCCAGCTAAAAGATTTTAATCATGGTTTACTGGTCAGCTATAAAAACCATTCTTACCTTCAAAATAACAAAAGCAGAGGGATTTCTTCACCCAGCTAACATTTAAAAATATATATACTGTATGTTTTATTTCAATGCATTCATTTAAAATACAATTTGTTTTATATTTGCATTGTCTGTCCCTTTTAAATGTTTTCTGTACCCGTTTAAGGTGGAGCCCAGTTAAATATCCTAGGTGTCAGATAGATAAAACCCTTGATACAAACTATTTTTCTGAAATATGGAATTTTATTCCATTTACACGTGTCAAGGCTCTGACAAATGGACCCACAATTAAAGCAGACAGCAGTCCGAACACAGAACAGGCAGAAACAGACCGGAAGAGGGGCAGACCAAATCTCAGGAATCCAAAGGCAGAAATAGGCCAGGAAAAGGCAGTCAAAAAACACTACAGGGTACCCTAGATACTTCTCACACTCAGCTCAAACAATCTGGCACTGATGGCTGGAAAACAGACAGTATAAATAGGAGCTAGAAACAGTTGGATCAGATGAGCGTTAAATGAGCAACCGAGCAGAGTTAGACAGGTTAATGGAATTAGCAATTAAGCCAGCCATCAGCGCTAAGATCATGACAACATGCTGACAGACTGATTCTCACTCTGTTCCACCACTTTCTGTCTATCTTAGTTGTATCAAATGATGGAGTGTTCTTACTTTTCTTTCTTACTTTTTTTAATTTTAAAGGTCCTATATTATGATTTTATCTTAAGCCTTGTATAGTTACCTATAGAAAAACACATCATGGAATAATACCTTAAGAACTACAGGGGTATACATCTTTTTATGAAATACAGTTGTTTTTAGTCCAACCATTAAGAAACAAAACTTGTCTTCAAAGCAATCCCACCCCTCCCTCTACAGAAGGTGCATTGATCAGGTAAGTGCAACCTATCAGCCTGTGTTGCCTAATCTGTATAGAGTGCTCTTCAGGGGTTGCATGATGGAATCAGCCATTTAGGACCAGATTGCCAGAGCAAGATTTTATTGGCCAGGAATGAAGCAGTCTATTGGAGAAAAATGGAGAGGTGTTTCCAGAGAAAAGCTCAGCCAAAGAAAGCTGCACCTATGAGTAACAACTTTCCAACTGCATTGGTCTGCATGGACTACTTGTCCTTGGAGTCTGACAGCCATAGCACAAAAAATATTTGGTTATCGTAGACCATTTCACAAAATTTGCCGTGGCTGTGCCGACAAAACATGACAAAGCCTGGACTGTTGCCAAAGCATCCTGGGAAAACTTTCTGGTTCACTATGGGTTTCCAAGTCATATCCATAGTGATCAGGGAAGGGACTGTGCTTATTGATTGGAGCAGAAAAAGTGCATACCACACCATATCACCCTAGGGAAACCCAGTAGAACACTGTTGAGCAAGCTTCGGAACCTGGAGGAAAAGGACAAACAAAACGGGAGAGTTTATCAAACCCCTAGTACATACATACAAATGTACGAGGAATGACACTACAGGGTCTTTCCCATATGAACTCATGTTTGGTGGGCAGCCAGCCCTCACAATTGACCTCATATTGGGTACTGACATTCAAGCAGAAACTCATGTGAATCATTCAGATTATGTGCAGAAGCTGCGTCACGACCTGCAAGGAGTTACAAGCTTGATGCCCAAAATTCTAAAAGGTCAGGTGAGAAAAGCAAGCTGCGATTTGATGCTAAAATGAGGTCTGCTGAGTTGGTTGAAGGAGATGGATCCTAGTGAAGAATGTCACCTTGGGAGGAAAGCAGAAATTAGCTGACAAATGGGAAAAATCCATTCATGTTGTTATGGAGCAGATCGATGAGGGGCCAGTATATGTTGCTAAGCCTGAGAGAGAGAATGGTCCACACCATATGCTCCACAGAGATATTTTACTGCCATGTGGATTTTTGCCAGTGGAAGAAAACTCAAAGAAAGGATCACCGGCCGACAAGCCCAAGGAAATTAACTTCAGAAGCAGGAAGTCGCAAATCAACAAGTGGAGCTGGATCTAGATGAATGAGGGATAGAAGAGGAGGAGAGTTATTGCTTTGAATCCCCACAGCTAACAGCATGGGATCCATCAAAGATCTGTGACTTATGGGTAGTATCCTTGATCAGACAACAGGGAGCGCTGCCTGCTCGATCAGGCTGTACCAATCGGAAATGCATATAAGGCCTACTGCCATGTAGCCTATCACTACCCGATCCGTCATCTCAACTGTTGCCAACCATATTCTTGTAATAAAAATGAAATAGTAAATGGAGTGTACGTGTGCTTACTATAGGCTAAACCCATTAGGAATATTTTAACACCATTTGTGGCAAAGTCTTTTTATTAAAATAAATAGCTCAGATGATATTACACTTGAAGGAAAAAATGGAAGCAAAATAAAAATATTAGAAAATATAAAGATATTTGAGCAGATACAAAATGTAAATGATTTATTGAATGTTCCTCTCATAAAATCGGAAATAAATCAAGCTCTTCAGAAAGTTAAATAGTTAATATTATCAGCTATTCAATAGGTTGAAGTAGTTCAGCCATTAAGATCAGTCATATGTTCAGATTCTAGTTCATCCTTAATTAGTTTACAGTATTAACACTCAGAAAGCAGGCCAGATATTTTAGTAGAAATTCAATAAACACTATATAGAATAAATATGATGGGATTATTAGTACATTTTGTATGGATACCAGCACATTATGGAGTTAAAGGCCATGAACAGGTATATAGGGCAGCAAAAGAAGCAGTTAGAAATGTATTAGTGGCTTTAATTATTAATTTTAGAAAATCTGAAGAACAGAACATGAAGGATAAATGGCAAAAAGAATAAGAGAATGGGGGAAAAAATTTAAATTGCCAAGAGCCAAAAATTTTAAAGAAGAAGAAAAGCTTACAGTGAGAAGCAGAATTGTTAAAGTGTGTTACCGAATTAAGGAAGTTTTAATTTCTGTGACGGAGCTTGGATTTATTTGAGTTTTGTGTGAGCAATATCCCAGTGAGTTAGCAAAAAAAAAAAAAAAAAAAAAAAAGTCGGCATAGGCTTAAAGAAAGTTAACTGAGCAAAAGTTAAAATATGCAATGATTTATGTGCATTTTATTTAACTTGTGCTGTTAATATTGTGATTTTTTTATGAAGGTGGAATGATTATTAAACCTTCCATGGGGACTAATAGAATGAAAGTGATAATCAGTCTTGAACTATATTTTAGAGTTGTATTTTTCTAGATGCCACTGTGTTGCACTGTTAGTTGCCCCAATATGCAAGAATTTTTACTGAGGGGAATAATTGTTTTATGTGTTTTTTGCATGTGTAAATTAGGTTCCTATGAGTTGAGTACAGTTAAAAGGGATCTGGGAAACTAGATGTTAACCTTTTTAGTGAATAAACATCTGTGGAGGCAGTTTTTTTTTTTTCTTTTGGAGATTTTAGCAAGAGCAAGTCCGTACCTGGCTGCTGCAGCCTGTTTCATTGGTTCCCACTGTGACTAGATCTTCTGCCAGGCCGCACTGTCTCCCCTCGTATTGCCTATTCTGGAACAATTGCCATTAATGGACAGTGTTTATTTAGATGTTGGTAGGTTTGAGTGCACTCGATGAATATTTTTATTTTATTTTTTGGACATTGAGTTTTGTTCATGCCTGAAATCTCAGGGGGATTTTTTTCTAGTCCTTAAGTGGTTTAAATTGTTGAGTATAAGAAGGAAGGACTTGATGGACTTTTATTTGTTTGATGTTGAGTCAACTGGTTATGCATGACTAAATTCAATACATCTTATTCATTGCTGCTAATCTGTTGTCCAGTATGTTATCTGGGGTGGATATCTGAACCTTTGTACAGGTGAAAATAAAAACAGCCCCCTCACTGAACCTAGACTAGGTTCCCTTTCTGGGTTATTCGTACCCCAAGGAGGAGTTACACTTACAAAACGGTTAATGTACAATCTTTAACTAGCTTGTATATTATACATTTACTGCTTCTCAATATGTAGATTTTATTTCTGGCCCATACACCAGATGGAACCCAAGCAGAAACAGGTCAAAAGTATTAACAAGGATTGTCCTGCAGATGGCAGGGCAACCTTTCTACATCAAAGGCTCAATGGAGAGTTTCTTTTATCTTTTTGATGAGACTAAACACTGAAGTATGGTGGCATGATAAACAATAGTATTTCGCTATTTTACAGGTTTTGCTAGATGCAACTTCATTGCCCTATAAAAAGTTTGTATTTTTTATTTAGTATTTTAATTAGTTAATGCTGCCATGACATATGGTTAAAATGTCCCTGAGATTAATGTTGCATAAAATCTGTATGAAAAAAATTTTAAAAAGCATAATTCATACATCAGGCATGCTAAATTGTTTTACATAAAAACCCTTATTAATATACCTTGATTGAATTTCTCTGATTATTTGCAGAAACAAATTTGCAGAAATACTCCTATCTAGCACTATGGACAAGAATCAAACTTTTCTTTTCTTTTTCTCAAAACAGTTGTGCTGTAAAACTAGGCAAGGACAGCAATGATCAAAGAAGGTGTCAGCCGTTTCTGGGCTTTTTGCTTCTGTTTAAATTTTCTTTTTCAGTTTTCAGTTACACTTTGATTTGTGTCATTCTGTGTTTTGTAGGCAATTGGTTTCAGTTGTATTTTGTGTCATTCTAGTTGGGTCCGTTTAGTATAAGTTATGATCATGGTGAAGCACGCTAAAGCACGCTAGCACACGTCAACATACGGCAAGACATTTTGAGGATGCTCGCATTTCAAGAAGTATGCGAGCATATGCTTTTACTTGGGCCATAAGTTACAGGTAAGTTATTTGATACCGTAATTGACATATGCTAAGTGTAAGTTACTCATAAGTCTTGGCGTCCAGCTTATCTAAAACCTATGAGTAACTTGTGCATAACTTATGCGTAAGTTATCAAGAACTAATCTCCAATGGATATCAACGTATCTATCAACGTATCTCTATATATATGGGACAAAAGAAATATGAGGAGGAAGGAGATCTGAGACTGAATCTGAACTATATGGCCCACTGTATGGCACTGAAACAATACTATGTATGGTGAAGGTCTAACACTGCACATGACTCAATATTCCTACCACAAAAAAAACCAACAATGTGAGCAACATGTTGCAGTGGGTTTTTTGTTTTTTGTAAAGAAGATGGTTGAATTTATGGGAAGCTTGGTGTAGCTTAACAGAGAACAATAACTAATAGACATGATAGAGGCTGCAAAAGACTTGGGGCAGGGGGGAAGGTTGACTTGCCAACAGGAGATTGATTGTAGACTGGCCTAGTCAAAGGCCAAACCTATTTCTAACAGTGCTGGCAGCTGATCTCGGTAACAGGTGAGGCTAAATGGTGTTAATTAAATTCAAATGTCACATATTGCATCGCAAAATGTTGAAAATCATAATACACATCACTACAATGGGTGAAATAGCTGTTGTTAAGCGCAGTGAAATAATAAACTCCAGAAACATCATGGTATATAGTGTGTAACCTAAAGAAACAACAAAAATGCAAAAAAACATGGCTTAATCCTATTTTGTGGTACTGCTTTGAGCATGTCTGTTTCCATCTCTTCAACCTGTTGCCCTCAGTCAGGCGCTTCAGGTCAATATGGACCAGAACAAACAGACTCAGGGATAGCTTCTTTCCTATAGCTGTTACCATACTCAACCTAGACTTGCACTAATGTATTGTATATGTATGTATGTGTTATTTATGTATGCACTTTTACGGAGCTGCTCTCCAAATCTCATTGTATTGTGTACAATGACAATAAAGGCTTTCAATTCAATTCAATGTCCAATGATGAAGTCAGACAAGCTGTTTAACAGAGAAAATGTAGACAGCATCAAAATATATATTTTTTAAGATTTTTATAAATATTCTTTAGTGAGTTAAGGATAGAAATAATAAAAAATTGGGGTACCACAATTCCATTATTTATGGAATGAATATCTGGTTGCGCAGGAGCAAATGAAACGATAATAGGGATTGTGCTTGAGGTACAGATCGGTTAGTTAAAACTTCCTGAAAGCTAGATGTTGGCCATTGAAGCAGCTCCTAAATAAGTCCCAACAATGCTGTAATGGCTCACAGGAAGCCGATGGTACAGATGATAGTGCTTATAAGCATTGCCAATACTAGTAGCACTGTTAGCAAGGACATGTACTCACATATCTATCAACTTCTCAGCAACATCAAAATGCCTCCTGAGCTATAGCATACTCTAACACTCATAACTCAAGTTTTATTCCTATTGGAGTCAAAAATCTCCTTTTTAAACTTGATCATGGACTTTTTTTTTTCACAGCTATGCTAGATGTTCCACATTCCCTCACATTCATTGCTTTGGCTTGTCAGCCAATTGTACACAAGCCCAGTGATGTAATCCTGGATTTGTGGTGTTTTTATGGTAAATATACACTAAAAGACTGTATTTCCTAAAAAATTGAGCAAAAACAAAGCTTAAAAGAAAAAAAATAAGTACTACCCAAGCAGGACGCTGTAACTTGTCATAACATTTTTTTTAAATGTCAAAGTGACTGGGTCTGCCTTGTGTAAAACCGGCCAGTGGCAGAGTCTGTGGGCTCAGCGCTGCGGCTCCTTAGGCCTTCGGCTGTCACTCTGTCTCTGTCTTCTGGGTGCCATTGGATATCTTGGGTTCTAGTCTTCTCTCTGTCAGCCCTGGGCTCTTTGGGGGGTGGGTCCCTCACACGTATTCTTGACTAGATCCTTCTGCTAAAGCCATAATAAAACCTTATACAAGCACACTCATTTGTATACACAGGTGATTGGTTATAGATGTTTATTGAGACACAGTTATGTTTAATGCTAAGCTGCAGCCACAATGATAAATAGCTTTAAATAACCCTCTGTAATCTACAAACGTTTTGCTTTTGATGTTTGAATATATTTATTTACTCCAAATCCCTTCTTTTGTTGTGGTCAGTGTGTTGTGTCTTTTTTCCCAATCATTTCTTGAAGGGGTCTGTTTCATAAAGCAGGGCTTAGAATTTCAGATTAAATGTGCAACTCTAAATTGATCAAGCCAAAAGTCAGGAACTCTGAGTGATCGGCTCACAACGGCTGCTATCAATTAGTTTAATCAATTTTAAGTAGGTCCACTCACAGTAGGAAAATATGAAAAACCATTATAAATGGAGCATCAATTTGACGAGTCACCATGACAACTGGAAACAGGAAGTGCCTATCTCACCCCACTGGAACTAGAGATTTTAATGCAGAAATGCAAAAAACTTAAATAATAAAGTAGAATGTGTTCAAAAGACAAAGAAACGGCGCTGCAACTACAAAGGAGAGGAAGGTGGTGAAGGAGAAGATTGTTGCTCGAGTTAATGCAGAAGTTTATATGAAGTTCTATTGCAGGCCGTTTTTACATTTATTAAAAAGATTCCTCTCTGTTGTTCCATTTGTGATCATGTCACTAAAATAACATTCTTCCTGCTCAAAATCACACTCCTAGAGCTAACTTTAGTCATTTTTAATTTTCTAAATTACATTTTTGTAGCAGAAACTGAATTTTACAAAGTACAAAAAAAATACAAGTAAGAATTAAGTTTTATATATCTAGAAAGTTTTAGAGAATTGTTTCTTGAATGGTAGTAGATCAATGTATCTATTTAGATGAAATCTTCTGGCAGCTAACTAAGATGAAGTTTAAAAACATTGTTCTAATATATAGAACCTGTGGGTGGTCTCATGCCTCCCTCCTAATGTTGATTAAGTCTTCTTTTGCACAGTAAAGTGTCTGATTGCAGACAAGTGGCCGTTATAAGTGGCCTTCAGTTCCATAGAATGGCTTCAGATTGTGCAAGTATGCTCATTAGGTTGTCATCATCAAGTGAATCCTAAACCTAAATGAAGTGATTCCTTTTTTGCATGCAGAAGTAATAAATCTAATAATGTGTAATCTGTAAATAACTTAGTTCTTTATGTACTGTAATGAAATGATCCGCATCTCGCTCATATTAAACAAACCAAAAACAAGTAATATGATGCCCTGTCAACTGAGTTGTAGAATCCTCTCCCTATAACTATTCAATTCTCTGTGAAAAAGTGACGATCATACTTTAATAAGATCCTCGTCAAACAGACATGCAATGTCTGTTTTTAAAACCTAATGGATCTAGTGAATGATATATAAATGTATTTTTATGCACAAAACTACGAAAAAAAACGGAATATATCAGGAAATAAAACAATATGATTTGTTCTAAGCATAGCTGACACAGCGTACCCTCCGAGTTTACTGAAGAAAACCCTGACCAGGTTAGCTCTGAGGAGAATGTTACTACAGTGACTGAAACAGAGGTTGAGGAAACGCTCTATGTGAACCAGAAAAGCCAGAGTTTTCTTGTCATGAGGTTTAGACAACTTTTCTGACAACAAGATTTCTGTAAAGCTGCTTAATGAAACGGACCCCAGGTGTGGAAGCAGACTTCTAGGAGATATTCTATATTTTTTGTTGATTGTTTTTCTTCATCTCTCTTTCTGTTTCTTTCTTTCTCTCAGTCCACTTAATTCTTATCCCCTCTCTCTTTCTCACCTCCCATTCAGTCTCTATGTCCATTGCATATGGACGCATTTTTCCCAAAGCAACTGAAGTTTTATACATAATTACCAATTGAAAGCGTTTGGCAACAGCCATATGGTCTGCTTGTGAAAACAAATCTGTTGGGCTATAAATCATCACATTTCAGTGGCAGGACATTTTAAAAAAGCAAAAAAAAAAAAAAAAAAAAAAAAAAAAACACTAAGCCTTATTCAAGCCTTAACAAACAGTAAATTGGGCTTTTTGTCAGTTGAAAACAAGGAACAATCAACCGTCCTTTTTGATGTGATTAGTTTAGACATTAGTGTCACATTTAATCAGAAAGAGATGCCTAAAACACCACACCTTGTCTATCAACATCACCGTCATCCTACAGCCAATAGAAATACTGGAATAAGTCGCATTCTTTTTTTGGAGGAACACCCACTCCACGTCACTTAGTCCCCATCACCACCCCACCCCTGCCCACACCCCATCCCTCCTGTGTCTGCCTGTGGGTGGGTGTGTATGTGCATCTGTCCTTGTGTATTTTGTCTGCAAACTTCTGTAGGATAAAATCCAGCCTCTACACTCTGCTCTCCCTCTTTCTCTCTGTCACTCTCACACATACAAACACAGGTGCTGCTTTGGCAAAGCTCAGCCCTATACAAAAACACTCTAATTCAAAAACACTTGTTTTGGTGCCGTGGTACTTAACAATTTGACTTCATGGAGGATTATCATAAACCTGACCAGCAGACAGTGCAGGTGCTGAGGAACATCGCCAACCGCCTCCGAATCAACTCCATTAAGGCAACCACTGCAGCTGGAAGTGGGTGAGTACCATCTGACACATTGCCTAATCTGTAAATCTAGAATATGGGATATCGAAGGGATATTGGTGGATATTTTGATACTTTGATTAGGATATTTTAGCAAAAAATATGTTCACAATTTTGGGGGAAAGTGGCAAATAAAAACAGGCAAATGTACTGAGCTGTGCACGCACAGATGCACACACTAAGACACAAATGTAAGCGAAGGGCAAAGGAACAGTGTGTTCTGGCATTGTGTTCCTTCAGGCACTGGATAGAACAAAGGTTACACTTAAAGTTTTATTGTCTTTATTCCAAAATGTTATGAAATGTAATCTACATTATTTTGTTTTTGGTTATATACAAAATTAAAAATGCTTTCATTGCCCAAATAAAAAAAAAGAAAAAAAAGAAAAAATGTATTTGCTCTTTTAAAGGTAGCTTAAGTAAATATGAAGTATTTTACACATAATCAGACCAAGAATAATCTTTTTGTCCTTATAAATGGTTGGATCATATATTTTTAGAAATCTTTAAAATATTGATTAATTTTGTTGTCCGTATTTGAAAAAAAATGTCAGAATAATATACTTATTTAAGTTATTTAATAATCTACTTATTCATTTCACCTGCAACTACAATGATTTACTCAATGAAACTCTTATCTAATTTGATCCCTGACAATGGAAAGGGTAGCTACTTCTGTCGATATACTAATATGGGAATTAATGTGTGAAGTATCGGTCAGCAAGGGCAATGAGTTTAATGTTTCCATGTTAGTGTAGCTTGTTTTAAAACCAAAATGGTCATTATATTAGCAGGTCATTAAAAGAAAGTATGTTGTCTAACATTACATGACATTTGGAACAACAAAAAAATACAGAAAATGTTATTAATTCAACTTTGTAAAAATGAAGTGACATAACAGCTTAGTCTGACTTTGTATTACTGATGTAAAAATGTGAACATAAAGCAGCCAGTTGGAGACTTTGTATGTGGTTTTCTGAACCTTATCTCCTCTGTTGTGCAGCCATCCGACATCATGCTGCAGTGTAGCAGAGATCATGTCTGTGCTTTTCTTTCACACCATGAAGTATCGCCCGGAAGATCCAAGGAATTTCAATAACGACCGTTTCATCCTTTCCAAGGTGGGTTGGTGTGTTCTCAGGGCTAGTCAGGATTCTTCCTCGTATTTCTATCATGGCATTCTGAACTGCTTCTGCATCTTCTCTCAGGGCCATGCTGCTCCCGCCTTGTATTCCATGTGGGTTGAAACCGGTTTGCTGAAGGAGAGCGACCTGCTCAGTTTATGCCAGGTTGACTCAACCCTGGAGGGCCACCCTACTCCGGTAAACTGTGACACCCCACACCCCCCCTTAGGGATTACCTTTATCAGTGCAGCCACTGTATTAACAGCCCCTTCCTTATAACTATTTCCTTTTCAGAGGCAACAATTTGTCGATGTAGCCACTGGATCACTGGGGCAGGGTCTTGGTGTGGCCTGTGGGATGGCTTACACTGGCAAATACTTTGATAAATCCAGGTAATCCATTGCATGTGATTTCTTAGCCTTATAATTATTTGTGTGAAATTTAAATAAAACCCTGCTTGTTTGTATAATAAACACAATAACTATAGGTGTACTTTGTCACCTTTAGCAGGAGTAGTCATGTTCATGTTCTTATTTTTGTAAATGTTATTTATTAATGAGTAAAATCACAAAATGCAACTTTCTTTACTTTTGGAATCCTATTTTTTTTTTTTTTTTTTTTTTTATATGCCTTCCAATGTTTTAATTCCTGTATCATTTCTAACCAGAAAAGCACTAATTTCCTCCGACCTATTGTCACTTCCACCTGAACTTAATACCTGTATACACAAAAACTTTTGGAAAATACCTGGATTCAGA
Source organism: Cyprinodon tularosa (assembly GCF_016077235.1). Classification (NCBI taxonomy): domain Eukaryota; kingdom Metazoa; phylum Chordata; class Actinopteri; order Cyprinodontiformes; family Cyprinodontidae; genus Cyprinodon; species Cyprinodon tularosa. The sequence continues at coordinate 793,844 of NW_024038375.1, read as the reverse complement.
TGGTAATTTTATTATCACCAAAATAAAATAATTTGTTCCCAGTCACAATACGCAACTCAACTTGGAAATTTCAACAAAATCCGTTCAAAGCTTTTTTTGTTATTTTGAAAACAGACAACCAAACCAATACAAAAGATAATCAGCAGCTTTCTCCTTCTGTGTGCTTCTTAAAACATTGCAATTTTTGAAATCATGCACCAGAGAATCATATATGGTTTCCCTGTTGTGTTCTCACAATGAGCTTGTTGGTAACACAAAAATACACCACAAGTCAATATCTCTAACATGTAAATTTATGATCCAGTGATGGGAACAAAATAGTCTTGTATTTAAAAATCCTGTTTTTAAAGCTTAGTTTTGAGGAATGCACCTTTCTAACGATTTTTTATGAAGATTTCCACTTGCACTGGGTGTGTGCTGAAGCTACATGCTCTGCACCCACAATTCTTCTGCTCTAATAATCACAGGCTCAGCAGTCATATCTCAATTATTTCAACCACTCAGGCACATTTAGATTCAAAATCAAATGCTGATATTTGATTTACAGCTGGTTCTTCCTTTTGTTCCGTTTTTAAAGTTATTCATATGTTACACTTAGAATAAAAAATGTTTTCAAAGAAGTACATCCCCTCTCCACTATTATAATCTATTTTGCTTTAGAAACTGGTTAGATTAAAAACTCACGGGTCGGAACCTAAACAGAAATTTCATGACTGAAACAAGTAGCGCCAAGCATATCACATGTTAACGGCGATGAAAGCTCTTCATTTTGTTTTCTGCTGCAGTTACCGTGTGTACTGTCTGCTGGGGGATGGGGAGATGTCGGAAGGCTCTGTTTGGGAAGCCATGTCGTTTGCCTCCTATTATCAGCTTGACAACATGGTCGCCATCATGGACATCAACCGCTTAGGCCAAAGTGACCCTGCACCCCTGCAGCATCATGTTGAGAAATATCAGAAGCGCTGTGAGGCTTTCGGGTAATAGTGAACATTGATAATTCAGCATTAATTGTCAGTGCTAAAATGAATATGAGGGTATTTTTATCATAACTGTGTTGTGTTCACATAATCCATAAAATGAACAATGATGTGCAGTTTTCATTGTGATCCTATACATGTGTTTGTGCTTAGCTGGCATGCCATTATTGTGGACGGTCACAGCATTGAAGAGCTTTGCAAGGCTTTGAGTCAGCCACGTCATCAACCCACTGCAATTATTGCTAAAACCATCAAAGGCAAAGGCATTTCGGGTAAATGTCTGTCCCCTTCATCTGCAAATGGATGGTTCAGAACTTTCATAAAATGCACACAAAACCTCACACATACTAGTGTCAGTTTGGAGCTATATAACTGAAATAATATCTGTATATTTTGCGTGTGCTGCTCCAGGTGCAGAGGATAAGCTGGGCTGGCATGCCAAAGCTTTGCCCAAGGACATGGCTGAAATGGTTATAAAGGATCTGCAGAGCAGGATTATGAACACCAGCAAGCACATTTACCCTCCTGCTCCCATGGAAGACTCCCCCCCAGTTAGCCTGAGGAACATCCGCATGCCAAGCGCACCCAACTACAAACCTGGAGAAAAAGTTTGTAGAATCTACAAAGCTACAGCATAAACTCACTTCTATATGGACTGTTAACAGAATACTTTTGTCTTCATATCTAAAGTCAAACTCTACAACTCACATTAATTTCAAGACAAGTCACAGTGTGCTTCCTAAATGTTACCTCATGCTAACTTATTGCTTTGGGCATTAATAGTATGTGTCTTATTTATTATTGGTTATTTATCGGTAATTGTTTAAAACATGTTGTTCCTGATATGATAGTAATGCATACCTAATTAATACATAAATAATAACAGTTAGAAAAAAACCTTTGTAAGCTTAAGTCCATTTCTAAATACTGATCATCAGTCTTTCTCAACACAATCATTTCCATTTTTGTAGTATGACATAAAAAATCCAAACAATTTAAAATGTAAAGGAATCTAAAGCCCTTCTGCAAGGTAGGATAGAAACACAGAACTGGCAACTGGTATTTTATTAAGAGAAGATATAGGAATAAAAATTCTGTTCTATAAACGATATAACATTAAATCCCCTGATACTTAATAAAATTAGTACAATTTATGAAAATGGGTCAGTGCAAAAAAGAACAAAGAAATTAGTATATGTTCGTTCATTATTTCTTTGTATTGACCCATTTTTTTAAATTTTACTATAATTCTACTATATAATATACTAAATAATATATATTATAGTATATATATATATATATATATATATATATATATATATATATATATATATATATATATATATATATATATATATACTGTATATACATAATCTTTTTTGTGTGTGTTTGTTTTGCATTTTTGCATTTGCCGATTTTTTTAAAATCACCCTGTGACCTATTTCCTAGAGTTATGACACCAAGTAGCACCTGCAAACTAATACATTCACTCAAAAATACTGATAACTGAGTGTATTACATGTTTAATTATTTAAATTTTTCACAGGTTGCTACTCGCAAGGCCTATGGAATGGCACTGGCCAAGTTGGGTCGCTACAATGAACGTGTGGTGGTCCTCGATGGAGACACCAACAATCTCACCTGTTCTGAGATCTTTAAGAATGAGCATCCAAACCGCTTTATTGAGTGCTACATCGCTCAGCAGAACATGGTAGGGTGTCCAAAATAATTCACATCAGAACTTTGTCCATGATATTTAAAATGTTATATATTCTTTATGTTCAATGTCATGATTCAATTGTATTCTTTTTTTTAAACACAGAAGAGGGTTTTCTTAGCTTTTCTTTTTACTCAAAAACAGCTTCAACTTCTCCCCCAAATGTTGATGTAGGATGCTAAAGGTAGCGTAACGTAGTCATCCTGGTAAAGCAAAACATTGGTCTATATTCATTATTTTATTAAATTACTTTATTATTTATTTTATTATTTTATTAAACTACTGTAGAGATAGATTCTACGGCCCCAGTGGTCATCTGTAATCTAGGTCATCCATGCATGTGATGATAAGCCATCATGACAAGTGTATTCGCAAGTAAAATATTAATCAGTGCAGAGGAAGGGACCATCTGGCTGAATGCAGGAGAAAAGTAAAAACCTAATGGTTTCTAATTGAATATGTGAGCAAGTTAATGTAGTGTCATTTTGCACACTACCCTGTTTGCTATTGGCACAATAAAAGATCTTGACATCAGAATCTGCTTTGAGCATAATACATTTCATTACTGTAGTAAAGAAGAAGGGCAGAAAATGATTCGTAAAATGTGGTATGATTCCCTCCATATGGTAAAAATAAGCTGCAGAGATTTCTGGAAAGCTCCTCTCACTAACTCATAGCTGAACTGGTCTTTGGTTCAAAGAGACGTTTTGGGGAGGGTTTTTGCAAAAAATATTAGATGCTATGGGAAATCTTTAAAGGGTCAGGTTTGTTTGACCTGTGACTGTCTCACTTTTCAGAGGAATATAGTATGTATGTAATATCCAAAAATGTTTTTTTTTTCTTTTGCAGGTCAGCGTTGCCATGGGATGCAGTGCACGGGAGAGGAACGTTGTATTTGCCAGCACCCTCGCCTCCTTTTTCACTCGTGCCTATGACCAGATTCGCATGGCAGCGATTTCAGAAAGCAACATAAACCTGTGTGGCTCCCACTGCGGTCTGTCCACTGGTTAGTAGACTGTTAAGCAGCGTTTACCATAAGTCTTCTCACATATCCTGCCATGTAGTCTTCTTCTATTCCTTCACACTGTGTCCTTCACACCACCTCTGACCTCCCAGACTACTGTTGAAATAGTAAAATGTAGGACAAATTAAAACATTTTATGATGAATCTGCGATCATCATTTCTCTTTTCCCTCTTGAGGTTATTTCCCTTACTGTTTTACCCCACTGGCCTTTCAGTCCTAACTCAGTCCTTCCCTCTTTCTCCTTTTGTGTCTGCACTGGAAGCTGACAGCAGTGAGCCACCTATCCCTTTCTTAGTCCAGGTACCCTGCATCCAGAATGACCTTTTTGCTCCTGCATGCACAAGCTCACCTAAAACCTAAATTGCCTTACTGTTGGACACAGCGAATAGATTATAGAAGTTTGCACTTTTACAGGAGAGGAAGGCCCTTCTCTGATGGCTCTAGAAGACATGGCTATGTTCAGGGCTATTCCCACAGCTACAATCTTCTACCCCAGCGATGGCATTACAACAGAAAAGGCTGTGGAACTGGCTACAACCACAAAGGTAGACATGGCTTGTCTGCAGAACCACTAAAACCTTTATGTAAAGCAAAATGATATTGCTTATTTGTCATATTTTTTCTTAATTCACCTTTTTATTAAGGGTGTTTGCTACATCCGAACCAGCCGCCAAGATAATCCGATCATCTATAACAGCAATGAGGATTTTCATGTCGGACAGGCAAAGGTGAGTCTCTGTTAAATCATACCTGGCTTTATTAATAAAAAAAAAACAAATAAAAAACTGATTTAATGTTTGAAGAATAAAAGTAGTATCCTAGAAGACAAAATTTCATTTCTTTTGGCAGGTGGTTTTCCAGAGCAAAGATGATCAAGTGACTGTAGTTGCAGCTGGGGTGATGGTGCATGAGGCCCTTTCTGCTGCTGAGCATCTCAAGAAAGGTACAGGACAAAATAAATTATCTAAACCATGATCAAAGAGAAAAACTGTATTTAAAAGAAAGAAAAGATCAAGTTTCCTTTTGTCTAAACACCCTTAACGTGTTTCAAAATGAAAGCTAAAAGAATGCTCACATAATGTCCCTTCGATATAAAAATAAAGTTTAAAGGTTGTATGGGTTGATCAAAAGGGCTTTCCGAGCCTGACTTTATACCACTATTTAAGGTTAAATATTGATGGTACCTCCAGGATCCAAAGTCCAATTTTCACTTTGGTTTTTTTCTGCAAACAAAAAAAAAAAAGGATGAGTTAAATAGTCATTTAAATGATTCCATGGTCATCTATTGTTAGGACGGTAACCGAAAAAAAGCTGATGAATTATAAACAACGTTTAATTTTCTAAATTCTTAATTCTTAAATAGTTCATATGCTAATATTTTTTCCCCCATTAATCTCATCTTCCAGAGAGGATCTCTGTAAGAGTGATCGACCCTTTCACAATCAAACCTCTGGACATTAAAACCATCACCGACCACGCACGAGTCACCAGGGGAAGGATCCTGATAGTTGAAGACCACTACTACGAAGGTAGGTTTTAGAAGATTCACTCATGCTAAAGACTTCTTGCATTTTGCATCAGCACCAACAACCTTGCAGCCAAGCTGTGTGTGTAGAGCCTTGCAAATGGTTCGTGTCTTTATTTGTTCCATGGTGGCACATTTCTATTGGCTCAGTGACATAAAACATGCTGTGTTGGCATTCGCCTATTGGCTGAGGATGCCTTCTGTGCTCTCATTGGTGAGAAGGTATTACTGCTGTTGTATGTTTTTTAAATGTTAGGAAAGAGAGGCAGAGTGCTGTCAGGTTTCCTTAACTGAGCATGTGCCTAAGGGGCAGAGCGTGACCTAGATAGCACAGTCTGACTTGCACAGCTCTACATCGGAAAAGCACAGGCTGATTCTCTAGATTCGACAAAGAATCAGCAGCTGTAATAATTTGTAGGCTTTTTCACTAGTTTTTTATATTCCAGATTTTATCTATTTTAACTTAAATTATATATAGAGAGGAATTTTCCTTATACTGACAGAGTACCCAGAATATGTCTCTCCAATAGACTTAACTGTTGTTTGACAGGTGGTCTGGGGGAGGCAATGTCCTCAGCAATGGTCAACGAGTCTGGATTTACTCTGCACCGCCTGGCTGTGTCCCACATCCCGCGAAGCGGCAAACCTCATGAGCTCCTGAAGATGTACGGCATAGACCGTGACGCCATTGCTCAGGCCGTCAGAAAGATGCTCAGCAGTTCTGCTAATGCCAAGTAGTTCTCCCTGTGCCCCGCCCACCTTTATAATTACACTATTCCAGATGGCGACAGATAGTCACACTCAGATTTGTTCTGGAAACACACTAACCCTTTTTTTTATCTTTTGACATTCACTGTAAAAAACAAAACCAAATAGTCTCTGATGTGTTGTGATGTTGTGCAGTTCACCTTGAAGTAGACATCAGCTTTACCCATTTTTTGTGCATTCTTCCTCACACATAATATCTCTGTAACACGCATTTTCACGCATAATCTCTACCTTCTTATGGAACTATAGTCCAAAAATAAAATGTTTCCATTTCTTATTTTTTTTATTTCATAAATAGTCATTGTGCAAAACTATTTGTTGTAATATTTTAACAACACTAGAGTTGTATCGGTCTGAGCTCTGTGGCTGATTTTAATCTTCCGTTTTGACCTGCAATCCCTTTTAACCCATTTCTGTTAAAAAAAAAAACCCAAGAAATTCCATTTTATTCTGATCTTTTCATCATTAACAGTAATTATGTTCAAAGTAATATCAGCATGTTTGAGTTATTTGTCTTTGTAAAGCAGGAACAAAAAACAGGAACAAAATGATCACAGTTCAGATTTTGAGTTGCCTTATCTTACATAAGCAATTAGCATGGCATAGCATCCATCTCTGTGTTTTACCAGGAGTGTCCATTTTTATCTGAATTCTGAGCTTTCCAAAAGGCTGTAAACTTTTCCAAATGCATCCTTTTTTCCAGGACCAACAGAGTTATTGCAAACAGGGGGTACCCAGGCTGAAATATTTCCAGTTCTTGACATCTGGCAATCGGTCGATTTGTCCCTTTTACTCAATTTTCAAGTTGGTGAAAGCCTTGTGGCTATTTGATCATAAAAAATTACTAGAAAATGACAACGATACAACATTTGACTCAAAAATACAGTTCTGAATTCTGAACTTCTAGTTGGTTGGTGACTGGTTAGAAATCTGCTGCAGCTGTTTTGTCAATGCTTCTCTTCATATTAGTTATGCTTTCATGTGCTTCTTAAATTTACCTTGTTCAACAAGAAATAGTTGTGTATTACTGTTTTAATATTGGGTGGGGACCAGTTTTCATGTAGGTGTTTGTTGTGTCAACAGAGTCAGAAAGGATTCATATGGTTCTTGTCTTTAGAAGGTGGCAGGGGCAGAAAAACACAGAATAAAAACAAAGAAAATGCTTTGAGGTTATAACCCATAAGCCACTAAATATGGTTTTACTTCCTCGTTCTTTCTTTTCAGCACTGTTTATAATATCTATTTTAAAGGCGTCCAAACAAATACACCTCAGGGCACCAGATCCATCCAGTGTTGGTCCAGAGTATGACTAATAAAGATTGTGGCAGTGATTTCAGTTACGTCTCACTGGAGAACATGAGAAAAAAGAAAGAAAAAACACCTTCTTCGTTACTTGAAATTTTGTATGTCCAAAAAACATCATGTAATAAAGCCCTCTGCATTTTACTTTGAAAACTTTTGCTCTGTTGTGTTTTTTTTAATCCAGTGATTTAAATGAATTCAAAGCATAGAACAACACATTTTAATCTAAAGTAAATCGTGTCATATTCATATTATTATGCATTCCTGAAGATTTAATATTTTCTTATATTATTTATTTTAACAAAAGAAAAAAATAAGTTAAAGCCTGACATTTTCTTGACATCAAAGATGACTTCCTGGCCTCTCTGATTATTCACAGTTCATCTTATCAAGCACAAATTTGCTCTTTGGCCTTTGTGATTTCAACCTCCCTTCTTGGTCTGAGGTTGTAAACTAATGCTACCTCCAGGCTCTCTGCTCCTGTCTCAGTTTCCTGTCCAAAAAAACAGACAAAAAATGCTTTCATATAAAGCCTTAATATATTTACTTTCAAATGCATTTAAATATTTGAATCATTACTTAAAGAAATGGTACAAGAGTTACAAATTCTCAGGTACAAAACTGTGGAGTAATTTTTCAAGTCTGCATACCTCAAAAAGCTATATTTTCGTTTGGCTCCCCTTAGAGCAAACATTATGATTCCACATCCATAAGAGAGAGTGTAGACTGAAATGAAGGCAGATAGTTTAAGCAAAAGAAACAACATTCACCCAAGGGAGTGCTGTATCAAACATGCTATATTGTGTGCGGTACTTACCATGGTAAGAACGAAGGTTCAAGACGGCCACAAAAATTGCGAAACAAAATCCCCAGTACACATCTGAAGAAGGGGGGATGGTAAAATTAACATATATTGTCCCAGTTAATAATGTTTGATCCCCTAAATGTGTATGATACTGCAATATTGCTGATGATTAAGTAAAACAGATTAATACACAGTCAGCTCTGATGATATTTAGAATTACATAATAGATAAATAACCCTTAGGAAAAATAAAGTAAAAACCTTAAAATGAATTCAGAGTTGTTTGTAGGCTGTTTGGGACCCTAAACAGATATAAATTACATTTTCCAGTTAACATCAATACACACAGCTCAATCATTATCGCAGTTTAATCATCCTTGCTTCAAATAGTCTTGTATTAAGCAAAAAGCTTAAAGATCAGTACTATAGTTTGCTGTTAATTCTGCAGTTTAGGTATCCTAGAGGACAAAAGGATGCAATTAAAAAAAAAATTATCCCATTTTATAGTTAACAAATGAGATGACAACAAAATAGTTCCTAAAAATTTTTACAGTTGGATGAAAATAAAGAAATATCAAGGAACACAAGTTTTGTTTTCCTTTTCGAAGCATTATTTAGGGCACAGATGTACTGCTGTTGTGCGCCCTCTGGTGGTTGTGGAATTCACAGCCCCTACTTAAGCACTTTTCCGCTTGGCCAGCTCCAAATATGACACCAAGGAAAAACATTTCTTTAAAAAACAAACCTTACTTTACCTTTCATCAAAACAAAGAAAAGAATGTGAAAAAGGCTGGAGAGTGATCCACATTTTTTATTGTTGTTGCAAAAATGCACCTTGAGAATGATGATAAGCAGAGATGGGAGTACAGTAACGAAGTACAAATACTTCGTCACTGTACTCAAGTAGATTTTTCTGATATTTTTACTTTACTTTACTACTTATTTTTATGGCGACTTTTTACTTCTACTCCTTACATTTTTACACAAATATCTGCACTTTCTACTCCTTACATTTTAAAAAATTGGCTCGTTACTTTAGTTTTGAATCATTTCAATGGAGTTACCGTTATTATTTTTCACATCGTCAATACCAAATTCAATCTAATTGATGGGAATCTACGTTGCATTTGACGCACCACTACAAGATGAATCGACAGATTTGGCGGTATTCATTCGCGGCAAATCATTGCAGCTTGGTGGCGGTGGCGTTAGCATAGTAGCATGGACGACGAGATGATTGAAAATGAACACAACGGAGATCTAGTCCTATTGACAGACATCCATTTAAAATGTAGGCAACGGCATGAAAAAAGTGGTTTCTACTTTTACTTTTATACTTTAAGTAAATTTACAAGCCTGTACTTTGTTAATTTTACTTGAGTAAAGAAGTTTAAACAGTACTTCCACTTTTACCAGAGTATTTTTTAACACAAGTATCTGTACTTTTACTCAAGTACGGAAAGTGAGTACTTTTGCCATCTCTGATGATAAGAGAGGCTGATGCTAATAGGACTGCAGTAAGATATGCTGCTGCAACCAAGTGTGTATTTTTGAAGACTATATAGTCATAGTTCACAAGTATATTAATTAATTTGTGGGAAGCTGTGATTTAGTTTGATTTTATATTGATGCAAAAAATATACCTCTTTTGTTGTAAGGAGACCCTTTACAAACTTTAGTGTGGGCTGGCAGGTCTGGGAAGAAAAAAATACATTAAGACCCAATACATAAAAAAAACAAGTAAACAATATTTAAAGTGTGTATAATAATACATCGATCTGCTTACCCAAAGTTATGCCCAAAATCTCAAACACTAGGGCAAAGAACACGCCTAAAACGGATGGAACTAAAATTGCTGGAAGTAAAAAAAAAAAAGAAAGAAAACATGAGGTGAAGTGTTTACAGTAGCTAGACACTAAAACATTATGGATACATATACTGTACTTACAATGAAACGGCCTATAGAGAGCCATGGCACATCCCAAACCAAAGCAGATTGAATAAAAGTGGTAATATTTGTCTGAAAATAAACCGAATAAACAGTCAGTCTAGATATTCTCAAAATGAAAAGGTTTGCTTTAACAAGGTGTTATATGACTATTGTAAATAAATGATACATACAATGGTTGTAAAAGTTATTTATAGGATTCCCTTCATTGTCCTGTAAGTGTAAACAGGAACTACATTTAGTAATAAATCCAAATTAGAGATAGGCCAATAGTATAAAGCATGATATCATTTTGTACTAAAACCTTGTGTTAAAGTGTTAACACTGGCTAACAACCAAAGCAAAACCTTTCAGATCAGGTGTACATACCATTTAGCCTCAGCTATAGGTGGGAGAGTTCTCAGGCAGGTACAGCAGCATTAAGACAATCAACATTTGTCTAACAACTTCCTGAAGCCGGTCCAACCACTCAGCCATGGGCTGCCACGAAAGGAAAGTCCCTGATAAGGTTGTTTTGCTTTCACATTTGCTTCCCCATTTTAAAATCTTGAAATCAAAGCCTTTGTGTGCAAATTAAATAATAAAAGATGTGCTTTCTATTTATGTTTACTATAACAAAATACTAACATTAAATACTAACACTAAAAAAGGCTACATATAACTACTACATTATTTTCTGTAAACTCAAAGCTTTACCCGTCCTTTCAAATCCTTAACGTTTTTTAATCCCTCTTACACTGGAAATAATCGAAATCTAGATAAGTTGCAAATGCGCTTAGTTTAGATAAATCTAAACTAAGTGCATTTGTTCTTGGATACAGAAGGTTAAAGGGACATTTTGCAAAGGGAACAAGAAAATTTGCACTTAAAATAAGAAAACATAATTGCATTGTCTTCTTTCAAGTGCATATTATCTAATTATCTTATTTGAAGAAAAAAAAATACTCATTCAATTGGCAAACTATGTCATTTATCTTCTCATATTAAGGGTAAATACACTCTAAGAAATTTCAGCTTATTTCTAGATCGTTTTTCCAGTGTACATATAACTTGATAGACATTTCCATAAAAATGGAAAAAAAAAAAAGAAAGAAAAAAAAAAACAACCCCTGGAATTATTGACATTGTATCTCCACTATACAGCACCAAGAACTGCAGATAGCGCTGTTACAACTCCAATGTCACCGTTTTCTTATGTCTTATCTAGGAGGTGCTCTGCAACGTTGATAAGCGTAATGTAATGTCTAGTTATATTTTCAACCAATATTCAGCAAGTCCCTCAATCTGCATTATTAATGTGTGCAGAGGAACCAGAAAGACAGCGTTAATTCCACGGTAGAAATGTCAAGAACAAGTTTTAGTCTAAATAAACGCCCTACCTGTTTCATGGGCATAGCTGCAGTTCCATTATAAAACCGCTAGATGGCAGTATTGTATTCATATCATGGCTAGTACGGTATCCTGTGGAGGACACGCTAAGCATTCTGGTCGTTGAAGTCAATATCGCAGCTGTGTCAGGCAGTCAAAGTAACATTAGCGTATTCTTCAAAACTACAATTCCCTGTACAGTCACGTAGATTTGAATGCTGTGCGGATAGCTTTTTCCAGTCGATGATCTCAACAGAAGTTTCCTCTGGCCGCCTCATGAAGACACTAGGGAAAGTCACAAAGGACGAAGGAACTCCTCTTTAATTTAAAACTCCTATCGACGTCTATGGCGGACAAATAGCAGGAGCCGCTATAAGCCAGTCAAACCGTGACAATGCGGTTCAAACAAAGAAGGCTGTGATTTGTGGCGTCCCGATCTTTTTTTTTTTTTTTTTCCTCCTGAGCTGAAGCCCAGTCAGGGCTGGGTCCCGTTACGGTTTGAATCGCTGCTTCGCCAAGATGTCCACGGAGGAGCAGGACTATCCCGAGGCGGTGCTGGTGACTGAAGCTGGGCCCCAGTGGCTCCGAGCCGAGGTGGAGCGGCTGTCCCGCGAGCTGCGAGAGACCACGCGCGAAAAGATCCAGGCGGCGGAGTACGGGCTGGCCGTGCTGGAGGAGAAGCAGCAGCTCAAGCAGCGATTCGACGACCTGGAGACGGAATACGAGACGGTCCGACAGGAGCTGGACCAGCTAAAGGAGGTAAGCTGAGGTCAGAGCCACGCAGACGGATCTGTTGAAGCGCTGGCAAACCGTCAGCTGGCTGTGACAGGGACGCGGTGCACATGAGGCTGATTAATATGCTTATTAGGAGGATCCAGTGCACTTAGATAACCACCTAACTTTCCACCAAGGCACAGAAACATGTTTTTGGTCCCTCCCTTGCCCACACTTGCCTTGGAATGTAAAAAGAAGCCCTTTAATTAGATAAACCTTAGTTAGCTTATGGATTTCTGCTGCTTAGTTTGTTGTTTTGTGGTCAAGCTGTAAAAAATATCCTGATTGCGGTAGAAACACAAAAATTTCCTCCAGCTCACTGAAAAGTAAATAAAGAGTCAGATAATATCTCCTAATCGCTTCCCCTTCGGTTGTTTAAACATCTTTAGCTCCTCACTACAGTCAAGATCCTCAATTTACAGCAATTAAAAAACAAATACTTTAAAAAAGAAAAAAAAAGCAATTATTAGAGTAGAGATGTTTGCAAAAATGCTAATGCTAGCAACTAAATCCTATTGAATGGGCTGCAATGCTTGAAAACTAACAGAATACTTTAAAATATTTAACAAACTTTTGAAAATGTTTTTGGAAATGATAAGTTTAAGTAAAAGATGTTTATAGAATGCTCTACCTTGATAATATCATTAAAATCAGAAATTGAATTTGTAATAGAAGAGATATTCAACAAGTGTACTTATGTATTATTAAATCTGCAAATGATCAGATAGATTATTTGCAGTTTACCCTGGTAACTGGATTTTGCAGATTATTTTTTATTAAAAAAATAATAATAAATGTAAAAATAAAAATTAACTAAAAAATATTAAATAATAAAATTATATGTAATAATATATAAAACAATTATTGAAGAATTCCTTTTTTTTTTTTTTTTGCTGATTATTATTTTTTTTTAAAGAAAAGTCCAGTTAGCAAGGAATAATCAATGGATCATTATATATACCTTAAACTAATACCTTTGCTGTGATTTAATGAATTTAGCGTTAATCAGTAAAAAAACTAAAAGAATTTTCGTCGCTGGGAGCAGCCATTTTTGCCCAAATATACTAACACCTCACTCCTGAAATCTTCTGGCAGTGACGTCACGGTGTAGCTTAGTAAACTAGCCCAACCCGCCAGCGGCCAAAATCATTTTTGCCTGTGAGTTTTGTCTAGCCTCGATCAATGCCCCAGGCCCTAGAACTGTGAGCCCAATAACAACTTCAGTTTTTGAAGGATTAAACTTGGGGTTTTTTGTTGAAACGTGAGCAGGAAGAGGCTCTACGCTCATTCATTTTTAAGAAGGACGTATCCGCCGTTTTACCGACAGGCTGTTTGTTTACACTCCCCCACCAGCTTTCTGTCACAGTCAGTTGTGGTCATTGGTCAGAGCGTTGGCCATTCTCCCCACTTTAAAAGCAAAATCAATGGGAACTACTAGACACACCTGCAGTTAAACTGACAATGCCCATGTGCATGGCGGTTCGATGTTGTAATACATAGGGTAAAAGTGAAAAAAAATTAGTTATTTTACCTTTCAGATTCCTGATCCTCCACGGATGGGTTTGTCGTTGGATTGCCAACTTGAAGAGGGGGGATTTGCCATCGACCTTTCAGCCAGAGAAAAAAAACAAACACGTCATATATAGCCAACATGTCGAAGAAGAATGTTTCCAAGATGACTTGGATAATGGCGCGTTGTGACAAACACCAGTTACAGCACTGGGACTTGCTCAACAGCTGATACCGTATTATACAGACTGTTAGAATAAATAACATAAAAAAGTGTATTCTGCTTAAGAGAAATCTAGGGCTAGAAATATTTGGTACAAGCAGTGAAAGCTGAGAAAGTTCTGTCTGTGTGGAGCATAGATGCATCGAGCATAACTGAGCCTTAACACACAAAACACATGCAAAGAAAAAAGCAGCAGGTAGTAAAAACAACTGCAAATTAACATAAGTTGTAAACTAGCTTAGCATATTAAAGATTGGATGATGATTATCAGGTCATAATGCACAAGACCGTTGATGTAAGAAAACAAACAAAAAAAACATACCTTTTCAAGAATAAAAGGTATGTTTTCTGTTGGAGTCTTTTTAAACTCTAAATCTCTCTGAGCATCCCTTTTATGTCTTTGCTACAGGTCTGATGCATGTCATTAATTGACATTTATTTGTGTGTTGGCACCATTTATACATTTGGAGCCTGTATCACTGTGCTGCTCTGTATTTTCAGTTATTGAAGCATTTTTACTTTGCATTGGTTGTGTGTCAGTGGGATAGTTATGTTTGCAGTACATAGTTACAGCACGTTTGCACCCCTCAGCCACTTAACATCACCCATAAAGAAACTGGCGCAAAAACTGCAGCTTCAGATTTGCTGATAGTAATCCACCTAAATTAACTTTAAACTAGATGAACCAGTCAGTAAGCCAAAGACGCAGAATTCTTGTGTTCTCCCATTACCAGCTGGTAAGGTAATGATTTTTTTTTCACTATTAGACTAATAAAAATAAGATGTCTAGAGTGTTTTAATCTGCAAAAGCTAATTAAAAAAATGCTATGATGCATAAATTTGGACCTTGCGGTTCCTACAATTTAAATTAGATTCAGTACTTTGTGTTAAAATACTTAAAAAGAAATAAAATTCAGTGTCAGCAATGTAGAAGTACAGTATACCACCCCATCGCAAACAGAGCTTGACTTTGAATCATACCTTACATTAAAGTAGTGTTATAGGTGGGCATGAACGAAAAATTTATCGTCATCCTGAATTCACTTTAGACCATATGCATATCCTGAAGATATGCCTGGACAGTAATAAATGTTTACTTATTATTTCATTTCAGTAAATTCAGTCTTCCATACAATTAATACATTTAGTTTATACATGATGTTTAATTGCACCGTGCACCATGTTTAGTTGTCTCTTCTCCCAGACTGTTTACATTTGATCACTGTTGCACTTCATGGAATGGAAATGTTCTGAAAGCTGTACCAAATTACATTTCGTTTTGTTTACATTCTATGTACACAAAACAACAATAAAAGTTGTCTAAGTCTAATGCAGCATGAAATGTTTTAGAAGTTGAGAACACGGGTAGGTGGTACAGTCATAAAATAAAAAATAAAACATCTAGAATCGCTGTTTTAGGGCAAATCAATCACATCGTGTTTTAAAAGAGAAGTTGGGTTTCCCCCTCTGATTGTTCTTGGAGCTTCTTCTTGTCAGCAGAGGAACTGCTCCCTGAAGGACTTCCACTTTGGCTTTTTTTAGCTGTTGTACTTGCTAGTTTCTGAATGTTCCTCCACTGCTCACTCCTCTAAATTATTCAGCATAATGGCTGTTTTACTGTCCTACAGCTCATCCGATGGTCTCAGCTGCTCCGCATTGGGAGCATCTCATTGAAGGGCTTCTTACTTACTGTCAGATGCTGAAATGTTTTAGTAATGGAGGAAATCTCAGGTCATAGACGGAGAAACAAAGGTTATTGATAGCAAATATATCTGATGCATTCCTAAAGATCTGATTGAATATCTTTTTCAGCTGAGTCTTAAACGGGAGTAAGAAATTCAGAGATGTGAAATAATGGCGAGTTCGATCCACATGAGGTTATTGAGGTTGCTGATTGCACTTAATCACCCATGGACCTATTGTTGTCAGCACTGCCATGGTGTCTTATGACTCTGACTGTTGATCTTGAGTCATTTATCTGCAGAACCAATCTCAACAGCAAACTGCTGCTTGTTCCACAAATCAAAACTCGTGGTAAAGAGCTGCAGCTCTGAGGATCTGATCAACTTAATCTGTGATTACTTTATTTTTCTAGCAAAAGTAAGAAACGGCTGGATGTACAAATACATCTCAAAGTAGTTCATCCTCAATAGATTTTTTTTTAGTTAACTTGATTTTAAAGAGTGAAACTTGGATATAATTCAGATTGTGTTTAAAAAAAGAAATAGAATAAATTCTTGTATTAATTATACTAAGGGTTGATTTATATAACCAGCGATGAATGTCGCCGTTAACCGCCATTATTTTATCAAGATGCCCTTGACTTTTGATGCTAGTATTCGCACGTTGCATTTATACAGTCTTATATCTAGGGCTGGGCGATAAGTCAATTTTATTGATTACATTTTTTGTTTATCAGGATTAAAATTTTAGAAAATCTGATTTATTTTTTATGTTTTTCAAATAAATGTTCAATTATTTCATTCTTTTTTTCAGATGTTCTTATAACTGATAAACCAAATCATTGTGTGATAACCACTAGCTGCAAACATTTAGTGTTTTATTTTCATTTTTGTTATTAGACATTATTATTTTTATGCATTTGTTTAATTATAATATATTATCTATATATATATATATTTATTAATATATATATTAATTATATATTTATTAATTTATATATTAATTATATATTTAATCAATTGAAGTGAGTAAGAATTTAAGTAAGGTCACATCCCAAAGAGAATGATAGTTTTCCAAACCAATGTCAATTGGCATTCTCTTTTACATTTAAGTGAGAAAAAGAATCAATTAATTGTATTTGGTAAGAAAAATCTCAGACTAAATTTTACAGGCCCCTCAGCCAGCACTATATAAATAAATCAGGGCTGGGTATTTTTGCCATAGTCCTGAATCGATACTCATGTAATTTATTTTTTCCTGTCACATTAAAAACAAAGTGCAAACTTGTAAATCAGACAGTTTAAACTTGGGATGTGAACAAAACTGTCTCATAAGTGCAAACTTGTTTGTGAAAAGTGAAAAAGTGAAGCCTCACTCGAGCAAGCAGTAGTGACACTGCAGACATGCATGAGCTGCATTATCTGCACAAACCATATTTGCAGTGTTGTCTGTAACAACTACAGGGTGTTTGCTGGTCAGCCCCCATTTGTTAATGTCTTCAGTCGACCTATTGGCTATATTTGCTGTTGTCTGGCTTGAAGTCATCTTGAGTGCATCTTTCCTGCTCATTTGAATGTGAACGCGTCACTATAAAACTAATCGATCTCATTCCCTAGACATCGATTTTGCAAAAATGTAAAGGAATCGATTCAAAATTGATTTTTTTTACCCAGTCCTAATATAAATTAGAAAAAGGTTTTTATCACCAACAATCTAATTTGAGATTGGAACGACTGAACATATTCGATTCTAAATTTTGAGAATCAGAATCGAATCAGTTGTTAAACAGATACACAGAGGCCCACATTACTCGCATATTAATGTATCCCAAGTGTTTATTCCTTCTAATATTTATGATTCAAGTTGATAAAAAGCCACATTTTAGCTTCACATTGAAACTAAGTTATATGTCAAACCTATTAAAAACTATATGTCTATTTATTTACTGCTTGTGTCTTGTTGTCAATAAAGTAAATGAAATTGTTGTTTGCCTAGAAATATTACTTGTCAATCATTGCTATAAAGAGAATCAAACAACAAATGAAGATGTGGGTGTTTTTGGTTTCAATTTGGAGCTTCTACAATAATTTTGTATCATCTCCTCTAGGAAAAAGAGAATACTGCATGTTTGCTGTAAATCCACTGATCTGAAACTTCAAAGGACAGCCTAGTACATAAAGAAATGTATGTTGCTCTGTTAAAACAAAACATTTTCAACTGCTTAATTTAATAATAAAAAAAAGAACACAATTTAAACGCATTTAATTTCATTGTTTGGAATGAAGCAATATTTGAAACAAATTAATGTTTTATACTGGTTAAATCTTTCTGAAGTTAAATGAGCATTCAGTTTAAAACAGGGTTTTTTATTTCTTTATTTTTCATGAAAGTTGTTTGTTTTCTTGTTTCCCATGTCGGTGTATCTTTAGGCATTCGGACAGGCATATTCTACCCACAGAAAGGTGGCAGCAGATGGAGAAAGCAGGGAAGAGTCGCTGATCCTGGAGTCTGCCAGTAAAGAGGCTCTGTACCAGCAGAAGGTCCTGGAGCTGCAGAATGACCTCCGACAGGCCAAAGCTTCTCTGTCAAGCGCTCAAGCAGAAAATGATCGCCTGTCAGCCATCGCTCTGGAAATGAGAGAGGTATTTCTCTTTCTTTTAATGTAAATTTAGAATAATTTGGGAATTGGTTATATTTAGATCTTTTTTATATTCTTGAAAATTTAAACTTTAAATTTAAAGTTATTGGTGTTAATCTGAAGTTGAATGATTTTATTGATTGATTAATTGATAAGTTTCCTTTTTCAAATATTGTGATTTTCTCACAGTTTTAGATTGTCATAAAAATACAGAAAAATTAGCGTATTCGTTTTTTTTTTGTTTTTTTTTCTTCAAATATTAATGTGGGGCCGCTTAAAGATGAAAGTTGGACACATTTTTAATGCAATCCTATAGCATCGTCTTCAGTTCTGTTACGTTCACTCAAAGAAGTGGGGTTCCTCTCAGAAAATTCCTGGAGCCACGCCGGGGACTTTGGAGAAATGCCGCCCAACATCTACTAACACTAGGCTTTCTGTGGAGATCAGACACACAATTGTTCATGTTGGTGAGACAAAAATATAATTCCCAGACTTGGTGGAAAGAAGTTTTCTACCTCTTTCTGATTAGACTGACCTGTGCTGCTGTCATTATGCTGGAAGTCTGCCTAACACTGCAAACTGTACATGCAGGGAACATCTCCTCTGACCCCTCGAACCCCTCTAATGACAGACAGCAAAATAGTGAGATTGACAGCAAACCGGCCAGGAATGTGTTGGGGAATGGTTATTTCTTAAATGGGGGGAGACCACCTCTCTGTAAAAACAAAGATTAATCTTTCTTTGTAAATTTATTCAAAGGCATAATGGCGTTTGAAAGGCTTTGGCCCTCAGAGAGCAAAAAAGGATTGAAGGAAGTAATGCCTTTGGCTTTATTTAGCTTCCTGGATTCTGCCTGTCATGTCTATATTCATATGGGTATTTTCAGTTGTTATTGTTAAACAGTAATGTTTCCACTAAGGTTATAGGTGCCTGGAAAGGTCAATTCCAGATTTGTTAAGAAAGAAAAAACCAAGCAGTGTTCCACAGTTGGTGACACAGAGTTAGTCTTCAAGGTGCTGATCATGATTTGACCCAGGATAAGTTAATAGTTGATGATGGAAAGTTGCACTAATAGGTCAGAAATGTTACAGCACTCAATCCATTGTGTGCCTGCAGTAACCTTCAGCCATTCCTGTTCTGTCCTTTTTCTCTTTGCAGAATTCAGAGGTAGCGGAGCTGCAGCGGGCTCAGCTTCGCGATGACATCAGAGAGTATAAGGTTCGGGAGGCCCGACTGCTGCAGGACTACACTGAACTGGAGGAGGAGAACATCTCTCTGCAGAAACAAGTGTCTGTGCTGCGACAGAGCCAGGTGAGGCGGGTGAACAAAGGCCCTAAAAGGTACGATGAACATTTTGTTTATGTATGAAAACGTGGTTCTGTTTCAGCCTCACATAGGGGGTGCTGTGGTAATAAATTACACTGAGCTAAAATTAATCTTATATCAGATTTTTTTTTAATGATACGTATCCATGCTATAGGGTCTTAAATAAGTTAAGAATTACTTTACATAATCTCACAATGACTTTCAGTATTGGTTGTTTCAATTCAATTGGTACCTCCAACAATTGTGCCAGAGAAAAAAAGAAACACCTTTCTGCCATGCTATTACAATCCCCAGACTTATTTCCTCTGGAGCAGGCATCACCAACCTTGGTCCTCGAGGCCAGCTGTCCTGCAGGTTTTAGAGGTTTCCCTGCTTTAGCACAGCTGATTATAATGATTGCAGTAGACCAAAAGCCTGTTAATCAGCTTTCAATTAAAATCAGCTGTGATGGAGCAAGGAAACCTCTAAAACCTGCAGGACAGCGGGACTCGAGGAACAAGGTTGGGGATGCCTGCTCTGGAGAACCTGTGAGAAGAAGAAGAAGAGTATAAAGCCTTTAGGGGAAAAGTCTAGAGATCTGGTCTCAAATTCAAGTGGTCCTAGGCTTTTTACCTTACCTTACCTGATTCAAGTGGCTAAACTTTTCTCGCTCGCATGCAATTAAGGCTCTACAGAGTGTTTTGTAAAAGGCTAATATTGGATTGTTGAAGCAGAGGCTTATCTAAAAGTAGTTGAAAAATGGCTTTCAAAGTTAGAAACCACTGATCTAGTGTAATTCAGTAAATACAGAGTGTCATCCTCTCCGTGTGCACCAGGCTGTTTCATCTAAAGATTAAGCCAATTTTATTAGCATATATTCCTTTATATTGCATTCTTTCCCCCCCACACACTGAATAAATGTATAGAGATTGTAAAGGTTGCATTTTCTAAAGACTTCAAAGTAAAATTATACTGCTACAGTAAAAAACGTGATTGAACAATAAAGCTTAGCTCTGTACTTAGCTTAAAAAACCCAGATAAGTGACTCTCTGTCATTTAGATATAACAGGTTGAAACGCAGAGAAGTTGGAGTAGTTATCTAAAACTATGTAATGCTAGCTTTAATTTTTTCGCATTTTCACATTAGCATAATTTCATTAAGATCATCTCAGCTAAATATCCCTTTTATACTTTAACATGTCTACAGGTGGAGTTTGAAGGTCTAAAGCATGAGATCCGTCGCCTAGAGGAGGATTCCCAGTGTGTCCAAAGCCAGCTGGAGGAAGCCGTGCGTCTGAGAGAAATTGCTGAGCGACAGCTCACAGAGGCTTTAGAAACTATTAAAACAGAACGTGAGCAGAAGGCCACGCTGCGTAAGGAGCTCTCCCACTTCATGACCATTGGGGGGTCTGTGTACAGCAGCTTGCTCAACATCTCCATTGATAACGCGAAACTCCACGACGACCCCTCTGCCGTCCATGAACCTGATAATGACGACCTTATCAGAGGCTTCGAGAATGGCCTGGTCAAGATGGATGACAGCGATGAAGATAACAGAACGTTGGGCAACAAGAGAGGCGAGGCCTTTAAACCAGCACCTAGCTTGGTGGATGATCTGCTCAGTGAGCTCAACATCTCTGAGATACAGAAGCTCAAACAACAGCTTGCTCAGGTGGGAGCTTTGGCGATAGATTGAGAAAATTATTTTAATGGCTTTAATATGCAGCAAGATGGGCGATACATGAGGCATCATGGGCTGTTTGTGGAGCCATTGCTGTTTAAAGGGACACTATGCAACATTTTTCAGTTAATTAATGTGTTCCATAACGTTTTGGATGATTAAATGAGTCATTTCAGGTCGAACAAAGGTATTCTCGGCCGCCCTGGTGGTCTGTGGGGGAAATACTGGACTTGCAACTGCAGGAGCACCGACCCGCACCCACGGGCTCAGAAGTCTCGTGAGAGTCAGTCTTGCTTTACGGCGAGAACTGCTACACGCCCCAGTTAAAAGCATTCTCGTTGCTAGCACAGTGGCAATCTTTGTGCAGTTATGCTACGTTCACGCAGCAAAAGCAGCAAAATCGCGTCTGCTGCTTCCTTTTTGCTGCTTGTACCAGTTAGTTCTGACGCGTGGCTGAAGCAGCTTTGCTGCTCCGGCTGTGTCTGAGGCGCGTTGGGCGGAGCTTCACTATCCTTTCTCTGCCCTGCAGCTATATTTGCTGTGATCAGTGGGAATAAAGTAGTTTTAATATGTGTTTAAGTGAGAAAATACACCTGAAAACGTAATCAGTGCAGTCAGTTCATTCAGATTATTATCCTGCCTTCCATATTTTTTTTCTGTCGGAGCCGCTCAGACCCCCACATACCAGCGGGGCGCCAACAGTATGGATCCCTTCATCAGCAGCGGTTCACCGCGGCAGCTGGTAGGTGTTTTTCATCTAAATAATCCAAACTGCATATTCTGCCGGCAGATTTCTGCATTTTAAGTTAATTTAGGCGTCAATAAACTGTTTAAGAGGAGAGATCATCAGCGCTGTGTCTCTCTCCCTGCGTTAAACGCACCCGACGCGCTGCTTCAGCTGCTCAGACGTGCTGCGCCTGGTGCTCAAAACGCGCCGCGGGACCTTTTGCTGCGCCTTGACGCGCGTCAACCATTGACTTTGCATGTAAACTCGCTGCTTCTGTCGCGCCTGCTACGTCCAGTGTGAACGCAGTGTTAGTCATTCGCTGCTAAGCTCAAAACAACCGCGCCTGGCTTGACGGAGAAACCAGGAGAACAGCTGAGCATATTTACGACAGTGCACTTTTACTTTCGCCCTCTGGAGGGAGCCTCGCTGGAAAATCAACACCGGTTGCAAAGTGTACCTTTAAGGTGGAAGAGAATTGCAAACAGTTACCGTTGTTTCCAGACTAAGCCGCTAATTTTTATCCAGCTGTGAACCATGTGGCTTAAAAGAGGGTGTGGCTTACCTGTGAATTTTTTGCTTACTGCCATGGGGGAAGTCAAAGTTGGAAATGAAAGAATGAGGGGCTAATTTTCATTTAGCAGAAGAACATGCTAGCAGCAGGTACGACAGAGAACAAATGACGCGAATTCACACAAAAAGAATTTTTTGGCGGATCAAGCTGCCGAACTAATTAAGAGACTGGGCTCAACTGAGAGATAGCATCCCTCCTCTGGTGGTGATATGTAGAGCTCCCCCTACAGGTTAGGTGGGAGACAGTATAGTAGATGTCAGTGGCTTATAGCCCCGTGCCGCTTATATATGTACGTTTCCAGTTTGAAAAAAAATGTAGTTGGCACGCTTATAATGTGGTCTATATCTGGGAAATACAGCAGTTTGCTGCTGATTAACAAAGTCTAGCTATTTTTCAAATGATCCTTGTCAGATTTAAGTAGTGTTAAATGTTCTAGCTTAGTGGATTTATTTACAAAGAAATTGTGTTCCAATTCTTGACCATAGCTCAGACATTGTCCTTTACATAATTTATACATAGATAAAGAGCTTACATACAGTAACTCTTCGCTATTGGGGTGGATTCTACTCTGTGATTAAGTATTATTGTATGTTTGTTTTGTGAAAAGAGTAACCCAGTCAGTTTGAAATCTTCATTTTTTGTTGTGTGTTAGGTTGAGCGCGAGAAAGTGGCCCTGATGAATACTTTGCAGGAGAACCAGAAGCAGCTGGAGCAGGCCTACGGCACAGTGTCTGAGCAGAAGGAAACTGTCAACAAGCTGACTGAAAATCTAAGCGCCATGCGTAAACTCCAGGCCAGTAAGGAGCGCCACTCCGCCCTCAACAGCGAGAAAGAAAGGGACAGTCACGATGACGGAGATTATTATGAACTTGACATCAACGGGCCCGAGATTCTGCAGTGTAAGTACACTGTGGCTGTTTCTGAAGCAGGAGAGCTACGGCAGGAACTGAAAACACTGAGGGCGCAGTACGAGGAATGTCGGACCAGGTATGAGGAAGAGCGAGCCCGATTGGAGAGCGATGTCCAAGATTTCAGGTCCAAGTTGTTCTCTTTGGAGAAGATTAGTCAAGCTGATAAAGCGGAGGTGGCCCGTCTGGAGAGGGAGCTCCGTCTGGCTACGGAGGCTGCAGGAGAATCCCTCGGCTGCCTAAATGTTGCTCAGGATGAGCTCATCGCTTTTAGCGAAGAGTTGGCCAATCTCTACAACCATGTGTGCATGTGCAACAATGAGACTCCCAACAGAGTCATGCTCGACTACTACAAAGACGGCAAAGCCAGGGGACAGGAAGGAAAGGAACAGCAGACCGTACTTCTCACCAGTGGGCTGATCAATGAGAACCAAAATGGAAGGTCTGATTCCTGCCACGTTGCAGTTACTGCACCTGCAGCTCCACAACATCGCCCAGAACCCATGAACGTCTATAACCTGGTAGCTATCATCAGGGATCAAATCCGCCACCTGCAGCAGGCTGTGGACCGGACCACAGAGCTGTCCCGCCAGAGGCTGGCCAACCTGGAGCTGAGTGCCGTGGCAGACAAAGACAAAGAGGCCTGCATGGAGGAGATTCTCAAACTGAAGTCACTTCTCAGCACCAAAAGGGAACAAATTGCTACCCTCAGAGCTGTGCTCAAGGCCAACAAACAGGTCAGAGGAGGGTTCTTCACTTTCTATTCATTTTATCTGCATCTTTTGTCATGATTTGCATGAAAGAAAATATCAAATTCATCTCTTTAGACAGCAGAAGTTGCCCTGGCCAACCTCAAAAGTAAATATGACAGCGAGAAGGCCATGGTGACCGAGACGATGATGAAGCTTCGAAATGAACTCAAGGCTCTAAAAGAAGATGCAGCCACTTTCTCCTCTCTTCGAGCCATGTTTGCTACGAGGTAAAATGAGTTTTTACTTATATTTGCATAACTCCACCTGCTTTCATTCTGACCAGCATTAAAAAACAAAACTATGCAAGCAGAGGCACAGGAAAATGTGAAAACCAACAGTGGATTCTGGTCATGCAGAACCACACAGTAGGGGTGGAACGATTCACAAAATCCACGGTTCGGTTCGATTCATGGTTTCTGGTCGCGGTTTTCGGTTCGATTCGATACATGTTGATTGTTACACCGAAATCCCATAAAAAATTATGAAATTAATGAAAAAATCCCCAAAAAAATAATGGATTGTAATTATTTTAAATGATCCACGGAAACCCTGGATCATTTCCGTATGTTTTGCTGCTTTGAATTTAATCATCTGGCGCATGCTCTCTAACATCTCCAAGGGACTCAGAGGGGAGCAGACGAAGCCACAGCGGGGGCTGTAGGCTTTGCTTTGAGCAGCCGGTCTGGAGCGCAGCGGGGCGGAGCGGGGGTTACTGACGGAGTATGTGGGATTTCGGGGTTAGCATGACATGTTGCTGTTAGCATAAACAAAACGTGTTGCACAATGCTTGCACACTGTTCCACAACTTTCTTTCCGCCGTCATCGTAGGTCACTCTAAATGCAAAGCGCTCCCATACAGCAGACCTATAAAGTGCTGCCGGCGCGTCTTCCAACTCCTGTTCTTTCCCACTCGCCAGTCCGAAACAATTCTCCACAACAACTGATTTTTTTCCCTGCTAAGCTGCTTCGCTTCTTTTTCTTCTTGTTTACTACTGGCGGTTGGCTTTGGTCGCAGTACCGCCACCTTCTGCTCTGGAGTGTAATCGCTTCCTCTATGAGAAAAAGGAACAGCGCATGAACCGAACGAAACACACGCGAACCGAACCGAGACAGTCGAACCGAACGATTCTGACGGTTTTCATAAATCGTCCCATCCCTACCACACAGGTACACTTCAATAAATACCTAAATTATTCAAAAGTGAATTAGTTAATGTTTCAGATGTATCTGTTAATATTGATTATTTTGGGTCTGTGGTGAATAAAACCAGATCATGATCTAGGGAAATTAGAAAATTAGAGCAGATTAATAAAATAAAGGCTCAGTTCTTGCCTGCCTATTGTGAGATAGACAGATCACATATCTAGCAGTCAGATGCACCATCCTTTATAAGGATGATTCACCATAAAAACACTTTGATGAAAGAATGTCTGTTTCCAGGGCTCTGTTCATGCACCTTCATGTAAAGTTTATTGGAAGGAAAAACTGGTAGAAAAAAAAAACCTAAATTTGAGCTAAACGCAACCCAGAGAGGATTGTGAAGCAATGCAGAACATGGGCTAAAATTGTGGCATCCCTTATTTGAATACTTTCCTTAATAAGAGACGAAGCCAAACACACCCTATATGAGCTGAGGAGAAAAGAAAACCAGAGAAAAAGAACAAGACTAATGCTTGGTCCCAAGCTCTTTTGCAGATAAAGGTATTTTATTTGGAGAGAGGCAGATTAGTCAGTCTGTGTTATTTTTTTTAAGCTCCACCTTAATGGTTTCTTGTTAAGAAACCATTCAGATATATCTGCAGCTTAAAAATATATAAGGTGCAGCTTAAAAAGATATAACATAAACTGGCTAAAAAGCCCCACCAACATGAAAGTCATAAGATTTGTGACACACTTGCATGTCTATTATCAGCATTTTAATCTTAAAATTAAGATAAAGTCAACCTTAAAAGTAAAGAGAAGTTATTTGTTCTTAGACAGTGCTAATGATGCCAGGTCATTTAGCTTCAATCTCCCAATGATAGGTGTCAAAACATTTTGCTGCCTCTGATTTATGCCTTTTCGTGGTTACAATGACCCACGTGAATTTGAACAGCTTGTCTTTTTAAATATTTTGTTCTACTGTCTATTAAAAAAAACCACAAAGCATTGTGGGAACAGTCTGATGTAATACTGACTCAGCTTCCAGGAAATTCATCCTTCCATCTGGAAAAGTTGTGTTGGGAATAGAATACCAGCTGGGGAGCACATTACGCCACCTACTGGCTGAAATGTTTATCCTTACCACCTTCCTTTTTGTCCCCCTCTCCTTTGGTGTCCTCCACCTCTTGCTTTTTTTTTTCTCCCAGATGCGATGAGTATGTGACCCAGCTAGATGATATGCAGAGGCAGCTGGCTGCAGCGGAGGATGAGAAGAAGACGCTGAACTCCCTGTTACGAATGGCCATTCAGCAGAAACTGGCTTTAACTCAGCGCCTCGAGGATTTAGAGTTCGACCATGAGCAGGCGCGCCGCAGCACTGCCACAGCAGCAGGAGGAAAGGGTAAAACTAAGGGCAAGGGAGCCTCTTCCAGCCACCATGTAAGTCAGATGATGCACTGCAGAACTAATCATAAAATCACACAGCAAAGGAGTTGCTGTTTGCATTTCTGTAGCTTAAGATCTCAGTTCTTTAGTTTAGCCTGCCTAACACTGGGTTCTCGAGTCTTCTGCCGTTATTAGTCATCTTTTGAGTCCATTATTAGATTATACATAACATTATACTCTAATTTTATTGGGAGAACATTAAGCATACATTTAGTAGGTGGGGAAAGACAACAGTTGTTTTAAATTGACACGTGTAAAGTTAATTGAAATATATTCTAATATGCCAATTACCATTATCTTCATATATTGTCCTAAATTAATTTCAGATTTTTGTGTAAAAAAAAAAAAAAAAGAAATACTCTAGCAGTCTGTTAAAGGCCTAAACCAGGGATGTCAAACTGGTTCCAGAAAGGGCCATGTGGCTGCAGGTTTTCTTTCCAACCAAGCAATAGCACACCAGACTCCAGTCATCCTATCAAGTGAGTCCAGTCTTAACTTGATGACTTGATGAGATGACTGGAGTCTGGTGTGCTATTGCTTGGTTGGAAAGAAAACCTGCAGCCACATGGCCCTTTCTGGAACCAGTTTGACATCCCTGGCCAAAACGATCAAATAAAGAGGTCATTTAGAGACATTATTAGCATGTAGAGTAGATGACCTTAAATGGGAGATGTGCTAAAGTCTTTGGTGTTTCCTTAATGAACATGTTTTGAGGCCGAATTTGGCTCCTTAAGAGTATAAAACAGGACATTTCTGTAGCTCAGTAACGTTTCAATCAGAATGAAATGCTGATTAGCCTCAGTATAAAAAGCTTTCCTCTCCAGATACTTCTTTGACCTTACTGACTGGGTGTTTTCTTCGCCCAGTAACAACTTCCACTCCAGAAAGTGTTGTCGGTCATCAATAAGATAGCTCTATTATGATAATTGACTGATTTTTGTGTTGAATTTCTGTTTTTTTAGGCAAAGCAGCAACAATTTAAGTGGCCCAGGGTTATTTTAGCTCCGGTTCTAATTTAATTTTAGGTAAAGTCGTCAGAGGCTATGTTCACGCTGCCGGCTTTAATGCTTATTTCAGAATTTTTTTATTTATTTTTTTGTTAAATCCGATTCTATTGCGTAGTTGTCCACATTTCCTAATATATGCTACTGGTGTGTGATCTCCTGTGTGAACTGCATTTATACAGATTAGCTGCCCCGTATAAGCATTAGAGGATACAATGATGTTACAAGCGAGCATGCTCTGTGTTTATGGAAGTAAACATGGATGGTAATACTGGAGCGCATCTTGCGATCTTTCATGTCTTTCCCAACCTCAGCCAGTGCAATAACAATACAATCTTTTCAAGATGGATGAAATTAAAGCCTGCTCTCCGCATTTTCGTCTGCCATGGTTGTTTTTCCTTCTGCTTCTGCATAGAAAAACACAGAATAGCGACCTTTATTTAGTATTAATGACTTTCAGGTCGGATGAATGTGACCTGGCCGTTCACACACAGGTCGCATTTGAAAAGATCAGATACGCATCGGATTCAGGACCACATAGCCACATCGTTGCCTGGGTCGCAAAAAGTTGGATCTGTGTTCGGACTGTCATGAAAAGATCCAATACAGGTCGCATATGGGCAAAAAAAATCTGATTTGGGTCACTTCAGGCTGCTGTGTGAACCTAACCAGGGTTATTTAGGCAGAATTAGATTGTCATCCCAATTTATTCAGACCAAATATTTGTGTAACTTTATGTTCTGTACTTTAAAACCAGTATAAAATAAACACGCTTCCAGTTAATAATAAAAAGACAGCAAAAGTGTATATATTTCTTAAATTTTCACTCATTTTTGGTTTTCTTGTCAGAATCAGAATCAGGTTTATTGTCATTGTTAGTGAAGGAGTTCACAACTAGGAATTTTTTATGGTACATCGTGCAACATGAAACATATAATATGAAATAGGTACATAAAATTATAAACATCTCTAAAAACACTGGGGTATAAGGCATGCAAAAAATATACTAATATATACACTTAGGATAAAAATATGGATAAATTAAAAAATATATATATAAAAAGTAAAATGTACAAGGTAGTGCAAATAGAGCAGTGTGCAATACAGCAGTGTAAATGGCATGGGCAGGTTATGGAGTCTGACATTGTCTTTCTTTGTATCAGATGCTTATTTTCTTAATGACCTTCATTTAAAGAGCTGCAATACTTACTAAATCCTTGATTATTCTCTCTTTTTTTCTTTCAGTAAACCTATCAAGCCAAGTGACCTTAAAAAAAGAAAGTTGATCAATGTGACTTTTACTATTCACGTGTTCCTGGTTTCTTCTGTGATAAAGCTCCTGGTTATATCAGCTTAACGACCAGAACTCAACCAACAGTATTTAATTTGCCAAGAACTTTGTAAAAGGGTGCCATAACACTTTGTATAGAATTCCTTCACATGACAATGAAGGAAGAAGATTCAACGCATCATCAGTCTTCCGAGGAATTGTACGACTGATGGCTGAGCTAGAGGAAGGACTGGTGCTGATTACTTATCTACTACCACGGCTGAGCACTTTTTATTACTTATCCCTCCTAACAAATGTCTTCCCCTAAATTATGCTGGTATTATTCATTTTTTCTAATAGAAATGTATGCTTTCCTGCCTGTTTCTGTCAGATTTTGAGCCCCCTGAATATATTGTAATCTAATTTATTTTTAGCAGCAAAGTAGAAGTTTATGTTACCTTTTAAATACCGAACCATTTGTCCTGTTGGGTAAAATCCAAACGAGACAAATGAGTTTCTCTAGCCTTTCTTTTTCTGTTGCCTTAGATTGAGGTTTAAATGAAAGCCAGTAACAAAGCAACATCAATCAGCTACCCAGGTATTTTTTGGGGGGGAAATAATGTTACATTATTATGACTCCATTGTTGAATGGATCGTAGATTTTGTTTTGTAGATCTTGGCAGAAATTCTCCGCTTCACCAATTTTCTGCCAACTCATGAATAAGATTGTCATGACTGAGGACCGTTTCAGTGCAAAGTTATTTTAAGATTTATAAGATAAAAAAATAGTATTCAGATTTTATTCGTAAAAAGGTTTATAAGTACTTTTTTAATCCAGGTTTTGTATGTTGTGTTAGGTCATACAGTAACAAGTGCAGTGCCATTGTGTGTATTGTTTGTACAAGTGCAATTTGCAATCCTTGCTGAAGAAAATAGGAGAGTAAATGTTTGTGCTTTGTGAAAGTATTATTTTTGACATGTTTATGTTATGACTGCAATTGTATTTATTTGTGTCTTTTCAGACAACAGGATTTACCTCTTTTGGTCAAAGAGGGAGTAAAAATTTAGCTGCCTGCTTACAAAGTCTAACGGGGTCTTGTTTAAAAAAAAAAAAAAGTACTAGCAAAGATGGTTTCTGTTACTACCTCCAGTTATAACTGGCGAGGAAATAAATCTAACTTTCACACTATATGTTTGTTGTCTGAGGGACTGTCTTTTCCTGTTTTTGATAAGGAAAATCTTTAGCTACTTCTAAACCTTCTCTCTAATATTTCAAATGCACTCCTAAACTAATAATTACTGCAGTTTGAATTTTGTTTTTTTTTTATGTTAAAATCCCAAACACCCATTTTTAGACTTAGACTTAGACTTAGACTTCTTTATTTGTCATTTTGTATGCACAGGGTGCATACAGAACGAAATTGCGTTACATACAGCTTATGAACGTTGCATTGATATTTCAAATGGCACGAGTTATAGATATTTTATATATCTTTATATATATAATATATTTTTATCAGTATTTTATGTCTTAAGCGGAAATGAAAATAACACATAATTGTCAAAATTATGGACAAAAAAAATTCCCCCATTTAACAGTTATGTGGTTTTGGTGGTACATTACATAAAATCATTACCATATATCTGCTTTTTGCAACTTGTCAAACTGCAGATATGTTCACAGGTTATAGATCCTTATGCAAGGCAGTGATTTTCTAAGGTGAAGTATGGTGGTGGAAGTAGATGGATGTTTCAACCATCAAATTATGTTAAAATGTAAACACTTTTAAGAAAAAAAAATATTCTTCGTCTTGGTCAATCGTAGCAATCCCAAAATCCATTGACAAAAAGGTTGGTATAAATTGATTAACAATATGTACACAAACTGCATAGTTGCTTGAGTAGAATATATTTATGATCAGATAAGTAATGATGTTATATGTTGATGCACAACATATCTACAAGTAATAACAATGCACTTCATTATCTGATTTAGGTGTACATATGCATCCTGCATATTCAATTCAAAAGCACTCTATGATTCGGGTTTCGATTGCACTGGTTCCTGTATCAGTGCCAGTAATCCAGTAATAGCTTGTTAGTTCCCCATTGTTTAATTTACTTGAACTGCAGAGAATAATTAATGATATTTAATTAATATTTGTACCTTAATTTTATTTAAGGTGCAAATATTTCACAAGGGTCCATTATGCTTTACTTAAATTCTCTTAAAAAAATCACCAGAATGTAGAAAATAATGTGTATTGTAAAAAAAAAAAAAAAAAAAAAATTTCCACATAACTACAGAACACTTATTCAGTCACATTTACTGTGCTATTAAAATTCCAAATTTTACCGCTTTGTTTCAGTTAAATCCTCTGAAAACCTCCAACCTATAGCTGCACCTGTCCTCATCTAACCCTGACAGGATGTCCTGTCCAAACTATTTCAAAATCTCACCCAAGGTTTGGTGAAAAGTTGGCAGCCCTGTGAATAAGCATTTTATAAACAAATGTTCAAATTAAATCTGAAGATTAAAGCAATTGAAGTAATGGTAAAAAAAAAAAAATACAAAGCAGGTTCATTATCTGACGTTAGGAGCAGACTCCCTAAAAAACTATGGAAGAGGGTTAGGGCTGGACTGAGTTAAAAAAAAAAAAGTTAACTGATTTTTTAATTTTATTTCAGTTTAATATGGAAAAAAAAATCAGAATTCTTACTTTAATCTCAGAATTCAGACTTTTTTCCCATATTAAAATGAAATAAAATGTGAAAATTATTAAACTTTTTTAATTTTTTCAGTGGCCTTAATCCTCTTCCGTAAAAAACAGATACCTGCATGCATCAAATGAAAACTTTGTTGTTTTTGACAAAGCAGTTTTCCCGCTGGTTCCGCTGAAATGGGTGTTCTCCTTTTTTGGATACTTTGACGTAATCCCAACGTGATGGCGTCAGAGGGTGTAGCCAAACAGAGGACAAGAGAGAGGACTCACCCTACAATGGAAGGTTTGCGTTTCTTTGCTTTATACACCGAAATAAAGTGAAATTTTACCATAAATCTCTCAGTCTTTTTTGTATAACCTTTCATATGAAGGCCTGTTACCGCAGCAGTAGTCCTGAAGCTGAAGCTTTGTCAAATACGGTGAAATGTTAAAGTGGACGTTTCTGAAAAGTTATCAAACTGTACAATAGACAGTAGATATGTCCCGATAAAGAACTTTTAATTACTAAAAGTTTAGTTCGACCGTTTTGCAGACGAAAATATACACTTTTATGAGCCTCTGATGCAAAACAAAAAAAGAAAAACACATCAGTTTATTCTGCTATCTGTCCGTGAAAGCTAACATGTCTGACATCTGAAGGATTTGTATATTTTTTTTCCTGTCCTGCTCAGAAAGTTTTCGCCAGCAGCTGTTAGAGGACACCGCCTTCCTCCGAGCAGAGCAGAGGCTGGACACAGAGCTGGTGGACAAACTCATCCTGCAGCTCAACAGGATCTATCCTCAGATCCTCTCAGACAAGGAGGCCACCAGAGTGAGTTATGTCCAAAGAACAATCCATGCAATTAGGGGATTATCCACACCATAATCTGAGTGTAGTTTTTTTTTTTTTTAAGAATTCTTTAACATTATTTGGTGGAACAAGCAGTTCCCCATAAACCAGAGGGTGGCAGGACTGACTATTGACAGCTTCAGCATCAGACTCAAAAGGTCTTAAGGGTGGATTATGTTTCTGCAACCGCACACATCAAATGTCGCTTGCGTCTGGTCGCGAACCAGTTTTGCTGGCATGCTTCTGCAACGTCGGTCTTGAATTTCTAGGAATGCACAGCAGTTTCCCACCAATGCGCAAGAGGGAGCCTACTCGAGAACTCGCAAGAACTTCTGCAGATAGTCAAGAGAACGTCTTCGGCGGTGCCGGCGGGAGTGTTTATTTTCTAAAACAACATGTCTGAGGCATCGAACAAGTGCTTGTACTTCCAAACCTCCTCGGTCAACCTTTGGTCGTTGTTATCCATTGCTATTACTCCTCAGTTTTTAAAATGGCGCGCCCCGGCACCAAATCGAGAAGGACGACCACACAGACAGCCGGAAAGGCATACCAAGGACCAATCACAGCTTCTTTTTGTCTGCACACTTCCGCTTGATGTCTGCACGGGTTTACGACTGTCTGAGGCATAGCTAGGATTTTTTTGAGGTGCACAACGATGGTTGCAGAACCTCTGCGC
The DNA here is from genome assembly GCF_016077235.1 of Cyprinodon tularosa. Classification (NCBI taxonomy): domain Eukaryota; kingdom Metazoa; phylum Chordata; class Actinopteri; order Cyprinodontiformes; family Cyprinodontidae; genus Cyprinodon; species Cyprinodon tularosa. The sequence continues at coordinate 760,551 of NW_024038375.1, read as the reverse complement.
GGGGGGCTTGGTCACGCACAGACTGATTTGACGATTGCAGAGGCTATGCTTCAGAAGCAGAAATTGGCCTTAATTATACAGAAGAAAAAACGAACATACCTTGAATAAAACATAAACAAAATAAGCACCTTGTTTGATGTCTTTATCAAGCAGAGAGAATGAAGAAGGTGAAAGCAGAACAAACACCTAAGGCTTCAGATACACGCTGTGCCTTATTTATAAATTTATGAAAGGCCGATTTTAAGGAAATTGTTACCTAATGTGCAGCTCATGCCAAGGAACCGTTCATTAAAATTTGGTAATGATCCAGATCATGTGTGAGTTTTAGCTATTGGTGTAAATCTAAATATGGGGCAAAATGTACAGCTTGGTGGAGGTCTGCGCTCTCAGAGTGCTTTTCTAGTGATAAATATTATACTAGGAGAATAGTGGTTAGTTTTCCACAGTCCCCCCATTGAAGCACATTCAAGTGACCAACTACAGCAGGGCGATCTTAACACATTTCAGCTAACATAGCAACCTTCAGGTTCCCAAATGATGTAATACACTATATTGCCAAAAGTATTTGCTCACCTGCCTTGACTCACATATGAGCTTAAGTGACATCCCGTTCCTAATCCATAGGGTTCAATATGACGTCGGTCCACCCTTTGCAGCTAGAACAGCTTCAACTCTTCTGGGAAGGCTGTCCACAAGGTTTAGGAGTGTGTTTATGGGAATTTTTGACCATTCTTCCAGAAGCGCATTTGTGAGGTCGCACACTGATGTTGGACGAGAAGGCCTGGCTCTCAGTCTCCGCTCTAATTCATCCCAAAGGTATTCTATCGGGTTGAGGTCAGGACTCTGTGCAGGCCAGTCAAGTTCATCCACACCAGACTCTGTCATCCATGTCTTTATGGACCTTGCTTTGTGCACTGGTGCACAGTCATGTTGGAAGAGGAAGGGGCCAGCTCCAAACTGTTCCCACAAAGTTGGGAGCATGGAATTGTCCAAAATGTCTTGGTATGCTGAAGCATTCAGAGTTCCTTTCACTGGAACTAAGGGGCCAAGCCCAGCTCCTGAAAAACAACCCCACACCATAATCCCCCCTCCACCAAACTTTACACTTGGCACAATGCAGTCAGACAAGTACCGTTCTCCTGGCAACCGCCAAACCCAGACCCGTCCATCAGATTGCCAGATGGAGAAGCGCGATTCGTCACTCCAGAGAACGCGTCTCCACTGCTCTAGAGTCCAGTGGCGGCGTGCTTTACACCACCGCATCCGACGCTTTGCATTGCACTTGGTGATGTATGGCTTGGATGCAGCTGCTCGACCATGGAAACCCATTCCATGAAGCTCTCTGCGCACTGTTCTTGAGCTAATCTGAAGGCCACATGAAGTTTGGAGGTCTGTAGTGATTGACTCTGCAGAAAGTTGTCGACCTCTTCGCACTATGCGCGTCAGCATCCGCTGACCCCGCTCCGTCAGTTTACGTGGCCTACCACTTCGTGGCTGAGTTGCTGTCGTTCCCAAACACTTCCATTTTCTTATAATACAGCTGACAGTTGACTGTGGAATATTTAGGAGCGAGGAAATTTCACGACTGGATTTGTTGCACAGGTGGCATCCTATCACAGTTCCACGCTGGAATTCACTGAGCTCCTGAGAGCGACCCATTCTTTCACAAATGTTTGTAAAAACAGTCTGCATGCCTAGGTGCTTGAATTTATACACCTGTGGCCATGGAAGTGATTGGAACACCTGATTCCAATAATTTGGATGGGTGAGAAAATACTTTTGGCAATATAGTGTATGTCAAATATCAAAGTAAGCTATAAATTGCTACTGCAAAAATAAGGGGGTGGCCTTAAAAAAGGAACAAAATAGCAGTTAGTCAGCCTTTAAAAGACTTACCCAGATATTTTGATCTGCATGTTATTGTTTCTGTTTTGAAGAGGGGTTGCATATAACTCAGAGGAAGTGGAAATCAATGACTAATTAAAACTCTGTTCCAGACTTTAAAATAAAAATGTAAATCACATAAAATGCTTCAGTTTTATCCATTTTATTGGAGTTGTTAAATATTCTTATGGTCCAAAGGTATTTTGTTTATGCATTGACAGTTGACTCTTTTATTTCAAGGCTTTCTTAACATTTGTTAGTTTGTTTTGACATGTTCAGATGCATGAGACTTGATTATTACTAGAAAATGATCCCTATACAATTTAGTTTTTACACATTTGTCAGTTCAGAAATTTGGATGTACCAACAAGTGTCCGCCTGGGAGAGCTCCTGACGCATCTACAGGGGAAGGGCGATGAAGCATGCAGAGAGTTCTACAGAGCGCTCCACCTGCATGTGGAGGAGGTTTTCCACAGCTTACCCACGCGGTTATGCCTCAGAGGTTAGATAAACTATTTCCTATTCTTACAAGTTTCTTTTAGATATTTCTAAAAGCAGTTGTTTTCTCTTTAATATTTTGATCCAATCCAAATCCCAGATTCCTTGAATCCGATGACAAGTTCACAGATCCACCTACAGAGGAACGTACTGAACGACGGAGGTAATGTGACACTTATGCAGGTCGTCTCTCTGCGTCGCAGAGCATTGTTGTTAGAAGACACAGTGATCCGCTTACAAGAATCGTGTGCAGCTTGCTTTCATTACCTTCTTCTTCTTCTTATGGGATTTTATGGCGGTTGGCAGACTTGTGAATTGTGCATTACCGCCACCAACTGATATGGAGTAAAGCAAGATAACAGGAAACGATTCACCCCCCCCCCAAAAAAAAAAAAAAAAAAAAAAAAAAAAAAAAAAAAAAAAAAAAAAAAAAAAAACCTGTGTAACTTAAACCAACATAATACTAAATCACATTTGCCCATATAATTTTAATTTACTCTAGGTCATCTTAACTCTGCCAGTTTCTGATGGTCCCATCGGTCCTCCCATCATACTTCCAACCATCTCCCAGTTCAAATCTTTAATGTCCAGATATTTTTCTGCAGCCTTCACTATTATTTTGATTTTTTCCGTTTTTTTTGTTGTCTGTGCAGTACAATTAATTACTTCTACCATGAAAAGAACAAAATTTGTCTTTTTAACAATAAGTGAGTCTTCATTAATTTTTGGAGATTTCTCTAGAGGTTTGGAATTTGCTGTGTGTTGAACTGTAGGTTTGGGTTTTTCTGACTGAGATGGGATCCTTTTTGCAGCTTCAGCGTAGGTTATTCCGAGCTCAAATTTCATTTTTTTAATTTCCTCAGACCTTTTGCTTGCTTCACAGCCGCGATAGGCAGCAGTATGTTCTCCACCACAATTACAGCATTTTATTTTAGCTTCTTTTCCACATTTTCCGTACTCATGTTCTCCTGCACACCTTCCACACCTCTGTTTCCCTTTACAAACTGCTGCAACGTGACCGAATTTTTGGCATTTGAAACATCTCAATGGTGGAGGATTGTAGATTTTGACATTATAGCTTATGTAACCGATGAATACTTTGCTTGGTAATTGCTCTTCTTCGAATTTAATTAGCACAGATAAACTGTCAGATCTTTCTCCGTTTCTTGTTGTTTTTAACCGTTTTACTTCTTTTACTTTTGCACCGCTTATGTTTTCCAGAATCTCTTTTTCAGAAATTTTTAGAGGAACTCCTCCAATGACTCCCCTGCTGATCTTTTTGTTCTCCATTAGGCTGCACTGAACTCTTATCCCGTCAATTTTGTTGATACGTATTGCTTTGCCTTGCTGGGCGCTGTCTCTGCAGTTAATTAGCAGGTCTCCACTGTACAGAATTCTGGCACCTTTGACTTCTCCGACAAGTTTATTGATGGTTTTTGTTAAGTGAACCGGATTCCAATTTGTAAAAGAGTCTGCCTGATTAACGACTTTGAATATGACTTTGAATTCATTTTGTTGTGCTGTGGAATGTATGGAATGATCATCACTGGATTGTTCTGAACTAGATTCCCCTTGAACTGATCTCTGTTTTTTCCGCTTTTTCTCATTTTTTGATGTTGCTATTTTCCAACCTTCATTGTCACTATTTCCCTCTTCCATCCCACAAGAATCGCTTCCTGTTTCCTCACTACTCACGGCCCAAGACATTTCTCCATAAGCAGCTTCAAAACACGCGCCATGCACCAAACGACCATCCACCGAGCCTCAAACACTTCTTGTGTCAACGTGGCTTCTGATCGCTTTCATTACCTCTTGTTGCACGAGCATTTTATGTGAGGTGCTGGATTTTTTCAGCCTTTTCTACGGTGGCTGAGAAGTGCAAAACACATTTACAATTCAAAAACACATTAACAAATAAAAAACAAAATAACATTTGAAGAAACAAAATTATATTTTATGAAACAAATGTATTTTTGAAAAAAAAGTTTACATTTTTAAAAACACATTTACATTTTAGCAAACAAATTTACATTAACAAATAAACAAAATAACATTTGAAGAAACAAAATTATATTTTATGAAACAAATGTATTTTTGAAAAAAAAAGTTTAAATTTTTAAAAACACATTTACAATTCAAAAACACATTAACAAATAAAAAACAAAATAACATTTGAAGAAACAAAATTATATTTTATGAAACAAATGTATTTTTGAAAAAAAAAGTTTAAATTTTTAAAAACAAATTTACATTTTAGGAAACAAATTCACATTTTAAATAAGTTAGATTTTAGGGAGAGAAAGTTTCATTTTAGAGAAAAAAAAATACATTATAGGGAAACAAATTTACATCTAAAAAAAAAAAATTGACCGTTCGGAAACACTTGTACAAGTGCAAAGACAAAACTGCAAGTGGCAAAACACATTTACATAGCCAAAAACAAATTAACAAAAGACGGCTACACGGAAAGGGAATGTCCCAGTGGCCGGATGTGACGTCACGATTTCCCTGACTTGTAGTACAAACAGCTCAAGCTGTAGTCCTCCTGCTTCACGTGAAAAGTCAGCGGCGATTTTAGATGGAAAGAATTGCACTGAAGCTGTTTTTCTTAAGTTTACGCTAACCGAACAATGTTTTCAGCCAATTTTCACCATTTTGTTCTTCGTGCGGACGGTCTCTGGAACTTTTACGGGACACGGTACAAGGTGGCAGGACCAAGCAGCAGGGCCGAGCTCAATTCGTGGCAGTGGCTGCGGCAGAGCCTGCCATCGGAGTGGCCGTTGTTGCCCGCTGCCGGCAGAGCCTGCCATCGGAGAGGCCGATGGTGGCGGCTGCCCGGCAGAGCCTGCCATCGGAGAGGCCGATGGTGGCCGCTGCCGGCAGAGCTTGCCATCGGAGAGGCCGATGGTGGCTGCTGCCGGCCGAGGCCACTTATTCGCAGATAAAGTACTCCGTTCCATCAAGTAAATGTGACATTATAAAAGTTTTAATGCAGTTTATTAAGCAATAACATCACAATAAAAAGAAACCCATAAAGAATACATTTTAATACAGGTTATTAAGCGATAACATCACAATATATAGCCTATATATATATATATAAAACAATCTAGTTAGAAGTACTATAAATAAGGCATTTGCCGAAAAACGGCAGGAAAAATACCCAAAAAATAATTAAATACCAAAGAAAAGTAATTAAAAAACTACATGACAAAATAATAGTGGCTCCGGCCAGTAATACGCCAGGCCCTGCTGCTTGGTCCTGCCACCTGGTCCGTGTCCCGTAAAAGTTCCAGAGACCGTCCGCACGAAGAACAAAATGGTGTAAATTGGCTGAAAACATTGTTCGGTTAGCGTAAACTTAAGAAAAACAGCTTCAGTGCAATTCTTTCCATCTAAAATCGCCGCTGACTTTTCACGTGAAGCAGGAGGACTACAGCTTGAGCTGTTTGTACTACAAGTCAGGGAAATCGTGACGTCACATCCGGCCACTGGGACATTCCCTTTCCGTGTAGCCGTCTTCTGTTAATTTGTTTTTGGCTATGTAAATGTGTTTTGCCACTTGCAGTTTTGTCTTTGCACTTGTACAAGAACGGTCAATTTTTTTTTAGATGTAAATTTGTTTCCCTATAATGTATTTTTTTTCTCTAAAATGAAACTTTCTCTCACCTAAAATCTAACTTATTTAAAATGTGAATTTGTTTCCTTAAATGTAAATGTGTTTTTAAAAATTTTAACTTTTTTTTCCAAAAATAAATTGTTTCATAAAATATAATTTTGTTTCTTCAAATGTTATTTTGTTTTTTATTTGTTAATGTGTTTTTGAATTGTAAATGTGTTCTTAAAAATTTAAACTTTTATTTTTCAAAAATACATTTGTTTCATAAAATATAATTTTGTTTCTTCAAATGTTATTTTGTTTATTTGTTAATGTAAATTTGTTTGCTAAAATGTAAATTTGTTTTTAAAAATTTTAACTTTTTTTTCAAAAATACATTTGTTTCACAAAATATAATTTTGTTTCTTCAAATGTTATTTTGTTTTTTATTTGTTAATGTGTTTTTGAATTGTAAATGTGTTTTGCACTTCTCAGCCACCGTACTTTTCTCTTTCATTAAATGTTACATAATAACTCATGAAGGGATCGAGCTTTTGACAGACGATGGTTTAAAGAAAAAAAAAATCTCCAGCTAAAAATAGATTGTTTGAAAACTTTTATATTTCTAAAATATTAAGTTTCGAGACTGGGGAAACTTGCATTTCATTATATATTTTAAAAGATTTATTTTATTACAATATAACCTTGTTTTGAGATTGTGATGTAAAGACATTTCAAATTAAGGCATTAGCAGTACCTTTAAACATGCAAAGAAGTGTATTATTTAGTGTGTGTAAAAACTAACCTTTATTCCTACCAACATATTTGCAGGTCCTCTTTTTTACCTAGGCTGTTTCAGCTTTGCTGTGGGAATGGCTTTTCTCTATTACTATGGAGGTATATTTTTTTCTTTTGTTACATTTCAAATTAAGCGTTTGATATGATTAGCTGTATAATATGTGATAACTCATAATTTGTGTTTTTTTTTTTTTGTCTGTAGAAGCTAGACTGTCGGGAGGAAGTCGGGCCCTGGGAATGGCGGCTCTTGGTTTGAAAAGAAAAGCAGAGGAGATTCTTGTTTGGTACGCTGACGAAGGTGTATTGATGTAAACGGTGTCTGCCATCTACCTGGTGCTTCAGAGCTACAGACACTACACTAAAAAATATAATTTTGTCTGATATTGTATGTGGTATAACTATGCAAAGCACATGATATTGCTTTTCTTGAGGGGAGACGCATTTGTTTCTTTGGTTACACTGTATATATTGTGAAATGTTTTAAGCCATGAATGCACTCACTACTCTAGAATGATATAGTGTACTTTTTTACACTTGCATTTCTAAATGTATGTAACAGGGTTGATAAATACTAAATTTAAATCTCCATGCCTCTCACAATAATTCTCAAAATATTTAAAGCAATTTTTATTGGCACTTAAGTGAAGGCATTTTATTTTTTTGGCAATACAATTATAAACTATACTAACACATTTTACTGGGAATTTGTATGACAAAATAATAATTATATAATGGTTTCAATAAAATCTGAATAACAAATGTGTGTTTTTCAGTTCAGCCCATCTGAATAAATAATTTTAAGATCATATTTTCTGCATATTTTTTTCACATCGAATAAGATTATTTTGTGCATGAAACTGCAGTCAATAGGTGAGCACAAACCTGTCGCTGTACCTAGACTGCCATCTTGTGGAGGAAAAACGAAACTACATTATTAAACTTGATATTTATATTTTCAGTCTGCGTTTCGTGTTGAGGAAGGCATAAATTAATGCGTAAAAATCTGATCAATCCATAATTACTCTGAAGTTGTTAACAAGATTAAAAAAAGTGTGTAAAGAGGAATAATATATAACGTGCTATTGCTTACCAATCATATCCCGCTATGCGACCGCACTGCATTATGGGTGTAGATTTTACAAGCGAAATTAAAAAGAAAAAAACAAATAAAACATCGAAATCTCTTGTTCGTATTATTGATTCTTTTAGGCCGTCGGTTTTAGGTAGTGTGATGTATTATGTGCCCGTTTGACTTAAAGTAAATAACACCATGACTGAAACTGAACTGTAAACATCGGCGATTATATAGGACCGTTCCCATAGCGTAAGTTGTGTTGTATGAAAGGAGAGAAGGTTAGCACTCCCCTTGACAAGGATGGAATTGGCCCTTGTGGCCAGCAACACATATACGGTTAAGGCATTGCCACCTACTTCGTGGCATCTCTAACCATGTTTTTTTATGCATTAAAATTGCTTCAGTTATATCTGTTTATTATAGCATAACTCTTTTTCCTGTTTTGAACTCGTAGCTAAAGAAAGGAAGCACAGGCTTGGATTTCCCTATAGTGGGTTTCCTCTGGGCAGAGCGGAAAAATTTGTTTCCTGTTAGCCTGCAGTTCTAATAGTCCAGTAGCAATGCAGTCATGTTTATAAAACCAAACCTTCCTGGATCAACTTAGCTTGATATAAAATATATTTTTTATAAATGAAATAATGTTAATCCTGTGCTATTTTTTTAGGGTTATAGCCTACTCTCTTTGCCAAAAGGTTTTTTAGGTTGCACAAATAACAGTTGCATTATATTTTAGAGCTTTTAAGCTGTTGTTAAGCATTTTTTGAAAAGCAAAACCATAGAAAACGACTTTTAGACCAAAGCCCAAGAGTGCCATAATTTTTGACATGTATTAAAATATTTTCCTGAAAAGCTTAATTGCAGCCATTACTTCTGTGTACCGGTAATTAGTATTTGTTAATAAAAGCAATTAGAGAAAGTCACCCTTTATATGTTTATTTATAAATATAGAATAATTGAATAGTCAAAGTGTACAGAAGTGTGTAGAAAAAAAAAAACTCTTTAAAACAAAACGAAAAATGTTTTTCTGTTTTCCACAATAAAATTTTTTGCGATTCTGGGTCTTACAACCCTCTACTGAAACTAAATATTGTAATAAATATGGTAACACTTAACTTCATAACTGTAACAACATTAAAAAAGAAAACAGTACAAATAAAAGAAAATAACATCTACTTTTGACATTGATTACTAAACTCCTCTTTGACATCATTTATGTACACCGAACAAACAGTCAAGGTCACAGGCCAATTCCACTTATTTGTGGGTCATACACTGAAAAAGTTGGGAAGCACTGACCTATCGTACATGGAAGACAGTCAAAATATTGCAGTTTGTATAGCAATAAAAAAAGTTTATCCAGGTGAAACTTTAAACACTTCTCTCCCACAGTAAAGCTATAGTAAAGTATGAAGGGGTGTACAAGCCATAAATCATACCACCAATCTTACATAGATGTTTTTTATCTCTCACACACATACTTTATCTCTCACATACATGTTTTATTTTTCACCTACATACATTTGATCTCTGTCATACATTCTCCTCTCACAAAGCTATATTCTTTCACATACATACATTTTACCTCGCACACATATTCTCATCTTACACGCATACATTCCACTTTCACATGCATAGATTTTGCTCTCGCATGGATACATTCTTCCCTCTGAGACACACATACAGTATTTAAAATTAAATAATCTATGTATTGTGTGACACAGGAAGTTCTTACTAAAACGCAAAGTAATTCTTAAATCACGAAATCCACCGCATCTTCCTTTGCGATATTTCAAAAGTTTATTTAAACAGCTGCATAATAAAACACTTTAAATTAATTCTATAAATAAAAAAACTATGAAACTGAATAAAAAGGCGGAGATAAAACAATATAATAAATAATATATTTATGTCTAATAATTTTTTACATACACTATATTGCCAAAAGTATTTGCTCACCTGCCTTGACTCACATATGAGCTTAAGTGACATCCCGTTCCTAATCCATAGGGTTCAATATGACGTCGGTCCACCCTTTGCAGCTAGAACAGCTTCAACTCTTCTGGGAAGGCTGTCCACAAGGTTTAGGAGTGTGTTTATGGGAATTTTTGACCATTCTTCCAGAAGCGCATTTGTGAGGTCGCACACTGATGTTGGACGAGAAGGCCTGGCTCTCAGTCTCCGCTCTAATTCATCCCAAAGGTGTTCTATCGGGTTGAGGTCAGGACTCTGTGCAGGCCAGTCAAGTTCATCCACACCAGACTCTGTCATCCATGTCTTTATGGACCTTGCTTTGTGCACTGGTGCACAGTCATGTTGGAAGAGGAAGGGGCCAGCTCCAAACTGTTCCCACAAAGTTGGGAGCATGGAATTGTCCAAAATGTCTTGGTATGCTGAAGCATTCAGAGTTCCTTTCACTGAAACTAAGGGGCCAAGCCCAGCTCCTGAAAAACAACCTCACACCATAATCCCCCCTCCACCAAACTTTACACTTGGCACAATGCAGTCAGACAAGTACCGTTCTCCTGGCAACCGCCAAACCCAGACCCGTCCATCAGATTGCCAGATGGAGAAGCGCGATTCGTCACTCCAGAGAACGCGTCTCCACTGCTCTAGAGTCCAGTGGCGGCGTGCTTTACACCACCGCATCCGACGCTTTGCATTGCACTTGGTGATGTATGGCTTGGATGCAGCTGCTCGACCATGGAAACCCATTCCATGAAGCTCTCTGCGCACTGTTCTTGAGCTAATCTGAAGGCCACATGAAGTTTGGAGGTCTGTAGTGATTGACTCTGCAGAAAGTTGGCGACCTCTTCACACTATGCGCGTCAGCATCCGCTGACCCCGCTCCGTCAGTTTACGTGGCCTACCACTTCGTGGCTGAGTTGCTGTCGTTCCCAAACACTTCCATTTTCTTATAATACAGCTGACAGTTGACTGTGGAATATTTAGGAGCGAGGAAATTTCACGACTGGATTTGTTGCACAGGTGGCATCCTATCACAGTTCCACGCTGGAATTCACTGAGCTCCTGAGAGCGACCCATTCTTTCACAAATGTTTGTAAAAACAGTCTGCATGCCTAGGTGCTTGAATTTATACACCTGTGGCCATGGAAGTGATTGGAACACCTGATTCCAATAATTTGGATGGGTGAGCAAATACTTTTGGCAATATAGTGTATACCTCTAATTTTTATCAATTTGTTGCATTTATTGGCCAACTAATTTAAATTTCAAGCAATTATTTTGGCAACTGGTTATTTTTATGATTCATTATTTTATTCCTCTATGTTGTTTTTAATTATGGCAGGACTGGTCAACCATATTCCTCACCCACAAATGACAAAAAAAGATGAGGAAATAAGATCTGTTTAATTAGTTTCAATAAATGCAGTTTTTCAAGTAATTATTCTGTTTAAATATACCAGGAATATGGAGCATTTCCTGATTCAAGAATTACTTACATTTTGAGTAATAACTTCCTGCGTCACACATTACAAAGATTATTTAAGATATTGTGTATATGTATCTGAGAGTGAAATGTATGCATGTGTGAGGAGAATGTATGTATATGAGAGGAAAACATGTACGTAAGAGATAAAATATATGTATATGAGGGTTAAAATAAATGCATATCAAAGTGGCAGTGTGGTTTATGGCTGTACGGCCCCCAATTGTAATGCACCTTCCAGCCTGATTAAGAATTCAAGAAGTACTTTGTATTGGTTATATAGTCCATTAACAGACGGCATGCATACATAAAAAAAAAAACTTGATACAACAGTCACAGTGATTTTGTCTTAGATTGTGGTACTCTTGGTGGTTTATTGCACCCTTAACAAACTGGTGAGAAATTAACCATCCATTTTGTTCAGATCCCCATTTTAGAAAAAAAAACTCAGTCAAGGCTGATGATATGAAATGATTATCTAATCTGGTAAATTATATAAAAAAAGATATTGTCTTGATGAGCAGCAGTCATATCAATGTGATGGTAAAGGTCCCGATTCGGGTCGCTGGACACCGAAGGCTGTGATGAAGACGTTGACGACCACTATGACGAATACAAAAGCTGTGGCAAAATTCTCTAAGATGTCCAACTTGTAGTGCGTACTTTCGTCATTTAGATTCCACTTAACTGTGAAAAAAGCAGAAAAAAAAAACAAAAAACAATGTTTATAATGAGTAAGCACATTTCCCCACCAGAGGGCATGACACATTCTCAGTACATGCCTTTGAAGCAATCATTTTCTAAATTAAAGATTAACAACATCTAAACTCTTTCAGGGAATAATTATCTCACTCCTCCAGAGGTAGATCCCATGCCTCATTAGTCTGTGAATCCAACATATGGATCTGATTTAAGCAGATGACGAGCCTGTGTTTCTACCCATTTACTGCTCCTCTGTGATTCAATACATACAAAAGTAAACAGCTCTTTAAAATTGGAACCAGTTTACAGCAAAGGCGACCATTTCCTCTTTAATTTTTCTAAAAACATTCTCACCCCCAACACAGTATATTTTTCTGTTACTGTAAGATAAGGGAAGAGCTAGAGAGAAGGAGGGGTCCACAGCCGTCTAAAGACACCAAAAGTTTGACCTCCATTTCTACTGTTTCACTCAGTAGTATATTAGTAAAAATGTTGTTTTGTTTATTAGATGCTGTTCTCCATGTTTTAAAATCATAATATAAATACCTGCATTTTAAATTTAGACATGTTTACTAATCAATTAATTTCATTTAGGATTGACCTATATTTTTTTCTTTAAAGGGACACTATGCAACATTTTTCAGTTAATTAATGTGTTCCATAACGTTATGGATGACTAAATGAGTCATTTCAGGTTGAACAAAGGTATTCTCGGCCGCCCTGGTGGTCTGTGGGGGAAATACTTCACTTGCAACTGCAGGAGCACCGACCCGCACCCACAGGCTCAGAAGTCTCGTGAGAGTCAGTCTTGCTTTACGGCGAGAACTGCTACATCCCCCAGTTAAAAGCATTCTCGTTGCTAACACAGTGGCAATCTTTGTGCAGTTATGCTACGTTCACGCAGCAAAAGCAGCAAAATTGCGTCTGCTGCTTCATTTTTACTGCTTGTACCAGTTTAGTTCTGACGCGTGGCTGAAGCAGCTTTGCTGCTCTGGCTGCCCGGTGCAAAAGTGGCTCTGACGCGCGTTGGGCGGAGCTTCACTATCCTTTCTCTGCCTTGCAGCTATATTTGCTGTGATCAGTGGGAATAAAGTAGTTTTAATATGTGTTTAAGTGAGAAAATACACCTGAAAACGTAATCAGTGCAGTCAGTTCATTCAGATTATTATCCTGCCTTCCATATTTTTTTTCTGTCGGAGCCGCTCAGACCCCCACATACCAGCGGGGCGCCGACAGTATGGATCCCTTCATCAGCAGCTGTTCACCGCGGCAGCTGGTAGGTGTTTTTCATCTAAATAATCCAAACTGCATATTCTGCCGGCAGATTTCTGCATTTTAAGTTAATTAAGGCGTCAATAAACTGTTTAAGAGGAGAGATCATCAGCGCTGTGTCTCTCTCCCTGCGTTAAACGCGCCCGATGCGCTGCTTCAGCTGCTCAGACATGCTGCGCCTGGTGCTCAAAACGCGCCGCGGGACCTTTTGCTGCGCCTTGACGCGCGTCAACCATTGACTTTGCATGTAAACTCGCTGCTTCTGTCGCGCCAGCTACGTCCAGTGTGAACGCAGCATTAGTCATTCGCTGCTAAGCTCAAAACAACCGCGCCTGGCTTGACGGAGAAACCAGGAGAACAGCTGAGCATATTTACGACAGTGCACTTTTACTTTCGCCCTCTGGAGGGAGCCTCACTGGAAAATCAACACCGGTTGCAAAGTGTACCTTTAAGAATAATAGTTGCTTATGTTTTAAATAAAGCAAATAAATACTGGAATACATTGTTCCTGTGAATCATGTGAGCCATTAAACTCCTGCTATTTTTAGCCAAGTTTATCATACTGTGAAAGTCTTACTGATGCTCAATGGTGAAATAAATGTACTTCCTAATTTTGGTTTTGTTTTCTCTGGAAGAATGCCCCTCTGGTTTTGAAGTGAGGTTCTTAATTAAGTTGTTAATAAGTAACAACGGTTCCAGAAAATGTATTGAATTTGCAAAAAGTTAGGCTTCTGCTTTTGTCCTCCTCTTAACTGCCTAAAACACACGGTGCAATTTTGAAGTTGCCGATTTAAAGATTTCAGTTTATAATACGTCAGATGATTTTTACTGATATTTAATTTGGTTTGTTTAATCAAAAATAGTTTAACAGTGAAAAAGAAAGTAAAAAACATACAAAATCTTTAAAAAGTAAATGTATTTCTCAGAGAGCTTTGAGTTAACTTTAATTTAAATATTGCATATGCTGAATCTTCAAATGATATGGGTCATATCTACTGATAGTATTGTTTTTATGGAAATGAATCCCCATATTACCTATAAAGATGAGCATAACTCCCACCAGAACCTGTAAGATGAGGGAGATGCTGATGAGTGTGACGAGGGGAACGTAGAAACTGGTTGTGGGTCCATGCTCCAGGACAGCCTTCAGCTGAGAGGCGTTTGCCATCAGCAGAGCTACGTCCAGCATGCTCTCTGCCGCACTTTTTTTGTTGGCATAATGGTTCATGTTAAGGGGTCTGTGCCGCCTCCTGCTGCCTGGCTGCAGGGAATCCTGAAAAGGAAAGCAAACCCTGACTTCAGTTTTTTTATTTACTTTTTGCATTAATTTCAGCCGATCATTTATGATGGTTTCAAATCAGTCTTACCAGAAACAAATACTTCACCCATAATCCACTGCTATAGTTTAACTTCCCTCAAACCCAAATAAATTACTTAATCTAGAAGAATTTGTGACACCGTGTCAGAAATTCACATCTATTCAAAACCAGCGTATCTTTTTTGCAGGAAAAATAATATTGGTGAGTTTAAGAAATGTATGAGTCCCAAAACAACTAATATTAAAAAAAATGCATTAAAATATATTAGCTAAGTAACAACTTCATTTTTTTTATTTTATTTATTTCTATGATAAACACCTTAAATGGCTCAGTCATCAAGACCTCAATTTTTTTCAGAAGTTTAATATGAAACCAGGACAAACCCTTTAGAAAATTCAGGTCAGATAAGTGCAGCTGTAAAGGTTTTTTTTTTTTTTTTCCAGATTTGAGTAATTCTTGAAGTTTTGGTTTTGCTGAATACCACGTTTATGACATAGAAGGTTTTGAACTTCAATAACAGTAGTAGTATTAAATTCAATAACAGGTCAAATAGAAAGTCCTGGTTCTGCTTGACCTACTTGTTCCTCTTTTTGCACATGTGGCAATCTGAAGTTTCGGGTGGGGTGTGTTTGTGTGTGTGTGGGGGTTGCATTGGAGGTTGCGGATGTGGTGTGATGTACAGGGGTATGATAACTTTTTTTTTCTGTGCAGAGTGAGTACACAGCAACATACATACACCTGTGGTCCCTTGACAGGCTAAGCAGGACTGACCTTCTTGTAAATGTATTAAAGAAATGTTCACAACTTTCTTTTTGAAACTTTCTAAATACGATTTTACACAATTGATTGATATCTTAATAATGCTTTGGAATTGGCCAATGGTGGCTTTACTGGCCTCATTGGTTATCTGCAGTGGTATTTCTCAAACCTTTCAATTCTCGGCCGGCAAACAGAGATTTTTGAGGACACTGAGAAGTGACCAGCAATCCAGCTCAACTAAGACACCAACAGCACACGCGCTATGAAAAAAAAACGTAAGAGTGCGGCAGTTCTGTATTTAGGTCACAGGTGGCAGTATCAGTAGAAAACTATGCCTCTTTATAGTTATTAGTTTTATTTCTTTCAACATCTTTAACATATAATATATTTTAAACCTAATTCACTGAACAAAAAGTATACCGTTTAATTCAAGTAAAACACATGAGTTTACCTGTTGACAGAAAATGGTCAAAGTAAATACAAAGAAAACAGAAAAGTAAATAGCAATGAAAGCATTACATGTATGTCTAATATAGTAAGAGGAAATTTGCCTGAATCCATCCATCCATCTTCTGTCACTTTGTTTTTGCTTTTTTCCCAAGCGGGGTCGCGAGGGGTGCTGGTGCCTATCTCCATCTGTCTACGGGCGAGAGGCGGGGTACACCCTGGACAGGTCACCAACTGATTCCAGAGCCACAAAGTGACAAACAGGACAAACAACCATTCACGCGCACACTCACATCTAAGGAGAATTTAGAGAAGCCAATCAACCTGACAGTCGTGTTTTTGGACTGTGGGAGGAAGCAGGAATACCCAGAGAGAGCCCATGAATGCTCAGGGAAAACAAGAAAACTTCTTGCAGAAGACCCCAGGCCAGGAACCAAACCCAGAACCTTCTAGCTGTAAGGCAGCCGTGCTACCCTCTGCACCACTCCATGGATTACCTGAATCCTTTTACTACAATACACGATTAAATAGATAAATGAGTACGCAGATGGCTTGACCTGTCATGATCTTGGCTCTGATGACTGGCTTAATTACTCATTTCATTCACCTGTCTAACTCTGCCCAGATTATTCTCGAACCTGTGGTGAAAGTTTTATAATGTACCTGAATGTGTTCTGATTTCCTGATCCTGACCCGTTCTGCCTTTTGACCTCTGAGCCTGCCTGTTCCTGTTCTGGTCCGTTTGCCTGATCGGTCTTCAGACTCCTGCTGAAGATTCTGCCTGTTGACGACCCTGGATCTGCTTCCTGACACCGACCTGGGTTTCCCTTTGGATCTCTGATCTTCTGACCCAGACTCTGTGTCGTAGGTGGACACAGCCAAATAGCTTTGAACCACACCTCCACGAAAGCCAACCACCATCGAAAGTTAATCTTAAAAGGCTGCTGGTCTGCAACTCATCTGCTACCTAGTGCGCAGGCGGCAGATGCGCTGTGTGACTTTATTCAGATGACCCCGTTTCAGCTCATTCAGTCCACTGGATCTCCCCATAAAGTTCAGCAGTCTACAGACTGACCAACTTCTTCTATCTCCACACCACCACCAGTTTCAGGCCTGGGGGCGCTATTTTTCCTGCCGAGGTCTGAAAAACTCTTAAAGAAAATTAAATAGAAGTGTCCTTAACCCTCAGGTTTGAAGAAAACATATTTTGTAGAGGAAAAAAACATCAGTTGAAGAAAAGTTTGTACATGGAAATGTATGTATTTAAATAAAATGCCTCTTGTGATGGAGTACAGGTGCTGGTCATAAAATTAGAATATCATGAAAAAGTAGATTGATTTCAGTAATTCCATTTAAAAAGTGAAACTTGTATATTATATTCATACATTACATACAAACTCATATATTTCAGATGTTTATTTTGTTTAATTTTGATGATTACAAATGACAACAAATGAAAATCTCAAATTCATCATATCAGAAAATTAGAATATTACTGAAGACCAATAAAAACAGAGGATTTATAGAAATGTTGGCCAACTGAAAAGTATGAACATGAAAAGTATGAGCATGTACAGCACTCAGTATTTAGTTGGGCCTCCTTTGGCCTGTATTACTGCAGCAATGCGGCGTGGCATGGAGTCGATCAGTCTGTGGCACTGCTCAGGTGTTATGATAGCCCAGGTTGCTCTAATAGTGGCTTTTAGCTCTTCTGAATTGTTGGGTCTGGTGTATTGCATCTTCTTCTTCACAATACCCCATAGATTTTCTATGGGGTTAAGGTCAGGAGAGTTTGCTGGCCAATTAAGAACAGGGATACCATGGTCCTTCAACCAGGTACTGGTAGCTTTGGCACTGTGTGCAGGTGCCAAGTCCTGTTGGAAAATGAAATCTGCATCTCCAAAAAGTTGGTCAGCTGCAGGAAGCATGAAGTGCTCTAAAACTTCCTGGTATGTGGCTGCGTTGACCCTGGACCTCAGAAAACACAATGGACCAACACCAGCAGATGACATGGCACCCCAAACCATCACTGACTGTGGAAACTTTACACTGGACTTCAAGCAACGTGGATGAAGTGCCTCTCTTCTTTTCCTTCAGACTCTGGGACCTTGATTTCCAAAGGAAATGCAAAATTTACTTTCATCAGAGAACATGACTTTGGACCACTCACCAGCAGTCCAGTCCTGTTTCTCTTTAGCCCAGGCAAGACGCTTCTGACGCTGTCTGTGGTTCAAGAGTGGCTTGACACAAGGAATGCGACAGCAGAAACCCATGTCTTTCATACGTCTGTGTGTGGTGGTTCTTGAAGCACTCACTCCAGCTGCAGTCCACTCTTTGTGAATCTCCCCCACATTTTTGAATGGGTTTTGTTTCACAATCCTCTCCAGGGTGCGGTTATCTCTCTTGCTTGTACACTTTTTTCGACCACATCTTTTCCTTCCCTTCGCCTCTCTATTAATGTGCTTGGACACTGAGCTCTGTGAACAGCCAGCCTCTTTAGCGATGACCTTTTGTGTCTTGCCCTCCTTGTGCAAGGTGTCGATGGTCGTCTTTTGGACAACTGTCAAGTCAGCAGTCTTCCCCATGATTGTGTAGCCTATAGAACTAGACTGAAAGACCATTTAAAGGCTTTTGCAGGTGGTTTGAGTTAATTAGCTGATTAGAGTGTGGCACCAGGGGCCATCAATTTTGAACCTTTTCACAATATTCTAATTTTCTGATATGATGAATTTGAGATTTTCATTTGTTGTCATTTGTAATCATCAAAATTAAACAAAATAAACATCTGAAATATATGAGTTTGTATGTAATGTATGAATATAATATACAAGTTTCACTTTTTAAATGGAATTACTGAAATCAATCTACTTTTTCATGATATTCTAATTTTATGACCAGCACCTGTAGTGAAAATTGTCTATTTGATTGTAAGCAGGGGTGTTTTTGTGCATATGTCATCTTCTTACGAAAAGATCACATACACACAAAAATGAAAAAAAGGAAGGACAAAGGAAAGATGCCAACATTTAAGACGTTTACATATATTATTATATATATTATTACATAATATGTAATAAGATATTGAAAAAAAAAAGTCTCCATACTAATCCAAAACTCAAAAAATCTTAAAAGACTTATAATTTACTCCTACAACTCTGACTGGAATGCACTAATTCAGGTATCAGTCAGGACTGTCTCCACTCTCCCTCCCGCCTCATAAAAATGTACCCTTTACTAACATCTCCATCAATAAAATATGCTAAACAAAAATGAGTTCCTTTTGAGAAGAAAAATCTTTATAATGGAAAAGAAAAACTTAAAAGTCTCTTAAAAAGTGACCTCATTTTTTTGGACAACATCAAAGGTCAAGCTGCTAAAATCAGATATGAATGTGTGCCCTGGTTATAGGTTTCTAAAACTGTTAGATGAGTTAAATTGAGGTATTCATGTTTAGAGAGAAATAGGTCCGAACACATATACAGACTTAAAGTTTTCTCATTTTTTTTTTATAGTTGCCCGTTCATATTTGATCCTAATATACTATAGATGTTTTTCTGTCTAAAAAGTTTAAGTGGCCTGAAAAATCTTACAAGGTCAGAAGTGTAAGTTTCAATTTGAGATATATATTATTTTGATTCACAACATTTTCAATTTTGGTAAAAGAAAATAAACAAAATGGTAAATATTTAGGTTTTAAGACTTTATCCTAGTTCTCACGGTCTTTCATGTTCTTTTTCTTGTATCCATCTTTATGGCTCTTTCCTTGTCTCTTAAAATCCCACCTTTTGGGTCCATCTTTCCTTTCTTTTTGCTTCTAATTTGTTCAAAATTTTTTGTGGAAATTTGTGTAACTATTTTAGAGAAAACCCTAACATTTTATATCTAAGATAAAATGAGTGGGGGGGGAACTGATCTGATAAATATGCTTCAAATTAGACTATTTGAAGCAGTTTGCAGTTAAAGTAGGGAACATGAAATAAAGTGGAGTTACGCACAGCTCCACAGTTAGGATTAGTTTACAGACATTTAGAACAGAGATGTTATTATCGAAAGTCACGTTCTTTTAGATTTGGGTCACTGGTCCTGCAAACACAATGTCCTTTCTCATCTGTCACTGGGTGTAAAATGACCCAACAGAGCGGAAAAAGAAGGTTGGTCCCCTTAGAAAAATAACAAAAATACACTTTGAAACGTTTATACACGATTGCCACAAAGTAATTCAAGATTTCCTTAAATTTTACTTTACAATTTGATGAGTTAATTCAAAAAACTTAATTTTTTTCTGACATTATGACTGTGTTTATGAAGGAGAAAACACTCCCAGCGTCACATTTTCTCTCCTCAGTCCTCATAAACCGTTTCTTCCTGTGAGGATCGGCGGTTCACTGAGCAGGATTCAGCTGCAGATGAACATGAGAGAAGCGAACATGGAAATATGTCCAGCCCTGTAACAACAGTCAGCCTTACCTCCGCAGGGTCGCCTCGGGTAGCAGCCCCGTTCATTGGTATATCTTCATTAGCCATGTCTTATCTTTGGGTCCTGGAAGAAAACGCCGGTGATGTAGCTTTAAGTGTGTTTAGGGTGGACCACTGGCACCAGTGCGTTCTGGCAGTAAGTATAGGTGGGACTATTTATAAAGTGGCCGGCGCCGCTGCTTTGAGGAAGATGGGAGAGTAGCGTTGATTACTGCGCCTCTCTAACACCCTGGCGGGGGCTGTAATGCTGACCAACAGACCCGACGACTTCCCGGTTGGACTCCCGTTTCAGAAACAGTCCCACATAAAATGTTGATGTAATCCTTCAGAGGACGGGCAAAACCCGAATTTCTCATCTGGACATTTAGAAGATCATTTTATTCATTTTAGCTTTTTGCTGACATCTAGCGTTACAATATTGACAGTACACCCAGATATATTTAATTTACAATGAAGGGCGTATTCAAACCTATTTATATATTACACAGATCGCACATCTGATAATATTGTTTGGATAATTATAATTGAAGATGTGTGTTTTTTACACCCCGGTATGGACTACCTGTTGCGCGTCCATATAATTAGGACAGTTCCTCTGTCCAGTAGCGTAACGACTCAATAATAGGCCCGTAAGCCACATTATCTGGGTGGCCCTATATGAAGTACAACACTCTGGATTACCCATAATTCCAAGTTGTAGTGTAAAAAATAAAATACTCAAATACATTGTACTTTTATGATCTTTATTGTGGTTTGAAACATATTATATGAATGTATTTTTTTTTTTTTACCAACCATCTAATGAACTACACAGTTAATTAGCATAGTAATTAAAAGTACCACTGTCTGCTCTGCTATTGGTGTCGCGTTTAAACGGCTCACCATCATGTTGAAATCTGGCATGTCTAGGGGTATAAATATGGTCCGGTCAGAAGTGAAAATCAGGTGGGTTTTAAGAGGTATTTTTCACACCATTACAGTCCATAATTGCGAAGGGGGCCTACCAGATGTCAATGACGGGGCCCCTAAGAGGTCGGGAGCCCATTGGCAACTGCAGTCTCTGCTTAGGCTAACGATATTTATGCCATTGCCTTAGGCTAACGATATTTATGCCATTGCCTCTGTCTGGATATACAGTTATAATCTTCATTTTGTAGAAAGATGCGGTGTCCTTCAGCTAAGAACAAAGTGTAATATTTTGATAATGTGTCTTATTTAAAATACGATGATGTGGCAGACTGGAGATTTATAAAATGTATTTTTAACTATTAATCTTCCTGTGAGGTGAGCAGCTACCTTCTGTATATTTTAAGCAATTTCTCTGATCTGAGTAAGATTACAATTTCTATTAGAAACTGCCATCATGTCTCCTGGTTATTTAATACATATAAATTGTGAAATGTTATTTAAAGAGTTTGTCCCGAGTGACCTCTTTTCAGGAAAAAGAACCCTAAAGATAGAGCATCAGGGTGCATACACAGAGCCAATCTTTAACATTATGTACAGCTATTGCAAAAATATATATTTAATTTTATTCAATTTAAAAAAGGGCATGCTTTATTGATCTCAAAGGGAAATCAAATATTACTCACATGGTTCTTTTTTCACAGCTGTTAATGTCGTGATCTGGCCTGTTTGCTCTCCTTTAATAAGTAATTCCTCTCACCTGCCCTCTTCCCTCCCTGCCTCATTATAATTTATTCCTCTCACCTGTTTCCTCTAGTTTATATTCAGTTCAGCCTGAGCATTCACTGCCAGATCATTGCTTGTCTTTTTGTTAGTCTGTCTGTTCACTTTGATTTTTTGGTTCATGTCCTGGATCCTAGCTGCCAGTGGAAAGAGGGCTTTAGTGTTTGTTTCGTCTCCTGAGTGTCCACTGTTCCTCCCCGCGGAGTCCTCTGGGTTTTTGGCTCATTATGGGGGGAGGTTCAGTTTTTATCAAAGTAAGCCTGGCTCCAAGGGAGGAGACCAGTTTAAAGTCTGCTTCAAGTTCCGGTTCCTACGTCCTGTCTCGGCTACCCTCTTCCACTGTACCTGCCTGTTTGCACTTGATCCTGTCTGCTCCTGTGCGTGACCACCTGGTCATGCTTCTGGTCCCAGTAAGACTCTGAACCCTCCTGGAAGCCTGTGGATGCATGGAAGTCTGGATCCTGCCACCTGTCTCTGTTCCTGCCTGATCTGGATCCTGCCTGTTTGTGTCTGTTCCTGTCTGTACTGGATCCCTCAGCAGATCAGCTTCCACCATAACCTCTGGGACTGCAGCACTGGGGACAATCGTGGTCTGGACTGTTAACCAGAGTGCCTGAGATTGGGCCTCATTTTTTAAGAATATTATTTGCAAAATCCTCTCCAGAGGTTCTAGATGAGTTCTTAGAACAGAGCCAGTCTTCTTTATTAGCTTTTTGAGCTTCTTTAAGTCATTCCCTATGATGCTGTTACCTTTTACTGATGAGGCAGAAGAGATCACTCTTTCCACAACCGACTTATAGGGGATATTACGCATCTCGCTGCACACACTGTGAATGTACTTTCTTAAGAAGTACATTCTGCTCTGTTCCTTCAGCTTCACAGTTGCATCACCAGTCCAGTCTGTTGTTCAGGTGAACACCCTCCACCTACTCCACTTCTTCTCTAATGCTGATAACCGAATTGGACTTTTCCTGTTTCTTCTGAAATCTACAATCATCTCCCTTATTTTGATGGCATTGAGGATCAGATGATTGTTTCCACACAATGCCACAAAGCGGTTCAGTAGCTCTCTGTACTCAGCTTCTTGTCCATCTTTGATGAACTTAATGACTGTAGAGTCAACCAAGTATATGTGCAGATTACAGGACTCTGTCTGGCACTGGAAGTCAGAGGTGTAGAGTCAAAAGGAATGGTGAGAGTACCGGCCCCTGTGGTGCTCCTGTGCCGCTGACTACTTGATTAGAAGGTTGAGCCTTCACTCTCAAAAACTGTTGTCTGTTTTTTAGAAAATAGATAGAAAATAAATTTAAAGAAAATACAGTATTTTAATATTATTGTCATTTTATGATACTTGACTGTTGAAGCCCTGGATTAGACAGTGGAGCAATAGAGTAGGTGACACACAACACAAGGAGGGTAGACCCCAGTTTGTGGATGGTTGGAAAAAGTGTGATGGTAATAAATGGAGCGAAGCAACTTGTAGAGAGTCTATCAAGGCATGCCATGCATAAGTTACTGCACAAACAGGCATATTACTTTTGTGGATCCTATTTTCATAGGTAAGTAAGTTTTGCATTTCATTTAGAGATCAAGATCCTAGAGGTGTGGCTACAGTTTACATCTACAAAAATACAGACCCCTGCCTTAATTACAATGGTATTACTGGAATTGGATTTTGACAATTATTTAATTTGAGAAGCACCTGCATCAGAATGGCTGAGCAGACCTGCTGAGTCCTGACCCAGTGATAAGGTGGAGCCTTCCTTAGGCTCATAATGGGTATTGAAAACAGAGAGACAGCAGAAAAAAAACAGTGCTAGGGACAAAGTTGAGCAAAATGCCCAGAAAAAGAGAGGTCTTAATGCTAACTAAAATGAATAGGACAACATCATGCAGGAGAAATCTACTTAAGCTGCAAAAAAGTCAATGAGTACACAGGAAAAGGAAAATGGAACAAAAAATGCAAAGTAACTCAAATTTTATGCAAAATAGCTGCTTGTATATACAAACGATAAAAACAGCCTAGTAAAAAGTCTAAAATATTGATCAAAAAGAAATGCAAAGTACCACTGTGCACAAGATGTGTTACCAGCACAATAAGAGAACAATATATGCCTTAAATGAGCAAATAAAAATCTCCAATACAAGTAGTAGTAATATAGTTTCCACGTCAAGATGGAATCTGATAAAGCAGCAAGCAGAAAACAAACAAAACAAGAGAGATAAAGTTAGATTTCAGAGAAACAGGAACAAGCTAAATCCTATTAGCATAATGGGGAAAGTAGTGGAGGTTGTGGTCGGACCTATTCCTCCATCATCTGCTGGCGTAACAACATCATATGAAATGACTTAAATAAACTTGGGCCAATTCACAAAAAATGATTCTTCATAGAATGAAGAACATTATAGAAAACAGTGAGCATCCTCTGCAGCAATCTGCTATCTGTCATGATGCGATCACCAACTGGGTCCTCACACTGAGGCTCTCCAGATCTGGTGCATAGAGATGGCCACAGAAGATCCTTCCTAACTACAACTATCATCATATAACAACTTATTGAAAAAAACTGAATGACTTACTTCAACATTTAATTTCCCTTTGGGATTAAAGGTATTTTAAACTGAATTAAGTATAATTATGGAAAGGCAGGAAATCATTTAAAATTAACTGGGCTTGAGGTTTATTACTTAACTGTTTGTTTTTGAAAGCTGATACCCTTCTTCTGTTATTTGTATCTGATTCACTTACAAATATAGAAAAAAATATTAAAATCAACTTCTGCCTCACCATTGTGCTATGTGTCTGAATGCAGGGTTGTTTTTGACAGCCATCGTAAATTTAGTCTTAATTTTAGTCCTCAGGATGAAAACTATATTTAGTTTTATTTGCATTTTGGTCATAATGATATGTGATAGTTTTAGTCGGTTTCAGTGGATTACAACTCAAAAAGGTTTTATCTAGTGTTAGTCATTTTTATGTTGCACTTCTTAAAACAGTTAACCTTTTCAATTTCAAATAACAACCAGATTCTTTACAAGACTGACAGCTCTTGCCTAGATACTACAATTGCTTGGTATAGAATGCTGCCAAACAGTTTATCATTGCTGTTAGGCAGAAAAATTTGATTAATAGAATTCAAATAAACATTTTTATGAATTAGAGCCTTACTTTATAAAAAAACGTGTCTCACAAAAGTTGTGAAAATAGCAGATCTAGTTCAACACATCATATTGGTTAAAATGCAGACAGACGAGCTGACAAAATGTGCAATAAAGGAATGGTTTTAGACAGACAAGGTTTCCATTCAAAAGAAAATACTTCCTGTTCTACTATGAATTATGACTTACACACATCAATAAAATCTTCATTGCTCCAAAAAAGAAACAAAAAACAAAGAACAAAAACATTATTCTTTCTGCTTTGGCAATTTTGTTTTGATATAAAAAAAATACAGAGAGCACGTACATATTTACCTTGTTATGCCATGGTAATCTGGACCTATTTTTAATAAAAATGTTAACTACAACATTGAAATATTTAAAATAAAAAAAGAAAATGTTTGAATGACAATACAAGGAAACATCTGCATCATATTTGAAAAGATGGAAACAAGAATTATGAGAAGAAATATTCAAAGATCTATGCAATGAAATATTTTATTTGGATATAATTTAGGGATTCCTTTTGCTAGAAATGAAAGATGGTTTAGCATCACCTCTTGTGAGCTGGAAGAAATAAAGTTTTTTAATTTTGTTGACAAGGGATTCTTTACACTTGGCAGAGGATGATCAGCCACATATAATTTATTAAGTAGTGAGGGCAGGAAGAGCCAAACAGCTGAGAGTGAACCATTAGTGTGGAGCGTAAAGTACAGACTCTGAGCTGCATGTGCGCAAAGATGCATTTCTGCACAAGTACAGCAGGGGGACCAGAGTTTGTCAGGGTTCTGCGAGCAGTACTACACAATTACGGGTTATTTTCTCCCCTGCCGCTGCTACCATGATCCAGCTGTGGTCATATAGAATGTGTACTGCTGTACTCCAGGTGGGCAGCGTTACCAAACATAAAAATGTATGGACTTGTTTCTCAGGATCCCCACTGGACAGAATATTTCTAATTTTTGCAATATTTCGCAGACGAAAGAAGGAAATTGTAGAAACCTCTTTGATATGGGATTTAAAGGACAGGTCCTTATAAAACATAATACCAAGATTTTTTACTTTATAATCTGAGATCAATTTAATCCCAATCCAAATGAAGTGACTGACTAATCATCTTCTTTTTTCAAACACTGTGGTCCTAAGACTAAAACTTCTGTTTTGTCTGCATTCAGAAGCAGAAAGTTAAGAGTCATGCAGGTTTTTATATCTTCAGACATGCCTGGAGTCTATGTAATGGGTTAGCTTCATCTGGATTTATAGACAGATATATCTAAGTATCATTGGCATAACAGTGGGAAAAAATCCAATGCTATCTAATAATTCTACCAATTGGGAGCAGAAATATAGTAAAGGGAATTGGCACTGATCATTAATGTGAACAAACTGAAATCTGTCAGATAGATACGATTTAAACCAGTCTAGGGATGTTCCTTTAAATCCTACAAAATTTTCAAGTCTTTCTATAAGAATATTGTGATCAACAGTATCAAAAACAGCACTGAGATCCAGCAAGACAAATACAGATGCAAGTCCATCGAGGCCATGAGAATATTACTGGTGACTTTGACCAGAGCTGTTTCAGTGCTATAATGAGCTCTACAACCAGATTTAAACTCTGTTCCTTATGGTTTAAATGGTTACACACTTGTCTGGCAACTACTTTCTGAAGAGTTTTAGATAAGAAAGGAAGATTGGATATACTGTAGGTCTATAATTGACAAAGTCATCTTGGTCGTCTGGTTTAAG
The DNA here is from genome assembly GCF_016077235.1 of Cyprinodon tularosa. NCBI lineage: Eukaryota > Metazoa > Chordata > Actinopteri > Cyprinodontiformes > Cyprinodontidae > Cyprinodon > Cyprinodon tularosa. The sequence continues at coordinate 733,678 of NW_024038375.1, read as the reverse complement.
TTAAGGTTTAATTACAGTTAAAAGCCTGAGATACATAGCCCAATAACAAGGATATATTAATCACATCTTAAGTGGAGGAGGAAATCAGAGGGAATACTTCCTTAATTAACATGGTTGGAACTGGCTCTAGCATACAAGTTGAAGGCTTTATGGCTGCTAAATACATAAACCTGCAAGTTAATGCATTTTAAGTAAATAAGATATATTAAAATAATGAATATGCATCATGTAAGGTTTATTTATAGTTTTGAATTAAAATTATCTTTAAAAAAGTAAATGGGAATTTTGAAGTTATATCTTTAAATTTGGGTGAAATTTTTTGAGTGTTTCTCATTCTGAAAAGAGGGGTTAACCCTGGCTTATTTAGATTGTTGAAGGTTATAATCAAATCATCTTTTAAATTTTAGTTTTAAGGTTAAATTCCCGTTTCCCAGACAGTCAAAAGAGCTGTGAAATTAAATTTTTAATTTACGAATCTTACTATCTAAATATTTTGGGTTGCACTGGATTGTAAAGAAATTGAACCATAAAAATACAACAGTTTTTATTTTCAATCAAATTCACGCTGCTGCTCAAACTCCTGGTTTAGGAAATCCCAGTACACTCACAATATTTTACCCAAATTTGAAGATGCATGTAATTTTATTAAAAACTGTCATAAATTTTTTTTAATAAGTTTAACAATAACATTAACAATAACATGTAAGGTTTTTACATGCCCATTTGTATAATGATGCATATTTATTTGAAATTCAGCAATAGGTTTATGTATTTACTTATTAATAAAGTATAGGCTACTTACCCAAACTGTATGCCAATGATATATTTATTTCAAATACACAAAGTCTATTGTTTGAGTGTCCTAAATGTACCCTGAGTATTATGCAACTTAAACAATAAATCTTATGTATTTGAGATAAAGTCACTCAGTAGATTCCATTTTAGTAAGTATAATTTCATATACACAACCCTGATTATTATGTATTTTAAATAAATAGGTTACATTAAATAATAACTGTGTAAGTTTTATTTAATAGGTATCTGTTAAAGTTATCAAAAAACTCATGGGAATATGTTTTGTAAAAAAAACATTACGGAAAAATAAAAATGTTGGGTGAATTATTTCTCTAGCAGAGGCGTAGCCAGAAAATTTTTATAAGGGTGGCCAGGCAGTAACAAATGTACACTGAGGGGTGGCCGAAAGTGGATAGGCGCCAGAACCTCAGTGTCAATCTACACTGTTCCAACAGGAAAATGAATGAGCACAACATCAATATTTTCTAAATAAAAACAAACTATACTTTACTACAAACTTTGCTAACTAATAGACGCATATACATTTAGACATCTGTGCTTAGATAAAAGTATAGTATATAGTATATATAATATAGTATATATAGTATAGTGGATAATATTCTTTCAGGTTTGAGTTTACCAATAATTATTCTGCATAAAAGTACTAATATCTACAGAAATTGATTATTTAATATGTTTTAATTAAAATAGTTATTATTTTATGATTTCACTGAAGACTCCTAGGCAACTTGCACATTATTTACTCTGCACCTCATATAACACAAAATGTTGTTCTGAAAAGGGCAGGAATTCTGTACTTATCATCTTTAATGTTAGTATATCAATGTGCATAATCAACAACAGTCTTATTGTTGTCAAGTAATTGTTACTATATGAAAAAATTAAAATGTTTCGAATTTTGCACTTGAGAGTGTTATGCTGCGTTCACACCGGGGGCAGCTGGCGCGACAGAAGCAGCGAGTTTACATGCAAAGTCAATGGTTGACGCGCGTCAAGGCGCAGCAAAAGGTCCCGCGGCGCGTTTCGAGCAGCAAGCGCAGCGCGTCTGAGCAGCTGAAGCAGCGCGTCGGGCGCGTTTTGGCATCTGACGCGCGTGACGCGCCGCAAACGCGTTGCTGCTCGAGATGGAAAAATTGAATTTTTGCTGCTCGACGCGCCGCGTCAACCAATCAGAGAAGCTGATCTGGGAGCTGGCTGGGAGAGAGACACAGCGCTGATGACACAGACCGCTCTGATCACTTCTCTTAAACAGTTTATTAACGCATAATTAACTTAAAATATATACATCTGCCGGCAGAATATGTTGGCTTTTATTATCCTGGTGCCTGCAGATCGGATTATTTAGATGAAAAACACCTACCAGCCGCCGCGGTAAACCGCGAGGAGGCGACCCGCCAGAGGCTGCTGATGAATGGATTCCTTCTGTCGGCGCACTGTCGGTATGTGGGGGTCTGAGCGGCTCCGACAGAAATAATATTGGGAGGCAGGATCGTAATCTGGATGAACTGACTGCACTGATGAAGTTTTCAGGTGTATTTTCTCACTTAAAAACATATTAAAACTACTTTATTCCCACTGATCACAGCAAATATAGCTGCAAGGCAGAGAAAGGATAGTGAAGCTCCGCCCAACGCGCGTCAGAGCCACTTTTGGACCGCGCAGGCAGAGCAGCAAAGCTGCTTCAGCCGCGCGTCAGAACTAACTGGTACAAGCAGCAAAAATGAAGCAGCAGACGCGATTTTGCTGCTTTTGCAGCGTCCGGTCTGAACGTAGCATTACTGCTGCTTCCATCTGTATTAGAGGGGGGGGAAATGGTAGGGGTCGCCACAGATTGGCTAAGGGTGCGGCTATGGCCACCCCGGCCCCCCATCTAGCTTCGCCCCTGACTGTTGGGACGTAACAAAATGCCAAAATCCATGAAACTGAATACCATATTATCCATAGTCAATGTCGTCCATTTTTGGCCTTTAAATGATCCTCCCTTTGGTCTGTTGCGTCATGAGGAGGGCGGACATCAGTGGAGCGGTCCATGCGGACTGTCTCAGGAAGGGTGCTGCCCAAAGCGTGCCGAGTTATTGGATACGCGTTGTTGCTAGGGGCGTGGGTTGCGTTGTGCCACTGATTCTTTTCCAAACCCCCAAAGAAAGGAAACGATAAAGGGGGAGGAACCTGGAAACGCAGGGCTGGCATCATCCAGAGATGCGCCGACAGCTGTCTGATCCGACCTATGCCGCAGTGAGCATAATCTGATAAGCGCTTCTGTCCAAACCTGACTCTGCTGCAGGACGGAACTGAGTGAAGACTGAAAGTGAGTGCGCACAGATTTAATGAAAAACGATGCTCAGCAATCACTTGTCGGAGCTGAATCACGCCAGCTGCTGATTCCTCTGAGTCAGGCTGAGGAAAGGGAGGACTGACCGCTGCGCACTTTCTCTGTCCCATGATGAGGAGCGGCTGGTGCGCGGCACAGATTCCCCATCCCGGCCTGTAGGCCGCAGAGGATTTATCTGACCGACACATTTTGGTTTAATGCGATGTGGATGAAACTCATTCAGTAAACTCCGACTGGCGATGACATCAGACTGAAGTATTGCAGTGGGACGTTACGGGGCAGCGTGGGGTGGCGTATGGAAATGCCTGCGTGCTCGGAGCTCAACGTTTTAAGGGGAACCAGCCACGTCCTAAACATTCATGAAATCCAAGGCATCGGGCCATTCATCCTAAGCTGAGCTGGCGAACTGCGTCATTAGAAGTGCAGGTCGGCTGCAGACTCACCAGCATGCTGCTGCAGCCATCCCTGCACCATGTCGCCGGTAAATGTCTGACATTCTAACAGGGATGAATTCAGCTGACATTTCCGGCAAAGATCCGCCTCTAGGATCCACGTTTTCATCAGCTCCTAACCTGGACTCGGATATTAACGCTAACGCCTGCAGGCATGCGTGTGAGAATGGGATGGACCACAATGTCAACATCCAGAGCGCAGCGCTCCGCGGGGCCAGTGACCCCAGCTCCTACCCATCCACAGAGTACCAGGGGCTGGTGCGCCGCAGGTTTATCCGCCGAAACCTGTGGGTGTCGGACAACGATGAGCACCCCCTGGACACTTCCGAGCTCGTCAGCAACAGTCCGGTTCTCAGCATCGACCTGCGGACTATAGTTGACAGGAGTAGGACCCGGGCTCTGCTTCCAGAGACCTCCAACACAGAAACACAGGTGGGCCTGAAGGACGGCGCTACGGAAAGAGTGAGCGCAGATGAGGAGCGCAGAGACAGAGCTGAGATGGGGCCCAAGGCGGATGTGGGGCCATCGGATGTTACAGGTAAAGCAGGGAGCGATGAGAACGAAGAGGAGCCTGGGATGAAGGCTGTGTCCACCTCACCCGGTGGGCGCTTTCTGAAGTTCGACATTGAGCTGGGCAGAGGGTCCTTCAAGACCGTCTACAAGGGTCTGGACACGGACACCTGGGTGGAGGTGGCCTGGTGTGAACTGCAGGTGGGTTCAGTTAGGTCTCCACTCAAACTCTGGATCACTCAAACACATCTAGCTGATGGCCTCTTTGAAGCAGGGTTTACTTTTTTCAAAAACAGGGTAACTGATAAAGCCTCACTTGGGCTTCAGAAGGGTTTGAATATATTTAAGATATATATTTAAGTTTGCATACTCTTATACCACTCTCAACTATTATTAGCACATGCTGTAAAAGTTTAGTTTTTCTGAATTAATTGTTTATATATTGTTTTATAACACACTTCCCAAACCTGTGCACAGACATTTTGGGGGCAGGTGCTTAGGTTGGAAAAAGGACACCTTATACATTTCATGGAGTCGCCAACAGCCAAACAGGATCTGATGCTGACGTTAAACGATCTTCTGCCGTCCATAGGTAGCAATGCTACATTGGTGTCAATTGAATAAATAAAAAAATTCAAATCCACTAATATATAAATAATGCAAAGCCCAGGATTCCTGAATATCTTTCAGTTTATTGGGTATGTATGACAATTTGCAGATGAACTAAGATGTACATTTAAAATATGAAAAAAAAACATAACTCTATTATCTTAGTGCATAATATGTAGTAATCTTACTTTAAATTAAACAACTCTTATTCCCCGGCATAGCTTCTTATTTATAGAACATGTTGTTTTCAGAAAATTCTACATGTTTTTTCAGGTCATTTTTTTGCAATCCAAGATAAACACAGAAATAGAAAATGCACCTTAATCTACACGCCCAACTTTAACTGAATAGAACTTTATTAATGTTATTTTTACTGATTGTGATCATTTGGCCTTACGTTTGCTTTTAAATTAAATGTTTAACAGACAAAAGGTAACTTTTGTGCTGTATTTGTCGTAAAAAAGTCAAATAGTTGTCATTAGGGAGTCCCTGGCTGGGGCCATCACTACAAATCAATAATTATACCTATGAGATGCTTTAAATTACATTTTTTTTTTTAAATTTAATCAAAGGGTTTGATTTTAGACCATTCCTTGGTGCCTGGTAGAGACCATTAAAGATGTTATGCTATGAAGTAACCACTCTGTGAAGGAGGTAAAATACGCTTGTTTAGTTACTTAGTTACTTGTTTGAGGCATTGCTACACGTCTCATGGAGTAAAATTACAAAAATCTAGACTCTGGGTTTGATAGGCTTTTAAAGTCATGAATAGTATTTTGGTTCAAAGACTTTAAAAAGTAAAAAGACAAAAGAAAAATTTTAGGAGGGCACTTTTTTTTTTTAGAGGGGAAAAGGGCAGGTGCTCCAGCAAACCTAATGCTAACAGATTTTAGTTTAGTTATGCTACCTCGTTCTGAGTTTTTTGTGCAAAAGAAAATGTGAAAAATATATTTCCTCTCCTCAAAGTTTTTTTGTGACCGCTACAAAACAATAGACAAATTGCCAAGTCAGATTTGTATAATTAACTATAACACATAATGGGTCAATAGCAAGTAATATTTGAAGCAGCTCCAATCTGGCTCAATATAAAAGCAGCATAAGGAAGTTTAAGCAGCAATTTCTTCAATATTTCATTTTAACATAAAACAATATGTTACCAATCTTAATCTTATGGGAACATTTAGGAAATTTTGTATGGCATCAAATATTATTTTAGATTAGCTCAATGTCATTGTGTATTCCTAAATTTAATTAAGATAAAAAAGCTATATGAATCCCAAGAATGAATTCAATAAAACTATGACTAATATCTCCCATGTGCATTTTTTGCATGCTCATGGTTATCACATAAAAATGTTCCTTGAACATCTTGACTTTCTCTTCAACAGTGTTTAAAAAGATTTGAGGCATGAGTATAACCATTTTCCTCTAATAAATCTCATCTTGTCTCAGAGTTATTCTCATCGGCCTGGGGGCTCAGAGAACAAAAATCCCCATGGGAGAAGTTAACAAATGCACCCATGGAACCCAGATTTATTATTTTTTATGTTATCAGCCCTAAATTAATGTCTGTTACAAGATCTAATTGTTTAGCACACAATGATAATATCACAGTCAGGCAAAATACACTTTGAAATGTAGACAATTTCATTAGTTTATTTTTGTTATGTGGGAACTGTAACTCAAGCTCATGTGGATGCAGGATACACAATCTATGGTGTTAAAAAGGTAATACTTAACTAGATATGGACCTCTAAAACGGTAACTCTGCTTAAAGCTTTATAAACTACTTTTTTCTTCCTCTTCTTCGTGTTGTTATTGTAGCCATTGTTGCTGCTACTACTGCTGCTGTGTAAATTTACATTAGCTAAAGAAATAAAATATGATAATATGTTGCTACCTAAGCCTCTTTTGCAATAAAGCTAAATCAATCATGACACTTTCATCTAAATTATGATTCTTAAATATTAAAGAACCACATCTATTTAGCTGGGCTTGTGCTAAAATTAGACTTTCTCAGCACTATATCCATCCATCCATCCATCCATCCATCGTGGGACTGGTGCCTATCTCCAGCGGTCTTTGTGCACAAGGCAGGCTACACAATCATGCACACATGCACTCACACATAAGGGCACACTGTAAACCCCAACAGGTACAATGAACTCAAAATATTTGATGAAACTGATTACCTCAAAATATTTAGCTATGTTAAAGAATATTTTAAGTAATTTCTACTTAAAATGAGACTTTTGTTAGTGCTCAAAATCTTTGAGGACAAGGATAAAATTAAAAAGAATAATGTGAGAAAAAGATGTTTTAAGTAATTACTACATTAGTTAGACAAGCTCTTTACACTTAAAATCTTTGGTCAAATGAACAACATTAAAACAAATAATTTCAACAAACAAACATTTTAAGTAATTACTACTCTAAACTAGAAAAGTTATTCACACTCATTTATTTTGAGGAAGTTGATGAACTGAAACATAATAATTTCACAAACTAACATTTTAAGTAATCACTACTTAAATTTTTGATAAGTTTAATGAACCTGATCATTTTGAAACTAATGTTAAAACTAACAAAATTGACACTGGAAACGGAGTTGATTTTTTTAAGTTATCACCCCTAATAATATATTCATGTTATCACCATGACTCATTCAGTTTCTCAGACCTAAACATTGTCGATTCAGCTTTTTATATTTTTAAGTTGACTTAACTGTATTTAAACACATTTTATTGCCTGTATATGTTAGCAATTTTTCTCAAAATCAAATATATTTTATTTGTATGATTCAAATAAAAAAATATTCAAAAGACAATTTTACTGCAGATTCCATTTATTTATGAATTCCATTAGAATTCAGAACAATGTCCCCAGCAATGGGGTTAATACAGAAAATAAAATAAATAACAACCACATTTTCAATAAAAATGCTGAATAAATACGGTTTTATTTATTCAGCAAATAAAACCGTAAAAGATCTTTTAGTTCCCAGTGACTTCAAGGGAGACCAAAGCATTTCCGTACGAAACTCTGGGACCTCAAGCCAAACACTGAAATGATCAAGTCAAAAACAATTACAAATCTGCAGGTCTGTTCAAAGCTGCCTTCTGAAACATCGGCTGCTCTGTATCCACAAAAAACTAAAAATTGGCCAACATAATAGCCCGATCCAAAAATAATAGGCCAACAATAATAGGCCAACATAAATAAAAAAAGCGAAAACAAAAAACAAAGACAAAATGGTTGCTTGAGTATCAGCATGCTGGTAGTAACAACGACATCTTTTAAGCAGACTGCTTACTCATCCATCATCAGATCATTTTTAAGGCTAAGCAGTCTTGGAGGTAACCGCTTCAGGTCATCCAAACTAGGGGTGCACCGATTGCAGTTTTCTGGCCGATTTCCGATCACCGATCTTTAAAAAGTCTCACCTGCCGATTCCGATTTTGGTTGATACCGATTTTATAATTTTTTTTGCTATAACCATCACTGTGTTACAAGATCGCAATTCACTTTCAATGTTAATATCTTTTCTTGAACAATAGCCTTGAACCATTATAAACTTGCTTTAACTGCCCATGAGGCAGAGCCTTGACATAGAAATGAATTAAATAATAAATATTAAGTAAATAAAACAAACTTAAGACTACAAAATTGGTCTTTTGATTTTTTACATTTCAAAAAACAAAACTTTAAGAAAAGATCAGATTAGAGAACCGTTTTAAGGTACTTACCAAAAATAAAGTGCACAGTAGTATTTTGCTTTTACAAAATCACAAGGTTCAAGGTCCTTTGAGAACATACTAGCAACTTAAAAGAAAATCCCCCAATGCAGCAGCTTTGTGTCCATTTAAATGTATAAGCCATCTAAACAGTAACTTGCAAAATCTTACAATACCAAGTCTTCTAAAAACATTATCAGGGGTAAGCTTTGATCTCACAGTCTTATTGGAGTCACTTGAGCATTATTGGCAGGTTTTTCTTGATGGATAAAAGCATTTCTGCTTTTTCACCACTCAGGCGACTTCTTTTCTCATGTACGACATGTGCAGCCAAGCTAAACAGGTGTTCACTTTCAATGCTTGTGCATGGGGCAGAGAGATAGGTTTCCTCGTAGTAGCTTTTTTTTTTTTTCATTGCTCATAAGAGCTAACAGCGGGCCACCGACGGACTCTTTTCTTCCGGTGGCTTTCACTTTAGCCCTAGCTTGATTGTTCTTTTCAAATGCTGCATATTCAGCGGCATGGTGGTTTCTTAAATGGCGAACGAGGTTTGTAGTAGTAAAGCTTTTGGAAGTGGTTCCACCCCGACTAATTTTGGCCTTACAAGAATTGCTAATTGCGAGCTTTTGATCTCCTTCTTTAACAGTATAATATTTCCAAACCAACGACATAGCTGCTCCTGGTGACCTGTGAACTGCGACACCGGATGTTGTTACAGTTCACTCGACCCGGTGAGTGGGTCTTTCAGTCAGCCGTCTCTAAGAGCAGAAAAAATATGGAATAGCAATTGATTTTAAGACACTCGCGGAGGTAAATAGATCGGTGGTTAAGATCGGTTTCATATGTATATATCGGCCGATCACCAATCACCCTAAATTAAGAAAAATCGGGGCCGATCGATCGGCTGGCCGATTTATCGGTGCACCCCTAATCCAAACCCATTACAACTTTCTGAATAAAATTGAATGTATATGTCAATTTCTTTGGATACTGTAGATGTAGTGCATAAATCAAGCCAAAAAGCAAAATGAATGTCTCTGTTAACTGTGCTAAAGTTTATCACATACCACAATCTCTCCCTCAAGAACTATAGAATGTATTGCAGGACCAAACTGCACAAGGGAGACTGTATCATTCGAGACAGTGAGAACAGCTACAGTTGTATCCGAGAGGTCTGGCAGGTCAATGTCTTCTGCCTAAAGAACATGACAGTAATTAGTTAATGAGTAGAGCAGTCAATGAAAAACACTACATGTGTATTTAATATGAAATACCAGTGAATGAAAAGTTCAGGTAAAATTCCCAAATATGACATTCTTGGAGAATTACTGTAATACAGTATGATTTAATAGCTTTTCTGGTGGCTAGGAAGAGGGTTGTGGTTGTTGTCTTTTGGCAGTAACAGAGGGTTAAATAGAAAAAAATATATTTATAGAGATACACAAACTAAGAAAAAGAAAGAGTAAACGAGTACACACAGTTGAATCATAAACTTACATTCCAGGTCTTAAAAAATCCAGCAGCATCTTCACGCAGGAAGATGGGAAGTGCCTGCAGAGCAATTGTGCGTCTGCTGTTAACATCGCAACTTCCTAGAAGACAGAGGGATTGTGGGTAATGGGAAAACAGAATTGCAGAATAAGCAGAATATTAATCATATGCATATATTAAATAATACTATAGTACAAATTGTCATGAGGTAGGAAATGTTACATACAAGGAGATCATAGGTCCTGAAGATGTTTCTTAGCAATTCAGAAGTTTTGCCAGTGCGGGCCGCTTTCTCACGGTACATCGTCATTAGCTGTGGCATGTACTTATCAAATGCAGAATAAAATGTACTCTTTAAATTCATATTTGTTATTCGATGGAATTCTGCACAAATCTGAAAATGCAAAAAGAAAATTGGTCACAATGACATTAAGTTATATATTGCTGCAGCATGGCATCACTACCCATAGGTCAAATTATGCTAAAATCATTGCACTTCCTCACAACTGGGTGTGTGTGTTAGACCACTTCCTGAGGGGTGGCTACACTGCTAAATATTATTGGCTGTAGAGCATGTCTGATTTTGATAACGGAAACTGCTACAGGTATCTTTAGTGAGGATAAGTCTGTTTCTTTAAAGCAACATTAAAGCACTTTTATTTGTTTATCCAGCACCTACTTAGCAAATAACAATGTCCACAGATAGGGTAGAGTATGTTACACGATTTTATGAAAGTATGATGTATTGCGACAACGAAGCAAATAATCAAATTAGTAGTTTCTTAAGTCTGATGAGTGCCACTAAGATATTCTCATTAGAGAGCAGTAGCCAAACTTAGATATTGTATTTTCATAGCCTAGTTTACCTGACAGGATGTTTACATAAATCTGTTTTAAGGCTTATTTGCACAGATAAGATTTTTTAGGTATGGAGGAACAGCTCTTCCATATATAAAAATAAATACATAAATAAATACATGCTCAATAAATAAATAGGCATTCAATTAATTACCCCCCAAAATACAATGAATAAATATGTAGGTAGAAATTAAATTATACAGTGAGACATAAATGTATATATATATATATATATATATATATATATATATATATATATATATATATATATATCTTAATTAGCTTCTTTATTTTTTCACCTTTTTGTAAACAGTTTCATTTGTTACTTGAATCGACTGTTTAATTGAGGTCTGAAGAAGTTTTCTCTAAGGGAAACCCTAAAGAAATCAGATGCCTTTTGTAGGGTTTTGTTTTCCCTAGAGATGTCCATTGAATATAAACTCATGGCCATGTCTCCATGTGTAGAACACTACACAGTACCTTTAATTTGGTTCTAATAACAGCAGATTGTTTATTTTTTTGTCTACTAGTAAATACTTTAGTTTTTTTTATTATGCTGATCATAAAACAATGTTTACACTGTGTTATGTCATTGGCTGATCTTTAATAAATATTTTAACCAGTGTATCAGACTCATTTTGAATTGTATGGAAGCCCGTTTCCGCCACTCTGTAAAAAAAAAAAAAAAACTATCTCAATATAATGAGATAGTAACTCAATATAATGAGATAGTAACTCAATATAATGAGATAGTATCTCATTATAATGAGATAGTATCTCATTATATTGAGTTACTATCTCATTATATTGAGTTACTATCTCATTATAATGAGATAGTAACTCAATATAATGAGATAGTATCTCATTATATTGAGATAGTTTTTTTTTTTCATTTTTTACCAATTTTTTAAGTTAAAATTGAGTATTTTTGGTCAATAGCTTCCAGGTCATGTGACCTATTGATGCAAAATCAGTGTGAAATTGTTCTACTAGTCTCTGTAGATGGGGCACACTCATTTGTTTTTCATTTTAACTCTTTTTTTATTTTTTAGCAATTTTTTATGTTAAAATTTAGTATTTTTGGTCAATAGCTCCCAGGTCATTTGACCACACTGATTTTGCATCAATAGGTCACGTGACCTGGGAGCTATTGACCAAAAATACTAAATTTTAACTTAAAAAAATGGTAAAAAATAAAAAAAAAACTATCTCAATATAATGAGATACTATCTCATTATATTGAGTTACTATCTCATTATATTGAGATACTATCTCATTATATTGAGATAGTATCTCATTATATTGAGATAGTTTTTTTTTTTTTTTTTTACAGAGTGGCGGAAACGGGCTTCCATAGATTGACATTAGCTTGGTACAATGTTAAGTAGCTTCTGATGTAGTTAAGCTACTGTTAACACATTAGTGTAACTTAGCTTGCTATAATTCTTTAGGTGGTAGCTTTGGTGTAGTGAAGCTTAATTTATTGTTGAGTAACTGATAGCTTAGCTCACTACACTGGACAAGTAGCTTGCCCAACACTGCCTATCAGAATCAGACATTGACAGTGATCATGCTAAGCTAGGCTATTGTCGGCAAGTTTAGATACAACTTGGCTTCCTATCATAGGCTCAAGTTATGAAACATTGCTTCGGCGTCTGGCTGGCTATAACTTTCGCGGCCAAAGTAGTAGGCTTAACACCAGAAACGAATGATAAAAGATATTTGGTAGTGCTAAAACCATTAGGTTTGTCTGTCCTGTTTTCCAATAAAGTAGCGCAAAAGGCTAGCTGGCTCACAGCTGAGACAACGAACTTTAGTTAACTCGCAAAAACATATCCCACAGGAGGTCTCTGTCACATAGCTTACGCTTTAGCTGAGGTCTGCCCGCTGGAAGACGATAAACAAATAAATAAACAAAGTAGCCTACAAGCGCGTCCTTACCTTTTGTGCAGAGTTCAGAGGCTACGGTTTGCAGCCTGATGTTGTTGATGATCTCCTCAATGTTGTTGCCTGCCTACATCCGATTGCACAGCAGTCCCTGCAAACAACTAGTCTTACGATGTCAAATTGTAACAGATTACATTCACCACAATCGATCATAGACTAGGTCTATGGAACCCCGAATGATTCATAATTAAATCAATTAAAAACTTTATGAAATAAATACCATTTTGATAAATAACACACAAATATATTAAAGAATAAAAATATATATTTCATAATAACATTACCTTATTTTTATTTCATGACCATATTATATATTTGTTTGTTATTTATCAAAATTGTTTTTATTTCAGAATTTTTTATTTATTTATTTAATTATGAATCATTTGGGGTTCCATATAGTTCATCCACCTTTCATTTGGGATATCCGATTTTTTGTATTTTTTTATATTGGTTTGTTAGGTTAATTGCCATGTTGATATGAACCTATCCAATGAACTGGCACGTCATTATTACGTCAGACGTAAATTCAATCCACTCTTGAAAGGAATGAGTTTGGGGGTCAGTACTACTCATATACTAAGAGTTAATCTTGTCAAAATAATCAATAACTGGGTAACCACTTGAGTGAACTTAAAATATTTGTGGTGCCTGAACAATATGGCAGCTTTGAGTACAGCTCAGCAATTGTATTGAGTTTATAGCACTGTTGGGGAATACAGTGCAGTTTAGATAGGCCAAATAAACTTACAGTCATGTTTTTAGATTATGGGGGGAACCCCATGGGTTCTCTGCAGGTAATCTGCACAGGGAGAACATGCAAATTCTATGCAGAAAGCCCTTTGGCTGGGAATCAAACCAAGGATATTCTTGCTGTAATGCAGCAGTACTACAACCTGCACCGACATGCAGCTCAAAGCTTTGTTGTTGTTTTATTTAAGATAGAAAGAAAACAGTTATTCATATTATAATAATTTCATTTAGAATATTGCCTTAAAGCCCTAAGATAATTTTGCCTTTATCAATCATCATTATTTAAAGATTGATATTGAAATTTAGGCATAAACATGTAGTATAAGGTCCTGATTAATTTTGTGGTAGCTAATTTTCTACCTGTTTTACCATTCTGCTTCTACATGTTACAAACTGATGCTAGCAAGTTATCTAGCTGTGACACTTGTCACACGTAGCTTCCATGTAACTTGAAAACATTACCTTAATAAGACAGATAGGTGATTCTCCTTTTGTTTTGTCTTATGTCTGCTCATGTTTTTGTGATGCTTAGTATTTCCAGGCCATCAGATTTGTTTTATTGGAAGCATTAAAAGCTGTAGGAATATTCTGTTAGTCGGTGGACTGCAAGTGTGTAGCATCAAACGAGAGGGGGATTGCTGCTAAGGATTACTCTGGTCTGTTTTTAGACCTCTATCAAATCATACTTAAATGATTTTAAACAATATTAATAGTAAGTTAGATACTTTTTCTGGTTTAAAAACCATAACTTTTGAAATATCATCCCTTTTATTAGTACCTAGAAAAGATAATTACTCAATGCCAATGTCTTAATTATTTTTAGAAAAAAATATTGCTGAGGTTTAAATGATCTCGCTATAACATGAGTTTTCTTTTAGCCATGTACGGTAAATCAGCACATGGTTAACCTACAGTAACAGCTTGCTAAAATTCTAATCTGAGTATGCGCTAATCCCGCGGTTCTCAAAGTGTGTGGCGCGACCCACTGGTGGGGAATTGAGACGTGACAGGTGGGGCGCGCCAAGTTCCGGTGTGTGTGTGTGTGTGTTGTGTGACTATAAATGTAGAACGTGTGAGAGCAAACTGTCCTTATAGCTGCATGTTGCCGCTTTTTAGACCAATCAAACCCACAAAGTAATCATTAATAGCCTACATGCAGTCTAATTAAAAGAACATTAGATATGAGAAAAATTTCACCTGGAACTGAAGTGCCAAAATAATGATTGACGTGACGTCGGCATATTATTTGTAACGGAATAAACTTTCGCGCCCCAGTGTTGCCAACTCAGCGACTTTGTCGCTATATTTTAGACCCCTCCAGCGACTCTTTTTTAAAAAAGGGACTAGCGACAAATTAGCGACTTTTGGAGACTCTTACGTGAAAGCACGTATCGTTCCTTTTCTTGTCCTCCAGCGGCAGGTGCTGCCGTGGGGCGCCTCCTCCGTCCCAACCCCGTTCTCCCCCGCTATCGCAGGAGTCCCTCTCAGCGCTGCAGAGACACAGCATGTTTACCCTCAGCGTCCAGACTGCAAATAAAGCGCACATGCGCCGGGATTGACGGCGCAGGTTGATCATAAGTAACTGAATTTGAAATATTTTTTCTTAAATAAATAGGACCAGTTTATTGAAATGACGTCTGACTCCACCCTGAGGCTCAGGTTTAATGCTCAGACTAATAGTGAATTCTGGTTTGGAGTGGAGAGGGAGTATCCACTCATCGGGCAGAGAGCTGTGTGCATTCTTCTTCCCTTTGCCACATCATATCTCTGTGAGATGGGCTTTTCAACTGTTGCTTCACTGAAAACAAAATAGAGATCTCAGCTGAACATTGAGCATGACTTGAGAGTGGCAGTATCAAGCCTGCAACCCCGTTTTGAGAAACTGTGCAATGCAAAACAGGCTCATTGCAGCCACTAATGCAGGGATAAATAGACCTGTCTTGCCAGATGGATTTCACTTCTTTTCTTTTATTAACAGATTGCAGAGTGGCACTTTAATTTTTTCTATCTTTGAGCTTGATACAAATTTTGACACAGCTGCATTTTTATTTTCTTTATATTTGAGCTTGCTGTTATTTGATGTAGATAGTTTGTATTTAGATACTACTTGTTACTTCAATAAAATTGGAAAATTTTAAGATTGTTGCATATTTCATTAGCATTGTGTTGGGGCGATGGGGACAGGCGGGGCTTGAAAATTCCCCCTTGTCCAAAGTGGGGAATGACAGAAAAAGTTTGAGAACCACTGCGCTAATCTAATGATAAGTTTAGATGTAATCCATGTGATATACAGATTAGTGTGTGTAGGCAGCAGTACAGACAGCAGCTGCCCTTTCAGGACTTAAAGTAATTGTATCCGTCCATAAAGACAAAGTGTGTTACAGCTGTTACAGTTTCACCTGTAAAACATCAGTAAAATCAGAGGGATATAGCAGGCATCTCTTTAAATTTTGCATGATGTTTAATTTTTACCGGGGTTTGACTTTTGCTTGTTTATGCTAAGTGGTTCCTTGGATTTAGGGAATTAAAAAAATATATTTTTTATTAGAGTAGTAAAATGGTGGGGGAAAAAAAAAAAAAAATCCAAGCCTATACCCATAACTTTTCTTAAATCAATTTGGTGCAACCATCTGTGCACCATCCCCCCATCTTCCTGCTAGGTTCACTGCATCCACCCCCAGGGAATTATTATCAAAAACGGAAGGCCCACTCAATCAGTTTCAGCCTCTGGAATTAGATCTCTATTACAATGTGCTTATCTCACATCTTCTACTGGTAACAGCAGAGGTTTACTTTCCATTGAGGTGAAAATTTTAGCTGGCTGATATATTTTTCAGGAGTTTTGTTTTAAATAGATAAGAAACTTAGATCAGTCCATAGCGAGTGGTCATACTTTACCATGCTTCTGTTTCTGCAAATTCCGCTAATACAACCTTTAATTCATCGATTTTGATACTGGAGTTTTATATATGCAAAGCAATTTCTCTAATCATAATTAGGAATAAAAAATAAAAGCTGTTTGCACAGTTTTCCAAAAGGTATTAACACATTATCTGTATATATTGGTACATTATTCACAAGGATGCAAAGCTGTATACTCTATGTAGAGAGTATGTGTGCTGAGTCTGATCAGGTTCTTAGGGGAGATCTAGCGATGATTCAACAATTCTGTCCCTGGAGATTAGGCTGTGCCCTTTAAAGCATCTATGTCTGTTAGTCATAAAAACCTCCTGCAACAAATGTTTCTTTTATTGTCTGCACACTTGTGTACATTTGTAGAGGCTCTATATATGAATCAGCATAAAGTACAAATTGTAAAGATCTGTAAATCAAAACTTATAAAAGAAAAACAACATGAGCCTCTGTAGATATTCATCTGCTAAACAATGATCAACTATTTCCAAAGGAATCTACTTGAACAGATTTAGCAAATCACTCATTAATATTGCTAATTTAAGATCTGCATCTTGTACTTACACACTAATATTTGCTTTTTTAACCCCCCCTGGTATTGTCCCATAGAGAGTATATCATGCTGATGCAATCATCTGCACAAAGACTTAGCAGAGAAAAGGTTCAGCCAAGGATAGACTTAAATGTACAGAATTTGATTCAGAGTAAAACAGATAATATTTTATGATTTATTAATATAGTCATATCTTGCATTAAAATGAAGGTGTGCACTATGATGTCTAAGTAAGTTTGAATTATGCACTCAGTACAGCAGATCCTCTAATGCCACACCCTGCTTACTGTAGACCTTCTCCCTTTAAAGCATTTTTTTTGAATTTCATGCATACTGCCAAAAATGGAATAACAAGGAAATACAAATGATGCACACTCTTCAGTAAGAATTTAACTCACAAAGGAGGCTTCAGAAGCTGCATAATGTAAGATGCATTCAGATGCACAGGTCACAGTGGGTTCTGGGTGAAATCTGATTCCTCAGCTTCAGTCAATAACCAACACCATGAGTCAGTGTATGAACTTACAACCCACTCACTTGAAGCAGTTACTTTAACCTCAATCTTCTAGTTATAATGTTCTCTTAAGAACAGCAGCATAGAACATCCAGAAGGGACATAAAAATTGGTGGCAGCTGTGGCTGCTGCTCTGCTGACAGCAGAGAAACAGTGATGTAGGGAGTGTTTGCTGTCAGCTCTTTTACTATTTATACAACAGTTCAGGGAAGGCAGGGGTCAAAATATTGATCCAGTGGAAACACGTTCAATCGGGTGCACAACAGAAAGAAAATTAAAGTTTTAACATCTTTGAACATGGATGCATGAGTGAGTTAGTGTTGATGCCTTTGAGCTTTGTGGTTATAAAGAAATCTCTGTTTATTAGGCATGGCAGACATGGCTGTGTCTGTTTTAGAGCTTCAAACAAAACAATGGGGCTTTCACTTGTCTATCCTCAATACGTGTTGAATCCACTTGTGGGTTTATTTAGCTGTTTGGGATCTGTCTGTTTTATAAACAATGCCGGAAAAGAGTGTAAATGGGTCAGACCCCCATGTTTAGCGGCCTCAGAATGCCAAAGCTGTGTTCACTGCAAACACGGACTTAAGGCAGTCTGGAAGGAACCCCAAACTTAAGGCAAACTATGCTAAACCTGTATGACACAATAAAAAGCTTTTGTTGTTTTAACACCACTCTCCAATCTTGTTTGAATATATTAAGCGGTACTGATACATATTTATTAATTTATTTCAGTGATTCAGTCCAGAAGTGAAGGTCATGTATTACTCAGACACATAGTTCATACCTCAAAGCTTGATTTACATTTTTATTGATTGATTTTGGCTACAATTCAAAAACATTTTTTGAGAGATTTGAATGTCAATGAAAGCCAAAACTACCTACTTAAATAGCATGTTGATACACTGTACATAATCTATGCATTAAATGATTGGTTTGTGTGACTCCTTTTCAGAATCAGAATCAGAAATACTTTAATAATCCCAGAGGGAATTTACTTTTGTTACACGCTCCGGTTACAGTTTTATATATATATATATATATATATACACACACACATCCAACTACACAAGATAATAAAGATAAAAACAAAAAAGATAGAATATATACACTTATAGCTCTTCTATATATATATATATATGCATATGTAAAACTAAATCCAAGTAAAGTGATACGTGGCGTGTAAATATAGTGCATAAATGTCAATTACAGGGCGGGGGGGGGGTGTCTGAATCACTTTAGGGATGCATAATAGAGATTTTGCACAAACTACTGCATCAGTGCAGCATAGCGTGGAGGTCAGGCGTTCAGGAAGCCTTGATTGAGTTAATTGTGGCCTTCAGCTCATCTTCATCCCTAAGCAGAGGAATACATTGAAAGCTCTTAACTGCCCTACAGGACAGCGGTGTTGACTTTGAGCTTGATAAGATATTAGATCATCATTAGCAAATGACGTGGCTCTTCAAATTATCACTGACTTTAGAGTGAGTCACACTTAATTGTAACTAATCAATATCCCGTTTCTCTTCAGTCTTCCTCCGACTCAGGAACTTCAGTTTTCTGATGTAATACAAAATAGATTTCAAGTTGAGTAGATTACTTTGCACCAATCAAGTACCATTTACTGTTAGCCTAGGTAAACACTTTTGTCCTTGCCATTGTTGAGACATTGCTTGACAAGCAATAGAAAATGTTGGAGCCGATTTCCTAGATAGGTCAGTTGGTGATGGCTCTTGAACCTCTGAGGACAACCCCAGTTAGGGCTGCAACTAAAGATTATTTTACAAAGCGATAAATCTATCGATAATTTCAAGTAATCAGTTAATAATCGAACAGCCAAAGGTTCCTTAAAGAAGATTTTTAACGAAATGAAATAAGGTGAAACTGAAGCGTTTCCACTTGAGGAGATCTAGATAGAGAATATTGACAGACGAAAATTTATTTTTATCTTAAATGCAAAATGTCTATATATTTTTTTTTTAATTTTGATATAATTACTGCTCTGAGCTACTCAACGTGTATTTCAATAATCGATTAATCCAAGTAATTTTTTCAGCCCTTACTTCAGTTCTAACCTGATTTTCCATCTACATATATGCCAGGATACAAGCTGTCTATGAACAGCCAGTCTCCTTAGTAAAGGCCCTTTGCAGCTCCCTGTGATGTGCTTGTTAGTAAATGATCAACCTAAGGGGTTCCGAGCTTCTGTCTCAGTGAGCTTCTGCTCAGCAACCTTTACAGGCATCCCTGCTCCAACACACCTGAAACAAATGGATGAATTCCCATCAGAATGTCATTCAGCTCTGCAGAGGCCTGGTAACCTTATATCTGAATCAAAAGTGTTTGTGTAGGAATGTATCCAAAAGTTGTAGGCTCATAGCTCTTAAGGTTTGGACTTCCCCAACCCTGTGTTGATATTTTTTATGGCTTTATAAAATATTCTTAACTTCTGTGAAACTGAATTTTGGGTTTTCAGTATCTATTAATCATAGTCATCAATTATTGTGGGAATCAATGCTTTAAAGGTAATAGCTACAAGTTTAACTCCTCCTGGCCAGTAAGTGGCACACTTACTGTTGCTTCTCCTGATGTTGGAACCAGTGCTCATCAGCTTGACTGAATTCCAGCCTCCTTTTTTTTTTTTGGATTAAATCTAAGAATTTTAACTCCTAGAATAATCAATTTCTCAGAACTTTTTCAGAGCTGCTAGGATCTGGCAACGCCTGCGCTCCATCTAATGGTACTTCAACCTACTATTCCTATTGGGGCAGAATCTTATCAATGTCGGCATCATAGCCAGAAGTAAATATTCATATATTTGGACCATTTAAAATTGATATAACAATCATTTAAATAATACATATTTTTTCAACAATCTGTATACTTGTATGTTGCACTGTAGCTATTATGCATTGGATCTATTTTATATTTGAGGTTCTCTTTTTCACTTCTTTCATTTATATTAGCAATGTAAACTAGTCTTTAAGTTGTATTCTAGTGTATTATTGTGTTAGCATAAGCACGAGTGAGACACTAACAAAAACATTAAGAACAATATTTATTTTTGTTTTCCTAGGAAAGGAAACTATCCAAAGTGGAGAGGCAGCGGTTCAAAGAGGAGGCAGAGATGCTAAAGGCATTGCAGCATCCCAACATTGTGCGATTCTATGATTTCTGGGAATCACCATTAAAAGGGAAGAAGTGCATCGTTCTTGTGACAGAGCTAATGACCTCAGGGACACTGAAGACGTAAGTAAGCGTCTGTAAAAATGATTGAATTATGGTCTTTTAATGCCTTAGTGCAATGCATGTTTGCACGTTGAATATGTCACAACTCGTTGAGAGCAACCCTGAAAGATTTGTTTATAAAACAGTTTGAGGAATTAATAAAAAGTATATTAACCTTTGATCAGTTGGTTATTTATTGATCACTGTATTGAACAGCTATAAAGAAATTACACTTTTGCTTTCTTTCACTTCATTCAGAAAAATATGGTATTTATTTACCATGAGCCGATGCACTTTTAACAAAGTTTTTATCCCCTTGAAGGTATCTAAAGCGCTTCAAGGTTATGAAGCCCAAAGTTTTGAGGAGGTGGTGTCGGCAAATTCTGAAAGGCCTCCATTTCCTGCACACAAGGACTCCTCCCATCATCCACAGAGACCTCAAATGTGACAACATCTTCATCACTGGTCCAACTGGCTCTGTCAAAATAGGAGACCTTGGACTAGCAACCCTAAAGAGGGCCTCTTTTGCCAAAAGTGTTATTGGTTAGTCTGTAGCTAATTCTTCCTTTAGTGTAGTTTAACTTGGTTTAGTTTGTACTGCAGCAGAAAGAATTAACAGATGAATGCTAACTTTGAAAAAGAACATGTACAGATTGGTGACAAACTAAAAGAAAAATGATGTGACAACATGTTATTTGTTATAAACTTGTTAAATTGGTAATGAGGAAAAGTTGTTTTCTAGTTTTTTTTTTTAAAGATTTTGAATAAATAATATCTTCCTTTAGATTTTAAGAGGTCAAAAAGCACTTTGGAAGGAGCCAAATTAAAGGATTGCATTAGATAGAGTTTGTTTCAAAGTAAAACCGAAAAAGTCTCCATAGTAAATTATTGTTACAGTACATATTGGTAGGTTGTAACTACTACTTCTATAGTTGGTTCAGATATTCCCAATAGCATTACGATATAGGAGGGAGGGGTAGTTTGGACTCAGGGGTACTGCTGAAGAGTGGGTCAAAGACAAAAACATACGAGTCTGTCAACGTCTACATGTAAACGCTGCATGTACACCCAGACATTTGAGATGACTCCATAACTGTTTCATAGTGGTAAGCATTTTGCCTTTAGTGGAAAAGCCACTACAAATTAACAGAAGGCTGTTATGAGTTATTACTTCCTGGAAGAAGACGGCTATTCTCGTGGGTCCTTACCAGGAAGATATTGTTGCCATATGAACGTAGAGTTGACAGAACACTACAAAGCGGCAGCCCTTAACAGTCGGCTAATCTCAATCTGTCTAATTATATTTAAATTTTTAACTTATGGAGTTTTGCTGTGATCCAATGAAAGCCAAAGCTTTAAAGCTTGTGGTCTGTGTCAATTTTCCTTGGATGCAACCAGAGCATATAGTGCTATTTGCAGCTAAATAAAATTCTGATTGAACTGAAATTGAAAATGTATCGAGATAGATGTAAGTAAAAAAGTACTACTAGTACCGATATTACTTCAAATAATGATACCAAAAATTTTAACTTTTATGTTTTAGAAATTCGAATTGCTGTGAAGTTTCTTAGTAAAACTAATTTTGCCCACTGGTTATAGTTTTGGTCATGAAACTGCAACTCATTTGCTTCTGGTCTTCTTTGAAAAACAGAATATAGTTATTTCTAGTAAATAGTGAATATAATTGAAAAACATCAATGCCTGACATTTAGCATTCATACCAATTTTCTGATGATTCTAAACACGTGACTTTTTGAGTCTATATACCTAATCTGTGTCCCTATTTTTTATATATTTTTTAGGTACTCCAGAGTTTATGGCTCCAGAGATGTATGAGGAACACTATGATGAGGCTGTGGATGTTTATGCTTTTGGAATGTGTATGCTGGAGATGGCCACCTCGGAGTATCCTTACTCTGAATGTCAGAATGCTGCCCAGATCTACCGCAAAGTCACAAGTGTAAGTTCATTTTTTGAGATGCAGAATAAAATTTAATAGAATAGATCATAGATTTTCATAAATGGTACAGTTTTGAGCATTAAATGTATTTTGTTGGCAAAAAAAAAAAAAAATCATCCTACTATACTTTATTTCCACGCTTCTTTCAATGTTTTTGTTCTTTCATTCGTTTTTTTTAGAAATGTGTTTAAAAAGTGCTAAATGTAAAAAAAAAAAAACTGCTGTTACATTTTTACATTTTGCAAAAATGACAAGGAAATACTAATGTGTGTAATTAAACTCATGCACTTTGTGGATGTATACATTTAGTACTTTACGTGGGATTAGAAGGGAAAAGCCTGCAGTTGTTTCTTTTGTCTGTTTCAATCAATTCTTTCAGTCAGTACCACAGAATTACTCCCATCATTATGTGTATTAGAAGTTCACAAATAGTTTAGTCAGTATGTGTTTCTGGTACATATTGCTCATTATTAGCCAAAATATTATAGAAATTTTCACAACCCTGTTGTTAAAGTTTTCAAGAACAGATGGCTCCATTACTCTAGATAACATATACCTCAATCTATAGGCAGAAGTCAAAATGAAGGTATAGGCACTGAAAGAATATCTAAGAATGTTTTCATTTTTATGGCTTGAAAAGTTTTAGCAACACTTTAATATGTATGCACAGCTATTCAAAGGGTTTTGGGCAGAATAAGCACAGTAATGGTATAACAGCATATCTTGCAAGTTTCTGGAACATAATATTATTTCTTAAAATATATATTTTGTTAAATTATATATCAAAATCAAAATCCCTTTCTGTTAAAAAAGTTGATTGTAGATTCTCATGTAACTTTAATGTGAGATTAAGCAGTATTGTCTAACGTTTCCAAACAGTAACCACCAATTTTTGTCTGACCGAAACCTTTTGTCCCAAATGTATACCTTTACTCCAAACTATTTGCTAGTGGGATCAGACATGTTGGTTTGTTTTTCAGGGAGTGAAACCTGCCAGCTACGGCAAAGTCAGTGACCCAGAAATTAAAGAAATCATTGGCGAGTGTATCTGCCACAGATGGGAGGAAAGGTAAGTTATCCATTGGTTTTGGCTAGATCTGAGACTCCTTCCTTATGCAGGCAGTGAGGGCAGATGCATATGTTCGTGTTGTATTTTCTTTCTGCTCTAGCGGTGTGACGTTATTGCCCGTATTTGGGACCGATTTTATTCTAGAGGATGTGTTGTCCCTGTAACGGTCTGTTGTGCTGAACAATGACTGATGTTTTTGTATTTTCTGCAGGTACTCCATCAAGGACCTCCTGAATCATGCCTATTTTGCAGAAGACACAGGAGTAAGGGTTGAGCTAAATGAGGAGGATGATGGACAAAAATGTACCATTGCATTAAAGCTGTGGGTTGAAGACCCTAAAAAACTGAAGGGGAAATATAAGGATACTGGTGCCATTGAGTTTACTTTCGACTTGGAGAATGAAGTTCCGGAAGTGGTTGCTCAAGAAATGGTAATAGAACCAGTAATTAGTCTTTTTTATTTTATTTTGCAAAAGCATACAGAAGGATTGTGCTTTATGTTGGTCATGACAAAATATATATTTACTTTACACAGTGTTCAGTTCATCCTTTGTGTATTTAATTTGAGCTTTAAAGAGTGTGTCCCCTGTTTAATGTAGGTGGAGTCAGGATTTTTCTTGGAATGTGATGTAAAGATAGTTGGGAAGTCTATCAGAGACCGTGTGGCTCTAATAAAATGGAGAAGGGCAAGGACTGGTTCACCAAATGGAAACAGTGAAGTGAAGAAGCTACAGCAGAACCTCCTGCAGGTCCCTGGTACTCGTCCACCTGAGGAGACCATATTTACCACTGCAGATTATGAGGACCAAGAAACTCTGATCTGCACTGTTCCTGTCATCACATCTGCCACATGTAAGAAACAAAGGAAAATTATGCCTTCAGTGCCTTGCATAAATAGTATTAGTCCTTGAACTTGTTCATATTTCATCACATGGTTACAGCCATGAGCTTCAATATATTCTACTTTTGCTTTTTTATCTGACAGACCAGCAAATTATGTGTATAGTTTATGTGTGAAGAGGGAAAAGGATAGTAACATTTTGAAAACTTTCAGAAATATTTGGATGGTGTGCATTTATGTTTATCTGCCTTACAGTCAATACTTTGTCAAATCACCTTTCTTTTTTGCAAGTTTTCCTTCTAACTTTGCATATAGATTATTATTTTTTTTTTTTTTTTTACTGTAAACGTCCGATTTCAAGTCTTGCCATAGGTTGTCACCTTAACAGTAAGCAGTATCTGGTTGCAGCTGGTGTGAAGATGATGTTTTTAGAGTAAAATATTCCAGATAAGCGTGTTTTATTTTACATGAATTGGACTGTTTTGGCCTTAGTTCTTTAAGTTTTGGCATTAGCTATTTTCACGTTAGACGTTTCCCCTACATAGCTGGTGACAAACCTTAAGCTGTACTTCTTAAGGTCTACTCAAAAAAATGTAAAAAATGTACACTTAAGGAAATTAAAATGTGTAATTATAGAATACATAGATGTTTATGATTGTAATTTGAAAAAAAGTGAAAATGTTCTAGTGATGTGGATACTTACTAGACACCATAATGATGCTATAATGACGCAACCTCAATCTATGGTGTTGGGTGTAGCAGATATAAAAACTCAGGCGTCCTGAGATGAAACAGAATATCTTGAAAAAGCCAGAACACACCTGAAGTAGAAATAAAATAATAGGAACAAAGGGCAGTGAAACCAAATTAAGGCAATCGGACACCATAACCACCAGAATTAAAATTTCAATTAAATCCTCAATCTACCTCTTATTACTATGTGTTCTTCCTACAGTGTTGTTGTTCAGTGAATTACAGTGTTTCATTTTCTCTGATGTTACAGCTGATAGCGGAGTGAGCTCCAATATGCAATTAGATGATTTAGGCAATCAGCAGAATGGCCTCTACCAGTCGCTTCCAGAATCCATTTCTAGTGCACAGACCCTCTACAGTCCCCCTTCTCAAGTTGACTCCCAGCTGCACCCAGGACCCTACCAGCAATCTGCAGGACAGGCCACTAATGAAAACAACAAACAAACCACCACCCAGCTACACCAGGGAGCCTACCCACAGCAACCTACTGCAGGTCAGCAGCAGCCTGGGCCCTTCCGACAGCAAGCAACGCAACTGCACCAGGGGCATTGTCAGTGTCAAACGGTAAGTATTTGCAGTTATATTTTTACTTTGCGTCCTTTTAAGAGTTATATTCTACAAAAAAATATTTTTTGTCATGTTTTCTGGAGAAATCTAACTTTTTATCTTCTTCTCTGGACTGATTCCTGATCAGCGCCACTACAGTGATCCTTTTGTATGCCATGTGAACCCGCTCGCCACTGAGAGCACAGGGTGTCTTAGGCGTGGCAGTGCCCCCTCAGTTGAGATATTAAAATGCAAGACGCACTCACTCTCTAAGATAAAGATTGAAGATCTGTCCTCTTCCAATGGCTCAAACAGTCAAATTCATGCTCCACATTACCTATCCTCAAACAATGCCAAGAATCCCTTACTTTTATTATCTCCTCTCTTGCCTCCCCAACAGCTTTTTCTCTGTGACTCAGCAGCTCATTCAAATACAACTCATCCGACCATAAATTTACAGCCTCCTTCAGTACATCGTCTTAGCGTACCACACAGCCCACAGCACCATCGGCGCAGTCATAAGTGCAATGCATGCATGTCTCTCCTCTCTAAAGACAAGATAAGGGGAGGCGAATGGCCAGGGCAAGTGCAGAGAGGCACTTCCAGCACATCTACTTCAGACTCATCTACGTCTTTGCATTTGTTAAGGTCTTCCCAGGCCACTTTATCACATGTTTTCCGGTCATCTGCTACACCTTCACCAAACAGCGAACCAAGCAAGGCTAGTTCAGCTTCACGTCATTCCACTCCTTCATCACTTGTGTTTCCACGGAGTTTGTATGAAGGTGGAGAGCTGAGCCTCCTCAACTTCTGTCTGCATCACATCGTCAGTCGCAGAACCAGCTCTCCCACACTCCCTGATAGAGGAGCTGTAAAACACTCCATTCAGAGCAACTCTGGGGAAACTAATTCCACTGTAACTGAACAGAAAGGTAAAAGCCAGAGCCTGGAAGCGCTTCTTCATAACTTTGATGACAACTCAGTGCCGTTTTGCAGCGAAGGCGGAGCAGAGCCCATGGTATGTTAGAAAAGGAGGCATTTATGTAGGCTGAATCCTGCACAGCTGCATCCATCAGCATCCTTCCTGATTCCCCTTGCAGCTTTCACCTTTTAAAAGTTTTCAATTAATGCTTTATCCACAGCAGTGGCTCAGCTCGTTGCTTCTCTTATAGCTAACTTAACCAGTGTTGCAACTTTCCTCTTTAAATATGCTTCCCATCCTAAACATGCAACCTGTCTTACCCTTAAAATCATCCCTTAGTTCCATGTTGTTAACAGCTGCTACTTTTAAACTCTAATTACATTTTCTGATATCTGTTTAAAGATATACAAATCATATTGCTGAAAAAAGTTTCATTAAATGTAGTCTTTTGATTGTATTTCTGACAGACAGTCTCCGCACCAGCTACACCAGTTCCCCCTGTGCAGCAGAGCAGACAGACATCACAGAGTTTTCCAGCCGCAGCCCCACAGGCACAACTTTCTGTCCAGTGCAACCAGGAGCAGGTACTAAACACATCATACTCTAAATCAGTGATTCTCAACCTTTTTGAGTCCCAACCCCCAATTTAACACGCACTAATGCCCACGACCCCCACCTATCCCAATAATTATATTTATACGCTGCATTTACATAATCTTACAAGCACTTTTGAACTCACTTCAGCTGTTTGTTTTTTTATTATTTAACTTTGAAACATTCTGGGCTTTTCTTTTTTCTAAGCAAGCTGACAATGGTTGCTAAATCACAACACTTTGTGTTAAAATGTAAAAAACCTAACGCAAACTTTGTTCTTTTTAATGAATGATAACAAATTGTGCTAAACTTTAACAAAACACACTGTCATTATTTTACTTAAAGTTCAGACCCAAATGCTGAAGGCCAAACAGGGAGACCAGGAGAAAAAGGTTTAACAGGTTTTATTGAAGAGATAATGCAGAGAGAAGTGTTGCTCTGAACACTGCTCAACCGGAACTGAAAAGTGAGGGGAAGACACAGCGATTAGTTCAGGCTCAGTGGGAAATTTGATTCGTGAACATGGAGAAGAGGATCTGGTTGCTGACTCGCGTTTCCAGAGAAGTTGTTGAATCTTTGACTCCAGCCTGTATGCTGCTGTTCCAGTGTTTGTCTGATTTGGTGGAGGGTGGAACAGGGTTTACCCAGAATGCGGTAGTTTGTAGGTGAACGGAGAAGCTGACTGCCACTCAGATTTCCTGCGGTACTTGAACGGGTCGTAGTGGAGATGAATCCCTTTCTCAGTGTGAAGCTCAAAAGATCTCTTGGGGAAAGTGGGTCCAAACCTCCTGTTTGTAACCCCAGCTCAGCTTGAAGCTCAGATGATCCTTCCAGGGAGAGAAGGTCCTAAAAATCCAGTTTGCAGGATGACTTCCTGCCGAGAGGCAAAGACAAAAACAATGTTAAAACTCAGGTTGACAAGAACTCAGTTTCACTCAGCAAAACTTAGCCTGGCTAGAGTACCCAAAACTGGCAAACACTCTGGCGTGGAGGAAGTGGCAGTCAGCAGCTTAATAACAATCCGTTAACAAGGAAACCATCAGCAGGTTTGTGAGGAGGCGGACCAGAACCAGGCGCCTCCTGGTGGAAGGGAGACAAACACAGAACACAAACACACAGACAGGAGTCCTGACACACACAAGAAAACCATCCATGTTTAATTTTAAGAATGTAAGGTTATGAGAGTTTAGGTATATAAAAATAACTTCCTAGTCAAAAACAGGGATATTTAATGTGATGCCTGGGCCTGCTGCAATCCTGGCTTTATGTTAGACACGGCCACGTTGAGATCACTGTTACCTATGAGAGTCCTGATCCACATTTGTTTATTTTATGGATGTCATTATAGAAAAATTCGAACAGATATGCGGTGAAGCCTGTTTTGGTGAAGTCTAGTTACGCCCGACGGTAACTGGTTTTAAGTGATAAGCTGCCTGTTTGAGACCACCCGCTCGAGGTCCTTCTACTGTCTGGTCAGAAGCTACATTAATGTTGTGCATTTATGCTTTTCCAAAATGATTTGGCAACCCCAGAAGTCATCTTTTAACCCCAATTGGGGTCGGGACCCCAAGATTGAGAATGACTGAATGATCCTGAATTCATCTGAGAGAGAAAGGAAGACAAATCCACCATCCAATAGAGGCAATGTCACATATACCATTTGGCATATCCCCTAGTCTAGAGGATATTCTCTATCCGAACACCTTTTTCAGCATCTGGACCTGTGTAGACCTGTGTGACTACCTCTCAGAAGTGTATACAGCTAAACGTTCTTATAGCCAGTATGCAGTTGATTTTGGTCAAATAACAATGTAACAAAGATATGTTTTAAAAAGTCTATAGATTAAAAAAATAAGAGATTTTATTTTTTGCTACACAGCTCTTTATTGGTGAGTACGTGCTCTGTGTGCTCCAGTTTGTTTGCAACACTCTATTTATGTGGTCTGTGTTTGTTTCCCATTTGTCTCCTCTCCCTGTAGTGTCATCTCCAACCAGCTGCCGTCCCATCTCAGGTAGACTAGCACACTGTGAAAAAAGCACACAGGATAACAGTTTTAAAATTAGTTTGTCCATTACCTCAACTGTTTCAGAGTGGGGCATTTTAGACTGTCGAGCTTGTTTAAAGCAGAATTCCTTTTCAACGGTTCATTAAGCTTGAATTAATATTTTTTTTAGCCTACATCTGCACCAAGTAGGACGAACTGGTAACTTCTGTCAGCCTGGCCAGCTAAACTGACTTGTGTAAGTCAAGACTCTCTGGTCCAGAACAGATCAGGGGCCGTATTTATCAAGCATCTTAGAATAACATTCAGTCCTAAGTGCTGAGAATTTGAGGAATTAACTCCTACTCTCAAACATAAGAATAAAAGCTATCTATGAACTTTCTCAAGACTTCAGGATCACTCCAACTCCAAATATTTAAGAAACTTCTAGGGTCATCTTAAGTCGGTAGGAGATGTCACTAAAGCAGGGGTCTGATACCCAAACTGCTCAAACAGCCATATTGGACCTAAAAAACAAATATGTCTTGAGCCGCTAAAATTTAAAAGTCTTATATAGGCCTCGTATGGCAACAAAGGCTAAGTGTATTAGCCCACTATAAAAAAAAAAAGGACTAGGTGGGTTTAAATATATAATAGGCATTCATGAGTAAATGTTTAACTGGTGACCTGTCCAGGGTATACCCCACCACTCACTCATAGTCAGCTGGAAATAGGCACCAGCACCCCTCACGACCCCAGCTGCAATAAAGCTGGACAGAAGGATGGATGGGACATAGTAGCATGCGGTGAGGGAGGAGCAGTGAACGCTCTCACTGCATGGAATTCACTGCCCGCAGCTTCATCACCCTTCACCACGCGGTTTAGGTTTTGTTGCATTGGTGAAATTATAGAAACACAATAAAATAATCTTTTCATGGTGGACGTGTTTCTGTTGGCAGGAGTTGATTGAGTGATGAGGAACCAAGCAGGAACTGACATCCACCAGAGCAGTGCTCTTTGACCACTGATCTCTGTTTACATTTATTGTTTAAATTTATTTATTATACAAATGTTTCCAGCATGTGCAAGAGAGGCACATGCAGCTCCAGAGCCGCGGGTTGCCAACCACTGCACTAGAAGATGGTATTGGCCTAAACTTTGTTAAAAGGGTGATGGAGGCATTGATATATAACTTTAAGTCCAACTTTTAACTAAGAAGTCTTTGCTCTTAAGTCCACTCCTAAAAGTGTTCTCAATTCTAAGGAGTTTGATAAATACGGCCCTTGACCAATAACAATGCTAATACAACAGCTGCAACGGATGGATTTTTTAATTATGCCCTTTATTATGTTCAGATATATAAATGGTAAATGGCCTGTACTTATATAGCGCTTTTTCAAGTGAGGAGACTTGACCAAAGGGCTTTAAAATAAATTCAGTCATTCACCCCTTAACGCGCACAGTCACACACTGATGGTGGCAAGCTACATAGCCACAGCTGCCCTGGGGCTCACTGACAAAAGCATAACTGCCGTACAGTGGCCTCACTGGGCCTTCTGATCACCATTGGTAAGAAATGTAGGCGAAGTATCTTGACCAAGGACACAACATCATTGAAAGTTGGATCTGGAGTTTTAACCAGCGACCCTTTGGTTGCAGGGCTACCGACTTACGCTGGTAATGCAGGGAGAACTCCTGCATCTGACGCACTGTTACCCCAATAGATCTTTAAAATGCCAAGAGCTGGCTCCTGTAAGATCTTTTCTTTCTTGTTTTTTAATGTTTTTATTTTTGTCTGATTGTTTTTAACCTGTTTCCACGCACTCTGTCAGTCCTTTTAAATAGGGCTCTACCAGGTTCTTTTCAGGACTGACACCTCGGTCTAAGCATAAGTCAGTCTGGCTGACCAGGCTAACCAGGCTGTGTCCATTATGCCTTTGGCTTAATATGGCTCAAGCACCCTTAACATTTACTGCTTCTTCTAGTGTGTTGGTTGTAATTGCATGCAAAAAAATGAAAAGAATTATCAAATACATTTATTTTCCGTTGCAGTACCATATTCTCAGCTCAATAGAAGTTGAAAGATCAAACTTTTAGTTTATTAAAGTGATACGCTCTTTGTTAGAGGTTGGTCTTTTAACTTTTAAATTCATTTATCTTTAGCTAAGGGATGTCATGCAGCATAAAAAGATTAATTTGAGGATTTGTTCACATGTCTTAAACCAGACACTAACATTCTTTGGTATACATGTATATTTAAACATTGAAACTATGATAAATTGGTCTCTAAAGATGCAGTTCTAAAGCCTCACTGAATAATATTGACTTCTCTATTTTTCTTAAATAATGTGAGTTTTCCTACAAGCTTAACATTAAACGGGAAAAACACTGACAACAAATCCTGACTTTTAAAATTTTGTTTGGATTTCTAATTTGAAAAGAGCATCTTTAAATAAAAAGAAAACAATATTTGACTTGCTTCCTTAGTTGTTTTCTGCTGAGCCGCCTTCATCACATCTGAGTCCTCCTGATACCTCTGGCACTTTTCCACTCTGCAGCGCTCCTCCCCCTCTCCTGCCCCTGCCCATCAGCACTCGTGTGTTGTGTTAGAAATAGACTAGAAACCAGAGTAAAGAATGCCATACTGTAACACACACTACAATGCAGCATTGCAGTAAAGGTCAAACGACATGTCTGAATGTTGTATGTACCCGCTGTCTTCGTTCATTTTATTTAGTTTTCCCTTTTTTTTCCCAGTTTCCCTCCCAATACCCTGTGATTCAAATACCTGCTCCCTTTTCCCCTGCTCCTTCCAACTACAGTAGCAGCGACACTACTATTTCTGCCTCTTACTACTCACCTTCAACCAGGGGCGCAGATAGGTTTTTGAAACTGTGGGGGACAGTTACTATAGGGCTTGGTCATCGTGACGTAAGCACTTCGCGTCGCCGCCATGTTGAATGCGTCTTTTACCGCGGCTCAGACTACTGCCTATGACTACCGCGTACTGTACTCCCTCTCAGCCGTGTTTTAATTTGATTAATTTCACCTTAACTTGATTTCAACCATGGTAAACCGTTGCTGTATTGTGGGCTGTAACAGCTCAACACATGATCGCCATGGAAACATAGAAAATGGGTTAACTTTCCACCGCTTTCCTGACTGGAGGCGTAACCATGGAGACCAAGCGTCAGAGATAAAGAGTCGTCGGCTAGCTTGGATCGCGGCTGTAAGACGACCGAACATAACTTTCCACAGTATTCCGATGTCAATGAGAGTGTGTTCCCTGCATTTTCATTCTGGTAAGTTAAAGATGCACGGTTTTATTTTATAGCCTACAGTGTTTCTTTCCTTCAAAGTTGGGATCTTTTACGGGAAAATAATAAAAACGGCAGCGGGAAAAGGCTCAAATACGCGAGAAACCCGGAGGGTTGGCAGTTAACGTTACTATCTACACCTTTTAAACACATAGCAGCTAGTTAAAAGTACATTACATGCGTGAGTGGTTGTTAGCCTTAGCGGTTAGCAGTTGCTAAACTAGCAGGTTCCAGAGCCCCTCTGATCACAGCTTACCTTCGTACGGATTACTGTGTTCCCACTGTTTGCTGGCTTTATGATCTGCAGCTCCTGAACCCATCCATTCATGAACTGCACATGAGACTCCAGGGACTTGTAGCTTGGGAACTGTTTTGAAGTATAGGCGCTCACTCATTGGTGCTCCACTCATTGTTTGGAACTTTATATGGATCCAAATGATTAACAATGCTGATTTTGTCACCATACCGGTCCCTGGCTTCTCTATTTAATGTGTCCCGGTAAATTCCAGATCCTTTTCGGGATTTTAACATATTTTTTCTCTCTACTTCTGTCTCTTCTTTCAACAACAACGTTGTGTCAGAGCTATGCTTACGTTTGCGTAGCAGTCAATATGGCTGCGACGTCCCACAATGCAACGTGGATCCCGAGCCCTATTACTGGCTATTACTCAGCTATGACAACCCATCAATCTTAATTGCCCATCATTGCAAGAAAATAACATGTATTGGTACCAAGTACTCACCAAACATGCCACATGACGTGTGAAAAAAAAAAGGTTTTATTTAAACATGGACTGACTTTAAGTGCAGGCTGTAAACACACAGAAACACGAACAGCAAAGCCTACATATATACAAAAACAAATTTGTAAATAAGTACTTTACATGGCTTTTCAATAAATGGCCTCAAATGAAGAAAGTTGTGTGTCTACTTTGTCAAGAACTCTGTAGAACTCCACTTTGTGGTACTCCACAGCAGATTCTGGCCTGTGTGCAGGTGCTGGCCCAGAATATCTCTTTGGGGGCCTATGTGTTAGAGACAGCTTCTCAGCCATATCCACTGCTTCCTTAAAGACTGCCTCAAAGTGGGCTGGCTTTCTTTTGTCCCGTAATCTCTCTTGGACAACTGAGACTGCAGAGACCATGCCCTCCAATGTCTGGGTGCTTTTTTGGAGCGATGTATTCAGCACTTCCAGTTCGCTCATTACATCTAAGGCCAGTGAGCCCCAGTAGCCCCAATTTCAGTAAAATCTCAGGCTTTTAAATGTTGTAAAATCACCCATAAGTTTTAGGTGTTTTAGTCCTTTATAATTAAATTTATACATTCAAAAAACATAAGGAAGTTATTATCAACGTCTCACTCTACTTTACAGCTTTGTATTAACATTGCTTTAATGTGTGTTATTGTGTACAGCTGGGGATGTTAAGGGCCATGTTAATTATAGATTAAATAATTTACTGTTCTGTAGTTTAAGCAATTGTCATATTTGTAACATCACTAGTCTTTCCTGTGACATGCACCTTTTATTTATTTATATATACAAACACACACATTATATATATATATATATATATATATATATATATATATATATATATATATATATATATATGAGAGAGAGATTCTTTCCTCCGAGTTACAGTGACATAGACAAACTTGAAGATACATGACATCCTCAAATTTCTATTCTATTAAAATTTCTGTATCTGTATAATGGGTCTGTTCTATATGTTGTCTTCTCAATTCAGAAGGCCCCATGCCTGTCTTTGCCTAGGGCCCCAAATTTCCAAAATCCGCCCCTGTGTAGTGGAATTTGTCTAGCTTTGAAGTTCGTTTTTCTCATGATTCAACCTGTAACAACCTAAACCATTTGGCCTGGCATAAATACGGATTCAAGTAGCCTACTGTAGCCTACATATTTCTGAAAGACCCCCAACAACTCCAGAAAAAGTCGGAACAGTCGATTTCATTATAAATAAATAAATGCCAGTCGATTCCCCCTGCCTCCCGCCTTATGACATTGGCACCTCTCTTCACTCTATTCTCACTGACCGTCTCCACTCTTTTTTCCACGGCGACATCGAACAGACAACCAAAAAAATGCAAGGTGATATGATACCGCAATGAACAGTTTACTTACAGTTGGTGCTTTTCGAAAAAAGGATGCAATTGTTTTCTGTTTTTTCGGTTTGGCTGGCCTCATGTTGATGTCCGGACTCCGGAATTGGGAACTGTCCCGCCACTACTGTCTGTCTGAGTAACCATGGAAACCAGGCTCGAGACGTAAATGCCAGAGACAGGATAACTGTTAGATTAGAATCTCTACGACGCAGGCAGCCTGCAGTTAAACAAAACGATTGCCCGTCTATGATCTGACTGTTTTATGTTGTTGTTGCAAAGCAGTAAATTAGAAAAAGCTTTTTGATTTTCTGTGAGTTTCGCCATATGTTTTTTTTTTTTTTTTTATAAAAGTGGGGGGGGGACGGATTGAGGGTCATTCGAATCTGTGTACGTCAGAACACCCCTGACACACCTGACGTACACGCTATCTGTACCCCTGACGTACACGCTATCTGCGCCCTTGCCTTCAACCCACCTTCCTTCCCTTCCTTCCTCTCACCCTTCCTCTCACATCCCTTCCTCTCACCCCCCACACAGCGCTGACATCCATACCTTCTCTTGGCACTCCTCAGACTTCCATGTCCTCTCCTCAAAGTGTGCCTGGTTTGGCACTCCCTTTTACTCATGTCGGAATAGCCAAGTCCCCAGTAGTGTCACACCAGTAGGGTGGCGTGTCTACATCTCAGCACCTCACCAATAGCTTCCGTTCCACCCAGCTCTTAACTTTCTCTCAGGTACAGCCCATCCCATTCCCTGTCCCCCACCCTGAGCAGGAACTGGCTGGCCAGCCTGCCCAGGTGAATATTTCACTCCGTTCTCACTGTAATGGCTCGGTGTTGAGAAATCTGTAACATTAAGGTGGTGTCTGTGCCGTTGGTAGTAATGCATGCAGGGCATGCCTTCGGAGATTTGGAAGAAAGCTAATTAAAGCAAATTTTTTTTCCATTTACCTAAACATGATGGTTATTTTGTTCATCTCATAGGTGACTGCTACCCATGGTACTCTGAGAGATGTTTGGCCTTCAGAAACAACACCCCCCATCTTCACTTCTGAACAGACTCCAATCTGGGGAGGTAGAATTGATCAAGAATCTGAAACTTCTCCAGTTCAAGCTCCCACCTCAATATCCATCTCAACTGTTGTTCATTTTGATGCTAAAGCTCCTGTGAGAACTTCAGCTCCAGGCCCGGGGTCAGCTCAGGCTGCTACTGCACCTCAGACTCTAACACAAGCTCAGAAATCCATGCAAACTATGGCCTCAGCACAGTTTCAAGCACCAGTATCAGCTTCCAGTTTCACTGTAGAGCTCACAATGGTCTCTTGTGTGAGCTCAGGTGCACAACAAATCACCCAAGGCTTGGTAGCAGACCCAGCTCCTGTCACTCTATCTGCAGCTCAAGCTACAGCACCTGCTGTAGCTGCCAGTCTACAGCCTGCTGGCATCGACACAACAGTCCCAGTGTCAGAGAGTGCCAGTCAGAATATAGAGACATCATCTGTTCCCTTTCGGCAGGAGACCTATGTAGAGGTAGGAATCAATCCATCCTTCCATTCTTCCGTGCTTCCTTCATTCCTTCCTTCCTTGCTGCCTGCCTTCCTTCCCTCCTTCTTTCCTAAAAATTAAAAAGAAGTGGGATTTTGACATGAAAAATGTGTGAGAACCCTGTAAGGTTCTACTAATTTAGGCCTTTTGATGCTTTTAAATCCAGAACTTTGTTAGACAACCAAACAATTAAATAAGAGGTAGTTTTCTGATAACATATATCATGTCATGTGAACAAAGCTTTGTTAATTGCTACACAAAAATAGATATATTTACCCTGGCAAAGAGATTTTTATGCACAAGTTTAACCATGTTAAGTTTTGACATAAATTTGCACAAAAATCCTTTCTAATTTTTTTTAAAGATTCATTTTAGTTGTTGCATAATATGCAAAAATAAGTTTTCAACTTTCAACTGATCTCTATTTACTTAACAGATAGCTGAAAGGCTGAAAAAAATGAAGTCACCTGCCGCCATCTTGGTACTCCCAACTTTCACAGATTTATGCCATAAAAATGCCTGTAATGTAATTTAATTACCATAAAATTTTATAAATACATGTATATTACATGTACATAATCAATTTAGCATTTTGACACATCATCAGATAGTGTGTGTGTGTGAAATATCTGACAGTATTATCAGTATTATTATGCTACATTAACACACTAATGTTGTTGTGATGGATTTGTATAATGTTATATTACATGATTTACAGACTTCAAAGACTTCATACTCAATATGCAATACGTTGTGCTATTTTTTAACCATAAATAACAGTAATCTACTGATGCTATGAAACAGCAAGTGTGTGTCAAAGTGATGCTTTTATCTTTGTTTTAAAAGTCTTAAGCCCCCCTGAAAATGAGAACACCATTGTTGTTTGATGCTGTAGCACACTTATTGCTTACATGTTTACCAATATGGTGGCTGGGGATGTCACAGCACCATGTAGTACCAACGGCCATCAGCAATCCAGTAAATATATAGAGATCAGTGAAACCAAAATGAAATAAAATAGACTAGTATTGGTAAACTCATGAGTAAAAATTTACAGCAAGTTAAGTAAACAAGTTTTTTTTATTTTTCAGGATGTTCATCAGGAGAGAGTTTTATCACTATCCAGTTACACCTATGACAGGTAAGTTGAATTTAAACATGATAACATCTAAAGAGGGACTGGATTTTTTTATTTATAATTTTTTCGTTTTATAGTCTTAACTCTGATGTAGCGTCAGGAAGGGAAACAAGTGATGGCTATGAAAGCTTAGCAACTGGGAGCAAAGGGGACGTAAAACCCAGGAAACATCACCGCAAGTCTGCTCGCACACGTTCTAGGCAAGAAAGGACCAGCAAACCCAAACTGAGCATGCTCAATGTGAGTCATAGTTTCATGCATGAAAACGGAAAAAAAAATAAAAAAATAAAAAATTGTGATAACTTAAATTAAGCCTAATGGTTCTCATCATAGGTCTGCAACTCTGGTGATAAAATGGTTGAATGTCAGCTGGAGACTCACAACCACAAAATGGTAACATTTAAGTTTGACCTGGATGGAGATGCTCCAGAAGAAATTGCCACCTACATGGTCAGTTTAGTCATTTCAAAGTTATGTATTTTAGTATTTGTTGCTTATGACTTAATAAAATCTTCAAAACCGAATGCCTGTAGGTGGAGAACGGCTTTATCTTGCCATTAGAGAAAGAGATCTTCATTGATCAATTAAAGGACATTGTGGACAAAGCAGGAGACATGTTGCATGAAGACATGGGGGATGAAAAAGATGCTACTTTGAGCTGCAGTCCTCCACAGAACCAGATGTCTGAGGTAGGGGAGGTAGGAATGTGTTTCATTTCTGCACAAATACACAGTCTATGCCAAAATGTAACAGCGAAACTAATGTCTGGGAATCTTTCTGTAGAGTCAGCAGCCTGGGGCGCCGCAGCCGGTATATCAGCAGAATGGTAGCATGGAATGTTCTTAAAAGTCACTTTTAAATCTGCATTGTATTTCCTTATTTGGATACAAGCATTTATTATTTTTTTTCTTCTTCTGATTGCAGTTCTTCATACAGGAAAGAGGTGGTTTATCATCTGCCCTGTGGAGGAGACTCCATCCTGCATTCAGGAGACTCCATCTGATGGGACAGCAATGCAGTCACCTGGGACCTCAGCCAACACCCAGCCTGCTGACAGCACCACTGCAAGGCCCTCCACATCCAGAGGTGACTGGGTTTCTGCATTGCAAGATGTCCAGTAGACACATTACAACAGCACTCCCTTGTGGCAAAAAAAAAAAAAAAAACGAAATTCTTTAATTATTACTGCATAACCTAGATTTTAGTACATGAGCGATTTCTGTCACAACATTAACATTATTCTATTGTGCAGAGGGCAGGGAAAAAAATAGGAAAATCAACTTATAATAAAATTCCGACAATACTTCCAGCAATGTTTGGGGGATAAATATTCTACACACAAAACATCAACAATCAAAAATGAGCAGCAAGAAATAATCAAATTGAATTACTGAATAATTTCATTAATGTGTCTGTGTCATACAATACAATTCCCATTCTAAAAGACTTTGATCATCTCGCCCACTAAATTAACAACACAAAACTTGGTTAAACACACACAAACACCACAAAATCAAGTTTACTTTTTAAATGTATTGTTTTGCTTTTAAGGAAAAACTAGAAAAAAAACAGTGAGTAGTTTTGATTTCCACACAAGTCTATGGGAAACTCAGAAGACGGACCACCTCTCTGGCTGCAGTGCACGCTTCATATATGGGGAACAGATTTTGACATCCTTAATTTTATGCTTTGATATGGGATTTGTAGTTCTGAACCGGGAAGTGATGCCAACTGATATCTTCTGGATAAATTCAGTCCTTCTGCCATGTGAAGAGGGAAAATTCAGGCATTCACTCATTTATGGTGAATGGCAAGTTTTTCCTTTAGTTAAATTGAATTTCACTGAATTTCACTGATGATTATATTTACCATCTGTGGTGGAATTTGTGTTGCTAAGAGCAGCTTGATGACCCTCCACCTTTAAAGAACAATATCATGGCAGAGATAAAACAGCAGAGTTAGTGATGGATTTTAAAATTCAGATATGACAAGGGTATTTTAGATTGCACAAAATATGTCAGAAGTTAACAGGGTAATTTATGATTGCTAACAAGCTTTTGAAGACCTTACAGAACAACCACATTTATTATTTTCATTATTTCAAAAGAAACAATAGTTAAGCTGGATTTTTTAAATACTATTATCAAAAACTATTAAACTATATAAAATACTATGATACCCTTAAATGTTATAATATTTAACTAAATGCAGTCCATTTTTTTTTTTTTTACTTTTAAACAAAATTAGAAGCATATATTTTATTCTACTGAAGTGAACTAGGACTTCTGTTAATAGCATATTAGATACTAACCAATGGGCTTTTTTGGAAGCATGTGCAAAAGGAGAATTGTGAGCAATACTTCAGAAAACTTTCATTTTTAGGATAGAAATATTTGCAAAAGCTCTGTCATGAAAAAGTAAAACATTTCCATATCTTACTTTCTTCTTGCCCTTTTCTGAATGAATTTGTGCATCTAATTTCTTTTTTCTTGTAAATTTTTTTTTAGAAGAGGGTTCATCCTCCACCATGTCTGGTGGAAGTGGAGGGTTCACTCATGAACTTTATGGTTTCTACAGTCCTCCAATAACATCAAACACAGACCCCCTCCTTTTGGAAACCCTGTCTCCTCCGGTATCTGCACCCCCAGCTCTTCAATCAGTGTCTGCAATAGAGCCTGCCGGTAGCTCTCTGCAGCCTAGCCTGCCTGTGCCCAACCCAGCCAGAGCTCAGACGTTTCCCCCTTCATTACCCCATACTTCGTACCAAGTGGAGGATTCACAGGGATCTCCTCTTGGAGCTCCCTCCCCTTCCCACGAGACTCAGAAGGTCCTTGATTTGACCCATTCAGTATCAATGGCTGATGAGGTGCCCTGCTGTCCCCTTGTTATGCCTCTGTCTTTAGATGTGAACCCTCAGCAGAGCAGGTCACCTCTGACCCCTCTCCCCCTCCAGGAGCTGAGTGCCAACAAAGAACCGACCTCTGTCTCCTATGCTCCAGCAACATGCAGCGACCTGCCACAGCAGCCCGTGGTTCTCCACCAGCCCTTTTCTGCTGTGGGAGGTTCAAAGGTGTCCTCCCTCCCCCAGAGCCCAGCACCATCCCAACATGCTGCTGGGCCAAGCGAGTCTGACGGTGAAGGACGGGTTGGTCGAGGAGGTTTTGTTGATAGCACTATTAAAACTTTGGATGAAAAACTGAGGAACCTGCTCTACCAGGAATATGCTCCCATGTATCCTTCAGGCAGTGCTGCAGAGACACCGGGATCAGGGACAGAGTACATTCAGTTTCCTCCTGGCCCGGATAGCGCTACGGGAGGGTCTGGAAACAGCACCCCAGGGCCAATAGGGGAGGGACGCTACAGGGCAGGGGAACAACTGGTGAGTATAATTAAACATAGATGGAGAAAAAATTACTTTGCTGAACAAATGCTTAGAACTCCTCTACTGTGGTGCAGCTACTGAACGTTTCCAGCAGTCATTTTGTTAGGTGTTATAAAAAGGTTTGTTTCTAATCTAACTCTTTCTCTTTTTTTCCTTCTTCATCTTTTGTTTTATCTCCCCAACAAGCCTCAAATTCCTGAGAGAATGGACAGTCTGAGCACTCTGAGTGACTCAGCTGTTAGTGGTGCGTACAGCTAATCTTTTCACAAAATCTAACGTAGCAGTTTGTTGTACTCAGTGTTTTGTTTATTGTTTCATAGCTTCATTGTCAAGAAGACACGTTCCTCACTCTTTGTCTTGCACTGGAACTCGGGGTCGATTTAAGGTAAACAAAGAAAAAAGATTAGGTTTTTTTTGTGCATCAATATTTTCTTTGTATGTGGTCAAGTATGCAAACGTTTAATATTTTACTCATGTAAACAAAGGACGTTGCATTTAAACATCATATTTTAGACCTCATACAATACTTACTTGATTTTAATGCACATTTGAGAATGTTCAGAGGTGGGTAGAGTATTAAAAATGTACCCAAATAGAAGTAAAGAGTAGCTATCTAATATAATAATCAAGTAAAAGTAAAAAAGTACTACTTGGTAAAAAGGCTAATAAGTAAAGCCGGGCATATACTATACGATTTTTTCAGTCGTTGCATTTAGCTGCAGCTCACACTGTACGACGAAACCGCAGGGGTTAAGTTCACAGCACACAATGTATGTTCCTACACTGTGTGGCCCGAGGCTCTGATGGGATCTACCTGCTCACACTGTACGTCTAAAAACCATGTTCGACAAAGCTCCGCAGTGAGATAGTGCTAGTCTAAGTCGTCTATCCAGAAGCCAAACGAGTAGAAGAGAAATAAGAAAGAAAGTATTGATACCTCCTGGTAAATATAAAGCTCACTTGGGGGAAATGCCGTGGCAATTTGTGCAATTTTGTGTGCTGAAAGCCATAAAAAGACATGGCTGAGTAAACGTGGTTACTACATGCAGTCTGTCAATTTTGCAGAAAGAACTCCATTCCGCACCCCCCCCCCCATGCTTCTGTGTTTTTTTTCGTCTGAGAGGAAGAAGAAGAAGAATTTGCTCATGCACGTTGAGCGATTTGGCCACGACCACCTTGAAGGCTGATTTATACTTAGAAACCAGTTCGTCTGCCTGTGTGTCGCAGTGAATACAAATGTATCTCTGCCCCTGTCACAGTTTGCTGCACCTCTCCAAAATTGTAGGTGACCGCAGACAGTGCCGCAGACAGTAGGCCTCTGATTGGCAAAATCAACATCCGCTCAACACTATCCGTATTTCCTGTGTGGTACCTTAGCAGCTTGTTTTGTTTGTATGACCGCCACTCAGGAAAACAACTTGTGAAGATGGACAAGCTAGAAGAGCGAGGTGCGCGTGAATGCTGGGACCCTTTTTTCCATCTGGAACCCTTTTTCCACTTTTTCGCCCTTATCTCTCTGTGTTGTTGCACAAACTTGCCACCACTTCCTCACCGCCTCGGACGTATCTAGACCCACAGCTAGTTAGTGATTGTCCCTCTTCCTTTGTGGCATGGAATAACATAGCGCACACCATGCTTCAATATTGGGCATAAATCAAAAATATCTGCGACAAGCTCAGTGCAACACACTGCTGCGGGGAGTATAACCAGCCCTTAAAGCCTGGTTTATAATCAGAAACCAGGTCGTCTGTGTGTGTGTCACAGACGACAAATTTATTGAAAAATAATTTATTTCTCTGTTGATGATTTCCAGTTTTACTAAAGCTGGATTTTATTATGTCAGTCCAATCTCCTGACTTAGTTGAAACTAAATTACCTCCAGGATTTTTTTCTCTTAATTTGTGGTTTGATGATACAATGGCCTTATATTTTTTTTGGCTAGATCATCTCTGTTCCTCCTGAAGTGGCCAACAGAAGAGATGTGAAGCAGAGGAGCTGGAGCAGCGCTGCATCCCCTGCACACCCTGGTGGATACAGTGGAGACCAGGTTCAAGCTGAAGCCTTGGCTACCTCCACCACCATCGGACGTTTCTCTGTGGTGAGCACAGAAGATGAGATCACTCAGCGAACACGCTGCAGCCGCTACTCTGCACCGCCTGATTTCTACCTGGACACTCCTCCTCCCATGGGTAAGAGCAAGTCCCCTGGCTTAGAATCTGGCCTCAAATTCTGTCCATGTGGATTTCACAGCCCCTACTCCCTTCTTTTTACAGATTCAGGGGCAGAGAGCAGTCCTGCCAAGCTGGCCCCTGCTGCTGGATCCCAGCAGCCTCGCTCTGAGCGCAGAGGAAGTGACCTAATGAAAAGGGCAGTGGCCTTTCTCCGTCGCACTGGCCGCAGCAGCAGTGTGCAGAGCTCTGACTCACCGAGCAGACATGGAGGTGTACCCGGCTCCGCCTATGCTAGCAGCGACAATGACTCAGAGATGGAGGACTCAGACATAAAGAGGGAACTACAGAGACTCAGGGAGAAGTAGGATTTTCCTTCTTACAATGTGCAATGCCATGCACAAGTAGTCATACATTTTAATTTAGTCATGGTTTAAAAAACATCTAATTCTATGCTTTGGGTTTTTATATGATAAAATATCACAATACTTTGTATAACTGTAAAGTTTCATAGAAGTTATACATGATTTTCCGATTTTTAAAATTGCCATTTTCAAAAAACTTCAAGAGAATAGTTATCACATTTTTATAAGTCTTTTCATAGATTCTAAGTTATGTTTAGGTCTAGATATTTTCTTGGCCATCCTATAACACAATTATTCTTTACTCCCAAACCTCCATTTTAAATCTGGCTGGGTGTGAGCCTTATTAGGTTCTCCTAAGATTTCTTTGAATAAAGGTATAGTGGAGGATGTACTTTTTCCGGGTGGAACATCAAAATAAGTGTTCCTCCTAATCATCAATCATTCTGATGATATTTTTAGGAAAGTCTGTCCTATGTGCTCCGCCCCATTTTCACTTACCGGTGGTGAGCCTGACATTGTGGAAAAAATGCAAATCTTCTTTTGGAAAGTAAGCTTGTATGAGCGATGCAAACTGCAACTTTTAAACAGAGTGTGGACAA
This sequence comes from Cyprinodon tularosa, assembly GCF_016077235.1. Taxonomy (NCBI): domain Eukaryota; kingdom Metazoa; phylum Chordata; class Actinopteri; order Cyprinodontiformes; family Cyprinodontidae; genus Cyprinodon; species Cyprinodon tularosa. The sequence goes on along the minus strand of NW_024038375.1, from coordinate 689,670 downwards.
GGAGAAATGGGCTCATGCATGCTCTTGCACACGTTTAATAGGCGTTCCCTCTCGCAGATTCATTCAGAAAAGCTTCAACATAATGCTGCAACTAATATGCCATTTACAGGGGAGTCTAGTGGTTAGAGCATAGAGCTTGGAAACCAGAGGTTCCGAGTTCAAGCCCCACTCCCACAGACTGCCACTCTATGTCCCTAAGCAAAACCCTTAACCCCACATTGCTCCATGGGCACCGCACAATGGCAACCCACTGCTACCCAAAGGGATGTGTTAAATGCAGAGAGTTAATTTTGTTGCTGTGTACTTGTGACAGTCTAATGACAATAAAACACTGGGAAAAAATAAATAAATATGTGTTCGTAGGTGTAGTTGGGTGTTCGGGTTGATGCGCAGTATACATTTTCTGCTAGAGCTCCCTCTTCAAAATGATTGCTGTATTACCTACATGGTTTCCAGCCAATTCAAATCTACCCTCCACTTTTACATAGACTTGTAGAGGATGAGACAGTTTTCCATTGAATAGTCTTTTGACACCTTTAACAGGATTTCATTTAGGTTTTCTTTTTTTTTTTCAGTTTTAGCCATCTTCTCATCCCATCCAACCAGCATGCCTGCTTTTAAAAAGCACCCACTAAAATATTGTACTATCCATCACAATGTTTCAGTGTGGGTCTTATTATCTTTAAGTGACTCTCCTCATGCCTCTATTATAACAAGTCAACTATGTTTTAGCCAGGTTTGTGGAGCTCCCAGCAAACTGTTGTCCTCTTTACAGTTAGCCAACCTAAAAGGTAGATCCCTTAAACCAAATTTGTATGAAATCTAAAATCAATTTGATGCAGGTGAAATCAATCAAATGATTAGGAGAATTTGTTGCTAACCATTGATTTAGGGGTGCAAATACAAATGCATGCTTAAGATGTATTTTTTGAAAGCATGTGTCGTGTTCCTTAAATTTTAAAATTATTCAGTATTTTCTGTTGTTCTATGTAATAAAAACCCTTCAAAGTAGATTGATAGTTTTGGTTTTAACATAACAAAAAGTTAACTGGAGGCTTTTGCAAGCCACTGCAGATTAGTGACATTAAACTTCTTCTGTTTAGATTCTGATTACTCAAATCCTTCCTCTATCCATTCAGACATCTGCGGGAGATCTCAGAGCTGCAAGCATTTCAGCGAGGAGAGGTGGAGCTGCTATATCGCAGACTTGGTAAGGTTCCTCCACCTGGTCTAGGCCTCCTACATGTTGCACCGCATACAAGCCGCAGAAAGAGGTCCAGCAAACACAAGCTGAAGCCAGGAAAACTTCTCAGCCCTCTAGTTCAGCAATTTATGCATGTCAAAACCAAAAGCAGTGACTCCTCTAAATCTGGTGAGCCACTTTTTCTAATTGAAATGACTTCCATATTTTTATTTCAGATAAGGATCAATATAACTCTTATGGTTGTGCTTCCAGGTGTGGTTCCAGCTCCAACTGAACCAGCAGTGAGTTTAAACGGCTCGCCAGGTAAAAACTCCTTCCCAGCCCACGGCAGGCCACGGTCACGGACCAGCCATCTACCTAGCTCAGCTTCAGAGCCTGTGCAGACTCAGCAGCCCTGCTCTCTGAAAGGCTCTCTGTCCTCTGACAACATTTATGCTGGACTACATGGAGACGTGTCTGGCACACAAGCTCAACCAGCACAAGGTACCAATAAAAACACTTTAGCAAAAGAAAGAAAAGTGATAACTGTTTTTTGCAGCCTGTATTTGTCAGTCATCTTCTTTACCTTCATTATTTCCCTCCACAGGCTGGTCTAATCCCCCTCAACCACCTGAGAGAGTGACCTATAAATCCAGTAGCAAACCACGAGCTAGATTTCTCAGTGGGCCTGTGTCTTTGTCTATCTGTTTGTATCTCTTTTCTTCCTGCATAGCTTCTGTGTGATTTGGTTTTACATTAAGTTATTCCTCTTCATAACACATTTTTTTCTCCCAAAAGTATCCCACAGTTGTGAATATTTTACTTTTGCTTTACATTATTCACCTATATTCAATCTCCAATCTTTTTTTCATATTGTTTTTTCAAACCCTTTCAAAGGATTTTAAGGATTTCTTTCTAAAGCTTTTTCTACATGCTGTTGGCACATTTACAACAACAACAACAACAACAAAAAAATAGATCTGATATGCATCTATACTTTAAGTATTACACTAATGATCAGTTATTTTGTAAAAGCTGTGTTCTTTCCAAGTTTTAATGTTTTGATGATCAATGTTTGTTTCAGCTGTAACATGTGTTACTGCACATTTCAATATGCAGTGATAAAGTTATTACCTATAATATTCATATACTTTAAAGTTTATCACGTCTTATGTTAAAGCTAAAGTAATGGAAAAACAAAAGGTTAGCACTTGAATTCATCCTTCTGATACAGTATTTAATGAAATTTAGAGCCAACAAAAACTTACTGAATGTGATGATTCAGATACTTCCTGTATGTTTTTTATTAAGTGTTTGGTTTTCAGAGGACCACAATGGAAAAAAGCTCTTGGCTCTCTAGTATTTTTATCTTGGAAGATGATACTTGACTGAAGTGATAATGCTGCTCTTGATTGTGTCATCACCAAATTCATTGAACACAGTTCAAAGGATTATTCATGTTTCACTATGGTTAAAATTAAATATCAGGACAAGACAGGCAATAAATTGATCTTCACATGTGCTTTCTTGGTCTATTAGATCAAAGTCTGTTAACATAAATTATAATTTGATAACGTAAAGAGACATTCAAGTCCTTAAGGGGCATGAATACTTTGGCTAAGAACTGTAAAACACTATGTTGTTTCATAGTAGGATATTCATTCCTATGATTCAACTTGCAATGCATATACTAAGGTCTGTTCATAGCGTGCAGCAAATTGACATATTTTTGCCTGTCCCTATTAGTTTCTGTTTGCTCTGCTTATGCTCTAGAAACAACTCTTGTCATGGTTCTTAAATGCATGTATGGTCATCATATTTCAGAGGCCTGTTTCCGCCTGTACATGTTTTATGTTTTTATGCTTTTCCTTAATTTGTCCGTTATTTTGCACAGCACTCGATCTCTAAGACTCAATTTGGACAGCTGTTTGCCTAAAGTATTTTCTATTCCACAGGGTCAACGCTGAAAAGGCTGTGTATTGGCAAAGAGAGAGGCAACAGTATGTGAAATTACAGTTTATTACTCTACATGAATTCAAATCAAATTCCTTTTATCCCTCAAGTCACCTTAATGACTATTACCTAAACATTTATTTTTTTTTGTCAGGGTCTGGGGCCTCAGCATCAGGAACTTTCAATCAGTCACAGCAAATGCATAGCGCTACACCACCTCATCAACAGCCTGTTGTTGGCTTGGCTCAAGCTCAGGCTAACAACAGCAATAACAAAACAAGTACATCTATGAATCCCAGTGATAATAACCTGCCTGAAGACCTCCAAGGTCTGATGGACGACTGGGCACAGGAGGTTCTGATTGTGACCCACCGGCCGTGTACGGACTCTCTGAATGTCCGTGGGCAGCAGCCGTGCCCTCGGGTTGTGCCTCAAACACTTGAACTGCCACTTCAGGCTTCAAATGTGGGTTCTGTGATACTTTCAGAAATAACTGGGATGCTATAGTTATTTACAGTTTTCTATTGACTGTTTTTCCTTACCTTTTCAGGCACCACCGTGGACGTTACCCAGTCCAGAGGCTTGCGCCAAATCCTGGCCTGACAGCCCTGAGGCTACAGGGATGACCAGCCCTCCCGCAGGACCCTTTCACACTTATCAGCTACATTCTCCTGCTGCATTCACAGCCTTGCCCTCCCCTCTTTCCTTCAATCAGTGGCCTGGGTTTTTCTTTCCGGTTTCCACAGGCGTTTTTGCCTTTCCTGCCATGCCCTCCACCCACTCCAGCCCTGTTTCATCCCCATCTCATCAGCTGACTGACCCCAAGGCAAAGACACTCTAATCTGGGCAGCATCGTGTCTTCCAACTCCGTTATCAAAACCTTAACTTATAATACAGCTGCTGTAGTCAATATTATGTGCATAGAGTGTATATATTTAACCAGCATGTATTTAATATGTATATACCCATCTCTGCTCTTTATATGTATTCCCTTTGTTTTATTTGAGTCATCATACTTTATGTTCATTATGTAGTTAAAATTCTTCAAGTTTCATTTAAGGACTTAAATTAGCCAGATCAGCCTTGAAGTGCAGAAATCTGTCATTGTTTATTAATGTACATTCATGTTCACAGAATGTCCATAAGGTAATGTTCATTCATTTTGTACTTCATGTAGTTGCTCATTTCACCTCATATATTTATATATAGAAGCTGCCATGTGTATATATTATTTTTTGTTTTAATGTACAATGCGTATGTGTTTGTACAGTTAAGAAAAGGATAATAATGGTTAGGTGTTGCAGCTGTGGATATTAGTGCTGCACCTTATCAGCAACCATTTTTGCCATCACTGTGAAGACTTGACCTCCTGGTCAGTAGGACCTGTTGCTTTGCTCTGCTTTCTTAGCTAAGTATACAGAGATGCTTCATTCTTCATCAGTTAGATACTTCCAGCACAAGCGCTTGTGTTATTCTTAAAAAAAAATGAATGAGCTTGAACTTTATCCTCAGGTGCAAAAACACCTGTGAGAGTGCCTTGAATAGCAGTTGCCGTTTTCAGAAGACAAGAATTTCAATTTAAAGTGGATATTAGAATTAATCAATTCCTTGCAAACATTTCTGACCTTTGCTTCGTTCAGCTCTCCCACCAGATCCCTATAACATTCACCCTGCGTTGCAGGTAGAACTTTTGAGTAACATGTCAGAAGCATATAGTTTTTGCACGCTTCTTAAAAGCATCTGCACATAATGGTCACCGACTTCAACTGGGTCCTTTCAGCATAGACAAGCATTAAACAAAGATCCTTGCTTAAATTCACCTGTAGTCATTTTGATAGATTGTTTTCTAATCTTATTCAGTTAGCCACCACCTCCATCTCCTCCAATTAAAGAAGTAACACACACTTTCAAGAAATTTGTCCAAATGACATCATCATATCAAACCTTGGGGGTTCTAGTTCTCACATTGGGAGTGTTAGACGTTGGAATTAATGCCTTCAGAGATATTGTATCATCAGCAAAAAAAAGCACAATTTTTATCAAATCAGGTCAAATGAAAATGTTCCTCTATTTTGTTTCAATTTATAGATATAATTGTGTATAGCTGCAAATTTCCAACACCAGTCTAGGGCACCTAGACCAAAACCATGTCTGGTTTATGCATGAAGTTGTTTCAGTTTGGTTTGGTTTCAGTTTATGTTTAAGGTTTCAGTTTATGTTTAAGGAGAACGTGGGGATTAATGTTAGGCAACTAATGTCAGCATCTAAAAACTGCAGCTGAAAACATCTCTAATATTTTGATCATCATGGTTCTTAATACACATCAATGGTTGTGAGTTAAGTCCTGAAGCCAATCTGAGCTCTTAGTTTCCTCTGATAATAAACAAATCAAAACCTCACTATTAGATACAGAAATTTAAGTTCTGTTAAATAGAACCCTGACTAAGAAACATGTTCCATACAACATTGAGGAGAAGAAAGGTAAAAATTTGATCAAACATCAGGGACAACTTGCTAAAAATGAGATATACCACTCCTAACTCAGCAATGCCGGCCTAATAAATGGCTTAGAGTTTACAGGTCTGAGATTAATCACAGAATACATATAATTTAAATAAACTATTTCACGTACATATCTAATGTGGGTTGGGGGTTTTTCTATCTAAACTTTAAATCATCTTAGTCTAGCACCTCCTGGCGTAAAACTTATTCACAAAACTACCCCAATAAGGCGTGCTTCTACAGCCCTTAAAGCTTGTTCTTATTCTTCGCTGAGGTCATCTGATGTCAGCGGGTTTTCTTCCAAAATTTAAGATTGTCATCTTAGCAGTGAGAACCAGCCAAAAGTGGAAAACCAGGTTTTTAAATAATTTTATTTAAAAAAAATCCAAATTTACCTGACCCCATATTAAAAAAGAGGTGTTCTATAGGCTTTATAGTTTATTATGGCACCCTTGGCAGTAAGAACTTTTTAAATTGAACTAGAACCAGAATCTCTTCCATTGCTGTAAAGGAAGTTTGGCCTTAGCTTCTTCACAGACCTGTTTTAATAAAGCCTTATAAAAAGGCCTATGTCATGGACAGCCTGTTTAAGGTCATGCATCTTAGTTCTGTCTAAGTTTGATCTTTGGCTTGGCCAGTCCAAAACCATTTAATTTTTCAATTTGTAGCTCTATAGAGGTTGACTTATTGAATGCTTCAAAATTAGATCACAAACAGATGGCCAGAAATGTTTGCTATAGTTAGAGAGCAGGAAAAAATTTGACCATCACCGTATATGATTCTACCTTACACCTTTTTTATTAATGATTTGGTACTTTCACACCATATTTAAGAGGATGCAAACCCTAAAAAAAAATTGAAATTTTCCTTCACAGTCCAAAGAATATTATCATCCAAATTGTGGAGAATCATTTGGACGACCTTAAGTACTGAGGACAATAATAATATCAATTCAATTCAGTTTATTTATATAGCGCCAAATTCACAACACATGTCATCTCAAGGCACTTTACAGTTCAACCAGATCATACAGTCAAATTGATACAAAGTTTTCTATCTAAGGAAAACCAGTTGATTGCATTGACTCATTGACTCAAATACAATCCCCCACACTAAGCATGCTTGTAGTATCACAAAGGACTATTTTAGTTTGGATAGATATTTTTAAAGAATAAAATCATAACGGGGGAAATTACATTTTTAGAGCACTGTCTTTAATCTGAGTGGATTAGCTTCTCTTTTTGCTTGTTGTTTTGGGAATAATGCAAAAAAAAAAAAAAAAATCTTCCTCGAAACACAGCATCTATATTTTTTGATACCCAAAGAGATCCACTTTGGCCTCATCTCACTACATGGTATTCTACCAGCATCACTGGCTTGGCTAACATTAAATTAGATTCTATATGCTTTTTCTTCATTAATGGAGTCTTGTGCAGCTTGCTATTCTAAAGTCTTCCTAAGGCTTTCAACAAGTTGTGCTTTGTTTTTGCAGAGCTTTTTAGATTTGTTTTTACAGATCTTTCAGAAAACTGGAACAGGGTAACTGGTCCTAGCGGGTTTATGTTGAAATATTTATATTTCCACTTCAATATTATGGCTCCAATTGTGCCATTTAAAACATTCATAATATCAAAGATGAATAACTTGCTTTGGTTTATTTTGATGTGTGGATAACTGAGTTGTTTTTAACATCTGCTGTCACTTTTCCCTATCAATAAGATTAGAAAATTTTTCACTAAGAAAGTGGGTTTAAAAGTTGTTTTTTCCAGTGTAAGTAATCATTTATCTGCAACGTACCAGGCTTGATTTCAGTTAAAACTAAGTGGATTTGTGTTAGCTCCTATTCAACTCCAAATATTTAAGTAGAATAATGCAAACAGTTGAGCCTTCGATTTGATTATGGAGGAAAGCTGCTCTTTACAATAAGAAGCAAACCCTTACTTCTCACCTTTCACCAAACGTCACCCCAAGCCTCTCAAAAGAAGATTGACTGAACTATCAGTGTTGTTACGCGAGTCACACTACATCAAGCTGTAATCCATCAAAACTCTAAATGCAAGCTCCCTAATCTCCATAGCCTGCTGGATTTCACTGATGCTAAATTGGTGCTGGATGACGTGATGACCGACTGTGGGATATTTTGATTAAATCCATGTAATGAAACCTGATGGACTTAAAACAGAAGTAAAACCATCTTTGTGATCATATACCTCTTCTCATGCAATATGTAGCTTTACATACTGTTGCCTTCCTGGAACTGGAGAGATTATTGTGTGAATATTATTGGATTATTAATGTTATTTTTGTTTTAAATACTGTTAATAAAATAGAAGATTGTGAAGACTTTCTCAAAGTCACAGCTGCTTGAAAATGTAAAATGTACAAATATTTAAGTTAAAGTTTACTGTTCAGGGATTTGTTTTAGGGGGGGTGTTCTTTGGGTCAATGCTCACAATATTGGTCCTCCAGTTTATTTATGCCCCCCTCCAAAAAGTTTACTTTCTCTGTTTTTCTCTGTTAAATGTGGTAAATACAAAAATATATAAATCTATAAATATGCTCCTCTAATCCTAGGGGCCACCTGCCTTGCAGTAAAAATTCGGTAGATGACCAGCTTCTTTTCCATTCAGTGCAGACTGAAACAGATTCATTCCTAAAGCTAATTATTTCCTTAAATCATATCAATAGTCCAGTATCACACCAGATAAGTATAATTTTTATAATTTGTTTATCAGTGTTTCCTTCCCCTACAAAATTATAAATCTCGTTGTGAGCATTATAACAGTATTTCCTAGCTTTTCTTTACCAAAGCAGAAACTCTTGAATGTTTTTTTTTCGTTGGGGGTCGGGGGGTCTCCTATGCAGTCTTTCCATTGTGCTTTACACTAAAACTTGTGTCTTTAATCTCTTTAATGCTTGCATTTAAAGCTTGGTGTATTATTGCTTTTGCCTGCTGTGTCACCACCTATCCCAGCACTAATTAGTACTCCAAGAAAGAAGCTAGCTGTATATACTTGAAGAAATAAATTTTCCTTGACACCATAAATTATTTTCTGCAAGCTGGTTTGTTGTGTTACAAACATATTACACAGTGGAAAAACTGGACTATCGATGTCCATAGTAAAGCGCATATTTACAGCTGTGCTGTGTTATACTGCAATAAACATTTTTGTGGAGGGGGGTGGTTAATGTGTGGGATTTTCTGTCATGGATACAAGAGAGTGGGCTAAAGACTATCCATAAACATTCAGTTTGCTGTGTTATAATAATCTTTATCATTCATAAAAAAACTTATTAGACCTTAAACTACTTAGGTTGTTGAACATTATATGCATACTTCATTAATAGTAGCTAGTTTGTCCTACTCATATTATAATCATCTTTATTAACACATACCACATGTTAAAATTACCTTTGGTTGGAGAAAATGGAAAGATACTGGGAGGCCAAGACTGTGTTTAATAAATGGAACAAAACACCTGTAACTGGGCTGAATTAGAAGAACCAGCATTTATAGATTAGAAACTTGCCAATTAAACAGTCTATTAGATAACACCCCATGTGGTAACAGATCGCGCTACTAAAGTGTGAGGAAGTGGATGCTCCTTGCACGAGTGGGCCAAAGATATAAAAGTTTATAGGATTCATGATTCAAGTTCTTTTTAAAAATTCTGCGATCATGTTGGCAAGAGCCTTAGTACTGATTTTTCTACCCCTTCCTCTGCCTGGCTTAGAATAAACATTTTTTTTTGTGGTAAGTTGTTTTGGAAAATCGTCCTTTTAGTTTAAGAAGCTCAGAACATAGGACCCAGAATTTAAGCAGATGACAAACGCTAATGACCGTGTAAGTCACTAACCTGATAAAGTTTAGTCTGAGCCTAGAATACAGAATGAAGTCTAGAGGGATTATTTCTCAGTAGCTTGCGGCAGAAGCCGCTTCCAGAGTTCCAGGAGAGAAGCAGAGCAACAATGAGCAGAAGCCAGAGGATGCAGAGGAGCAGAAAAAATCTGGAGGGATAATCCGAAGGCAGAGTCGAAGCAGGAACAGGTTTCCAGGCAAGAAGATCAGAAGTCCGAAGAAGAGCCGAAGGGATATCCAAGCGGGGGTTAGAAGACAGGTCCAAGGTCATTAGCAGGCAGAATCCGGATAACACTCCAAAAACAGATCAGGTAAATGAGCAGAACTGGGGCAATCAAAACTCAGAAGTCCGAGGACGGAAACCATTTAGGATCAGATAATCAGAAACACACATATTGCTAGAAAACTCTCACACTTGGCTTGAATAATCTGGCACAGGTGGCTGGAAACACGTGGCTTAAATAGAAAGCAGAAACAAGTGAATCTGATGAGTGACAATGAGTGCTGGGGGGAGCTAAGCAGATAGGAAAAAAGAGCCAAATACAGCCATCAGTGCCACGATCATAACATGTAGGGGGAACTTGGTATTACTGTGGATCATTTCTGGGGTAAAAAACTTTGAGAACTTTAGAGGAAAAGTCTGATCTTTGAATAGACAGCTGGATCTTGAAAGTCAGCTTCACCTTCTTTGGATCAAATCTGTTCTGAGGTATCATTGGAAGAACCACAGTCCTGCTAACTAGCTTCAGACTTTTCTTGCTTCAGCTGCTGCACTATCAAACAAACAGAGGTGGGTTGAGTACCCACAATTTATACTCAAGTAAGAGTAGCAGTATTTCATCGTATTTTTACTCAATAGTTAAAAAATAGCAGTCCATTATATGACTAAAGCAAGAGAAGGCAGGGCGAGTTTATACATGTAGCACAATTCAGAGCAAAGACAATTCAAAGTGCTTTTAATCAATTAAACAATAAAATAGAGGGAAATAAAAGCAGAAATAAAGCAAGTAAAGACAAAAATATGATAAAAACAAGTAGTAACCAAATAACACAGTTGAACCATAAACTGAAACTAATAATATCTTAGTTTCATTTCAATTCAGTTCATTTATATAGCAACAATTTACATGTCATCTCAAGGCACTTTACAGTTTACCAGATCACACAGTCAAATTGATTCACACTTTTCTATCTAAGGAAAACTACTTGATTGGGTGTTCTTGGGTGTTTTTCCCTTCTAGATTCGGAAGAGTGCCTGGGAACAGCCTGAGAAGAGCCTCCATTCATGCAGAGCTTTTGTTTCTATTGGCGTGGTACAGCATCAACCCCCCCCAGGCCAACAGCACCGTCCGGTACTGCTGGACTCAGCAAGACCCCGTCAGAATGATGGCGCAGCAGTTACAGTACATACCTCCTTTTTTGAAGAGAGTTCAAGTCCGAAATTATCCATTTTGTTTTCCAATGAACGGATGTTGGAAATCAGGAATGATGGAAGTGGTGGTCTGTGGGGATCTTTCTTTAACTTCGCAGTTACTCCCCCTCTGCAGCCGGTCAAAAATGTCAGTATTTAAAACATTTTGTGACCGTAGCTCCAGCAGGTGTTGCCGATCATAGATGCAGATTTGATGTCTAGTTTGTATTATTTTAAGCCGCATATTTTGTGAAATTGTCGAGAGCAGCTGCTCTTGGTCGGAGCCCTGGAGCGCCGCTATGGATGATATTTTATCAAAATTCTGCGGTCTGTCTGAAAACGTGTTCTATGTTTTTATAGAATGCACAAGACTAAAGACAATTTTAGCCTTTTAATTTGTGTTTTTAGACTTTTTGGGATGTTTTTACCAACGCTCTTTTTGTAGGAGAAGTTTAGTATAACAGAAGAAATAAGCCGAAGGCCCAAATTTAAAAATTTTGAAACAGTGAAGCCAAGATGGCCGTTTACCTGTCCTCTAGAGATAGTCTGCAGGAGGAGCTCACCTTGATGCCATGGCTCTGTGGAAGTGCAACGTTAAAGCCAGAATAAGTCTGGAGTTTTACTTCCAGAGTGCAAACATTGAGAATTTTATTCAGTTGTGGGGTTTTAACATTCTATGTACTTTGTCAGATGAGGGAAAACTACATTTAACAAGCTCTTCATTGAATGATTTTTAGTTTTTTTCTAGTTTTTACCTTAATAGTGATTTTTAACTGACACTTGTTTTACGTCAATTGTTTATTTGTTTTGAATTGTGTAAATATAGTGTTGTTAAAAGTCAAAAAATCTTCTTCTTCTTCCTCTCAGATGAAAACACAGAAGCATGGTGGAGGCCGCAAGTGAAATGGAGCTCTTTCTGTAAATTGACAGACTACAAAATTGTAGTAGCCATGTTTTCCTCAGCCATGTCATTGTCCAAATACGTCATTGCATTTTCTTTTTAGGCTTTCCGCACAAAAAATTGCACAAACTGCCAAAGCAGCGCCTTTTACTCTAGTGAGCTTCATATTTAACAGGAGGCATTGACCCTTCCGTCTTTTTTGTCTTCTACTCATTTGGCTTCCAGATAGACAAGTTCAAGTAGCGCTATCTCACTGCAGAGCTGAGTCCGACGTGGTTTTTACAAGTACAGTTTGAGAAGGTAGATCGAATCAGAGCATTGGGGCTCGCAATGCGAGAAAATACATTGTGTGCTGTGAACTTAGCCCCTACAGTTTCGTCATACAGTGTGAGCTGCAGCTGCTTGCATCGAATGAAAAAATCATACAGTGTATGCCCGGCTTTATAGTTAGGTCTAAGTCTTCTTACAAAACCAATGAGTTAAAGGTTAAAAACCTTTCATTTATCTGCTGACCTTCAGTCCTTCAAAAACAAGGAGTGTGGCAGTTTACCGTTATCATTAAGATAAACCCTCTTATAAAGAAGTTATGGAATTACTTTTTTCTATAGTAATAGTGACCGAGTGTGTTAAAGAAGTAGATGTTGCAGGGGTCTCAGGGCTTTTAAATTCAATTCAATTCAATTCTTTTATTAAAGGGATAGTTCGGTATTTTTGACATGAATCTGTATGGCATCCCCATCACCAGTGTCATGCAATCACACTGACTTACCCCTGGCAGCGTCCTGTGAGCAGAGTTATCGTCCAGTTTTGGTCAAGCCGAAAGTAGTCCTGCAGGTTTTTAGGAACAGCGAAATAAAAATTTTCTCTTCCCAAAACATTATGTGCCATGTCTCCTTCCGCGGCGGAGGGAGACATGGCTGTTGTTGGGCTCGCTGTCTGAATGACGGCGCGCACTGATACGAACAGAGAGAAAATAGGACCAATTGATAACGACGTGTGACTTTTTCCACTACAATGTTTTTGGGATGCGAAAATATCACTCTTTTGGACACATAATGTTTTGGGAAGAGAAACGTTTTATTTCGCTGTACCTAAAAACCTGCAGGACTACTTTCGGCTTGACCAAAACTGGACGATAACTCTGCTCACAGGACGCTGCCAGGGGTAAGTCAGTGTGATTGCATGCCGCTGGTGATCGGGATGCCATACAGATTCATGTCAAAAATACCGAACTATCCCTTTAAGGGATAGCCCCTTGAGATGATCCATCTCGTTTTCGAGGGGGTCCCAAGAACAACAGAGACAAACAATACACACAGTCACACATCCATACCAAAGCTCTTCATCACTACAAGCTAAACAGTCCAACATCTCTACACAAATATATTTATGCAGGTAAAGTCAGTTGTTCTTAATTAAAAAAGCAACACTTTGAAATATGGTTAGTTCTTTGTTCGACTCCCTCTAGTGATTTGCAACTGTTTTACTATTTGCATTATTTTCTTTCTGTGATGCTCCATTTTGTTTTTGCTTGTAGCATTTTTTTTGTGTGGTTTCTGCATATTTTTTGTTAGCATTTTACTTTGCTGATTGCAGGTTTTTGCTTCTATTTTTGTTTACAATTTTTTTGTTTGCAGCACTTTTCTGTTGCGCTTGTTTTTTTGTTTTTTTATGCCGCCGTGTTTTGGACTTTGCATCATATGTGTGTTTGAAGTGGGTTTTCACCTGTTTGCAGGTTGTTTTTTTGTTGTTATGTTTTGCATTTGTTTTTTATGCTTGCATGCCTGGAGTTTGCATCATATGTTTTTGCAGCTTGTTTCATGATTTACTGCACCTGTCAACCACTGTACAAATGCCTTTTTGAGATAATTTATTGAATACACTTATTTATTTTCATTCTTTAAACTATCCAAACTAAATACATTTATCAAACTGAAATTAGAAACAAATCCAAATTTACATTAAGACTTGTAAGTGACCATTAAATATACAGGTTTTATTTATACCTAATTAGATATTTTTTTTTAGCACAACCCTCTTTCGGGATAATGAACTCAAGGTCACAGACTGCACTCTTGATATTCTATGCAAACAGTGAAGATTACACACAAAGCAGAGTTACCGAAAATGTTTTCGATATTCACAACCTTTTTCTGTAGAGAATGAGTAGGTTGCCAAAGGAGCAGTTTTAGAGCAAGAGGGTTTGCATTAAAGAGTGCAATGGTATGGCAATAGTCGACTCACTTTCCCTGTACTCTGAGCCAGAATGGAAAGAACCATAGAGAAACTTATTTTCTCAGCTACTGCTGGCTTTGTCCACAGAACATCAGAAAACTGTATATTCTCAAAGAAGAAAGATCTACTCCAGATAAAATGTATGTATCGAATATCTACAGAATTCCGAGAGTAATCTAGAAACTTTGAGAGGGCTGACATATTCGGCAGACATTTCCTACAAATTGCAAAAGGGTGAACCTTTATTAAAAAGAAAGAAAAATAGGTATGAATCAACTTTAAACATTGAAGACTAGGATTATTTCAGGTTTTTATTAATCATGATTTTCCTTATATCATTCGTCAAAATAGCTAAATAGTACTGTAAAATGTACAGTGAGTAGATAATATTTGCACAATTGAACTTTTCTTACTATGTGTGACAGCAACTTAGTCCTTTAATAAAATATGTTTATTTATATAAACAGACAAAACTAAAAAAAAACAATGGTGGGTTATATAAAAAAAAGATCCATGAAATTAGTCATTTTGAGTTTTAAACTTAGTGCCAATAGTGAAGTAGTTCTCTATTAATTCTATTTGAATCAGGAAGGGAAACTTGTAAAACCTTTACTAAGTCTTCTAAGGAAGTCATTATGAATTCTTAGAATTAATTAAGGATGACTTCCTGCCGAGAGGCAAAGACAAAAAACAACAAGGTAAAGACTCAGGTTGACAAAAACTCAGCTTGACTCAGCTTGGCTAGAGTACCCAAAACTGGCAAACACTCTGGCGTCGAGGTAGTGGCAGTCAGCAGCTTAAGAGTCCTCCGGTAATGAGGCAACCATCTGCAGGTGTGTGAGAAGGCCAACGAGAACCAGGCGCCACCTGGTGGTGGAGGAAAACAAACAAACAACACAACCCACACAAACTGGATTCCTAGCAATGCCTTGTTCTTCAACTACTGAGCTTGCCTGTTCTTATCCGAACTTTTGTTCTCCAATTTGTTCAATAAATGCCTTTAAGGCAATCAATATCTGTCTTGCCTTGAATATTGGGCCTTTCTGTCCTGCTCCAGACAGTCGCAGACTTAAAATCTGTTCATTTATAAACAATATTAAGAAGCTCTACAGACTTTGAGTGTGCTTGATTTAACAAAATCCACCGGGTCGCCGGCAAACTCAGAACGCATGAAAATTACACTGGTAAAATGTTTACCCCCATAGACATGTTATACATAATTGGAAAGTTTAGATTCTCCACAATTCAACCACCAAGTTAATTTTATGGACATAGCTTGGGCCCCTTGAAGAGGCGTGGAGCTGACGGGCCACTGACGGGGCTTGGAGGCGTGAAGCACTCGCTGAGGGTCCTTGGTTGTGGAGCACCTCTGGAAGGCACAGAGCTTGCTCATTAAGAGGATCTTACTGGGGAGTGGAGACAATAACAGGGTCTGACTCGGGGGTGCAGATGCTAGCAGGGTCTGACTGGGGAATGGAGACGCTAACAGGTTCTGACTGGGGAATGGAGGTGCTAACAGGGTCTGACTGAGGAGCTAGGACTGGGTGGAGTAGGCTGAGTGGCTAGGAAACTGAGGGGAGGGAAGTGAGAAGGGAGGGCTGGCCCGCTAACGGGCTCCTCCGGCTCAGGGATTGGCCTGCTAATGGGCTCCTCCGGCTCGGGGACTGGCCCTCTAATGGGCTCTGGCACGCTAATGGGTTCCTGCTTGGGAAATGGCCCACGAAGGGGCTCCGGCTTGGGAAACGGCCCGCAAATTGGCTCAGGCTCAAGAAACAGCCCGGAAGGGGTTCTGGCTCGGGAACTGGAGATGGTGGAAGAGAAGGGAAAACCTCTTTCTCACCATAAAAAACTCAAAAAACTCAGATACTCTAACTCATGGGGAATGTGAACAAAATATTTGAGATGATCTGGGGCCAAATGATTGTTTTAACGCACTGAGAGGCGGTCAGAACTGGGAATCATGAAGGAGGCAGCTGAGACTACAAAGGAAACTAAGCTGGAATGGAGGTAAACCATTGCAGGCATCAGGCTGACCCACTGGAAAGGGAGCTGTGGCCTTTCTCCTCACTTAAAGGTCTGAATAGTTGACACTGCAGAGGGTGAGGAGGGAGTGGAGTCCAGTCCAGAGCAGTGGATGGAACTGATGGAGGAGAGGTAGAACAGGCAGAAGCTGCAGGTGATGTGAGTAATTGTGGTCGAGGTGGAGGAGGCTTACCAAAAAGCTGAGCAAAAGCAGCCTGATCATTCCACTCCACCTTTTTAAGTAGGGCATAAAAAAGGTGAAATTAAAAGTTTAAAAACCTAACCTTAAATTTAATTGCAGAAAAAAAGCTAAATTAATTAAAGAAAAGTATGTTGAGAAAAAAAGCAAAGGTATGTTGATGAGAAAAGAATGTGGTAAAGATGAACAACTTTATTCTTTATTCATTTTGAAACATTTGAAAAATCTTCCTTAAACTAACCATTGTTTCTTTACTCTTATTTCATATATTAATTTATCCTATTTATGTGATTGTTCTACCCCTTTTGGGAGCTTTTAGTTTTCAGTTATCAGTTGTTCTGATTTTGATCTTTGGTTTATTTTCCATTATATTCAAGCAGTCTTTAGTTACTCTGTGTTGTGCTTGATACTTGTACTCCACCTCTGCAGTCGCTCAGTGCTAGTTCCTTGTCATTGAGTTTGTAGTTCCTTCCTCGTCCCTGGCTTCCCACATGAGTTGCCGATGCTTTCTCTTTTTTTGGTACTTAGTATTATGTATTTTTGGATGTAAGCCTAAGTTTTCATTAAATCTACAAGATTCACCTCTGTCTCCTGGTCTCTGCCACCTTCTATTATAAAATTGTACTGATAGCACTGTAAGATAAAATAATGCATGTATTCCTGGATGAGGACTTAAATTCACAGTCTAAAATTTTATTACATTGTTGGGCGTGGAGGTAGAGCACATGACCCATATACCACCTGGCGCGGGATCAAGTCCTGGACTACTGATCTTTGCTTAATGTCTCCCAATGCTCTTGTAACTCACTTAATTTGTGCATGCTTTCAAAAATAAAGGCACTAGAGCCTAAAAAAATATCTTGAAAGAAGATTTTTTTTTTTAACAAATTGTTGTTTAACTGATAATGAATCTGACTCATATAAGTACACTATCTCTGTACTACTGATTTCTCTTTAATGTTTAAACATGTTCCTTGGTCTGCATGAAAGGGTTTGCTGTCAAAGTCCTGAAAAAAGTACACAAGCTGGACATTCAGTGTAAATAGTAAAGGTTAAAAAAACAACTCAGCCTGGGGCAGTTTGTGTGGGTTCGTGATGACTGGAAGGGGTGGAGTTTCTGTCATAAATGTTTTTCTAATGAAAATAGGAGATCTGGAGGTGGAGACTAATAGTAACAACAATGAATTCATATTAGTAGCAGCAAAAGTTGACTTTGGTGGAATCAGACATTTCTGCTGCCTTTTCTTGAATCTGTCAGGAGGTATAATGAGGAGAAAACGAGAACTCTACCTCTTATGTCTTTTCCTGGTTCTGGCTGCTGCTCTACCAGACAAGGTAAAGTCTGATGCAAAAATAACTTTATTGTATTTCTGAAATTTCATGAATAGCTTATGCTTCCATTTTCTCCGACTTCCATTCCTTCAGAATGTTTAAAGTTGTGTATTTGTCATTTTCTTGGGTACCCTTTTTTGTACCAAGAATATACTTGGAAATATGCAGTCACTATTCCTGTTTTTGGTACCCCAATTATACTTAATATTATGGGCTTTTTGATAATCACTGATGGGAATATTTATTTCTTATATTATGTGTAAATGGTGGTGACAGTGATTTTTGTTTTTGTTTTTTAAGCATATGCACTGATCGATCGATGGCACTTTTTTAAAATTTCGTTGTTCTTGTGACAATGACAATAAAGATAAATTGAATTGAATAAGATGGAGAAATAGAGCATCACTCCTATTATGTTCCAGTTACCTTTTTATGTAAACTTTGCATAAAAATCAGTTGCCACAAATTCTTAAAAACTGTTTTTGGCACCAGTGACCTTCATTTGACTTTCAGCTGACAGAAAAAGGGGGTTGAGTCAGAGGGAAAGGACAGGTTGGAGAGATCCTAAAAGCATAACTGCATCGAGGACTGATGCCTCTGTACAGTCTGTGAGTTTGAAGCTCTCTTGCACTACTGACCCCAATAGGCACCTCCGTCCTCCAAAAACCAATCCGGGAGGGGGGCCCCGTAAGCTGCACCACCTAGGGCCAGGGACAGGTGGCAGGGCCCGTGAGCCAACCACTTACCAGGACCAACATACTCCCCCTCTCCGCCAACAAACCCAAAAAATCAAAATATAAAATCTAACCTCCTTGGATAACCATCCTGCCTGTACCATGCTCCCCGGATGGAACCCACACCAGGAGAAGAAATAGACTGGAACCAAGATAGCAAGCCAGACATGGAGCCCTCGAAACATCAACATCTCCACAACCCCTCTCCCCATCTGAGCATGTAATCTCACCCCAAAACTACCATTCAAACCGCTCACAACACACATACGACAAAGAAACCCAGGCTGGGTTTGTCCCAACTCCCCCTTCCTCCCCTCCCCCCACTAGCAGAGTGCAAACCCCTTGAAGGGGAAAGCATCAGTCATTAATTTCCATTTCCCCCTACAAGCTCAACAGGCCCAGGATCCCCCAGTGCACCAGAGGCACTGGTAGGGTCAGAGCTAGGCTTGCACCTGCCCAAAACCCATGCAGTACCCCCCACAGAACCTGATCCCCCAACACCTCACCAGGACACCCACCCAAGGGGGACACACCATAGGAACCCCAAATCCCTGGACATACCCCAGGCCCACCCAGCGAAGCAAAGCTACCAGGCCAGTAACCCACATCTGTCAGCACAGTATCCCCCAAGAGCCCCGTGTGCAGCCAATACAGACCTCCCAAGTACCACCACCCCTGGCCCAAGTGGGGTCACAGACCACGGGCCCAGACCCACCAGGCACCCCACTCAGAGCCCCCCACCCCCTCTAATTCAATTCAATTAAGTTTATTTATATAGCGCCAATTCACAACACAAGTCATCTCAAGGCACTTTACAGTACAACCAGATCATACAGTCAAATTGATTCAAAGTTTTCTATCTAAGGAAAACCAGATGATTGCATTGACTCATTGACTCAAATACTGTCCCTCACACTAAGCATGGTTGTAGCGACAGTGGAGAGGAAAAACTACCTTTTAACAGGAAGAAACCTCCAGCAGAATCAAGCTCAGTGTGATTCTGCTGGAGGCCAACTGGGGTTCAAGGTGACAGAAGCAGAGACAAAAAAAGCAGCTGTAAAAGGCGTCCCCACCCAGGAAACACACAGCCAGGCAGACGAGCTCTGAGCTAGCTCCCATGTCACAGGATGAAGAGGGCACATCCACCCAGTCACGGACAGAGAAACAGGACTACACTGAAAAACAGGCCGATCTCCAGCATCTATAAACAAGGGTGTTAATGGAAGCAGCACAGCTGATATTTCTCTCCAAAGTGGTGTCACAGCCAAACAGGAACAGAAGAGGCAAAGCTACCATGAGAAAATGCAGAGAGAGCATAACGTTAGAGATTGAACTAACAGATTCTGCAGAATAGGTGAATAGAGAGAGAATGAAGCAGAATGATGAAATGGGGGTCCCTATGTCCTCCAGAAGTCTAAACCTATACCAGCATAACTATAGAGATAGCTCAGGATAACCTGAGCCTCTTTAACTATAAGCTTTATCAAAAAGGAAAGTTTTAAGCCTAGTCTTAAAAGTAGTAGTAGTTCCTGTGGAACCAACTACCAAAACTGGTAGTTGGTTCCACAGGAGAAGAGCCTGATAACTAAAAGATCTGCCTCCCATTCTATTTTTAGAAATTCTAGGAACCACTAGTAAACCTGCAGATTGATAGCCAAGTGCTCTGTTAGGAACATAAGGAACAATCATATCTCTGATATAAGATGGAGCTTGGCCATTTAAGGCTTTATATGTGAGAAGGAGGATTTTAAATTCTATTCTGGTTTTAACAGGAGAACAGAAGATTTGAAGAGAAGCCAGGATAGGAGAGATATGATCTCTCTTTTCAATTTTCATCAGAACTCTGGCTGCAGCATTTTGGATCAGCTGAAGGCTTTTAACAGTAACAGACGAACATCTAATTGATGGAGCCGATCAAAGGAGCCCAGAGAGATTGATCTGATGCAGTTGCAGATGCTGTCTCAAGAGTAATATGATCCAACAAAAGATCTCTATACTGATTGATACTAAGATTTTTTTTCACTTTTCCAATTCACAAGAATAGTTTTCTTTGCGATACACATGGCAGTGAAAACCATGCAATTTTTTTTTTTTCCGAAGAGCTCTCCTCATAGTTATCAAGCAAACAAACTGATGTGGAAGGTGAGATTTTACAAGCTCCTTACATATCTGAACCCAGAACCTCTGAACAGGTGTACATAGCCATAACGCATGAAAGTAATTGTCAGGATTGTGGCCTGTCAATGACTTTCCAAACAGGTGTGGGTGTATGTGTGTGGGGGGCAGAGCACACATTAGCTCAATGTCATGACCCCCTTTTTATCTTTATTTCATGTTAGCCTGCTTTTAATTTTCTTTTATTGTATTATCTAATTCATGTACAGCACTTTGAAATGCCTATGTAATAAAATGTGCTATACAAATATACTTGCCTTGCTTTTCCTAAAATAAAGTGAAAAGGTTATCATATCTGCTGATACAAATATATCTATTGGCAATATTATTGGGATTATTTTTTTTGTTTTAGATTAAAATATAAGATAAAGGGAACATTACAAATTATTTTACGTTATCATAATAAAAAAGATGATAGAGATTATAAGTAAATCTAAATCATTAACAAGTAAATACCTGAGCCTTACAAGTGGACATTATTTAAAGCACTAAAAGAGATTTTTTTAATAACTGTAGTTATTTTTTTAGTTTGTTTTTTTTTACAATTAAGGGTATTATTTTAGTATTTATTTACATTTGTTATAAGTATTGGACAAAGAATAATCAAAGCAGGTATATTTGCAACAACATCAATAAATGCTCCCTCTACAAAAATTTTATTTTCTAAGTTTGGATTTTCTTTTTATCATGAATATGTATCTCAGATCTCGTATATAATCTTGATTTCTCTGTTTAAACAGGATGACTGGGACATTTACAGCTTTCACATCAACTCTACTGTGACCAGTCGATTTGCCACCACCGTCATCACAAGTCGTGTGGCCAATCGAAAGGATGAATCAAAGGAAATTGAATTTCATGTCCAGATTCCCAAGAATGCCTTCATCAGTAAATTCAGAATGTATGTAACACACATTAATATAAAATGTTTGGTATTGAAAATAAACTATTTAACATGTTTTTCTATCCTCCTACTAATGACATACTGTAAATTTAAACTTTAAGTTCTTAAATTTCTAATTTAAAATGTTTGACATGATGCTTTAAACATATAATTATAAACCCATATGAAATCAGGTGCTTTTCTTCATTTTATTAATAGGGTTTGTTATTTTTTTTTTACTTTATATTTTATATAAAGAGACATATTTAAGAATTTGATTAATTCATCCGTCTGTTTTTTTTTTGTTTTTGTTTTTTTACAATGCTCATTGACGATGCTTTGTTAAACCATCTAGCTAACATATTTGTTTCTTTTACGAAACAGTTTCTTTTTCTTTAGTACGACAAATAAAAATGGTTAGAAGTTTCTTACAATCTATATGTAATGTCTTATCCAATATTATTCAAATTATATAAGAAGGAAATTAAAATATAATGTTAGCTCCATGTGAATTCCTCAAATTTTAGCTCCAACCTCCCTAGTCCCTACTATCTCTTCATTTTTCAATCGGTCAACCTTAATAACACTATGCAGAGTAGGAGAGGAGTTTCAGACTGCTGTGCTGAATATGGACAACCCTCAATGTCATAATGGGTGAAGCCCTCTGTTATAAAAACATGAAACCATATAAAGGTGTGTGCATTGGTACGAGTCACACAGAGTACAACTTAAAATAATACAGAAAACATATTGTTCCCACTAGTGGTTAAAAAGGGGAGGAGGTTCCTATGCGAACTAAATGGTCACTGAAACTTGCTGGTCCTAGTTCTTTCTTTACTGCCAACCCTATTTGGAGAGCACTATTTAAACCATTGGCACATTTCCGCTGTGGCTTTAGTGTCCTTACTAATTTGAGGTATTCAGACTGAGCCTTAGACTTCATCGTACTTGAATAATTTATTTATTTTTTAACTTTGCAGGTTTATTGATGGTCAGGTGTATGATGGAATTGTGAAAACTAAGGAGCAGGCTCAGCAGCAGTACACTGATGCTGTGTCCCGTGGCCAAAGTGCTGGGATTGTCAGGTATATGAACTGATGGATTTCATTTCAGTTATTTGTAGAGGAGTGTTCTTTTTAGATCTTACTTTGTCTATTGCTATATGTCCTTAGACTTAGACAACTTTTATTGTAATTTTGTATACATAGAGTGTATACAAACGATATTTCGTTTTGTACAGCTCTCATACCATTTCAATTTTTTTTATGTCCATGCTTAAAACATTTTACTGTGTCACTGTAAATTGGCATATTTCATGCAAACACTACAATTTGCTTTGCAGCTCTGTAGGGAGAACGATGGAGGAATTTAAAACTTCAGTAAATGTGGCAGCCCACAAAAAGGTGACCTTTGAGCTCACCTATGAGGAACTGCTGAAACGCACACATGGCATATATGAGATGCAGGTCCATGCTCGACCTATGAAGCCTGTCAAAGACTTCAAGGTACATAACTATTGAGAAAACTTATTTGTTAGAAGAAGCTTCAGTTATAAATGTAATGTCTTTTCTTGTTGATAAGCTTGACGTTTACATCTATGAGAAAGCTGGAATCAGTTTCGTTGATGTGAAAGGAGGACTGAGCACCAAAGCCCTGGCTAATGCCATCACCAAAACACAGACAGATGAACAGGTACAACCTATTCTTGTACTATAACATCTTCAGTTTATTATCTTTACCCAAATGAATAACCCTGCAACGCTGAAAATACCAGACAAAAAAAATTAACAAAACCTAAACAGAAAGATGGAAATTGGTCAGAAGGCTGACAACAGCCCAATTGCAACTCTGATGGATGCACAGGAAAATGTGGTTATAAAATGTGGTTGTTATAGGTTATGTTCTACATGGAACATAACATTTAAAGTATAGGAAAAGGCTTTACATGAATCATTATGTCCTTATTTTTTTCACATCATCTGACATTTTACCACTAATGTTTAGACTAGGCAAATCCAATGTATTTGAGCCACTAATAAAAGAAGTAGAAAAAAGGATTACATTAACTAAGTTATTTGGTTTGTAGGCTTGGGTGCATTTTTATCCAACTGAAGACCAACAAAAATCCTGTGAATATTGTGGTGAGGATGGTATGAATGGAGATCTGGTCATTGTTTATGATGTTAAACGAGACACAGGACTTGGAGACATCAAGGTAAAATAATCCAAATTTAGAGCTTTCAATAGGATTGTGCTATGAGATAATAATTTTTTCACAATCATACAAATATCCTTGTTAATGATCTTTTTTAACAAGTGCTGTTTAATTCTACTTTATTCTAGTTGACTTCGGATGGTTACTTTGTCCATCACTTTGCTCCATCTAATCTTACCAGAATACCAAAGAACGTTGTATTTGTTATTGATCAAAGTGGCTCAATGAACGGCAAGAAGATGGAACAGGTAGAGTAATTCTAAGTAACATTCTTTGTATTCATGCTTCAGGTGATCAATTCAAGAAAAAATAAAACATAAACTCTTATATGTTATTCCCTAATTTCTATCAATTTCTTTCTGTGCAGACCCGAACAGCTTTACTGCATATTTTGAATGACCTGGCAGAAAATGACTTCTTTGGTCTTATCACTTTTGACAGTGAAATATTTCACTGGAAACGAGAACTTGTTCAAGCCACAAGTGAAAATTTGCACTTAGCCAAAGAATTTGCACGTAATATTGTAGATAGAGGAGGTAAGAGGACTCTCTGAAATGTAATCTTAACATCTATCAGAAGGATTGTAGTGTAACAGCTATTCTTTTTTTAGCTACCGACATTAACGGAGCAATTTTGGAAGGAGCTCGCATGCTGAATGCACACCCCAGAGAAGGTTCAGCCTCCATTCTTATTCTACTCACAGATGGAGACCCAACCTCAGGTTAAAGAACACAGAAACGCACAGAGCCGTAAAATAGATCATTCCAGAAAAGGAAATGAATGGTGCTATACAGTATTTGATTTTTGATATACTTACTATGTTTGATAGTAAGTTGTGTAATTCCATAATTACATACTCGCCCTTGATCTTAGGTATCCTGTGATTTAATTAATTTCCCTTTGTGATTAATAAAGTATGTTTGAATTGCACTTGCATTGAATTTTGAAACTCTTAGAAAGTTACAGTACAGAGTTAGCAAATTCAGTGGTGTTTTCTTGTTTTCATAAACTTTAATTAAGTGCGTCCTTAATTCTTAGTTCTGTCATGACTAATCAAAGTCAACACATTAACTGATGTGGTGTTGATCTTTTTGAATGTGTGCAATGTGTGTGCTTCCACCCATCCACATTTATTAATTTATTCCCCTACATCTGAGCAGTTATTTTGTGCTCTGTTGCAGTATTAACTGTTATTTTACAATTTGTCATAGTGAATTACTAGAGTATATGGCCCATGCTAATCACTCCAGCATAAAATGCTTTGGGAAAAAAAGTGAAAAATGCCATATTCTTTTTAAAAATGCTGTTCTTGAACTATGTATTTTACATTACTCCTCTTGTTTGGTTGTGATCTAATAACAAAAATACCCATGTATTGTGTTGTTTCAGGTGTGACAAATCCTCAACGTATACAATCCAATGTAAAGCAAGCAATTGCAGGGAAGTTTCCTCTCTATTGTCTTGGTTTTGGGTTTGATGTCAACTTTGAATTCTTGGAGAAAATGTCACTCCAGAACAGCGGTCTGGCAAGAAGGATTTACCAAGACTCTGATGCTGATTTACAGCTGAAGGTATTTTCCTCAAAGTTTGCATACTTGGCTTACAGTGTCTTGCAAAGCAATTTGAAGCCTGTTGATATTTTGTGAAGAAACAACCATAACATCAAGATATTGGGATTTTATTTGACAATGGAGCACAAAGTGATCCATAAAGAGTGATGATAAATTGCTAAAGCTAAAAGTACTCAATTCAATTCAGTTTATTTATACAGCATCATTTCATAATACGTCACTCTTAAGGAAATTAAACCAGATCATAACAGTCAGATTGGTTCAAAGCTTTCGATCTTAGGAAAACCAGCTGATTGCATGGGCCATGCATGTAGCGACAGTAGAGAAGAAAACTTCCTTTAACAGGAAGAAACCTCAAGTAGAACCAGACTCAGTGTCAACACCATCTGCCGAGGCCGAATGGGGTTCATGAAGACAGAGGCAGACATACAGAAAGAAGAAGAGATAGAAAGGGCAACTGTCAACCAGCTCCAGAATCAGAATCAGAATCAAGTTTATTGCCAAGTAGGTTTGCACTTACAAGGAATTTGACTTGGTGTTGTTGGTGCAGACAAAAAACAAAATAAGATAGAATATAGAAGCTATATACAAACAGTAGACTGTGCGTTAATGTAACGCAGAAATCCTGAATGGGGGAGAGAAACATTGTCCAGTGTCACAGGCGGCTCTTGGCCTTGTTGATAAGGCCGGTTGCAGATGGGAAAAAACTGTTTTTGTGACGGGAGGTTCTGGTTCTGATGGACCGCAGCCTCCTGCCAGAGGGAAGTGTCTGAAATAGTCTGTGACTGGGGTGTGAGGGATCGGCCACGATCTTCCCTGCACGTCTCAGAGTCCTGGAGGCGTGCAGCTCCTGGAGAGATGGGAGGTTGCAGCCAATCACCTTCTCTGCAGACCGGATGACACGCTGCAGTCTGCTCTTGTCCTTAGCGGTGGCACCAGCGTACGAGATGGTGATGGAGGAAGTGAGGATGGACTTAATGATGGAGGAGTAGAACTGCACCATCATTGTCCTGGGCAGGTTGAATTTCTTCAGCTGCCGCAGGAAGTACATCCTCTGCTGGGCTTTTTTGGTGAGGGAGTCGATGTTCAGCTCCCACTTTAGGTCCTGGGAGATGATGGTTCCCAGGAAGCGGAAAGACTCCACAGTGTCAATGGTGGAGTCACAGAGGGTGATGGGGGTAGCTGGGGCTGCGCACTTTCTGAAGTCCACAACCAACTCCACTGTTTTTAGAGCGTTGAGCTCCAGGTTGTTCTTCCTGCACCAGGTCACCAGATGGTCAGCCTCCCACCTGTAGGCGGACTCGTCACCATCGGAGATCAGTCCGATGAGAGTGGTGTCGTCCGCGAACTTCAGGAGCTTGACAGACTAATGACTGGAGGTGCAGCTGTTGGTGTACAGGCGGCCTCATCAAGGAAACACACAGCCAAGTAGACAAGGTCCGAGCCAGCTCCCTTGTCAGAGGATGAAAATGAGCACATACAGCTAGGCACAGTAAAAGAAAAACAAGACCAAATTGAGAAATAGACCAAGCTCCAATATTTATAAACAAAAGGTGTTGGGTGCAGCAGCACAACTCATCTTTCACATCCATACCGGAAAAGACCAGAAGAAACCACAACGATTTCTTCTGGTTGATTCTTCTGGACGATTTCCCATTCTACTTTTAGAAATTCTAGGAACCACTAATAAACCTGCAGATTGAGAGAGACGTGCTCTGTTAGGATGATAAGGAACAATCATATCTCTGATATAAGATGCAGCTTGGCTATTTAAGGCTTTTGTGAGAAGGAGAATTTTAAATTACATTCTAGATTTAACGGGCAGATAAACGATGATAGAAGTAATATGATCTCTCTTTATGATTTTAAATAGAATACTGGATGCAGGATTAACGTGTGTGGACTTTTTGATAGTACAGAATTACAATAGTCCAGCTTATAAGTAACAAATGCATGGTCTAGTTTCTCAGCATCACCCCTGGGCAGGATTTTTCTAATATTTGCATTATTCCAGAGGTGAGCAGGAGCAGGAAATTGTAAAAATCTCTTTGATAAGGGATTTAAATGACGGGTTCTGATCAAAAATAACACCAAGATTTTTTACTTTAATATCTTAGATCAATTTAACACCCTCCAAATGAAGTGATTCATCTTCTTTTGCACAGACCCTGACCAAAAACAACAACTTCTGTTTTGTCTACATGAAGAATTAAAAAGTTAAAAGTCATCCAGGTTTTTATGTCTTCAAGACATACCTGTAGTCTATGTTATGGCTTAATTTCATCTGTTTTTATAGTAAGATGAGTATCATCAGCATAACAGTGCAAAGTTATCCCATACT
This sequence comes from Cyprinodon tularosa, assembly GCF_016077235.1. Classification (NCBI taxonomy): domain Eukaryota; kingdom Metazoa; phylum Chordata; class Actinopteri; order Cyprinodontiformes; family Cyprinodontidae; genus Cyprinodon; species Cyprinodon tularosa. The sequence continues at coordinate 662,154 of NW_024038375.1, read as the reverse complement.
GTCTAATCATTCAACCGATTGGGAGCATATATTGTATATAGTAAAGGGAATTTGTCCCAGCACTGATCCCTGTGGTACTCCATAGGTAGCCCTGGAAAATGAAGAAAAGTTATCATCAACTGGAATAAACTGAAATCTGTCAGATGAATAAGATGCAAACCACCCTTGTGCAGTTCCTTCAATTCCTACAAAATATTGAAGTCTTTCTAAAAGAATAATATGCATTAAATGCATAACTGTATTAAATGCAGCACTGAGATTTAACCGGACAAGTACAGATACAAGTCCATTATCTGAGGCCGTTAGAATATCATTAGTGACTCAAAGCTGTTTCTGTGCTATGATGAGCTCTAAACCAGGTTAAAACTCAATTACATTATAGAGTAATTGGTTACAAACTGTCCTGGTAGTGGCACAATAGACCAACTCCATACCCTTCATTTGGTGCTCGAGGTTCCGTGGGTGTTCCCTCAAACAGTCCACATGTGTTTTGTGGATCTGGAGAAGGCTTATGACCGTGTCCCTCGTGGTGTCTTGTGGGGGGTGCTCCAGAAGTATGGGTTCTTGGGCCCTCTGTTAAGAGCTTTACGCTCTCTGTATGACCACAGCAGGAGCTTGGATCGCATTGCCGGCAGTAAGTCAGAGCTGTTCCCGGTGCATGTTGGTCTCTGCCAGGGCTGCCCTTTGTCACTTGTAATGTTCATTACATTTATGGACAGAATTTCTAGGCGCAACCAGGAACCGGAGGTTGTCCGGTTTGGGAACGGTACCTCAGGATATCGTCGTCTACGGGTTGTAGATGATGTTGTCATTTTGGCCTCATCAAACCAGGACTTCCGACGTGCACTGGGGCGGTTTGCAGCTGAGTGTGATAAAGCTGGGATGAGGATCAGAACCTCCTAATTTGAGGCCATGGTTCTCCACTGGAGAAAGGTGGACTCCCCTCTTCAGGTTGGTTGAGAGTCAATGTCTCAAATGGAAGAGTTCAAGTATCTTGGGGTCTTGTTGACGAGTGAGAGACGGATAGAGCGTGAGATCAATAGACAGATCGGTGCAGCGTTGGCAGTGATGCAGCCACTGTATCGGAATGTCATGGTAAAGAGGGAGCTGAGTCGTGGGACAAAGCTCTCGATTTACCGATCTTTGTTCCCACCCTCAACTATGGTCATGAGATCTGGGTAATGACCGAAAGGACAAGATCGCAAATACAAATGGCTGAAATTAGTGTCCTTCGCAGGGTAGCTGGGTGACCCTTAGAGATTGGGTGAGGAGCTCAGTTACCTGGAAGGAGCTTTGAGTAGAGTCGTTGCCATGTCGAAAGGAGCCAGCTGAGGGGGCTCGGCTATCTAATTTGGATGCCTCCTGGTCGCCTCCCTCGGGAGTGCAGCCTCGAAAATAGTAAAAAATACATAAAAACAGTAATATAAACAGTAATATAATCAGGGATAGTTAAATCATCAAAAATGATAAAAAAAAAATAAATAAATAAGGTGGAAATCTGAGGGAATACTTACTTAAATAACTTGGTTTGAACTGGATCTAACATAAAAAGGTGAAGGCTTAGATGCAAATAATAGTTTTGCTATTTCTGAAAGCTCAACTCAAAACAGTGTAAACCCAGTTCAGATTCTTTAGTTACCTCAGATTCTGCCTCACCTTTCGGAGATAAACCAATCATATTTAGAGGGGTGTAATGATCTTATTTTAAATAGAATCAATCTTATATATAAAGAATCCCATAAATTCATTACTGTTAAGAGCAGGGGGGATGGACGGGTCCACAGAGCTATGGCTATGAGTGAGTTTAGCAACTGTATTAAAAAGAAATGTAGGATTATTCTTATTAATGAGGAGAAATATGCTGCTCTTGTTTAAGAAGGGTCATCCTATGCAGCAGTAAACTGTCTTTCCAGACTAGGTAAAAATCCCCATTGTCATGTAGAGCGCCATTTTCCCTCCAGTTTCCTAGCAATCAGCGCAGCTCTGCATTAAACCAGGTAGCCAGCTTTCTATTTTAAATTTCTTTTTTTTTAAGGGGGCTACATTTTCTAAGGAAGTATACTGGGAACTAGTAACCACATCAGTGAAATAATATATTTTTTAAGGGGAATGAATTAAATAGTTGCCCTCTGCAGAATTGTTCAGTGATACAAAAAAGATAGAAAGTGGAACAGATGCTACAAAATTTATGACTGCATTATTTGATGATGGTCTGCTAAACTGCAACCTTATTTTATGGGAGAAGAACGCTGTTAAATTAATTTTGAAGGTTAATAGAAACTGGTCAGAGAGAACAGCTTGTGTGGAAATACTGTTATTTCTTTATATACAATGTTATATTTCACAAAAAGAGTATGAAGAAGAGAATGTGTGGGACTGTTCACATTTTGAACAAAGCCAATTGAGTCTAAGATAGCATTAAAGGCTGCATTTAATCTATTACCTTCAATGTTGGCATGAATATTGAAAAGTCCACTATTATGACCCTGTCAGTATTTAATATTAAACCTGTGTTACGGTGTTTAAAGAATGCCCTCTGTTTAGCTCCAGCCCCCATCCTACAAACTTTAATTAGCTCACCTGCTGAAGAAAAGTCACCCCACATCATGATGCATATACTTCAACTTTTCACAGTGACTAATTTTGACTGATGTGAGGTATCACGATTTCCCAAAATTCACTTTTGGTCTTCTCTGACTAATATTTTTGTGGTTCATATATTTTTTAACAGCAGCATGGTGGATTTCTGAAGATCCTTTAAAACAACTGTGAGCCTTTTGGCCCCTTCTCTGCTTAATTTTACCTTAGGTTAACCTGTCAGTCTAAGTGCAGTTTTAACTATACTCTGTAATATTTCCATTTTTAAATATTAGATTAATCATACCTCCATATTAGTATTTTTTTTAATTGTTTTAAAACCTAACCCTCTATTCCTTTAATTTTATCTGAAAAAGAAAAATGTCTTAAGGCCCAGAGTAACTGTGTCGGAATTCCGATGGGCACAACACTTTTTAGATTTTTACTGTACAGCTGAATTAAAAAATAGTTAATTGTTTGCTTTTCACCTTACATTTATGCGTCTGTACTTTGTGTTGGTCTATCACATATGATTCCAACAAAACACACTAAGATTTGTGGTTGCAAACAGATAAAATATAAAAATACTTAATGGAGTTTAAAGACCTTTACAAGCCATTGTTTATTAATCTCCAAGGTGCCAACATAATTGTTGCAGATAAGAAATCTCCACCTTTTTACACTATGTAGAAAGTCTATGGTGAAGAAGATTAAAATACATTCATTTTTTTTATTAACAGGGTTTCTATGAAGAAGTGGCCACTCCTCTGCTAACAGATGTGACAATGATATATATAGGTGGAACCAATTTAACCCAGACTAATTTTAGTCAGTTTTATAATGGCTCTGAGATTGTGGTGGCCGGGAAGATCATTGATAACAATATTGAAACCTTCATTCCACAAGTTGTTGCCATTTCAGTAAGGATCAATCCACAAAGCAAATTCAAGTATGATTCCATAAAACTGCTTAAAACTCTTTGGAATACTCATAATTAACTCTGTTGACTGCAGTCTGAAAGAAAAGTGAACTTTTCAAAAACAACTGGCTCAATGGATTCTTCTAATGGAACAGTTTCTGATGGAGTTCTTCAGAGGGTCTGGGCATACCTGACTGTTAAACAACTTCTAGAGAAAGAGTAAGTGGGACTCAGTTTCTTTCTTGAGCAATTAATTTTGATATAGTCTGGTGAAATAAAATCACAGCCATAATTAGTGTTCTTGTATCTTAACATGTTCTGACACTTTGTTGTTGGGGGTGAATTCAAAGTCTTGAAGGTTGGAAAACATCCTTACTATTTGTCTTTCTTTTAATTGAAAAATCCAATCTGGCTCAAAGAAATCCAAAAACATTGTCCAAAATTAGGAGTCAGAAGTTAAAAGAAATCAGGAGGAACCATTTGATAAAAGTTGTTTTTAATTTTTTTTTTAACCTAAATTAGTCAGATATATTAAGTACGGTTTTAGCTGATGATGTCACTGTTTGTTCATAAAATTTATATTAATTATATCTTTCCAAAACAGTGAAAAATGGTAAGGGCCTGAAGCTTTGATATTCATTAGTGCAACAAAACATTTATATATTTATAGAATTGCAAGCTGATTATATATAAATTACATCGTATACAATTTTACATATTTTAATTGATCCATTATAAACATTTAAAGAAATATAATTGCACAATATTTTTTATGGCTAGTTGTAAAAACACCAGTTATGCTGTTTGAATTGAAATAAGTTTCCAACTCTAATAAGATATTTTTATACAGGCTGCTTCTTTCTGGATCTGAGAAACAAAAGGTGAAGGATGAAGCTTTGCAGCTGTCCCTGAAGTACAGCTTTGTGACTCCACTTACATCCATGGTGGTGACTAAGCCTGAAGGGGAGAACACACAAATCCTTCACAAACCAAAGGAGGGGAAAGCACCACAACTTCACGGTAAACTGCCATTTTTTCAGTCCTTATTAGAAGTAGAGCTATTTCTCTCTGTGTTCCCTTTAATAAAATCAGCTATAAATTAAGGTCAAATAGACTTACACCAGAAAAATTGTGAACATGTAACATAGAAATTAATTAAATAGTTATATAATGACTAATATCAATCCATAAAATGATGACTGTTTAACAGCTGTTGGGACACTCAGTCATAATTGGACATGACGTAAATATTATAAACATATCTAACATTTACTATTAGATTGATGATAAACTCCCTATTTTATTTTATTTCTAAAATAGTAAGGCTTCAAAAAAAGAAAGAAAAAATGCTAGCAATTTTCGGTTCTATGTAAAGTATTTTTCATATCATAAAACACTACATTTTATAAGTTTTGGAAATAAGTTTTAAATTATTTTCCAATTAATTTCATTTGTAATACTCAGATTAGAAACTGTTCCTCTACTGTAATAATTCCCAACTATTTACTGTTAATAATTTCTTATGTCTACTTCTATTCAATAGGTCTTTCTCTACCTCCTGGTCCTCCAGGTAAATATGGCACAGTATTCTTTACGGTTAATGTTCATTTGAAAACTGTTCATTTGAAAATGTACCTCCAATTACTGGTAATTATCTCCCCCCCTTCTTTTTTTTTAAGGATTTTCATATGCTGCATCTCCTAGTCATATTGGTAGGTATGGCACAGCAGAGTTTAAAGTGGATAACCAAGCAAAATGCCTTTTACAGATACAAGATTCTCCAATTTCATAATCTGTTTTGATTTACAAGGTTTACATTTGATTTTTTTCTAAAAACATGCATACTAAATAAGCAATTAAGAGAAAATATGTACTCTTTTTTTTTACTAATTGCTCTTGCAAGATCTTTGTACCAACACTGTAAACATCTCCAAGAATTGTCTCAGGGTTATTGGTACAAATGTATACCAAAATTTTGACATTTATGTTTAAAAAATATTTAGAAAATCATGCCTTATTTTAGCTCTTCTCACAAGTTTATGTGATTAAACCTCAAAACTTTCTGTTAAAAAGAAGATAACTATTAAAATATGACAAGAAAAGCAACTGTAAAGTTGAATTCACACAAGTTATTATAGTTTAATCAAATAGATATAGCAGATGACTGAAAATGACTGAAATATATAACTAGAGGGATAGAGCTGCTTTGCTTTAAAACAAAGTTCATATTTTAATACTTCTTATTCTTTGTAATACTGTGATTTGAAAGTATGAATTAAAACATATTTGTCATTTCATAAACCATTAACAAATTAGGTAGTGGAAATTTATAAATTATTTTCCACAGTTCATGTGTAATATTTCAAACTACAAACTGTTCATTTGAAAATGTACCCTCAATTACTGATATTTCCCCCCCCCCCCTTTTTTTTTTAAAGGATATGCAGGTTCTTCAAGTCCTAGAGGTAGAGGTAGGTATGACACAGCAGAGTTTAAAGTGGATAACCACGGAAAATGCCTTTTACCCTTATCAGACAAAGCTATGGTTATACATTTCAGTAAGGTATTCCGTTTTCATTAAAATTGTTTTTATGCATAAAGTTTTTATGAAAACTTGCAAGCGCAACGACTCTCTCCATTTATTTTTTCATTTAAATTACTCAAGTTAGAAAATTTCTCTAAGAAATACTTTGTGAAAAGCTTTATTAAAAATAATTAGTCATTAACTCTATTTCTCTTCTGAGATCGAACCCTAGTATCAGTCTGATAATTTATATGATCAACTGTTGTTAGCAATTTTAAACATTGCTGAAATAAAAAAACTAAAAACCTGCATGGAGAAGCATTTCTGTCTCCAGAGACAAGATTCTCCAATTTTATAATTTGTTTTGATTTACAAGGTTTACATTTGATTTTTTTTATAAAAACTTGCATACTAAATAAGCAATTAAGAGAAAATATGTACTTTTTTTTACTAATTGCTCTTGCAAAATCTTTGGAACAAGACTGTAAACATCTCCAAGAATTGTCTGAGTTATTGGTACAAATGTATACCAAAATGTTGACATTTATGTTTGAAAAATATTTAAAAAAATCATGCCTTATTTTAGCTCCTCTCCCAACTTTATGTGAATAAACCTAAAAACTTTCTGTTAAAATTAAGACAATTATTAAAATATGACAAGAGAAGCAACTGTAAAGTTGACTTCACACAAGTTATTATAGTTTAATCAAATAGATATAGCAGATGACTGAAAATGACTGAAATATATAACTAGAGGGATAGAGCTGCTTTGCTTTAAAACAAAGTTTATATTTTAATACTTCTTATTCTTTGTAATACTGTGATTTGAAAAGATGAATTCAAACATATTTGTCATTTCATAAACCATTAACAAATTAGGTAGTGGAAATAATTTGAAAATTATTTTCCACAGTTCATGCGTAATATTCAAACTACAAACTGTTCATCTGAAAATGTACCCTCAATTACTTTTTAATTTTTTTTAAAGGATATGCAGGTTCTTCAAGTCCTAGAGGTGGAGGTACGTATGACACAGCAGAGTTTAAAGTGGATAACCACAGAAAATGCCTTTTACTCTTATCAGACAAAGCTATGGTTATACATTTCAGTAAGGTATTCTGTTTTCATTAAAATTGTTTTTATGCATAAAGTTTTTATGAAAACTTGCAAGAGCAACGACTCTCTCCATTTATTTTTTCATTTAAATTACTCAAGTTAGAAAATTTCTCTAAGAAATACTTTGTGAAAAGCTTTATTACCGTATTTTCACGACCATAAGGCGCACCGGACTAAAAGGCGCAGTCTCAGTTATGTGTGCCATTTCTGTATTTAACACACACATAAGGCGCACCGGACTATAGGGCGCGTTTTTTATATACAGGTACATGTCCTCTAAGGTAGAGTTTTCCCACTTAAAAACATATTAAAACTACTTTATTCCCACTGATCACAGCAAATAAAGCTGCAAGGTGTATTTATTACAAAGTATTATTCAAACCTGGGAACCGGCATGCTGATGACACAGGGCTGTGATTACTCCTCTGATACAGTTTATTGAGGCATAAATTAACTTAAAACATAGGCAGGATAATAATCTGGATGAACTGACTGCAATGATTAAATTTTCAGGTGGACTTTCTCACTTAAAAAGATTTAGATTATTTAGATGAAAAAACACCTGCGGAGGTGAGCCCGTATGCCCCGCGGCCCAGAGGCTGCTGTTGAATTAAGTTTTCAGGTAGAAAAATACAGCGGGAGCAAAACTGAGTATGATTGTGCTTTATTCAAGTATTTATTACAGAGTATTAATCAAACCCATCAAAGTCATCATCCTCTGTTTCTGAATTAAACAGCTGCGCTAAATCCGACATGCCAGTTCCCCTTCTTCTTCGTTTATTGACGCATAAATTAACTTAAAACATAGGCAGGATAATAATCTGGATGAACTGACTGCAATGATTAAATTTTCAGGTGGGCTTTATCACTTAAAAAGATTTAGATTATTTAGATGAAAAAACACCTGCGGAGGTGAGCGCTGATGCGCTGCGGCCCAGAGGCTGGTGTTGAATTAAGTTTTCAGGTAGAAAAATACAGCGGGAGCAAAACTGAGTATGATTGTGCTTTATTCAAGTATTTATTACAGAGTATTAATCAAACCCCTCAAAGTCCTCATCCTCTGTTTCTGAATAAAACAGCTGCGCTAAATCAGACATGCCAGTTTCCCCTTCTTCGCTGTCAGTCACTTTCCGTGCAGCGCAGCTCCTCAGAAATAATGCCGGCTTTTGCAAAAGCTTGAACAACAGAGCCAGCAGATACGTTAGTCCAAGCATCTACAATCCATCCGCAAACGGTGGCGTAACTTGCCCGGCGCTGCCTCCCACTTTTCCTGAAACTGTGGTCTCAGTCTGTCATCCATCGCTCCCACGCCGCTCGCAGCCTTACTGTGAACGGCCGCGTCACACCGATGTCGAGCTGTTGAAGCTCCTTTGTCAGACCCCCGGGATAACGGCGAGCACAGCGTTCATTTGATTCACCTTTTTTTTCACATCGGCTGTGAGATGGGCACGCAGCAATGGTGATGCGTGGAAAAAAACACCTAGTCTTCTCAGATACACCTGCCTCAGCCACGCATCCATACGGAGCCACCCAGCCTTATATGCGCGTCAACCATTGACTTTGCATGTAAACTCGCTGCTTCTGCTGCACCTGCTGGGTCCGGTTCACACCGATGTCGAGCGGTTGAACAGCGAGCACAGGGTTAATTTGTTTCCCCATGTTTTTCACATCAGCTGTGAGATGGGCACGCATGGAGTTACATATTAACAGCGATTGTGAGGGGTGGAAAAAAAAAACACCTGGTCTCCTTACATTCAGCCACTCTTTCATCATCTCCTCAATGAGGTGGTCTCAAAAGTCGCAGTTACAACACACATAGGGCGCACCGCACCATAGGGCGCACCGCACATTTTGAGGGGAAAAAAAAACGTTTAAGTGCGCCTTATAGTCGTGAAAATACGGTAAAAATAATTAGTCATTAACTCTATTTCTCTTCTGAGATTGAACCCTAGTATCAGTCTGATAATTTATATGATCAACTGTTGTTAGCAATTTTAAACATTGCTGAAATAAAAAAAACTAAAAACCTGCATGGAGAAGCATTTCTGTCTCCAGAGACAAGATTCTCCAATTTTATAATTTGTTTTGATTTACAAGGTTTACATTTGATTTTTTTTTATAAAAACTTGCATACTAAATAAGCAATTAAGAGAAAATATGTACTTTTTTTTACTAATTGCTCTTGCAAGATCTTTGGAACAAGACTGTAAACATCTCCAAAAATTGTCTGAGTTATTGGTACAAATGTATACCAAAATGTTGACATTTATGTTTGAAAAATATTTAAAAAAATCATGCCTTATTTTAGCTCCTCTCACAACTTTATGTGAATAAACCTAAAAACTTTCTGTTAAAATTAAGACAATTATTAAAATATGACAAGAGAAGCAACTGTAAAGTTGAATTCACACAAGTTATTATAGTTTAATCAAATAGATATAGCAGATGACTGAAAATGACTGAAATATATAACTAGAGGGATAGAGCTGCTTTGCTTTAAAACAAAGTTTATATTTTAATACTTCTTATTCTTTGTAATACTGTGATTTGAAAAGATGAATTCAAACATATTTGTCATTTCATAAACCATTAACAAATTAGGAAGTGGAAAATAATTTGAAAATAATTTTCCACAGTTCATGCGTAATATTCAAACTACAAACTGTTCATCTGAAAATGTACCCTCAATTACTTTTTAAATTTTTTTAAAGGATATGCAGGTTCTTCAAGGCCTAGAGGTGGAGGTACGTATGACACAGCAGAGTTTAAAGTGGATAACCACAGAAAATGCCTTTTACTCTTATCAGACAAAGCTATGGTTATACATTTCAGTAAGGTATTCTGTTTTCATTAAAATTGTTTTTATGCATAAAGTTTTTATGAAAACTTGCAAGAGGAATGGCTCTCTCCATTTCTTTTTTAATTGAAATTACTCAGGTTAGAAAATTTTTCAAAGAAATACTTTGAGAAAAGCTTTATTAATAATAATTAGTCATTAACTCTATTTCTCTTCTGAGATTGAACCCTAGTATCAGTCTGATAATTTATATGATCAACTGTTGTTAGCAATTTTAAACATTGCTGAAATAAAAAACAAAAAACCTGCATGGAGAAGCGTTTCTGTCTCCAGATACAAGATTCTCCAATTTTATAATTTGTTTTGATTTACAAGGTTTACATTTAATTTTTTTTTATAAAAACTTGCATACTAAATAAGCAATTATGAGAAAATATGTACTTTTTTTTTACTAATTGCTCTTGCAAGATCTTTGGAACAAGACTGTAAACATCTCCAAGAATTGTCACAAAGTTATTGGTACAAATGTATACCAAAAATTTGACATTTATGTTTGAAAAATATTTAAAAAATCATGCCTTATTTTAGCTCCTCTCACAACTTTATGTGAATGAACCTCAAAACTTTCTGTTAAAATAAGGATAATTATTAAAATATGACAAGAAAAGCAACTGTAAAGTTGACTTCACACAAGTTATTATAGTTTAATCAAATAGATATAGTAGATGACAGAAATTACTGAAATATATAACTAGTGGGATAGAGCTGCTTTGCTTTAAAACCAAGTTCGTATTTTAATACTTATTCTTTTTAATACTGTGATTTAAAAGTATGAATTAAAACATATTTGTCATTTCACAAGCCATTAACAAATTGAAGTAGTGGAAATTATTTGAAAATTATTTTCCACAGTTCATGTGTAATATTAAAACCACAAACTGTTCATTTGAAAATGTACCCTCAATTACTGATATTTATCCCCCCCCTCTTTTTTTTTTAAGGATATCGAAGTTTTCCGAGTCTTAGAGTTGGAGGTAGGTATGACACAGCAGAGTTTAAAGTGGATAACCACGGAAAATGCCTTTTACTCTTATCAGATAAAGTTAAGATTAAAAATGCTGTGGGGTATTCCATTCTCACTAAAACGTTCCAGTTTTTGTTTTTTTAATTAACGTGTTCAAGTGCAATTTTAAAAATTAATAAATATAACAAACAAAAACCCTGTACTATGGCGAAAGTGATAATGCTCTGCTTGCCAGAATAAAATTCGTTGGGGTTTTTCTGGCATTAAGACAACAATCCTTATTGCCACATAGCATTACAGGAACCTTTAAGATATGAAATAAAATAACAGCAAACAAACTACCTGCATAGAGAAGCATTTCAACCTTAAGAGATTCATACAGAGAAAAGCTGCAGTTAGAAAATATTCAAGTCGTTTATACAGGTAACACACTCATTTGCTTCAAAATATTTTTATCCAAGGAAAACCGGCTGATTGCAATGACTCGTTGACTCTCTGCAACCCCTCGCACTGAGCATGCATGTAGTGGAGAGGAAAACTTTCTTTTAAGTGGAAGAAACTTCCAGCAGGAACAGGCTCAGTGTGAGTGGCCATCTGCAGAGGCTGACTGGGGTTCAAGGACACAGAAGCAGATAAAGACATAAACGAAATTAGTTCTTTGAAGATCAGGCCCTGGCAGAAGACTTTGATGCTGTGAATAAATTTATGCATTTTCTGTGCCCTTCCACCATAACATCCAGGGGAGATTTCGATAAGGGAGGAGGCCGAATCCAAAGTAATTCTTTTGAGAGCAGGCTGCAAAGGAATTTCCCATCAGCTTTGAATCTTTTCTTTCTGGCTCTACATGGTGGATCCAATATTCCAAATTTGTTGGGCTTTTCTGCCTTTAAGCAAGCGTGCCCATCCAAGATATTATCCTATCCCACCTTAGAGTTCAACCACCACAGCCAGCCTGCGTTCAATCGCACCCAGCACACGGCTCAGCTCCTGGTCCTGCTCATTCACAGCCATCGTACCGCTTAAATCCTCTAATTGTAGGTTACAGGAGAAATCAGAGAATCATAAATCTGTAAATCCATACATCTTTGACTGACAACATTGCAACACACACCATCCTCCAATTCTTCCATGACTCCATGGTGTATCCCACAGGTCCCCTTTTCCCTGTCTTCCAGTTGAGGAAATTTGATCGATATCATTAAGAGACCAGCTGACCAGATCCATTGTTTGAATTTGGGTGATATGAAGAGAGGGCTCAGAAAAGACAAGACATAGTAAAGCAGGGACAGATCAAAGCAGGGAGTTGCAGAGCAGCAAGAAAATGTGACCGCCTCCTTGAAGACTCAGAGCAGAAATGCTAATGCCACTCTCATTGCTTTTCCTGCCTTAAACTCAGCCTTCTCTCTTCCTGATTGGCTGTGTTCTAGTCCCAATGTGCCCATAGTTTATATTTTATCCACGCTACAATACCGCAGCTATTACAATTGATATTAGGCTACGAAACAAGTCCCAATTAAAATACAAAATGTTATCTACGCAAAATCAGATGAAAGCTAATGATTGAAGTTCTGTAAAGAAGCAGGAGAGGATGTTTTGATTTATGGACCTTGAGAAATGTAAGTAACCAACATTGCCATCTCAAAATAATATTTATTCTGAAGTGTTATACATTTTATCAATCAAAAACCTTTTTTTCTTTGATAAAATTTAATATTCTGACTCAGACAGTAGTTCTGAAGACTGCTGGAAAAATGGAGTAGCAAAGACTGTAAACTATAAAAAATTCTGATTCTTAGCCATTGCCAACTGAAAAAGAAAATTTGACGGTATCCCTTTTACAAATATTTAGATTCTATTAAATTTTTTGACAAAACTTTGAGGCAATTCACATATAAATAGCAGGTTTTATTTGAAGACTTTTGATAAAATATGACAACAAATTCAACTGTAAAGTTTAATTTACACAAATACATTTTCAAGGTACTAGACTATAAACAAATAAAGATTAGTGAGGAAAAGGATAGAAATATATAAATAGATAAAGTTTCTCTATATTAAAAGAAAGATCATATTTTAATAATTATTCTTTTAACTCTGTTATTTGAAAATAATTGACTTTATTGCAAAGTATTAACCAACAGTAAAAGCCTATTGTCAGGTGAGCCTTTAAACAGTAAATTCACCCCCAGCTTTTATTGTCATTACACTGTCACAGATACAGAGCAATTTTTTTAAAAACACATAGAATAGATTTCAACTTTATTGTCTATACACTGTCACAAGTCAACAAAATGAGCTCTCTGTATTTAACCCATCCCCTTGGGGAGCAATAGGGCTTGAACTCAAAACCTCTGGATTCCTGGCAGAATACACCAACCACTAGGACGCCACCCCTCCTACTTTGTGAAATCTAATGGAGATTATCTATACCTCACTTTTTTTATTTTCTTTTTCTCCATTTAACAGTGGGTAAGAATTACCTTACCCCAAAAATTGTGAAATTGTAATTTAGAAATGTATGGAATAGTTATATGATAAGTTATCATTGACTGATAAAAGGACAAATGTGTTAAACAGATACTCAGCCAGTTTATGACATATCTAACCTATTGTAATTATATTAATTATAAACTGATAAGAACATGAAATTTTCAGTAGTATGAACTAAAACATATTAGTAAGCTCTTAAAACATTACCAATTAGAGGTTGTGGAAATAATTTCAAAATAATTTCCTAGAGTTTACATGTAACATTGAAGCTAAAACTGTTCATCTGAAAATCTACAGCTAATTGATTAATAATTTTGTCGCCCTTTTTTTCTAAAGGACATGGACATTCTGGACTTGGTAGAGGTAGGTATGGCAGAGCAGTTTAAAGTGAATAACCGCGCAAAATGCCTTTTGCTCTTATCAGATAAAGTTAAGGTAAAAAATGCTGTGAGGCATTCCTTTCTCACTATAACATTATTTTTACAAATAATGTTTATGATACACTTGGAAGATCAGCCATTTCTATCATTTATTTTTCAGGACAATTTTTGTAGGTTATAAAAAGATCACTAAGAACTGCTTTTTGAAAAGCTTTATTGTAAATAATTTGTCATTAACTCTATTTCTCTGCTGACTGCAACCCTTGTATACATCTTATAATTTAAGTATTCAACAGCAATTTTAAAAATTATTGAAAAAGACAACAACAAACAAACACTCTGTATAGAGAAGCATTTCTGTCTCCAGACACAAGATTCCAAAAAAATTTATTTTGTTTCATTTACAAGGTTTACAGTATTTTTTTTTCTAAAACCATGTATACTAAATAAGCCATTAAGATAATAATATGTACTTTTTATTATTTCATCTAAAAGGATTTTTGAAACAAGATTCAAAACAGGTGTCCTAGAATTCAGGGTTGCTGAATATAAATAGATATCATGATTTTACAAGATCCCAAAATTTATATTTTTTTCATTTAGAGGGTTTACAGTGATTTTTTGGTTTCTAAAACCATGTATACTAGATAAACCATTAAGAGAAGGTACTTTTTTATAACTATCTCAAAAAAATTTTTTTTTTTGTTTGAGTTAAGAGCACTAGTGGCTCATTTTTTTTGGACAAGGAACGGTATATGAGAATTTAATGGTAATCTCTAAATTTTTTGGCTCTGCACTTCTATAGCTCAAAGATGTTTGAATCCATAAATGCGAGACCCACTCCTATGTAATTATAAATTGCAATTTTCTAAGTCAAGGCTAACATGAAGATTGAGACTTTTAGTCCATAGATGATAATTAACACAGACTACTTATGTATAATATATCACATTTCTGTTAGTAAATTGCTGTAACTATTACACATTGGTGGTTTAATAGTAGCACAAACTACTAGAAATATTATGTTATTAGTACTTTTAACACATTTGTTACTTAAGTAGAAGTATAGATACTGCAGTTTAAAAACACTGGTAAAAGCTGAAGTATCAACTCGACCGCATTACTCAATTAAAAGTGAAAAGGTATGTGCTCCAAAAACTACTTAAAGTATAAAAGTATAAAGTAACCTTTAAAGAAAAACAGCCAGATGCAACTATATGAATTAAAAGCTCAATTCTTCAACTATTTCGAAAAATTCTTTGAGATAGGACCAAGGATGAGGGAGGTCTTGTTGGTCTCCGGCTCCCGATACGCTCTCGACTGTGTCCGACCTTTCAGACATTTAAACATCTTTTTCTGAATCCGACATTGTAGCATGGCAGAGACAATTCACAATTGCAGTTTGAAGAACACCTGCTTGCATCTGATTAATTCCATTGGCGTCAGCACAAATTTGATGAATAGTTAGACAATGAGTGTTTGCATTGACTTATACAATTACAGTAGTTTTCATTAGATGTGGATCACACCAATGATCTGCACTGGATGGCGCACATGACGTGAAATTATATTTTATAACATTAAACTGAAGCCAAGAGTAACAATTAACGTTTCTTTTAAAAATTGAATTTTTAAAACAAACGTTATGTATCTGAACTTTATATTCCTTTTTTAAAAGAAATATAAAGTACAGATACTTGTTTGAAAATGTAATGAGTAGAAAATAACACCATGTCATCTCTATGATATATTTTGATAGAATATAATTTGCAAACATGGACAATTTTTTTTTACTAACTTAACTATTGCTTTATTTAACAGTACTAAAACCAGATATGGCTCACGCTCCACCTGTTCATCCGACCTATTCCTCTTCCCGTAAGTCTAATAAGTCACACACATTGTCAACATCGACTTTTTTTTTATTACAGATGTTACAAATGCTAAAGCAACTAACCATAGTTTATCATTCATTCATCCCTAATTCAAATGGGTTGTATGCACAAAACCACCACCGTACTTCCTGGACTTAAGGCAGCTCTTTTTTTGCCTGTCATTTTGTACTACAGGAACTGATTAATCTAGGTGTGCAAGTGCATTTTGAGAAATGGAAATCTCATGAGAGTTTGTTTTGTATACACTCACAATAAAAGGTGTCTAAGCCCAAGTCTAAGACGGTAACCATGCCAGACACACTTGGATTAATCAGTTCATCCTGTACTGAAAGAGAGGAAATAGAAGAGCTACATTAAATTCAGTAATTAATGAGACTGTGGAAAATCAAGCATTATTTTGCCTTCATTTTTTCATGACGTTCCACTTTGTGTTAGCCAACACAAAATGATTCAACTAAAATGGGTAGAGAAATTTTAATTGAAATATATTTTGAGTCCAAAATATTTTGTGTCTGTATGTATGTATATATATATATATATATATATATATATATATATATATATATATATATATATATATATATATATATATCTACGGTATATATATATATATATATCTACGGTATATATATATCTATGAAGATCCTGTCTGCGGTCAATTACAATTTGGGAGAGGTGCAGCTGAGGAGGGCGGGGACGGCTTTTTTTTCACTACGACACCTACGCAGAGGACCTGGTTTTGAAATATAAATCAGCCTTAAGTCATAAGATGCCTTGATTCAACTTGGAATGTTTGTGTTTAAATTAAAGGCACCAGAGGTGGGAACTGGGCTATGCCTCCTCCTCGTAAGTATATTTTAAAGCCATTTAACGTATTCATCCTGTAATTTAGTGTAGCTAAAGAAAATAATTCATATTTCCTACACAGGATTTCAACATTTTTTGAGTTCAGTTTACAACTTTTCTAATTATTTATTCTAAGTATTTATTTTTTTGTTTACTATTTAGAGCTGATGTGAATTCAAAAACAACAGAGATTTTTCCACAGTGGGAGAAGAATGCTAGCTTTTTCATGGTTGTACAAGTTTAGTTCTGATGCGTGGCTGAAGCATCTTTGCTGCTTTGGCTGCACGTTGGAAAAAGTGGGTCTGATGCGCATTGGGCGGAGCTACGCTATCCTTTCTTTGCCTGTAACAATGGCAGCTATATTTGCTGTGATCAGTTGGTAAAAAAGTAGTTTGAATCTATTTTGAAGTGAGAAAGTCCATCTGAAAACATTGTCAGTGCAGTCAGTTCATCCAGATTACCATCCTGCCTTCAAATATTACTTCTGTTGGAGCCTTTTAGGCCCCTGTACAATGGCGGTGCGCTTTTACTAGGAATCCCATTCAACAGCAGCTTCTGGCCCACTCGCCCATTCGCGTTTTTCATGTACGTAATCCGAACTGCAGGCACCAGGACAATAAAAATGAACATGTTTTGTTGGCAGATTTCAGCATTTTAAGTTAATTTACGTGTTAATAAACAGTTTCAGAGGAGTGATTATAGTGCTCTTCAGCTGCTCAGACGCACGGCTCCTGCTGCTCTAGACAGGCTGCACGCAGCATGCGCGTTCATGAGTTTTGAAGGCGTAGTTTCGAGGGGTGGTCTAAAGGGAGAGGCATGGTTGTGTATGTTCAAAAAATTATGGAAGCAAATCGTTACCATATTTAAAATGAAAAAGCATTTTCAGAAATGCTTTTTCATTTTAAGAATGTGGCTGCATTGTTTGACTCATAAATGAAATTAGTAATCAATCATCCTGTTTGCATTTTCATTTTCTTCTTTAACACCGCTCATTCTTTTACTTAATTAAAATTAAAAAGAAAAGACATTTGAGATTTATCATTCAAAATGTACCCCAGCAAATACATACCAAAATTCAATTTGAAATATAAAATTTGAGACATTTGAGATTTATTTTCAAAAAGCATTTTTGAAAATGTTTTTTCATTTTAAATATGGTAACGATTTGCTTCCATAAAAAAATTGCTTGATGGAACAGTTTTTTCAAGATCTCCTACAGCACCTTTAATACACAGAATAAACAGTTAGAAAACATACAGAATAAGACAAAGAACGAGCATTTTTAAAGAGAAATAAAAATATAAAAACAAGAACGTATTAACATGGAATTTGATATGCAGTATTTGCTTGCTTGTTCTGAAATAGTTTTATGAAAGGTGGGGATTACCTTCTCATCTTCAGGAAGAAAATTGTTCCTGAGTCATAGAAAAAAATAGTCAAAAAAGCTACCAAAAAGGTCCTGGAAATTATTGTTGTAGAGGAAGCCTAACATACTGTTTGTAAATGTAATAAGAACGGAAAATATGCAATAATATGGGTAAAGTAAAATAAGGAAGTATATAAAAAAAAAAATGTTACCGTTTTTTTTTTTTTTTTTAGTTGTATTTGCTGTATTGTATTTGCTGTATTGTATTGTATTGTATTTATTGTATGTATGCAAGTTTTATAACACAGCTTATAGTAACTGCTGCTGGAAGTACCAGCTGTTTTTCTTACATCTGTTATTTTACTCCAACTTTCTATCTCTATTTAGGTTTTGCTCCTCACAAATTTCTGCTGAAAATGGAAAATCAGTCTCAACCACTTTGCTTTGAAATCAACAAAACGTTCATTCTTTTACTATTTCACCATCCAAGCAAAGGTCTGTTTTTTTCCATTACATTTAAAATTTAAATATGAAATTCTTCCTAAAAGCTGCCCATACAAACTAAAAAAAAATCCAGTTTGATTTTGTTATCTATGATACTGTGTTGAGTTGCATTTGGTCACTTTGTTTTCAGAAGTGCGTGTGATTGGTATGCTGGACGCAATAACACATGGGGGCTTCAGGACTATTTTAATCCAAGCTGGCTCTGAGGAAATGGTTGCGTTTAATCACCTTGGAGTTCTAGATCGACGTGATGGGCCTTTTGCACAGCAAACAACAAATGACAATTTCACAACTGGAAGGTCAGCTTTTGGGTTTTTGTTCCACAACCATAAACAGTCCATTATTATGTGTTTTACAGAACAGTAACCATTGCAAATTAACTGATCCAGTGTTCTGGCTAGTGCAGCTTTCTAATGTCATTTTTTTTTTAACAACTAATAATTGAACATACACAGTTAAATCTCAGATAATAAAGTAGGCCAGATTTTACAGAATAAAAGGTTTCTAAAAGTTGCACAATATTGAAAATTCAACCTGGAGAGACTCAAACAGTAAAAGCTGGAGTTAGAAAATATCAATTTCATTTATACAGGTAAAATAATCATATTCTTTAAAATATTTGTATCTAAGGAAAACCAGCTGATTTCGAGGACTCATTGACTCTCTAAAGTCCCTCGTATTGAGCATGCATGTAGCAACAGTGGAGAGGAAAATTCCCTTTCAACAACAAGAAACCTCCAGCAGAACAGGCTCAGTGTGAGCCGCACTCTGCCGAAGCTGACTGGGATTTAAGACAGAGGCAGATGAAGACATGAACAAAATAAGTTCTTGTGATGCTGTGAATCAGCATACACTTGGATGAGTAACATAAAAAAAGGATTATAGTAATCCCCCCGGGCCTTGCTAGTAGGCTAGACTCGATGACTAGACGCGATGTGCAGATAATTTTTTTTTATGTATTTTGCAACTCATGTTGCCCAGTTGCTTTACTGTGCTTTTATTGTTGACATTTTATCTTTAATCTTTTCAGTGCTCACAGAGTTCAAACATTTTGCTTCAGACATAGAGAATGCAAGGAATCATGTTTGAAAGATTTTGCTGATTTCTGAGAAAAATTTACAAAACCAATGGAACATTTGTTATTCTGATGCCATTATGCAATATCTTCATAATCTTCACCAGCATGTTGCAGACTTATTTAACATTTCGATCCGAAAAAAACTCACACGGAGAGAAAAAAACAATTAGAAGAAATTTATTGATACAATTACTTAGTCTTTTGAGCTCACACCTCGGCAGGAAACATAGCGCTGAATTTTCATTGATATGCATGAACAGTAGTAAAGAATAGGGCTGTATCCCCCAGGCTTGAAACTGGTGGTGGAGTGGAGATACATGAAGTTGGTCAGTCTGTAGACTGCTGGTTAGCGAGACGGTATGCTGAGCTTTATGGAGAGATCCAGTGGACTGAGCTGATACTAGAGCTTCACTCAGGGACCTAGATGATGGAAGTTGGATAACACAGGTTGAGAGAACCCGTTCATGATGAGCAAGCATGAAGCGACAGTGGAGAGGAAAAACTCCCCATTGGGAAGAAACCTCTCGCAGAACCAGGCTCAACATGGTGATCTTCTGCAGGACTGGTTGAGATGAGATGCAAAATGCAGTAAGAGTCTGGGAGTAATGTTTTAGCTGCGATGATGGAGGAGGGGGTGTAGGTGGATTAAAACTGGGTTATCTGAATGAAGTCACACAGCGCAACCACCGCCTGCGCACAGGTGCAGACGAGTTGCGGATCGGAGGCCTTTTAAGATGAACTTTGGATGCTGCTTGGCCCTAGGCTCTATTTAACATACCCAAAAACTTAAGCAGAGAAAGCAAGCTTTAAGAAAAATGTTATACTAATCATGACAAGATTTTAAGACTCAAAGACAGAAATTTAATCCAAGGTTCTACATTTTCCAGAATTAAGGTGATCCGACAACCGGACAAAGAATTTCATATTACACTGGAAGACATGCATTTGGTCATCTTTGTTCATGAAAAAGATGGTTACAAATTCCTTTGGCCTGTCGTACACAGAATGCCAAATGCCAATAACATTGAAGGGATTTTAGGTAAGTTAACAGTCCTTGTTTGTCTTCATAACCAAAATACGAAATAGCCAGAATTTTAATGTCATGTCTTCTGTTGTTGTTTGACTGACTGCAGCGTTAAGCATAACTTCCTATGTGGAGGTGGAATCGACCCCCCTAACAAAATTAAGAATCAGAGACAGAGAGGTCTATGTAAACAGGTACAATTTACATTTCTGTGCACATATTCCAGGAAATAATAATAAAACAACTTTTAAAAACAGTTTCTTCTTTTTTGCAGCTCTAGTGCAGCCGATTATAGCATTACCGAGCCTGTGGATATATCATGCTGGCTTACCCCAACCGACGATGTCTTGGAGAAACCATTGCGGCATTACATCCTGTACGATTTTCAGTGAGGGTCACTTTGAATGATAAAAATAAAAATTCTAACTGAAATGATTAATTTTGAAGGACAAATGTAATTGTTATGTACCATCAAATATCAAACAAAATAAAAGACATCCACTTGTAAATGCAATGTTAAGATTTAAATATAACAAAATTAAAAGTGAGTCCATCTATTGAGCTTAACAATCTTTAAGTGAGCAGATATGCAGAGAAGACGTTTTATGGTATGTAGTTGTCTAGCAAATGCTAATAATATGAAGACAAGAAAAATGTGTAGGTCCCAATCACTCCCATTGTTTAGATAATTTGACTCATAAATCTTTAAAGGTGAATGGAAAAAAGTTTTTTTTTTGCATGAGATGAAAACAACATTGACTATTACCAATAAACAAGTTAAACCAAGGAGGTTATGAAACAAGAAAAAATTATAAAATGTAAGTTAGCATTATCAGGGTATTATGGAGCAGGAGGGGAAAACAGGTGAAACATTTGCACAGACCATATGAAAGGAACTAGTCAGGTCTCATCCACACAGAGACAACTGGGTGAAGGCAACCCTGGATGGATGGATGGATGGATGGATGGATGGATGGATGGATGGATACATTACTAAAAAAAATAAAGGAACACTTTGTAATCAGAGTAAAGCATCAAGTTAATTAAACTTCTGGGATATTGATTTGGTGAGATAAGTAGCAGTTTCAGCTGCTTTGGTGTTAATGAAATTAACAACAGGTGCACTAGAGGGGCAACAACGAGACGACTATCAAAACAGGAATGGTTTTACAGGTGGAGGCCACTGACATTTGTTCCCCTCCTTATCTTTTCTGACTCTTTTTCACCAGTTTTGCTTTTGGTTAGGGTCACTTTCACTACTGTTATCATGAGGTTCTACCTGGACCCTACAGAGGTTGCACAGGCAGTCCAACTCCTCCAGGATGGCACATCAATACGTGCCATTGACAGAAGGTTTGCTGTGTCTCCCAGCACAATCTCAAGAGCATGGAGGAGATTCCAGGAGACAAGCAGTTACTCCAGGAGAGCTGGACAGGGTCGTAGAAGGTCTACAACCCATCAGCAGAACCGGTATTTGCTCCTTTGTGCAAGGAGGAGCAGGAGGAGCACTGCCTGAGTGCTACAAAATGACCTCCAGCAGGCCACTGGTGTGAATGTCTCTGACAAAACAATCAGAAACAGACTTTACGAGGGTGGCCTGAGGGCCCGACATCCTCTAGTGGGCCCTGTGCTCACTGCCCGGCACCGTGGAGCTCGATTGGCATTTGCCACAGAACACCGCAATTGGCAAGTCCGCCTCTTCTTGCAAAGCAATATGGGATTTGCTGTCACACCGGCCCGCTGTCATCATAGGCTGTCTCTACCCAACAGCGGTGACTAATAACAAAGATGGCGCAGGCACTGCGCATTGGAGGAGGAGTTACCTGACCAACGGGGAGCAAAAAGCAGTGATCATCGTTCCGAATGGTAGGTTAACTGAGTTTGCTATAAAGTCAACTATATAGTCTCCGCTCTATATAGTGATTGAGGGATTTAGGGGCTAGGTTGGACGTTCGGGCACAGGAAGCTTGTATGAGTTATGAGAACAGCAACTTTTAAAAGCCTATTAACGCAGCTTTTAAACGCCTATTAGTAGGCATTTCCTCTCAGAAGCGGGTACAGGGTTGTGTATTATCGTTTTTTTAAAGTGGAGAGGGCGATTCTTTTAATAAAATCGTGAAAATCATCCACAATATCTTCAAACTTCAGATTCAGGATATTCCTCTTAAACTTCTCAAAAAATTTTACCTGCGGTATTTTTCTGCCACTCATTGAGCCACTTTTATCAATAACAAAGACGACATTCTTGGGTATTCTGGCAAGGTTAGATGGAGCAAAGTGATGGACAAAGTATCCATCCGAAGACTTAAAGGAGCCTCATGTAGTGAGAGTATGCAGGCAGTTCCTGGAGGATGAAGGAATTTATGCCATTGATTGGCCCTGACGTTGTCAGGCATGCATGCCTGCACGTGGGGGCCATAAAAATTACTGAATACCATTTTGAGTTGCTTCAATAAAATTTCAGCAAAATGGGCTAGCCTGCTGCATCTTTTTTTCGCTGTAATTATTGGGGTGTCTTTCATTTCAGCCCTCTGTAGGTTGATCATTTTTTTATTTCCATCAAATGATGTGACATCCTTTTGTTCCTAACACATCACCAACTCCATATCACTATAGAAAACAGCATGATTTATATATATCTATATATATATATATATATATATATATATATACTGTATGTGTGTGTAATGATGGTGTCATATAGTTTTCACACTGTGCACATATTTCAAGGCCTCATACTTATTATACTTAGCAACACAGAATATACAGTGGGCAGGACACAGAAATAATAGCTGTTGGAGGTCATGTACAAATCTTGGCAAAGACAAGTTTCCTAATTGCTGATTCGCTCGCAGTCAGGTTGTAAGGTAAGAGATTTTGGCATAAACAGAGAACACCTTTTTCCTGTTCAAGTGCCGGAGCCATATGGAGAGATATTTGTGCCATCGGTTTGAGCGCGCAGGAACCAATCCGAGCGCGCAGTGAGACAACACGCGCGCGCGCAAAACCGGTCTGGCGCGCGCTCAACTCTGAAAAACCCTCTCAACACACTGTTCTCGCGCTCAGTTTCATCTCTGCGCGTGCTCGAATCCGTCTCTGCTCGCGCTTGCTCTCCTGCTCTCTCTCTGCGCTCAACACCAGCTGTGCGCTCGGCTGTTTCTCCGCTCGCTCGACTCTCTGCGCTCGCAACTTCAGCAATGTATGTAAATGAACCATACCATCAGCCAATCACACTCAGCTTCTTTTCATCCAATGAAAGCATTCCTTCCTTCTTCTTCTTCTTTTCTATCATGGCGGATCGCAAGCAACTTTAAGGTGCATACCGCCACCTACTGTTCATGAGTGTGTAGCAACATTGTTTTACATCTATTAAATTCTATTTTTTAATTTTGCATTCTGAAGATAACTAAATAATGCTTTCCTTAATCTATAAACATCCTTTATATTTCCTTTATTTCCCAATAATCCTTTAAGACTCCATTCTTGGCCTGTCATTTCAACTACTCTTCTCAATTTTTCCCTTTCAGGTTCATATGTTTTACAGTTCATTAATATGTAAGCATTCGTTCCAAATACTACATCCGGTTAGATGAAAAAAAATACATAAATAAATAAAAACACAATCAGGAAAATCAAACAACTCTTACAGTTATTTTGTCAACATTCCTAAGATAGTACTATAAAATATCTTGAATTATCTCAAATAAACTTCAGTAAAACAGTTATTAGATCATTGCCTCATCCATCTCTTTTACCTGCTATTGACATGGATTTAAATTTGATGTTTTAAAAGAAAATTAAGGAGGATATTTCAGGTTCCAGTATGGTTCAACAATATATAGATAAAAAATATTATGGATATGTTAAATTTTTTATGGATGCTTCAAAATATTCCAATATTAGGAATGGTGTTTTGTTTTAGTTTCATAATTTATTTTTAAATCGGGTAAAAGAATCAGTGATGGAATTCAGCCTACAAAGGAGAAATGTTTTGGATCATATTGGCCTTACAATGGATTGAAGAAATCGTTCCATTAAGAAGTTTAGTTTGCTCTGATTTTAGATCAGCGACCGTTATATTAATTTAAACGCAATTATTCAGACAGCAGACCTGATCTGAAATTTAACAATTATTATTTAGAAGACCTTTTACAGATGGACTCTAAATAAGAGGGTTATTCTTTATTATATATATTAAAAAGAATAATTTGATAAACAGGATTTTTCAGTTGGTGGCGGTAATTGTTGTTTGCCAACCTCCATAAAAAACAACAAAAAGAAGAAACACCCGCCACAAAAGCTAAGAGTAAGGCCAATATGATCCAAAACATTATCTATATACTGTTGAACCATACTGGAACCTGAAATATCCTCCTTATTTTTCTTTTAAAACAGCAAATTTAAATCCATGTCAATAGCAGGTAAAAGAGATGGATGAGGCAATGATCTAATAACTGTTTTACTGAAGTTTATTTGAGATAATTCAAGATATTTTATAGTACTATCTTAGGAATGTTGACAAAATAACTGTAAGAGTAGTTTGATTTTCCTGATTGTGTTTTTATTTATTTATTTATTTATTTTTTTCATCTAACCGGATGTAGTATTTGGAACGAATGCTTACATATTAATGAACTGTAAAACATATGAACCTGAAAGGGAAAAATTGAGAAGAGTAGTTGAAATGACAGGCCAAGAATGGAGTCTTAAAGGATTATTGGGAAATAAAGGAAATATAAAGGATGTTTATAGATTAAGGAAAGCATTATTTAGTTATCTTCAGAATGCAAAATTAAAAAATAGAATTTAATAGATGTAAAACAATGTTGCTACACACTCATGAACAGTAGGTGGCGGTATGCACCTTGAAGTTGCTTGCGAACCGCCATGATAGAAAAGAAGAAGAAGGAAGGAATGCTTTCATTGGATGAAAAGAAGCTGGGTGTGATTGGCTGATGGTATGGTTAATTTACATACAGGTGCTGGTCATAAAATTAGAATATCATGAAAAAGTAGTTTGATTTCAGTAATTCCATTTAAAAAGTGAAACTTGTATATTATATTCATACATTACATACAAACTCATATATTTCAGATGTTTATTTTGTTTAATTTTGATGATTACAAATGACAACAAATGAAAATCTCAAATTCATCATATCAGAAAATTAGAATATTACTGAAGACCAATAAAAACAAAGGATTTATAGAAATGTTGGCCAACTGAAAAGTATGAACATGAAAAGTATGAGCATGTACAGCACTCAGTATTTAGTTGGGCCTCCTTTAGCCTGTATTACTGCAGCAATGCGGCGTGGCATGGAGTCGATCAGTCTGTGGCACTGCTCAGGTGTTATGATAGCCCAGGTTGCTCTAATAGTGGCTTTTAGCTCTTCTGAATTGTTGGGTCTGGTGTATTGCATCTTCTTCTTCACAATACCCCATAGATTTTCTATGGGGTTAAGGTCAGGAGAGTTTGCTGGCCAATTAAGAACAGGGATACCATGGTCCTTCAACCAGGTACTGGTAGCTTTGGCACTGTGTGCAGGTGCCAAGTCCTGTTGGAAAATGAAATCTGCATCTCCAAAAAGTTGGTCAGCTGCAGGAAGCATGAAGTGCTCTAAAACTTCCTGGTATGTGGCTGCGTTGACCCTGGACCTCAGAAAACACAATGGACCAACACCAGCAGATGACATGGCACCCCAAACCATCACTGACTGTGGAAACTTTACACTGGACTTCAAGCAACGTGGATGAAGTGCCTCTCTTCTTTTCCTCCAGACTCTGGGACCTTGATTTCCAAAGGAAATGCAAAATTTACTTTCATCAGAGAACATGACTTTGGACCACTCACCAGCAGTCCAGTCCTGTTTCTCTTTAGCCCAGGCAAGACGCTTGTGACGCTGTCTGTGGTTCAAGAGTGGCTTGACACAAGGAATGCGACAGCAGAAACCCATGTCTTTCATACGTCTGTGTGTGGTGGTTCTTGAAGCACTCACTCCAGCTGCAGTCCACTCTTTGTGAATCTCCCCCACATTTTTGAATGGGTTTTGTTTCACAATCCTCTCCAGGGTGCGGTTATCTCTCTTGCTTGTACACTTTTTTCGACCACATCTTTTCCTTCCCTTCGCCTCTCTATTAATGTGCTTGGACACTGAGCTCTGTGAACAGCCAGCCTCTTTAGCGATGACCTTTTGTGTCTTGCCCTCCTTGTGCAAGGTGTCGATGGTCGTCTTTTGGACAACTGTCAAGTCAGCAGTCTTCCCCATGATTGTGTAGCCTATAGAACTAGACTGAAAGACCATTTAAAGGCTTTTGCAGGTGGTTTGAGTTAATTAGCTGATTAGAGTGTGGCACCAGGGGCCATCAATTTTGAACCTTTTCACAATATTCTAATTTTCTGATATGATGAATTTGAGATTTTCATTTGTTGTCATTTGTAATCATCAAAATTAAACAAAATAAACATCTGAAATATATGAGTTTGTATGTAATGTATGAATATAATATACAAGTTTCACTTTTTAAATGGAATTACTGAAATCAATCCACTTTTTCATGATATTCTAATTTTATGACCAGCACCTGTACATTGCTGAAGTTGCGAGCGCAGAGAGTCGAGCGAGCGGAGAAACAGCCGAGCGCACAGCTGGTGTTGAGCGCAGAGAGAGAGCAGGAGAGCAAGCGCGAGCAGAGACGGATTCGAGCACGCGCAGAGATGAAACTGAGCGCGAGAACAGTGTGTTGAGAGGGTTTTTCAGAGTTGAGCGCGCGCCAGACCGGTTTTGCGCGCGCGCGTGTTGTCTCACTGCGCGCTCGGATTGGTTCCTGCGCGCTCAAACCGATGGCACAAATATCTCTCCATAGAGCCAAACAGGCACATTTAGGACACACATACATACACACACACACACACACACACACACCCACACCAACAAGATTTCAAAATAGCACTTGGTGCTAGAGTATAAATACAGCTTCATGTGCGTCTGCCATTTTGCAGGAAA
The DNA here is from genome assembly GCF_016077235.1 of Cyprinodon tularosa. Classification (NCBI taxonomy): domain Eukaryota; kingdom Metazoa; phylum Chordata; class Actinopteri; order Cyprinodontiformes; family Cyprinodontidae; genus Cyprinodon; species Cyprinodon tularosa. The sequence goes on along the minus strand of NW_024038375.1, from coordinate 634,607 downwards.
ACTGAGATGTCTGATGATGTAGCGCTGAACTTATGAAGTGTTTAAGACAGCTGTAGAAATTTGAATTGTCAACAAAGGTTTCGCCCCTCCAGAGCACAAAATGGTGTGAATCATGTTCAAGTGTCCTTCTTTCTGTCATAAGACCAATGAGCTTCCACAGTAGCTATATATATATATATATATATATATATATATATATATATATATATATATATACACACACACAGTGTTGGGCATGTTACTTTTATCTTCTCCCAAAACGTGACGGAGTTACTAACTGAGTTACTCCACAATAAAAGTAACCAATTACTAGTAAAAGTAAGTATTGCATTACTTTTGCATTTCTCGTCCCCGTAACCCTTACCACCAGGCCCCCACCTCGCCGTGTGTTTCAAAAGCCAGCTGAATAGAGTGGATAACAAAGACAAGTACCTGCAGAGAGTTTTGCATTTATTGCAACTCAATGTTAATGACATCGGGGGAACGCTATCCGACGGGCCTATAAACCCCGTCAGATAGCGTTCCTCCTTCTTAAAGGAATAGTACACCCAAAACATGATTAGCCTTCATTTTCTACTCACCCCCATGCTGAACAACACTCTGGAGTACTTTTTTGATATCTCAAATGCATCTGGAGATCTGGGAGGCTTCTTGCTGTCTGCTGACATTCAAATAATGGAGGTCTATGGTGACCGAGACAGAAAGGTCCATAAAAGTCCACAAAAACGTGTCAATATTCCTCCATACTGCTCGTCCAATGTATTCCAAGTGTTCTGAGTGGGTAGCATCCAGAATTTACTCGAAACGAAGTAATTTAGAATGTTTTTAGAGCATAAACAGTAGTGTATAGGATTTCCTGAAAGCGCGCGCCGGCGCGTTCATGACGCTACGGAAGCCGGCAGACCAAGCCAGATGAAAGTGCGCATTCAGCGTCTGCTCTGCCAATAATGCAAGCGTAGAAGAAGAAATGTGCTGTTTACCTGTGCAAAGAAAGAAACAACGAAAGAAAAATGTCTGAGGACTTCAGTGTTGAGGAAGAGCATGAGTTCTCTGCCGAGCTGAATGCGCTGGTTTGGTCTGCCGACTTCCGTAGCGTCGGGAGCGCGCATGTGCGCGCTTTCAGGAAGCCCTATACACTACTGTTTATGCTCTAGAAACATTCTAAATGACTTCGTTTCGAGTAAATTCTGGATGCTACCCACTCAGGACACTTGGAATACATTGGAAGAGCAGTATGGAGGAATATTGACACGTTTTTTGTGGACTTTTATGGACCTGTCTGTCTCGGTCACCATAGACCTCCATTATTTGAATGTCAGCAGACAGCAAGAAGCCTCCCAGATCTCCAGATGCATTTGAGATATCAAAAAAGTACTCCAGAGTGTTGTTCAGCATGGGGGTGAGTAGAAAATGAAGGCTAATCATATTTTGGGTGTACTATTCCTTTAACATGGGGGAAACGGTATCTGATGTGGTGTAAATGTCATCAGGCTGCATTACCTCTACGCATGGGTGTGAAATTTTTTAACAGGGCGTTCAGATCTGGTGAGTGTATGAAATTAATAAATCGGGAATGTCTAATTCTAAAATCCTTTGTGTTTGGCTTGCTATAGATACTGCAACATCCATCCATCCATCCATATAGGCTAACATTTGATCGTTCACGCTCTCCATAGTTCCCCTGCGACCCGAGCACAGGGCGGCTGTTACGCGCCTTTAACGAGCATGCACGTTTCCTGTCGCTTGTGCGGTTAATCGTGCCGCCTGCGCTGTGCGGAGATGCAGGGGAAACCGTATCTGATGGGGAAACGCAGCTCTACGTAACACCGGTATTTCCATCTGGAAAACGCTGTTTTGCTGCTGGAGTCCTCCTCACTCTCCATCTTTCTGTGTGTGCTTTACTTTAACACCCACCTCACCAACTGACAGACTAATCTCACTATACATCAGCCAATCTCATCCTCCCCTCTCTCATGACAAGGCGTGCACGAGTCCTATCATGAAAAAAAGGTTAATTGCGCGACCTGAGTAACGTGCAGTAACGTGGTGTCGGCAATGGTAACTGCGTTATAGTTACAGTTAAAGTAATTAGTTAGATTACTTGTTATTAAAAGAGTTAGGGCTAGGGTTAGGTTAGGGTTAGTTTCAACGTTACCCACATCACTGTATATATATATATATATATATATATATAAAAATTCTCATACATAATATTTTCTAAATACATCTCTTTAAACGACCTTTAATTTACAGTAGGTATAGACATGTTACCTGCTTGCTAATATAGCAACTGATATATCTACACCATTTTTAAGTTTTCATTTTTGGTACAACATATACTGTCGAGTTATTTTGGGGTTTGTCTTCCTGAACTCGACCAGGCTTGGCACAGAGGACGCAGGAAACAACTCAGATCAACTTAGTCATTTCTTTTATTTGACTTTTGTCATTTTCTGTTGAAACATAAGCAGGTTGATAACCTCAACAAAGAAAAGAAAAACAAACAAATTAGCTCCACCATGAACTATAGTCAAACATGCAAACATGTATAGTTCTCTATATTAGACTTAGTATAATACAGAAAAAATTAAATTAAACATTCCTTCTCTGATTTATTTTCTCTAATTTTCTCATCTAATTTCTTAAATTAAATATTCTGATCAGTATCATCAATCTCATTTCATGATTTACTGGAACATAAGTGGGAAAATGAAGTAAAATACATACCAGTAGCGTCTCTGTGCTCCACTGACTCAACCACACCCAGGGCAAACAAACAAAAGGCCCAAAAACAAAAGCTTCTTGCTCTCTACTCTCTCTCTGAACACCACGTGAACACTTAGGCTCTCTACTGCCCTCTGACACACTCCATGCACAAAGTAGACATCATCACATCCCAGAGTGAAAAATATTAAAATAAAAACATGAAAAATAAACAGCATACAGCACATAACCCAACATATACTGTAACGGTTTTTTCCACATTCAATGATTATAACCATCTCTTCTTTAATCTAAAATGTATTTGAAAATAAGAAAAAAAATGAATATTTTTCTTATTCATTTAGAAAAAGCTGCATTATTCTTGTTATTATTTTAGACCTATACAAATCCTAATAGATACCTAATACATACCTAATTGAACTCAACTCAAATGTCTTCTACTGAATTTTTGCACTATATATATATATTTATTTATTTTTGCACTGCTCTGAACTTCCACATTAATGTCTTTCTGCACCATGTCTCTCCTACACTTTAGACTTTGTTTACATTTGATCACAGCGTTTACTTTTGATCACTGCTTATGTATGGAAATGTTCTTTTTCACTGTTAAGCCGCTGCTCATTCACTGTCGGAAAGCTGTATAAGTGAAATCTTGTTTTGTATACACTTTGCTTATATAAAACAATAAACTTTGTCTAAGTGTATTTTCTTAAATAGCTGCCGGTTGTTTAGCTGGACAGCAAATGTAATGGTCAGCAAAATTACCTCTTTTTTATGTTCCGTTAGCATGTTATGTGTTTACCATGTTGGATTGTATTTCTGTTTTTTTTTTTTTTTTTTTAACAGCGTCCTCTCTGGCAATGTGGCAATAAGAGTATTTCTGTTTTTAATTACACATAGTCTGGTAGTTTTGACTAAAAGCAATAGGAAAATGGTGACCAGAGGTCTGTGCCACGAGGCAGGATCACTAGCAAGGTAACTTCAGCTTTCGCCATTTAACTGCTACTTCTCCTCGCCCAGGCATGGATACCTTTTTAAGAGTGAATTCAAGAGATTCTATACTGTTTTGTTGCCATGTTTGCAGGAAGAATCTGCATTACGTTGAGCCTTTAAGCGTACCCTCAGGTTGCAGCTCAGCTTTGTTCTGCATTTTCTCACCAGCAGAGAGGGGCAGAACTATGAGGTGCCCCCAGGGACATAAATCAGAATTAACTTGCACATATTAAATTAACTCTTCCATATAATATACTGAAAACCTCACACAAACACTAGTTAAAAGCTCTCACATAAACTAGTGAAAACATTTACCTCTTATATAATCTACTTAAAAGCTCTCATACAAAGTAGTGAGAACTGTTCATATAAACTGGTGAGAAGCTTTACCTTTCATACACACTACTAGAAAGCTTTCATATACACTATTAAAAAGCTCTCATATACACTAGAACGCTCTCATATACACTATTAGAACGCTCTCATATACACTATTAGAACGCTCTCATATACACTATTAGAACGCTCTCATATACACTATTAGAACGCTCTCATATACACTATTAGAAAGCTCTCATATACACTATTAGAACGCTCTCATATACACTATTAGAAAGCTCTCATATACACTATTAGAACGCTCTCATATACACTATTAGAAAGCTCTCATACACTACTAGAATGCTCTCATATACACTATTAGAACACTCTCATATACACTATTAGAAAGCTCTCATATACACTATTAGAACGCTCTCATATACACTATTAGAAAGCTCTCATATACACTACTAGAATGCTCTCATATACACTATTAGAACGCTCTCATATAGACTATTAGAAAGCTCTCATATACACTATTAGAACACTCTCATATACACTATTAGAAAGCTCTCATATACACTATTAGAACGCTCTCATATACACTATTAGAAAGGTCTCATATACACTACTAGAAAGCTCTCATATACACTATTAGAATGCTCTCATATACACTATTAGAAAGCTCTCATATACACTATTAGAACGCTCTCATATACACTATTAGAAAGCTCTCATATAAGCTATTAGAACGCTCTCATACACACTATTAGAAAGCTAAAATATATGGTCCCCCTCCTTTAATTTAGGCAAACATTGCTCAAATATCACCGAATCTAGATGGTTTGTTGTTGATGAAGAGAGGAATAAACACAGTTTAAGATTTGCAGCTAAATTAATTTGTTTCTATATTATGGAACTGCTATCAGGCACTTCCCATCATCTTATATCAGTAATAAAAAATTTTTTTTTTTATTTTACAATTTTGTAAACAACAGCGGCTGATTAAACTAAATGTCTCAACCTTGTATAATTTTACGACTTTTTATTTAACCAAGAAATGATCCGAAAGGCCAGGGAAATAATCAGATCCGCTTATGTGGCTGCAATGCGCGGCGCGCTCCCGACACAGGTGGAACAGATTTTCACATGGGAACAGAATTTCGCACAACACCGGAAAAGGATCTCTGTTGAAGCAAAAACATAAAAAATAAAGTCGAGTAATGCCCGTGCTTCTGTGAGTTGTTTAGCGGATAGCTGAGCATTAATCAATAATTTTATTTGATACAATTTCGGCCGGAGATAGCACAGAATGTACAGAGCTAGCCAGAATGACCTCCGTTTAAAACGACTTCCGGTGTAATGACGGTCCTTCCTGTTTCACTGAAACACCTTCCGTTTCAACTGAAATCCGCTAATAGCTTTAAGTAGTGTGTATGAGAGCTTTCTAGTAGCGTGTATGAGAGCTTTCTAATAGTGTTGTCATGATCGGTTCTCTAATGGAGACCCAAAGATGCAGAACACCACTGACGGACACAGGATGAAAAGTTTAACAGGTTTATTTGCACAATCACACTGAATATGCCGAAGGCTGGTTCGGGCCTGGATTCTGGTTTCACCGGAGTCTGCGTGAGAGACAGCACAGTTAAGGACTGTTGGCGGGGCTTGGTTTTCAATGATGCACAGAAAGTACCTTGAGGGTTCTTGAGGTTCTCTTTGGGAGAGTCACTGTTGGTTCTGGAGAAGGATTGAGTAGCAGAGTCCGTTAGCTGCTTCAGCGTCTCACGTCTAGTTTGAGCAGACCTTGGCCTTGGTTTCCCAGCTCTAGCCCAGAGCTGCTTGGAGGTTGTCTGAGAATCTTCAGGGTTTGGCTCTGAGGGTCAGCTCGGCAGGTTAGCTCTTCCAGAGCTTTCACGGAGGAAGCACGAGTTTCCTAGAGGCACAGAAACAGAGGTTAGAATCCAACTAGGGATTAGAGTCATGGAGATAATCACTGAGATCAAGGCTTTAGCGCTGACCAACTGGAACAACACTGCGGCGTTGAGGCAAGGTCTGAAGACAGCATTATGTAGTGGATCCTCTGATGATCTAGATGAGCTGCACCTGTGCAGGAGGCTCCCTCAGAGGATCCACGGCGGACTCTGCTGGAGAAAGATGGGATTTTCTCCAGCTCCAAACAGTACCCCCCCCCTCAACGACCGACCCTTGGCGGTCCGGAAGAAGTGGAAGGACAGGAATGCTCGTACTCCTCGATGAGAGCAGGGTCGAGGATGTACGAGCCTGGGACCCACTGACGATCCTCCGGTCCGTAGCCCTCCCAGTCGACGAGGTACTGCCATCCGCGACCTCGTCGACGGGAGTCTACTATGCGGCGGACCGTGAAGGCCGGATGGCCATCGACTTCCAGGGCGGGTGGTGGGGAGTCGGATGGCGGGCACAGAGGGCTCGAGGAAACAGGCTTGATCTGGGAGACATGGAAGGTCGGGTGGATTCTGAGGGAAGGAGGAAGTTGGAGACGGACAGCTGATGGGTTGATTACTCGTGAAATCTTGAATGGGCCTATGAATCTCGGGGAAAGTTTTTGAGACATCCCCTTGAGGGGGATGTCTCGAGTGGAAAGCCACACTTCCTAGCCCACAGAATACTCAGGGGCGGGGCGTCTCTTGGCGTCAGCGAAACGCTTGACTGACTCAGATGACTGGTTGAGTGTGGCGATGGTCTCCCTCCAAATCCTCCGACAGCGACGGATGTGTTGGTTCACGGACAGCACCGATATCTCTCTCTCATCTGCGGAGAAAAGAGGTGGTTGATATCCGAGACTGACCTGGAATGGAGACTGTCCAGTGGATGCGGAACGGAGAGAGTTGTGGGCATATTCTATCCATGGAAGGTATTGGCTCCAATCCACCGGGTTATTTGATGTTAGACAGCGGAGGGTGGATTCCAGATGCTGGTTCATACGCTCGGTCTGGCCATTCGTTTGAGGATGGTAACCTGAGGTGAGAGATGGTTTGCAGCCGAGAGCAGAACAAAAAGCCTTCCATACCTGGGATATGAATTGGGGACCTCTGTCCGATAGAATCTCCTGGGGGATGCCATGAAGCCGGAAAACATGTTTAATTAGAAGCTGGGCTGTCTGGAAGGCCGTGGGAAGTTTTCTCAGGGGAACTAGATGGCAAGACTTAGAGAAACGGTCGACAATGGTTAGTATGGTGGACATACCTCGGGAGACAGGGAGACCGGTGACGAAATCAATGGCTATGTGGGACCATGGACGCGAGGGAACAGGTAGTGGTTGAAGGAGACCAGAAGGAGGTTGATGTGAGGCCTTGTTACGAGCACATGTGGGACAGGCCAACACATACTCTTTAACGTCTCGATGGAGCGTAGGCCACCAGAAGCACCTGGAGATTAGAGCGACAGTCCTACTCACTCCTGGATGAGCGGAGAATTTTGCGGCATGCATCCACTGGATCAGACGGGACCTGATAGAAGAAGGGACATATGTGCGATTAGACGGACCGGTACCTGGATCTGGTTCGGTGGCTAGGGCTGAGTTGATTAGGTCCGTTATCTCCCAGTTGACCACTCCTACGGTGCATGAGGGTGGGAGAACAGGTTCAGGTGTCTCAGGATGATCGACGGAGTAGAGACGAGAGAGAGAATCGGGCTTCACGTTCTTGGATCCGGGTCTGTAGGTGATAATAAGATTAAATCGGGAGAAAAAGATGGACCACCTGGATTGGCGAGGGTTAGCCTGTTTGGTTGACTGGATGTGAGCCAGATTTTTGTGGTCAGTCCACACAAGGACCGGATGCTCAGCTCCCTCCAGCCAATGCCTCCATTCTTCCAACGCCAGTTTGATTGCCAGGAGCTCACGATCACCCACATCATAGTTTTGTTCAGCTGAGGAGAGCTTACGGGAAAAAAAGGCACAAGGGTGTATTCTTTGATCTGAATCGAGTTTCTGAGAAAGAACAGCTCCAACACCGGAATCTGAAGCGTCCACCTCAAGGATGAATTGTTTTGAAGGATTAGGTTGAATTAGTACAGGTGCTCTGGAAAACATGGATTTTAATTTCTCGAATGCAGCTTGGGCCTCGGGGGTCCACTGAAAAGTTCGTTTGGAAGACGTTAGTGAGGTTAATGGAAGGGCGGTTTGGCTATAGTTCCTTATGAACCGACGATAGAAGTTAGCAAAACCTAAAAACCTCTGTAGTTGCTTTCGATTCTCTGGAACTGGCCAATCTAGGACTGCCTTGATCTTGTCCTCAGAAGGTTTTACCTGGCCGCCCTCGAGCACAAACCCCAGAAAGGTGACTGAAGACTGATGAAATTCGCATTTCTCGGCTTTCACGAGCAGCTTATTCTCCAGTAGTCTCTGTAGAACGAGACGGACATGTCTCTTGTGTTCATGGAGATCCTTGGAATAAATGAGAATGTCATCAATGTAAACAAACACAAACACGTTGAGGAAATCTCTGAGAACGTCATTAACAAGGGCTTGGAAACAGGCTGGGGCGTTAGTCAGACCAAAAGGCATCACCAGGTATTCAAATTGGCCCAAGGGTGTCTTAAAGGCAGTCTTCCATTCATCACCCTCTCGTATTCTGAGGAGGTGATAAGCGTTTCTTAAATCCAGCTTGGTAAAGACAGTTGCACCCTGCACTGGTTCAAAGGCTGAGGCGAGAAGAGACAGTGGGTATTTGTTTTTAATTGTAATTTGGTTCAAACCTCGATAGTCAATGCATGGCCTCAGGGAACCATCCTTCTTCCACGAAGAAGAAACCGGCGCCCAGGGGAGAGGATGAAGGATGGATTATTCCAGCAGCCAATGATTCGTTGATGTATTTCTCCATAGTCTCTCTTTCTGGTTTGGAAATGTTATACAATCTGCTGCTTGGAAGAGGAGCACCAGGTAAAAGTTCTATGGCACAATCGTATGGTCTATGTGGAGGTAGGGACGTCGCACTGACCTTACTGAAGACGGGGGCTAAGTCGTGGTACTCAGAGGGAACTGAAGAAAGGTCAGGAGAGTCCATCTCCCCCCCACCTCTAGGAGGCCCCAACATCGGGGCAGCAGAACGAAGGCATGTTTCGTGGCACGTAGTAGACCATGATTCCAGGAGACGTTTGGTCCAATTTATGTGAGGGTTATGCTTCTCCAACCACTCGAATCCGAGGACCAGGGGGGAACATGCAGAGGGAAACACAAAGAAGGTGATAGTTTCTCGGTGGTTACCTGACAAAAGTAGCTCGAGGGGCTGGGTTTGGTGGGTAACACGATGAAGTCTCTTTCCGTCTATGGCGGACACACTGAGAGGCTGAGACAGGGGAACGGTTTTAATCTGGAGCTGCTGGACGAGGTCTGAGTCCATTAGATTACACTCACAGCCTGAGTCGATGAAGGCGGAGAAAGAGAGACTCTGGTTATTACAGAAAAGGGTGGCTGGCAGCAACAGTCGAGGAGATTTAATTGAATTTATATGGCCCGCCAGACTCCTCATATCCTCTGGCGGGCCCCGGCTTTTGATTTTGCCGGGCAGGAGGCGATAAAGTGACCACTCTCACCACAGTAGATACAAAGTTTTCCTAGAAAACGCCTCTGTCTCTCCTCAGGAGAGAGCCTAGTGTGTCCCACCTGCATAGGCTCATAATCCCTTTCGCCTGAATGAGAGGCCTGAACAGGCAATGATAGAGACTGGGGCTTAGATCTCTGTGTGGGCATCTGCTCTGTAGAGGGAGAGAGAACAGCCATGTTATGAGAGGCAGAGGAAAAGTTACCTTGCTTCTTAGAACTGTTTCTGGCTCGAATTCTGTTATCTAATCTGATGGAGAGACGAATTAAATCTTCGAGGGAGGCTGGTTCATCGAGGGTAGCAAGTTCATCTTTGATTTGTTCATTTAGAGCCATGAAAAATGCTCCTTTTAGAGCGCTCTGGTTCCATCCGGAAGCTGCCGCTTTTACCCGGAAGTTAATTGAAAAATCTGCCACTGAAGAATTACCTTGTTTAAGGTTGAAAAGAGCTCTGGAATCAATCGTTTGGTCTGTCTCCTGGTTAAAGACCTGGGAAAATTCAGCAATGAAGTCAGAAAAACGGCAATTTAAACCGTCGTCGATGGCAAATCTTGCCTGAGCCCATTCTAAAGCTCTTCCTGTTAACTGAGAGAGAATGAACATTATCTTCTTGTGATCTGTAGAAAAACAACCAGGAGAGTTCAGAAAAATCAGCCGGCACTGGAATAGGAATCCCTTACAATCTTTCATGTTACCAGAGAATTTTTCTGGGAGACTAGGACGGAACTCTGATGACGTCACAGGTTGTGACCTCGGGGGAGGAACTGAACCCGGAAATGGTTGCTGTACGGATGTAGCATTTGCGCCATTGAAGTAGTTAACGTAGCCTTGAATAGCTTGGTTCTGTCTTTCAATATGGGCGTTTAACTCACGTAAAGCCAGGCTCAATCCTTGGATTTGGGCAGCCTGTTCTTCTAGTCGACGGAGATGGTAATCTGCTGGGCCTTGAGTTTGGCCGCAGTGTTCTGTCACGATCGGTTCTCTATTGGAGACCCAAAGATGCAGAACACCACTGACGGACACAGGATGAAAAGTTTAACAAGTTTATTTGCACAATCACACTGAATATGCAGAAGGCTGGTTCGGGCCTGGATTCTGGTTTCACCGGAGTCTGCGTGAGAGACAGCACAGTTAAGGACTGTTGGCGGGACTTGGTTTTCAATGATGCACAGATGGTACCTTGAGGGTTCTTGAGGTTCTCTTTGGGAGAGTCACTGTTGGTTCTGGAGAAGGATTGAGTAGCAGAGTCCGTTAGCTGCTTCAGCATCTCACGTCTAGTTTGAGCAGACCTTGGCCTTGGTTTCCCAGCTCTAGCCCAGAGCTGCTTGGAGGTTGTCTGAGAATCTTCAGGGTTTGGCTCTGAGGGTCGGCTCGGCAGGTTAGCTCTTCCAGAGCTTTCACGGAGGAAGCACGAGTTTCCTAGAGGCACAGAAACAGAGGTTAGAGTCCAACTAGGGATTAGAGTCATGGAGATAATCACTGAGATCAAGGCTTTAGCGCTGACCAACTGGAACAACACTGCGGCGTTGAGGCAAGGTCTGAAGGCAGCTTATGTAGTGGATCCTCTGATGATCTTGATGAGCTGCACCTGTGCAGGAGGCTCCCTCAGAGGATCCACGGCGGACTCTGCTGGAGAAAGATGGGATTCTCTCCAGCTCCCAACAAGTGTATATGAGAGCGTTCTAATAGTGTTTATGAGAGCGTTCTAATAGTTTATATGAGAGCGTTCTAATAGTGTTTATGAGAGCGTTCTAATAGTGTTTATGAGAGCATTCTAGTAGTGTATATGAGAGCTTTCTAATAGTGTATATGAGAGCGTTCTAATAGTGTTTATGAGAGCGTTCTAATAGTGTATATGAGAGCGTTCTAGTAGTGTATATGAGAGCGTTCTAATAGTGTATATGAGAGCTTTCTAATAGTGTATATGAGAGCGTTCTAATAGTCTTTATGAGAGCGTTCTAATAGTGTATATGAGAGCGTTCTAGTAGTGTATATGAGAGCGTTCTAATAGTGTATATGAGAGCGTTCTAATAGTGTATATGAGAGCGTTCTAATAGTGTATATGAGAGCGTTCTAATAGTGTATATGAGAGCTTTCTAATAGTGTATATGAGAGCGTTCTAATAGTGTATATGAGAGCTTTCTAATAGTGTTTATGAGAGCGTTCTAATAGTGTATATGAGAGCGTTCTAGTAGTGTATATGAGAGCGTTCTAATAGTGTATATGAGAGCTTTCTAATAGTGTATATGAGAGCGTTCTAATAGTGTTTATGAGAGCGTTCTAATAGTGTATATGAGAGCTTTCTAATAGTGTATATGAGAGCTTTCTAATAGTGTATATGAGAGCGTTCTAGTAGTGTATATGAGAGCTTTTTAATAGTGTATATGAAAGCTTTCTAGTAGTGTGTATGAAAGGTAAAGCTTTTCACCAGTTTATATGAACAGTTCTCACTACTTTGTATGAGAGCTTTTGAGTAGATTATATAAGAGGTCAATGTTTTCACTAGTTTATATGAGAGCTTTTTACTAGTGTTTGTGTGAGGTTTTCAGTATATTATATGGAAGAGTGTAATTTAATATGTGTATATGCAAGTTAATTCTGATTTATGTCCCTGGGGGCACCTCATACAGAACAGTAACTTGGTTGCTGCTTCAGGTAAACAGCGCCAACTCAGCAGAGGGCAGGAAAACACTCCAGATGGCCAGGACAGAACTTTGTGCTATTCCGGTTGATTGACAGGCAGATATTGCTGTCTCCACATCTGTTAAAAACAATGGATGGTACAGTACCAGCAACAGGTAATGCTTTTTAATGTTTTTAGCTTAGGGCTTCTTCGAGGAGTGCGATGCAACCACCAGCAAAGTCAGACCACAGCTCAAGAGTTTCCACAATGTGGAGCTTGATGTACATGTAAAATATTGGGGTCTTTACTTTCATGGAGTTAGATGGAGGAGGAAATTAACTTCTCAGACTGTGGTTTAAAAACAGTTCTCCCATAGATTGTGATGTCAGAGGAATGGACCACACTTAATGCTTAACCCTAACTATGCACTCCTGTTAATTAAAGGAGATAGATAGTTATTCATTCAGTCAGCACTTTGTTTTATCTTTGTACACTTGAGCTCAAGACAGATCATAATACACAGCTCCGTGTTCTGCCCTGCTCTGGTAACACAGGATTTCACCAACAACTTAAGAAGCACAGAAAGAGACAAAATTGACAGTTTCTCACATAGTTAATTCCTCACAAACCAAAGTATTTGTTGAAATAACCTTGAGTCTAAGGGTGTCTAGGCTATTACAAAAACATCTAAAACTGGGAAAACAGCTTCAGAGGAGTCAATAAGATAAGACTTGCATTCCGCCTTGTCTACCAGGACAATCAATTGATTTTTGATTTTTTTTCCCCCACAACTCAGTTAACCCTTTAAGAAGGCTCTAGTCCTCAACGTAGCTCTCATGGGTTAGGGTCCTCATCATTTTTACCTTTCTTGCATGTCTACCCCCTCAATTTCAACCCTCCTCTCTGCTCAGATTCAAATAAAGGCCGATGGTCTAAAAAAAGGTGGAACTGATGTTGTAGGTTGTCATTTTTTTTTTTTTTTTTTTTTACAGATTAATGGGAGTGAGAGGGAGGAGTCTAAAATAAGTTTCTTCAAAACAAACTTACATTGTACATGCTGAGTTGGAATTCAGACAGTGGCATCTGTTTGAATCAAATCCTAGGCTTCATGGGGAAAGCAGTGATGCTACTCTCCCTTTTTGGGATTGTTGTGGCTTTGGCTACTGCGCAACCAAAAAAGGTACATTCTCACAACACTTGCACTGAAAATTTAAACATTTAATTAACTAGATAACTTTGTGTTAAAAAAAAATGACATGCTTATGCTTGTCTGTGTTTACAAACTGAACTCAAACTGTGCACATGTTTTTAAATTGTCAAGTTTGTAAAGCTAACATTGGAACATGTGAAATTAGATTAGGTGATTTTTAAAGCAAACCAAAACTCTTTAACATGGAGAAATGTTGTGCTATGAGTACTTAGAGAGTGTGGTAATATGTGTCTGACATGTTCTAACAGTTTTTAACTAATCGGTTACTTCATTTGAAATGAACCATACTATCGGTTACTTCATTTGAAATGAACCATACTAAATAATAATTTTATTTTTGAAGGAATATCCAGGCAACATAATCATTCAATGCCTCCATTGCTAAATATATATAAAACGTATCTACTAAACAAAAAAACAAAAACAAAATAATACAGACATAAGTCAATATTCTCATGAGCAATAGATTTTAACAAAAACATGCCCAAATGACCAACCGAGATCCAAGTATGATTCGTTGTTCTTTTTTCCCCTTCTAAAAAGGTGTGTTTTTTGTGGTAGGGAATGCTGTAACCTGTAAATGTTAACTACTAAATCTAGAAGAAAAAGGTATATAATGCAAAAAAAACTTTACATAAAATATTACATTCATGAAGGAGCTCACTAACAAATTTTTAAAAACACTGATAAGCATTATAAAAAAATAAAAAAAAATTTTGCATTTTTTTCCTGATCACCTCCAAATTTTCAGATAATCATAAAATGTGTGCCTTACTAAATAATTACTGTAAGGGTGTTGTGGTTACATGTGTTATTTCAAACAACTTATTCTAGTTATAAGGAAAATTTTGTTTTTATAAGTATTTATGATTTGCTGATAATGTAAAATAGAAATGTATTTATATCAGTTTAGGTCCTATATAAATGTGAGAAAAAAAAAGTACACATCAATATATTTGTTAAGTAAAAAAAACTGCCCTGTGAAATATCCAAACAACAGTTCAAAGATCAGTCAGACAGGGTTCAAATTTGTTTTTACTGTGCAAGAACAAACCTGGCTGAGGACATCACTGTTTACTTTAAACGGATGGGTGTTTATTTTTACTTCTCGGACATGTTTTTCTTTATTACAATGTTGCAGAACAAAGGTCAGATTGTTTATCTGGAGCTAATCGCTTTAAATACAGTGGCTTAATCTTGGTAACCAAAAGTGTCAGGCAGTAAGTTGCATTGCTGGAGTTTGGCCCACATTTTTAGAACTGGTAAGCAGTAGCAGGCAAAGTCAGTAGAAGAAAGCAAGTGCACCCTTTCTGAGGCTGCCCTTGGAAAGGTTGCTAAGTGATGATTTGAATCCAGCCTGAGATATATATATATATATATATATATATATATATATATATATATATATATATATATATATATATATATATATATATATATATATATATATATATATATATATATATATATATATATATATATATATATGAGTATATAGCCAAGAAATGACTCGTTTGTGCAGGAGGGGAATTAAGTAAACAAGAGGAGAAAATATATCTGTGCAAGAAGCATTAGATCTATAGGAGCAGAAAGCAAGATTTGATGGAGAAGAGAATATATCTAAAGGCAGAAGTTTTGAATGTGAGCATTACATGTTTTGAGTACAAGTAGTTTAAATCCTCATCTCAAATTGATTCCAAATGGCTCTTGGATTTTGGCAGGGAAAATCTTCCATACAAATGACCCCCTTTGCACGTCAGTAAGTTTATCAGAGGCCTGGCAATGAACCATATATTTTGTTCAGGTGTGTTGAAGAAGAAATACATGCAAATGCTACAGGGGGTGGTACTTAAAGACTTATGTTGCCTTCCCTTGATATAGCAGTTGCTTTTGTCCCCAAGCACAGTGGGGTGAGGATTGCATCTGTGGATTTGTCTAGTAAAGGGTCTGCAGTCCTTAGACACTTGGAGAGAATGTAATAGTCTTATTTAGTTTTTTTTTATATACCACCAATTCACAACACATGTCACCTCAAGGCACTTGACAGTTCACCAGATCATACAGTCAAATTGATACAAAGGTTTCTATCTAAGGAAAACCACTTGATTGCATCGACTCATTGACTCGAATGCAATCCCTTGCATGCTTGTAGTGACAGTGGAAAGGAAAAAATCCCTTTTAACAGGAGGAAACCTCCAGCAGAACCAGGCTCAGTGTGAGCGGCTATCTGCGGAGGCCGACTGGGGTTCAAGGAGACAGAAGCAGAGATACAAAAAGCAACTGCAAAAGGCGGCCCCGTCCAGGAAACATACAGCCAGGCAGACAAGCTCCAAGCCAACTCCCATTTCAGAGGATGAAGAGAACACATCCAGCCAGTTACAGTCAGAGCAACAGGACAACACTGAAAAACAGGCTTATCTCCAGCATCTATATATCCATTCAGCTTTTAGAAATTCTAGGAACCACAAGTAAACCTGCAGATCTTGCTTTACAAGACTTTGAACTCAACTTGAGCAGCAGTTAAGGAATAATTGATTGTGAATCCAAATTATATATATATATATATATATATATATATATATATATATATATATATATATATATATATATATATATATATATATATATATATATATATATATATATATATATATATATATATATATATATATATATATATATATATTTACGCCAAAGAATAGGGATTTCATTTAATATTAAATGTAAACTTTTCAAGGGTTTTTTTTCAGTCAGAGGATTTTTATTGTTCACTATTTTAGCTCTGCTCTCTCAACTCAATTTCATTCTAGGCACAATATACATTGTATGTAATCTTACAAATAGAACTTCAAAATGTAAATTATTTCATACGAAATAATTCTGAAGTTTGGCAGTACAAATTCTCAAAGTTTGCTGTGTTGATTGTTTGGAAGAAGTCCTTAATCTTTTTTTTGTTTTCTTTGTGTTTACACAGGATGACTGGGATATATACAGATTTCATATCTCCTCCAATGTGACCAGTCGTTATGCTACCACTGTTATAACAAGCCGTGTTATAAATCGCATGAATGAATCAAAAGAAATTGAATTCCATGTCCAGATTCCAAAAAATGCCTTCATCAGTAAATTTAAAATGTGAGTGGAAGAAAAATATACCTGGATATGTCTGATTTTTTTACTATGCTTACAATTTATTTGTTTTTCTATTTATTTCTGATAAACCCGGGTTAACCATAATTTGAAAAAAACAAAACAAAACAAAAAAAACCCTTCCTCCTTCTTCAGGAATATTGACGGTCAAATATATGATTGAGTTGTGAAAACCAAGGAGCAGGCTCAGCAGCAGTACAATCAGGCTGTGTCCCGTGGTCAGAGTGCTGGTATTGTAAGGTAATGACTGCTTAATTCACTGAAATATAAGTTTCTTGTTTTTTTTACAGTCCTTTTTTTTGTCTACATGCAAAAGACATTTACATATTGCGTTATAACTAAACTTAAACATATTCCAAACAAAAGCTTATGACTTCATTAAATAATACAAATTTCCCCATGTAGCTCTGTGGGGAGAACCATGGAGGAATTTAAAACCTCTGTAACTGTGGCAGCCCACAAAAAGATCACCTTTGAACTCACTTATGAGGAACTGCTGAAACGCACCCATGGAAAATACGAGCTACTAATCCATGCTCAACCCATGCAGCCTGTGAAAGACTTCAAGGTTTTTAGATTGTTCTGAACATCTTGTTGTGTGATGTGTCCTGTGAAGACAGATGTTTCTAACTGGCTGGTTTGTTTTATTTTACTCACAATCAGGTTGATGTGTATATTCATGAAAAAGCAGGCATCAGTTACATTGGTGTGAAAGGAGGACTTAGCACCAAAGCTTTGGCCAATGCCATCACCAAAACCCTTGCAGACAAACAGGTACAGTTGGTTTCAATGTGTTTTTTTTCTTCTTTTTTACAGTTAACAAACTTGCAACCAGTGTTCCCTCTAAACTGCGCGCTTGCACAAGTGCGCACTGCTCACACAATTGCACTCTGCAACATTCTCAGCTAACAAGAAAATTTATACAGCACATAAAATAAAATCCAATATAAAATGTAAATCAATTAGACGGACAAAATGGAGAAACTAAGAAAAGTTTTTGCTTGCCATAAACATGTTAAATACAATAATAATAATAATGATAAAAGTGTACAGGGAATACATTCATCTTCTTTATTCATTATTTAATTTGGGCTCTTACAACATCTCAGCCAGCTGGATGTGTAAGCTGGCTTTATTGAATCCACAAAACATAGTTTTTCTGGCACATAATATAGCTACTCTTCAATGCCATTCTTGTATACCACTATTAATTAAGTTGTAAAATAAAAGAAGTTACATTTAAGTATTGTAGTTAGATTAATATATGTTTAATAAAACATTGTCCTTTAAAAAAAGTTCAGCAAATATTTTTATTCAGCACATCAAAAACTGCTACAGGTGCATAAATAAATAATCCAACAGGTGGAAGAATAATCCCCAATTACCAAATACCCCAAATACCAAAATTATTTACCAGTCTAAGCTTCCAGAGCAACAAAGCTCACCCATTTGTAACAGCTCTGCTATCCAACATGCTCACAGTTTAAGACACACTTTTTAAAATGTATATAATGAAGCAAAAATGTTAACTGTTTATCAGGACATTCCCAGGTAGGTGCCTTGGAAGTACTTAGATGAAAGGAGCTAAAGGAGATCTCACAGCTTGTGGATTTTTTGCTACATGGCAGCATCCTGCGATTATTGTGAAAGAAGATATAGATTAATAAATCCTATCAAAACAGCATCCAAAAAGCTCTTAAAGTGGCTTATTTGGGAAAACGGAGAAGTGAGAAGTACAAATGTAAAAATAGATTAAATTGCACTCAGATTTGTTTATATTATAGTGACATTTAATAAAATGTCTTATTTATGGATAATAAACATGAAATGCTATACTAGTAGAAATGCAGAAAAAAAACTGTAAACGAATAGTTACAGGCAGGCCAGCTGACAGCTTTGCTGGGGCCACAACACAGTCTTTTTGGCCCCCCCGCTACACCAAACACTGGACTTCTGAAAACCTCAAATTCGCAGCGATTTGCAGCGAAATTAACTTTAAAAGTTGCAGCCCGGCGTTGTCCTTTTCAAACCATTTCATGTTGGGTGGGGGGAGTTCTAATTGGCCCTTATTTAAAGAAAACATACAACTTATATCTAATGCAGATATTTTTTTATATATATTTATGTCAGGTCTAAGCACCTAAAACATCATACATACATACAGGGAAAGAAAGAAGGCACATAGACAATTAATTTAGTTTACTCGTGAAGAGAGTAGGAAGAGGCTGTGGAGTTTACAAATCTCCAACCCACTCTGCTGGTCTTCAACTTTCTCCTCGCTATTTATTGAAGTCAGGGGATGTCCCTAATTACACAAGCTGAGGTTTAACTAAGGGAAAGGGAAACAAAATTATCTTACTTTAAACCTCAGCACATATGTTAAAACAAAGCATGTGGTTGTTTTACAATTATATTGTTCCAAGATAGATTATGTTCAGGCCTCTTTCACAACCCGTCTGTTGCATGACCTTTATCTGGAACGATCTTTAGCAAGAGTTAACAAACGATGAATCACACATTATACATCATAATAGTTCATTAGTACACAACCCATGAAACACAAACGGAATATAAATAAAATATTTCTAACAATTTAGTTACTCTAGACACTGAGTTATAGGAATTTATACTGTAACGCAAGCTTCAGCACATATCATAGTGCAAAATGTAAATGTTTTTAATGTGAACAAAAGCTATGTCTGAAAAGTATGTCTCAGTTCTTCCAGATCAGAAACATGGCCAAAGCTGGACTCTTACATACAGCATACTACACATGTCATGAATAAGTTGTTGTTGGATCTTTTTACTTTATTTATTTTAAATGGACCAAATCACTTAAAAAATCTGTATGTTCACCAAGACACATGAAAAATACAGGGAACATTGTTTGCAAGCCAACATTTTTTTATTTTAAATAACATAGTATATTACTCTTTACTGTTGTATGATATAGCACTAGAAATTTACATGTTTTAATGCATTAATTATTTAACAGATATTTTTTCTCCAACCCCCTCTTATAACTTCTCCTTTCCGAATCAGGCTTGAGTCCTGATTTTGTAATAAAATGGGGAAGCAACAGTTAAAAAATATATAGTTACCAATTTTCTGGCCTCACAGAATAATAGAAAAAGATTTGCACAATAAAATAAAACATGACACAATGTTTTCCATCCATCCATCCATCCATCCATCCATCCATCCATCCATCCATCCATCCATCCATCCATCCATCCATCCATCCATCCATCCATCCATCCATCCATCCATCCATCCATCCATCCATTATCTGACACGCTTGGCCCGAGTGGGGTCGCGAGGGGTGCTGTTGCCTATCTCTAGCAGTCAATGGGTGAGAGGCGGGGTACACCCTGGATAGGTCTATTCCTGGCTCACTTTTTTTTTTTTTTATCTCATTACCAATTGGCTTAAATGGCAATATGCTATACAAGTAGTATTATATCTTCTCTGATTTTTATAAGCAGATCTTAAGAGTTATTACCAGGCTCAGCAAGGAAACACTCAATGGAAGGCAGTTTCTTGAAATGAGAGCCTTAACTGTGGCAATATGGGAGGTTCAAGCAGTCCCAACATGAATTGTGGAGTGTATGCAAATTATTCACCATTTTTAACTTGAATTATGGGAATAAAATTGCTGCGACGTTGTTATAACTCTTCCAAAGCCAAATCGGATCTGTTTTCTGTCCTCTTCATGACTGTCTGTCGTTTTTTTTTTTTTTTTTTATTAAAAGACTTTTATTGTAAAAAAGACCCATACAGAATATAGTAGAATAGAAAATCCCTTCATTGTCCCACAATGGGAAAATTCTGGTATTTATAAAAGCAAAAATATTACAGAAAAAATGGTCACACAAATGTGGACCTTAGAAAAATGCATAAGAATAACATAATAGTGAAGGGTTAAAGTTTAAACAATAAAATACTGTACTGTAAAGTGTATACAGTACAATATACCAAGGATTTGTTTAAATCCCCAAAACGTACTCACAACAAATTGTCTGGGAAAAAAATAACCTTTTTGACCAAAAAAATTAGGGGTACAACATAACAACTACTAGTTCTCCAGTATGCATTAGGAAGTAAGTGGAAGCTAATATCCAAAGCACTTAAAAATGTGCAAATGTAAAAATACTATAAAAACACAAATAAAAAGCAAAATCTTTTACTGTGCAATATATAAAACCCACTTTTCTATATTTCAGGCATGGGTATATTTCTATCCTACAGAAGACCAACAAAGAGCCTGCGACAGCTGTGGAGAGCAAGGTATGAATGGAGATCTGGTCATTTCATATGACGTCAATCGAGACAATGGGCTGGGTGATATCAAGGTAAAACACTCCTGAAAATAATAGCTGCCTATTAGCAGCATATTTATGAATATGTTGTTTGAAAAATGGCCAAAAATACCTACTATCTTGAAAATCATATTTTGATCCCTCATTAACATGTAGTTCTTCTTTCCTTTAAGACTTCGGATGGATACTTTGTCCATCACTTTGCTCTATCTAACCTTGCCAGAATACCCAAGAATGTCGTCTTTGTTACTGATAAAAGTGGCTCAATGAGTGGCAGAAAAATACAACAGGTAAAAATTTTTGAAAAGTTTAAGAGGAATATCTTGAATCTGAAGTTTGAAGATATTGTGGATGAATTTCACGATTTTATTATAAGAATCGCCCTCTCAACTTTAAAAAAATGCACATAGACAACCCTGTACCCCCTTCTGAGAGGAAACGCCTACTAATAGGCATTTAAAAGCTGCGTTAATAGGCTTTTAAAAGTTGCTGTTCTCATAGCTCATACAAGCTTCCTGTGCCCGAACGTCCAACCTAACCCCTAAATCCCTCAATCACTATATAGAGCGGAGACCTAGTGGACTTTATAGCAAACTCAGTTAACCTACCATTCGGACCGATGATCACTGCTTTTTGCTCCCCATTGGTCAGGTAACTCCTCCTTTGTTATTAGTCACCGCTGTCGGGTAGAGACAGCAAATAGGCCGGTGTGACAGCAAATCCCATAATGCTTTGCAAGAAGAGCTCTCTGTGCAAATCATTCCGGGATATATCTGGCTCTTCTGGGGCCTTTCTTTGCTTGTCATACACTTCGTAAACACTTTTTCTCTTACGATCCTTGGCCATTTTCAAAGAACCATGGTAAGAAAGATGAGCTTCAATGACTGTCTGAACCTCGTGCTCACCACAGCCCGAAAGTGTGCATGCACACAAAAAGACAGCTAACGGCCCATGAAGGACGGCCTTACGTAAACATACCACCAGAATGACTGACAGTTAGGAGGAGCACTTATTTAGATGATCCATCCGGAAACAAAAGATCGTCCTCTATACCTTTATGTGAATGCTTTCTTAATAAAAGTTGTCGTATATCCAAAACAAATTTAGTTTGATTGTTTCCTACAATAACACTTCTGTTAATGTGTGCACAGACCAGAACAGCTTTAATCCACATTCTGAATGACCTGGCAGAGGATGACTTCTTTGGTATCATCACTTTTCATAGTAAAATTTTTTTCTGGAAAAGAGAACTTGTTCAGGCCACGAGTCTAAATCTGCAGGGAGCCAAGCAATTTGCACAGGATATAAGTGCACAGGGAGGTGAGATTTGTTGAAAGGAAAATTAAAATATTTCTTAGCAGGACGGCAGATAATTTTTTTCCGCCTGTTCTAGGTACAAACATCAATTCAGCATTGTTGGAAGGGGCACGTATGTTGAATGTAAATCCCAGAGAAGGTTCAGCTTCCATCCTTATACTTCTCACAGATGGAGAACCAACATCAGGTTATTCAAAGCTCACATGCATGCACTCGAACATGAGACAACAACCTAAAAAAAATTATTAATAGTTCAAAATTAGTTTTTGTATCTTTCCTTACAATCATGCTGTATTTAAAAAAAAAAATTATATATATATATATATATATATATATATATATAGAAAGAAGGAAACATTAACAGAATTTATTCAAGTCATGGCTAACAAAATCATATATAAGCACAGATTGCAGAGAAAGATCTCACCTTCTATCTCAGGACTTAATACATCTTTAACATTCAGCTGAGGAACCAGCAAAAAGACTGAGAGCTTCAACATGCTTTTTAGTTTATCCAAAAGGATACCAGGGGTTTCGTTCCCCCAAAGCCCCATTCCAGCCCTTTTCACACAACACCACAGCATTACCATATAAGGTGATGCTAGAGCCTCTTTGATATTCTGGTATGCCAACATAAAAATGTCCAATTGGCTGACTGACACAGAAAGTGAACAGATACAGAAATAAACAGGTATATGAGTTATTTAGAGCAGAAAATAGAATAAAAGAAAAAATCTCCAACAACATCAAGAGCAAATGATAACTTGCTTTAAAAAATAAAATTAAAAGCATAAAAAACCAGAGCCCTGTCTTGAAGTGTCCAAGTTGTTAAAAGTAATACTCTCAAGAAGGAAAATCCATAGTTTTGTTTTAAATTACATACAATGTTGACCATGTACCATCACACTTCAGTGATCATTGGTCTTGGTATTTTGAAAGTTTTAAGATATATATACTGATGTACGTATGTGTGTGTGTGTGTGTGTGTGTGGGGGGTGTGTGTGTGTGTGTGTGTGTGTGTGTGTGTGTGTGTGTACTTTTTAACATTTTTGGCAGCTGTCTAATTTTATTACAGTTATAAACTGATCTCAGTCTGTATTTCATGTGTCATTATAGGAGTAACAAATATTGAGAAAATACAAACAAATGTGAGACAGGCGATTGCAGGAGCATTTCCACTCTACTGCCTTGGTTTTGGTTTTGATGTCAACTTTGAGTTCTTGGAGAAGATGTCATTGAAAAACAGTGGTGTAGCAAGACGGATTTATGAAGACTCTGATGCTGATTTACAGCTCAAGGTATTCCTATCCATTTTAACAATAACGTTTGATCAACCAATTTCCTGACTTTTAACAAAAAAATGAAGCATCACAGAAAAGCAAATACAGAAAATAGCAAGCAATACTTTATACCCACAGGGTTTCTATGAAGAGGTGGCCACTCCTCTCCTCAAAGATGTGATAATGGTATATGCCGGTGCAACCAATCTGACGCAGACAAATTTCAGTCAGTATTATAACGGCTCTGAGCTTGTGGTGGCTGGTGAGCTCATTGACAACAACATTGAAACATTTGTGCCACAAGTTGTGGCCATCTCAGTAAGAATCAAACCACAAAATAAAAATAGTACTACTTTTTCTTTTTTTTTTCTTTTTTGCACTGGAATTAATTTCTATTTTCATTTTGACAGAGCAATAGAAAAGTAATATTCTCTCAAAAAAATGACTCCGTGGATACTTCAACTGGAACAGTAAATGGTGGACTTCTTCAGAGGGTCTGGGCCTACCTCACTGTTAAACAACTTTTGGAGAAAGAGTAAGATACAAATATGTGTCATTTCTATTTCTTTGTTTTATTATCATAATTTATGTAATTGTCAGCTGAAATTACAATATATGGCTCTATAAAGGGTTTTTGTTTAAAATTATATTTTCTTTACCTGACATTTACCTTATATTCTGAACACCATTTGTACAATTTTGCTCTGCATCTGCATCACCATGAATACCAAAAGTTATGCATATCCTACATATGCAGTTATTTTCTAATCGTAGTAAAACTTAATAATGGTAAGAGAAGGGCTTTTTTGTTGCCATGCATATTCAAATTTAAAAACATAAAATTATTTTTTAGCAACATGTATTGCTATTTGGACATCTGTGAATTAAAATAATTGACCTAGCTTCCAGATTGAAAGATAATATTTCAGTAAAAAAAAAAAAAAAATCAAAGTGTGTGTTGGCCTGGTGGTTAGAGCAGTGCGCTTCTGCTCTGAGAAGGTTGTAAGTACCCGATTCGATCCCCACAGCTAGCACTCTGAGTTTCTGAGCAAGACCCTTAACCCTACAAGTTCTGTCTGTCCAAAATTTCTCCTTGATTATTCGGCAGGGAATATATAATTTTGAATGCATGATTTTTATAAAAGTCTCAAAAAAATGTTCAGGTTAACATTGCAATTAAAAATAATAA
This sequence comes from Cyprinodon tularosa, assembly GCF_016077235.1. NCBI lineage: Eukaryota > Metazoa > Chordata > Actinopteri > Cyprinodontiformes > Cyprinodontidae > Cyprinodon > Cyprinodon tularosa. The sequence goes on along the minus strand of NW_024038375.1, from coordinate 609,900 downwards.
TAATAATAATAATAATTGAAGTTTATTAATCTCACATTGGAGAAATTTGCCTCTGCATTTAATTCATCCCCTTTGGGAGCAGTGGGCTGCGGTGTTCTGTCTTAACTGTGGGGTTACAGGTCTTGCTCAGGGACACAGAGTGCAGGCTGTGGGGATCGAACCGTGTACTTGGGATTGTAATACACCTAGTGGTGCAACCTGGACACATCTTCAGTGACTCTCCCGAGATCACTGGGTGTTTCGGGTCTTAGTCATACACCCTCACTTGGGCGACCCAGCCGGGGGTGATCAGTTCCCCGACTTGTGTCCAGGTAGCGCACTACGCCACGCCTCCCCCCTCCTCAACCAGAGCCACCGTGAAGCCTTTTCAGCTGCTTCCAAGATGTTCTTGGTTGCTCTTCGTCTCTGCAGACCGCAAATCCCTAGGAGTCCAAGGACACAGTGTAGAGATCTGCCTGCGAAGCCCCTGCAGCCCACTTCAATAGGCTCACAGCGGGCCTTCCAGCCATTCCTCCGGCACTCAGCCACAAGTTCTGTGTAATTAGCCCTCTTCCTCTCCTGGGCTTCCTCTATTCTGTCCTCCCAAGGAACAGTTAGTTCAAGCAGCAAAACCTGCCTGGTGGAAGTTGATGACAGCACCATGTCCGGGCGGAGTGTCGTGGCTGCGATGTAATCCGGGAATCTCAACTGCCTCCCCAGATCGACCAAGAGCTGCCAGTCCCTTGCTGTCGTGAGCAGGCCCCCTTGGGTCTTCTTGGAGGGTTGCAGTTTCTCCCCTGCTCGAACAAAGGCAATCATGCTCCTGCTTAGAGGTTGACTCTTGCTGGTGTTTATGCCAGTGCAGATGGTATCTGCTATTGCCCGCAGGACCTGGTCATGGCGCCAGCGGTAATCTGCCATCTCCCAGGGCCTTTGGGCAGCAGCTTAGGATGTGCTCAAGAGACCCTTTCCTCTGGCAGAGCTGACACGCAGGTGATTCTATCAGGCCCCAGGTGAACAGGTTAGTGGGGCTTGGGAGGACATCATACACCGCTTGGACGAGGAACCTGAAATGATGTGGCTCCGCCCTCCATATATCAGTCCAGGTGATCTTACGGCTGGAAACATGCTCCCACTTGGTCCAGGCCCCCTGCTTGCTCATGCCCACCACCCTGCTGAAGCGAGCTTCTTCCACCTCTGCCCGAACCTCCTCTTGGATGAGTTTACGCCTGTCCTTCCCTGTCACTCTGTTGTAGCAGGGCTTCGGGTTGCTGCCCAGCCCTGCCCGCCCTGTGGCCACTGTACCCACCATGGTGCTGTGACGCAGCCTCGCCTCGGCTCTTTCCACTGCGTCCTTGGCACGCCACTTCCTTCCAGTGCGGACCTCTATCCCTGCTGAAGACACCTTCCCATCAGTGGAGTCTCTGTAGAGAAGGACTTCTCTAGCCCGGGCAACCTTGAACTCCTCTGACACGCTGCTCAACGGGAGCGTGAGCTTGGTCCCATGTCCAAACAGGGCAATACTGCTCAGACTGCGAGGCAAGCCCAGCCACCTGCGCAGGTACTGACTGATCTTCCTCTCAAAGCCCTCCACGGTCGTAAGTGGGATCTCATACATCAGCAAAGGCCAGAGGAGACGGGGCAGGATGTTGTGCTGATAGATCCAAGCCTTGAACTTCCCAGGAAGTCCAGACTTGTCAACAGCTAGGAGCCACTGCTTAAGGTTGGTGCTGGTTGCTTTCTGGCAGCGGTGTCCTTCAGATCACCAGTGAAGAGCTTTCCAAGACTCTTCACTGGTTTTTCAGACACAGATGGAATAGTGGTATTTCCCAGGCTGAAGCGGAAGCGGTCCGTCACCTTCCCTTTCCGCAAGACCAGGGATCTGGACTTCCCAGGCTTGAAACTCATCCTTGCCCAAGAGATGAGTCTATCCAGGCCTTGCAGCAAACCATCTGCACCCAGGCACTGATGTAGTAGTTACCGTGAGGTCATCCTTCTAAGAGCACAAGCACACTGCTCTAACCGCTAGGCCAACACTCCCTCTATTGTGCAATGGCTACCTATTTTCATGTCGGAGAAAAAATGTCTAGAAAATAATTTTAGCTGCTAATTTAGTAGGGCTACAAAATATTTTAGTCTTAACAGTTTGTTATCAACATTGCATTAGCAGAGTGAGTTTGCTTGAATAAAATTAACCATTAAGCCTTCTTTGCTAACACTGTCTGCAAGCTAAATCGTGGCAGTATTTTGGTTCACAAACACACCGGAATTCACCTTATACCGCTCCAGTTTAAGTCATTCAAGTCCAAACCAAAACAGGTCACCCAATCGCAATGCATTATTATGGTTTAAAGCGAGACATTTAGCTGTGGGAAAATCAAGAGCTACTGAGTTCACAGCTGAAACAAAATAAACATGGCAGCACAGAAGGACATACGCATAGCGGCTGCTATCACATTAATTTTACCTGTAACCATTTTCGAAAGAGGAGCAGAAAGATCTCATAATCTGAAGTTGGTGTGGTTTCTCATGGCTTCTGCTCCTATTATAGTGATTCACTAAAAACCCTTTGGTAAGCAGGCACTAGATGTCACTTGGAAAATTCTCTCTGAACAGGACAGCCCTCCTTTCCCCAAACAGATTATGGGAGCGTCCCACATTGATTAGGGCTAAACCTGATTATGATTCTGGCTTTCAAGGTTACCACTTCTCATATAAGGCTTTACCACAGCATTAAAATCAGAAAGAAAATAAAAACTCCTTGCATAGCAGAGCAAGACATCCAAGAGCTTATCAGACTACAGAGGCCTGAAATGGCATGTCAAATATAATTAATAACAGTAGAATTACAAAAAAACAAAAAACTAGAAAGCTCTCTTGCTGGATTTATTACCTCGCAAAATGTATAAAAAAGTATATGACAGGACAATACTTTTTAAAAGAAGTGCTTGGTAATTGTCCTTTAGGTAGAGGTGGTAAAAATGGAGATTTTTCCATAACAGACAAAGCAAGCACGGCATCAATCTATTCATGCAAAGACAACACAAAATGTCACAAAAATATACTTAATATATTAAAAAAACCAGCTGTCTACAATGGCATGGGTGTTTTTTTTGTTTTATTTTGTGTTTCACCAAAATTCTGTAATAACTTTGACTTGTAAGCAAGAAGATGTAGGGACCATACTTTCTTCGCCCTGAAAATTAACTTATCTACATTGTAAACCATGAAGTCAAAATGTCAGGGCACGGAGTGTAGGACCTAGAATTCAGGCAGACAGATCAGAGTGATTTCAAACAAAGTCTTTATTTACTGCTCAGAAAAATGTAAAATCTGCTTTTAAGTTCAGTCCGAGCCAAGAGGAAGTAGTGGAATCCAGCCAGATGAATTCTCCACAGCATGCGGTGGGAGCCGCACAGAGAGTTCCAGGAGTGAAGCAGAGCTGACTGACGAGCAGAAGCCAGTAGAAGCAATAGATCAGAAGTATCTGGAGTGAAAATATAAAGACAGTGTCAATGCAGGAGCAGAATTCCTGGCAACGAGATCAGAAATCTGAAAGGGCACTGAAGGGAAATTTAAGCCGGGGTCGGGAGACAGATCCCAGCTTGTTAGCAGGCAGTATCAAAATAGCAGTTCCGAGACAGGTCAGGCAAAACAGATCAGAACTGGGGATCAAGCAAAACTCATACATCCAGGGGCAGAAACTAGTCAGGATATGGTAATCAGAACACACATCTTGAAGCTGAGGGCTGTCTTAATTACTCATTCTATTCACCTGTCTAGCTCTGCCCTGTTTCTCATCACTGCTCATATGATCCAACTGCTCCTATTCAAACTTCTTGGTCCGAACCATCAGGGGCAGATTATTCTCGAGCATTGTGTGAGAGTTCTCTAGTGTACCCAGTTGTGTTTCTGATTAGCTGATCCTGACTAGTTTCTAGTTTTGCATGCCCCTGTCTGATCTGTTTGCCTGACCTGTCTCCGGACTCCCTTCGATCTGACCTCCTGCCAGTTCTGCAGTCTTCTTGGTTTCAGCATCTGGAACTCTCTTGCAGCATCCACTGCGTCTTGTCAGCCAACCAGCTGGAATAATCCTCGTTCTCTGGGCACGGACTGAACTGTCAAACCAGGTTATTTAACTTACTCCACTATCTGTCTCGCCTTGAATACTGGGTCCTCTTTTCCGAATCATTGCTCACTAGGTATGCTAGAGAACTGTCACACATGGCTGGAATGCTCTGGAACTAATGGCTGGGAAGGCACAGTTTAAATAGGAACTGGAACAGATGGATCTGAGGAGTGAGAAAGTAAACTGGTTGGAGCTATACAGGTGGTGTGATGATTTTATCTAAAGCTCGGACCCACATGCAGTGAAACCAATTCAGAGAGAAACAGATGAAAAGTTTAACAGGTTTATTGAAGAGTTAGGCTCGGTGCTTAGTTGCTCAGAACTCAGCTCGACCGGAACTGGAAGGGGAAGGGAAGACAAGACGATTAGTTCAGGCTAAGTGGGAAATTTCATTCGTGGATATTAGGGATGTGACGATTTATGAAAACCGTCCGAACTGTTCTGTTCGACTGTCTCGGTTCGATTCGCGTGTGATTCGTTCGGTTCATGTGCTGCTCCTTTTTCTCATAAGCGAAGCGTTTACACTCCAGAGCAGAAGGTGGCAGTACTGCGACCAAAGCCAACCACCAGTAGTAAACAAGAAGAAGAAGAAGCGAAGCAGCTTAGCCGGCTGTAGCAGAAAAAAATCAGTTGTTGTAGAGAATTGTGTCGGAATGGCGAGTGGGAAAGAACAGGAGTTGGAAGACGCGCCAGCAGCACTTTATAGGTCTGCTGTATGGGACCACTTTGCATTTAGAGTGACCTACGATGACGGCGGAAAGAAAGTTGTGGATAAAAGTGCAACAGTGTGCAAGCATTGTGCAACACGTTTTGTTTATGCTAACAGCACCATATCATGCTAACCCCGAAATCCCTCATACTCCTTCAGCAACCCCCGCTCCGCCCGCTGCGCTCAAGACCCCACTGTGGCTCCCGTCCGCTCCCCTCTGAGTCCCTTGGAGATGGTAGAGAGCATGCGTGAGATGATTAAATTCAAAGCAGCAAAACATACGGAAATTATCCAGGGTTTCCGCGGATCATTTAAAATAATTACAATCCATTATTTTTTGGGGGATTTTTTCATCAAATTCATAAATTTTTATGGGATTTCGGTGTAACAATCAACATATACCGAATCGAACCGAACCGAAAACCGTGACCATGAAACCGTGAATCGAACCGAACCATGGATTTTGTGAACCGTTCCACCCCTAGTGGATATGGAGAAGAGGCTCTGGTGGTTCACTCATGTTTCCAGAGGAGTTGTAGGATCTTTGACTTCAAAATGTGTGCTGTTTTCCAGTGTTATTCTGGTTCGGTGGAGGGCGGAATAGGGTTTACCCAGAACTCGGATGGTTGTTGGTGAACGGAGAAACTGACTGCCACTCAGATTTCCTGCGGTACTTGAACGGTTCATAATGGAGATGATTCCCTTGCTCAGAGAGTTACAGTTAGGGCCAGAAATATTTGGACAGTAACAAATTTTTCGCGAGTTGGGCTCTGCATGCCACCGCATTGGATTTGAAATGAAACCTTTACAACAGAATTCAAGTGCAGATTGTAACGTTTAATTTAAAGGGTTGAACAAAAATATCTGATAGAAAATGTAGGAATTGTACACATTTCTTTACAAACACTCCACATTTTAGGAGCTCAAAAGTAATTGGACAAATGAACATAACCCAAACAAAATATTTTTTTTTCAATATTTTGTTGCGAATCCTTTGGAGGCAATCACTGCCTTAAGTCTGGAACCCATGGACATCACCAAACGCTGGGTTTCCTCCTTCTTAATGCTTTGCCAGGCCTTTACAGCCGCAGTCTTCAGGTCTTGCTTGTTTGTGGGTCTTTCCGTCTGAAGTCTGGATTTGAGCAAGTGAAATGCATGCTCAATTGGGTTAAGATCTGGTGATTGACTTGGCCATTGCAGAATGTTCCAATTTTTCAAGCACTCATGAACTCCTGGGTAGCTTTGGCTGTATGCTTGGGGTCATTGTCCATCTGTACTGTGAAGCGCCGTCCGATCAACTTTGCAGCATTTGGTTGAATCTGGGCTGAAATTATATCCCGGTACACTTCAGAATTCATCCGGCTACTCATGTCTGCTGTTATGTCATCAATAAACACAAGTGACCCAGTGCCATTGAAAGCCATGCATGCCCATGCCATCACGTTGCCTCCACCATGTTTTACAGAGGATGTGGTGTGCCTTGGATCATGTGCCGTTCCCTTTCTTCTCCAAACTTTTTTCTTCTCATCATTCTGGTACAGGTTGATCTTTGTCTCATCTGTCCATAGAATACTTTTCCAGAACTGGGCTGGCTTCTTGATGTGTTTTTTGGCAAATTTAACTCTGGCCTGTCTATTTTTGGAATTGATGAATGGTTTGCATCTAGATGTGAACCCTTTGTATTTACTTTCATGGAGTCTTCTCTTTACTGTTGACTTAGAGACAGATACACCTACTTCCCTGAGGGTGTTCTGGACTTCGGTTGTTGTTGTGAACGGGTTCTTCTTCACCAAAGAGAGTATGCGGCGATCATCCACCGCCGTTGTCTTCCGTGGACGCCCAGGCCTTTTTGAGTTCCCAAGCTCACCAGTGAATTCCTTTTTTCTCAGAATGTACCCGACTGTTGATTTTGCTACTCCAAGCATGTCTGCTATCTCTCTGATGGATTTGTTCTTTTTTTCAGCCTCAGGATGTTCTGCTTCACCTCAATTGTGAGTTCCTTTGACCGCAGGTTGTCTGGTCACAGCAACAGCTTCCAAATGCAAAACCACACACCTGGAATCAACCCCAGACCTTTTAACTACTTAATTGATTACAGGTTAACGAGGGAGACGCCTTCTGAGTTAATTGCAGCCCTTAGAGTCCATTGTCCAATTACTTTTGGTCCCTTGAAAAAGAGGAGGCTATGCATTACAGAGCTATGATTCCTAAACCCTGTCTCCGATTTGGATGTGGAAACTCTCATATTGCAGCTGGGAGTGTGCACTTTCAGCCCATATTATATTTATAATTGTATTTATGAACATGTTTTTGTAAACAGCTAAAATAACAAAACTTGTGTCACTGTCCAAATATTTCTGGCCCTAACTGTAACTCAACGTCCTCTTCAAGGAAGAAGGATCCAAACCTCCTGTTTGAACCCCCAACTCGGTTTGAGGCTCAGTTGATTCTTTCAGGGAGAGAAGGTCCGAAAAGATCCAGTTTGCAGGAAGACTTCCTGCTGAGAGGCAAAGACAAAAAAGAAGTTAAAACTCAGGTAGACAAGAACACAGTCTTACTCAGCAAAAACTCAGCTTGGCTAGAGTACCCAAAACTGGCAAACACTGGCGTCGAGGTAGTGGCAATCAGCAGCTTAAGAGCACTCCGCTAATGAGGCAACCATCATCAGGTGTGTGAGGAGGCGGACCAGAACAAGGCGCCTCCTGCTGGTGGAAGGGAGAACAACACAAAAAGACAAACACACAGACTGGAGTCCTGACAGGTGGAAGAAATGAACCAATAATCCAGTCATCAGTGCCAAGCTCATGACACAAAAATAAGAACAAAGAAATAATTTAAAAACTCAGCAAACTAAAGGAATGTTATTAAGTAGTCATGATTAAAAAATAATACAGCAGTGTAAAGCAAAAAGTAATTTAAGTTATTGCCACATGTGTTTCACAAAACTAGACAACACTGGTTGGGGATAGGGTGTGGTGGTGGTACAGGAGTTACCTTTGCAACATGTCCTAAGCTTGTTTCTAATCCTGTTTCCCAGTCTGCATATTTTTAAAAATGCACAAATTAAGGTCACTAGAGCCTAAAAAAATTATCTTAACATTGGTTGTGCACATTTGTTTACAAGGCTTCTCTATTTTGGCCCATTTTAGTTAAATTGGTAGTAAGTGTGCAATTACATTCATACACTTAAGTTTGTTTCTCATCATTAGTAATGATAATTTTGACTTATTATAGATTTGAAAAAAATAAATGAAAGATTTTTTCAGTCAGCTGTGGTTTCTAATTCTAAATATTGTTCTGGTTTTTACCTAACTCCAATTTAAATTAACTAGTATAATATATTACTAAAAGATTAAATTAGAATAATCATATAGGCAAGGTCAGTGTTAGTTACATGCATCCCTACATAGGTATTCTAGTCTTATGTCAATTCTGCAGCAATCCCTTATATAAGCATGCATAGTATCCGTAGGGGAACTCTTCTCCTGAAACTTCTAGCTGAACCAGTTCATGTTTGTGGCCATGTGCTTTGAACACCTAGCAGTTTACAAAAACCATATGTGACACAGATAATACATTTAAGTTTTAAAAATTATTACCTTAATGAATTTATCTGAGAACCAAGCTGTGTACAGTTATTGTAAATATGAAGTATAGACCCCTCTCATGTTTTTACTACAGTTTATCTCAGAGATAACATTGTAGATGTTATGAAACAGGCTGCTGCTATCTGGACCCGAAAAGGTGAAAGTGAAGAGTGAAGCTTTGGAGCTGTCCCTGAAGTATAGCTTTGTGACCCCGCTCACATCCATGGTGGTCACCAAGCCACAGGGGGAGAACACAGATGTTCTTAACAAACCTAGTGCGGGAGGAAAAAAGCAGCCAGAAGGTCATGTCACATCAACCTACAGTAAATATCATCTCCTTTGTCTTCTTTTTTTAATGCATTCAGTGGATTAATCTTCCAGATTTATTTTCAATGAAAGGATGATCAACAAATGAACATACATTGTATAAAAAATTCCTTAGCTTTCAAGTCATAATTTACCACTTAATGTCACTAACCATACCCTTAAAAACCTGCAATAAATAGCTAATCTTATGCGCATTAAAGAACTACTAATCTAATCTACATTGTGTAATGAAAAAGCTTGTGACAAGAAAGAGCTGAAGATGAATGAAGAAAAATATTACCTTTTTGCAGAGATAGGGAGGAATCATGAGTGTCTGTATATACATATGCAGTATCAATTCTGGAAATACAATTTTGAATGTGATAAAACTATGTCTCCAGTGAATAAGCTGCAATTCCTTTCTCAATACTTTATTTTAAAGTACAGGATAAACGTTGCTTGTGATTTTTGAATAAACAATGTAATTATATCATCATCTTTTCTTTGTTTGTTTAGGATCTTCTGGGGCCTCCCAACACGATCTGCTTAGTGCAATCGGTAAGGGAAGATGCGAGGCAAGGAAAGGCATGTTTTTTATACAGCACATTTCAGTTCCAAGACAATTTAAAGTGGACAATTCAAAGTGGTGAGAAGAAAAAAAGAAAAAAAAAGAAATGCATTGCAGGGACATTGAGGCAACACAAACTAATTTGAGTTATTTAAATAAAAAAAATATTGAAATGAGATCATTATGTATATAAAGGATTAAATTATTTAAAATGAAATGACATATGGACTGAACACATTGATATCTATTTAAAGGGTGTGACGATTTGGATATGATTGGAGAACCCGAATGCGGAGGTGAGTCTTTGTAGCTTTAATTAAATAAACACAGGTAAAACTTGCGGGAATCCAGAAATCAAACATGAAAAATATAAAAGAAACCAGAACCATGGAGGCATCAGGGGAAAACAATTACGAGGAGCCAGGGTAAGACGAGGTAAGACAAAGGCTACGTTCACACTACAGCCTGAAGTGACCCAGATCCAACTTTTCTGCTACGTAGAAGCGGTAAGAAAAACAACAACCATGGCAGATGATGATGGGGAGAGCTGTATTTATGTTTAACCATATTGAAAAGATTGTGTTTTTATGGTTGGAAAAGACTGCTAGATGCGCGCCGGCACTACCATCCATGTTTACTTCCGGAAAAAAAGAGCACGCTGGCCTGTGACGTCATTGCGTCCTCTACTGCACACGCGGGACACTTGCGTTGTATGACTGCAGTTCACACAGGAGATCACATACAAGTCTCATATAGTTAGAAAAATTGGATTTCGCAAAAAAATCGGAATTGAGCATCAAGGCCTGCAGTGTGAACATAGCCAAAGTAAGATGAGGAACCAGCACTGAGAAACTGCACAAGGAGTGTATTTATGGGAGACTGAACAAAGAGGTACTAACAAGCAGATTGGGAGCAGGTGTGAACAGAGCAGTCTGGAAAGGAGCTAGGAAAAGAAGACCAACACAATACAGCAACAGAGAGTAACAAATGAAACCCTTAGAACTCAAATATATCCAGAAAATACAACAAAGTAGGAATTAAACCAATAAAACTAGAAAACATGGAGCAAAGTAAAACTTAACAGAACCAAGTCCGTGACAAAGGGACTTGAGGGTTAAAGCATTTTTTTAAATGTCTTGAAGTGTATTTCAGATTACTGGTGCATAATAACTAAATTCTGTTTCTCCAGGTTTTTATCTGATTCTAAGAATGCAAAGTAGATTTGAGACATTAGATCTACTGTAAGAGGTCTGTAGGGTTGATACACAAACAACAGGTCTATAATCATGATTTATAGACTACTGAAGTAATTTAAAGTCTGTACTCTGAGAGACGAGGAGCTGGTGTAATGATTTTAGAACTGGGGTGATGTGCTCCAATTTCTTAGTTTTAATGAGGATGTAGGCAGAAGCATTCTTGATCAAATGCAGCAGTGTGATGGGCTTTTTAGACTGACCTTTGAAAACTTCTGGTGGTAATCAATTCTAGCAAAGATGAACACATTGATCAGTTTTCAAAGTTCCGCTGAGACAATAGTCATTTAAACCTGGAAATAACTGAAGCTAACTTTTGAACCCTCTTTTTTTGTTGTCCAAAAATTAATACCTCAATTTTATTGCATCTATGCATTATTTTTTATACACATTTGCCAAATGCTTTGATGGGTTAATACTCACCTTGTGACATCATAATGTACAAGTGTGGACCTTTAGAGCACACCACATGTGATTTTTGTGGTGTTGTGATATTTTAACTGTAGATAATGAATATTTAATTAACTGGGACTGGGAACTGTAGTTAATTGATAGATCATTCAAAACCAAGGGAAAAAACAGTTTAATGTTCTTAGTTGGGTAATTACAACCGTAATCCACTTACTCACCAGGATTTTTGCCTCTCACAATCCAGGTAGCTTCTGGACTGGCTGTTAAAATCCATTTTTTCCTCACCAAATTAGTAACTTACGTAGGATATCAGCAGAGCTAAAGAAATTATCAATTTTTCATTCAGATGTCAACAAAAGGAGATGGAATCTGGCCCGAGTGATAAACCACTCATTGTACAATAACCTGAAACTGCTACAGGTTAGAATAATGATTTCCTTATTTTAACAATAAAGGATTTTTAAGAAATCTAACCAATATGCAAACACTACAGATATAATGAGCAATAATAGGTTAAAACATTGTGAATGGAACTTCCGGTGGACGCGGAGCAAGATGGCAGCATAAGTTCGAGCTCCCTTGTCAAAGAAACAAAAAACCTCCCTAATTCAAGGAAATAGGTCAAAATGAGATGAAGAAGAATCTCACAAAATTCAAAGATGAGTTCAAAGAGGAGCTGAAGCGAGAATTTATGGGCTTTAAAGAAGAAATTAAGAAAATAGTGGCACGGAATGATGCGGAAATACAGAAACAACAAAAGGACATGACTGAGGCGCAGGGCCGCATAGCATAGCTGGAAGAGTGCAACACGGAAGCGAAGAACGCCATTCTGAACCTTTTAAAACAGCAGAGAAAACTACAAGAGAAGCTAACGGAATTGGAAGGACACAGCAGGCGCTGCAACATTAGAATTAACAACGTGACTGAACAAGACGGCGAATTAGTCCAAGGGGGCATTAATTGCCCATTAAAGAAGGGGGATGGGAGAGACTATAGTCTTCTCTAAAGTTTGACTAAACAACGACAGGGAGATCCACCAAACAAGGGACTGTTGGACTCACTAGCAGGTTGGGGGAACCCAACACAGGTTTGCCCAAAACCACTGGGGTGGGGGGGGGGGGGGGGGGGGGGGGGGGGTCTCTCCATAAAAGGACACCCCCTCCCTTTCCAGCAGGGGGAACTCTTGGGAGTATGGCCCATATTTAGTCGGGAGTTCAGATTTTATGTTGAATGTCATGTCAATGGTTTAAATAATATCAAAAAGAGAGATAAGGTCCTAAATAAATTTAGAAAAGAAAAAGTACAAGTTATTCTCTTACAGGAGGACACACCTAACAAAAAAACGGCATGGAAAGTACAATAAATTAGGCTATGGAAACTAATTTTCCTCCTAATTTGAAGAAAGGCATAAACGTGAAGTTATGACATTGATCTTAAATAGAGTAAAGTTTGAATTGTTGCAGGAAACTGGGGATAAAGAAGGAAGATATTTAATGATAAAGGGCAAATTTGAAAATCAGTTAATCACACTACTCAATGTATATGCCCCTCCTGAAAGTGACAAAGCACTTTATAAGAAAATATTTGATCTCATTATCTTGGAAGCAGAGGGAATATTGATATGTAGCGGGGATTTTAATACTGTGTTAAATTATAATATGGATGCTACAAGCAATAAAAATAGTAAAATACAAATCAGTAGGTATATGAACACTATGATGTCAGAAACGGCAATTGTAGATATGTGGAGAGAATTTCACGCCTTAGATCGAGATTATACTCATTATTCAATACCACATGGTACTTATTCCAGAATTGACTATATACTAATGAATAAGAGAGAACTACACAGAGTAAAAGAGTGTAGGATTGGAGTTTCAGATGTTTCTGATCATAACGCAATCTATCTTAAGATCCGTCTGGACAGCAAAAAAGAACAATACTTTATGGAGACTAAATGAAGGAATATTAAATAACAAAGCTCTAGTTGGTGAAGTAAAGGAGGAGATAATCTGATAAAAAGAGGAAAATGTTAATGGTGAAGTAGACCCAGTAATTCTTTGGGATGCCCTGAAGGCGGTAATACTGGGGAAAATGATTTCTTACTCAGCATTTATGAAAAAAGCAAGATTAGAAACATACAATAAACAAAATGTCCCTGTTCTTTAGGTAGGACTTTAACCAGTTCAGTGCTGCAAGTTTTTATTAAACTCTAAACAGCAAATCCTATGTGCAAAAAAGGACAATTCAGTCTACATTGTGTAATACAAAAAGCTTGAAAGACGATGAAAAGTTTAACTTTATTTTGCAGAATTGGGGAGGGATTGCATGTGTGTCTATATTTACATTTTGGAAACTGAATTGTTATCTGCCAATAATTACCAATTTCTTTCTCTACAGCTTATTTTAAAGGTATGTTAAAAGCCTGCTCTTGTGACTTTTTTATTCAGCAATGTGATTTTAACATTATTTACCCTTTGTTTGCATAGGATTTTATCCGACATTGCGACGTCGTGAAAAAAAAATCAAGTCAGGAAGAGGTAATTGTTATAAAGGTTATTTATATAGCACATTTCAGTGTCAAGACAATTCAAAGTAATGTATATGAGAAAAACAAAAGATAAATATGAAAGGTGCATTGGAGTGGCATTAAGAAAACACAAAAAATTTCAAAGGAATAAAAGCAAGTAATTAAGATAAGGCAAATATGTGAAACTCTCTCTGCCTCTTAAGGTTTAGGGCTGAGTCCATTGCTAAACCCAGTTTTCTAGTCTGATTGGTGATTCCCAGCTGTATTAACTAAAGCTATGTGCTAACTTTTGAATATCCTTCTTTTGGTCCAAAAACTAATATTTCAGTTTGATTGTGATTCAGCTGAAAAAGAAAATAAAAAAAAAGGTACATCCAAGCTCTGATTGCTTCGATGCATTTAACTAGCTCTTGAATGGGTTCATGGGCGACTGGTGCAAGATTGTAACTTTGTGATGAATGTTGGTGGGAACACTCTAAGGGCGGTGGCTGGTGGACCCAAATGCTTTCATTAGGATTTTGAATCTATGAAGAGTAAGCCCAAACATATTTATTGAATGCTTTCCTATTGTTAAAAATGCAAGAGTACCCAAATACAGTGATATCTATATCTATTGCATTATTTAAAAGGGGCTAAAAAAAACATTAATATATTAAAAAATGACTAATTACAGCCAATACCAATGCTAACAGCGATATAGTATGTATCCCTGGTGTGTATACAGGATTTTTTTCTATTCATCCATCTAGAAAAAAATGAGAAAATGAAAAGTACCAACTACTATCATACAAACTAACATAGTACTAAGGAACATAAGTACTAACTAACTGACATAATATTATGCAAAGTATGTTTCCTAGAAAACCTAACTGTTAAGCTGATATGATTGCTGATTGGTGAATGAAACAGTAGATGGATGGATGGATGGATGGATGGATGGATGGATGGATGGATGGATGGATGGATGGATGGATGGATGGATGGATGGATGGATGGATGGATAGTTTCCCTTTCAGCTTCATCAGTGCTTATCATCCTTCACGAGCAGATAAATAATCATTTAGAAAAATTGTTTCCCACATATTGTTAACAGCCAAAGTCTATATATTGAAAGCTATATTTAAAAAAAAGTTTGATAATTTTTTTTTACTCTATTTTTTGTGGTTTAATTGTATTAGGTTTCATATATTTACATTTTAATCATCGAGTCTGACTCTGCATCTGTCTTTGGGTTGGCTGGCACAGGTATTTTGAGTCTTGCCGAGTTTCAAAAGACAATGTCAGGTTTGACAGGACCCGAATGCAGAGGCTGAAGCTGAGGTGATTTCTTGCAAGATTTACTTAAACATAAAAGGGTAAAAGAAGCAAAAATCCAAAAAACATAAATCTTCAAAAACCAAATATACTGAAAAACAGGAATACTCACAAGGGGGTAAAGAATTTATGACAAAATCAGCAAAGACTGACTGAACATCATTCTGTAAGCACGTTAATACCAAGATTACCCGCACCCAGAAGCGATTGAAAGGTGGTCGATAGTCGCTACAAGCACCAGTGAAGACCCTGTCATACATATGCTTGGCCCATTGGTGGCATTATGACACTGCCGCAAAATCCCACCTAAACCTTTGACAAAAGCACTGGGCATGTGCTGTCACTACCTGATCTGCACCAGTATCACAAAACTGCCCATCAGCTCAGTGTTAATAAAAGTATTAATACTGATAACTAAACAGGATAATTAAAGGTATCTCAATAAAAATGTGTTTGGCCTCTAATCCTGTATAATTTTTTTTTCTAAGGAAGATATAAAATACGGACATCCCAAAATTAAAAAAATCTAATTGATCTTGCATTTTTTAAAGTGAGTTATATTGGCTACTAAATACAAGTAATCATTATTATTTACTGCTGTATATTCCTTCCTTACAGATCAAAAGTATGGCTCTTTTTTTTACCTAAGATTTCCAATGATCTTTATAATGTCAGGATAAGCTTTCACTAGTTTTGTGTTCATATTCTAAAAGTAAAATATTACATTTAGATTTTAGTAAAGATAATACTTTTGGACTTGTTTTTTTGATGTGACATATAAACTGTTTAGATTTATTTCAACTGTACTGTTTATAGTCCCTAATGGACATTTTAATCATGTTTTAAAGGTCTTCAGATTAGATGCTTGCTAAACTTATTTATTTCTTTTTATGTAGGATGGCTACCAATGGCTTTTGATGGACCAGGTAAGACACCTCACAAGATTATCAGGATCACTACTTTCTTACAGCATAATTGATCATTTTCTCAAAGGTCCTTCAAACATTGTGATAACCAGATATTAATGTCCACAAAAAGGCTAAATCTTTTAGAAAGTAATGAAAATAAAAATCCTTGCAGGTCCCTGGTATTGTTCAATTCAGTTTATTTATATAGCGCCAGTTTGTGTCAGTGTTATGAACATGCCTTGATTTTGGTACTGTACAAGATCAGCACACTGGAAAGAGAAAAAAATGAAAATATTTTTTTGTTGGCTGGTAGGTAGATAGTTTTTCTCTTCTTGTAGGTTCATAATGAAATGTATAATTTCAAAACCATTTTTTATGTATTTCTCCAAATGTTGCACAAAATATATATGTTTTTTAAAGTTCAATTCAGTTTATTCATATAGCGCCAATTCACAACCCAAGTCATCTCAAGGCACTTTACAGTTCAACGAGATCATACAGTCAAATTGATTCAAAGTTTTCAATCTAAGGAAATCCAGATGATTGCATCAACTCATTGACTCGGATGCAATCCCTCACACTAAGCATGCTTGTAGTGACAGTGGAGAGAAAAACTCCCTTTTAAGAGGAAGAAACCACCAGCAGAACCAAGCCGAGTGTGAGCGGCCATCTGCCGAGGCCGACTGGGGTTCCAGGAGACAGAAGCAGAGATACAAAAAGCAACTGTAAAAGGCAGCCTCGTTTAGGAAACACACAGCCAGGCAGACGAGCTCCGAGCGAACTCCCATGTCAGAGGACGAAGAGAGCACATGCAGCCAGTCACAGTCAGAGAAACAGGACTGCACTGGAAAACACGCTGATCTCCAACATCTATAAACAAGGGTGTTGATGGAAGCAGCACAGCTGATATTTCTCTCCAGGATGCTGCCATCAGCACCTTTGTTTATAGATGTTCAAGATCGGCCTGGTTTTCAGTGTAGTCCTGTTTCTCTGACTGTGACTGGCTGAATGTACTCTCTTCATCCTCTGACATGGGAGCTGGCTCGGAGCTCGTCTTCCTGGCTGTGTGTTTCCTGGACGGGACCTCCTTAAAAGTTGACATTTGTATCTATGCTTCTGTCTCCTTGAACCCCAGTTGGCCTCGGCAGATGGCCGCTCACACTGAGCCTGGTTCTGCTGGAGGTTACTTCTTGTTAAAAGGGAGTTTTTCCTCTCCACTGTTGCTACAAGCATGCTTAGTCTGAGGGATTGCCTTTGAGTCAATGAGTTGATGCAATCAAGTGGTAAAATGCCTTGAGATGACGTGTTTTAAATTGGCGCTATATAAATAAAGTAATTTGAATTCAATTAAGGCTCAATCAAACAACAGCAGTCAAGCCAAAAAATAGTTCACCTGTCTCTGCTACTGTTTCCTTTTTATTTCCTCCAAGATGGGTGAACTCATTCACCAATCAAGGTCTCTGCAGCAGCCTCTAGAGCTCCCTAATCAACACAATACATTAAAACTGTGTTTTTAAAGACAAAAGGCAATAAACCTCAGACAATTAAAGATGTGCCACTTTGTAAGAATATGTACTATTGTAATCAGAAGTCTCTCTATAGGCTAATTTGTCTTATTTTGAAAAACTCACAGTGAGGGAGGAGGGCCTAAAAACGTTACCAAATACTCATTGGTGGATATTCAGGTTTTGGTTGTAGGATAGTGAGAGGACAGGAAGTAGAGAGGGGAATGGCTGAGCGTTGGCCATCTATCAAAAGAACTATTGTTTGTGACCCATTTTTAAATAATGTCTATCCAAGGAGGACATACTATGCTGAATTCAACAAATTAACAAAACTAATTATTGGATAGCATTGCTTGATTTAGGTAATTAGGAGCTGGCCTGTAAAATTTGAAGCTATTGAAGACCACTTTTCCAGCTCCCAAATGGACCTTGAATTCTGTGTTTTTGTTTTTAGATTATGAATTGTGAACAAATTGTTACTATTTATTACATGGTGTTTTGTTCTTAACATATGCAGGAAATGGATTTATAATAAAAAATGTTTAGTTATTCTTTTTATTATGTTATAAAATGACTTTCACCTTAGATTTACAATAACCAGATTTTAGGGTAAATCCAAACATGGTTTGATTTTTGATTGCTATCCCTACTTTTTGGACCATACTGTTAAGGTGAAAAGTGTATTTGGGATGTTAGTTGAGATTTTACTCTTGCATTGGTTTATTTGATGTGACATGTTGTGTATTTTTTTTAAAAAGGTCTTTAGATAAATACTCTTTAATATTATCATCTATCTTTCTATGTAGGAAACATGGATTCAAGTTTTTTTGATCATTATATGCTAAACTTAGAAAATGGTAAGACATCTCACACATCTACCATATGCAACATAACAATAAAATCATCCTCAGTATCAGCAAAAATAATTGTAACATCATCTGCAAGGCTTTCCTTTTCATTAAACATAATCACGTAAATAAGGATCCTGCTGAGCTTTCCAGGCATTTAATTGTTTTAAGCAATATAATAAAATACTTTAAAGAAAAACCCTCATTAAATTATAAAATTCGAGCATGTTTTAATCATTAAAAATAATCAAAATAAGAGTAAAAAAAAATAATTAATAGATTTTCATCTCCATCTCCTGATACCGTCTCGCCTGTGTCCGACCTTTAAGACATTTCAACATCTTTTTCTGAATCCGACATTGCAGCATGGCATAGACAATTCACATTTACAGTTTGAAGAACACCTACTTGCTTCTGATGATTTCCTTTGGCGTCAGCACAAATTTGATGAATAGACAATGTTAGACAATGAGTGTTTGCGTTGACTCATCCAATTGCACTAGTTTTCATTAGATGTGGATGGCAACAATGATCTGCACTGGATGGGACACATGACGTGAAATTATATTTTATAACATTAAACCGAAGCCAAGAGTAACATTTGTTTTAAAAATGTAAGGAATAGAAAGTACAGATACTTGTGTGAAAATGAAATGAGTAGAAGTCAGAAGTAGGAAGAAAAATAAGTAATGAAGTAAAGTATAGATACCTAAAAAGTGTACTTAATTACAGTAACAAGTATTTCTACTTTGTTACTTGACACCTCTGTTTATTTTTAAAAGATTTAAAGTAAAAGAAACTTTAGTGACATTATAAAATTCTTACTAAACAATGTCATTTTCTCCATTTATGCTTTATCTGCACTTTTATTGCATTATCTGCACTTTTCTGTAAGTTATATAGATCACCCCAACATGAACAGCTTTGTGAAAGGCTTTCTTGTAAGGAATTCAGTCCTTAACTCTGATTTTTTTGACTGCAAATCTTGTTTGTATGCATGGTTTACAGCATCATTTTTATTCAAACAAAATTGGAATAAACTAGTTTTAAAAATATTTATTTCTGTTTTTAGTGGTTGCTCAAGTAATATTTTGGAACAAGATTGAGTAAACTTCCTATAATTGATTCAGGTCCATCTAATACAAATGAATAACACTATCTCCATATTTTTTATTTTTATTATGTACCGATTTGTATTAGCCAACAGCAAAAGCTTCCACTTTTATATATATATATTAGTAGTATTAGTACTATGTTAATAGTAGTAGTAACCAGTTTTTAGGCGAATCTTTAAACAGTACACTTTGTGACACCATCTCATTTTGATGATATATTTTCATACAATATAATTTGCAAACATGGATAAATGTTTTTTTTTTTACTTACTTAACCATTGCTTTATTTTACAGCTGGACATGTAGGTCGTCCTCATCCTCCCTTTTCCTCTTCCAGTAAGTCTAATAAGTCATACACATTTTTTATTACTGATATTATAAATGCTAAAGCAACTAACCATAGTTTGTCATTCATTCATCCCATATTCTTCACTAGTTTTCACTAGATTTGGAGGGCGCCAATGAGCTGTATTGGATGGCGCACATGACGTGAAATAAATATGTGTAAACATTAAACCAGGGATAACCGATTAAAAATCAGTAGGGTCAGAATAAAGAAGTAAAGGTCCGGAGACATTTTTAATGATCTGTTACTTTATAGAATTTAACACTAAAATAAAATGAGGTGTTTATGCATTCATGTTGTACATTGAATCTTTAAATAAAAAAATATTAAAAGAAATAGAAAATTTTTCCATTTTAAAATCTGTGAACAAGTGTTTTTTTAAGTAGAGAACAACAATTGTTCAGTTTGGTATATAGACAATTTCCTGATTCACATATTTTATAAATCACCTGAACGGACTGTTTTTTTGTCTGTTTTTTTCTTTTTTCTAGCTTAATGAGAGAAGTGGGCTTTAGGCTCCACTGCAAGGCTTTGAACCTGGGTTTGAATGGAGACAAAGCCATTCTCAAGCACATATCAAGATGCTAATTTTGAGCCTGGATCCATATTTATTTTCGATTCTGTTCATGTTGGAGAATCCTGCTTCACAGCAGCAGGTTGAGCCAAACATACTCAAAATGTGCAGTAGAGGTGGGCGGATCGATCCTAGGATCGATACTATCGATACCAACACTGGTATTGATATTGAACAATATTCACTTAACAAGATAGATACTTTTTATTCTCTCCACTCTCCACTTTTTATTCTTTCCACTAAGTGCAGCAGATTCAGCAGTTTGCTGGTCTGTGTAATTCCAGCGCTTTGCTCCTCCCCCCTCGCCTCTCGTCACCGGCTCAGCACACAGGCTCAGCCTGGCCCCGCCCACTCAGCTCTCACTACACATACGAACAACAGGAGAGATAGAGAGACCATCGGAGCAGAAAATACCATAAATGAAAACAAACATGTATGGTTTGTGAAAAGCTGGTTAAATGCAGTTTAAATAAGCACATGAAAAACTATGAGCAAGAAAACGTCGAGAGGAGAGGAAACTTTGCTCATTGCCCCAACTGACCCTCGGACAGACATGAATGACATAGGTGTTTCAGACCTCCAGAGAGTATTCATGTTGAAAAGAGTGATCGCCTTTAGAACCAGTTCATATTCAAATTATAATGGAGGATTTCATGAATTTTTGAATAGACCCACCCTCTCCACTTAAAAAGAAATGCACATGCATAAGCATGGACCCACTCCTGAGAGGAAACGCTTATTAAAGGGGAACACCATTTTTTTTACATTGCTCCCTTGATTTTACGTTATTACATCATGTTCTACTCACCCATATGAGTTTTGTGTCATTTGGAGCTTTTCCGAAGATATTCGGTTTTGTTATATCCAAGTAACGCCTTCCTTTGGGCAACTAGAGAACGATAGAGGGTGCGTCTCAATTCGCAGGCTGCGTACTTGGTAGTACGCATTTTGAGGCCGGTGACGTCACAACGCTGCGCGGAGGCCGTCCCATTTGGCAAAAATTCTGAGGACGCTTAAAATGCAGCCTCAAAATGCGTCCTCCTTTTCCCCGAATTCTGAGGATGCATCGCTACCGTCCTTAGTGGCCTCACCTCCCGCTAGATTTCCCGAGGTGCTTTGCGCGTCTTTTTTTTTTTTTTTTTTTTTTTTTTAGTTGAAGAAAAAGAAGAAAAGAAGAAAGTCGGATTTTCTTCAAATTACGGACAACCGAAAGCAGCAGCAGCGCCGACAGTAGTGCGGAGAACACCTTTAAATGTAAGTAGTTTGTTTTTTTGTTTTTTTAATGAACATCTATTAAAATACATGACGGTAACAGAGCCACCGGAATGTGTTGGAGCAGCTAAAGCTAAAGCTAAGAGCTAACCTGTTGATACGTGATGCTCATCAACAATTAAAAGCCTTCATACAAATGTCACTATTTTTTATTTTAACCTACATCTTACTGTACTGATAGCCGTATCCCTCACTAATCGGATCTATTTATTCTCATACAGTTTATAACAAAGGATTAGAGCTGTTAAAGCTTAATGCAGCTGAAGAAATAACATTAGTCCAGCTGTACTGGGCTGTCAATACTGCAAACGCTTTGTTTTAATACTCAATAATGTATAGTTTATTTACAGTACAGTATAATAAGGTTTAAAGTATAATTCGCTTGAAGAACAATACCGGCATAATTATACAGAACAATCATTTTGCCTGTTGACATAACAGAAATATGCTTTACATGTCATTTTGTTCCAGTGAGCAGACAGAGGAGTGGATAAAATGACCACCTTATCCTCGGGGCCAAAAATACTGCTGCAGTCAGATGGAGGGAAGAGGCAGAATTCCATCTACATGTTGCATTTCTATGTAAAAGTCACGCAAGTTAAAAGAAGTCCTGTTCAAACACCAACGTACAAATATAATCTTTGGATCACAACAAATGATGCTCAGATGCCACTTTTTGTAAATCTCATATTTGTGATAGAAGTGATCCTTGTGTGGGACAACTTAAAAAAAAAATACAAAGTATGTTCAGGTTTGGATAATGTAATGAAACACACACACACACCTATATATATATATATATATATATATATATATATATATATATATATATATATATATATATATATATATATATATATATATATATATATATATATATATATATATATATATATATATATATATATATGTGTGTGTGTATATATGTATGTATATGTATGTGTGTGTGTAGGGAAATTACATCTTTCATTTATTATATTCATGTTAATTTACACTTTGAGTAAGGTTGAAAAAGTAATCTCCAGGTTACCATTCCAAAGTCTTTTTCTGTAGAATTTCAATAATCCATCCAAATCATGAAACGTTCCTTTTTTTCTGGCATCTGTTGATACAAATAGTTTTCCTCTACTTTAGGAATGGAAAGATCCTTGGACAGGGCAGGGGGTCAGTGGGCACCCTACTGCTGCCACCTGGCCCTGGTTTGTCCTCATGGATGAGGTATTAGGACAGAGGCCCTCTGTTGCCCCACCTGTCCTAATTGCCTCCATCCCTGAGGAAACACCAGGGCCAGGTGCTGCAGAGGCTGAGCAGCATCAGGGTGAAGATGAGGAAGAGAATGAGAATGAGAGAGGAGGAAAAGGAGGAAGAGAAGAAGGAGTGACGAGTTGGTGGATTTAATCAGGGAGGAGATGAGATGGCAGAGGGAGGCGGGAAAGGATGGACAGATTATTTCATTTATTGGAGAGGATGGTGGACAGATGTTGTTATTTTTTGGTGTTTTTTTAACAAGTTGAGGTTCTGTGTTGCTGTTATGGTTAAATTAAATTATTAAATTGTTTATAAAAGTTAGTGCTGTCGGTGTGTTCTTAAAGTCTTTTAACCTTTTTACATTATCTGTTTCATCACTTCTTTGTAATTTAAGTAAACTTAGAACAACTTCTCAGAGACATCAGTTTATTTTTAGAGAAGCAAGTATTTACAATAAACTATTAAACATTTTTAACTATTGACATTAGATTTTAAAATTAACTACTACAACTATTTACAAAAGATATACAGTAAATCAGAATCAGAATCGGGTTTATTGCCATTGTTAGTGAAGAAGTTCACAACTAGGAATTTTTTGTGGTACAGTCGTGCAACATGAAACATATATGAAATAGTAAATAAAATTATAAAAATAGTAAATAAAATTATAAAAATATTACTAGAGAACATATATAATTGTGACTGAGCAGGAGTCCCTGGTGGTGCTGCTGGACTGGATGGGATGCCACACAGATGAGCTTGGAGTCTTCTGACTGCGAGTGGGACATCATCTGGGGGGTGGGGGTTGCCTCTCTCCACTGCTGATCCAATCGATGGCTGCCATGTTACTAAAAATGTTCAAGAAGACGCAGAAAATAATGACTTTACTAAAACTGTTTTTATAACCCTTAAATAAGAACAGCTAAAATGTGATTCTACTTGCCATCTAAATGTAACGGTGGTCAGGTAGACCCTCCTCCAGGGTAGACACCTCGGCAGACAGCTGGTCACTCCAGTGAGCACCACTGACTGCCTCCAACACGTTCTCCCCCTCATCCTCTGGCATGTCATCCAGCTCTTCATCCTCTGGGGCTGTTATGACCTGTTGAAAAAAAAAGACAAAAATATTTATTTTTATTCAGTCACCTATCTTTTTTCCTTATCTTTTTTTTTTTTTTTTTTTTTTTTTTTTTTTTTTTTTTTTTTTTTTTTACAGTGTCCTGTCTGGCAAGGTGGCAATAAGAATAATTGTCTTGATGCCAAAAGGAGCCCAACAGATTTTACTTTCACAAGTGTAGCGGTATCGCAATTGCCATACCGCTCCACTTGTTTCATGTATATAAATTGCTTTATTATAATTATGCAGGGAGTTTTACAGTTCATATGGACACTGCAATGTAAGTAGAGCAGAAAAACAGAAGAAGAAGAAGGAAAAAGAAAAAGAAAAAAACAGGACAAAAGATGAAAGAAAGAGGAGATAGGAAGGAGACAATGACAAAACATTTTCAGTCTGCTTCAACACCTGTAATGAGATGGAGAAAAAAAAAAAAAAAAAGAAAAAAGAACAGCACAACCAAAAAACATGGTACGAGATATACAATAAAGCAAACACCTTGAAACTATCACTAAAGTAATATTATTAAGTCTGACATGTACTCTGTGTTACCTGAAGATATGAATGTGGGGTTTCTGTTTGGAAGTGAATCTCTAAGTACCTGAAGCCTAGCACCTGTAGTTGTTTGTGAGGGTGAACTTGTGCATGTAAAGTTTTAACCATAGAAAAAAATGCTCAATAGTGGTTGTGGAGAGCCGGAGAGGCACACCCCCCAGAGCACTGAGTCCAGCGCCGGGAGACCCAAAGCCCCAGGCGCCCAAGGGGACCCCAGAAGCGAAGGCACCAAGGCGGGGCCAGCCCCGGAAATCAGACCCCACCAAGGCAGGAGGAGAGACAGCCACGAGGAAGCCCCCCAGCCACCGCCATGCCGGCGCCCCGGGGAGCCGCGGGGACGAGTCCGCGGGCCCCGCCGGCAGCCGGCCACCCCGAAGTAGGGCCGGGCGCCGAACACCAGCCCCCCCACGGCGCCGACCGAAACGCCCCAGCCCCACAGAGCACCGAAACACGCCCCGCCCCCCAGCACCAAGCCCCGGCGACCGGCCGCAACACCCACCGCGACCGCACCACCCAGGAAAACACTAAGACGGCCCCGCCCCCGGCCGGGGCCCACGCGCATCCGCCGCGAACCGGCCACGAGCGCCGCGGGACCCCCCCCAAAACGCCCCCCCGGCCAAAAGCGCAGC